>NC_050101.1:174826427-176076427 GCF_902167145.1 Zea mays | reverse complement strand
CTTACAAAATATGCATGGAATGTTTCTTTCTTATTTGGTATTTTGGACCACGTTTGCACCACAAGTTTTGTTTTTGCAAATTCTTTTTGTAAATCCATTTCAAAGATCTTTTGCAAATAGTCAAAGGTAAATGAATAAGAGTTTGTAAAGCATTTTCAAGATTTGAAATTTTCTCCCCCTGTTTCAAATGCTTTTTCTTTGACTTAACAAAACTCCCCCTAAATGAGATCCACCTCTTAGTGTTCAAGAGGGTTTTGATATATCATTTTTGAAATACTACTTTCTCCCCCTTCTTGAACATAATAGGATATCAATTGAAAATTTCTCTTTGAAAGACTAAGTTTTTGAAATTGGCGGTGGTGCGGTCCTTTTGCTTTGGGCTAATACTCTCTCCCCCTTTGGCATGAATCGCCAAAAACGGAGTCAGCAGAGCCCATTGATAACTTTTCTCTCTCTCCCTTTGGCAAAAATATATGAGTGAAGATTATACCATAATTGGAGAGCTAGTGTGGAGTGATGGCGAAGGTTAGATAATACCGATAGAGTTTAGTGGAAGCCTTGACTTCGCCGAAGACTCCATTTCCCTTTCAATCTACGACTTAATTATAGAGATCACTTGAAAGCACATTAGTCGTAGACATAAAGAGATATGATCAAAAAGATATATTAAATTAAGCATGATCATAGTTCTATACAACATAGATTGCTCCCCTAAATATGTGCATGGAGAGAAAGAACACATAGTTTGGCCTAAAATGCCAATTGCACATAATTAGGTTAATGAGAACATATCTAAATCATATAGAATGTGAAGTGCATTGTGTCATAGGATAAGTGTGATGCTCATGACAGTTTATGCACTACTGAAAGCATGTTACAAATATTTTAAGCATTTTCCCTTAAGGATTTCAAAGAGGCTTAAGGACCATCCACCTTTGAGACAAAGGCAGCTTATCCTCATTACAAGGTCAAGCTTTAAGCTCTTTGACAATAAGATTACTTCATCCAGGTTAACAAAGATGCATAAATGCAAGAATGAAATGTTTGAGAGGTTAAACTAGGTATGAAGCAGGGAAAAAGTGCAAAGGACATGCTTTCTCTTCCTTTTATACAAGATATGTAAAGAAAGTATAGAAAAAGGAAGATTTAGGTACAAGTTTGAATGAAAGGAAGTGGTTTTACCCTTTTGTACCTTCACATAGAGACGCTCTCTTCATTATGCTTTGTCTTTAGTCTTGGTTGCTTAAGACCTATACTTAATGACAATATGTGGAAATACTTTGCACAAGAGAGAGTTCTATAACTAGTGATTTTTTTTTCAAGTTATTGTTAGCATATATCAAATGGATCACAAGTTGCATAAATGAATCATGAATTCTCCTTTTTCCTTAGTGCATACCAATTGAAATCAAATTCAAACTACATGAGGCACTAAGAAGCATAAGTGATAATTGAAGTTGTTCAATGATCAACCAATATGCGATCAAGAAAACAACAAAGGCATTATATTTTCAATCAAGCTTAAAAATAGGAGAATCCAATAAGCATGCTACTTTTAGAAATGAAAGCAACAATCCTTGATAAAAGCGATATTACTTTAACAAGTTTGATTGATGTGAAGTAGCATACTATATGAGAAACATTATTCTCATGCAAGAGACTATATGAAATTACTAAGATAAAGCAATAGTCTCAACATAATCAAAATATAATAATGGACTTCCCCTAAAGATATGCATCAAGTAATTTAAAGAAATGATTTCGATGCATTCATTTTTAAGGACATAAAGGGGGAAGCATTATACATTTTGATCAAGGCTCATAAATTTTGCAACAAATAACTTAAGCCTGGTAACCTCATAATGAAAAAGGATTTAGAATGCTTACAACCACACCATTGATTGTTGTGAAAACCTTATTGTCCAAGTAGGTGTTGTTGTCCTTGATGTTCTTTCTTTTTCATTTGAGTGTCCTCCCTTTATATTTGTCTCTTTTTCCTTCCAAACTTATTGAAAATACTCAAGAGACATGTTAATAGCGCAAGGGAGTATATGGTGAAAGATGATTACTTTAGATAATTAGCATACAAAATTCATCATCCACAAGTCACACAGACATGAAGTAAAATCCTTAACATTAGTGCATTTCATTTGAGAAAAATGAGTGAGCACCTTTTAAGCATTTTAATAATCATTGGAGATTTTACTTTATCATATTGAAGTTAGTTAATCATCACTTGGAAGCAAATCAATATGATAACATATATATAAATATCGCAAAGGCATTAAATAGATTCTAATGGACATGAGCATTAAGAAAATGATATTTGAATGCACACTTAGTTAATTTCGGTCCAATAGCGAATCTATTCCTCACAAGGGTAGAATATGATAATTTAGATTAAATACCCATTGAGATGGGAACTAAACTTAATTAAGAAGATGAGTTCCCATACCTTTGCTTTTACCTTTCTTCTTTTGGGTGAAGATCAACCCATGAGGCTTGTGTACTTTCCCTTCTATGCATATTTATAAGTAAGCTCAAGAGATACGTTAGCAACACAAGCACTAGTTTCCATTTAGTAATCATTTTGATAGGGAATGAAAAGGTGAGTTACTAAAGCATGGAAACTTTATAATATGAACTAGATTATTCCATGAAGTATGCCTAGTTTTAAACTCATAAAACAAGCATGGTTAAATTCTTGAGACTTAAGGGAATAAATCTAATTCATTACATGGAGAGCGATAAATGTAGAAGAATCATATCCAATTAAGCAATAAGAGATACAACATGAATTATTGGATAGAATTTCCTAGACATGATGAGATACGCATTTCCATAGAGAAACTTATTCTCTACAAGTGAGACTACTTAGATAAAAACATTAGTCTCACTTTTCTAGCTATAGAGAGAATTTTCCTTTTATAAGTGTCCTAAGTATTTGAAATCCTTACATGACACCTTATTCTTTTAAGAACATGAAGTATCTCTCTATATCTAGAACATGGCAATAATAGAATAATTAATGTAAAAACATGCCATGAGAACTTGCAATAATTTAAAGCATGTAGATTGTCATAATATAGAATTTGATAAATACACAATCTACCATATGAGAGGAATTTCTTCAAAGAATGATGACATAATTTTAAAACATCCTTAAGTGCTTTCTATTTCTATGTGACTACACAAGACACATGACAAATTAAGAAAATTGCACTTAAGAATATAAATGTTACCATCCCTTGACTTTCCTCCATGTTGTAGGCTTTGATATTCCGCACATGATGATTCTTTATTTCCTACAACATTAATATCTTCCCGAGATGATATGAGTTTTGAATACAATAAACTGAAGTAACCTTGGGTCAATCTTGAATATGTAGATTATTTGAAGATTGATAGCTTGAGTTGATAAGAATTGAATTAACTCCCTCAAGCACTCCAAAGGTTCATACCATCTCCTTCTCCTACAAATCTTGTCAAGCACATTTTGGTACCCATCGCTTGATGGGTCCATTAAGGTTAGTAAACAAAGATCTAGGAACCCAAGTGTCCTTTGTGCTAGCGCTTGGTAAACTTGTTACCTTTCTAGCACAAGTTGCAATCTTGGGTTGCCTAGTTATATATGAATCAAATGACAAGTTAGGAGTGAGATTTTTACCAATGGGACAATCTTTGCATTGATGTCCCTTCTTTCGGCATGTGTAGCATAGGCGTTTTCCAAATTTTGAAGATTTCTTCTTTCCTTGTTTATTGCTTGCTACATGGTTAGTAAAAATTTTCTTTTCTAACCCTATGCCTCTTTGTTTTAAATAGGGACAAGATCTAAGTAAGTGTCCCTTCTTGGAGCATGTAAAACAAAGTCTATCATCCTTGTTAATAATCAAGCCATCAATATAGGGACATGACCTAATCAAGTGCCCCTCTTCAAAGCATTCACTACACCTCTTAATGTGAAGTGTGGCTTGATCATTACCTTGGATGTTACCTTTTGTGGAGGCGTGGTTGAGGCTTTTGGAGGAGGTGTTGAATTTCTTCTTTTGTTTCTTCCTCTTGGCAATCCTCAAATCCTTGACATTTTCTTCAAGGGATGTAGTGCATGCCACGGTTGTTCCCGTCTCAAGCTTCTTCACCATGTGATCACGGTTATCTTGAGAAGGTTGAGCAATGCACTTCCCTTTTAGTTGTGTCAAGCTCATTTTTAGCCTCTCATTTTCTTCCTTGAGCTTTTGATATGTATCATCATTTGTTCCTGCAAGTTCTAGCTCAAAAGAAGATTTGCTTGTCGACGAACAACAAGCATTAGCACATGGTAATATAGTATCAATTTGAATACATGTGCATGAGTGAGGTTGTTGAGATTTTAAATTTTCTATCACAACCTCATGAGCAATGTTTAATATGATATGATCATCTCTAAGATTTTCATGAGAGCATAGGAGCATATCATATTTTTCTTGAAAAGCTAGATTTTCAATTTTTAGCTTTTCTACTTGGTCCTTGAGCAAGGTATTCCTATTTACTAATTGAGCGATACAATGTGAAGCGTTATCTTGCTCAATTGAAATAGTTTCATACCTTTGGACCAAATCAACATGAGAGCACTTTAGCTCCTCATGTTCTTTAGTCAACTCGTCAAAGTGTTGCATCTTTATGGAGAGAATATCTTCTAGCCTTTGACGAGCTTCGCTTTGCTCTCTCGCTCTCTCTAGAAGTTTGAGCATGACCGCCTTATCTTCTTGGCTTAGGCGAGCGTAGAGATGCACAAAGCTTCTTTCTTCCTCCTCATCCTCATTTGTGCTTCCGCTATCATTTTCATTAGCCACACAACATATGTGGGAATCGAAATGGGAAGACAAACCTTTTGGAGAGGTGGATTCATCGTTTGGTCTCCATCGTTCATTTTCTTCTTCTTCCTTGCAAGGGTTAGTATCACAAATACCAAAGGAAGTAGAGACACAAAATGAACTATCATGTTTGGACTCATCAAATTTACGTCTAATTCTAGTCCAAATATCATGCGCATCGGGAATATGTTCATAATGATTTATTATGAGGGCATGATAATCTTCCTTGCTAAGAGAATTAACTAAGATGTCAAAAGCTAGATAGTTTAGGCGTATACATCTTTGGTCTTCATCGGAAACATTTTCCCTAGCATAGTTAGGAGGGATAATACTCTTGTCTAAAATTTGTTCTAATTGTGGATCTACGGTTCTAAAGGCATTTACAACTCTGGTAGACCATGAATCATAATTAGAACAATCGGAAAGTAATATTTCAAGAGTTACCTCCGTGTTTTCCTTGGAAGATGTCTTCTTGTTCTTTTGGGATCTTTTACGAGCCATCACTTCGAGTTGTTAGACTCAAGATGAAGTGCCTAGCTCTGATACCAATTGATAGTCGCCTAGAGGGGGGGTGGATAGGCGAAACCTGGAAATCAAAACTTTATCCCCCAACTAGATCCTTTGATTAGTGGTTAGAACAAGATGAACAATTATCGGAGTATAAAAACTAAGTTCTTGCTAGTAAAGAGTATAGCTTTCAAATAATGTGGAAGTGATAAATCAATACAACTAATAAGTCTATGATAATAAAGCAAGAAAGCTTAGATGAAAAGAGCACTAACTCAAGTTCTTTCTTGCGGAGTGTTGCTTCACTTAAATGAGAGTTTAACTTGAAGCAACACCAAATGATATGAGCAAAGAATAGTGCAAGAGAACTTAGAGTAAGGGAAAGCAAACAAATCACAAGCAAAAGCACAATGAACACGGGTGATTTGTTTTACCGAGGTTCGGCCCTCGAAGGCCTAGTCCCCGTTGAGGAGTCCACTTAAGGACGGGTCTTTTTCAACCCTTTCCCTCTCTCCCGATCACACAAGGATCGGCGAGCTCTTCTTCTTCTCAAGGATCACTCTCGATCCCACAAGGATCACCACACTCTTTGGTGTCTCTTGCTAGCTTTTACAAGCCTCCAACACTTTGGAGGAAGTTTGAATGGGAGTCAAAACTCCACGCGCAAATGAACACAAAGATGTAGCTCACACTATCTCTTAATGAATCTCACAAGGCGCTAGTGCTAAACTCAATGAAGGAGCTCTCAATTGCTTGCTCTCTCTTTTGTGGCACTTGTGTTGGTTGTAGTGGACTAAATCTTGTGTATAGGATGGATCAATGAATATATGTGGTTGGGAGGGCTTGAGTATGTCAACTAGATGACTTGGAATGTTGCTTGGACTCCCACTCCTTGAAGTGGCCGGTTGGGGTGGTATTTATAGCCACCATCCAATTTTGTAGCCGTTGGAGAAGCTGCTGGCGATGGGCGCACCGGACAGTCCGGTGCACACCGGACATGTCCGGTGCGCCAGCCACGTCATCCTAGCCGTTGAGATTGGAGCAGGTCGACCGTTGGAGGCTTTGTCCTCATGTGGCACCGGACAGTCCGGTGCAGCACCGGACAGTCCGGTGCCCCTCTGACTTCTGCTCTGACACTCTGAATTCAACTGTACACTTTGCAGAGTCGACCGTTGCGCGCAGATGACCGTTGCTCCGCTGGCACACCGGACAGTCCGGTGTACACCGGACAGTCCGGTGTACACCGGACAGTCCGGTGAATTTTAGCGGACGAGCCGTTGGCGTTTCCCGAGGCTGGCGAGTTCCCGAGGCCGATCTCCCTTGGCGCACCGGACACTGTCCGGTGTACACCGGACAGTCCGGTGAATTATAGCCGAGTCGCCTCTGGGAATTCCCGAAGGTGGAGAGTTTAAGGCTGAGTCCCCCTGGTGCACCGGACATGTCCGGTGGCACACCGGACAGTCCGGTGCGCCAGACCAGGGGTGCCTTCGGTTGCCCCTTTGCTCCTTTGTTGAATCCAAAACTTGGTCTTTTATTGGCTGAGTGTGAACCTTTTATACCTGTATAATCTATACACTTGGGCAAACTAGTTAGTCCAAAGATTTGTGTTGGGCAATTCAACCACCAAAAATAAATAGGGACTAGGTGTAAGCCTAATTCCCTTTCAATCTCCCCCTTTTTGGTGATTGATGCCAACACAAACCAAAGCAAATATAGAAGTGCATGATTGAACTAGTTTGCATAATGTAAGTGTAAAGGTTGCTTGGAATTGAGCCAATATAGCTACTTACAAAATATGCATGGAATGTTTCTTTCTTATTTGGTATTTTGGACCACGTTTGCACCACAAGTTTTGTTTTTGCAAATTCTTTTTGTAAATCCATTTCAAAGATCTTTTGCAAATAGTCAAAGGTAAATGAATAAGAGTTTGTAAAGCATTTTCAAGATTTGAAATTTTCTCCCCCTGTTTCAAATGCTTTTTCTTTGACTTAACAAAACTCCCCCTAAATGAGATCCACCTCTTAGTGTTCAAGAGGGTTTTGATATATCATTTTTGAAATACTACTTTCTCCCCCTTCTTGAACATAATAGGATATCAATTGAAAATTTCTCTTTGAAAGACTAAGTTTTTGAAATTGGCGGTGGTGCGGTCCTTTTGCTTTGGGCTAATACTCTCTCCCCCTTTGGCATGAATCGCCAAAAACGGAGTCAGCAGAGCCCATTGATAACTTTTCTCTCTCTCCCTTTGGCAAAAATATATGAGTGAAGATTATACCATAATTGGAGAGCTAGTGTGGAGTGATGGCGAAGGTTAGATAATACCGATAGAGTTTAGTGGAAGCCTTGACTTCGCCGAAGACTCCATTTCCCTTTCAATCTACGACTTAATTATAGAGATCACTTGAAAGCACATTAGTCGTAGACATAAAGAGATATGATCAAAAAGATATATTAAATTAAGCATGATCATAGTTCTATACAACATAGATTGCTCCCCTAAATATGTGCATGGAGAGAAAGAACACATAGTTTGGCCTAAAATGCCAATTGCACATAATTAGGTTAATGAGAACATATCTAAATCATATAGAATGTGAAGTGCATTGTGTCATAGGATAAGTGTGATGCTCATGACAGTTTATGCACTACTGAAAGCATGTTACAAATATTTTAAGCATTTTCCCTTAAGGATTTCAAAGAGGCTTAAGGACCATCCACCTTTGAGACAAAGGCAGCTTATCCTCATTACAAGGTCAAGCTTTAAGCTCTTTGACAATAAGATTACTTCATCCAGGTTAACAAAGATGCATAAATGCAAGAATGAAATGTTTGAGAGGTTAAACTAGGTATGAAGCAGGGAAAAAGTGCAAAGGACATGCTTTCTCTTCCTTTTATACAAGATATGTAAAGAAAGTATAGAAAAAGGAAGATTTAGGTACAAGTTTGAATGAAAGGAAGTGGTTTTACCCTTTTGTACCTTCACATAGAGACGCTCTCTTCATTGTGCTTTGTCTTTAGTCTTGGTTGCTTAAGACCTATACTTAATGACAATATGTGGAAATACTTTGCACAAGAGAGAGTTCTATAACTAGTGATTTTTTTTTCAAGTTATTGTTAGCATATATCAAATGGATCACAAGTTGCATAAATGAATCATGAATTCTCCTTTTTCCTTAGTGCATACCAATTGAAATCAAATTCAAACTACATGAGGCACTAAGAAGCATAAGTGATAATTGAAGTTGTTCAATGATCAACCAATATGCGATCAAGAAAACAACAAAGGCATTATATTTTCAATCAAGCTTAAAAATAGGAGAATCCAATAAGCATGCTACTTTTAGAAATGAAAGCAACAATCCTTGATAAAAGCGATATTACTTTAACAAGTTTGATTGATGTGAAGTAGCATACTATATGAGAAACATTATTCTCATGCAAGAGACTATATGAAATTACTAAGATAAAGCAATAGTCTCAACATAATCAAAATATAATAATGGACTTCCCCTAAAGATATGCATCAAGTAATTTAAAGAAATGATTTCGATGCATTCATTTTTAAGGACATAAAGGGGGAAGCATTATACATTTTGATCAAGGCTCATAAATTTTGCAACAAATAACTTAAGCCTGGTAACCTCATAATGAAAAAGGATTTAGAATGCTTACAACCACACCATTGATTGTTGTGAAAACCTTATTGTCCAAGTAGGTGTTGTTGTCCTTGATGTTCTTTCTTTTTCATTTGAGTGTCCTCCCTTTATATTTGTCTCTTTTTCCTTCCAAACTTATTGAAAATACTCAAGAGACATGTTAATAGCGCAAGGGAGTATATGGTGAAAGATGATTACTTTAGATAATTAGCATACAAAATTCATCATCCACAAGTCCTCATGTGGCACCGGACAGTCCGGTGCAGCACCGGACAGTCCGGTGCCCCTCTGACTTCTGCTCTGACACTCTGAATTCAACTGTACACTTTGCAGAGTCGACCGTTGCGCGCAGATGACCGTTGCTCCGCTGGCACACCGGACAGTCCGGTGTACACCGGACAGTCCGGTGAATTTTAGCGGACGAGCCGTTGGCGTTTCCCGAGGCTGGCGAGTTCCCGAGGCCGATCTCCCTTGGCGCACCGGACACTGTCCGGTGTACACCGGACAGTCCGGTGAATTATAGCCGAGTCGCCTCTGGGAATTCCCGAAGGTGGATAGTTTAAGGCTGAGTCCCCCTGGTGCACCGGACATGTCCGGTGGCACACCGGACAGTCCGGTGCGCCAGACCAGGGGTGCCTTCGGTTGCCCCTTTGCTCCTTTGTTGAATCCAAAACTTGGTCTTTTTATTGGCTGAGTGTGAACCTTTTATACCTGTATAATCTATACACTTGGGCAAACTAGTTAGTCCAAAGATTTGTGTTGGGCAATTCAACCACCAAAAATAAATAGGGACTAGGTGTAAGCCTAATTCCCTTTCACTAGGGCGTTGTGTGGAATTTGGAGAGGATTTGATCTCTTTGGTGTGTCTAGAATTGAATGCTAGAGCTCTTGTAAGTAGTTGGGAAGTGGAAAACTTGGATGCAATGAATGGTGGGTGGTTGAGGTATTTATAGCCCCAACCACCAAACTAGCCGTTTGGTGAGGTTGTCTGTTCGATGGCGCACCGGACAGTCCGGTGCACACCGGACCTTGTTGTATTCCTCCTTGCTTAGAGAGGCAAGGAGTATAGTTGTAGCTTGAGAGTTGAAGTGCTCGATTTGGGCCACTTCGTCCGTATCGTAGTCTTCATCCCCTGCGGATGGTACCTGTGCTCCAAACTCAACAACATTCCATATACTTTTGTGGAGTGAGGTTAGATGAAATTTCATTAAATCACTCCACCTTGCATAATCTTCGCCATCAAAGGTTGGCGGTTTGCCTAATGGAACGGAAAGTAATGGAGTAGGTCTAGATGTACGAGGATAGTGCAAGGGGATCTTACTAAACTTCTTGCGCTCTTGGCGCTTAGAAGTTACGGACGGCGCATCGGAGTCGGAGGTCGATGTTGATGAAGTGTCGGTCTCGTAGTAGACCACCTTCCTCATTCTCTTGTGCTTGTCGCCTTTCCAATGCGACTTGTGGGAAGAAGATTTTTCCTTCTTCTCTTTGTGGTGAGAAGAAGATCTTTTCTCCTTCCGTTTGGAGGAGTCCTTCTTCTTCTCCTTCCTCTTGGTGCGGGACTCTTCCGTTGAAGTGCTCCCTTGGCTCGTAGTGGGCTTGTCGCCGATCTCCATCTCCCTCTTGGTGTGATCTCCCGACATCACTTCGAGCGGTTAGGCTCTAATGAAGCACCGGGCTCTGATACCAATTGACGCCTCCAAGCTCGACAATGAGGAGATGGCTTTAATCATCAAAAGCTTTTGCCAAATCCTCAAGCAATGGAAGGGGAAGGATTACAAGTCCCGTTCCAAGAAGGTGTGCTACAAATGTGGTAAGCCCGGTCATTTCATTGCAAAATGTCCTATATCTAGTGATAGTGACAGGGGCGACGACAAGAAGGGCAAGAGGAGAGAAAAGAAGAGGTACCACAAGAAGAGGGGCGGCGATGCCCACGTATGCCACGAGTGGAACTCCGACGAGAGCTCCACCGACTCCTCCGACGACGACGAGGACGCCGCCAACATCACCGTCACCAAGGGACTCCTCTTCCCCAACGTCGGCCACAAGTGCCTCATGGCAAAGGACGGCAAAAGGAAGAAGGTTAAATCTAAATCCTCCACCAAATATGAATCCTCTAGTGATGATAATGCTAGTGATGAGGAGAATAATTTGCGTACCCTTTTTGCCGACCTAAACATGCAACAAAAGAAAAAATTAAATGAATTGATTAGTGCTATTCATGAGAAGGATGATCTCTTGGACTCTCAAGAGGACTTCCTTATTAAGGAAAACAAAAAGCATGTTAAGGTAAAAAATGCTTATGCTCTACAAGTTGAAAAATGTGAAAAATTGTCTAGTGAGCTAAGCACTTGCCATGAGACTATAGACAACCTTAGAAATGAAAATGCTAGATTAATTGCCAAGGTTGATTCTCATGTTTGTGATGCTTCAAGTCCCAATCTTAGAAATGATAATGATGATTTGCTTGCTAAGATTAAGGAATTGAATGATTCTCTTGCTAGCCTTAGAGTAGAAAATGAAAATTTGATTGCTAAGGCTAAAGATTTTGATGTTGGCAATACTATTATTTCCGACCTTAGAACTAAGAATGATATGTTGCATGCTAAGGTTGTAGAATTAAAATCTTGCAAACCCTCTACATCTACCGTTGAGCACACTTCTATTTGTACTAGATGTAGAGATGTTGTTATCAATGCTATTCATGATCACATGGCTTTAATTAAACAACAAAATGATCATATAGCATTATTAGATGCTAAAATTGCCGAGCATAACCTAGAGAATGAAAAGTTTAAATTTGCTAGAAGTATGCTCTACAATGGGAGACGCCCTGGCATCAAGGATGGCATTGGCTTCCAAAGGGGAGACAATGTCAAACTTAATGCCCCTCCAAAGAATTTATCTAACTTTGTTAAGGGCAAGGCTCCCATGCCTCAAGATAACGAGGGTTACATTTTATACCCTGCCGGTTATCCCGAGAGCAAAATTAGGAGAACTCATTCTAGGAAGTCTCACTCTGGCCCTAATCATGCTTTTATATATAAGGGTGAGACATCTAGCTCTAGGCAACCAACCCATGCCAAGTTGCCTAAAAGGAAAACTCCTAATGCATCAAATGATCATGACATTTCATTCAAAACTTTTGATGCATCCTATGTTTTGACTAACAAATCCGGCAAGGTAGTTGCCAAGTTTGTTGGGGGCAAACACAAGGGCTCCAAGACTTGTGTTTGGGTACCCAAAGTTCTTGTTTCTAATGCCAAAGGACCCAAAACCGTTTGGGTACCTAAAGTCAAGAACTAAATTTGTTTTGTAGGTTTATGCATCCGGGGGCTCAAGTTGGATCATCGACAGCGGGTGCACAAACCACATGATAGGGGAGAAGAAGATGTTCTCCTCCTACGAGAAAAACCAACATCCCCAACTGAAAGTCGCCTAGAGGTGGGGTGAATAGGGCGAAACTAAAATTCTCAAAAATAATCACAACTACAAGCCGGGTTAGCGTTAGAAATATAATAGAGTCCACGAGAGAGGGTGCAAAACAAATCGCAAGCGAATAATGAAGTGAGACACGCGGATTTGTTTTACCGAGGTTCGGTTCTCTCAAACCTACTCCCCGTTGAGGAGGCCACAAAGGTCGGGTCTCTTTCAACCCTTACCCTCTCTCAAACGGTCCCTCGGACCGAGTGAGCTTCTCTTTCTCAAATCACTTGGAACACAAAGTTCCCACAAGGACCACCACAAATTTGGTGTCTCTTGCCTCAATTACAAGTGAGTTTGATCGCAATGAAAGAATCAAGAAAGAAGAAAGCAATCCAAGCGCAAGAGCTCGAAAGAACACAAGCAAATCTCTCTCTCTCTAATCACTAGGGCGTTGTGTGGAATTTGGAGAGGATTTGATCTCTTTGGTGTGTCTAGAATTGAATGCTAGAGCTCTTGTAAGTAGTTGGGAAGTGGAAAACTTGGATGCAATGAATGGTGGGTGGTTGAGGTATTTATAGCCCCAACCACCAAACTAGCCGTTTGGTGAGGTTGTCTGTTCGATGGCGCACCGGACAGTCCGGTGCACACCGGACCTTGTTGTATTCCTCCTTGCTTAGAGAGGCAAGGAGTATAGTTGTAGCTTGAGAGTTGAAGTGCTCGATTTGGGCCACTTCGTCCGTATCGTAGTCTTCATCCCCTGCGGATGGTACCTGTGCTCCAAACTCAACAACATTCCATATACTTTTGTGGAGTGAGGTTAGATGAAATTTCATTAAATCACTCCACCTTGCATAATCTTCGCCATCAAAGGTTGGCGGTTTGCCTAATGGAACGGAAAGTAATGGAGTAGGTCTAGATGTACGAGGATAGTGCAAGGGGATCTTACTAAACTTCTTGCGCTCTTGGCGCTTAGAAGTTACGGACGGCGCATCGGAGTCGGAGGTCGATGTTGATGAAGTGTCGGTCTCGTAGTAGACCACCTTCCTCATTCTCTTGTGCTTGTCGCCTTTCCAATGCGACTTGTGGGAAGAAGATTTTTCCTTCTTCTCTTTGTGGTGAGAAGAAGATCTTTTCTCCTTCCGTTTGGAGGAGTCCTTCTTCTTCTCCTTCCTCTTGGTGCGGGACTCTTCCGTTGAAGTGCTCCCTTGGCTCGTAGTGGGCTTGTCGCCGATCTCCATCTCTCTCTTGGTGTGATCTCCCGACATCACTTCGAGCGGTTAGGCTCTAATGAAGCACCGGGCTCTGATACCAATTGACGCCTCCAAGCTCGACAATGAGGAGATGGCTTTAATCATCAAAAGCTTTCGCCAAATCCTCAAGCAACGGAAGGGGAAGGATTACAAGTCCCGTTCCAAGAAGGTGTGCTACAAATGTGGTAAGCCCGGTCATTTCATTGCAAAATGTCCTATATCTAGTGATAGTGACAGGGGCGACGACAAGAAGGGCAAGAGGAGAGAAAAGAAGAGGTACCACAAGAAGAGGGGCGGCGATGCCCACGTATGTCGCGAGTGGAACTCCGACGAGAGCTCCACCGACTCCTCCTCCGACGACGAGGACGCCGCCAACATCACCGTCACCAAGGGACTCCTCTTCCCCAACGTCGGCCACAAGTGCCTCATGGCAAAGGACGGCAAAAGGAAGAAGGTTAAAACTAAATCCTCCACCAAATATGAATCCTCTAGTGATGATAATGCTAGTGATGAGGAGAATAATTTGCGTACCCTTTTTGCCGACCTAAACATGCAACAAAAGAAAAAATTAAATGAATTGATTAGTGCTATTCATGAGAAGGATGATCTCTTGGACTCTCAAGAGGACTTCCTTATTAAGGAAAACAAAAAGCATGTTAAGGTAAAAAATGCTTATGCTCTACAAGTTGAAAAATGTGAAAAATTGTCTAGTGAGCTAAGCACTTGCCATGAGACTATAGACAACCTTAGAAATGAAAATGCTAGATTAATTGCCAAGGTTGATTCTCATGTTTGTGATGCTTCAAGTCCCAATCTTAGAAATGATAATGATGATTTGCTTGCTAAGATTAAGGAATTGAATGATTCTCTTGCTAGCCTTAGAGTAGAAAATGAAAATTTGATTGCTAAGGCTAAAGATTTTGATGCTGGCAATACTATTATTTCCGACCTTAGAACTAAGAATGATATGTTGCATGCTAAGGTTGTAGAATTAAAATCTTGCAAACCCTCTACATCTACCGTTGAGCACACTTCTATTTGTACTAGATGTAGAGATGTTGATATCAATGCTATTCATGATCACATGGCTTTAATTAAACAACAAAATGATCATATAGCATTATTAGATGCTAAAATTACCGAGCATAACCTAGAGAATGAAAAGTTTAAGTTTGCTAGAAGTATGCTCTACAATGGGAGACGCCCTGGCATCAAGGATGGCATTGGCTTCTAAAGGGGAGACAATGTCAAACTTAATGCCCCTCCAAAGAATTTATCTAACTTTGTTAAGGGCAAGGCTCCCATGCCTCAAGATAACGAGGGTTACATTTTATACCCTGCCGGTTATCCTGAGAGCAAAATTAGGAAAATTCATTCTAGGAAGTCTCACTCTGGCCCTAATCATGCTTTTATGTATAAGGGTGAGACATCTAGTTCTAGGCAACCAACCCGTGCTAAATTGCCTAAAAAGAAAACTCCTAATGCATCAAATGAGCATGACATTTCATTTAAGACTTTTGATGCATCTTATGTTTTAACTAACAAATCCGGCAAAGTAGTTGCCAAGTTTGTTGGGGGCAAACACAAGGGCTCCAAGACTTGTGTTTGGGTACCAAAAGTTCTTGTTTCTAATGCCAAAGGACCCAAAACCGTTTAGGTACCTAAAGTCAAGAACTAAAATTATTTTGTAGGTTTATGCATCCGGGGGCTCAAGTTGGATACTCGACAGCGGGTGCACAAACCACATGACAGGGGAGAAGAAGATGTTCTCCTCATATGAGAAAAACCAAGATCCCCAACGAGCTATCACATTCGGGGATGGAAATCAAGGTTTGGTCAAAGGATTGGGTAAAATTGCTATATCACCTGACCATACTGTTTCCAATGTTTTTCTTGTAGATTCTTTAGATTACAATTTGCTTTCCGTATCCCAATTATGTCAAATGGGCTACAACTGTCTATTTACTGATGTAGGTGTTACTGTCTTTAGAAGAAGTGATGATTCAATAGCATTCAAGGGAGTGTTAGAGGGTCAGCTATACTTGGTAGATTTTGATAGAGCTGAACTCGACACTTGCTTGGTTGCTAAGACTAACTTGGGTTGGCTCTGGCACCACCGACTAGCCCATGTTGGAATGAAGAATCTTCATAAGATTCTAAAGGGAGAGCACATTTTAGGACTAACAAATGTTCATTTTGAGAAAGACAGGATTTGTAGCGCATGCCAAGCCGGGAAGCAAGTTGGGACTCATCATCCACACAAGAACATCATGACTAGTGACAGGCCACTGGAGCTCTTACACATGGACCTATTCGGCCCGATCGCTTACATAAGCATCGGCGGGAGTAAGTACTGTCTAGTTATTGTGGATGATTATTCTCGCTTCACTTGGGTGTTCTTTTTGCAGGAAAAATCCCATACCCAAGAGACCTTAAAGGGATTCTTGAGACGGGCTCAAAATGAGTTCGGCTTAAGGATCAAGAAAATTAGAAACGACAACGGGACGGAGTTCAAGAACTCACAAATAGAAGGTTTCCTTGAGGAGGAGGGCATCAAGCATGAGTTTTATTCTCCCTACACTCCACAACAAAATGGTGTAGTGGAGAGGAAGAATCGAACTCTATTGGACATGGCAAGAACCATGCTTGATGAGTACAAGACACCGGATCGGTTTTGGGCCGAGGCGGTCAACACCGCCTGCTACGCCATCAACCGGTTATATCTACACCGAATCCTCAAGAAGACATCTTATGAACTCCTAACCGGTAAACAGCCCAATATTTCATATTTTAGAGTTTTTGGTAGCAAATGTTTTATTCTTGTCAAAAGAGGTAGAAAATCTAAATTTGCTCCTAAAACTGTAGAAGGCTTTTTACTAGGATATGACTCAAACACAAGGGCATATAGAGTCTTTAACAAGTCCTCAGGACTTGTTGAAGTTTCTTGTGACGTTGTGTTTGATGAGACTAACGGCTCTCAAGTAGAGCAAGTTGATCTTGATGAGATAGGTGAAGAACAGGCTCCATG
Source organism: Zea mays (assembly GCF_902167145.1). Taxonomy (NCBI): domain Eukaryota; kingdom Viridiplantae; phylum Streptophyta; class Magnoliopsida; order Poales; family Poaceae; genus Zea; species Zea mays. The sequence goes on along the minus strand of NC_050101.1, from coordinate 176,059,710 downwards.
CATCGCGCTAAGGAACATGTCCATTGGGGATGTGTGTCCTAAGGAATCCGAAGAGCCTCCACATACACAAGATCAACCATCCTCCTCCACGCAAGCATCTCCACCAACCCAAAATGAGGACGAGGCTCAAGATGATAAAGAGGAAGAACACAATGATGAGCCACCTCAAGATGACGGCAATGATCAAGGGGGAGATACGAATGACCAAGACAAGGAGGATGAACAACCAAAGCCGCCACACCCAAGAGTCCACCAAGCAATTCAACGAGATCACCCCATCGACACCATCCTCGGCGATATTCATAAGGGGGTAACCACTCGATCTCGTGTTGCACATTTCCGTGAGCATTACTCTTTTGTTTCCTCTATTGAGCCACACAGGGTAGAGGAAGCACTCCAAGATTCGGATTGGGTGATGGCGATGCAAGAGGAGCTCAACAACTTCACGAGGAACGAGGTATGGCATTTAGTTCCATGTCCTAACCAAAATGTTGTAGGAACCAAGTGGGTCTTCCGCAACAAACAAGACGAGCATGGTGTGGTGACAAGGAACAAAGCTCGACTCGTGGCCAAGGGATATTCACAAGTCGAAGGTTTGGATTTTGGTGAAACCTATGCACCCGTAGCTAGGCTTGAGTCAATTCGTATATTATTGGCCTATGCTACTTACCATGGCTTCAAGCTCTACCAAATGGACGTGAAGAGTGCCTTCCTCAACGGACCAATCAAGGAGGAGGTCTATGTTGAGCAACCTCCCGGCTTTGAAGATAGTGAGTACCCTAACCATGTTTATAGGCTCTCTAAGGCGCTTTATGGGCTCAAGCAAGCCCCAAGAGCATGGTATGAATGCCTTAGAGATTTGCTTATTGCAAATGGCTTCAAAGTCGGCAAGGCCGATCCTACTTTATTCACTAAGACTCTTGACAATGATTTGTTTGTATGCCAAATTTATGTTGATGATATCATCTTTGTGTCTACTAACGAATCTACATGTGAAGAATTTAGTAGGATCATGACACAAAAATTCGAGATGTCTATGATGGGGGAGTTGAAGTATTTTCTAGGATTCCAAGTAAAGCAACTCCAAGAGGGCACCTTCATTAGCCAAACGAAGTATACTCAAGACATTTTAAGCAAGTTTGGAATGAAGGATGCTAAGCCCATCAAGACACCCATGGGAACCAATGGGCATCTCGACCTCGACACGGGAGGTAAATCCGTGGATCAAAAGGTATACCGGTCGATGATTGGTTCATTGCTTTATTTATGTGCATCTCGACCGGACATTATGCTTTCCGTTTGCATGTGTGCAAGATTCCAAGCCGACCCTAAGGAATCTCACCTTACGGCCGTAAAACGAATCTTGAGATATTTGGCTTATACACCTAAGTTTGGGCTTTGGTACCCTCGGGGATCCACATTTGATTTGCTTGGTTATTCGGATGCCGATTGGGCAGGGTGTAAGATCAATAGAAAGAGCACATCGGGGACTTGCCAGTTCTTGGGAAGATCCTTGGTGTCTTGGGCTTCAAAGAAGCAAAATTCGGTCGCTCTTTCTACCGCCGAAGCCGAGTATATTGCCGCAGGCCATTGTTGCGCGCAATTGCTTTGGATGAGGCAAACCCTGCGGGACTACGGTTACAAACTAACCAAAGTTCCTCTTCTATGTGATAATGAGAGTGCAATCCGCATGGCGGATAATCCCGTTGAGCATAGCCGCACTAAACACATAGCCATTCGGTATCATTTTCTTAGAGATCACCAACAAAAGGGGGATATCGAGATTGCATACATTAATACCAAAGATCAATTAGCCGATATCTTTACCAAGCCTCTTGATGAACAAACTTTTACCAAACTTAGGCATGAGCTCAATATTCTTGATTCTAGGAACTTCTTTTGCTAATTTGCACACATAGCTCATAAATATACCTTTGATCATGTCTCTTTTATATATGCTATGACTAATGTGTTTTCAAGTGTATTTCAAACCAAGTCATAGGTATATTGAAAGGGAATTGGAGTCTTCGGCGAAGACAAAGGCTTCCACTCTACTCTACTACTCATCCTTCGCCGTCGCTCCGCATCACTCTCCATCCTTGGTATAATCTTCACTTATATGTTTTATTTGCCAAAGGGGAGAAAGTAGCTAGAAAGGGCTCTAATGATTCCGTTTTTGGCGATTCATGCCAAAGGGGGAGAAAATATGAGCCCAAAGCAAAAGGACCGCACCACCACCCTAATTAGGGACTAGGTGTAGGCCTAATTCCCTTTCACCAACGAGCTATCACATTCGGGGATGGAAACCAAGGTTTGGTCAAAGGTTTGGGTAAAATAGCTATATCTCCTGACCATTCCATTTCCAATGTTTTTCTTGTAGATTCTTTAGATTACAATTTGCTTTCCGTTTCACAATTATCTCAAATGGGCTACAACTGTCTATTTACTGATATAGGTGTCACTGTCTTTAGAAGAAGTGATGATTCAATAGCATTTAAGGGAGTGTTAGAGGGTCAGCTATACTTGGTAGATTTTGATAGAGCTGAACTCGACACTTGCTTAATTGCTAAGACTAACATGGGTTGGCTCTGGCACCGCCGACTAGCACATGTTGGAATGAAGAATCTTAATAAGCTTCTAAAGGGAGAGCACATTTTAGGACTAACAAATGTTCATTTTGAGAAAGACAGGATTTGTAGCGCATGCCAAGTCGGGAAGCAAGTTGGCACTCATCATCCACACAAGAACATCATGACAAGTGACAGGCCACTGGAGCTCCTACACATGGACTTATTCGGCCCGATTGCTTACATAAGCATCGGCGGGAGTAAGTACTGTCTAGTTATTGTGGATGATTATTCTCGCTTCACTTGGGTATTCTTTTTGCAGGAAATATCTCATACCCAAGAGATCTTAAAGGGATTCTTGAGACGAGCTCAAAATGAGTTCGGCTTAAGGATCAAGAAAATTAGAAGCGACAACGGGACGGAGTTCAAGAACTCACAAATAGAAGGCTTCCTTGAGGAGGAGGGCATCAAGCATGAGTTCTCTTCTCCCTACACTCCACAACAAAATGGTGTAGTGGAGAGGAAGAATCGAACTCTATTGGACATGGCAAGAACCATGCTTGATGAGTACAAGACACCGGATCGGTTTTGGGCCGAGGCGGTCAACACCGCTTGCTACGCCATCAACCGGTTATATCTACACTGAATCCTCAAGAAGACATCCTATGAACTCCTAACCGGTAAAAAGCCCAATATTTCATATTTTAGAGTTTTTGGTAGCAAATGCTTTATTCTTGTTAAAAGAGGTAGAAAATCTAAATTTGCTCCTAAAACTGTAGAAGGCTTTTTACTAGGATATGATTCAAACACAAGGGCATATAGAGTCTTTAACAAGTCCTCAGGACTAGTTGAAGTTTCTTGTGACGTTGTGTTTGATGAGACTAACGGCTCTCAAGTAGAGCAAGTTGATCTTGATGAGATAGGTGAAGAACAGGCTCCGTGCATCGCGCTAAGGAACATGTCCATTGGGGATGTGTGTCCTAAGGAATCCGAAGAGCCTGCACATGCACAAGATCAACCATCTTCCTCCACGCAAGCATCTCCACCAACTCAAAATGAGGACGAAGCTCAAGTTGATGAAGGACAAGATCAAAGAGATGAGCCACCTCAAGGTGACGGCAATGATCAAGGGGGAGATGCAAATGATGAAGACAAGGAGGATGAAGAGCCAAGGCCGCCACACCCAAGAGTCCACCAAGCAATACAACAAGATCACCCCGTCGACACCATCCTCGGCGACATTCATAAGGGGGTAACCACTAGATCTTGTGTTGCACATTTTTGTGAACATTACTCTTTTGTTTCCTCTATTGAGCCACACAGGGTAGAGGAAGCACTTCAAGATTCGGATTGGGTGATGGCGATGCAAGAGGAGCTCAACAATTTTACGAGGAACGAGGTATGGCATTTAGTTCCACGTCCTAACCAAAATGTTGTAGGAACCAAATGGGTCTTCCGCAACAAGCAAGATGAGCATGGTGTGGTGACAAGGAACAAAGCCCGACTTGTGGCCAAGGGATACTCCCAAGTCGAAGGTTTGGATTTCGGTGAAACCTATGCACCCGTAGCTAGGCTTGAGTCAATTCGCATATTATTGGCCTATGCTACTTACCATGGCTTCAAGCTTTACCAAATGGACGTGAAGAGTGCCTTCCTCAATGGACCAATCAAGGAAGAGGTCTATGTTGAGCAACCTCCCGGCTTTGAAGATAGTGAGTACCCTAACCATGTCTATAGGCTCTCTAAGGCGCTTTATGGGCTCAAGCAAGCCCCAAGAGCATGGTATGAATGCCTTAGAGATTTCCTTATTGCTAATGGCTTCAAAGTCGGCAAGGCCGATTCTACTTTATTTACTAAAACTCTTGACAATGATTTGTTTGTATGCCAAATTTATGTTGATGATATTATATTTGGGTCTACTAACGAATCTACATGTAAAGAATTTAGTAGGATCATGACACAGAAATTCGAGATGTCTATGATGGGGGAGTTGAAGTATTTTCTAGGATTCCAAGTCAAGCAACTCCAAGAGGGCACCTTCATTAGCCAAACAAAGTATACTCAAGACATTCTAACCAAGTTTGGAATGAAGGATGCCAAGCCCATCAAGACACCCATGGGAACCAATGGGCATCTCGACCTCGACACGAGAGGTAAGTCCGTCGATCAAAAGGTATACCGGTCGATGATTGGTTCATTACTCTATATATGTGCATCTCGACCGGACATTATGCTTTCCGTATGCATGTGTGCAAGATTCCAAGCCGACCCTAAGGAATCACACCTTACGGCCGTAAAACGAATCTTGAGATATTTGGCTTATACTCCTAAGTTTGGGCTTTGGTACCCTCGGGGATCCACATTTGATTTGATTGGTTATTCGGATGCCGATTGGGCAGGGTGCAAAATTAATAGGAAGAGCACATCAGGGACTTGCCAGTTCTTGGGAAGATCCTTGGTGTCTTGGGCTTCAAAGAAGCAAAATTCGGTCGCTCTTTCTACCGCCGAAGCCGAGTATATTGCCGCAGGCCATTGTTGCGCGCAATTGCTTTGGATGAGGCAAACCCTGCGGGACTATGGTTACAAATTAACCAAAGTTCCTCTTCTATGTGATAATGAGAGTGCAATCCGCATGGCGGATAATCCCGTTGAGCACAGCCGCACTAAACACATAGCCATTCGGTATCATTTTCTTAGGGATCACCAACAAAAGGAGGATATCGAGATTGCATACATTAATACTAAAGATCAATTAGCCGATATCTTTACAAAGCCACTCGATGAACAAACTTTTACCAAACTTAGGCATGAGCTCAATATTCTTGATTCGAGGAACTTCTTTTGCTAATTTGCACACAGAGCTCATATGTATACCTTTGATCATGTCTCTTTTATATATGCTATGACTAATGTGTTTTCAAGTGTATTTCAAACCAAGTCATAGGTATATTGAAAGGGAATTAGAGTCCTCAGCGAAGACAAAGGCTTCCACTCCACTCTACTACTCATCCTTCGCCGTCGCTCGGCATCACTCTCCATCCTTGGTATAATCCTCACTTATATGTTTTATTTGCCAAAGGAGAGAATGTAGTTAGGAATAGGGCCTATATTTCATTCCAAGTATCCATTTTTGGCGATTCATGCCAAAGGGAGAGAAAGTATTGGCCCAAAGCAAAAGGACCGCACCACCACCCTAATTTTAAAAATTGATGATTTTCAATTGGAAAATTTCAAATTCGTATCTCTTTGTGTTCTAAAGGGGGAGAAAGTAGCATTTTCAAAATTGATATCTTAAAACCCTCTTGAACACTAAGAGGAGAATTTATTCGAGGGGGAGTTTTTGTTTTAGTCAAGGAAAAGCATTTGACTATCTTGCAAAAAGTTTTTGAAAAGAATTTACAAAAGAAGTTGCAAAAACAAAACTTGTGGTGCAAGCGTGGTCCAAATGTTAAAAATGAAGAAACAATCCATGCATATCTAGTAAGTAATATTTATTGGCTCAATTCTAAGTAACCTTTGCACTTACATTTTGCAAACTAGTTCAATTCTGCACTTCTATATTTGCTTTGGTTTGTGTTGGCATCAATCACCAAAAAGGGGGAGATTGAAAGGGAATTAGGCTTACACCTATTTCCTATAACTAATTTTGGTGGTTGAATTGCCCAACACAAATAATTGGACTAACTAGTTTGCCCAAGTTTATAAGTTCTACAGGTACCAAAGGTTCACCATAAGCCAATAAAAAGATCAAGAGAAAGGGTTCAAACAAAGGAGCAAGGACCAACCGAAGGCACCCTGGACTGGTGCACCGGACTGTCCGGTGCACCACCGGACAGTGTCCGGTGCACCAGGGAAGGTCGACTTCAAACTCTTCAGCTTCGGGAATTCTCGGAGCCGGCGCGCTATAATTCACCGGACTGTCCAGTGTACACCGGACAGTGTCCGGTGCACCAGAGGACTCCAGTGCAAACTCGTCGTCTTCGGGAAAATCTAGAGGCAATTCCACTATAATTCACCGGACAGTGTCCGGTGCTCCAAAGAAGAGCGGCCTCAGGAACTCGCCAGCTTCAGGAAACTGCAACGGCTGCTCCGCTATAATTCACCGGACATGTCCGGTATACACCGGACTGTCCGGTGTAACTGCGGGGCAACGGCTACGACGGCGCCAACGGCTACCTGCAGCGCATTTATTGCGCGCCAGTGGACGCGGAAGTCAGGAACGCCCATACTGGCGCACCGGACACTCTACGGTACATGTCCGGTGCGCCACCGGACATCCAGGCGGGCCCAGAAGACAGAGCTCCAACGGTCGGAACCCAACGGCTTTGGTGACGTGGCTGGCGCACCGGACATGTTCGGTGTGCACCGGACTGTCCGGTGCACCATACGACAGACAGCTTCCACCAAGGGGCTAGTTTGGTGGTTGGGGCTATAAATACCCCCAACCACCCCACATTCAAGGCATCCAAGTTTTCCCACTTCAACTACTTACAAGAGCTCTAGCATTCAATTCTAGACACACCAAAGTGATCAAATCCTCTCCAAACTCCACACAACGCCCTAGTGATTAGTGAGAGAGATTTGCTTGTGTTCTTTCGAGCTCTTGCGCTTGGATTGCTTTCTTCCTTCTTTGATTCTTCATTGCGATCAAACTCACTTGTAATTGAGGCAAGAGACACCAATCTTGTGGTGGTCCTTGTGGGAACTTTGTGTTCCAAGCATTTGAGAAGAGAAAGCTCACTCGGTCCGAGGGACCGTTTGAGAGAGGGAAAGGGTTGAAAGAGACCCGGTCTTTGTGACCTCCTCAACGGGGAGTAGGTTTGCAAGAACCGAACCTCAGTAAAACAAATCCGCGTGTCACACTCTTCATTCGCTTGCGATTTGTTTTGCACCCTCTCTCTCGGACTCATTATTATTTCTAACGCTAACCCGACTTGTAGTTGTGATTAATTTTGTAAATTTCAGTTTCGCCCTATTCACCCCCCCCCCTCTAGGCGACTTTCAGTCTCGAGTGGTTGTACTTGTCATGAGTACAGGTAGTGAAGGATGACAAACCGGTCCTTATATGAGGGGACAATCCTTCTGCTCACACCTAAACCAGCTGAGCCATCACCTTAGACCCTCCCCTAAACCAGGGAGTTCCTGATCATCCCTACTCAAAGGTGATAAGGGTGAAAACCCTTCATCATACACATTTTGAAAAACATTTTCTTTTAAAAACTCACACCTTTTCTCAAATCATTTGTAACAAATATATCAAGGATTGATTGCGGCAAGCGGCTGGGTGGCCCTAATAACTTGTCTCAAAATCATATTATGCATAAAATAACAGGCTGAGGGTTGTGGTTGAAAAATCATAGGTAATTTATGCATCAAAGGGATCCAGTGAGCTTGTCGTGCTTATCCGGCGAAGGGGGAAGGGGAGCTCGCGGAACTGGCTTCTAGCTCCACTGCCTAGCGTAGACTTGTAGATCTGGCCTCCATGATACGGCACGAACGCTCCGATAACTATGCAACATGAACAAGCAAACATACAAACCAGCAAGTATACCAACAAATATTTAGTATAGTGGTCAGAATGGCGACATATGGATGGGTAGAGTCTTGAGCAGAATCTATGTCATGTGGTGTTGAGATACTACTAGTGGTGGAGCGGAGGTGCTTACCAGGAGGGTGGATTGAAGGCAAAGCGACACTATGCGTGTAGCCGGCAGAGTGGAGTAACCGAATGAGTGGGGTGTTTGCCTTAGCTGAGGGTGTTGAGTGTGTGGAGAGGGAGAGGGTAGCTAGGTGTATTTATAGCTGGGTGTATCACTGTATGTGGTGTAGCACAGTGAAGTCCACTGTTGGTGAGAATAGTGACGAATGAATCGTCTGACTTAGTCTGAACAGGAAAATTATAGGCATAATATGGGACAAGAGTATTTTGGGAGTTTTCTGGAATATGAACCATGCTTAAGGGATGACACGGTTGGATAGGGAATAGTTTGATAAGAATTTAGAAACAAGAATTATTGGAATCAGAGTTTGGAAGCCTGGTTTTAAGGAATCTCAAAGTTAAACATGCTCAACTTGGAGAAACCTGAGATGTGTGTCCAGATGGGAAGTTCCCACTGGAAGGAAAATCATAGTCACCGGAGTTCGTATGACTAGAACATGGGTCTGGCTGGTCTTAGGTGGACTGGACAGCATGATGGATGAGTACTTGAAATTTGGGGTGATCGGATGACCGATGAATAGCAACGATGAATAGTAACGATGGTGAATAGAGTCGATGAATAGTAATGATGAATAGTAATGATGAATAGTAATGGTGAATAGTTCGTATGAATGAACGATGAATAGTGACGATGAATAGGAACTATGAACGAACGGACGAACGATCGAATGATCGGACGAACGAACGATCGGAATTTCGACAGCATAACGACATGACAAAGTTTATCTGGAAGAACGATGAATAGGGACTATGAACGAACGATGAACGATGAATAGGAACTATAAACGAACGATGAACGATGAATATGAACTATGAACAAACGATGAACGATGAATAGGAACTATGAACGAACGGACGGACGATCGAATGATCGGACGAACGAACGATCGGAATTTCGACAGCATAACGGCAGAATAAAGATTATCTGGAAGAACGATGAATAGGAACAATGAATGATGAATAGGAACTATGAACAAACGATGAACGATCGAATGATCGATCGAACGAACAATCGGAATTTCGGCAGCATAACGGCAGGACAAAGATTATCTGGAAGAACGATGAATAGGGGCTATGAACGAACGATGAACGATGAATAGGAAATATGAACGAACGGACGAACGATCGAATGATCGAACGAACGAACGATTGGAATTTCGGCAGCATAACGGCAGGACAAATATTATTTGGACGAACGAACGAACGAACGATCGGACGATCGAACGAACGGACGAACGAACCATGAACGATCGAACGAACGATCGAAAGATCGGATGAACAATCGAACAAACTAAGAACAGGGGAATGAACGATCGAAGAACGACCGAACGATCCTTGTGCTAGTGTGTGCTTGAAAGTCGCCTAGAGGGGGGTGAATAGGGCGAAACTGAAATTCTCAAAAATAATCACAACTACAAGCCGGGTTAGCGTTAGAAGTATAATCGAGTCCGAGAGAGGGCGTGAAAACAAATCGCAAGTGAATAATGAAGTGAGACACGCGGATTTGTTTTACCGAGGTTCGGTTCTTTCAAACCTACTCCCCGTTGAGGTGGTCACAAAGACCGGGTCTCTTTCAACCCTTTCCCTCTCTCAAACAGTCCCTCGGACCGAATGAGCTTTTCTTCTCAATCACTTGGAACACAAAGTTCCCACAAGGACCACCACAAGGTTGGTGTCTCTTGCCTCAATTACAAGTGAGTTTGATCGCGAGAAAGAATGAGAAAGAAAGCACGATTGCAAAAGCCAAGCAACAAGAGCGACAAATAACACACGGATCACTTTCTCTCTCAAGTCACTAATCACTAATGATCTCTTTTCTCAATTGTGAAACTTGGAGAGATGAAGGCTTTGAATGTGTCTTGGAATGAATTGCTAGCTCTTGTATTGAATGTTGAAGGTTGGAATGCTTGGATGTTATGAGTGGAGGTGGTTGGGGTTGTATTTATAGCCACCAACCACTTCCTAGCCGTTACTCCATTCTGCTGAGCGCGGACGGTCCGCCCGCCAGGTCCGGACGGTCCGCCCCTGTAGATCAACGGCTGAAAATGCAACGGTCAGCAGTAACGGCTATATCAACGGCTATATTGCATTTAATGCGTCGTCAGATGTCAGACAGACCCAGGCGCGGACGGTCCGGTCGTGCACCCCGGACGGTCCGCGAGGCCGCTATAATTCATTTTTCCGAACCTGTTACCTTCGGGTTTTTCGGTTTCTCACCTACCGGACGGTCCGCGCCTGAGCCCGGACGGTCCGCGCACGGTCTCGGACGGTCCTTGCTTTTCCTTCGGACGGTCCGTAGTGCATACTTGGATTTTTGCATTGGTTCTGTCCGAGTGTCATCCTGGTGTTGCGGACGGTCCGCCGCAAGGGCCCGGACGGTCCGCGCTTGGCCTATTTTTCCAAAAAGCTTCTCCTGTCCGGAATAATCTACGGTATTCCGGACAGTCGATTTAGTATAGTTGTAGATGAACCTTTGACACCTGTAGAACATATAATCTAGAGCAAACTAGTTAGTCCAATGATTTGTGTTGGGCAATTCAACCACCAAAATCAATTAGGAAGTAGGTGTAAGCCTAATTCCCTTTCAGTGCTTGTGTGGAACATGTAGTGGGCGTGTGAGGGGGAAGGGAGAGAGATGCCATGAAATGGCTTGGGGTGGGATGAGAGGAGACCCTTGCCCCTCTATTTATAGCTATGGTGGGGGGATTAGGGGGAGAGATGAGAGGATTAGTGGGAGGATGAGAGGATTAGTGGGAGATTAGCATGGATTTGTCTTATATGAGTGTAATTAGCTTGTAGAGCTCAACGTATGACACCGGAGGCATACATATACGTATGAGCATGAGGAAAGTTATGAAGAAAATATTTGTAGGGACTTCAAAAATGATTCTGAAGGTATTTCTAAGGAGGAAAAAAATTGGAGATATTGAAAGGGAATTAGGCTTACACATATTTCCTGATTGATTTTGGTGGTTGAATTGCTCAACACAAATAATTGGACTAACTAGTTTGCTCTAGTTTATAAAGTTCTACAGGTGCCAAAGGTTCACAATAAGCCAATAAAAAGACCAAGAAAAAGGGTTCAAACAAAAGAGCAAAGGGACAACCGAAGGCACCCTGGTCTGGCGCACCGGACTGTCCGGTGCACCAGGGGACTCCAAGCTGAACTTTTCACCTTCAGGAAATATCAGAGGCGCTTCGCTATAATTCACCGGACTGTCCGGTGCACCACCGGACAATGTCCGGTGCTCCAGAGGAGAGCGACTCTGAACTCGCCAGCTTCGGGAATCCGCTCCGCTAAAATTCACCGGACTGTCCGGTGAGTCACCGAACAGTGTCCGGTGCACACTAGATTGCCCGGTGTGACGGCGGAGCAACGGCTAGTTCGCGCGCAACGGTCGACTACAACGCATTAAATGCGCGCCTGCGCGCGCAGAGGAGCAGAGCACGCGCGGGTGGCACACCGGACAGCCTATAGGGCCTGTCCGGTGCACCACCGGACAGCCAGGCGGGCCCACAAGACAGAGCTCCAACGGTCGGAACCCTTCGGCCAGGTGACGTGGCTGCGCACCGGACAGTATCCGGTGGCGCACCGGACTGTCCGGTGCGCCATACGACAGAAGCCTCCACCAACGGTCAAGTTTGGTGGTTGGGGCTATAAATACCCCAACCACCTCCACATTCAAGTCATCCAAGTTTTCCACCTTCCAACTACTTACAAGAGCCCTAGCATTCAATTCTAGACACACAAAAGAGATCAAATCCTCTCCCAATTCCACTCAAAGCTTTAGTGATTAGAGAGAGTGATTGTTGTGTTCATTTGAGCTCTTGTGCTTGGATTGCTTCTTTTTTCTCATTCTTTCTTGTGATCATCTTAATTGTAATCGAGGCAAGAGACACCAATTGCGTGGTGGTCCTTGCGGGGAAGTTTGGTTCCCGGTTGATTGAGAATAGAAGCTCACTCGGTCCGAGGGACCGTTTGAGAGAGGGAAAGGGTTGAAAGAGACCCGGTCTTTGTGACCACCTCAACGGGGAGTAGGTTTGAGAGAACCGAACCTCGGTAAAACAAATCCTTGTGTCTCACTTCTTTATTTGTTTTTACACCCTCTCTCGGACTCGCATTATATTTCTAACGCTAACCCGGCTTGTAGTTGTGATTAACTTTGTAAATTTCAGTTTCGCCCTATTCACCCCCCCTCTACACGACTTTCAGATATATTGGTGGAATATTTGGGCAATATTTCTAGAAAGAACTTGAGGGGGGTTACTGGGGAAATATCTGGGCAATATTTCTGGAAATAATTTGAGGGGGGTCACTGGGGAAATATTTGTAGGATATTTTAAGGAGGATTTTGGAGAGAATATAGACCACTATATTTTATTTGTCGATATCAACTCGCAAACAAACATTTTGAAACGAAATTTAAAATTCATTTTGAACTTAGAGCGAGTTTGAAAAAATTTCAAGATTTGAATTTTTGGGATGCTACAGCCGTCTAAGCACGCGGGCTTAATTTCCTGTCCAAGCCCGGCCCGCAGCGGGCCTAAATGGGCCGGGCCGGCCCGTTTAGCACGAAAAAAGCGGGCCGAAAAATGGGCTATGCGGACCGGTAAGCACATTTTAGTGTAAAAAAGCGGGCTTAACATGCTTAGAGGTAAACGGGCCGTGCTGGGTTAGCCCACCGTGCCTAGTTTCCTGTCTGAGCCCGGCCCGCTTATTCGTGTCGGGCCAGCCTGGGCCCGCATAGAATCGGGTCGTGCCGGGCTCGGACCGGGCTCAAACAGCGGGCTTCGTGCCGGGCTTCGGGCCTTGTGCTTATTGGACATCTATAGATGCAAGTGAATGGAATGTTTGTCTTAGGTCCCAAATGGTGTACATATATGTTTTGGCCCCAAGATGGTGGCCTTGGCCAAACACAAGGGGTACTTGTAGCCCCGATCAAAACAAACCTATGGTTATCCACTCGAGACACTCTAGGCGAAGACACCACACACCATAACTGTTAATTGTCAACAACTCAAAAAACTAGTTATTAGGCACTATTCACATTCGGTGCTTTTGCATCGAACATGTTTGGTGAACGCCTTTCACTCTCGGTGTCCTGTCTGCGAAATTGCTCTTTGTTTGGGGGCATGTTCGGTGCAAACATAACATGTGGATCTCATTGTGAAAGGATTTGCCACAATTTTTTGTGTAGGCATTGTGTGGACATGATGACCTCAAAAATCAACCATGTGGATCAGATTGTGGATGGATCTACCACACTCTCGTAGGTTGCTAACTGCTCGTTGATGCTCTAGTGACCGTCAGCGAGAGGTGGGGTGTTGGGATTTCTCGGGTCTTCGACCGTCTCCTTCTCATTGTCATCTTCCTCGTCTTCCATGAGGTGGTCGTCTCGACATCTATCGACCGAGTTAGCCATGGACACGAGCCGATCCTATGGTAGATTGGTGAAACCCTAGAACGAGTTGAAGTCGGGGCTAGAGTTAAATCCGAGTCTGAGTCAGTGTCGAGGGATCTAAGCTGTATAGAGCCACCACACTGGTTGTTGAATCACAATGGACTTGATTGTATGGCGCTGACATTATCAGAGGGTCTAGGATGAACCCGACATCGTGGATAGCGAGATTGCCTAGTTTGTCTACGACAAATTGGAAGGAACCAATTCATCCCTCGATGCAGACTTCATAGACACCTTAAACTCTTGGTTGATCTCCATAACTCCCCTACCTGGTTGACACAACCGTAGGCGATTGTTCAATGGTAAATTAATGAGGCATGTCTTGAGATCGAGAGCTGGAGGTTAGAGCACGAGGGAAGCATGGATTTTGAATGGTTTGGGTTCTAAATGTGAGGTAATACCATATGTCCTATTGTATCTTGATCTTCTGGGGTTCTCCCCCTCTTCTTTTATATCCTAAAGGAGGAACGACCGTCACATAAAAGATACCGAGTCGGTTACTAAGTTAATGTAGGTGTCGAGTCGGTTACTAAATTATACATCAGTACAACTTTATGTTTATGAGTTTATCTTTCCCCATTTGAAGGGCTTTCCATATCTGAATTCCTAAAACCCTCTTTTCTACTAACCTATCCCACGAAAGGGCCTCTAGCCTAGCGGTTAAGGACTTCCGAGTAGCACCTCCAAGTCCACCACCCTCCGGTTGGACTGTTGCAGAGTGGATAATTGACGCTGACCCGTTAGTGATGGGGACAGGGTTCCCATTTTCTTCTCATTGCTGCAAGCGGTCCATCACTCAAACTGAATCTAAATTCATCAATCAGATTAGCTATTCAACAGTCTTGACTTTGAATCAGGGGCGGATCCAGAGGGGGCAAAGTGGGCCATGCCCCCCTCAATTTTATACAAACCTATTATACGTAATGACATTTATTGTTAAGTGGAGAAAAAATCAAAGTTTTGATATGATATAGTCCTATTCTAAACTGGCTCAATCTAGCTAAAACGAGTTAATAATTAGCTGCCTCAAACAATCATGTCATGAGCCTCCTTGTCAGATCCTCTCTAACCTAGTTGTTAGCTGTCTTAAACAACCTTGTCATGAGCCTTCTCGTCAGATCCTCTCCAACCCAGTCCTCACATCTATTACTTCGTCCCTAATCTTTTTGACGCCACCTAAACCAGTTTGCCTTGATGCCCGTTTCGACCGTCGCCTCCTCTTGACGCAACGCTGCCCGACCCTGACCCTTTCTGGCGCCTCCACCCCCGCCCTGTCGTCGTCACGACATCGGCCCGCCCGACAAAGCCAGGTCTCGCTCATCGCAATGATGTGACCCGTCTTCGCGACCAACAAGCTTGGCGAAACAGCAAGCCCTGTCTCTGAGCTGGAGACGTCGCTTGACCCCACCGCTTTATTGGCACCTCTGCCCTTTTAGGAGATGGACATTTGATATGGTACACGACTTTGATTCGGTCATAAAAAACTTAGTATTATGTTTGCTTCTTTTATTCATACAATTTTTATTCTTTGAACTTGTATCGTATATTGACATGAAACTTGAATTCTATACCATACTAGTTTTTTTGTGATCTCGCTTGATTTTGTCACGTGATCTTTCTAGCCCCCGTAAATTCTCGGTTTTCGTCCGCCACTGCTTTGAATCACCAAGACCGACTAGAGACCCATGCATAACTTGAGGATTATTAATGTTTGCATTGAATCGACATACTGACTACTACACTCGTCGTTTGTACTTGATCACTCAGCACTCAACCGAATCAGCGTCGCGACTCGGCGACAGCGAGACACACACCACCGACGTCCTTCTCCAGCTACGTCTTGTACTATACAGGTCACATGGTCGAAGCAATGCACGCACGAGCGCGCGGGCGCACGCGCGCTCGGTTTTGTTCGTGAGGCATTCAATGGCGAATGGCGACGGAGGCGGAGCGCGGGAGAAGCGCCGGGCTCCACTCCAGGCGACGAGCCGACGAGGAGGCTCGCGGCAGAACCCGCCGTGCGTGCGTGTGCGCGCGCATGCATGGATGCGTGTCGTTTGCAGTTTGCTCGCGCGGCGCGGTCGCGGGGGGAGCTGAGAGGCCGGGCGACGTCGACGACGGAAGGGGAGACTGCCCGGGAAGAGAGGGCAGCCGCATTTGGGGCCGGGCGGGCGGGCGGCAGGCACCGACGACGGCCGGCGTACGTGCGCGTGGCTGCGACTGCCGACGGGTGCCCAAGTCCGCGCCCGCGGGGACTGACTAGCTGCTGGCCGCACGCACGCACGTATACATATTAATTGTGCTGAATAAAAAAAATGGAATGGCCCATCCATTCATGGCCGGCCTCGCCCGGTATTTCCGCAGACCCACACGCATGGTTGTAATGTGGGCTCGTGTCATGCCGTCACCTTTTTTTTTCTTTGTTCGGAACTGTGAGCGTTCAGTAATCACGGAGGAGCTACCTAGGGATCATGCGAAGCAGCTCCTCAGATGACCAGCAAAGCAAGCAGGCTTCCCAGCGCCATTGAAGCCGTTCCGCTTTGGGTGGGAATCTTTCTAACCCTCTGCATGCCGTTGCCGTGTCAAACGCGACAAATATTTATGGGAGGGGGGAGGGAGGGACAACGGACGTACAGGACAGGCGCGAGGCCGGAGACGTAAATGCATGCGGCCGGCCGGGTGTTGCACGTCTGGGGAGCATGCGTGAACCACTTGTTCGACACTGGGATGAATGCTGCAAATTCAATTTGGCATGCATGGATGGAACGAACCTACTACACCTACGGCCTCTAGTTCGACACTCGTGTGTCCATGCCATGATCACTGCGGCACGGAAACCTCGCTTTGTTAGGTAGCCTTGCCTTGGTGTCCGTATCGTACGTGGAGGTCGACTTGACGTGCTCCAGGCTCCAGCCTCCATCCATCCAGCCACACGACCAGACCTCGACGCGTTCTGATCTGCTGCATCTGGCTCACCCAGAAACTGCACCGCTCATCTGCCCAGAAAACAAGCCACGATCCGCCGCCACCAGCTCAAAAAAAACGCCCAAAAAAAAGAGCCCCCCCATCCACGACCACCACATCTCCCCGCTGGGACCTGGTGCTCGGCGGCGTGCGCCCCACTACCCAACCAACTGAACCATGCACAAGAGCACTGCACGACGCCCGCACGGCACCGACCCCGCACCAAGCCAACGGAAACCGAGCACCCGCACCCGCACCCGCCCGGGGTGGAATTGGGAACTGAGAAGGAAAAAAAAACACCCACACCCACACCCGCTCTGCCCCATCCGCGCGCCCCTCCTCCTCCACCGCCCGTCCCGCCGCCGCCCGGCCGTCTGGTGGCGATGGCGTACCGGGCGGACGACGACTACGACTACCTCTTCAAGGTGGTGCTCATCGGCGACTCCGGCGTCGGCAAGTCGAACCTGCTCTCGCGCTTCACGCGCAACGAGTTCAGCCTCGAGTCCAAGTCCACCATCGGCGTCGAGTTCGCCACCCGCAGCATCCACGTCGAGGACAAGGTCGTCAAGGCCCAGATCTGGGACACCGCCGGCCAGGAAAGGTGCGTGCGAGTTACGACCCACCCCCAGATCCGCATCTTCCCCTTTCCTCGTGTATGATGGTATCCGATCGGGGTCCATTCGTTAGCGATTGCCATGCGTGCGCCGTACGGATCTTAGTAATAGTCTGGTCGGTGACCCCTAGCTGCTTTTTTTTATTTTTTTTACACATGGACTGCTCTTGCACTTACCATTTTTCGATCTATCACATTTCGAGCTATCAGAGTATATTCAGTTATGCCAGGAGCGGATGACACAGGCCGTTTATGCCAGGTGTGAAATTATGGACGTTGAAATCGTGGATAGAAATCATAACCATAGCCCCGTGCTCAGCTGTTCGATCGACAACGCACTGCTAGCTGTTGGTTCCTGTGTGATACAGGAGTGCCATTACTCATGTGGGGCTAAGGATTCCTGTGCGTCTCGTACTACTGTATAGGAGTAGCATTATTATTCATGTGGTTTTGTGCCGTTCCAACTAGTTCCCGCACCGCAGCTAACTTACCACTTGGTGTCGATGATGCTTCTGCTTCCCCCACCCCAGATACCGCGCTATCACGAGCGCGTACTACCGCGGAGCGGTAGGGGCGCTGGTCGTGTACGACGTCACGCGGCACGTCACCTTCGAGAACGTGGAGCGGTGGATGAGGGAGCTGAGGGACCACACGGACGCCAACATCGTCATGATGCTGGTAGGGAACAAGGCGGACCTGCGCCACCTCAGGGCCGTCCCGACCGAGGACGCCAAGGCCTTCGCCGAGCGCCAGAACGCCTTCTTCATGGAGACGTCGGCCCTGGAGGCGATGAACGTGGAGGACGCCTTCACCGAGGTGCTCGCGCAGATCTACCGCGTCGTCAGCAAGAAGGCGCTCGACATCGGCGACGACCCCGCCGCGCCTCCCAGGGGCCATACCATCAACGTCGGCGGCAAGGACGACGTGTCCGCGGTCAAGAAGTCTGCCTGCTGCTCGTCTTAGCTTGAGAGGATAGAGCGTGTACTTGGGTTTGGTTGTTGATACTTCAGCACTAGAGGGCACATGACGTTATTGCAGTCATGGTCCTCGATCTGTATTCATTCGTTTCCAGGTGTCTCGTTGATTTTGCCATTTGATTCATTCAGGACTTGGGCCTTTCTGGTGTAGTGTAGGGATACCTTGTTCCTTTTATTTCTTGTACCTGCATACTGTCGCTTCTCTTATCAAACTAGCTGCATTACTTCAACAGTCTATTTATTTGCTTTTGCTAGACTGCTGCCATGTTGCAAATTGCAATTGCAATCCAATTGGTCACTAGGGTACCTCATTGGATTGTGTCGATGCTTGGCAATTGGCATGGTCAAATGTGAATTAGATGTTTTTGTCTGCCACCAACAGAAGCACGTGCCATGTATGATGTTGGTGCTTCATGTAGCACGGCATGTACATAAACTTGCCAGCCTTCGCCACCTATACTGCAACCGCGACACACCTATGAATATTAGGTAGAAAGCGAAAACCATAACCAAGTCCTACTTCAGCAGCAAATTTCATACGACTTAAAACTTCAGCAGCAAATTTCACGACTTCAAGATTCACCACTGAATCTCATAAAGCTCTAGCAAAAAGCTCTACAGGTGAAGAAAATTTCCGGTTCTTTCAATTCCAGAATGTACAGAACTTACGGTTTTCAAGCTTCTTTTTTTGAAGAGTAAAGATAAATACAATGTACAATGTAAAGGAAGAGGGCATCTACCAAGGCAGTCATGGGAGCTTTACACACCATTGTGCCATTTAACGTCTAAAACATCCTACAAAATATCTGTACAGTGTTTCGAAGCTCAGTTTATGTCCACAGCAAAGGGGACGGGCAAATAAAGGCAACCATGTCTATATACAAAATCCACGCTAATTTGCCACGCGGTAAACAACCAACAACATTATTGGCGACGGTCATCCGTTCCTTCTATCTGATGACAAAGCTGTCGTCTTGCATATGGGGCACAGGTTTTTCATCATCAACCATTGCTTTATGCAATTCACATGGTACTTGTGACCGCATTCAAGGGTTCCTATAAGTTCTTTAGCTTTATACTCCTCCTGCAAGGCGTGGACCAAGTCAGCCTTATGAACAAGAAGCAAATATTTGGCTATCGAACAAATATCAAAGACAATGGTTTCACTGTTTTCAGTAAGATTAACGATGTATAAATAACAGATTATAATTCAGCACTGAACATCTGAACATGGCAAGAGGTTGACCTGGCATATTATGCAAGCATCATTCTCCAAAGAAAGCTCAGAAAACTGATCAGACATGCTAGCTGCTCCTGGAACATGAAAACTGGACCTCAAGTTTTCCTGGATATAGCTTTCTGTCAAACCAGTATTGACATCGCCTATCTGCTCTTGCAATGCTACAAGTTCCTGCAAAATATGCCAGAAAAAAACCGAATGTAATCAGATAGATACGCACTCAGAAAAGGTACACAAAGATTTCACAATCATTCAAATCAGATACATGCCTCATAAGTCATGTTATCCACATCTAAACGCATATCGCTATGTTCATCGATAACATGTCCTGCTTCATAAATCCTTGAATGGTCCATCACTGTAGCATTCTGCACACATACATCAATTACTTGAGGTAGCTGCATAAAATAGGAAATGTTCGCAGAGAGCAGATTAAGTCATGTAGACACTGGTCACAGGCTGTACTACTGAGTCAGTGATGACTTTTGTCTCACATGCTTCTTTGTAGCTTAAAACCAGCAGGCAGTTGGGATATAAAATTCACATCAAATGGCAATAAAACAAAATGGCTCGTACATCTTGGCAAGAAGAAAGAGATTCAGACAAGATAATAATAGATGCAGACCATGGCTGCAGTGAAAAGTTACATATTACTACCTCCGTTCTTGAATATTTGTCACTCGTTAGTTCTTTTTTGAACTAAAACACGACAAATACAAAAAGAACATTTTTGAACTAAAACACGACAAATAAAAAAGAACGGATGGAGTATAAGACAACTGCTACATGTTAGATATTTGGGCCAAATTAAAAAGTCAGCGAACATGAATTTCTGGAACTTGATGATCAATGCATATTATGAAGTATTTCAATGAAGAAGGGCTATAAGGCTTCCATGACTGCAAAGTGAATATTTGCATCTAAATTCCAACATAACTAGGAGTATAAATGTAGCGCAACCAGTTTCTTATATCTATACATAATATGAGTTGTGCTTCAAGAATGAGTATGAAACACTGCCATCTCTGCACGGTAAATGATGCACCCAAAATGGTAAATTCAAACTCTAATATAAGTACCTGATTACCAAGTCTGCAGTGGACGCGTAAAAAAATATTCAAGTAGACATATTTTTCAGCATCCAGTATTGTTATTAGCAAATACTACCTCCGTTTTTATTTATTTGACGCCACACAGTTCAACTTTATACCAACGGGAGACATATAAAAACGAACGGGGGGAGTACATGCAACTAAGCAATAACTTTACGGGTAAAAATTTGCAAATATGAAGCCACCTGGTATGGCAGAATTCTTAAAGCCCCATTGTTAACTTGGTTTATCAGAGGTGGGTGCATTGGATGCCCAAAAGTGTGCTCAGCATTGAATGGGAGAGCCAGCATTCTTGGATGTAAAGGAAGGCCTGTGGCAGAAGGATTTAAACCATGCACCGCATTGTTACCGATGAACTGTTGATGGGACACTTGTATTTGAGGTGCCTGCATACTATTCTGGCAGAAATGAGGCAGTGGCCCATTTGACATGTCTGCAGTTCCTGATGAACAAAACAAGTTAAAATCAAGAGTTGCCAATGCCAAGTACATCACTAATCTCACACTCAAAGATTTCATTCAATGGCCAGTCAATCCATGATAACAGAAATTTACTGCTAACCATATTAGCAAATCTAATAAAAAACAGTAATCCTGCCAAGTATTACTAATCTCACACTCAAAGATTTCCATTCAATGGTCAGTCAATCCATGATAGCAGAAATTTACTGCTAACCTTATTAGCAAATCTAATAAAAAAATGGTAATTAAATAAACTGTAAACTGTGAGACGATTCCTTAATTCATAATTCAGCAAAACACCAGATGAATATATCTTTATTCAGAAGGTCTACTAACCTGGAGGATTGACCACTGCATTACTATATCCCCACTGTGGTACTCCATAACCTGCAGGCTGTGGAACCCATGTATTGGACTGGCTTATGTGACAAGCTGGATATAAATAGTTACCATGAGGTGCCAGCTCCTGGCAAGCAGCCACAGAACTGAAACTGTTTGAAGCATCTGCAGAAGATTCTTCTAAGTATGGCCACCCATTACTATTGTGGTATTCTGGTAGGTTTGAAGCTGCAGAACTGGGTAAACAATTTGATTGAGATGAAGGATTCCATGGCCCATGCACAGGATTCTGAGGCACATGAACAGATGAACTTGACCCAGCAAATCCATGAAGAAAATGATGGCTTCCAGCAACTACTGCATTTTTCCTTTTCATGAATCCAATAGCACTATCACCAAAATTGACACTGCTGCTACTCTCATCAATAGTTCCTGTGGGAACTTGATTATGTAAAGATGGTGGTAGCACACTGCCTAGTCCAAAGCTTTGAGTCTGAGGAATATATATGTTGACAGCTGCTGCTGACATGCTAGGGTTGTACATAGTAGTTGGGAAGACAAATCTTGATGTAACACCGGCATGTGGGTATGAATTATGAACATGCGGGCACTCATGATTCCGCAAATCACATATACCAACATTAGCAGTATTTCCTGGAACTCCCACAGCAACTTGCACACCCAGGTTGGATGAATCACTTGCAGTGCCTGCATAATAGGAACTTCCTGGTTGAACTTGGGCATGTCTTTGCTCCCATTCAGGATTAACAGACTGATGTGTCCAGAGCATATTTCTATGTGTCATGACGCCAAGTTCTATTTCCTTAAAGAAGAACTACTGCAAGTTTGGTCAGCAAATATCCTTTATCATCACCTCTCCCTGCAAACGAGATTTTTTACCAAACATGGTCAGCATTCAATCTAATATGGATAACAAGAGATGTAAATGCAAAGCACATCTTGTTTAATGATAGCAGACAGGATAATTCCAAGTACATGCTGAAGCTTGCAAGTGGGGACAAAATATTAACAAAATAAACTTGCACGGGACTGGGTCTAGGTAGCAGAAGATATTGAATAGCTCATATATAAGAAAAATGTAAAATAGTTTAATTCTTGCTGATATGAAGAGGCCTTGATAACTTGGTCCACAACCCTACAGGTAACAAAAATGTTCATTGGTTATATGAAGATGACTGTGTTTACTAAAGGCATTAACACTTGGTGTCATGCAACGTTTTTGTTACCTGTAGGGTAGAATGGTAACTAGTGTACAACTAGTTGATAGATAAGTGCCGACTAGTCACAACATTGGGACATGCAATTGGGGTCATTTTACAAAGCCTAATTTACAGTTACCTGGTGAACTAGTTTCTATTGCCTTCAAATCTTCCTGTAGTCAATTACTACGCTTCCACATAGTTAAACACATATCTGATGATGTTAATTACTAATCTGGCTATGATGCAATGTATCTAGTTTGTGACACGTTAATCCTACAATTACAATGTAGACCACTGGATGTGAAATGCTTGATCTGAACAAAATCCCAAACTTCAAACACACATTAAGAGAGTATGTAGTTCACTACATAAGAACTTAAACAGTCGCTAAAGAGAATCCATGCAGTTAGCAAAGGTAGCATGGGAAGAATAAAGAAAATCTGACAGAGAGACTCAAGCTTGCACTACATTGCAGGGGTAGAATGAAAAAAAAAAGAACAGAAAAAAGCATAGCAATCGAAGTATCATGTAACCAGGGTGTGTTCACTCATTGCTCCATGCTCCTACAAACAAAGGACGTGACACGATGCAAATTGGTAAACCTAAGTTTGGCCCACCGTGGACGAGATTGCCAAAGGAGAGGGAGGTAGTGGAAAGAGGGTGAAAGAGTACTCTAAAAGCAACAAATAAATTATTTTGTGGTTCCCCTCGTGTTGTGTCATGTGGACATCATACCCTCGCATCAACCATGTCCATCACAAACTCAAGGATGAGTTGTTTGACTTGGGGGAAGAGTAATTACGGGCATAGGTCCAAACAGTGAAACGACAATATGTAAGCTGCACAACAAGTTATGACAACTCATATAAACAATTACGACAATTCAGATTCCATGGTTGGGAATAAATTGATTGGTAAGCCATTTTAGTAATAGCTTGCCTTACTTGAAAGATTCAGCTTTTGCTTTACTTGTTTAAGAAGATTAGAGGCTTTCAGATGGGATGGGGTCGATAAATTTAGCAACCTAGCACATTTATTTACTTGTCCGTTACCGAGTCTGCGCCTTTCTTGGAGTTTGGCGTTTCTGTTCCTCTGTGCCCATCCGTGCCCTTGTTACGGAGCTTATATTGCAAAGTTAAGTTGTCGAGACTCATAAATCTAAAGCAACCACAAAAAGGATAGATTAAATGGCATTAACTTTGACGAGATGTTATATGGATATATGATTGCAAGCGCAACAACCCTACCAAACTCTTGTTGGCTAGTGTTGTAAACTCATTTGCAGAATGCATTGTCTTCCAGTGCAATATAGCAGGTAGGAAAAACCCTTTCCCCCTCAACAGACCCTAAAAAGGCCCAACAAAAAACTACCAAGATCCACAACACTAGCAACTGAAAAACTTCATACCCAAGTAGCAAATAACTGAAAACACTTGATTCTAAAATTGAAACAAAGAACGTGCTCTAACTAAATTCTTCAAACCAAACCTAAGCTCAGATACAACATTCAAAGTCCAAACCATTCCCTGATCATTAAAACCAAGTATCATTGCTAAGCAGCAATGAACACGACAGCAGGGCGGCACAGCTATCTCCTGTCCACATTCAACTAAGGGCTAGTTTGGAAGTACAAAAACCGGAGGGGATAAATATTCAATTTTCAATAAGAAGGGGATTTTAGCCCCTCTAATCCCCTCCGGTTTTGTTTTGTGGCTCCCAAATTAGCACTAAGGGTCTGCCATTCCCACGTGAAGTTATCCGGGGACTACCTAAAGCCTATGGGCGTGTTCGGCTGGCTACAAGCCGACACTGTTGCAGCTGTTTGGACTGCTGCAGCTGCAATCCATAGAGAGAAAAATACTGTAGAAGCCGCAGCCGCAGCCGGATTGCAGCCGCAGCAAGCCGCAGCGAACAAGCTGTATGCTGACCGTGGTTAGTAGAGTCTCAATCTGTACAACCATCCCAATCGAAGAAGAAGAAGAAAAAAAATACTACGCCGCACAAATTTTAAACGATATACGTCGACACCGCAAGTCCGAGTCCGCTGCTGCATGCATCACCAACAATGTTGACTCCGAGCTCCACACCACAGTACATCCCTGAACCATGAAGTTAGCTTGGCTCGCTGCGTATCGAACCGAGCCGAAGCACGCAGTTGCAGCACAGAATCCTTGTGGGACAAAAACAAAAACAAAAACCGTGCACCGACGGGACAAGCAAAATCCCTTCCTTCCTGCAGCTTCCCGCGACGGGCGCGGTCTGCAGCAGGAATGCCCCAACCAAACGCGACGCGCCCGAGGGCGTTCGAACGAGACCCCTCACACACTCACAGACAGGTCCTCGCAGCTGGCCGAACGCCCAATCGCGGCCCGAATCGGGGCGCCCGGGGACCCGATTCCTTCCCCGCCCCGCCCCGCGCCCCCGCGCGCGCGCAGACACAGTCGCACGGACGGGACACGGCGAGCTGGTCCGCAGCCCAGACAATTCGACGAGGAAGGTGGGGAACGAGGCGATTCGGGAAGCATCACCTCGGGACGGGACCGCGATCGGCGAGGGAGCTGGCTGTAGGAATCCGCGCCGGGGGGGGAGGAGAAGGGAGGGGAGGGGAGAGAAGCCTCGCGCTCGAGCGAGGGGGGAGGGGGGATGGAACGGAATCGGTTGGTGGAGGCGGTGGTATCCGGTGGGGGTGGGGGGGATCGGTCGACCGGCGGAAGGGTGCGACGGTACGGGTGGGTCGCGTACTTATAAGCGCGAGGAGCTTTTCGGGGACGGACGGAAGGAGAGGAAAAAATAGACCAGGAGGAGGAGGAGGAGGGCTGTCCTGTCTCAGTCTCACGCTTTTTTAATGGGTTTCTTTTTACTGTACTGTTTTGTTTGGACAAGGGGGTTGAGAAAAAAAAAAAGAGGGTGCGGTGTGATTCAAATCGCGTGCTCACGTTTTCCGTCTCGGGCCGCTTTTGCATCGGGGCCTCGGACAGCGCGGCTGCCAGTGCCATGCCATGCCCATGCCCATGCCGTCTTTTTTTAGCGCTGGCCGTGCTTATCTGTTCGTCTCTTCTGCTATTTATGCGTCAAACCAGCATATCCTTATCCTCCCAACCAATCTCTGTGTGCTCGTCGTGTCGTGTCACGTTGGCTCCTAAAACGAGCTACGGCGACGAAGCTTTCGGGAAAGAAGAGTACGTCTCCTTCTCGTGTGTGCTTTCAGAGAAGAGAAGGAGTCGCGGTGATCGTTTTTCCTTGGATCCGTTGTTGGCTGGCTCCTCATCCACTACAAGACTCCACTCTGCCTATCCTCTGCAAGTGGCTGCTGTGCAAACGCTACGCTTTACCACAGCTCGCCGATCGTTCGCTCTGTGCTGTCGTCCCCGTCGCCCGCGGCCAGTGCCCACGTCATGTCACTTTTACACCTGACCTTAGCGTGCCGCGCCGGCGCGGCGGATGGCGACAGTACATACAACTATACAAGCCTGTGTTGGTGGGCGCCGGCAGCCAGCAGAGTCTGGCGGCGCCGTGGCCACGCAACGCAACGGCTCTCGTGCGGCACATGGCCCGCGCCGCGCCCCCGATGGCTTTCTTTGGTCACGCGGCTTCGTCGCAGCCCCGGTGTGGCTGTGGTCTCGGCGCCTGGTTTCGCGGCGGCTGCGAGGAGACGACCACCGAGGACCAGGGTCCAGGGCCAGGGCCGCGCGCCGTTCACGTGCTCTATACTAGGTCCTCTCATCTCCGTCCTCGCCGCGGCTCCGACCGAGTAGCACTGCCTGGCGCGCTGCTCTTTTTTTTTCACCTGAGGCTACGTGATGGATTAGCTGAGACGGTAGAACCGTAGAGCAAAATGGAACATGAGAGTTTCAGACAGAGTATGGATGGATCGAGTTTACGGAATAAAAAAGAAACTATTGTCCGAAGGAGGATCTGATCCCTCGAGCAGGATATTCCCGAGGGAGATGCCAGGTGAGGGAATCTTCTTTTGTGAACGAGCTCGAGCGGATCTAAGGGCGAAAGGATTTCTACTTTCCCCCACCACTGTGGTTAGGGTTCAGGTTTTCTTCACGAAGGTTAGTTTGGGCAACCCCATTCTCCTAAATAATTTCTATTTTCTTAACGTAAATTCGTTTATTTTTCTTTGAAAAATGAAAATCTTCTGGAAGAATAGGGTTCCCAAACTAGCATAAAATCCGATGTTCTAAATCGTCAGCTCTTAAAACCGTTTAGAGATGATGCAAGTGCCCGCAGCTCAAAACTGTTTTAATTATCTTCCTACCTCAGTAGGGCTTTCGAACGGTTTTATTCTTTTCCACTTCCTCCGTGACTCTATTATAAACTATAGCATATTTTAAAAAAAATTAGACCCTCTCCATATTATATACAGATATAATGTATATTTAAATACAAAGTCAAAACCTACGTACTATATATAGAACCAGAAACGTAACCTGAAAGGCTGAAACGTCTCGAGGGAATGCTCTAAAAAAATCCACCTCTGACATGATCTTTTTTTTTCCAGCGAGTCGGGCTACACCGTGCAAAGTCAACTGTCCGTGGGTTTTGGTTTTCTACTCGGGCTACACACGTGCACAAATCACGAGTCAAATGAAGTTTGTTTAAGGCGCATATGTGATCTCACAGGATTGACACCGACAACATGCAGCGATATTGAAACAAGGATACCGCCATTGCCATTCCCTTCCATGTCATGGCCCTAACAGGACGAGCAGCCCTATTTTAAACTTCACTCGAAGTGAAACAATGCAAAACTAGAAACCACAGATTGCCATGAACCCAAGACAAAAGACAGCTCAAACTGAATAGAACCTGCTCCGTGCTACTGCACATAGTACAATGACGGCAGCCCAAGCACTGTCTAGGAGCATTGAGCAAAAATGAGAAGAGGGAAAACAAGAAATCCGCCATGGAACAGCATAACACACGACTGAAAGCCAGATGGCAAATCTAGTGACAAACCACAACTGACATCATCATAAGCTAATAGCACACCACAAAAGATTTGACACCAATTGTCAAAATAACATAATAGCAAAGGATCCGACACAACACAGATGGAAACAAATGATGTCTGGTTTAACCATAAAATGAACCGAGGAATCCTGATCTTAAAAGGTTTTACTTAGCCATGCAGAATGCAATCCACACAAGCATACTTAGAATATAGCGATGAGAGCCGGAGCTAAGCAACAAGTCCGGCAAACAGTAGCCACGGAGAGCTCACTGTTTTCCCTCCCGTTCACGGTTCCACTGCTCAATCTTGGCCCTTCGCTCCTCGCTGCTTTCCCTGACTGGGCTCCTTGCACGCCTTGAGGGGCTACCATGCCTGCGCCTTCCTCCATCATCATACCTGTCATGTCTGCCGCCTCTGCCTGCTCCATCATCATACCTGCCATGCCTGCCACCTCTGCCTGCTCCGTCATCGTACCTGTCATACCTGCTACCTCTTCCCCTTCCACCACCGCCGCCACCACGGTAGTCATCACGGTCACGGTGGTGGTAGTCATCACGGTCACGGTGGCCCCTCCTTTGTGGTGGCGGGCTTCGGCTTCGGCTTCTCCCATGGTACCTCCTGGAAGCAGAACGCCCATACAGCTTCCTCCTGAGATCCCTGCCAATTTGCTTCACATGCATGAAATTACAGTAGCCACCACGGTTGCAGCTGTTCTCCTCAAACTGCCTACAGGTTGCTTCACGGAAGTCGGTCACAGGAGAATACTCAACAATTATAGGGCGGCCAGAGTAAAAGCGCCCCTGAAGAGCATTGTATGCTGCGGCTGCTTGCTCTTCCTCCCTGAACTGGACATAGACATTCCCAATCATGTGGTCAGCAAGGTTATCACAAACATTCAGATTCTCAATCTCACCAAACTTCCCCAACTCCTCATAGATGTCCTCATAGAAGTCCTCAAAATGCTCCTGCATCTTCTCAGGGTCAATAGGTTGGCCTTGAGCATCAACTCCAGGGGTTATCATATCAGGGCGCTGATACATGTTAGCAAGCACAAGAGTTGGTGATATAGTTGGCCTGTTGTGCAGACGAGAGCAGCGATCCCCATGACGACAGGCCCCAATCTTGAAGTAAAAAGGGCAGTTGACCCTGTCCTTCTCAGTGCCGAAGATCGAAGCCAAGTGCTCCGCCATGATTCAACCCGCAGACCGGCAACCTTCAAGCACAAAGAAGAATAGTATCAAAAACCATGTTCAATACAAGGTGAGATAGAGGGGATAATGATATAAACTCATGGTTTGTTATCTAGAACCATGGGGATCAAGGAATACCTCAATAAAGGTCCTCAGTGTGCAAGGCTAAGTAGACAAAAACGAACAAAAGCAGCTAAAACAAATCAGGGTTCACAGCATGTGTATCTTATAGGATCACCAAGTAATAATCCTGCAAGTTTACCCCCTGTACAGCCACGTGTGTAAATGGAAAATTCTACAGCTCAGGCTCTGGCAATAAAATCTTAATCGCAATCCCTTTTTAAGACCTAATCTGCACACTTACTCAAAAGGTTAAATATTAGGAGAAGTGAACAGAAAAACCAAAATAACTGTGTCATCAGGGCAAGTTCTTGCTCCTAGTAACTGATACTACACTTTTTACCTATATAATAATTAATAAATCTGCAAGTTAATTCCCAAAAATCACCTAAATTTAAACAGCGTGAAAGTCTCTCTCCACTATTATTGTTAGGAGTGTTTGCTGCAGCTAGCTGCAGTTGCCACTCCAACTTCTTTTTTTTACGAAGGGG
The DNA here is from genome assembly GCF_902167145.1 of Zea mays. Classification (NCBI taxonomy): domain Eukaryota; kingdom Viridiplantae; phylum Streptophyta; class Magnoliopsida; order Poales; family Poaceae; genus Zea; species Zea mays. The sequence continues at coordinate 176,030,272 of NC_050101.1, read as the reverse complement.
CGAAGCCCCCTATTTCATTAAGAAATAGGAAAGTTTGAAACAACTGCACTCACGCGACCAACAATCCAAAAGGAATGATCAAGGTCAGATCTCTATCTAGACTATCTAGACTCCTAACACTATCAAACTAGATCAGTGGAGGGCCTAGAATAACAGATAAAGTTTGACCTAAGCTGCAAATACTATAAGAAGCCTGCTGCATCTGCTGCGGCTGTGCTTCTAGCTGCAGTGAACATGCCTTAGTTTTCTCCCCTGCAACTGCATATAATAAACCAAATAACACTGCAGAGAGAGATAGAGACAGCTGTTCGCCTGTCGCACAAAGGGTGTTCCTTCTGGTGTAGGCCTTGTATTATCCGCCCGACAAATTTTTTTGATTTTAACCTAAGCTGCACACCATTTTAGATTATTAATATCTGATAGAAACGAAACAAACAACCGAAATCGCAGTTAAAGCTACCACCAAGAGAAGGCAAAATCCATTAGTAGACTAATATAGCTGACAATATACCCAGTAATCTGGCAAAATATGTCACCAACCTAAAGAAGTAAATCTCAACGAATACAAGTTTATGTAGTGATTCTAGAAGTTGATTCAATCGGCTAAAAGACAGCTAAAATTCCTACATATGCCATGCGGACCCAGTAGGGGAGATGAGCGGCCCCATGTTTTTATTTTGCAAGAAAATCAAGTTAGAAAGCATAATACTACATTATACACCTGAAATTAGATCCGATCCGAACGCAAATAGCCAAAACAGTGTCAGCTAGGGTTTGGGTCCTCAGCTTCGCACAGCGGGAAGGGAAGAGAAGGGGTGCGCATACCTGTTGGCTGCTCTTCGGCGAAGGGCCCGACGAAGATCTGGGCACCTGGCGTAGAGCGGCGGGGGCGGGGAGGTCGCCCAGTCGTCGCCACGAGAGAGAGAGGACGCCGGACGCAAGATAAACAACGGGTGAACGGGTGAACGGGGGCACAATATATATGACGTGGGCTGGAAATTTGTAACTGGGCCGCAAGTTTGTTTTGGGCCAATATAAACTGGGAGCGTGTTGCTCCACAGGAATACAGGATACACACCAATGTCCTCACACACACTGACACACACATAACACACAACAAAAAAATAAAAATAAAATAAAATATTACCAGTACCTCAGATACGGTAGCCATGGAAGGGCGAGGCTGAGTGATCTAAGACGGTCTCCAACCATGCTACCTAAAATTAGAGATGTATTCAGTAATCTGCCTCACGCCAGAGCACAAGGTCGCGTACGCATTTGTAACATTCTCCAACGGCAGACGCAAAAGAAAACCCCTGGGCCGGGCTGTTTCACTCGCGCGCTTAGGCGGAAGCTTCACGCGGGAACGGCGTATCTGGGCGGGAATAAGTTACTGCGTCCGCGGGAACCAACATCAGTTCAGGAATGTGCTTGCAGTAAAACCTGGGTAGGTTGAGCATCATCAAAGTCTTAAAGTGCAGCAGTAAAACCATTAGCCCACTAGTCTTGCCCAAACAAATCCTGGGCTTGCTCATTACCATCCGTGCAACCTCAGATGTGGTCGTCCGCGTCGGTTGCCGGTGACCGCGCGCGCCGTCGCCGGTGGGGGTGTGCGCCCGTCGCGGGTGGTCGTCTGCGCCACCAACTCGCTGCTCTCTTCGGCTTCCCCTCCCGACAGTTGGTTTGCCAGGGTTTGAGTCGTGGGTGGAGAGGACTCAGAGGTGCCGAGGGGTCCAGCGCCGTAGATGCGTATTTAGTTTGCATAGTCTGTTGGAAGCATTTCCCAAGCGCTACAGTGCTATAAGGCCAGGCAATTTGTGTATGCGTATTGTATTGGCTACTCGGTTCGAGATAGTCTAACCCGATTTGGGGCTACAACCGTTCGGCGACTGGTGTCATCTCAGGTCCCAGCGGTGGTACTATTTTACAGGTTGGGAACAGACTGTTATCTGGGGTCTTCGACCGAAGTAGATCCAATGCTGCCACGTGTCTAAGCTATTTTTAAAGGAATCGGACTTCCCTAGGGCTCTTCTGTACTCCCTACTAGGGAAGGTTCCTACACCGTTGCCTTCGCTCGCATGCCGACGAGATAGGATGAAGACATGGCTTGGCAGAGAATCCATACGGTGACCAAGTGAAGATCATGGACAACAAGATTAATAGTTCCACTATCCTCTTGCTATATAGCCGAGGCACGTCTGTCTTGGTTCCTCAGCACCCAAGTGTGTGCCCTCCCTTGGCTAAAAAGGGAGAGCACACACGCTACTTAGAGAAGGGGGGACGACACACTGACTCCACTGGGACGACTGTACTCGAGCTCCCCGTTCAGGGGAGCAGGGTCGAACAAACTCGCTTGAATCTCATACTTTCTGAAGCTTCTAGCAATACAACTCACATTAGAGTAAGGTATTACGCTCCGGTGGCCTGATCCACTCTAAAACTTTGCGTGTTCTTGTGTTCATTCGTCTCAGGAGACAAACCCTAGGTTGTCTCCCTGTTCTTAGGATTAGGCGAGTGCACTCCGCCAGCCCGCCGGGGTTTTCTCTCCGACAAATATGAATAAACATACACAACAAATCAAACCCTCCACCAACCGCTCTCCCTAAGTTCAGTTTAGTCTGTCTTCGGTAGATCGTGTAAAATAGGGGATGTGACACTGTAGATAACACTATTTGCAAAGTGAAATTTGAAATAGAGGGTGAGGTATGGAAGTTGTTGGGATGACCTTATAAGGATATGACATGTTACTAAGTTAGGGGCTATTTGGAAAAGCTCCAATATCAGCTGAAGAGAACCTAAAGGTTTTAAGATCCATACGTTTTTTTATTAATTAGCATATAATACGTGCTAACGTATAATCCCGATAAGGGAGAGTCGGCGGAGGGAGAGGGAGATGGACGATCCATATAATATTGTTCTTTAGATTTGAATGAGTAAGTGAGAGATGTTATCTAACAAATTGAACCGTTAGTTTTGATGGTGCGTTAAGTTTGATTACAATTTGTCTGATGAATTTAGTAGAGGTTATGGTTGTGGGGTGATTTTGTTGGATGGATTTGCAAAGTTTAAAGTGATGGATTATATAGTGCTATAAATTATTTATTTAACAATATCTCTTTTATGATTATAAAGTGACTATTATTAGATATTATGTTTAGTTATGAATCTAAATGTGACATGATCGCATTATAGTAGTTAAATACTGTTAGCCAAAGACCGTAAAAAATGAATCTTGATACGTGTGCTTGCCTTATAAACTGGATACCTGCTAAGTACTCGTCAAGCTTCAGCTAATCAGCCAAACCCTGTAGATCATCCACACTATGTTGCTGCTCCCTAATAGTGTAATTAGAATCATGCATTAATCTTAGCCTGCATTACACAAGCAACACATATGGGAGCAAATGGTAAGAAAACTAGGTTCAAAGCAGTGGCAGACCTAGAAATTGAAGACAACCTAGGCAAGATTATCAAGTGCTAATAACGATAGCTAATTTTATATAAAAGACATGTATATTTAAACTTGAGTTACACTTGCAACCGGATAAGGCAGCCCAGCCAGTGGCCTGCACTGCCTAGGTGCTGAGTACGGCCCTGGTTCAAAGATCATTGACTAGGTGATAGTACTAGTTTAGCCGTTGTCTATTGGTCTCTTTATGTCATTAATGAGCAGCAAGGAAAAACTAGATGTTTGGGATGGACAAAATGTAATGTTAACTTTTAAGAGAAATGATTCTAGTGGCATGCTTGTTTGGTGACAAATGAATTGAAGGTAATTAAGGAAGAAATGAGTTCATTTCCTTCTCAATTCCTTTGTCAGCATTTGAGAGTTTGAGGCGGGAACTGTGCGGTTTGATGGATCAGATTTCCTTCTCTAAGGACTACTTTGGAAACTCCACTTTTTAACGGATTTTCATTTTCCCAAACTAGTCCTAAAGAGGACCATCTTCTGTGGATTTCCACATCGTCAGGTAAGTATGATGTGCAGTCTCTTTATGCCATGATTAATCATAGAAAGTTGTCCCGAGATCTGTAAGTTCAATATACGCCCCCCCCCCAAGAGTTCAAATTTTCTGTGGCCTTTGTCCAATAATAGACCCTTGACTAGAGATAACTTTGCTGAACGGCAGGGCTGTGAGTGATTGCACTTGTGTTTTTCTGCATCGAAAAAGATTTAATATCACGCTTTTTTATTGTTTATAAAAAAAGGACTCTTACTTTGCGGACAAAGTTCAGAGTCAACAAGGGAGTGTATACCGGGGAGCTTATATTTCTGTTAGATAGAACATAGTTCTTCATAGAAAATATAACTTTTGAGTTTCTCTGTAGCTTATGTGCTTCGAGAGGCTTCATAAGGTCGACCCTGGTAAAAAAAGAAAAGGGATCCATAAGAACTCAACTTAAATCCAACACAATGAAGGTTCTCGAAGAAGTGTTGTCATGCACCACAAGGTCACTAGCTTCCCTTTCAAAGAAAACAAAAATAAAAGGTCACTAGCTCACGTTCTGCAATTCTGTAGTCACGGAGCTCTGCACAGGCTTTCCAGGGAAGGGAACACTAAACGAACGAACGGCAACGCCCAAGGGCATCGGATCATAATGATAGATGTCTTCTGCCAGATATTACTCAGATACTAAAAAAATATGTTGCCATCCAAAACACATCAGAACAAACAAGTCCTGCTAAATTGTTAAACGACCAATCACAACGGCAAGATACAGCACCGAAGAATAAAATACCGGTACACACAACATCAGGACATCATGGTGTCATGATCACAAACACTTCAATAGTTCAATTGCTGATTTGCTGAACTGGAACAGGACTCGGCCAGACAGATATAAGCATGAGGATTGGCAAGAACTTGATCACGGAACAGTTACTGGACATATATCATCACAAGACAGGATGTCAAAAAGCTATGCTTTCCTAAGAACATGGAAGCCAAGTATAATAGGCATGCTCAGCAATAATTCCTCAGAACCACAAAAAATGTTCAGCATTATACAACGGAGCAGTTCAACTCCCTAAGCAAAGATATATGCTAAGACTGTGCAAGCTGGAAATTAGAAATATGAACAAGTCTCCAATGCGTGGTTGGATTCGATGGGCCAACTACATGTCAGAAATATGGGTGGATATATAGTCAGTTGTATTACAAATTCAGTTGAATTCGATCAGTCCAGGTTCAATCCAAGGACTCCCTTACACATTGTTTTAAGTATTCAGAGATTCAGAGCATGAGGAACTAAAACTTGGCGGCGTGCTATAAGCATCGCAGCATCCAGAACTCATGGTCTTTTATTGCTAATCTTACAAGGCTACTAGGAGACATGTTTAACCACATCCTTCAAGATTCATCAATTCTTTCATATATAGACCATATGTGCCAAAAAATGCCTGAAGCCATGGAACACACGACGCTACCAACATGTTCAGTTTGGATTGCGTACTCTTGGCAGGATGAAGCTGAACTCACATTTTACGATAGCCAGGAAGTGAAGCATTTGCAGCTCTGCTAGCCCATCAAACAACCAGATAAGAATCAAACTACACAAGGATAGATGTTACTCACGGAAAATGCTCAATTTTGCCACAAGGTTGAGCATTAAGAAGACTAGTGACCTTAACTGTAGAAGTTGATTCTTACTCGCCAATCACACTATGTAATGCATAGAAGTTGATCACAAATATGAGAAGTTAAGAATGCTAACAAATAAACATCCTTAAAAGTTAAACCTTCTATGCACATCAGTGCATAGATAAGATCGGTAGTAAACTCCCGGCTTCTAAAAAAAAAATCCTTATAACCACTTAACTCTTATCTGCACAAAACAAACAATAAAGCATGAACCTTTGCCTATGATATTAATAGTGGTATGCTGATACTGCAACCCTACACAAAAAAGCAAGACGACTTGATCTGATCATCTCATTTTATTAGAGTTGTTTACTAACCCACACAATGCACCGACTCATCAAGAAACAACCATGGAGTTTCTATTACATATCCTCACTAGTCACCATGACTAGAAGCTCATAACTTCTGAGCTGAATAAACACAACATCGGGGAGTAAACTGCTGGCAAAAGTTCACCACCTGACCTCACTGACGCGGGCTTCTTCGGAGTATGAATACATCGGATTCCTCGTAGGCGTACTCAGGGTCGAGGTGCTCCCGTGCCACCTTCTCGATGACCGGGAAGACAGCCGGAACGGTCTCCCAGAACACCTGGTGCGCCTCGGGCGACCGGATCTGGTAGCCGAGCAGCACCACGCCGCGCTCGGCGTCGGCGAGCGCATCCATGGCCGCGATGAGGTGCGGCACGGACTCCTGCACGTAGACCACGTCTGCGGCGACGACGAGATCGAAGCGGCGCGGGGTGGCTAGCGTCGCGAGATGCGCGGGGCAGTTCCAGTGGAGCTGGGCGAGGCGGGGCGCGCGCGCGAGGTGAACTCGGTTGCGCCGCAGGTTGCGGCGGAGCGCCGGGAGCACGGCGGCGATGTCGGTGAGGACGAGATCGGTGAGGCCGAGGCGGGAGAGGCCAAGTCCTGCCGGTCCGCACCCGGACCCGAGCTCCACGGCCCGGGTTCCCGGGAAGCGGAGCACGTCGGCAAAGGGGAGGGCCGGGTCGCGGATGCAGCGCTCGACGAACTTGACGAGGACCAGGGACGAGGGCCACACAGAGGTGCCCACCTCGAAGGAGTCGTTGTCCTGTTCGAAAGTCAACACCGCGCCGCTGACCGGAAGCTCCACCACCGGAGACGCCGTGAACCGCATCTCCGCCGGCGGCCCGTGAAGACACTGAAGCGAAGCTAAGGGTTTTGGACGGATGCGATTCCGTGAGCGGCGGTGGAGGAGACAGTGAAGAGAATCTTAGGCGTGAGACCCTTGTCAAATTTTATATTCATCAAGCAAAGTAAGTACCTTAGGGAAACAAATGTAATAGTAATAAGTAAAACATTACAGGGCAGAACTGCAAAAAACAGAAGCAACAGCGCACCGCCAAGACCTCTCCCTCTCCGTCTCGTCTCTCCCCGCACGGTCGCCCCTCTTCCGGTTCTCCCTGATGGATCCCAAGGCAGCGGCGAAATCGAAGCGCTCGCACACCGTGCGCGGCCGCCGCGTCCACCAGACCCCCGCCGCCGCGGCAGCGCACAGGCAGAAGCGTGCCACAGCCGCCGCCGCCGCCGCCGCCACCTCGTCCGGCCCCCGCAGCCGCAACCTCCCCTCGAACTGGGACCGCTACGATGCCGAGGGCGAGGCGGAGGACTCCGCGGCCGCGGGGGAATGGACAGGCGAGGTGGCTCCGCGCAGCAAGGGTGCCGACTTCGGATTCCTGCTAGAGCAGGCCCGAGCGCAGCCCTCCGGGGCCCGAGACCTCATCGCGCCGTGTGTCCCCTCCCAGGACTTGCCATTTGGTGAGTGAGTGCCGCCGTCTTTTGTTTCGGCTGCTACTTTCCTTCTGCTCTGCCACTATTAGTACATTGAGTAAGTTCATCGTCATTTTCGCTTAGGCAGAAGTTGTGGTGCTATCATCCATATAAATTTGCAATTTTGCATTAGATACTGGTGCCTAGGGAAATTCTAGTCATACTGATTCTGAAAAAATTTTAGTACTCCAAACACCCTAGGATATTCTATTTAGTTATTTGGTGTTGTCCTCATACGGGCATTTGAGTTCGGCTCAAATCTCCTAGACTGGATGAATTGGTATATTGTTGATAATTCCTAGCGAGCTGAATTAGCTCATTGTAACTGCATATGCCTTTGTTGAATAGCCCCACAAATGATATGCATAATCTGTAATATTCATGATAGACGTGTTTGGTATGTGTTAATTGAGGACTGTCCTTTACTTCAGTTGCCGCTTTTAAGACCATTGTCCATTGATTTGTGGTTTTCTAGATTTTATGCAGGCTTCTACCTCTATGCTCGAAGTTAAAGGTGAAGGAATCTTGTCCTGGTGTGCTGATGATAACTTTATATTAGAGGACGACCTAGCACCAGATTTTGAGGTAAATTGTTTTGTGTTGTGCAACACAGACCTATCATAAGGTTCAGCCTTATCTTGAATGTTATCATATATAATGTACTAGTAGATGATAGATTGTTGGGGAAAAAAATGAATTGATCATGGTGTACCACACTTTGTGCTTAATGCTGTAGATTTTGTGGAATTTGTTTGGGTTAACTAGACAATGGTAGCCTATCTGAATATCAGTGGGAATAGGATATGTGAAGCAACTAAGACTTCTATTTGGTTAGTGTGGGCTTATTACTCTGCATGTAGAAATTCTTCACTTCTATAGCTTCTTCTGGTTGTGGCTTACAACGCATATCCACGTGACAACAGTTCTTCTCCCCAACTTTCAGGTGCCTTTTCTCTCCATGGATCTGAATGCATTGGCCAATCACCTTTCAAAGATTAGGCTTTCTCGGAGACTTTTTATTGAAGATGATCTATTTCCTGAGGCTATGGTATGTTCTTATACCTGTTCTGTTACATCTGTCAGATTCCTGAACATTGAAATGAACACTATTATTGTCTTTTTTTTCTAGTAAAGCCATATTCATAACCACTCATCCACATTTACTTGGATCCTTATTGAAAATGTTATGAATGCCTGAACGAGGGATCTCGCTGCTTCTATTGCTAATTTGCATCGGATTTCTGTCTCAATAAATCCTTAAACCCGTCAGTACATTCTTCACTATTCAGTAGTGAAGGGTGCTTTGGCTCTGGCTCTTATGTAGCTACAGATGCATTTCTTGCCATTTTGGCCCACTCCCATTCTTCCAGCAACACTAGCCAATAGGGCAGTCCCTGCACACTCAGAAGCAAAGCTTATTCTAACTTCTGATTGGCATCTTTTTGTTGTTATATCACAACAGTATTGCAGTATCTGGCCATTTCTTTTTTTATTAAACCTTTGTGTTTAGCTTGTTTTGTGCATGGTAAATACCATGGTTTTAAAGGTGGCGCCTAACCATCCAGGTATTCAAAAATCCAGCAGCCATTGTAGTTGCTCCTCCCTCTAACTCTGCTCGTGGCCTGCAGCCCTGCACAGAACTTGTTCTGTTCAGGTGCGGTGCGATATATCTGGAAGGAACCAGCAGCAGTCTATCTGAGAGGGCGCAGCTCAATGAGGAGCAGAGAAGCGGTTGGAAGGGCTGGAGGTTTTTTCCTTGAACAATGCAGGGTAGCTGTGTTGTCATTGCATTATGTTATTAGAATAAAAAAGGAGTACAATGGGCTGGGGGAAAGAAACCAAAAGGCCACAAACAACCAAACATCAAAGACCCCAGCGCCTAAGTTGCTAGAGTCTGCGACCAATAGAGAAAAACTCCAAGCTTAGATACTCCTGCCATGCACTAGACTACTAGAGGCTACACTCATCCTTAATGGTTGTAGCAAGTAGCAACCCGTGGACATTTGGCAGAGATGTCAGGACTTAAGGAGGCCCACAGAGGGGCTGCGGTAGCAGCAGCCATGGGCCCTAAGGGGGATTAGATAAGGATAGTTAGAGATAAGATTAGAAGATTAGTTGAGATTATTTAGGAGATTAGTTGAGATTATCTAGGAAGGTTATCAGTTAGTAGTTTGTTGAGAGTTTTTAGGAGATAAGGATCTCTAGCTAGATAGGGGTAGCCAACCGACCTATTTATGTAATCAATGGATGAGAAATAAAGCAAGCAAGAATTAGAAGGGAAAAAACCCTCATCTTGCTCGGCCGTGGGCAGAGGCCCCCGACCGACGTTCCTGCCATCGATACCCCTCTCCAATCTCTCGCCGATCTAGCGACCATAACATCTGGTATCAGCTAGCTTGGGTTTCGATCTGATCCCATGGCTTCTGCTGCCAATTTCGCGGCGTCATCCTGCCAATCGGCGTCCCCATCTCCATGGACAACGCCGCATGTCACCTTCGTCACGCCGTCCTGGCAACCGACGTCCCCATCTCCATGGGCTGCGCCGCATGCCACCTTCGTCACGCCATCCTGGCAACCGGCGTCCCTATCTCCATGGGCAGCATCGCCTGCCAATTTTGTCACCACATCCTGGACGCCGGCGTGCCCATCCCCAGGGACAACGCCAAATTTCATCACATCATCTTCGTTGACGGCGTCTCCGTCCCCATGGGCGACGCCACTAGGGGCAGCCACGACTCAGCAATCACCAGCTCCATCGATGGGAGATTTGTGGACCAACATAAGGGCTGATCTCACAAAGATGCAAGGGCTGCTGCAAATCAAGGCAGCAGTGCAACATGAGCAACACCAGCTAGCGTTGTCCGCACGGCTCCGGACGTCGGCGGCTGCGGGCATACAAGCTGCTGCTCGTGGCTTCCTTGCACGACAGAAAGTGCGGGAGATGCGCCGGCAGATGCTCAAGGCAGCCTTGGTGACGGTTGACCTCGGCACACGTCGGCGCGACCTCACCTTGTCGGACGGCTATCAGCAGTGGCACCAGGCCGCTATCTCGAAGTGCGAGCATGATACGTGTCCCGCGGGCGACGAACTTCAACTCTACGGCAGCGGCGGTAGGGAAGACACTCACCTCGTCATCAACAAGGGCACACTATTTAGCGCCACCACATTCCGCTACCGGCCGTCACGAGGGCGCCTCCGCTGGTTATTGTTGCGACCTATTCCAGGTGCCCATCCATGTGCTCCCCTTTCGTGCAGATGGCGTCCATGGGATCCAGGTGGCTGCACACGTGCGTGTTCGCCTTATCTTATGGGGTAAAAAAATCAGATTCGGAATAATAAGATAAGCCGAGATGTAAAAGGCTTGTCTTCTAGGTGTTTGGTTTTGGGTCAAGTAGACTCGGTCTTTGAGCACCCGTTATGCGGCAGCTCGAGGGCGAGCTGCTTGTCCAGGAGGGGTGTAGTGTCAGGACCTAAGGAGGCCCACAGAGGGGCTGCGGTAGCAGCAGCCATGGGTCCTAAGGGGGATTAGATAAGGATAGTTAGAGATAAGATTAGAAGATTAGTTGAGATTATTTAGGAGATTAGTTGAGATTATCTAGGAAGGTTATCAGTTAGTAGTTTGTTGAGAGTTTTTAGGAGATAAGGATCTCTAGCTAGATAGGGGCAGCCAACCGACCTATTTATGTAATCAATGGATGAGAAATAAAGCAAGCAAGAATTAAAAGGGAAAAAACCCTCATCTTGCTTGGCCGTGGGCAGAGGCCCCCGGCCGACGTTCCTGCCATCGATACCCCTCTCCAATCCCTCGCCGATGTAGCGACCATAACAAGAGAACCTTCGAACACACAAGAATTCCATTGCTTCTTAACCTCAGTGGTGCAACTGCACAAGGAGAGAGGTAAAAGGGGAAGTGAGAGGTGGCGCAGACTGAATCGGGATGAGAGTTTGGGGAAACCATATGCAAGTCAGGGGTAGGGCGAGCTCTTTACTGTCTCCTCATCCCTTCATTTTTATCTTTGTCTTCATCCTCTATGCTGCTGCCTTTGTTGTTTCTCATATTGTTACGGTCTCACCTTAGCTCCTAGGTGTTACCTAGGCGATTAGAATGTGCCTTGAGAACCATTTTATGTACAATTTCTAGGCAGGTAAAACTATGCTTCTGCTGGCTATTGGTATCTAATTAGCTGCTTTGCCCTCCCTTGGTTGCCCTTTTATTAAGTTTCTAGTTGCAGTTTACAGGCTTAGTTTTATGTTTGCTGATAGTAACATGATATTTATTTTATTTGGTTAACATGCTTAGCATACTCAAAGCTTCTTTCATATCTACTCAGCTTACTTCGTATCTCTTGATCTGTGTTATGATTTCTAGGCTGATGCATCAGAAGACAATGAAATAGCGATTGAACTTGACACCTCTGTGGAAATTGACGCTAAAGGCAGTTCAGTTGGACATAACTTGAACTTTGAACCCAGAAAAGATACAAGTCATCATGAGTCTGCCAGCAACATCTGTGCTGATGATCAGATAAAAACAGAACGTCAGCCGCAATGTTTTGCACGAGAAAATACAGCATCTACAAAGGTTAGTACTCATTCAGTGAATTCAGATAGTGAAGACAAGAGCTACAAGCAAGTCATGGATACTGATCCTGGTACAAGCCATAGCAAAGGGTTGATGTTTGAGGTGGGCGCTGCAGAAGAAGAACTTGACATGCTCCTCGATTCATTTGGCGGAACTCACCTTTCCAGCTCCAACTTGGACGAACCATTTGAGCCCGTTTCAACTTTGCAAGAGATCAGTCGGTCCAATGAGAAGGTTGGACCTAGCTTGTCTTCCGGACCACCTTTGCTTGCACCTCTCGACGATGCTCTAGATGACTTGCTTTCAGAGACTTCTCATACTGCTGCACAGAACGAAGGCTTTGCTACGCAATGTATAACTTCTCAACCGACGGCTGATTCTGGCCAGAACACCGACTTCAGATACACTAAGAAAATTGATGTGACACCATCAATTCATGATTCGGTGGATGATTTGCTCGAAGACACTTCACCATGCTTAAATGAGCCGAAACAAACTACAACTGCACAAGCATCGAACAGCACCCCGCTTGATAGCGTACCCATCCGTTCTGGTCCATCAAATGCATCTGCATCGGAAGATTTTGATTCATGGTTTGATTCTCTATAGGACAGAAGAAGGTCGGTGCCGTGAGGAAGTAATGGCTGGCTTCAGGGCATCTTCTCGGACATGCATAGTACCTTTGGCCTTTATGTACTCCATTACTGAATTAAACTTCGTAACAGTACGGCGAACTTGATTTCAGTGTTAGCATCTTTGTATGGAGAGCAGCCACTAGATAACAATATATTTTTCCTTGAGAGATGACAAAAGCTCTTTATTTTAAGAGATGACAAGAGGTTGTTGCGGGCGGGCGCCGGACTGCCACTCCTCGTCCTTCACGGTGCCGTACTTCTTCCTTCGGTAAGCTCTCGACTCGACGCACTCGCTCGTGGCAAATGTTCTTTGCAGCAACAGTCCTGATTGCTGACACCTGGCAGCCTCGCAGTTCCCAACTCTTTGTTAAAAGTAACTTTTTTCTTGCCTTCTGCTACATCTGTTCTCCGATTCAGATGTTGAGCCAGCTTTAAGGCCTCCTACGACGAGATCTTCGATGGAGAACGCGGGAATACCACGGTCCCACCGAACGCCTTTTGAACTAACAAATCGGACAGAAAAAAAAAGCCCATGCTTATGATCAAGTCTGCTGTAAGGAGAAAGAAACAAGACGACGTCATGGGAGGACTGGAAGCGCCCAACTTTCACGCATGTGCAAGTGCAACGAACACCTCATGATTCTTGCTAGCGGCTCTGCTCTATGATTAGATCCAGATGTTTAGTCTGTGTGCTGCTGCTTCGTGGGTAGGTAGCCACTGGTTTGGAGCCGAAGGCCACCTCGACGCGTCACTCGTGCTCATTAGTCATTAGTGCTCATGCTTTTGTTAGTGTGTTCGTTTGTTTTGGAAAGGGTAAAGAAAACGCAATGTTTGGTACTGCTACAAAGATTCGATCAGAGTGACTCAATGCCATCTATTTAGCGTTTCCGGTGTGCTTGATTTCGTAGCTAAGCTCGTTGTTTTCCACTCGCACGCAGGATTCAGAGGCATGAGTGCATATATATACCCGTGTGATTGGTTGTTCGCACTCTCACCCTGCACCATCACGTGCGTTAACTATATCTGAATACCTGTTTGGTTGCATATATATAGAAGATGTGGATTATATAGACGATACAAAACAAATCATTTTAAGGCCATTTATAGGTGGCACGTATGCAGGAACATGGACGAATTTAGGTAGGTTTGTTGTGATTAGCCGACCCTAGTAAAATTTAAAAATCCTTTAACAAAGCAATGTTAAAGTTTAAGAAATTTGTATCATATAGCAAAGTTAGCAATACCGATCCTGACTATATTCTCGTCTACATTTGTCACTGCGTAGGGAAACGGCCGTATCCAACTATCCATCACCATCAGGCCAGCTGTGCGCTTGCAGCGAGCCAATTAAGCGGATATTGATGCGCTATCCACGTCAGAAAAAAAAAAAAAAACCTCGTGTTAGTATTTGTCGTGATGTAATATTGTACTAGTAGTAGTATCAAGAGGCTGGGAACGAAGTGGCTCTTGCATCAACCCAAGGGTTACGTGGACCAAAAACTAGTTACAACGCCTGGGGAAAAATAGAGATAATTTATCTAGTAAAGTTTGTAGTTTATTTTAGGTCTCTAAAATGTATCTTTTTAATTTGACACTAGATGTAAATTTGGTTCTCTACATTAGATTACCGTTAGTTCTGATGTTAACTTTGCTAAAAGTGCAACGTTGGCATCATGACTGTGCTGCACTTTGAGAAATGCTTTGCCTCCGCGTGTCTCTCTAGAAAAAAGAAAAACAATACCTATCTGATCGTGGCCAACAGTTGCTGACAACAACGCAGGGTGAACAAAAAGTCGTCGTCCACCGACCACCACCATCACGATTCATGAATCCATCCATGGTGCGTCGCGTTGGAAATATAAACAACCGGCGGCCATGGAGGCGGTGGTTTATAGTTATAGGGATGTATGGTTTCTAAAGACTAATGTTACTAGAATAATGAAAATGAAACTCTCCAGATATGATTTTCCTAAGTCGTTTTCTCGATTTTGTCGGGCCACGTGTATCTCGGGTTGTTAGGATTTGCTTAATTGCTTGCTCTGCCGTCCGTGATTCGTGCTGACCTCACTGCGGGGATCCTGACATCTTAACTCTCTTTATAATTTCGACGACGAGTGTTTTCTGCTAGCTCGGAGCAAAGTCCACATCACGTCGATCTCTGCGATCGTGTCCGGGCCAGTATTTTCTCGACTTTTCTTTCCCCAGCAGGCAGCAGCTATACAGCTCATCCTTTCCGGATCATTTCTTCCAGCGCGGTTGTTGATCTCGTGCAAGTTTTGTCCCAGGTGCTTCGTCGGCAAATGATGTCTGGACTAGGAAATTCAAAACGAAATCCATTTGTGATCACGCTGAGCTGGCACGTACGTCGCGGTACGTAATGATGATCACTCATTCACACGCGCGTCATTGTCCACCACTTGTGTGTTTTTTTTTGAACAAAAAAAAAGTAAGGCTCTATTCATTTACACATGAATATACCAAAAATTATTCCAGCTAATAAAAATTTATATAAATTAGAGAAATAATTGAGATAGAAATTGTTCCAGAGCTCCCTTCCGTAATAACCGAACGGCCACTACGGAAGTTTGTATGGAGGAAGATCGATCACACAATCCAGCCGGCTGCCGACGGCCTGTACCGTTCGTGCACTGTACCGACTGCTACTGTACGGCTGTCTATGGCACACGTCCAGAACAAACAGAAGCTGGAGTCGGTATTTCGTATTCACAGGATGGAAAATACAAGTAACAAATAATATTAAAGTACTATAATTCACTCTCTTTTCCCTAGTAGTACAAGTACAAGAATTGAAGTCCTATGTGCATGTCTATCTCTA
This sequence comes from Zea mays, assembly GCF_902167145.1. NCBI lineage: Eukaryota > Viridiplantae > Streptophyta > Magnoliopsida > Poales > Poaceae > Zea > Zea mays. Next base: position 176,014,784 of record NC_050101.1, on the reverse strand, counting down.
GTCAATGAGTAAATAAAAACGAGTTGACAACACCACCATCGTTTAATTCAAAGCAAAGCAGCTGACGACGGAGAGGCAATCAGAGGGCGGCTAGCTTGGTGGCTGCTCGTGTCAGAGCCACAGCGCGCCGGCGTCCTTGAGTATGGGGACGAGGTCGCCGGAGATGTGCGCGGCCATGAGCCGGTCGAGGCCCCCGAGCAGCCTGCCCCCGACGAACACCGCCGGGAGGGCGGCGACCCCGGCGGCCGCGAGGTCCGCCTCGGCGCCGGCCACCTCGTGCACGGCGGGGTTCACCCCGAGCCCCTGCAGCAGCCGCTTCACCACGTGGCTGAGGCAGCACCCGCGCACGCCCACCACGAGCACGGGGCACTCCGCCACCGCGCGCCGCACCTCCTCCTCCTCCACCCTCGCCGCCGCCTCCGCTGGCGTCGACGCCTGCTGCTGCGAAGCCGCCAGCAACCCCTCCTCCTCCGCCACGTCAGGACCGATCGTCGGGGCCGGCCGCGGCCACGGCTGGCCGGCGCTGTACGGGATGGCCTGGTACATTATTCCTACCTGCCCTCTCTTTCCGTGGGGCGCGCGCGAGCGAGCTGCACGGCGTCCGTTTTCCTGGCTCGGTTGGGAGCTAGCTAGCTGCGACTTGTGTGCGTCGTCGTGTGATGATGGATGGGCATGGGCAGGGCGGGCTGGCAGATCCTGATATATAAAAGGGTGGTGAGGTCAGCGGGGGACGGGGATGGCGTAATCTGGTGGTGGCGGAGGGGACGACGGTGACCGCGTTTGTTCGCGCGAGCCGCGGTGGCGTGGCGGGGCGTCAGCCGCGGTTGAGGTGCTTCGGTGGGCCCGTCACGCCCCAGGTCACTGGTCGTGAGTCGTGACGGCCAGTCCGTGACGGCAGCACGTGGGGCGGGGGAAGTGATGGGGGCGTGGGAGGTGACGCGGTTGGTGACGATACTGCGGCCACGCTGCGGGGCCCTCGTGACGGCAGCTGCTGCCCTGCTGGCTTGGACGAGTTGGTTGGAATGGAAATATCGTCAGGATATGCTGCTATACACTGCTCTGACTCCGCCGCTGTAAGACGTTTTAAATTTGATATTGAGCCATTCGAAAATTCTGAATTTTAAATTTCGAAATATAAAAAAAAACTAAACAAAAAATTAGTACTGTATAGCATGTAAACTTCTAAGCTATGTCAAACGTAGAAAACGAGCATATATATCTGCGCTCGCCATTTGAAATGGAGCGAGCAGTACAACAATGAGGGCTAGTTTAGAAATTTAAATACCCTTCGGAATTGGAGCGGATTAATGAAGAAATTTACATACCTTTCAGATTAGCGTGAAATCTGGTCGAGGCCGAGGCCAATATGACAGGGTGACGACCGGCGAGAGAGAGCGGCGTCGGAGCCACCAGAATTTTTCCTCGCAAATGATGGCGTCCGCGTCGGCCGTCGGCAGGTCACAGAGCGGCGCCCGCGTTTCCCTCCGAGGTGGTCGCCGGCCGGCCGCGCGCGATTTCCTGGCTGAACATTTCCAGGCTCTCCACTGCTGACCGAGCGCTCTCGGCGCGGCCGGTCACGTGTTAGATACGTATATTCCATATAATCATCCATCAAATGGCGCGAAGTCAATTGGTAGAATAGTATATTTAGGGCTAGTTTGGGAATACTATTTTCCCAAGAGATTTTCATTTTTAAAAGGGAAATTAGTTCATTTTCCGTTTGAAAACTAGAAGCTTTCTTGGGAAAATGGTGTCCAAACTAGCCCTTAGTTAAACATTAATTGGCTGTTCATTAAAGAAAAAGTAAAAAAACGAGACCAGTGCTTTCTTTTATCCTAGGATGGATGGGGTATGTGCTGAAGTCGGTTTTTTGAGCTGGCGAGCTATCTGTGGGCGCTACTCCCCATCCAGGTCTGGAACAGGACGAAAACGGACAAGATCAACTCAAACACGAGCAGTCTACTACGAGATCGCTGACGCTGTGTGCATGGCAAGCGTATCAAGCATACGTGCCGCGATCACGCGTGACGTGTCGCATGGGTTGGATGTGTTGGCCTGTATTCTCTCGTCCGGATAAACTGTCGCGTATTGTAATCTGGTTCGGACACTCGAGGGAGATCGAGCTGCTTGCCGCGTGAAATATGCTGCGTGTCTTGTGCAAAATTCCGTACTTTGGAGAATTGTATACTAGCTTTAGGTTAGCTTCAACAATTCTTTTCGAAATTAAACCTTGTGTACGGCTGTAGCTACACCATGTTATGAGACTGCTCGCTGGATCCTCTCGGTTCAGTCTTTATATTTACCAATCTGACTATAATCTTCCGATACCACCTAAATCAGTCTGTTCGCTGCCCCATTTCTGCCGCCGACCCATTCCCGATGTAACGCCACCCGACTTTGCCACTTCCTAGCGCCTCCGTCCCTTGTCCTATTTTTCTCGTGACGTCGATCCACTCGATAAGCTAGATCTCGCTCGTCGCAACGATATGACTTATCCCCTGCGATCGGTGGACTTGGCGAACTAGAAAATCATGGCTCTTACGTGGACTTTTTGGTCTCTCTAAATTTTCGTCCTCTGGTGTAGGCTGTAGGCTGTCGTAGCTAATCGACCGGCAAATTTTCGTACCGCCATATATATGCGGTAGCAGGTTCGGCGGCGGCTTCTAGAGACAACGGGTTTCACGCTAGCGCAGTTCATCCCAGCATTCAAAATATACTTTCTCCCTTCTAGAAAAAGAAGAGCAACAATTCAACAAATCATTCGTCTCTGCGTTTGCTCGAGAACCACTGAACCTGCGTGGCGGACGACCAAACACGCCGTTCGGAAACTTGGGCACACACACATTTAGGAGGTGTGTGTCCGTTTCTAGACACTAATTTTTAGCCATTCTATTTTATTTAATTTTAATCTCTAAATTAATAAAGCTAAACTATATTTTAATTTTCATATTTATCAATTTACAAACTAAAACATAAGGAAATAGAGTGACTAAATATTAGTATTTGGAAACTAAAAACTCCATTACCACACGAGTCACGTCACCTAGACATGCAAGTGTAGGGCTACGTGCATGGACGGCGCACAGTCACCACGTCACCATCCGGGGGGAGGAGCACTGGATGTCTCAACCACCTATCAGATGGACGTGATGACGGAGACACGAGTCGTACGTGCGATGAAGATAGCGATTTCCATTACACTAACTAATACTGCTGGTGGTATTGTACTAAATGGTAAATGATGTTTATTTATATTACATCATCCTGTTCCAACATAGTATTCATTTTACCTATTGGTTTTTATACGTACACTTAAATACATATAATGAGATCTAGACATATAAATAAAACACATGTATCCAGTATTCTATAAATCAAAATGAATTACCTAAAACAAATTTTGACTTTGGACAGGCAGTACACGGTAATGGATTAGTCTACATGTTCATAAAGAGCCTCTACATTAGGACTAGTTTGAAACTTAAATCCGTTGGGGTTTAGGGGGGAAATGTTTACTTCCCCTTAATAATATCCTTCAATTATAGAAAGTTATGGATTTATAAACTAGTCCTAATAAACTTTTTACGGACTTATGTGAGATATCTGCCTTTTTTAAAAGTATCATCGAAGTATAGGCTCGTAGCCCCTTTGCACGCATAATCAGAAAATAAAGTTCGTTCTAGGTATTACACTGGAACAAAGTAGGAGTATACTTTATAAGATAGATAATTTTGGTTTTCAACACCCACCAACAGACGAAATATATTGTAGCTCCGTTTACAGCGAAAATCACTCTCAAGTAACAGACAACAAAAAGCTAACATGCTCTGTGGTGGAAGCGAATATTATCTGTTTTGTACTTACAGTGCTCCCGACGTGCTCCTGTTCCTTACTCTCCAACCCCTTAAAAATCATTCTCGGCTATTTATCGAATGTTTTACGCCAATTAGATTTAATTCTACTAGATGATTACTTAAAATCACTCTGACGAAGAATTGAAATCATTGAGCTGAGCTGTCTCAAACAGACTCATACTCACTTACGCGGCCGTGACGACTATAGTGGCTAGGAGCCTAGGATGCTGTCGACGCTTCGACGGGGAGCTGCCAACGAGTAGGACGTCAGAGTGAGTCCGAGTCACGTCCTTGCAATGGCCGCTCGTGATCGCGTCATGCTTTGGTATGTGTTGGGTGACGCGGTGGCTGTCTGCAAGCGAGAAAAACGTCTGATCGATCCGCTGCGGGCGCGACCGCGCAAATGCGGCACGGCACGGCACGGCGCAGCGACGACGCGCTCGACCGCGTGCGCGCTCGTCCGCCACACGCGCGGCGGCGAGAGTCGAGACCGAGGCACCGGCCGTACGCGTGCCGGATTCGGAGCGCGTCCGCCAAACCTGTCTCGTCAGGTCGGCGGCGGCACGATTTTTACGTTTGCGTGTGCCGTGGATCGGTGGATGATGACCCGGTCACGCCACTCACGTCACACGTCTCTCATCTCTTCTGTTTGCTCGTCTTCTCTTTGCAATGAAAATGAAGAAACAAAACCAAAAAAACGGGATCCCTGCTTCTGCACATTCTCCCAGCAACATTAAAAATTATATAGTCTGATTTGCTGACATTGCTGCACGGGGTCAACCAACCAGCTGGAAATCCGGAAAAGCATGAGGTAGTTGTACTGCAACAACCGATCAAAAAGTACTGATATGCATGTTTTCTGATTAAGTACTGCTGAAACAAGTGTCAGTATGGATTGTTGCACAAACTCCATTTCACTAAAATCTAAAGTTTCAGCAACAGTTTTTATGTTGCTTCCGGCCGTGGCCTCTTTCGAGTAGAGTCTATGGAGCTGTATTTGTTCAGCTGAAAAAAAAAATGTAAACCAGATCTTCAATATATAGGGAGGGGCGGTTCCAAAGAGGCCTTAAAAATCCGTCTTGCATTTTCAAAGTGTACTTCGCACTTGCTACCAGCATTTTAGTTAGTGGGCCTTATGACCGTGATCCATTAAGGAAATGGGCCAAGAAAAATAGAAACGAAATTTGTAATAGCAGTAGGCCGAAAACTGGTTTGATCTCAGTTGGGTTTGGTTCGGATGGGAGCCGTGCGTGCGCACAAGAAGCCTGTTAAAAGGTTGTGGTTGCTCGAAACATATACTAGTGCACTGCACCACAACAAGTAAGGGGGTGTTTGGGAGTGAGTTTTTTTTCAAATTTTCGGAAGAATACTGCAATATTTTTAAAAACTGTAGTATTATATACCAAAAAGGTGTTTGACAAGCCAGTTAAAATCTCTGTTTTCAAAACTAGAGTATTACAAATACTGCAGTTCTTTTGAAGTATTCTAAACTTAGGTCTATACTCTATACCTCAGTTTTCTCTGTAAAACGCAGCGCGCGCATCTCTACCGCGTGCAAAAAAATACTTTGCTTCCAAACACCTCTATGTATCTAATACTGTGGTATTTTAAAACTGTAGTATTTTAAACTATGGTATTATTATGACTAAATTATACTGTAGTATTTTAAAAACCGTGGTTTATAAAAACTTTGTTCCCAAACAGGACCTAAAAGTGGTGTACAAGTAGAGTCACCTCTAAGGAAATGCAGAGCGAATAAGGGACATGACCTCGATTGCACAAATTGAATAGGACGCTCAAATGCTCGAGGAATATATAATCTGCTCCATGAGTAAGGAGGATCACATGCCCCTACTATGCTCGTCACCGGCCGGTTTGAAGCCACCCGCGAGAGCAACGGGAGGCCACCAGACCAGATCCAGAGTAGGTAGGCTCCACGTGACCGTGGTGAGGCAGCGCAAAAGGGATCAGGATCACGATGCCACCTCTCCCTGGGCTCGGCTGTCGGTGCGTACCCTGGCTAAAAATGCTTTAAACCCAACGGCGCGCCCACCATTGATATAATGCGCCTCTCGTGATGGTCACCCTGCCCTGATCAGCTGATCTCTAAGGAGGGAACGAGTGAAGCCATGCACAGGACAGGACACAGCAACCGCAAGCCCGACGGACTGCTACCACACATGCATGTCTGTGATCTGATGCCATGCCTTGGACACTGTCTGCGCTTCCCTGTTTCCTTTCCACTGCAAAGAAAATGCTTAAAACACAAGCGACAGCAACCAGCTACGCTTCGTCCAAACAGAAGCAGATGAGATCACGGAGGCCAAGATCAAATGAAAGAAGAACAACCACTGCTAATGTATATCACATTAAGTTACAAATACAAATCACCGAGAGAGAGAGAGAGAGAGAAAATCCCCCAAGAGAAGAGAGAAGAAAGAATAAAGCCGATGGCCAAACGCACACACGCCGTGTGATCTTGGTCTGAATGACGGTGCATTCATTCTATCCTCCTCCGATCCGATCCTCTTCCCATCAGAAGAGGCCGCCGACGAGAACAGCGGCGCCGAGCACGGAGAGCGCGGCGGCCGCCCTGCTGGCGCGTGGCGGCGCGGCGGCAGCCTTCTGGTCGTCGGAGGTGGAGCCGGTGTCGTCGTCGTCGGCCGTGGGCGGCTCGGCGATGGCGGCGGACTTCTTCTTCTTCTTGGTCTTGGCCTTGGCCGGCCCGGGCGCGGGTGCCGGCGCGGGCGCCGGCGTGGGCGGCTTGGGCCCGAACAGCTCGTAGGGGAGCGGCACCTTGTCGACGGGGTAGATGGCGAGCGGGAAGTCCTTGCTGACGGGGCTGCCCAGCAGCATCCAGTTCACCCCCGTGGACACGTTGACGTTGTTCCCCGACCGCTTGATGTCGTACCTGTAGGGCCCGTCGTGGCCGGACCCCTGCGTGTTGACCTTGCCGCTGAGGGTGCCGAGCATGGACAGGCTGTAGAACCGGGGCAGCACGCAGTAGAGCACCATCTGGATCTGCTCCTGCGGCGACAGCCCGTTCAGCACGCCCGCCTTCATCTTGTCGAAGGCGGCGTTGGTGGGCGCCATGATGGTCAGCCCGTTGTAGCTGTCCGTCAGCTGCGCGTTGATCTGCGTGTCCACGCGCGTGTCGTGCAGCAGCTGCCGGAACTCGCTGAACTGCTCGTCCTTCAGCGCCTTGTTCACGTCCGTCGGCGGCGCCGCGTCCGCCGCGCCCGCGCCCGAGCCCGACGACGACGCCGGCCCTGGCGCGGCCTTCTGCGTCGCGCCAAGCAGCGGTGACGCCGCCAGGAGCACCAAGAGGATGGCGAGGCGGGACGCGCTGCCGGCCATGCTGCTGCGGGACTGGAGTGCTTGGTGGTGGTGGTGGCGGTGGATCTGTACTGATGGAGCCTGCCTGCCTGCCTGCCGTGCGTGTGTTTATTATAGCGGCGGTTGGTGGCGACGCCGACGCCCAGTCAGCCAGCGCGCGTCCAGAGTGTGCGTGCGTGTTGGCGCTCCGGCACGTTTGAGCTGGACGGGCCTGGCCCTTGTAGGCCTTTTGCGACCGTGGCAAGGCAGGTGTCCTCTTATCTTTCTTCTATTACATGCGCCCGGCGCGATCTGATCCACGAACCACGCCCACCAATGAGCTTCTTCTACTTACAAGTACCCGGAATCTCGGATACACGCTAACACGCCATCATACCCCTACTAGCTTCCGTCGACGATCCATGCTTGCGTTTGAACAGAAAAATCTTGTGAGCATATCACTAGAAAATTAGGCATCTTTAGTAGCAGTTTAATTTTAAAAAAAGGAATAACAAATATCAGATCCATGTAGCTGTAGCAGCACTGCAGCAGCTAGCAGGAACACATGGAAATAAAGACCCCTCTATCTATTTATCGTCTGAAGTGAAACCTGAGGGGCTTGCTGTGGATGACAGCGGAGTTTGGAAGCTTGCAGACACGTATGTTTGCACTGTACTCGTATCGTATGCGCACATGTACAAGTACGTAGTAGTGCTTACAGGCTGCCGTATTTGGCGGCGAGTCAGGCTCGCCAGCTTGCCAGAGAGCGATGTTCTACCTGCTGCAATGCAATGTGATCTGTATATGTGCTGAATTATGCAGCCGCCTATGAACAACGCGACAAGCTCTTACGCCGATTTGTCTCCTGATCACGCCTTAGCTAAACAGGGGAGAAGAGAGAGAGAGAGAGACGAACATGGTCATCGTGCATGCATTGATGCAACTGGGCGGAGACGGATCCCACCGACAGTCCTATGCATTAGGATCCGCAGAGCGGTGGAAGATATCGGCGGCGACGGCGACACGGCAGCGACCGGGGAAATCGACCGCCGATCGGCAAGGCACCAGCAGTCTCTCCTCGTCTTCAGCGGCACGCGAACACTCTCTTCGATTCATTCGCTCCTGCTGATCTCATCTCATGTAATAGCGCCTGAGAGACCCTGGACGGCGCGTGCGAGAATAAAATAACATAACGTCGGCCGACAGGTGAGCAGAGCACCCGTCGCCACTTGAGTTCTTTTTCTTTCCCCAGCTCGCAAGGATGCCTTGGCGGCACGGCTGCAGCCCTGCACAAGATTATTTGCTTCTGAGCTGAGCTGAGGCCAGGCGGCCGACGTCTCAACGACAGATGCAGGCCTGCAGCTGCTTGGGCTTGGCGATGGCAGATTGCAAGAACGGCAGGCAACCACACGCTGACAGACACGCCGTCGCCCTCACCTCGCGGCCCTCCGCTATCACCTCTACCATGCGCTACGCCGTGCCCGTGCGTGCTCTGAGCCTCCGAGGCAACGGCAGCCAGCAGCAGCACCAAACCCCTCGGCGCTTTGTCGCCATCTCGCGGGGAGCGCGCAAGTTTCCTATGTTTTAAACGGGGGGCTGTCACACCTGTTATTTTAAACTCCACTCTACAAAATACTGAAAAAAAAACATATACACATTCTATATACATGTTCCATTTTTCACTCAAACATATGGCCCACTATAGGCTACAGCATAATGAATCATAGCTCTAGGATAAAATAAAAGCCAATATGCATACATACAACCTTAAAATAACGGCCACTCTTCGACTATGTAGTTCTAGGAGTATACTTGTCCTCGATTGGATTCAAAGCTGCTGCTGGAACTAGGCATCAGCAGTTGTGGAGCTATAGCTTCATCTCTCTCATGCTTTTATTTTAGAAATAACAAGAGACAAGTTGTTTAAATTGACTTCATTCTCTTTTACTCCATATCTCTCACCATTTTCCACGGTTTCATGCGGCATATTAAAATGATAAAAAAACTAAAATTAGGTACAAACACACGGATTCAAACATTAGTTGATAGCTTTAAAACCATATCCATATCTACCTAGCCAACAAAAAATATATATATTCTTATATTTACACTTAAATATAAATAGAAACCCTGCAACTTATGTGCACCTAACTAGTGGGATTAAAAGTTCGTCGGTTCTACTCCTACCGTAAGTGGGCCTATGAGATTTATTCTAAAATTTATTGCCAAATAAATGAGTTAAGTCCAATAATCTATAATATTTTAATTGTAAAATATGTTGTTTTAATTTTCTTTCGACTGATATGTTAAGTATGCCCTCCATGAATTACGATTTTTAAATTTTTATGTTCAAAATTATCTTCTTTCTAGACTGTTCAGTCTTTATGGGCTGAAAATTGTTTTGCATTAATACTTCAGAGCAAAATAAAGCAATGCATATGCTTTCCTTGCCTTAAAAGTATTTTTTGTAGTTTCTATTTTGTATTTTGTCGGTACCCTATGAAAGACTGAAAGTAATTGGATATTTATTCTTGACTGATCCTCGTTTTTACCGGTCAAAGTGTAATAGCAATTTCTATACTACTTATTAAGAAGGTAAGAGTAGTCTGCCGTTCTGCCGTTCTGCCGTTCTGCCGTTAATTGATCCGGACCGTCCGTGGCACGGTAGCCGCTCGCGATCCATCCGTTTGCGCTCCCGTCCTCCCACGATAGCCGCCCACGAGCAACCTCTCCTCTGGAACCGACGCCGCCGCCCTCTCCCCCTCCCTCTCTATCCGTCCCTCTCGTCTCGCACTCGCAGTCCCCAACCTGCTCGGCTTCACCGGATCGCGCCGAACACGGTCGTTGGGCCGCCACCATGGTCTCGACGCGGCTCGCTCTCGGCCACTCGCCGGCCCGCCCCTTCCTTGCTCGAGCTGCCGCCATGCCCCCATCCGAGATCGGCGCCCCCTGTGCCCCCTCGCTCCGATCCATCCACGACTGCACTCGCCGCCCCCGCTCGAGACGCTGACACGCCCTCGTCCGAGATCGGCGCCCCCTGTGCCCCCTCCGCTCCATCCACGACCGCGCCCCACCGCTCGAGCCGCCACCATGCCCCCGTCCGAGATCAGCGGAGATGGACGTGGATGGTGTCGCGCGCGTCGTTCGACACCAACCGCAGCAGCGTGCGTGGGGCCACGGCGGCGCCTGGACTCATGTCCGTGGACCACAACCTAGACTCGATGACCACCGCCTCCATCTGCGCGCCCTAGCAAGGTCGATGCCGCGGGCTGCCGCCGGCGAGGCGGCCATCCTTGGCGTCCGTGACATCACATCAATCGTCAAGGTGGTGGACTATTTCCTTGCTATTTTATGCGTTCTTCTCTGAAAGCGTTGCACACCATCACCATTTCTGCTAATGTCTAATTCCATTTTGTTGTATTTGGAGCATGCACTGTACTCTATAATATGCTACAGTGTGGTGCAATGTTTCATTTATCAGTCCTTGTGTTCAGAATGCCTGGTTAGTGGCCAACAAGATAGGTTATATAGTAGGTTTGGTAATTGATATTCAGAATGTTGAGCCTTGTACACTAAGGAACATTTATATTCTGCTAGCTGCCTTGATGACATAGAATGAGAAATATATACAGTTGAATTTTATCATTAGTTCAGCAACTCATAGCAAAAGATTCTTATAATTTCAAATAACATGGTAATAATACTCTTACAAGACATTACCAACACTCTTTTATTCTATCTTACTTGCATCTAGCTGTATTCAGTTTAGGTCATCTAGCTGTATTCAGTTTAGGTGTGCCTGACCATTTAAATGTGCTTAAATTCGCAGAAAGGTCAGCAGTCAATAAGGCATGTTAAATCTAAATTTATTCTTCTCCCTTGTACTTAATGTTACCCCTTTTCCCCTTATTCTCTTTGAATATTTAACCAATCATAATAGATGTTCCTTTGTGTCGTGACTGAATTACTGTACTTGTTTGTAGAAACTACGCACTGCAACTAAAAAGTCGCACACTTTAGGCTGTCCTGTTAAGAAGTTATATACAGGATCGTGTTTAGAAATTCATTGACAATTTGCCATGATCCGTGAACTTAAATCAGTTGTTGAGGATCTTATTTGCAACGACATGTCTTCTTGGTTGTTCTGAAATGTCCATTCATTTAAACGTAGCCTACTAAAACTGAGGTTCCTATAAAGATTCATAATATAGGGTTTCGACTTCATCTTTAGTTTTAATCTTTATATGACCAATCTATTCAGGATATTTGCAAGAATGACATTTGATGCCAAAACTCCAATTTTTGGGTTGCACTATTTATGTCACTTGTGCAGAGGGGACGACAAGGCCGAGGGGTTGCCACCGATGTCGTTATGGTGAGGTTGACGGTGGTGATGTCGTGGATGCTGGAGTGGCGATTGTCTTTGACGCTAGAGTTGAGGTGGATGATGTACTTCTGTGCATGGCAAGAAATTCAGAACCAGACGGCCTCTGTGTAAGCTCATAGCACCAGAATCAGAATACTTCTTTATTAGTAATATCCCCCTTTGCCCTGGAGATGAGCCCCTTTGCCCTGGAGATGAGCAAGAAAGGTTTATTATTTTTCTACTTGATTTCACTATTGTTCTTCCTTTTGTAAGCACATTTAACGTTTGAAACAAGAATTAACTAATAGAGATGTTATTTGCAGTGGCTCGCTCTTTACAAATTCTAATTGGTTTGCATTTAACAAGGACAAAGCACTAAATGATAAACTTTTCTTTTATTATGAACCCTTTATCATTCTGTTATTAGTACATTGGGGATGCATTATGATTGTAACAAAATATGTTCACATTTGTTCTTAAGGCGAGCCACAAGATTCAGGAATATCTTTGTAGATTGTTTTTTAATGTGGCCAACTATCCCAATTTTTCTTTATACCAGGTCGCAGTGCAGTGTGCTCAGGAGCTAGGGAGACCGCAACCTGATGGGCTATCATTGTGCCTCTGTAGCACCGAGTTCCAGGTTAGCAACTACCTGCCATACGAGCCGGTGAAGCAGATCATCCCCTACCTCATTACGTGCATTGAGGAGAACAAGGGCCTCCTCTCTGTATCCTCCTTCGACATGCCTCGTGCCAGAAGGTGAGCTGCATTTCTGCCTCCGCTCTTTGCTTGGTGCGCGTTGAGCATTTTAGGGAGTTCTTCACTTGGTTATATGTTCAAAGTGCCATGTGAACTTGCAGTTAGAATTATGGAGAACTTTTGTAGGCTCATTCCTGTTTCTTATTTTTAACCATTTCATTCTGGTATATGCCAGAGGTTCATGATGTCATTTCTGGTCGCATTATTGAAGTGTTTAAAATGTAAATTAATGCTCTGTAATCTATATCACTAACTAGACCTTCTCACTTTTGTGACTCAAATTTATAGTTACATCAACCAGTGACATTGTTGTATGCTCTACAGTTTTGCCTAATATTGGTTACTATTTAATGTAGTTAAAAGAATGCATATGTCAGACTTTAGTATCTGAACTTATTTTGCACTTGTTTTTGATAATTCAGTAACTCTGACGTAGGCATGTAATGACTCATGGTTACTGAGTGACACAAAACGGTTATATTTTACTATTTACCGTGGTTAAAAGAATGCATATGTCAGACTTTAGTATCTGAACTTATTTTGCACTTGTTTTTTATAATTCAGTAACTCTGACGTAGGCATGTAATGACTCATGATTACTGAGTGACACAAAACCTGGTTATATTTGTTATGTCACTCAATAATAATCCAACTCATTCTACATTATTGTCGAGCCAGTTTAGTGTCCATTTGTAACCCATTTCTGACCAATGTAAATTACAATATTGGTGTTTATTTCTCTAGGTTGTTCGGCTGAACTCTGGAGGTTAGAGATAAGTTTTAGGCATGATGCAATTTTGATGGTTTCTTTCTTGTATGCAATTTTCTATTCAAGACTGAGGTACCAATTTGAATTAATTTATTTAGTATAATTTATAATTTTCTTAGTTTCCAGCATGGTCAAGTCTGGTTTGATGAAAAGAACCAAGGGACCTTTATTTTTTATTATTGCAATGTTATAACATCTGTAGGTGCAGAAGTTTGGGGGGGGGGGGGGTATTCTGATTGTCCTAGACTCATTTTTGAAGCGACAGCCATTTTCACGTCTAGCGCCACCGACGTCTACAACCTCCAGACAATTCAGCCGCTCCGCCTCGTCCGATCTCGCAAGATCGACACATATATTTATTACCAGGTTAGATGCATATACAGACATATACAATGGTGTCCACATGCTGAAATTTATATAATATCAAATAGCAATGAAGAACTTATGTAGGCTCATTCCTGTTTGTTATTTTTAACCATTTCATTCTGGTATATGCCAGAGGTTCATGATGTCATTTCTGGTCACATTATTGAAGTGTTTAAAATGTAAATTAATGCTCTGTAATCTATATCACCAACTAGACCTTCTCACTTTTGTGACTCGAATTTTTGATAATATATTCTAGCTGCTTACACAGAAATAAAAAGATGAGAATTTACCGTGAGTAACTCGTAGATGTAGTATCAAATGTCATAATCTGTTAGTGTTGGGTACAACACTTTGAACTATGTGTTGTTGGCATACTCCATACTCCAAGATCAAGCTGGGTGTTTTTGAATGTTGACCTCTAACAATATCAAGCAACTTCACAATGTTAGGGCCTCCATAATGATTCTAAAGAATTTTAATATCTATTTTGATCTGCACCAGCACGAGAGCTGTGGCTTAAAATCGAGATGAAAATCATCACTGAAATTAAGAAATTTAAATAGGTGCAAAATGAAAACAGTAGCCTGTCATAGCCGGAGAATGACAAATTGCAGAAAATAGGATTCATGGTCTGCCTTTTTTCCTTCACGGGCTTGAGGATCTTAATGATGCATTTCTCATTATTGTTAACATTTTTACCCTTAATGACTTCACTGTATTTTCCTCTCCCAACCTCCCGTTGTTGTCATTCTGTCTATAGATTAAATTCTGGTCGACGTTGTTTCTCACGTTGATGCCTCTAAACAGTGCATCTGTCAGGGTGTGTGAACTGTAAAGTAACCTTAGGACAAATGCATAGTCTCTTAGATTGTTTCCCAAGGTAGCACAGGGTTAGTTACTGCATGCCAGTCATGAAGGTATTAGAAGATAACGTCAAATTAGATAAAGTTGAATTTATATAGATTTCCCTAAGTAAGTAGGTTCTGGACAAGGTTTCATTGGCACAGTATTCATATACCAGGTACTGGTTTAGTGATGCAGCTTGCAATGTGTTTATTCTTTTGTACCAGTGAAATGTATGTAGCCTATTTGGTGGCAGTTTCCCTGATGCATATTTAGAGTCTGCATTCTCTAATGGTTTTCAATTGGCCAGGATCCTGCAAATAAGAATGGTGGCAAGTGGGTAATTAGATTCAAAAAGGCAGTTTTCAGGTCGATTCTATGTGGATTTGGTAAGTTAACTTGTACTATCAATCTATGTGCTTTTACAAGATTGTTTGTTCCATTGATCATATTTTGGTTAAACCCCAAAAACTTCCATTACCTAAACCCCTACTCTATGATGACACAGTCACATAGGCTTGTTTGGTATTATATGCAGAATGATCTGTTAATTGCGAGAGCCTGAGCCAAAAAGTAAAAAAAATGTTTGTGCTTCAATTTATAAATTCTTTCAAAGAAACACAACAAATTAGTATACAAGTATCAAATAGTTACTGTGAGGTTGAGCCTGAGCCAAAAAGCTAAAAAAACATGTTTGTGCTTTGATTTCTAAATTCTGACAAAGAAATATATAGATTAGTATACAAGTGAAAATAGTATACCTTCCATTTCTTGCTTAACTTTAGTTTTATATTTAGGCTTGTACTTTGGGTACCCATCTTGGAGTGTTTCTTTCTCTAAAAATTCTCTCTTCATTTTATGAGACTTGAGTGGGAGTAAATAGTAGGTTCACTACAGTCTTACAGAAGCCAATAACCCACTTGATCTTGGTATAATGATGTTCTTAGAATACTTATAGATGTGTTGGCTGGAACATTAGCTCTGACAAGATAGGAGCTTGTTTGTTCTGTTATTTAGTCATGTCTGCCCCTGAAACTACTGAAACCTAAAATCTGAAACTGAAAATCTGAAAATCTAAAACTGAATATTGTCTGTCATGTTTGTGTCGTGTTTCTTAGACTGCATTGAACTCCAACAGAGACTGAGTAACAGGGAATTATAACTAGAACTTGGATCTATGGTTGTGATATTCTTGCTTGCGGAAACTGGGAATTATAGAGAGACGAAAATACTTTTTAAATTAGAATCTAACCTACAGTTCGATTTAGTTCAAGCTGCTTTAGTCAACATTCAGAGTTCTACTTTCTAGAAGTTTTGTAAACTACAAATACAGCGCCACAAACAGCAGTGAGAAATCCTAAAAAAACCTACAATGATGTTCATGATACATGGCCAAATAACTCTGTTAATAGACAGGAAGATTAGGTGTCGCACCAGCAAATGCAAAGGTATTCCTAATATACAACAGCACATGATGTCTTCAAAATTTACATGCCTGTAAGGTTTCCCCCCTTCCTGACCACACAGAAATAGTGGGGAGCGAAGATTAAATGGTTTTGCACCTTGTGAGCAGCTACCCTAACAAACATCTCTAAGATGGCTAAGCTTGTCTCAAAGATGACAATTCACCCAGTGAAATAGAAGCAAATGAGGAAGCCCAAGCTCAAGCATTACTTGCTCCCTTCCTCAGTTTTGTTGCCTTATTGCTCAGTCTCAGCTTGCTCTCATCATGAACATTCAAGGCTCATTCCAATAGCTGGTTTGATCCCCTACGAATCACTAAGTTCAAGTATCATCTCTTCGAATGTATCATTGACTTTCTTGGCTTTGCCAGCTTTGCAGAGCCCATTCAAATTTGAGTTGTATGTGATAACATCAGGAGCAATGCCATACATTCACATCCTTTCAACAAGCTGAAGTGCACTATCTAGCTTTAATCTCTCGCAGTAGCCATCAATCAATGTGTTGAAGGTAAAGACATCTGGAAGGCCCCTCTCCCTGCTCTGTCTCCCATCTTGTCTCCAACTTCTGCAAGGTCTGCACTTTTCCCTATTCATATTTTAGTTCTAAATAAATCCATGTTTCTATACCATATGGACATTTCTGTTGGAGATGAATGGTAGTATGCATTTAGAAATGTTCCTTTTCACATGCCTTGTTGTTTAGTATGTCACTCTAGATATCACAGATTGCGGTTTGGACCGAACATGCCTGGTCTTCCAAAGATGGAATTATTTGTAGCAATACATTTTTACTTTGGAGGAAAAACATATAGTACTTGTTCATTCTTATTTTCATAATCAGCAGGCATTGGCGATAGCAGTCCATATCTGTTTGATTAGTGTTTAATCTTGTAGTTTTCTGCCATCAGATTTCTACAATTGGAATACAATTGTTATAAGGTACTGCGCTGGAGCATCACTTGCTGTTGACGTAGACGGGGAAGACCTGATGAATCTTTTAAATCATGGTTTGAACTGACCATCTTAATTTCTCAAACTGATGATGTACTACCATATGTATAGGATGGAACCAAACTTTTTCTTTAGAGGATTGCGCATCTGGGAAGCAGTTGTAGATGAACTCATGGAAAAAGAAATGGACGCTGCTAAACGGGCGCAATTAGGGAACACTGTTTTCCTTCTAACGTGTTAGAAAAAAGCAAAAAATACCTCAAAATTGTAGTGTATCATTCCAAAACAATTCTTTTCGTCAAACATCTCATCTCACAATTACAAAGGATTATACTCATTTGATTATTATACTTGTCCACTTCATTGTGTATAGGTGACTGGCTAACTGCTAGCCATGAGACAAATTTTACCTGCTTGAGATGGTCAAATAGCAAGTGAGATGGTTGTCTTATGAATTATAAAGAGACCAGAGAGTTCCTCTCCTCTCCTTTTTTTCACTTCAAGCACAATGGATGGAAGAAAATGTCTATACATTTATCCATTTTCACTTCAAGCATAATTGTCTATACATTTATCCATTTTTACTAGCTTTCTCGAAGTTCATGTTATTGGTTACTGTATGTAGAGGGGGGGAGCTGCTTGCGTACTGGTGGAGAGAGGATCCTTGGTTGAAAGCGATGTTTCTACATATCTTTATAAGGTTGAGCAAGAGTTGGTTGGGGTTCCTGTGAAAGGTGGACTATATGAGGTTTGTAATTACTTTTTTGTTATGCTCTATCATTACTTGAATGAATCATGTATGTATCACTGGTAAGAAACTTCAGCTCATACTTGATGGGTGATGGGGAAACACTTTTGGGAATTCTAATTCGCATGACACTATTTAATTGTTTGCTTTCTGTTCCCTTCACATGGCCATGATTCTTTTTGCATAAATCACCATATAATTCTTCATATGAGTAAACTATAGAAATTTGGGAAGAACCATCTAAGTGGTAGTTGACAAATATATTTTCATAACTTGCAAAGCTCTCAACATTGTTAGTCAAGCGGTGAATTCCCAAGTTTTTAAATCTATAACAGGAATTTGTTTTCTACAGTAGAGTGTTATTCCAGTAAGCCTGTCATATATGACTAACTTCAATTATTTCATCAGGGATCTCTCATTCAACTACTTCTTGGGAGCATTTGCCTTTATTTATATGAACAATTAGTTTGTTTCTTGACTACTTTCTGTTAGATAATAGTTGCTAAGCGTAAGAGCACTGCCCTCTTAATTTCTTGATGACCAAAGATAGTAGGACATATGCTATCAACTATCTTATTAAATAAATCAGGAGTGTTCCTCATCTTAACAACCTCATCTTCCTCTTGTTCTTGCAAAAGAGATGGTTTTGAACATAAACTTTTTTCTCATTTCAGTTGGTGATTCAGTGCTTTCTTAGGGGAAAGCTTGCCTCTTGGTTTGATATTTACTTGCTTGGGTTGTAAATTATAAATTCAGATAATTCCGCATGTGAATGTGTTTTGAGATCATTTAGCATGCGCTTGGCGCATGCTTGGGTTGTAAATTATATTTTTGCTGGAAAAATTATAAAGGTTGCAGTTTATTTTAGTTGATTTGCTTCTCTTCCACTCCTATATTTGACTGTTGTCATCTCAATTCATAGGCTTCAATTTTAGCCTGGCTTCGCCACTGGTCGAAGTTGTGGTTCGCCACCACCACCACCATCGTCTTGATCAGGGAGTGGATCTCGTGCTTCCGCCGATGGCACTTCAGCCTAGGTGTGCGTCTAGGTAGTGCCCATAGATGACCAGCACCAGCAGGAGTGCCACGAGGAGGCACTTCCTGGGGTCGCGATAGCCGTTGCGATGGACTAGAGCTAGGTCTTCGCCTTTGACGGCGCTACGGGGTATGGTAGGTGTGCTTGCTGTTCAGTTGAATTGATGAGATCTCTGTTCTTTCTTTTTCAGTCTGTCCATAGGCAGGTCATTGATAATGGGATTCTTCCAATATTTGTGAAGATAGAGACGAAAAAGGTGACTTCTTTTCATTGAATTTATGGTGGTAATTATGAGAAGGCTAGAGCTGGGGACATATAAGAACTTTTTACTTTATTCCTCTCTTTGATTAACATTATTTGATTGAATGTTTTGTTTTAGCATTTCTGGGGTTGTAATTACTAGAACTGTTGTTGCAGTTCCTGATATTATGACACTAACTTCACCTGGTGAACGACCAAAGTGTCGCAGGGAAGCTCCTTAGTGAAAACATGGAGGTGTTCAAGGTGTAAAGGGATTAAAGTCCCTTGGAGTTAGGGATCTCTCTTATCGCCTCACTTTTGTAGCAAATTCAGTGCATGTATGAACTCTTTTGAGCACATGAATTCCATCTGATCAGTGCATCCTAACATGTTCTTAACATAACATGTTTTACCTTAAATGTTTCTTTTGAAGATCTAGAGGGGGCGAGGCCTCTACAGTAAGCAAATGTTTTACCTTAAATGTTATTAGGTCACAGATGGTAGGAGAGGACCTTAATAACCAGGACACCAAGTTCCCGGGTCGATGGGATTGAGAAACGGGAATGTGGTATGTGATATGCTACTAAAATTAAGTTTTAACACTATGAGAAACGAGAAATGTTGGATGTTCATTGTTGATTTGGTATTTATTATTGGTGCATATTGAACTATCCTTATCTGCAACCTCTTATCTATTTTCTTGTGGCTGTTGAATGTATTCTAAACTTTTTGTTTCATGTCTAAACTCTTGGTTGTTATATTTATGCTCAAAACCATCTCTTTTGTAGGAACAAGAGGAAGATGAGGTTGTTAGGAACTGATAGCATATGTCCCACCGCTTTGGGTCATCAAGAAATTAAGTGGCCAGTGCTTCTTATGTTTTGGGGTGGTGTTCATAAGATAGCACATGAAGGGACCAATCTTAGAGCTGACATCAATGTTTGCATTGTTGGCAACCCAAGCTGCGCAAAGTCTAAGTTTCTAAAGTAAGCTTTGTATGTCATTTTCTTTAAATCATGTCTTGTTAGGTTGTGATGAACTTTTCATAAATTTGATCTTAGTGCTTTTGCTTTGCAAGATAGTACCTTTGACAAGTAATGATAATCATGCATTTGTGCTAAATAGGAATGTCAATTACTTGCCAACTTGTCTCTATTCTCATGAATGTACTATTGTTCTTAACTGATTGAACGTATTTGATTAAATGATAATATGAATTATCTGTCTTGAAATGATGAGAATTTTATGTTAAAGTTGGTTTCATTTTTTTTTACTAAAATGGAACTTATATAACTGAATTCTTTCCTTCATAAATCATAAAGAAAAATTTAAAATGTGATTTTCAATCCAATTGCCAGATATATTGTTGCCGTTATTCCAATATTTGTTTGCACATCAGGGAAATCATCGACTGTTGGTGTGACAACAACTGTTGCTAAAGAACTTGAGGCGGGTGAATTATGTATTGAGATACTGACAAACGAGTTGTGCTCCAACTTCTAATCTCTTATTCAATGTGAAATGGAATTATTCCTTTTGTTTTGCTTGTATGCAGTTAGCGGCTTCTAATTGTAGAAATTGTCATTCCGTGTACTCAAATCACACCAAGCATTCCATGTATTTGAAGGAAGGGGAGCTGGCTACCTCTTCTAGAGAGACGTAGGCGATGGATTGCTGCTAGCAAGTTTTCTAAGTTCAATGTCAGAGTATACTCCTTAAAAAGTGACTTACTCTGGCACGTACCTTACTATATCTTTTAAGATATGAAAATATCTACTTTTAGTGATGCTAACAAAAGTATAGAATAATAATTAGTATTTTTGCATATCAATGTATCTTATCATATTGATTCCATAGCAAAAGACGAATATACACCTATATCTTTTAAGGTATGTAAACATCTACTTTTAGTGATACTAACAAAAATATAGAATAATAATTAGTGTTTTTGTATATTAATGTATGGGTAAGATCACAAATAAATTACGAAACCTTTTTCTATAATATTATAACACATTTGTACATGAGTTATCGTGGTATTTTATCTTCCCGTTGCAACGCACGGGCATCCACCTAGTTTAAGATGAAGAGAGAAATCCAAATGAACGAAGAGAAATCTTTGCACTTGTTTGGTTAGGAGTAGATTAAGGACTTATTTGGTTATTTTCGTTTTATATGGATTAGAGATGATTAATATGGATTGGAAGGGATTTTGATTTACTAGGGATTGAAATCGACTCAATCCCCTTCAATCCATATGGATTGGGATTGAACACGAACAAGGCCTAAAGGTTAAGTGGACAAAAGCATACAATGCGTACAATTAGGGATGAAAACGTATAGAAAAAAATCAGGTTTCGTCTGGTATCGTACTCCATTTTTACCGTGTCTTTTTTGTATTTGCGAGAAAAGAACAGGAACGAGACGAAAACGAGATGGTATGTTGCAAGAATGGAAACTTTCATCTGTATTAATCTCATTTTTACCGGGATATTCTCGTTTATCATAATCCTGTAGTAGGTAACACAAAAATAATATATAAAAAATATTGTATTAGCACTGTTCTCTATAACATGCATGCTTAATCTTTGATGTTTTATCATATTAGCATCTTACAACCATGTAGGGTACTCTTTCTTGTCTTATGTATTCACAAGTTTAGAATTTATGATTAAAAAACGTTAAAAAAAGTGTTGCCTTTACGCAAGCTGCTGATCTTTAAAAAAATATGTTTTTATGCTAATCTGTAAAGTTGTGATTTATAGTGTCCTAAATTTTTAATATTGTAGTTTGCTAAGTGATTGTACAATATTGTATATTTCGGACAAAGTTTCTGGTTACCGCCTTTTTTATTGCATATCGTTCATTTTAATATGTTTTCGTAACATTATATCCGACAAACATTTCCATTTTCGGCTATAGCACTCCCACTCTCGTTTTCGAGAAGAAATATTGTAAGAAAAATACGATAGAAGTTTTTTCGATCGTTTTAGTTCGTTTTCATCACTAAATCTATACTATACTTAAAGCACCAGTTTCAACGGTCGTCATGCGTCATTTTTTTTACAAATAACCTCTCACAGCTATTTCAAATTAATATAGATGTCAAACGACGTCCGACACGAGCTAGATGCACGCGG
The DNA here is from genome assembly GCF_902167145.1 of Zea mays. NCBI lineage: Eukaryota > Viridiplantae > Streptophyta > Magnoliopsida > Poales > Poaceae > Zea > Zea mays. The sequence goes on along the minus strand of NC_050101.1, from coordinate 175,992,931 downwards.
GCCACAACTATGGCACATGCACGTCATGCTGGTCTCCTAACTGTGTCGGGTCAGCCCGTTAGCCCGTCGATCTATTTAATTAAATCAGCGTAACGACGTCCGACATGGGCCACAACTATGGCACAGGCACGTCATGCCGTCCTGCTAACTATGTCGGATCAGCCCGTTAGCCCGTCGATCTATTTTATTAAATCAGCGTAACGACGCTCGACACGGGCCACAACTATGGCACAGACACGTCATGCCGGCCTGCTAACTGTATCGGGTCAGCCTGTTAGTCCGTCGATCCATTTAATTAAATCAGCGTAAAATGTTAAAAAACGGTGCATGAGGTGGGATTCAAACCCATGCCCTGATGGAAGAAGGGCGGGAGACACTGGGTGAAACTGTCTAACCAGTAGAACATCATGGTAAGATGTTTTTAATATTGAATATAAATTGTATATAGGTATATACGTTTTTTTTGTAAAATAAAAAAAATAATCGTGTCAGGCCGGGCCAGCACTACGGGCCGAGGCTACAGCCCAAGCACGGCACAACGTTCTTTGCTCTTGAAAGCATTGGGTCGTTTCTGAGATCACATCGGCGCAATGGAGTACATGGTGTTTGAGATTGCTGAATTGGATGGAGCAGCAATGATTTGTTACACTAACAGCAAAATGAAAGGTTATTTATTGGTTTTAAACGTTAGTAATTGCTACGAAGTAGCGTAATTTATATGGAGCGCTTCCATTTTTTATTGATGTCTGACTTTAGCAATCACTCCATATTTTGGTCTATCTTTTTTATAAGTTTGGCTTCATGGGACTTATTTTATAAACTTGATCTCACAAACTTTCTCTTATTTGGTCTCTGTATGATGGAATTATGTCATTTTATAATCTCTGTTCATTTAGTCAATCGTTGTGAACTCTCTTCTAATCGCTCACTTCATTGGCCGTGTTGTAGCAAGACATATTTGCATGGAGTAAACAATAACATCAGTTAGCCAAATCAAAAAATATATTATAGAGAGAGCAGAGACAATCAATAAAAGATCTTGAATTTTTTTTGATAGATAGTTTACGTGGGTATTGTTGTAATCCGTCGCAACGCGCGGGTAACTGACTAGTATAATTTTTAAGTTAGGGCACAGCCCAAACGACGCCTATGCGTCCCAACGCGACCCACTCTTCTCCTCGCTCTAAACTCTTCCTACCCCGCTACCCGCTCTCTCGTTGGACGTGACTTCGGAAGATTGCCGGAGATGTCGTCGATGGCCACGAAGCTCTTCAACACCGCCGAGGTGGAGTCGTCGGACGCGCAAGCCCTAGTCGCGGTAAAATCCCTCCGCCACCCACCTCTCTTCCCTCCTCCTCTGCCGCCGAGCACCAACTTCACCTGTTCGGTCGTGCCCGCAGAACCCTAACACTCTCCGTCGTTTACCCGCAGGACATGCGGAAGGCTATCGGCACCATGAAGTCCCTCGCCGTAGACTTCGAGAGGGACGGAAAGTCCGATAAGGCAAGCGAACGCGACTGTATAATCCCTATCCGACCTCACCCCTAAACCCCTACTAACACCCCAACGGTATGGGCATTTTTCATTCCAGGTGAAGAAGCTTGAGGAGACGGTTCTGGAGTTGGTGGCTTCGTACGAGGACTGCGCGGCCATGGCCCAGGCAATTAAGGCAGTACCTGGAGTGTATCAGTCATCTGATCAGGTGCGGGTGCTGCTCGCCGTGGGGATCGAAGCAATTTAGGGCGTTTGGATTGGAGTGATTATGACTAAATCTTGTTGGCCTTGTTGTTTTGGTTCGGTCTCCACTCAAAGCCAACGGATTTCAAAACATTGATCGGGGTGGAGGCTAGCAAGATTAGGGAAGCGTCATCGGCATCACAACAGAACCACCCACTCTTTCGGCAGTTCAGGGAGTCTGTCTGGGTATGTGTTTACAGAGTAGCATGCTCATGGTCATGTGATGACCATTGAGGATTATGCATTGTACCTGTGCTCCGGGCATTACCTAGTTACTCACATACGATTACAATAGCTAGATTATGAATTTGGAAACATAAATGATTTGTTTTGTGTAATTTCGCAAAAGGTCTTATGTTTTGGTGTCTTATTTTTTTTTCTGCAGAATGTTCACCATGCTGGTCAGCCTATGCCTGGTGAGGAACAGGAGGACATTGTCATGACTAGCACTCAGATGAGCATCTTAAATGTCACATGCCCATTAACTGGAAAGCCTGTGATTGAATTGATGAATCCAGTTCGCTGGTATGCGTACAATTCCGTTCTATACTCTCTTTGAATATACATAATGGGGTTTTCTATCTCAATAAGTGAAGGTTGCGCGGAACACTGTTGAACCTGGTAAAATTGACAGAATGTTTTAAGTGCCACCATGCTAAAAGAGAATGATCATCCGCGATATTATTTTCAACTGGTAAAGATGGAGCGAATTTGTGCGCACAAGCAACATGTTTCAGCAGCACTTCGAATTTTGTTTTTATACTTGCTCCTGTATCTTCTTGGCGACTTACTGAGATCTGGATTTTGCTGGACTCATTCGATGTGGTATTTATGTCAGTAGAATGATTTGTTCTCAGCTCCGTCTACCTCCTGGAGCTATTAGTTTGCCATTGTCAATAGTGTAACATTTTTTTACGCCAGATATCTGGTGCTACTCGTACAACCCTTTCTGGCAACCTGACTACTTTGAGGCAGCCCAAAAATAGTAATTTCCTTTCTGTCACCATGGTGTAATTTGATACAACCCTGTGCCATTTTGGCTGATAAATCCCCAATTGGTATTACTTCATGATATACTTTGTTTCTTTAGTATAAGGATTTGACTGAAAACAATTAATCCCATTCATGTGACACAAAATCGTAAAAAAAATATGAATATAATAGGATCAATTTTGTTTCACAAAAGTTATGCATTAATAATGTTCTTTTTTTTTTGTCGAAGGCTTGCCATAATGAAAATAAATATGCCTTATGCAGATGGAATAACATTTATGCTACCGAATGGGGATTGGTAGTTACTACTTCCTCTATTTCAAATTATAGCTCACTTTCTCTGTCCTAAATCAAGCATATCTAACTTTGACAAAGTTTTTTTTAAAAAAAAAGCACTAGCATCTGCAGCTAGAGCTGTTTCATCGTGTCACTAGGTCGCGAGCTCAAAGCAACCTCTACACATTTACGGGGGAAAGGCTTTCCTCGGCTTATGCCTTCTTTAGACCTCACTCACATGGGAGCCTCCGGCACTGGGTCTGCCATTTATGTAATATGTCTTGATAATGCATTTTGAAATATATGAAATGCCATATTTTTTTAAAAAATTGAATCAAATTTATAGAACTATAATTTGAAATGAGGGCAGTACGTAGGCATTTAAAATGTTATCTGTTCATATACATGTAGATATAATTCATTGCCTTGACTGAACTGAACTGATGATAATTCCCTGTGCAGTGTGGATTGCAAGCATATCTATGAAAAGGACCCTGTAATGCAATATATAAGGACCAAAAAACCACCGCAGTGCCCTATTGCAGGTATATCCTTGCTCCTTGGCCACTCCTCGGTGCTCCCTTTTCCATGAGGCGCTCACTTCGTTCTTTCTTCATGAATCAGGCTGTCCTAGGGTCCTAGAAAGAGGGAAGGTTATCTGTGATCCCTTCCTCCTTATTGAGATCGAAGAGCTGCGTTCATCAGAGACCGCCGCTCCGAATGCCACAAACATAGATGACTGGACCGATCTAAATGACGAAGACGAGGAGTGAGGAAGGCCCGGTAAAAGGATACCGGCAGCTGTTATTGTTTAGGAGGATAGGGTTTAGTATGTTCTTCAGGATACACTGTCTTGTTGGATTCTGTAGGAGGATGGGTTCTAGTATGTTCAGGAATCAGGATGCGCTCGTCTTGTTGGGTTTTGCTTCTGATGACTTCGATATGTTCCATGGCAAATGCGACTTTAAAGTTTGGGAGACTTAGAATTCTACACTTTATGGTTGCATATTCTTCTGTGTCACTGTTTTTGTCCTATTGGATTGATTGCCACCAGGAGATGCGAACGTTGACTTTGGACGTGATGGCCGATGGGTAACATGATCAGCGACCAGGAGAGACCCACTGTTATCCTTTTGGGTCCACAAACTCTTTTCTACGACAAATCCTGTGGCAGATTTTGATATTTTTTTTTCAGTTGAACTTTATATTCAGTCTTCATTAGTTTGAAACCCATGATTATGGTGACACACCTTACTCGAAATTTCCAGGTAAAAGAAGAAACACAAACGCCACGGAGGTCAAGGTTCGCAGCCCGGACTGAGGTGAGGGGTCGTAAGACTGTGTTCAACGGACGCCGCTAACACCCCCTCGCTACAGTACACCCCCTTCACCTTCAGCGCATCCCTCTTCCTCCTCCTCTCCCCTCCCGATTTCTTCTCTCTCCCGCTAAATGGATGGGCACGCTACGGCGCTCGCGTCCCCTCCGGCTGCTAGCTTCCTAGACAAGCCCGCGCGCTCGGAATACTCCGAGGAGGGAGCTCCAGGCGAGTCCACGGAGACCGCACCACCGCCGGAGAACTTTGCCGTGGATCCTCCCTCCGCCGTGATTCATTTGCCTTGCTCCGGGCGGCGACCAGCAGACGCCGTCGTCCACGCGGATCCACTGGGCAGCTTCGCGGAGCGGCGACCCGGTCGATCCGTGCGAAGACGCCGCCGTCGGTCGTCTATTTCCGCCAGTTTCTCGTCTGCGGGGTTCACGTCAACGCGATATAATCGAATCGGCGACAGATCGACGCTCAGCAGATCTGCGTCTTTCGAGCTACGACGTCGAAGGTACGCCCTTTTCTCTGCTCCAAGTTTTTCATGTGGGATTCAATCCGTGTCCCAAAAACATCTCCGTTGGTTTAACCGTAGCGTTTACATGTACTTCACTTGATTAAGTAGATGGATTCATTTGTTCATGGCGATTTGCCCAGTTAGGGTTTACGGGTTGTCCACATCGCCTATTGTTAGGCCTTTACGCTTAACTGATCCGTCGTTATCTTGTACACCATGTCCAAGGCTTATAGTTTTCGAGCATACGATAGAACACGAAGACTCGGGTGTGATTTTGATAGTCGTCATCGTGGCGTGCTCATTTTTTGTGTATCCACCTAAGTCGAACAGCTCAAATAATTTGCGCTCATTTCAGTTGTATGTTGATTGGTCAGTCATGCTGGTACACAATTGAATGTTCATATTGGAATGCGAACAACTAAGTACGAATTACCGTTCAATTCCTCATCACAACCCCTTTGTTTGTTGCATATCTCTTTCTTTGCATTGTAATAAGTTACTCTGTTTATGAATTCCACTTAGTTAACATACAATGTCGACTACACTTTACTTACATCACTAAGCATTGCATGCAACTAACGAAACCTTCACTTATTATGCAGTTTGAAATATTTATTTCATTATTTGACGTCCACTTCAACTAACTGAGGTTCTAAATCCTTTTTCGCTTTAGTTATTTGTTTATAATCAACTTCTTAAGTGTATTGTCCATGTCTGATGTCTGTGCTCCCATGTTTGTTCTGCAAGTTCATTTTATTAGAAGCCACGAACAAATTCACCCAGGCATGGATACTGTGATCAAATAATTTACAGTGCATAGACATTGCAACCAACAATTGTTGGTAAATTGCAACAATATTTTGGTTTATAACTTTGCCACATTTGTTTATTGCATTGGTACCAACATTTGTTTCCTAACTGACATTAACACTTCAATTTACCCAAATAGTAACGGAACTGCCCCTAATTTTTTCATCTATGCACCTTGTCTAGCCAAGGAGGAACTGCTTGACGATTGAAATCAAGATGAGCAGCCATGATGCCAAAGTGGTGCAAAACTTGGTCCTCAATCTTGCATCCTCAGTGGAAAGTCGTGCAGTCAATATTAGGACCTTTTTAGAAGAGGCTTTCCGTCATTTGGGTGACGAGCATTACCTTCTGAATGCTCTACTTGCTATTCGAAAGGAGGTAGACCTGATGGAGCAGGATGCAATTGAGAGCAAAGCAAGGTCTGACCCAGAGAAGGATAGGATGGAGGAACAAATTAACCTTGCTCAGGATGCCAAGCCAGTGCCTAGACAAATAACTTTCACCCCCATCCTCACCAGAATTGTATGACGCCAGTGACAATGACTCCTACGACTCCGACAGGTCCACTAGGTATAGCATTTGGAACCTGTAATACTGGTACGTAGAACCTAGTCGTAGTGGTACTAATGCATCCAAATAAAGTAGGAACTTCTATGTTATCAGTTTGATGCATGCGTAACCGATGTACGAATGGTTGAAGCTTATCTTACTTATGTACGAACCTGATGTGGGATGCTTTATCCTTTTGTAGTCAACTTATTTCCAATGCTTCATCCTTTTGTTCATATTGTATGAAGCTGATTTGCAATGCTTTCAAGTGTGACGTTTACAGTTCAAGTTTGTTATGTGTTGTCCAACTTAATGTATTTATGTATTTCATTCCAGAATGGCTGACAACAACTCAAACAATCCTTTTCGACCACCTGCTGCCAGCCCCAATACAGGTAACCAAATTTCCCCCCCACCCATGTGGGATCCTCAGATGTGGCAGCCCCAAGGGTTGGACCCAACACAGGCTTCAACATTTACAACTCCTTCAAATTCCCATATGACCAATCCTACCTGGTCCTAGGGACCTAATGACCCATCTGGATATACCTTTCGTACTCCATGGAACCCATATTTTGGTATGACAACTCCTGGGGGTCCTCCTACACAAACATGTTTCGGTCAACCACAATTGGTACCACCCATTCCATGTCCACCGGTGTCCACCCATGTTCCCAACCAGACTGACCCTATAACCTTTGAATCCGAAGCAGAACACAGCGTCCAGGAAGTTAACAGCCCTAGCAAGCCGTCAGATACACCAGGGACATTTAGGAGGACGAAGGAACAGAACTTCAAACCTGATGAAGACCTGTTGCTTTGCAAAACATGGTTAGAGATTAGTAGTGACCCAGTGATTAGCACAGAGCAGAGGAAGGAGGGTTTGTGGGCTAGAATAGAGAAAAGGTACAATGAACTTAGAGGTGAGTTTCCATTGAGACTTAATAGGGCTCTCAGCAGCAGGTGGGACAAAATAAGAGCTGAAACAGGGAAATTTGCCGGATTCTACGCAAGAGTCCTCAGGGAAAACCAAAGTGGCCTTACAGATAACGACAAGGTACACTTATATTCATTTGTAATACTTAATGTATGGTCATGGTTGATGTGAATGTAATGTTATTTGTGCACTGACAAGTGGTAATACATCTTGTGTAGACTTCGAAAGCTGCAACTTTGTATGCAACATCACAGAAAAAGCCATTCCATTTCATGCACTGCTGGACGCGCCTGAAAAACGAACCCAAATGGGATGCCATGGTTCATGGCAGCCCCTGGAGAGGCAATGCGGGGACCGAGCCAGTACGTAGTCTTACACCTACAGGTTCTGTTAATGAAGTACACTCTAATGAAGGTGGTTCAAAAGGCAAGAGACCATTAGGACGTGAATCAACGAAAGCATCAAGGAAGAAGTCAATGTCCAGTTCATCCCAATCTACTGACTACCTGTCAAGAATCCATGACATTCAGATAGCAAGATTGAAGCAAAGTGAAGAAAAATCAGACCTCAAACAACAGAACATTGAGTTCATGAAGGAAGTTGAACTGAAGAAGTTGGAGGTTCAGTCCAAGGAAATAGAAGTGCAGGAAAAAAAATTGATGATGGAAGATAGGAAGCAAAAGGATGAAGAGCTGAACAAACTTTATGCCATGGATATGGATGCTTTACCAGAAGAGTTGAGAGCTGTATACATGGCGAGGAGAAAAGGTTTAATTGATTTTTTCATCAACAATCCAATCTGAAGACTACTTATTTATTTCATAAGGTGTTGCTCACCTTTGTATCGGCGTACCCTGGTCATGTGTGTTTGCACTTTATACAATTTCGAGTAGTCTGAACATTTCCTTACTATTTTGAGAACATGAGCATGGTTTTTGAACATTGTTTATTGTAATAATATTGATATTCATAATAACGTTGTTGTCATACATGACTAAACGTTTGGCAACATATGCAAATTATTTGTTGCAGATGCATTACAGAGGACAGTTACCATGACTTCTTCACTGACGCCCAACATACATGACTTCCATTGCTACAACTACTTGTACTTAGTTCATAAATGAAACATAACAACATTGTTGAACCACATAATATGGATGAAGACCTTCAACCCATCGACCCTCGACGTGCCCAAAGGTGTTCTATCAGGTTGTGCTGCAAAGACAAGTATGTCGTCTGAGATGTGATGTCCTGGTCGGGGTCGTTGGGTAATTCAGAACGGATATGATTGTTTAGCCACTCGTTGCGGACCTCAGGAATATTGTTACAAACTTCGGGGGGACCTGTGGGGCCAACAAAATCCAGATTTGCTGCACCATCACCTTCGTCCTCGACAATCATGTTGTGCATAATAATACAAGCAGTCATCATCTCTGCGAGGTGATTACGATCCCAACCATAAGCAGGCCCACGTAGAACTGCCCACCTCGCCTGCAAAACCCCAAATGCTCGCTCTATGTCCTTTCGACAACTCTCCTGCTTGGTTGTGAAGTGAACCTTTTTTTCCTCAAAAGCGTGACGAATTGCTTTTACAAAGGTAGGCCAATTGGGATATATACCATCGGCTAAGTAGTATCCAAAATTGTACGTGGTACCATTAATAGTGAAGTGCACTGGTGGCATCGTCCCATTACGTAACGGATCAAACACTGGTGATCGATGAAGGACGTTGAGATCATTGTTAGTACCAGGCATTCCAAAGAAGGCATGCCAAATCCATAGGTCATACCCTGCGACAGCCTCTAGTATCATTGTTGGCCTCGAATTGCGCCCACAAAACTGTCCGCGCCATGCAGTAGGACAGTTGCGCCATTCCCAATGCATACGGTCGATGGAGCCTAGCATACCCGGAAACCCCCTGTCCGCGTTAACACTAAGTATGCGAGCAATGTCGTCGTGGTTTGGGATACGGAGGTATTGTTCGCTAAAGGAAGATATGATTGCGCGACAGAAACGGATAAGGCAGTCCCTAGCCGTAGTCTGTCCAATCTGTATGTACTCATCGACCGCATCGCTTGGTAACCCGTACGCAAGGATACGCAAAGCAGCACAAACTTTTTGCAATGGACCAAGACCTGCTAAACCAGTTGCATCACATCTTAATGTGAAGTAATCGTCTTCTCGTTGAACGGCACGAAGGATACGTAGAAACAAAGGACGTTGCATCCGAAACCTAAAATCGAAAACAACGCAAAAAAATAAGAATATGAAGCTCCAAATCAAAGTAAAAACATTACTTAGGAAACGTACCTTCGACGAAATACATGGGATGGATACACTGGATTTGGTCCGAAGTAGTGGTGCTTGATGAGATTTTCTCCAGCAGCGTGGTCCCTATGGATAACACGGCGAGGCAATGAGGAGCGCCTACGACGCGTCCTCGTGTCTCCGAGTACAAGGTGCTCAACATGTTGCCAAAGCAACAAGTTATCGATCTCATCGTCCGAATCATCGGATGACGAAGATAACACTAGGCTTCGCAATGAGTCCATGACGAGCTCAACTAAGACTACGTACTACGTACTTTGGATGGAATGGCGGATGATACAGAAGAGACGACTGTGCAGTTGAGTGGAGCATGCTCGCAGGGGTAGCTTATTTATACATGGCTTGGGTGTGTGAAGGAAGCAAGAGGGTCGTGGCTTGCTGTAGAAGCCAGTCGTGTGGTGGAAGCCACTCGTGTCGTGTACGAGAAGAATGCGAATTTCTATTTTGTTTTAAACAAAATTCGACCGTATTTATACTAACGTATTAATACTAATTATGAAGTTTGTTAATTAATTGTGGTCCATGTTACGCCCGTAAACTGTGCAAATAAGAAATACAAATAAAATTAATATTGGATGGTAGTTGAGTTAGTTGATGATGAAAGTATATAATATTGTTGTTGTGGGGTATAGAGGATTGATATAGGGGGAACCGCTGTAGAGCGTGGAGATATAGGGGGAGAGAGAACGCTGACGTGGCACGTGAGTATGATATAGGGGGAAAAATTTAGGGGGAACCGCTGAAGACAGTCTAAGGCTATCCGCAATCGTTACCCCTAAATTTTCCCCCCTATATCACTTTTTCCCCCTATTTTCCCCCCTATTTTTTTATCTCCCGCAGCGGTTCCCCCTAAATACTCCCCCTATACCCCACTACCACTATAAAATATCATTTTCTTAATACCAACTATCAATTTTTTATCTACTAACAATTACTCATGGACCTATAGCACAGTGTTTAGGGTGATGAACAGTGACACGCTATATCTGGGGAGAGAGAAGGGGACCGACACGTAGGGGGCGCTGTAGGGGGCACCGCTGCGGCAATAGGGTGCCCCCTACGCGCCGCATGCAAGGGGAGGGGGAAGGGCAGCGTACACCGCTGCAGTTAGTCTAAAGTGGTGTTGGAGTCTTGGAGAGGGGAACTACAGGTGCGAGCGTACGACCAAAGTCCACCTGTTGTCACGGACGCAGACAACTTCTATGCGGCTACGCAAACAGTGCAGAGTCAGCACACTCTGGCCGGGCTACTCGTCCAGATCGACGACTCCACCTGCGAAGAAATTTACAGCTTGCAAGTGCAGCGCAAGCACGCGCTCGCTGCGGACACATCGACGACCTGAATGCCTGCCTCACGGGGGCTGAGAGGTGCACCACTGTCCAACCCGTCATTTGCTTTTTTTTGCATTCATTCTTTTTGCCTCTGCTTTTCTACGTTCTTGCTCCCTTCGTTTCAAAATATAATTCGTTTTAGACTAACTACACGTTCATTAAGTCCCAATATATAATTTGTTTTAGACTAATTACACATTCATTAATTAACTTATGAAGTTAGTTTGCATGTATGTCTATTTTTTCATTTAAATAAATGTGGACATAAAAAATTAGGTTAGAAAGAACTATGTTTTAGGATAAATGTAGTATTAACAAGGCAAAGCCGTGGGTTTGCGAAGAACTCTATTTTAGGACGAATGTAGTATTAACAAGGCAAAGCCGTGGACGAGTGTAGTATTAACAAGGCAAAGCCGTTATAAGGGTGTGTTTGTTTGAAGAGTAGGAGAGAATAGAGTGACTCCATTCTTATTTTTCGGATGTTTGTTTTTCAACAAGTGGCTCCTGGATATTCATATGAAGATTTAATATAAATAGTTGGAACGCTCTAGTGCGCTCCCGAACGTGAGCGTTATCCCCTCTCCTCCCCTCTACACTCATACGGCTCTCTAACTAAATAAAGAATAGAGCTGCTCTGGTTTATTCTATTCTTCAACCAAAAAAATAGAGTCGTTCTATTCTTCTTGACAAACGCAGAATAGAACGGTTCCATTTTTAAATACTGGAATGAAACCACTTCATTCATTTTATTTAACTCTCCAACCAAACACACCCTAAGAGGATAGCTCCAATCCAAAGTGCAAGGCTACTAACTACACTTAACAAATCAAGTGCTGACATGTATATGATAAATGAGCTGGCAGAATGCTCCTAAGCATAATATATGTAACACCATTAATACGTCGCACAACTAACCTCTCAGATCATCTCCTCCACCGTTAATCCGTTGCCAACTTGAAAGTAAGAAAGATACGGTGCAGAGCAAATTTGTTCTCATAATAATGCTTTAAGTCTAGAACTATGCCAAGCAAACAAACCCTCTATAAATGGGTCTGACATGGCATACAGATTATGAACATAGAGGCAAGTTGTGAGCAGCAACTAGTGCTGATAACACGGAGCACTCACGGTTGTCATACAAAGTGCTCTAACAGCTACAACTAGGATACAAATCTGGCCAGATCCTCAATCAAATCCCGTCTTCACGATACCGAACCATCAAACCGACACTGTCCACACTACGCAACACAGCCTGCAAAAACACAAGGCAACAACAATAAGCGATGTGCTTAAGAACAGTCAGCTTAAAATGCTTTGATGCTGTTCATGGTCACTAGCATGAAGACAGAGGTGGTACTAGCATGACTTCACCTCCAGGACAGTTTTCCAATACATCAGATCATCATATCCACTGTTGAAACGTCAATCACCCTAGCAACAACAGGCCTCTGCTCATGAACCTGCAGGATTTTATTATAGTTAAGAGTTACTTCACTCTAGAATGACATCAAGGCTGCTACATGGTGTAGGACACTCACGGTGGCACAGCTGTTGCCCAGCGATTTCGGCACTTGTTGCTTCAAAGACAGGAAGGGGGATGGATAGTTGGTGTTGATGTCACCACAGCCCTTTTCTTTCATTGCTGGAACCTTCTCGGTCAAAGATATGCCAAATATTTTGCAACTGTTTTTGCTAACTTCCCTGTTGTCTGAAGCAGCGGCAACAGCGGGATGAGATTTCTCAACGGTCACATCTCTGTTTCCCGTTCCTCCAGAAACATGATGAGCCTGGAGCATCGTCGTTTGCTCAGTTCCTCCGATGCCTCCAGCATGGACAAACATTGCGCGTCTATCCTCTTTCTTATTCACGTGGAAATGCCCAAATTCAAATGGGGACATCTTTGGATCACCTCGTTGAAACATCAGGACAGATGGTGGGGATGAGGATTGAGATGGAACAGCTGGTGCTTGTTGGCCACGAAAAGCACATCCATGTAGCTGTGCGTGCCACTTGCTGGCCTGAGTAGGCACATGAGAACCATCTTGCTGATGGAAGCCACTATTACTCAAGCTTGCATCGACCAGAGTTCCTCTGTAGGGATGAAATACTTCTTGACCTTGCAAGACCTTTTGGAATCTTGGAGACTCCCCAAAGCCTGAGCAACGGTAGGAAAACCTAGGGCTTCCGAGTGGTGTTCTGACACCAATTCTTGGAACCCCCGGGATAATGTTACTCGCATCGTTGGAGCAACTTCGTTCATCAATGTACTGCATGTTCGTTGCTTCGCATGGCTGAGAAGTTGCAACAGCAGCATTGTCATGAGTTCTATAACCCAGTAATTCTTGACCTTGCAAGACCTTGTGGAATTGGGCAGATTCCGCAAAATCAGGACGACCGCTTCCATCTATCAAAATGAAAATATTATTCATGACGGAAGCTAACAAAATAATCATTAAGCGAACATCTGGGCAGAACAGGGCATACTTGGAACTAGGTAGTCTGGATTAACATGGGGAAGACATGGTTTCAGTCTCTTTGCATTTGGTGCAGACATGTGAGATCCTGAAACTGAACTAGTCAGCTCAATCTCCCAAGGAGAAATCCTGTTTGGTTGACGAAAATCTACATCGTCATCCCATCGAACCTGCAAAAATGAACCATTGGTTTATATACAAAATATGTAAGGTCATCAAGAGGATTAAGATTGCGGCAATTTAGAACTGGCTTACTAAGTCAAGAGGGTATTATGTACCCCTACAATGTGCACTCAGGGGCAGGGCAATAAGAAACCAAAATGAAATGAACTTATTTACTTAGAGCCCTGATCAAGGAAACCAGGCTGGCACAAGGCAGTCTCTTTTAGATAAAGATACAACATGCCTCTAAGATGAGGCTCATCAAAGAATGTGCTCTGGAGAAGGAGAACTACTTACATGCAAAAAAAATGTGTCATTACAATTAAACTTGTACATCAAACAGAGACAGCTCAGGGAGCACGGGATGCATAGTAGGCTCTCAATTGCAATTTTCAACATTTGTTGTGCATTGTATTATTGGATAGATATGCAAGATTGCTTATTGGTTTATTAGCAAGCAAATAGTGCAAATAGATGGCAACGGCAGCTACATGATGCACACGCCTAGTGTTCTGTATAAAGAAACATGTTATATTCAACATGTATCTAACATGGATTATTTTCATATGTAACACAAATTTACCACCTGAAAAGTTATACAGAAAGTGAATCATTAAAGCTTAAAAGGCAACATACCATCAAACATTTCCATTTCGAACCACGCCACATGGGGTCAGCATCACCAATTCCTGCTATGATCCCTGTGCATCTGCATAATACTCTCATGTGTCAACCATCATAAATCTATGTAAAAGATGAGAACTGTAGCACACCAACCTTCTTTCAGAAGCATCATCACTCTCATATTTCACTTTGAACCTCGAACCAGCAGAAAATGGTTGACTGAAGCTCTTGATAAACTTCGAAAATGGTATAATGAATTCAGATTGGCTTAATCTGTAAGATTTTTGGAAAGCAATAATTGCCATCAGGGCCATCATTGTTGGTGGATAAAAAGGTAAGGCTTGCAGCAACACATCAGGGTCCAAGAAGGTAAAAATGCACATGAGATACATAAGGAACCAAAGATCTACTTGCGTACTTGTCATGATATCTAAAAAAAGAGCTGTGGAACTATATTATATTGAAGGGTCCAAATGTAAGTGACAATATCAATTCAAAAAGTAATTATATATCACTTAATGTTGAATTGCAGTAAGAATCATGAATTACATAGTTCGAAACAACTCAGGAAATGATATCACACAAAATGACACAATTTCAAATCGCCGTCAATTGAAAGAGTATAGTTAATAGCACATTTCAGTTCACATCATCTAAAAGAGTGCCAACAACATGAACAATTGAACATGCAAAAGCATTAAAGTGAAACCGCTATATTCATCATCACCTGGGGTTGTAGTAGATGTGGAACACACTTTTGGTGGCCACAGCATGTGCAACATTAGGTAGTGAACCAAGATTTAAGCACTGGTTATAAAGAGCTGGAAAAGCAGATCCATTTTTAAGCTGAGCTGCACGGCGCACTCCAAGTCTTAGCTCCCCATTATCACCCCTGAAAATTATGAGGAATCTTCAGAAAGGGCCAACACCAACATGTGATAATTATCTCCAATGTTAGCTGTGGCCTACCTCAAAAATAGTACGGCGTCCCCTGAGACAAGCTTCTTCTTGTTGACAAAGGCACTCCATCCAGTGGTTAAAAGGTGTCTGCGGGGCTGCCCTGCATCACATTCAGATGCAGATTCATCAGAAACCAAGGACCACACATGACATAGCTTCTCATGTTTGTTCTTTTACATTCCTTAAAACGGGACCAGAACTCCTGAACATATAATCAGATGATTTTTCATGGACAAAATGGTAAATTTTAAGTACGACTACAATAACTAACCAATGACATGAGAAATGCTGAGCATAGCGCACAAGGTTGCAAATGCAGACAGCAGGAAACATTGACATAGTTTGTATATCTCTCTCAACATATAACCATTAGTAGTTCTGATCACATAATGGTGACATATATAGCAAAAGAGTGACTGAACAATGACTTCAAATCCTGGACTTAAGTGAGCAAAGATGAAGCATTCCCAAGTGCTCAATCCAAACAAGTAATGCAAATCCTGTAAAAAAACGCTAACAATCACCAACTGAAGTGCAGCCATTGACATCATTCGCTGACACTGAATGATTCAGGGCGAGCAAGCACATAAGTTTGCTAAAGAAATAGGTAGATGTGCTCGTCTTGTATCTCATTATTTGTTCATGTACCTCGATAAATGTGGCGGAACCTCCACTCGGTTCCGTGCAAATCCTTGGCCACAAGCTCCTGCGACGGTCGCTGCTGGCTGTAGTCCTGCACGCCCCAAGAGCAGATGATTCAGAATCGCACTTGAGAGCAGCACCCGGGCACCCAAAAGATGGAAGCTTTCCAAGCCAACGCAAGCGTACCAGAGGCGGGAAGCAGTCCTCGGCGGCGCGGCGTGGCACGGAGAAGCCGCCGTGCGTGCTGGTGTCGGAGGCCGTGAGCGTCTTGCAGAACATGTGCGGCATCCGCGAGAACCGCTGCTTCACGGTTTCCCCTTCGTCGCCGTCCTCGGCGCTGCCGTCCTCCGACCGTCCGCGCAGCCGCCTCGCGACATCCTGCACGAAGCAAGCGCCACAAGAAACACCAAATCAGCCCAAATCTCGTCTCTGTGGACGCAAGGAGAAAACCAAGCCGAATCCAATGCCGGTGGAGCACTGTGGCTTGCGCGCACCTCGTTCTCGGCGACGAGGGCGAGCTGGGCGTACACCTCGTCCGTGGACGCGTCCGCCTGCAACGAGCGCAAGAGGGACAGAGTCAGTGGAAGCCGCACACCGGCACGGGCAATCCACACACGCACGCATTGAGTAGGAACCGGCGCGCGCACATGGAGAGTGACGTCGACGACGCGGCAGAAGACGTGGGGCGGCAGGGCGACGGGCGGCGGCGCGCCTCCGCCGGCGGCCGCGGCGTCGCCGAGGTGCTCGATGTGTCCCTGCGGGAGGTACACCACGACGCTCCCTTTCCTCGGCAGCGGCGCGACGGGGCCGGCGCAGGCGTGCCACAGCTCGAGGCACACCGCGGCGCTCGGCCTCGGCTGGTTCGGCGGCGGCGGCGGGAACGTGGCCGCGGAGCTGGTCCGGCTCTGCTGGGAGCAGGCGTTGCCGGGCTCCGCCTCCTCCTCGTCCTCCTCCACGGTGTCGTTGAGGTCGATCCCCGCCATGGCTGCTGCGGGGGCGCGAAGCACGAGAAGGGGGAGCGGGAGCCGGGAGGGAGGCAGGGAGCTAGCAAGTGATTAATGAGGAGGGTGGGGGTGGAGGCTGCACGGCAACAAGGCAAAGAACAACCACCAGGGAGAGGGTTATCATGAGGGAGGCAGCATCGGAGAGGGCGGTGTGGTGGGGTGACACATCGTGGTAATGGCCATGAATGGGGGCCGAGGCCTATAGGCAGCTACTACCTAGCTACCCTCCTCCTCCTCCCCAGAGCCCACCTATCCAGCTAGAGCTAGGAGGGGAGAGGGAGACGAGGACAGAGACAGTGTGGGTTGCGTGGCGGTCACTGTAGCCTGTAGCTGTGAGCCAGAGCCAGCCAGCCAGCAGCGGCAGCCGGAAAAGACGCAGGGTGCGTGAGGGTGGACGCCCGTGCCCGTGCCCGTGCCCGTGCCGGTAGAAATCAACGCTTGTTGGAGTCCTGCCCCCCGTTCTCCACTGCGTTCTGGCGCTTGGCGACCGTGCAGTACAGTAGTAGTAGTGAAAAAGAAGAGGGAGAGGATTGGGGCGCCGGAGCGGTGTGGGGGTGGTCGGTCACTGGTCAGCTGCCGCTGCCGGCCTGCCGTTGCAGATGTTAAAAGAGAAGATGGGCCGGGAAAGGGTGAAAAAGAAAGAGAGCGGACGATGCGGGAGACGCGCCCAGTGATGGGTGGCGCAGGCGGGCGGCAGAGGAGAGAGACGTGGATGGATGCGGACAGAGGAGTGTAGCAGCAGCAGAATTCAGTACTGCGGCAGGAGCAGGAACAGGGGTACGGGTACAATAGGTGCCCAACAGTCTATTTTTACTGGCGATGCGACTCGATTCTCTTCTACTACTACTACTACGGTATTGCCGTATTGGACTCGAGAGCGTAGAGTGTAGACGCACCTGTGCTTCAATGTACACGCGGGCAGAAAACGGTAGCTTGCTGCAGTAAGCCAGTAACTTGGGATCTCTGTTGCTGTTGTTGTTCCTTCTTACCAGTCGTGACTGGTAGTCAAGTTTTCGTCGGTCTAACTTTTAAAGGTTAATAAACGAAAATTAACTAATTTTCATAGACATAATACACAAATTAGACAGACTAATTTTTATCGACTGGACCTAGTCACCAGAAATGATTCTTACCAGTTAGAAAATAATTATTTATATTCATCCACAACACATAGATACACACACATTCATATACATCCATTTATAACATCCATATGACCTATCATAAACGTATAATCATCCAAGTCACAGAACCGAGGGATATTCCGTCGACGGTGTCCTCTAGCCATCGCACGAAGGCGTGTCGAGGAGGTTGTAAGAGTGTGAGGGGTCGTGATTCGTCGCCTACATGCATGATGGGTCTAGGGTTTAGGGTTTAGATGGTACGACATCGAAGATTAGCCCTCATTTTGTGTGGTGGCACGTGCGGCTGTATTCGCTTCGTCGCCCGCTGCCGACCCTATCATAGTTTGGGCTCTTTTTAGTTTTTTAACTAGGTTGCCCTTATGCTCTTATCGTTCTAGAGGACCTTGTACGAAGCATCGGGTCATGTGACATTGAACCGCGAAGCACATCAACTATCGTGATTTTTTCACGAAAACATATAAGAGTTGTGTATATACGAGAAGAAAGAAGGGCTAGAGCCCGAACAAAAAACAAGAAAAACACAGAAAACACACACCCTATAACACACCCTTTAACAGGCACCAGACACACTAGCCCCACAAGAGCCCCTCCTTCAACCAAGATAAAAAGAGGGTTCTCAAGTTTTTTGCACCTGCCATGGACCAAAGGTGCATTTCCTCTCTGAACACGTCTACTAGAGTGTTCAGGGAAGGGCGAGCCCCATCAAAGACACATATGTTTCTATGTTTCCATAAACTATCGTGATTTCAACCCATGACAAGTAGATTTGTAGTTTAGGAAAGGGATTGTGGTGCTACTGTCCCGATAGCCTTTCTCAAAGTGAGTTCGAAGAGAGATTTTAGACCAGTTTGGAGAGAATATACGCTTAGTATGGTGTTGAAATCTTTGTTACTGTTTTTCGTGGGTTGCAAAGTGGAGAACTAGGCTATTGTGCTATGGTAGAAAATATGTAAAACTAAGTTCGTCTGCCTTTTTAGTGCGACCATTTCCCTTTGTATAGTTGAGGGAACGCATGACCGTTGTTACATGAAGGTTTGATGGGGTATGCCATTCCCTGTCTTTGCCATAAGCTTCTTCTGATGCTCCTTGGAGGTCCAAGAGCATGCTCATCATATCATTCTTGATCTTGACCGGATCTGGGTTCGGATAAAAACGGTAGAAAACATATCATCTAAACAATTGCCAGTCAGAAATTTAGATGGTTTCATAATTAATCTACTTATCATCGACTACAATGCGATGTTGGTAGATATTTCAAATTCAAATTATAAATACGATAATTTTTTTTAAAAAAATGATATTATTTCTATGTGAAATATATGGTTACGAGGCCTTAATTAAGGGATTTTTAGTTATTGTTTTCTCCCAACAGCTAGGTACACATCTAAGAGATATATATGTGGTTCGCTCGAAGTTCTCTTCTGCTCTTATATTTGTCTACTTTGTTGACTTCCTTACCTCTTAAGTGAGGCCTGCCTAGGAATATGGGACATTGTTCGTAGTTCTTGAGGGTGAAGCAACAAGTGATGGAGTCTCCGGAGTTCCGTATATTGTACCTTTTAGGGAATAGATCCTCGGGTCCCTCGGGCCCGCTGATAAGGGAGAGCACGCGAGGGAAGGACCTTCGGCTGCGAGGGGCCACCCATCAGTGAGGAGGCAAGGGAGTCATCTACCTATAAAGCAGCTACCTCCAGATAAACCCTAAGGCGCACAGAGCCCGAGGTCAGCGTGGCAGAGCATGAGAGGGGGGTTGTGCGAACTGGAAGGGAACCACTCGAGTGGGTTCCTCGTCTGGCTCGAGACTAACCCACAATAAGTGCCCCACGACATTAATTACACCTAACACCAAGTCACAGTAAATAGCCGGTCTGCCCCCACTCTTGGGTTGCGCAGCTCTCTAGTCAGCGGCGCACTCATGACTTACGAGCCCCCCGGCCTACGGAGCACTTATGACGTATCGAGCCTAGCCCTGAGAGCGTGAACCGTCCACTGGCCGCAACATGACGAGCCACGCCGAGACCTAGGCTACGGAGGCCACGTCGTGGCATAGAGATAGTAATGATGGCGCTAAGGCCCACGCCGCCCATGCTAGCCGTCATAATGAGCGCAGACAGAAATGACAAAGCACATGCGAACAAACGACTATGCCACGGTAAAGGCAATCGGTTTTACCACGGAATAGTGCCTCTGTGGAAACAAAAGACGCCAATGACCCGTGACGCGACGATCCTCCTCCAGACGTGCGAGAAGACTGCCTACCTCACCGTCGCCAACCTCGACAATAGTATGAGTAGCGGCCAGACTCTCGAAGATCCGAGTTGGTATGCGTCGAGAGGATGGGAATGCCACCTCGATAGAAAGGCATCCGAAATCCTTCCTCTGGCCCGTCGAGATCACCTAGCTGCGCAAGACGAAGAGGGTGAAAAACGACACGATCCTAAGGACTCCGTAACAAGAAGGGAAAGATATGCACCCCGAATCAATCATCCGCTGCCTAAGAGACCTTAGCACAAGGAGGACGACCCTCCGCTAGACGCTTACCAAGATCCATTGGAAGCCGAGAATAAACCACCCTTCAACAAAGAGGATGGTACAAGATGTGGCAAGTCCGATTGGAGGGACCGTTTTATAAAGGAACACATGGAGGACGGTGCGACTGTTGAACGCCACACAAAGGGCAAGAAGACGGTTTGATACCTAATGCGCACATTGCAGAACTTTGCGCTAAAAACAAAGAAAAAATGGGTTGGATGCGCCAGGAACATGATAGTCAAAAAAGGTGACAAAGTAAACGTCGCCCGACCCGGAACTAAACCCCCAAGGGGAGAAACTCTCCCCTCAGGGGCTACTGTTAGGGAAAAGATCTTCGGGACTTTATGGCCCGCCGGTAAGAGAGAGCGCGCCCTATGGCTCGTCTGTGAGGAGGTAAGGGAGTCGTCTACCAGAAAGCACCCACCCTCGGATAAACTCCGAGACACCGAGCCCGAGGTCGGGGCGTGACGGAGTAGCAGATGGGGACTGGGCGAACCAGAAGGAAACCACTCGAGTGGGTTACTTGCGTGGCCCGAAACTGGCCTGCCATAAGTGGTCGACCGCATTAACTACACCTGACACCAAGTCGCAGTAAAGAGTTGGTCCGCCCTCACTCATGGCGTGCGTGTCCCTTTGGTCAGCGTCGCACTCATGACCTACGAGCCCCTCGGCCTGCGGAGCACTCCTGACCTATCGAGTCTGGGCTTGAGACCATGAATCGTCCACAGGACTCGCAACGCGATGAGCCACGCCGAGACCTAGGCTACAGAGGGCAGGGGGTCGGTGTGGCACATAGATAGTAATGATGGCGCCAAGGCCCGCGCCGCCCATGCTAGCCGTCATAATGAGCGTAGACAGAAACGACAAGGCGCCTGCGGACAAACGGCTATGCCACGGTAAAGGAAGTCAGTTTTACAACGTAATAGTGGCTCCTTCTCAAAGGGGTCTCCGACTGACTCCGATCCCCACCTTGGGCCTTGGCCTATAATAGGAGGTCGGCCACAAGGATAAGGGATTGGGCTGGTTGAACCCAGACGGACCAAGATGAACCGAAGAAGAACCAAGACAGAAGACACTCGACTCGAGGCAGCCTCATACGTCCAGAGAGACCTGAATACCTAGAGGCCGGAGCCAAGGCCTAATGTAGGACTCTCTTTAGTGTCACTCCCTCGTAAGAGACTTAGAAGCCTTTCCTCTTGACCCCGTTGTAACCTCTATTATTAGCATCGAGAAATAGAGGTATCGGTAGTGTGAGCCCATGAAGACTGGATATAGAGATGTTCTACTCAAACCAATATAAATCTTACGACCAACTAACATTGTCCATAACATAGAACTCATAGAAATTTATACTTGTTCTGGGCTCCATACGTATGCTCTAGTTTACACGATCCATCAAAGAATCCAAGCTTGTCATGTACTACTTGGTCGCTTGAGAGTGGCCACGGGCGTTGTACTAGAAAAACCGCGCGTGCGCCAGACGATGGAAACGGGTGGCAGGGCGCGAGGCCGTGGAGGAGGACGGGGGGCGTAGGCTGGCTGAAGAGTAAGCGTAGGCCTGGCGAGACCTACGGCAGCGAGACGGAAACTTTCTCCTCGCTTTTATCGGGCGTGTGGGTCAGACAGAGTCAGAGCACTGTTCCTGCGCTGGTGCGTGCGAGGCCGGGGCACAGGTCAGGTCAGGTCTGGGCGGCTGGCTCTCTCGTCCCCAATCCCCATGGCCCGCTGCCACCGCGCGTCCGCGCCTGGGGACCTGGGCAGGGGCCGGGCCGGCCGGGCGTTTTGTGAACGAACCATGCGTCGCCGTCGTCACCCCGATTCGACCCACCTGCTTGCCTCACGAGCTCCTGCTCTGCGCTGCTGTAAACTGTAAGCAGTGACCGGATGGCATTGGCATCCAGGCGGGCCACAGGCAGGCGCAGCGCGCCAAGCGAGCGAGAGCGCTGTGCCTGTTCCCCCGTGCCGCGGCCGCGCCTGCGCCCTCGCTTCGGCGGCCAGGCCAGGCCGCCCCTGGCCACTGTTACGCGGGCCCCGGGCTGACGGGCAGCCGATCAATGGCGTGAACAGGGAGGAGTCTTTGTTGGCTTGCGATGAGAGTCTAGCTGCGAGTTTAATGGCAAGACAGACAGACACCTCCAAACCAGCCCGAAGGGTGACAAGACGTGGACGGGGGGTGGCGAGCGGCCGAGCCCGGAGCCACCACAACCCACAAGCGGGCTCCGGGCTGCGACCGCTGTTGCGCCGCAGCAACTGCACTGGCCTGCGTGACTGCCTTTCGCCCGTGCACGGCTCTCGGCCCCGAGCAAGCACGCTACTACTCAGCACAGCATAGATTACTGGGGAGCTTTGTACGCACTCTGGGTCGCGGGGCCCTGCTGTCGGCTGGCTCAGCTTTTCTGGCTCGAACCGGTCTGGCCTGCAAAGCCGACCTGGTTTGACTGGAGCTTCGTGGCGGGTACCAGTGCGTGAAACAAAACTACGGACCTGCCAGTGCCAGCGTGAACTGGTCACGAAGACCAAAGACATGGACACTCGTCTCTCACGTCGGCATCTCTTGTACTGTACCTGTAGTCCTGTATTGCTCTCCTTTTTTTTCTGACCAACGTTTTAGAGTTTGCCGCGATTCTGTTACTTTATACCCATGAACCAAAACAAACTTTTAAAAAGTTATATTATATAATAATAATAATAAAACATCTACTGCATGTAGATAGTCTAAAAAAATAAATACCTAAACTTTTTTGACGTGTCAAGCAGGTCCCTAAATTCTCAGAATAGTCCGTTGGAGTCTGCGGTGCAACCGCAGCGAAGTCGTAGTCGAGGTTGTGACCCTCGACATTTTGTCAGCGCTCACGCGCCCTCTCCAGAGAGACACATGCATCCTCGCCCGCACGCCTGCGGTTGAGTTCTGCCCATAGGTCGTTAGACTTCTCCAGGGAGGCTGGAGCGTCCTCTCCCGCACGCCGGTGGTTGAGCTCCGCCCGCAGGTCCTCGGTCGGTGCGGCCCTCACCGAGGGGGAGCGCACTGACGCCGACGCCTCATTTTGGCGCCGGGATGACCGAGGCCTAGACCTGGCTGAGCCAGAGTGCGCCATGCTCGAGTAGGCGGTCGACGTCGTCACACCACTGCTTCATGGCCCCCGGCGAGGCCGTGGAGCTAGGAGGGTGGCGCAACAACTCTCTGGCCGCAGACAGTGCCCCAGGCGGAGCCCTAGACGCCCTGGATGCCTGCGCGGGAGTGTGCTGCCGCGAAGAGTGCACAGCAGCTGCTGCGCCAGGCGCAGGGAGATTGGTGGCCCGCGGTTATAGATGGACAATAAGCACGATGCCCGCGAGCCCGGCACGGAGCCCGCTGTTTGAGCTTGAGAGCTTGTATGAACTTGTGAGTGTGAGAGTCTAAGGGAGCTTGAGCCTAAGTTGGGTCTGAGTGTCTCTGCCTTGTAACGCCGTGTGCCCTCCCTTTTATAGCTCAAGGGGGGCACGTACAAGGATGTCGAGCCCCAACATGTGGGCCCAGGGGCAAAACGGAGGGCATACATATGGAAGTATCCAATGCCAGTGTCACCCAGAAGATCTCCCAGCGCCATAATGTTCGTAGTGTATACAGTATTGATATCTTGCGGCAGCACCCTTGGTAACGCGCGAGTCATGATGAGTGCAGTGCATGCGACAGCATAGGTGTACTGCCTGCCAACGGAATGCACATGCACGCCGCCCGCAGAGTGGCCTGGTCGCTGCCCGTCAGCGGAGTGGACATGACACATTAAATGTTGAGGCGGCACATCGCCTACCAGTGGAGTGGACAGGGCTCATTAAATGCTGAGGCGGCACATCGCCTGCTAGTGGAGTGGACAGGGCTCATTAAATGCTGAGGCGGCACATCACCTGCCAGTTTGACAGGCGGCGCGCCTTATCCGCGATAAATGCAGAGGACACGCGGTCTAGAGGCCTTACGTCAGGCTCCGCCCGCTGGCTTACGTCGCGGACAGCTGGCCACGTGGCAGCATCGGGTCACCGCCTGAGCGGGGAGCAAAGGCGTATGCGGTATGGTCCGGACACGTGTCGGCTCCGGACCCCCGCCTGGCCTTCACTAAGGTCCGGGTACTCTCTGTCCCAGAACCCCGAGACCCTATTGTGAGTGGCCCGAACCCTGCACAGGGGAGATCCGGGACCCGTCCCAGGGGTCCAGGCACGCTCGTGGAGGTTCTGGACCTTACCCGGAGGTCCGGTCCGTACGTACAGGGGTCCGGTACTTCCCATGGGGTCCGGACCCACTTCTGATGCCTTGGAGCATATCGTCTTCCCTGGCCACGTGGCGGTCCTGGAACCGGCCACGTGGTGGGGTCGGGGTGCTGCTCACCATGCGACTAGAGATAGCCGCGTGGGCACCGCGTCTTCATGTTGTAGTAAGGGGTAACCCTGTTTCAGGGTACTGGCAGGATTCATTGCCCGTTTTATTAACGCGAATCTCCGAGGTTTACGCATTAGGCTCAAACAAATAGGGCTATATGTTTGTTTCAACTCCAGCTTTTTACACTAATAAATTGACGAGAAGCTCAAACAAATAGGACCTAAATCCTAGAACCCATTGTGTCTCGAGGTAATAAGGTAGTGGTGCTCACAAGAGTGTATCCCTCGAACACAAACAACCCTTAGTATCTCAGGGCCTTCCACTCTCTAAGGTGTCTTCAACCTCATACTTAGAGGGCGGCCAAGTGCTTGTTCCCAAAATGATTCGCTTCTGAGTCCGGCCAAGTGCTTGTTCCCAAAATGATTCGCTTCTGAGTCCGTTTTTGTGAGCAGCACTTATGTGAAAAATCATCCAAATCAATGATGCAAAATCCGCCAAATCATCGAGCCGAGAGAAATTTGGCTCTTTCTAAACCCTAAAATTATGCAGACTCGTTCATCTTTCTCACCACCACGCAACCTCCACGATATATAAACTACTGTCTAGATTATCCAAGAAAAAAGCTGACTCGAACGGGCCCTGTATACGTGGGTGTCCCCGTGATGATACTATAATGCTTAAATCTACCCCCCCCTATATATTGCAATACGAAAGTCTTGTAGATTTTTTTATTAAGACCGGATTAGTGAGTGAGTCGTAGACGTGTAACCTTGGATCACGACGTCTGGTTCGTACGACACGGCGCACTATTCGTCTCCAGCAGTTTTACCGTACCGCGGCGCGCGTCAGCCGTCGCCGTCGCAAGTGGTGGGCGGGCAACACAGAGTCGCGGCGGCGGCGGGGCGCCATGTGGCTGTACTGGATATTCGGCTGCTGGCCGGTACGCGCCGTGGGGCAGGCAACGCAGAGGCAGGAAAAGAACCGTGACGACTGACGAGCGAGGGCAGGGCCGCAGGGGCAGTCCCCGCGCCACCGTGTGGGAAGGGGGGTGGGGGACCTGAACCTGATGCGACTAGGCGAACGCGACGCGCCCCGAAGCGCGCGGGGAGGCGGGCAGGGGCAGGGGAGGGCGCCATGATTCGCAGTATGATTGCGCGACGGGTGCGTGTCCCGTCTCCCGTGTGCGTCTCCCTCGCCCTCTCCTGCTGCTCGTGGTCGGCCGGGGCCCGTGCCCGTCGTGAGGTGGGGTCTTGGGGAGCCGGCATCAGCATGGGGCATGGGCAGAGAGAGAGAGAGCGCGCGCGCGCCGCTGGGGGTCGACACGAGCAGTGGAGCACACACACGCGCGCTTGTGATGCGCCGCGGACATTTGGAGAATATTTCCGACGGGGAAAAAGCATGGTGCGCACAGGCTGAGAGACGCTGAGCGCATGATACTAGTACTGCTGCCGCTGCCCGTGAGCTGGAGACAAACGCTGCTCAAGGCTGTGGAGCAAAAGCACGGGGGGCGGCAGAATCTTGGGCAGGAACGCGAAACAGTCAGGCAGACGCCTACTACCGACCAAGGTGAAAAAGAATTTGCTCGCGAGTCCGTGGCGTGTGCAAATTTGTGTGGTCCCAGAGATCCGACATGGAGCCGGCGCGAGTAAATGGTCATTGCTACTAGAAGCAGGAACAAGAAAGAACACGACTCCGAGGAGGGAGGGACGGAGGGAGGGAGTACGTACTTTGAGTTCAGCTAACGGGCATACACGACACGACACGACACGACACGACACGCCGTTCCGTTTTTCTTTCCTTTTTTTTAACAGATCCCCATGTAAATTAATGCAACGCGGTGGTCGCCATGAATGCCCCGCCATAAATCACACACGCTGCGGCGGCCGGCGGTCTGCCGGGAGAGGCCTGCTGCTGGCTGTGGCTGGCCGCGGGTGGATGACATCATTAAGGCGGTTAATGGCTCGCCAAGGACCGCTGCCCGAAAGATCTGCGGGTCACGTAATTGCGGTGCCTGCAGACGTGCAGTGCGTGTACGAGTACAGTCCGTGCATGCATGCGCCGGAGCTGATGAGTATATATATACGAGATTGTAGCGAGGAAAGAGGTCGACAGCTGCTGCACCGCCGCACATGCGTGTGTGTTGCACGCACGCACGCAGCAGATGTGCTGCATGGTTCGATCAAACCGTGGAACAGAGCTTTTAGGCCCGGTGGGTTGGTGCATGGGCGGCCGAAAGACCCGGCAAACCTATAGGACAAGACAGGCAACGGACGAGGACGGAACGGGCACGCAGGCAGCTGTACGTCTAGACTCTAGAGCTAGCGCCCCTGCACCTGCACACCATCGGTAGTGTTGGACCCCCTAGCTAGTGGAAGAGGAGTACTGTACGTACGATTGGATCATCATCACGTAGTACTAGGAGTTAGTGCGCAAGACTGTACTATATATAGGGCTATAGTATTGTTAGCTAGCTAGGAGACCACTTGTAGTATCTACTCCTGCTACAGTACGTGCATGCCTAGATAGATGGAGAAAGAGGTTGCGGCAGTTCTAAAGGGTAATGACCGACCCCAATTTTAGAAAAAAAAATAGAAAAATGTGAACTGGTCGATCGATTGATGCATGTAAACTGGTATAATTACACAGATCGAGCGTCTTGTCGTACCGATGGAAGCGGCAATCTTGCTTCACGGACAAGGAGCCTGGATTTTATAAAACAAACCCTACAGTACTAGATTATTGGCATGATCGAGGCGGCTGGAACTGGAACCCCAGAGCACGGATTTCGCGGCCGAGACATGCACGTAGAAACACGCAACCACTTCACTGACTGGCATGCAGAGACGAGAGAGAGAGAGAGAGAGAGAGAGAGACGAGGCGGCGCCCTGTGAGCTAGTATGACTCTGAACACATGTCGTACTACGTACTCTACTGTCTACCACAGCCTGTATCACCAAAGATCTACTCCGACTGTCGTCGTCGTCCCACACTCCCACGTCCGTGCGGCAGAGCAGAGTTTGGTTCCCCGGGAGATGGGGGTGTTTGGTTACCCCAAACTAAACTTTAGCCCCTATCATATCGAATGTTTGAACCTCCGTTCCCCGGCAATGTAATGGCAATAGCATGTGATGCATCTCTGGTGCTGTGGTGCATGGTCCAAGACCCAGACGCGCGCAGCATGCAGGTGGAGGACCACGCTAGCTAGCTAGCTAGCTACGGACGGGTCGAACGACCTGAGTCGTAGCCCGTCCCGTGCACTGTCCCACCGATACGCAACTGGACTGGACCCGTCCGGCCGTGCTCGAAAGCGGTCGCAGGAGCCTGCCCGTTTAAGCCGGCCGGATTGTGTTGTGCGGTGCTCCCGATCTTCCCCTATTTAAGACGCGCGTCGATCGAGTTTAATAGTCAGTGTACGTACATACGTACGTTGTACGTACGTACTCAGGTGATTTGAGTTTAGAAACACTAGTTTAGTGTACGTACGTGGAAGTTTAATAAAGCTAAGATTCACGCATGCGATGACGACCGACCGACCGACCTGGCCTGCTTTAGTTTCCCGGCCACACACGACACGACCACAACAACATCACGAAAGCTTGCCGCTAGCTTGCTCCAACGATCGAAACGTAGCAGTCTAATACTAGGCTAGGCTAGGTTAATTAGCCCTTTTCTTTCTCTAGTCTACTCGAGTTAGTCGATGAGCAGGGTATATCATATGGTGGGGGAGTACGAGTAAGTGCTCTAGCCAATCAGATAGGGAACCTAGCCTAGCTACCCCGCTACGTTTATCTTGTGTTAACAACAACACCGTGCCGTGCGTGTGGGGGATTAGTAGTGTGTCAGCTGCATGCATGGCATGGTGGAGCGTGCGTGCATTTCCCTTTTGCTTTTGAGGCAGCTGAAACCTTTTGTTCGGTACGTATACTAGCATCTTGCATCCCCGCGCGGCTTCCTTTCCAGTGCTGGCCTAGCTACTAGTGCTAGCTTGCTACAAGCTTCGCTTTCAATTCCCGGCTTATGAGGGTCGGTCGACTCACTCCAATGCCTTCTTTTTTTTCTTCTTCTTTCAACTTTCGTTCTCGATCATCGAGAGAGGTCGATCAGTCCGTACGTGTCCTCTTGTAATTAAATCCAACTCGGCACTGTCGCCATTATTTGTCTCCCATCAGTACTGCAAACGACCCACTCACTACACTACAGTGTTTGCTCTTACTGTTTCACTTGGTCTTACTTCAGCGCTCGGCTGCTGACTGAAAACACGCACGGCAATGTTTGCAGAGTGAAGTTTGATTAGGGAGAAGTAACGGGGCGCGCGGTCGACATCCGTCCGACCAAGCGGCGCCTGTAAGATTCTGTCGCGAACGGGCGTCGCACAAAAGAGAGTGCGATTCGCGTGGGCCGTCGGACACCGGCTTGCTTTTGCTAATCTGGTATGGATGGGACGTGCCCGCGATTCAGACAGGCTTGCTTTCCAGATACGGCGGGCCAACCAATAATGGAAGGAATGAGGAGTCGTGCTCACTCAACAGCTGCGTCATGGAATACTTCCTGAATGGGTGTGTGGGTGCCTTGTGGAGTTCTGAGGCGAAATAGTTCCTCAATGAGTGTGAATCGTGCCTCTCCGGTCCCTCGAGGACTTCGTGATGGAAGCCCACTAATCAAAATGAGCAGTCCAGATAGGCCCACGGAGGAAATGCGACTAGCAGTTCTCGCACCACTTTGGACTGGAGGCCCACCGTGACCTGGTAACGTTCCAAACATAATTCTGTAAATAGTCTAGTACAGGGCCTGTATTTATTGAGAAAACTTAACATTCTTTCACAACCGGTTAAATAATAGGGCTCACTAATTCAAGGATATTAGCGAAGGATATACACAGGATTATAGGGCTCACGAATCTTGGTACCCAATATTTTACAAACAAATTCCATATCATTGTAGCAACATAGCCTGGTAACTCTGATACAAAAAAAACATAGTCTGGTAACTGTCAACGCACATGTTTATCCGATGGCAAACACGTATAAAGTGAGCGTTTCTTTATACACGATATTTCTAGTAAGTGTACCATCTAGATTGGCCACCAATCCTTATAAAAAAATACACGACACGAACAAACATTTTTGTTGTTGTTGTTGCAGGGAGGAAGCAAATCTTGGTATCTGACCCGTGTTTAATACAAAATAATGGAATAGAAAAAAACAAGCCCACCCCACACAGCTCAGCACGGACTTGCTGAATCACAAGGACAAAGAAAAAGGCTTTCTGCACCGACCAAGGCCCAACAGTCCAGCTCAGCGGCGGGAACCGACCGACTCCATCCGCCGCCAACTCAAGCAACCGCGTCGCTTCGTCGATTTTGCTTAACCCCCTCCTCGAGGGAGGAGTACACTCGCTGCCCTTGCCGATTCTCTTTTTCCTCTCCCCGTCAGAAAACACACACAGGCTCACTCACTCACGGTCACGGGACCCTTGCCGTCGGCGGCGGGCGACCTCGCGATGCTGCAGATGCTGGGCTTCCGCGGGGGAAGCCCCAGCACCGGCGACGCGTCCCCCGCCATCAGCGGGGACGGCGGCGCGGCCGCGCGGCCGCTCCGCCTGGTGTACTGCGACGACAAGGGCAAGTTCGTGATGGACCCCGAGGCGGTGGCCGCGCTGCAGCTCGTCAAGGGCCCCGTCGGGGTCGTCTCCGTCTGCGGCCGCGCGCGCCAGGGCAAGAGCTTCATCCTCAACCAGGTACGACGCGCGACGGGGCAAGCTTAGGTTTTTTTTTTGGGGTCTGCGCATCTGTGGCGCGGTGCGCGGCTAGGGTTTCGGCGTTGTTTTTCTGAGATGGATGGCCCGCTGGTTTGTTCGTCGCTTCGAGCGGACCTTTGGAAATTGAAGCGATAATTTTCGCAACATGATTTGTAGGGTTTATTATTTAACCTTTTGGGCTCTAGGGTTTATTTACTGGTGGAGTTGTAGCTTTTACCCGCAATTTGGAAATATGTTGCGAGTTGACACTATGTTCGTCAGAAGCATTATTATGACACTAGAACTCAACATGGGTCTGAGTCCGACTTTCAGAATTAAAATCCATGGATTATTATGCAGTGTGGGACTGCGGGTGGTTTAATTCTTCATCAAATGGTTAAGGGTGAAAAGTTGTGTTCATATATTAGGTGTGTAGTTTTTGTTAGCAAAACCAGTGTTTCAAATGAAGTTTATGACTTGAACTACAATTTGGCCACCTTATAGGATTGTGATATATTATTAGAATGTTGTATTACATTTTATTAGGAAGTGAATGCTTTGCCTTTATCATAGGGAGTATTGAGTTTTTGGTTGTAGGTGTCTTCTCACCTTTTAAGGATTAGTGTGGTTATCATCGTGCAACTAGTCCGGGGAACCTTGTTTATGTTCTGGAATCATATGAATGTTACGCTTGCATGCGTGGTTGGTGCTTTAAGCATAGGATTCTGCAAAATCATACGAAGAATTGATTGAGATTGTGAGACAGTAATAGTTGGCAAAAGCTTCACAAGTCATTGGTTAGCAGTTCTTGGGTGCCTATCTTCAACAACCACACTATGTAGGAATTAGGATGTAAAAAAATGTAGGAAATAGGAACACATACGTTTTGTTAAACATCACTATGGGGCCTCAACTCGCTGTTGAATTACTTATTTGATTTAGGCTTGTAAAAGTGTGGAGGGCATAGTGTGATACAAATTGACAAGTAGTGAAGGTTACTTTTAAATGGCGTTTAGCAGAAGTGCAGAACATTATTAATTACTGTTGCATATTTTGTATGCTTCATTAGCATCTTTATTTTGTTAGAGGTCATACTGACATGGAGACTTTAAATGGCTTTGGCAATTTTGTATTTTAATTAAAGTATGGAAAAATTGTTGTTGCTTCTAGATATATATAAAAACTCGGCCGGGGAGGGAAAACCGCCCTCCCTGTATTATATTAAGAAGAGACCGAAACATGGTCCTGGCCGAGAAAATCTGCGAACCCTGGCCCCCCATCACTAGCGGGCTGTTACCGTCCACTCTGCAATGGCCTAGCCGGAAGGTGGCGCGCTAAACGTAACCTGGGAGCTGGCGGGGCACAACGAGGGGATTTTTTATTGTTGTTTCTAATGGTTTTAAGTGTACACTCTAATGCTTCTCAGCTTCTGTAAACACATCTGGATCCATGAAATGGAATTGGGAAAGTATGGTAGTGTTTGGATGGAGGGACGAGGAAGGATGAAGAGGGATGGGATATTATCATTTTAACTTGACCCGCGTTTGGTTTGAAGGTCCAGAGTCAGGGTCAAGGAATATTCTTCAAAAATGGTGGATGAGGCCATCCCTCAAAAAATAAGGGATAGGGTCAACCCAGGGTTGATCCCGTCCCATCCCTTGTTGACACTGAACCAAACACTATATTAGTAAATTGAGATGATGTGGCACTCTTATGGTCATACTCATACTCAGCTTTAATATAAGTTGATTTTTTATAGTGCATTATTTTTTGTTAATCCTCTGCATCAGTTGATAAAATCCATCCTCTATATGCAGCTTCTTGGGCGAAGCGGCGGGTTTCAAGTGGCTTCAACACATCGGCCTTGCACCAAAGGACTTTGGATGTGGAGTGCGCCTTTGAAGAGAACTGGTCTGGATGGAACTGAATACAGTCTTGTGTTGTTGGATACTGAAGGAATTGATGCTTATGATCAAACCGTATGTATTAGTGGCTTACCTTTGAATTAATGGCCTACTTTTGCAATTGGTTCCACACCTTTCCTGGCGATTTTATTTGTTTTTTTGTCGTACTACGTATATTTGTAATTTTTGAAATGTTGTGTCATATGTACTTTTTCCCTCTTGGCAGGGGACCTATAGCATCCAAATATTTTCCTTGGCTGTTTTGCTGTCGAGCATGTTCATCTACAACCAGGTACATTTCTAAATGAACGAATTAGTCACATTTGGAAGTTTGAATAAGGAGGGTATTGTAGACTACTTAGGGTGCTTCAGTTTTTTTGTCTGAAGGACGCTAACCTACGAGCGTGCTGCTATTTCTTCTAGATGGGAGGTATAGATGAATCTGCGTTGGATCGTCTCTCGCTGGTCACAGAGATGACAAAGCACATACGTGTCCGGGCCTCAGGTGGAAGGTCCACTGCATCCGAACTTGGGCAGTTCTCGCCTGTCTTTGTTTGGTTGTTGCGAGTAATATATTTCATCCCTTTTCTCCTATACTAATTATGTATACTGAACGTTGAACGCTTTGACTGTTCCCTAGCTGCACATCATCTTATAAACCGTCAAACATAAACCTCAGGCCCTGTTATGCATCAGACACCTTTGGTGTGCGACGAGCCGATGACACCGTGCTTCCTTTACTACAGGACTTTTATCTGGATTTGGCAGAAGACAACAGAAAAATTACTCCACGGGATTACCTAGAGCTAGCATTGAGGCCTGTTCAAGGTGGAGGAAGGGACATATCTGCAAAGAATGCGGTATGGTAGATTTTCATGGGTGAACGTAGCTTTGTACTTGTGCTTGGTAACTAGACGTATGGACTATACTTATACTTCTTTTGTTGTTCTGGAAGATACGGGACTCCATCCGTGCACTTTTTCCGGACAGGGAATGTTTTACACTTGTGCGACCTGTGAACAATGAGAAAGATCTCCAACGTCTTGATCAACTTCCTGTAAGTATTTCTTCCTTTGAACTACAGCTGCTATTTGTGGCCTTGTACTTAAAATTCTCAGCAAATATCATATGTTGCAGGTTAGATTCAAACTTTTCCTAAGCTCATTTGCGCAAATAGCAAAGTACCCACATACATATTGTTGTATATATTTTTTGACCATGTATTCTGAACTTCTGATTGGATTGGACTATTTTAAAAAGTTTGGAAATTTTCTTGAAGGTAGTGGGTTAAGGTACCAGTAAGACAAATGAAGCTTTTGTATGCTGCAGTGCAAACTATATTATTTTGTGCATTTTCCCGGTAACTGTACATTTTTTTATGGTAATAACATATACTTACATGGTACCAGACTACCAGTCCAATAAGGCAGTCTTTGACACAACTTCGGTCACTGATTTGAATTGTGATATTTTTGTAAAACCTGTAGATTGCTCTTGAAACATATTTACACTTTAAACAGTTTGATGGCATTTACAAATTATGTCTGTCCCTTCATGACGTGAGCCAGAATCATAATGCACGTTCTGGCATAATTATATTGTTCTAGCAGATTGATGTTGGTGCAATAATTCCTAATTTCAGATTGATGTTGGTGCAATAATTCCTAATTTCTGTGATGCAGCTGAGTAATTTCCGTCCAGAGTTCAGATCCGGTCTGGATGCTTTCACGAAATTTGTTCTTGACCGAACAAGACCAAAACAACTTGGAGCTACTACAATGACAGGTCCCATCCTTGCTGGATTGACACAATCGTTTCTTGATGCTATTAATAATGGTGCTGTCCCTACAATCTCTTCATCATGGCAGGTATATTATGATTGCTTATAGCAATGTGGCTTCTGTTGTTTTTTTTGGCTTACAGTTTCACAGATCGCGTTTCTCTCTGGGTGGAAGCTATCTGATTCTTTTAAAAATTTATTATGCAGAGTGTGGAGGAGGCAGAATGCCAGAGGGCATTTGATTCTGCTGTGGGCACTTACAATTCTTCTTTTGACCATAAAAAACATATAGAAGAGGTGGGTTGCTAATAAGTGAGCTCCTG
Source organism: Zea mays (assembly GCF_902167145.1). Taxonomy (NCBI): domain Eukaryota; kingdom Viridiplantae; phylum Streptophyta; class Magnoliopsida; order Poales; family Poaceae; genus Zea; species Zea mays. The sequence goes on along the minus strand of NC_050101.1, from coordinate 175,958,494 downwards.
AATGTTCTCATCCAAACTTTTTGGACTTTCTTGACTTATCAGCATTTGCAGGATTCTTTGAGAGAAGCACATGAAGATGCCATGAGGAAGGCTATCAGTGCTTTTAATGTTTCTGCTGTTGGTGCTGGGTCAGCTCGTTCAAAATTTGAAAAGCTTCTTCACAGTTCTCTCAAAAAGGCCTTTGAGGTGATCTTATCCTTACTCATCAGCTGCTTTTGAGTCAGCATGCCTTCTTATTATTTTATTTTCACATGGACCATTGATTAATGCCTGCCAATTGCTGAAGTAAATTACAATATATGAGTGGGTAGGCTAACGGTGAAGCACATGAATGCAGGACTACAAAAGGAATGCTTTTCTGGAGGCTGACTTGCAATGTTCTAATAAAGTTCAGAACATGGAATCAAAGGTGCGAGCAGCATGTAACCGTTCGAATGCAAAATTAGATGACATAGTCAGGGTAAGACAACAAAAAACTTCTCTGCTGCTGTAATTAATCGACAAGAACCTTATCCTTTATTATTGTTTATGGTAATGTCCTTGTTGCTGGATTAACTGCAGCTCCTTGATGATCTACTCACAGAGTATGAGTCAATGGCCTATGGTCCTGGAAAATGGAAAAGGCTAGCCACATTCTTACAGCAGTGGTATTCACCTCTTCAATTGTCTTGTTGGTTGATGTGGAATGATCTCATTATCTCACACAATCATTTTTTTCCCTTTGTTGGAATGATCACTGCAGTTTGGCTGGCCCTGTTCTGGACCTTTTCAGAAGACAGTTAGAGCATATAGATGCTGAAAGGAACGCCCTGAGATTGAAATGCAATTCAAGCGATGATAAGTTGGCATTGCTGAGGAAGCAGCTTGAAGCAAGCGAGAGTCACAGAGCTGAGTATGTGAGGCGCTATGAGGAAGTTCTGAATGATAAACAGAAAATTTCCAAGGATTACTCTATTCGTATAACTGAACTTCAGGCCAAGAGTAGCAAGTTGGAACAACGGTGCTTGAGCTTGTCTTCTTCTCTTGAAACTGCAAAACGAGAATCCAATGATTGGAAGAGCAAATATGATCATGGTATTTTGCAGCAAAAGGCAGATGAGAGTAAGTTAAAATCTCAAATTGCTTCCCTAGAGTCTAGGGTGAGTATCAGTGAGGGTAGATTATCGGCAACACGTGAACAGGCTGATTCTGCTCAAGAGGAAGCATCCGAATGGAAACGCAAATATGAAGTTGCTGTTAGTGAGGCCAAAACAGCTCTGCAGAGAGCGGCGGTAGCACAGGAACGCACAAATAAGAAAGTGCAAGAGAGGGAAGATGCTTTGAGGGTAGAGCTTGCTAACCAACTATCTGAGAAGGTAATTATTTCTCTCAATGTTATGTTGCACACTCTTTCTCAATGTTCAGGAAAATAAAATTATGGCATATTTATTGTTAATTTTCTTCCAAGTTTTGCTATGTGCTTCTTGGTCACTTCCATTTGCTTATTATGTGTAAACAGGAAGAGGAAATTGCAAGATTACATGCAAAACGTAGTCAAATGGAAATTCATGCTACAAGTTTGATCTCGAGGCTTGAGGTATGTCTCCCTCTCCTATCTCCTCCCTCCCTATCTCTCAGCATAATCTCATATTGCAACGATCAAATTTAGGCCACTGAAGCGAAGTCGAAGAGCCATGAGTCTGATTCGTTGGCTTTGAGGGAGGAGATCAGATTACTGACTGATAACCTGGAGTCTATTAGAAGTGAAGCTCTGTCACGTGAGAAGGAAGTTGGGATCCTGGAACAGGAAAAGAACCATCTTGAGGAGAAGTATTTGTCACAGTGCAAAAAGTTTGATGAGACAGATATTAGATGCAAGGAAGCTGAAAGGGAAGCAAAACGAGCAACAGAATTAGCTGATGTAGCTCGTGTAGAAGCTTCTGCTGCTCAAAAGGATAAGGGGGAAGCTCAACGGCTCGCAATGGAGAGGTTTGCACTGATAGAAAGAATGGAGCGACAGGTTGAAGCTCTAGAAAGGGACAAGGCTAAGTTGGTAGAAGAGATTGAGAGACTTCATCAGTCAGAGAAGGATGCTGTGTCCAAGGTCGCATTGCTTGAAAGAAATGTAGGTGAGCGGGAAAAAGAAATTGATGAGATGTTGAAGCAGAACAACCAGCAAAGGTCCAGCACAGTTCAAGTGCTTGAGAGTCTGCTGGCAACAGAACGTGAAGCACGTGCTGAAGCCAATAAGAGGGCAGAGGAACTGTCGTTGATGTTGCAAGCAACTCAAGGCAAACTGGACATGCTCCAACAAGAAACCACACTTGATAGCAAGCTCAAGACCTCTGCAAGGCGCTTAAGGGGTGATGCTACAGAGTCTGTACATGATATGGATATCGATGGGGACAATGGGAGGCGTCGGAAACGGTCAAAAAGCACAACAAGCCCGTTCAAGAACAATCACACAGAGGATGGCGGTTCCGTATTTATTGGCGAAGATACTTACAACGGGAGTCAGCAAGGGACAGAAAGCGAAGACTATACTAAATTCACTGTGCTGAAGCTGAAGCAGGAGCTCACCAAGCACGGGTTTGGTGCTCAACTACTCCAGTTGAAAAATCCCAACAAGAAGGATATCGTTGCCTTATATGAAAAGCATGTCATCGGCAAGTAGTTCCTCGGCAATACTTGTATTTATGCTTTATAGACTTCCCTCTGTAGCGTTGAAACTTTAATTGACACGATCGGATTGAAGCAAACAATGCATGTAACTTAGTTTAAATCTCTGGTCTGTGTATTGCAACAATGGTGCAGTTCATTTTAGCATGCATCGTCGGCAAGTTTGTAGTTAGGAGTCGTGATTGAAATGTTTGTCTTTCCAATCCCGGCACAGGTTTTCTTGTAATGCTATGACGACAATCTATTCGGATTCCATGGTTTTGTGGTGTAATTTTATGCCATCGATCTTTTCAGATTCTAGGCAGTGTTGTACTGTTATGGCTGACAGTCCCTATCCAATTTGTTAATAACTCAGTACAGTACAGCCTCGCGAGGTGAACACAGTCCACTGCAATGTTGTTTAAATATCTTTTCAGAGCGGACAAATTAAGTGCTTTATGTTCTGTCAGTAAATTTGGCAGCTTTAACTATGATGCATCTTTTAATCTTATATCACATTGTTGCATGACTAAAAGGGAGGAGCTTGTAAATGAACGTGAAGTTAGAGGGTGAGAACATGACATTTTTTATACAATCCAGCACAACTGCACAAGTAGTGAATTGTGTTCAGGTCCTGGGAGTTTGCACATGCTCCTAATTCCTAAATGCCTATTTATATCTGGCAAATTTGATAGGTTTGTATCTTGTCCTGAATTCTCGGTTCAAGGGCCAAAGCTAGCTCTTGCTGCATGGACAACAAAGTTAGGCATGAAGTGGGGAGCCACAGCAGGGGCAGGAGGTGCCCTGTTTCCAGGCCCCTCCTGGTCATACCCCATCATTGCTCCTGGGCTGTAGAGCTGATCAGCTCCGCCGTTTGCTTCTCTGAGGACGCTACCACCACCACCACTCTGGTGATGGCCGGCAATAAACGCGTTGCTGCTGCCGGTGACTGCGGCGGCGGCAGGGACGACGACGGCGGACTCCCTGGCCATGGTGTAGCCGCACTGCCTAGGATGCGTCTGGAAGAAGACCTTGGAGACGACGAGCTCGCCGTCGCGCTCCTCCTCGTCGGAGCCGAGGTGGTACTGGTGCATCACCCAGTTGGTCTTCTCGGGCTTGCGCTGCTTGCCGTAGTTTGTGTAGAGCACCAGGATCTTCTTGTACCCGCGGGGCCTGCCGTTGGACAGCACCGGCCTGGTCTTGCCCGTCTTGTGCCACCGCGTCTCGCCGCCGTCGTCGCCGCTGTGCACCTTCCGCCGCTTCCTCGTCCCCGTCGTGTACGCCCTGGACGGCCGGTGGAAGAAGTGCCGAACAAGCCCGTCCTTGCTCACACCTGAAAACCAGCACATCGTCGGTAGATCATCATGCATGCATGGATGCACGCACGCAGATCCGAAACCAGCGAAAATTAAGCTACGTACGGTGCGTACGTACCGGGGAGCCTCTCCGGGTGCGTGTAGCAGATGCCGTTCTCGCCGTCGATGGTGGGGATGAACTCGTCGACGAGGGGGTGGAGCTTCCGCGTGTCCGGCCTCGCCTTCCCCTCCAAGTGCTCCAGCAGCTCCTGGTCCGTCGGGTCGAACTTCACGCCGGCCGGCAGCCCCGGCAAGTCCTGGATCGTCGTGCTCTTCTGACCACATTATATAATATCAGTTTGTTCATCGATCGATCATGTCGATCATCAGCAAGCTATATAACTGCATGCATGAGTCATGACATGGACGAGAAGAGCTAGCTAGCCCAGCACCACCAAGCTAACATGCATGCACGCCCACACGATCGACGCGCGCGTGCGTACGCAACGTAGTATGTACCTGCTCATATTGCGCGCGGTGGCCGCACGACGGGCACATCTTGACCAGGACGGCGAGCGACGCCGCCGCCGTCTTGCCCACGGCGGCTGCGGCCGGAGACAGGCTGCTCTCCACGGCGGCGCGCACGTCGTTGAAGCCATTGCACCACGTCATAACAACGAATTGATCGAACCCCCTAATTTTAGCTGCTTCCTTGTCGATCGATAGATAACGAAGAACGAGCGAAGCGCGCGCGCGGGCGGGCGACGACGACGACTAGCTAGCTAAGGCTGGGCAGTAACTGATCTAGCTAGAACGACGACGTCTCCATGAGCGAGGAGAGGACAGCAGGCGCGCGATTAAAGAAGGGCTGACAAGAGGTAGCGCCCGGCTCGATCGACAGGGATCGGCCGGAGAGGGGGAACCACAACCAAAGGGGGTTGGTCAAGGAAAGAGAGCTGCATGCTGAGGGCGAGAAAAGAAGGAAGCCACACCGGCTGCTGGATAGATAGCTTGTCCCTGTTAAAAGCTACCCGCGATCACACACCACCGTACCGTACACCACCAGTGTGTGTGTCTACCGAGTGAATAGACGAATAGTGATGATCTCTCCACTATTGATCCCGCTCCAGCCAGAGACGACGTACGTACGGTAGTACACAAACAGCGTATCAAGCATGCAAACGCAGCTACTTTTCGATCGACGACCACCAAGACGTACGGCGATCAATGCAAGTGCTAGATTGCGTTACGTTGTTTGGGCCGGGACAAGAACAGGCACCGTGTGTGTATAGAACAAAACGACTACAAAAAGCAAGAAAGGTAGCTAGCTTGCGCTTGGATCCATACACTGCACACAGTAGGTAGGTAGATGATGGCATGTTGCTTAGTCCGCACGTATAGGCACCGCAAATTCTTCCGTATACGTGAGAAGGAAACCAGGGCCGGCCAGCGGCGCCCGGACGAAACATGCACGCACGCACGCACCCAACTGCCCCGCCTCGTCGTACTTACCGGCTTTGTGGTCGTCACTATCGATCCACCGAGGCCGTGCATCCGGGTTACTGTACACTACTGGGCTGATCCTCCAAGACCGGACGATCGACGTGGCGTTGTCCAGAGGGGAGAGTTTCCGCCTTTCCTGCCCTATATGCTTATGGACGAACTTCCATTTAGGTTCCTGACACCCATTGCCATCCTGCTGGCATTTTTTTTTGGTGAGACAGATTTTTTTTAGAAATTATTTAGTTATTTTGATCTTCTAGGTTTTTAGGGATTCGTTTGTTTTCTTAGGACTGCTTGCGTAGCGGTTGTTGCTATTTTTAGATACTATTTATTTAGGGTTTTAAATATTGGTAGCGATTTAGGGCCTGTTTGTTTACCCCCCAGATTATATAATCTGGATTAAATAATCCTAAGAGGCAAACAAACAGTCTAGCTTATTTGCCTAGATTATATAATCTAACCTCTTGGATTATGATAATCCATAAGCAAGTGAGGAGGTGCTTATTTCATATTATTTTTTCCCCACTTCCCCACTACCCTTTCAAGTTTCCTAGAAATTACCCACCATTGCCATTATAATCTACCGAATCGTTTTTGCGCCTATCGGATCGGAGAAGCCCGTCGTCCAACAGAAACACGCCAGATAATCTGAGTAAACAAACATGACTACTCAAATTATATAATCCAAATTATATAATCCAGATTATATAATCCTCCAAAAATAATCCAGATTATATAATCTATTGGGGTAAACAAACAGGCCCTTAGTATCAGCTTTGTCAAACTATATATATAAAAAAAACTGTCAGGGTAAGGAGTGCATGCGATCGTTGGGACGGCGTGCGTGCATCGTCAATCGTCATGTCAGCGTGTCAGGTGCTTAATATTGTATGAATTGAAGCTTGGAAATAAATACGACATGCTTGTTGGGATTGGGACTGGATCAGTTTGGTGTGGTGTCCGGTGTCGATATGGGTACGGTGGCATGGCTGGAGCTGGTTGGTTATGACGACCCGGGATCTAATTTGATTTGCCCCCTTAGCTTGACGCCATGTTTATTTCAGCTTAATATTCCTATGAGTTTTGAGACCTGATTAATTAAAACTTTAGAACCTTTTAAAAAGCAAAAAGTAAAAAAAAAAACAGAAGCCAGAAGCTAGCTCCAATGGTACGGTGTGCGTGCGTTTAGAACTAACGAGCCTGCAGTTCAGTCATTCGTGGCTCGATATATCCAGAGCGAGTGATCAGGTCAGATCAGAATGATGCACGTGTCTGTGTGACTGTGTGTGTGTTTCTGCTCATGATTTGAGAAGATCGGCAACGGGGAAACTATAGGGTTTGTACGTAGTTGGTGTGGCCCCGATCGATCATACTCCATAGTTATTGATGATCGATCGACCGGGAGTGGATGCTACGCCTCAATCAGAAAATGACAGCGTAACCCTTTCACATTTCACATGTATATAGCTCCATTTCATGCATCTACCCAAAGAGCCACAGCTGAACATCATATCGATCTGTATATCTCTGCACTACGGTCAGAATTGAACAGATGAGGCCGGCCGCATGCAAACCAAGCTGTTCGGATCGAAATTAAACTAGTCAAGTATATGTATAGCTAGCTCGTTTTTTTTTAGCGTGAGACGAACGTATGTGTTGGTGTGTGCTTAAAAGTGCTAGACAGCAGATTAAATGTGCGTAGTGCTATATATATATGCAGATCAATGCGCACGTTTTCATGCTTTCTCAGCGGGCATTTCGTTGCACTTTTTTTTTACTAAAGCTCTCATATATCTCTTTATTAAATTACATGTCATGTTATCCTAATTGCTTATATATGGCATGTCATTTAATGAGAATAAAGTTCTAATGAAATGCCCACTGAGACTGACGTAAAACAATTATATGCCTATAGCTAGGCGTCTACCAAGCTCGTTTTAGCGTGAAATGAACGAGCTGGTTATTAAATATTAATAAGTATGAACGTGCATGTGATTAAGCTTAATCAACTAAGTACTACTCAGCTGCCTTAGCTTGCAGGGGAAGTTTAAGCATCCTCTTTCTTCGTCGTACCTGTTTAAAACGGTGACATCGTAGTACTTCTTAATAATTGGAATTCATTTCAGTGTGGTGGCCTTGCATTGCATCAACTTTCAGGACGCGTGACTTGCTACTGCTAAGTGGGGTAGGAAGATATGCAGTCATTTTCTTGTGTGTCTTGAGTTTAGGGAAAGAAAAAAAAACTATTATTATTCCATGTGGTTTTCCTTTTCACAATGTTTCGTTCGCACCGTAGTTTTAAAAGACACTTTGAATTTCCTCTATCAAGGAACTTTAAAAGAGCAATGCATTTTTCTACAGAAGACACTTGAGCGTTAAAACACTTGAGCAAACGTTTGTATTAAAATATAGGCATGGATATATGCTATAAGTTACAAAATAATATTCAAAATCCTAAAGTATAATAGCTTACGTAGTACATATATATGGATTGTGATTGTTTGTTCTAGAAAATTCGTATATTACCATGGATAGTGTGCATATGACTAGTTTAAGAAAATATTTTCAATGATCGTCAGACCATTCTTAATCACAATATCATACTAGCTCCCAAGCTATCCGGCAAGGAAACATGGTCTATATGACACATATATACTTAGTGGGATAACTGGAAAACATGTATATGGGCACTGTTGAGTTATTTATTTGATATGTGGTTAATTTTTTTTTTCTCATAACAACAAAAATTAGTAATTTCATGTAAAATTTGGGTGGTGCCACATTTTTTTCATAACAGTAAAGTGGGTAATTTAGATATGGACTAAAGGGTTAATTCAGGTTAATTAGTTTTCGTAATGCTAGACATATTTGATTTATATGCATGTTGTCTAACGGCTATAAATGATTGTGCCTACAATAATATCGTTGGCCAAATTTTTATGATTTTTCTATCTTTTCTAACACCTTCCTTGAAGATAAATATAAATATTCCAAAGTAAACATCTAATAGTAAGAGATACCAATTACTGTGGTCCAAGGCTTATCATGACAAAAGGAAATAAATCTTGTAATCGAAGTATATTTGTTGTTTCAACAAGAATTAAATATGTGTGCGTGCATGCGTGCGTTGGTCTTGTACCAGTTTGATATACCTGCAGCTATATTCATCAGTGTATTGGTGCATCTATAAATTGTCTTATTCAGGTACTTAATTAACTTACATGACTTACAGGAAAAGCTTAGCTTCGTCGTCCTTCATATATTGTGGAAATGTTGACATCGTACTTTCTAATTGGAATTGATTGCAAGTTTTATGGTGACATATCAATCGGGCATGGCACCATCATAAGTAGGAAATCAGTTCTTCTATGCATACTCTTGTAGTTCCAAAATAAATAAATTTGTCAGTTTAAAAAAGTGGCATGAGATAATTGGCTATATTAAGCCACCAGAGCGGAAATTTCACTAGATCGTCTGTCTAAATAAGCTCTTCAGACGAACTGAAATACCAGTCGACACCAATTTACGTGAGTGTTGGCCAAGGAACCTTGTCACGTCACAAATGCAGACTAGCGTGTAGAGCCTCTAGTCTAGGGCTAGCTGGCCTGAGGGATAAAGATTGGCATGCATAAAGATTATTCCTCAGTCTCACTGATCACGCTACGATGGATTCATCCATGCATGCTGCTCAGGAAAAGGAACCACATGGTCGGAGGATCTTGCTGGTCGCCTCTTGCCACTTTTACATTGTTCTCCATGCCGGACCTGATGTGGCGGTTAACGCTAATGCAGAAATGGAGCCATTGGGCTGGCACTGTGAGCTGGTAAAGAGCAGCCTGCAGCGCAGGAGGCTTGTCTTGGCGAAAGCACCTCGCTTACCGTAGCCTAAAGCGTTTTATTCCATCACCATCCTTTCTGATCGCACATCAGCGTATAGAGGCATGCAGCAATGTCTGTCCGTCTTTCTTGTTTCGGAATGTCGGAGAACGCGCGCAAAATAGAACTCACGATAATAGCCAAATGTGCATTGCGCTAGGTTTGATGTATTCATCCAAGTTTTACTTTTATAATCTAGTCTGGTACTAATAATACAAGTAAGCTTGGCAATTTTCTCTTTTTTTTTTCCTAAAAGAATGAAGAACTTGATCAGGCCCACTGACCGTTGGGCCTGTTGCTTCGTGGACTTTAGTGAGTATGGAGGACTCGGTGGTGGTGGGCTTTGATTGTGTCGTGAAGTGTCGTGTGAAACCCTGGGTTCCTGGGGCTATAAGTTGAATGTCCAACATATTATTATGGACTAACTTATTTATTAAACGTATAGGTGTAGATTCACTAGTATGCAATTTGAAGATTCTAAGTCCAAACGAGCACTAAACAGGCCAGAAAGTGCAACTATAAGTAAAAGAATAAAATTGTGAGGTTTGAAGTTTTAGATAAGTTGCATATGCATGTTACAATGTTTTCAACACTTTAGTTTGATGACTAACTCATTTTTTTGAGAAAAGTGTGTATTGGACTTAGTGTGGTCTATAATTCAAATCCTAGTGAAACTATAAGAAAAAGGTGTGTTCTCTCGACTTAGTTCAATTGATTATATTCTAACTATGTTTGTAAGTCGTAGGGAAACTCACAAGAAAGTCCAAGTTAAATAGAACAAGATTTAGAAGAAAAGGACTTAACTACCAGGTCTAGGTGAGAGCACCTAGAGGGGGGTGAATAGGTGATCCTGTGAAACTTAAACTTATAGCCACAAAAACTTGTTAAGTGTTAGCACAATAATTGCCAAGTGGCTAGAGAGGAGTCTCAACAAAACACAATACCACAAAAGATCAAACACAGAGATGACACAGTGGTTATCCCGTGGTTCGGCCAAGACCAACGCTTGCCTACTCCACGTTGTGGCGTCCCAACGGACGAGGGTTGCAATCAACCCCTCTCAAGCGGTCCAAAGACCAACTTGAATACCACGGTGTTTTGCTTTGCCTTTCAATATCCCGTTTGCGAGGAATCTCCACAACTTGGAGCCTCTCGCCCTTACACTTGAGATTCACAAAGAAATACGGAGTAGGGGAGGGAAGCAACACACACAAATCCACAGCAAAATGCGCACACACACGACCAAGAGTCGAGCTCAAAAGACTATCAGCTTGTTCGCTGCGGCTTGCTGCGGCTGCAATCCGGCTGCGGCTGCGGCTTCTACAGTATTTTTCCCTCTATGGATTGCAGCTGCAGCAATCCAAACAGCTGCAACAGTGTCGGCTTGTAGCCAGCCGAACACGCCCTATCTCAAAGTTCTCACTAGAACGGAGCTCGAATCACTGAGAATGACAAATGAATGCGCAAAGACTGAGTGTGGATGATCAAGAATGCTCTAAGGTTGCTTGGTGTACTCCTCCATGCGCCTAGGGATCCCTTTTATAGCCCCAAGGCAGCTAGGAGCCGTTGAGAACAAATCTGGAAGGCCATCCTTGCCTTCTGTCGTCGGGCGCACCGGACAGTCCGGTGCACACCGGACAGTGTCCGGTGCCCGATTTCCTTCCTTAAATGGCGAAGCCGACCGTTGGCGGCCAGAGAGCCGTTGGCGCACCGGACATGTCCGGTGCACACCGGACAGTCCGGTGCCATCTTCTAGCCGTTGGCTCAGCCACGTGTCCCGCGCAGATTGCGCGGCCGACCGTTGGCCCGGCCGACCGATGCCTCACCGGACAGTCCGGTGCACACCGGACAGTCCGGTGAATTTTAGCCGTACGTCGTCGGCGAATTCCCGAGAGCGGCCACTTCGCTTGAGCCAGCCTGGCGCACCGGACACTGTCCGGTGCACCACCGGACAGTCCGGTGTGCCAGACAGAGCTGAGTCTTGGCTGTACACAGCCAAGCCTTTTTCACCTCCTTTCTTTTCTTCTTCTTTCTGTTTCTAACACTTAGACAAAAATATTAGTACACAAAACCAATGTACTAAGGCTTAGAAACATACCTTTACTCTTGATTTGCACTTTGTTCATCCATGGGCATAGATTCACATTTAAGCACTTGTGTTGGCACTCAATCACCAAAATACTTAGAAATGGCCCAAGGGCACATTTCCCTTTCAATCTCCCCCTTTTTGGTGATTTATGCCAACACAACATAAAGCAACTAGAACAAGTGCAATATCACTTCAAATAAAAACTCAAATGTATTTTGATTCAATTTGGCATATATGGATCATCCTTTGCCACCACTTGGTTTGTTTTTGCAAATCAAACTCAAAAACCTATCTCTAAGTCAAATCCACTTGTAGAGACATAAAGAGAGGTTTTCCAAGAGAAATTGATTCAAAAACTCCCCCTTTTTCCCAAAATCAACACTTCTCCCACAAGAAGCCAACAAAAGAGTTTTTAACAAACCAAAAACTCTAATCTACTATTTTCAAAATTTCTCAAGTGGTAGCTGATCCATTTATTGCTTTGGCCTTTATTTTCTCCCCCTTTGGCATCAAGCACCAAAACGGGATCAATCTTGGCCCTATAACCCCATTGCCTCACCAAAATCTTCAATTAAGAGCAAATAGGCAATAAGAGTTTAAAGATGAACTTGGAAGAGTTACTCTTTTCATCGGAGTGCAGTGGAAGTCTTGCATGGTCCAAGTCCACCATTTTCCCTTTCAATTCTCCTTGGAGACTAAAACAACCAAACTCAAGTACATGGTTAGTCTCAAAGGGTCAAGTTGTAGCACAGCTCCCCCTAAATATGTGCATCACTTGCAAACAGGACTTGTGAGGTCCAGGGAGTGTTTGTACAACTTGAGCACCACAATAAGCATCAAAATGCAGAAAGAACATGATCAAAAGCATAAACACATGTATGCTACATTTCAATCCAAGTTCCGCGAATCTAAGATATTGAGCTCACTACGCAGCCTGCAAAAGGTCTTCTCATCTAGAGGCTTGGTAAAGATATCGGGTAGCTGGTTCTCGGTGCTAACATGAAACACTTCAATATCCCCCTTTTGCTGGTGGTCTCTCAAAAAGTGATGCCGGATGTCAATGTGCTTTGTGCGGCTGTGTTCAACAGGATTTTCCGCCATGCGGATAGCACTCTCATTGTCACATAGGAGTGGGACTTTGCTCAGATTGTAGCCAAAGTCCCGAAGGGTTTGCCTCATCCAAAGTAGCTGCGCGCAACACTGTCCTGCGGCAACATACTCGGCCTCAGCGGTGGATAGGGCAACGGAGGTTTGTTTCTTAGAGTTCCATGACACCAGGGACCTTCCTAAGAATTGGCACGTCCCAGATGTACTCTTCCTATCGACCTTACATCCAGCATAGTCGGAATCTGAGTATCCAACCAAGTCAAAGGTAGACCCCTTTGGATACCAGAGCCCGAAGCAAGGCGTAGCAACCAAATATCTAAGAATTCGCTTCACCGCCACTAAGTGACACTCCTTAGGATCGGATTGAAACCTAGCACACATGCATACGCTAAGCATAATATCCGGTCTACTAGCACATAAATAAAGTAAAGACCCTATCATTGACCGGTATGCTTTTTGATCAACGGACTTACCTCCTTTGTTGAGGTCGGTGTGTCCGTCGGTCCCCATCGGAGTCTTTGCGGGCTTGGCGTCCTTCATCCCAAACCGCTTTAGCAGATCTTGTGTGTACTTCGTTTGGGAGATGAAGGTGCCGTCTTTGAGTTGCTTCACTTGGAACCCAAGGAAGTAGTTCAACTCGCCCATCATCGACATCTCGAATTTCTGCGTCATCACCCTGCTAAACTCTTCACAAGACTTTTGGTTAGTAGAACCAAATATTATGTCGTCGACATAAATTTGGCACACAAAAAGATCACCATTGCAAGTCTTAGTAAAAAGAGTTGGATCGGCTTTCCCAAACTTGAAAGCATTAGTAATTAAAAAGTCTCTAAGGCATTCATACCATGCTCTTGGGGCTTGCTTAAGTCCATAGAGCGCCTTAGAGAGCTTACACACGTGGTCGGGGTACCGTTCATCCTCGAAGCCAGGGGGTTGCTCCACGTACACCTCCTCTTTGATTGGCCCGTTGAGGAAAGCGCTCTTCACATCCATTTGGTACAACCTGAAAGAATGGTGAGCGGCATATGCTAGCAAGATGCGAATTGACTCTAGCCTAGCCACAGGAGCAAAAGTCTCCTCAAAGTCCAAACCTGCGACTTGGGCATAACCTTTTGCCACAAGTCGAGCCTTGTTCCTCGTCACCACCCCGTGCTCGTCCTGTTCTTCCTCTCTACCACACCATTTTGCTGTGGAGTGTAGGGAGCGGAGAACTCGTGCTTGATCCCTTCCTCCTCAAGGAACTCCTCCACTTGAAGGTTCTTGAACTCGGACCCGTTGTCGCTCCTTATCTTCTTCACCCTGAGCTCAAACTCATTTTGAGCTCTCCTGAGGAAGCGCTTGAGGGTTCCTTGGGTTTCAGACTTATCCTGCAAAAAGAACACCCAAGTGAAGCGGGAAAAGTCATCAACAATAACTAAACCATACTTACTTCCTCCTATGCTTAGATAGGCGACGGGTCCGAAGAGGTCCATATGTAGCAGTTCCAGGGGTCTTGATGTTGTCATCACATTTTTGGTGTGATGAGAGCCTCCCACCTGTTTCCCTGCTTGACAAGCTGCACAAGGTCTATCTTTTTCGAAATGAACATTGGTTAGACCTATCACGTGTTCTCCCTTTAGAAGCTTGTGGAGGTTCTTCATCCCCACATGTGCTAAGCGGCGATGCCACAGCCAGCCCATGCAAGTCTTAGCCATTAAGCATGCATCTAGACCGGCCTCTTCTTTTGCAAAATCAACTAAGTAAAGCTTGCCATCTAGAATACCCTTAAAAGCTAGTGAACCATCACATCTTCTAAAGACAGACACATCTACATTTGTAAATAGACAGTTATATCCCATATTGCATAGTTGACTAACAGATAGCAAATTATATCCAAGAGACTCTACTAAAAACACATTAGAGATAGAGTGCTCATTTGAGATTGCAATTTTACCTAACTCTTTTACCTTGCCTTGATTCCCATCACCGAATATTATTGAATCTTGGGAATCTTTATTCTTGACGTAGGAGGTGAACATCTTCTTCTCCCCCGTCATATGGTTTGTGCATCCGCTGTCAATAATCCAGCTTGAACCCCCGGATGCATAAACCTGCAAGGCAAATTTAGGCTTGGGTCTTAGGTACCCAACTCATGTTGGGTCCTGCAAGGTTAGCACAAATATCCTTAGGGACCCAAATGCAAGTTTTGTCTCCCTTGCATTTTGCCCCTAATTTTCTCGCAACTATCTTCCTATCCTTTCTACAAATAGCAAAAGAAGCATTTAAAGCATGATATATTGTAGAAGGTTCATTAACTTTTCTAGGAACATTAACAACATTTTTCCTAGGCATATTATGAATAACATTTCTCCTACCAACATTTCTATCATGCACATAAGAAGAACTAGAAGCAAACATTGCATGAGAATCAAAGGCATTACAACTTCTATAAGCATTTCTAGGTTGTCTTCTATCATAGTACATAAAGGCATGGTTCTTTTGCACACTACTAGCCATAGGGGCCTTCCCTTTCTCCTTGGCGGAGATAGGAGCCTTATGGCTTGTCAAGTCCTTGACTTCCCTCTTGTAGCCAAGTCCATCCTTAATTGAGGGGTGTCTACCAATTGTGTAGGCATCCCTTGCAAATTTTAGCTTATCAAAATTACTCTTGCTAGTCTTAAGTTGAGCATTAAGACTAGCCAATTCATCATTAAGTTTGGAAATTGAAACTAGGTGTTCACTACAAGCATCAATGTCAAAATCTTTACACCTATTACAAGTTTCAACAATTTCTGCACAAGATGTTGATTTACTAGCTATTTCTAACTTAGCAATAGTTTCATGACAAGAAGATAATTCACTAGAGAGCATTTCATTTCTCTTAATTTCTAGAGCAAGAGATTTCTGAGCTTCTACAAATTTATCATGTTCTTCATACAACAAATCCTCTTGCTTTTCTAAAAGTATATTCCTATCATTCAAGGCATCAATCAATTCATTAATTTTGTCTACCTTAGCTCTATCTAATCCCTTGAATAAGCATGAGTAATCTATCTCATCATCATCACTAGACTCATCCTCACTTGAAGAAGCATAAGTACTAGTATTTGGAATGCTTACTTTCTTCTCCCTTGCCATGAGGCAAGTGTGACGCTCGTTGGGGAAGAGGGATGACTTGTTGAAGGCAGTGGCGGCGAGTCCCTCATTGTCGGAGTCGGACGAGGAGCAGTCCGAGTCCCACTCCTTGCCAAGATGAGCCTCGCCCTTTGCCTTCTTATAGTTCTTCTTTTTCTCCCTCTTGTTCCCTTGATCCTGATCACTATCATTTTCGGGACAGTTAGCAATAAAATGACCAAGCTTACCGCATTTGAAGCATGAGCGCTTCCCCTTGGCTTTGGTCTTGCTTGGCTGTCCCTTGCGACCTTTAAGCACTGTCTTGAATCTTTTGATGATGAGAGCCATCTCTTCATCATTAAGTCCAGCCGCCTCAATTTGTGCCACCTTGCTGGGTAGCGTCTCCTTGCTTCGTGTTGCCTTGAGAGCAAGGGGTTGCGGCTCGTTGATCAGACCATTCAAGGCGTCGTCCACGTACCTTGCCTCCTTGATCATCATTCGCCCGCTAACGAATTTCCCAAGAACTTCTTCGGGCGACATCTTGGTGTACCTGGGATTTTCACGTATATTGTTCACCAAATGAGGATCAAGAACGGTAAATGACCTTAGCATTAGGCGGACGACGTCGTGGTCCGTCCATCGCGTGCTCCCGTAGCTCCTTATTTTGTTGATAAGGGTCTTGAGCCGGTTGTATGTTTGTGTCGGTTCCTCCCCCCTTATCATCGCGAACCGTCCAAGCTCGCCCTCCACCAACTCCATTTTGGTGAGCAAGGTGACGTCGTTTCCCTCATGAGAGATCTTGAGGGTGTCCCAGATCTGCTTGGCATTGTCCAAGCCGCTCACCTTGTGATACTCGTCCCTGCACAAAGAGGCTAGCAACACAGTAGTAGCTTGTGCATTTTTATGAATCTGTTCATTAATAAACACAGGGCTATCTGAGCTATCAAATTTCATTCCACTTTCCACAATCTCCCAAATGCTTGGATGGAGAGAAAACAGGTGAGTACGCATTTTGTGGCTCCAAAATCCGTAATCCTCTCCATCAAAGTGAGGGGGCTTGCCAAGTGGAATGGGGAGTAATTGAGTATTTGAACTATGCGGGATGCGCGAATAATCGAAAGAAAAATTTGAGTTAACCGTATTTCGTCTATCGTCGTCGTCGTCGTCCTTTTGGGAGGAGGAAGATTCGTCGCTGTCGTAGTAGACAATTTCCTTGATGCGCCTTGTCTTCTTCTTCCTCCCGTCTTTTCTTTTATGGCCCGAGCCTGAGTCGGTGGACCTGTCATCATTGGGCTCGTTGACGAAGGTCTCCTTCTCCTTGTCGTTGATCACCATCCCCTTGCCCTTAGGATCCATCTCTCCGGGCGGTTAGTCCCTTTCTTGAAGAGAATGGCTCTGATACCAATTGAGAGCACCTAGAGGGGGGTGAATAGGTGATCCTGTGAAACTTAAACTTATAGCCACAAAAACTTGTTAAGTGTTAGCACAATAATTGCCAAGTGGCTAGAGAGGAGTCTCAACAAAACACAATACCACAAAAGATCAAACACAGAGATGACACAGTGGTTATCCCGTGGTTCGGCCAAGACCAACGTTTGCCTACTCCACGTTGTGGCGTCCCAACGGACGAGGGTTGCAATCAACCCCTCTCAAGCGGTCCAAAGACCAACTTGAATACCACGGTGTTTTGCTTTGCCTTTCAATATCCCGTTTGCGAGGAATCTCCACAACTTGGAGCCTCTCGCCCTTACACTTGAGATTCACAAAGAAATATGGAGTAGGGGAGGGAAGCAACACACACAAATCCACAGCAAAATGCGCACACACACGACCAAGAGTCGAGCTCAAAAGACTATCTCAAAGTTCTCACTAGAACGGAGCTCGAATCACTGAGAATGACAAATGAATGCGCAAAGACTGAGTGTGGATGATCAAGAATGCTCTAAGGTTGCTTGGTGTACTCCTCCATGCGCCTAGGGGTCCCTTTTATAGCCCCAAGGCAGCTAGGAGCCGTTGAGAACAAATCTGGAAGGCCATCCTTGCCTTCTGTCGTCGGGCGCACCGGACAGTCCGTTGCACACCGGACAGTGTCCGGTGCCCGATTTCCTTCCTTAAATGGCGAAGCCGACCGTTGGCGTCCAGAGAGCCGTTGGCGCACCGGACATGTCCGGTGCACACCGGACAGTCCGGTGCCATCTTCTAGCCGTTGGCTCAGCCACGTGTCCCGCGCAGATTGCGCGGCCGACCGTTGGCTCGGCCGACCGATGCCTCACCGGACAGTCCGGTGCACACCGGACAGTCCGGTGAATTTTAGCCGTACGTCGTCGGCGAATTCCCGAGAGCGGCCACTTCGCTTGAGCCAGCCTGGCGCACCGAACACTGTCCGATGCACCACCGGACAGTCCGGTGTGCCAGACAGAGTTGAGTCTTGGCTGTACACAGCCTAGCCTTTTTCACCTCCTTTCTTTTCTTCTTCTTTCTGTTTCTAACACTTAGACAAAAATATTAGTACACAAAACCAATGTACTAAGGCTTAGAAACATACCTTTACTCTTGATTTGCACTTTGTTCATCCATGGGCATAGATTCACATTTAAGCACTTGTGTTGGCACTCAATCACCAAAATACTTAGAAATGGCCCAAGGGCACATTTCCCTTTCACTAGGACTCACCGAACCGGTCTGATGGTGCACCGAACTGAATGCATAGAAAGTCCAGACTTAGGTGTTTGGATGACCTAGTGCATCGGACCCCATCCATACAAACTCGGTGGTTTCGAGAATTTTATTTATATTTTTTATCATGATCAGTGAATGATCTCGTGTGCATCGAACCTCTTCACCAACAATTACTTTGGCGGCCAACGACTACTTCAACGATCGAATGACATGTGGACGGCCCGGAGGTGCACTGAATCGATCCGGTGCAGAGCGAAGTGGAAGGTTCCAGTAATCCCGAAGATGGCTCTACATGAAGCAGTCCGGTGGTTCACCGGACCGGTCCAGTGCGTTAGCCGAGAGCACAATTTCAACAGTTTTTTATGGAAGGTTCAACAACTATGGGACACTTTTTGACTATAAAAGACCCCCACGACCTCCATTAATACCCAAGTATACCAAGAGGACTTATTTCACTCCTACACATTTTAAATATAAGGCTCAAAACAACAAAACATCCTTCCAACGGCGGACCTATTTATAAAAAAATCGTCAAACAATTATAGGGCTCGGTCTCACGGGTCCTCAATATAGTACCCCATATACAAGATCCATATCCTTGTTTTCTCTTATATAGGGTTTGCTTCCAGAGTATAGTGGGACAGAGTCGTTTCACTCCTAATTTATTATTGTTTGGATTGATGGTATATAAGAAAAAGTGATTCTAAAAACAAAAAATATGCTTTAATGTTGAACTATTTGACTCCCTAAAATCTCTTGGACAGAGCCGCTCCTATGAATGGAGCCGTTCCGTCTCAACGGGTTCCGAAACCAAACACTATCTTAATCTCCAACCATTTATTTCACAATAATATGATTTATTTTCTAAATATAAGTATTTAACGCTAACTTTGGAATACAATTTTTATCAAGACCTTAAACACTTCCAATACGATACTATTTCAATTTTTAGGACTTTACGAAAGTCTCTTGTTGAGATGCTCTAACTTATGAAACACGTGTCGTTTGGTTTATAAAAGGTAACGTAAATGGTAATGTAACGATTTACATTCAAATACCGACGATAACAAATTTCAAGGTGATATCTATTTATAGTGTAGTATCGACTGCGGTTAGATTTAAACAAATATGATTTAACGAACGGCACCCTGGCCGTACCGCACCACTCCTACGGTCCTATCTACAATCACGATTCACGAGTACGACCGTGAAAGTTCCATTTCGTCCGGGCACCGTGTCCCACGGACCATCGAGTGCAGCCGTGCAGGCACGCCGGCACGGGCACCCTTTGGTACGCGAAGTGCGGCCACCCACCGGGCCCCTCCCACGCAGGCCACAAACACTCTACGCCCCACCCCCCGCCACAGAAGATCCACCAATAGTTCTACGATCTCATCGCACAAGCGATGAACGCGGCCGCTACCGCTCCCAAACATTGAAACATACGAACGCGCGCGCGTGCACAGGCCACAGCCAGCCGCGAGATACAACATACAACGCGCGCGCACGAAATCCACACCACACCAATCCAAGAACAGATCCACATCACCGCTCCCCCTTCCTTTCTTTCCTTGGTTGCTGACCTCCGCATCGAGGGAAAAAAGGACTACTGCCAGGGCAGGCAGCGCAGCGGGACGGAAGAGCATCAAACGCCATCACCAGCAGAAGCAGCAGCAGCAAGTCAATAATAAAAGTCGGAGGCATCAAATCCAAAAGGTTTTTATTAGCATGGAAGCGATCCAAACCCCTGACCAATTCGGGACGAGCAGCAGGCGGAGGGGGAGTTGCATCTGTGCCCTCTCCTGTTGCTCCTCCTCGCGGTCGCGCGCGCCCGGGTCCTGTTGTTCCGCGCTGGGGTGCGCCCGCCGATCCTGTTCTACTTCGCGTCTGGGCTGCGACGTTACCTACTGCCGCCGTCACCCATTGGTGGAATTCGTGGCGCGGATCGAGCCGCGGGCTTGCTTCCGGCTCGGTGCCTGTGTATTTATTCGCGGAAATCGCCCTAGCGTGTGATTAGGTTTGTTGTTCTTCTGTGTGGCCTAGTCTTCGCGTGTTGTGGTTTGTTGTCCGCTGGAGGCGAATCTAGGGTTACGGTCGTCCGGGATGGAGTCCTCCGACGACGGGGGCTCCGGGCCGCTGCTGCTGGCGGCGGGGATGGGGAGTCCCGGCCATTCGTTGGTCCCCGCGGCCGTCGGCGGT
Organism: Zea mays; assembly: GCF_902167145.1. Classification (NCBI taxonomy): domain Eukaryota; kingdom Viridiplantae; phylum Streptophyta; class Magnoliopsida; order Poales; family Poaceae; genus Zea; species Zea mays. Next base: position 175,938,016 of record NC_050101.1, on the reverse strand, counting down.
GCGAGTAGCGCACCTGGCGCCTCCGGATCCGGGGGGAAGCCGCCGGTGAAGCGCGTCATGAAGACGCCCTACCAGCTGGAGGTTCTGGAGAGGACGTATGCAGGTTCGTCGACTACTGATGACTCTGAATGTTTTGGGGGTTTGTTTTTGCGGGCCTCTGATCGAATTGTGCTTGTGTTTTTCATGGGGATTTCGTTTGCGCAGAGGATTCGTACCCAAACGAGACGAAGCGGGCGGAGCTATCGGTGCAGTTAAACCTCACGGACAGGCAGCTGCAGATGTGGTTCTGCCACCGCCGGCTCAAGGACCGGAAACCGCTGGCCAAGAGGCAACTGAGGGACGACGAGGTTAGCGCCCCAGTCATAGCGCCATCACCTGTGCTTCCGCCTCCATCGCCGCCCAGCGAGATGATAGCGGGGACTGTTGGAACCTATCGTGAGCAGCTGCCACCCTATTCCAGGAGAGGGCCTGACCGGCCATCCGTGCCTAGGCTATCTGTGCCCGAGATTGGGAGGAGATACTACGAACCTCCACAAGTTATGCTGCCTCACATGGCACCAGTGCACCTTACACAAGCGGAGCATCGGGTGATCAATTCTGTAGAAGCACTTATAGGGGAGCCTTTGAGGGATGATGGGCCAGTGCTTGGTATTGAATTTGATCCACTTCCTCCTGGTGCATTTGGCACACCTATAGGTAAGAACCTTGTACTCATGATGCGTTATATTTGATGCCTTAATATATTTTTCAAATAAATTTACAATACACAAGACTGATTTAGAAGCCTATTGTGTAGACCTTTCAATCTCATCCAACTGTCCTTCAAATACATTTTTTATAGATGTAGTGGATATAGACTCAGATTTCTACTTACTGTCTTTTTATAGCGTTGGGAAGTTTTGACATGGATTATTTTGTAGAGTTTGAAACCTGAATTGTTGCCAATGTATTCTTGCCATATTTACATTATGCTGTGAAAGGGGCCTCTAGCTGAGTTGGTTAGGTGGTCTGAGTAGCACTTCTCAGGTCCTGGGTTCGACTCCCCGTGGGGCTGTGGTTAAAAAATTCCCCTCATTTGTCCCACGCCAAAGCACATGTTTAAGGCCCAGCCCCTGTCACGGTTGTGTTCTCACATGGGCTATGGTGCCACACTGCCACTGTATAGGCATGGGATCAGGGGTTTTCTCGACCCCGAGGCTGTCTTACCCCTGCAGTTCTAGTTTTTTTTTCATATTTACATTATGCTGATTTATTTTCTGCTATTTGTTTTCAATGTTCTGGAGCAGTTCCTGAGCCACCAAGGCAGCCCTTCCGATCATATGATACCAAGATGTTTTTTGGGCATGATTCCAAACCCATGAAGGTATACATTACATCGTTAGTTTACTTGCATACAAATGCTTGTTTTTTTTCACAACTTCATCCACCTTTTGTCTTTGAATAGATGACATAAATAGAGACTCTATCCATTTTTCTATGTGTTGTTTCCATCAATCTGCCTTCCCATAGGGATTCTTTTCAATGGAGTAGTGGTTGCAGTTTGCAGTTAATGATACTTTTGCCATTTTCCGTAAGCCAAGGTTGTGCAATCGAGTTTTTATGTAATAAATATGAAATTTAATGGTATTGGAGTCATGCGCTGCTGTGTTGCATGTTTTATTCATTTCATGCAGACTGTTGCATTGAAGGAAATGGACATTATATTTGCATGATCTGTTTATAGAGCATATTCTTTTTCGTTAGATGTGTTACTGTACATTTGTTTCATGATTATATTATAATTTACCACACCTCATGGATTTGCATTGTTTGGAGTTTTTGAGTTCTATTCTATCTATTGTCTGCTGTTTTTTGTTGGATGAGGTTATTGTTTTTTAATAATACGATCACGGATAAGTTCAAACTTTAAAATCTGTTTCTCCTTTGTAGGCTTTGGCATTTTTGCCTGCCACAGACCCTTTACTTCCAAATAGAGGGAAACAGAAGTCCTTGGTTGGGTCTTCTCATCTTGGCTCACAGGCAGTACATGAATATCAATTTCTTCCTGAGCAGCCAAGTGACACATATGAGAGGGCAAGCCAGTCACACTTCTATAATGCTCCAGCAGAGGCATCAAACTTGAGGGTAGCTCCTCTGTCTACAGGTTCACGCTTTCTACATGGACTTGAGCAGGCACCTAGCTATACGTTTCACAGTCAATCATCTGGTTCTAGCCATTCGGCTCATCGTGGCAGATCGCCGATTGCATTGGCATTGACAGATCATGAGGGGGCTTTGTCAAATATTAATGTTAGCCCAACTCCAATCCATGGCAAATTTAGCATCCCTCAAGTTGCTGGATTTGAAAGCTCCCTCGCATCCTCTGAAAGAATGGGATATCATGATGATGATACATATCGTGTGGACAGAAAGCGCAAGGTATGTTCTTGCTGCATTTGTGGGTATATTCCTTTTCTTATTTTGTATTAATACTTTTTGATATAATATTATCTTTGTCTAATGTTACTTCACTTCAGCATAATGAGGAAGCTAAGACTGTTAGGGAGGTTGAGGCTCATGAAAAGAGAATCAGAAAGGAGCTTGAGAAGCAAGATCTGCTGAATAGAAAGGTCTTCCTTAGTTGCACTAAGAAAGTTCATGCATACCTTTCATGATGCATTATTATTTTTTCCTCTTTCTGCAGAGAGAAGAACAAATGCAGAGGGAAACAGAGAGACTTGGTCGTGAGAGACGAAAGGAAGAGGAGAGGTTGATGCGTGAAAGGCAGAGGGAAGAAGAGAAATTCCAAAGGGAACAAAGACGTGCACACAAGCGTATGGAAAAGTTTATGCAGAAACAATCTATAAGAGTAAGTTCCCTAGTTTTGCAGCCTTTATTTGCAATACAAATTGTGTAAACTGCATACTTTTAAGTCTAGAAAGCTGGTACTGTTTAGTTCTTAATTTATTGTATGCACAGGCTGAAAAACTAAGACAAAAAGAGGAGCTTCGACGAGAGAAAGAAGCAGCGAAGCAGAAGGCTGCTAATGAGAGGGCTACAGCACGTAGAATCGCGCGGGAGAGTATGGAACTGATGGAAGATGAGCGCTTAGAATTATTAGAACTGGCCTCTCGTAGTAAAGGGCTCCTCTCAATGGTTTCTCTTGATAGTGACACATTACAGCAGCTTGATTCATTTAGAGGTACACCACATTTACAGATCTGTGCTTCTGGACCACGTACACTGCTTGATGTGATGTAAGAAATTTTGTTTTCTCCTTTTGCAGGAATGCTGGGAAAGTTTCCTCCTGAAACTGTGAGACTGAAGGTGCCTTTTTCAATAAAACCATGGGCAGATTCCGAGGATATTATTGGAAACCTTTTGATGGTACATCCTGATATCTAGAATGTACATTTTCTCCTTCCGAAATAATTTAGTGGTTATAAAAGCTTTATAATTTTTTTTGACATAGCTCTTTCTGTAAGAAAGTACTTCCCTTAAGATAAGATTCTTCAGTGAACAGACTAGAATATAGAGGTTCAATAGGCCTATTGATGTCTCTGTTGTCTTTTTGGAGCTCCATTCTTGTGTTGCTGTGATTTATGATCCTATTGGATCATGTATTCTCCTCATGTTACTATTTTTTGGCTATCCTGCTACTGCATCATGGAATTGCATATCTTAAGAGTGCATCACGTCTTATAATTTATAAATTAATGTTTCTAATAGAACATGTTGTTGATGAAATCCAGGTTTGGAAGTTCTTTGTTACCTTTGGTGATGTTCTTGGGCTTCCATCATTCACATTGGATGAGTTCGTGCAGGCTCTTCATGATTATGTAAGTTCTAGATATAGCATATCATGTCGAAAGGTAGTCTTGATATGATGACATGATGCTGGTTCATTTTATATCTTGACAACTAGGACAGAGACATGGTCCTAGCCTTTTTTCTTCTGTACCATCTGCTTGTTTCATTGAGTAAAGATATCAGCATATTATGATCTCATGCACTGTCTCATTTAACTTAACTCCTGTGAGTGATATTTACATTTCCTTTTCCACACTTTGTTGGATCGTGACTGTTTCATGTATCTTTGAATCTTTTCTCATACCATTTCATGGATTTAGATGTGTGCCAATTCTTATTCATGTGATAGGATTCAAGGCTCTTAGGTGAATTGCATATTGCTCTGTTGAAATCTATCATTAAAGATATTGAGGATGTTGCCCGGACTCCTTCAGTTGCTTTAGGTGTAAATCAGAGCAGTTCTGCCAATCCTGGAGGTGGTCACCCACAAATTGTTGAAGGGGTATGTATTCAGCATTGCTGATTCTCTGAAACAAAGTTTTTTGTTCTTTTTTGAAGGATAGTAATGAGTTTTTAATGAAAAACATTTCTTGTTTAGGCGTATGCTTGGGGCATCAACATACTTAACTGGCAGCACCACTTGAACTTTCTTACATGGCCAGAAATATTGCGCCAATTTGGTTTATGTGCTGGTTTTGGGCCTCAGTTAAAGAAAAGCAATGCTGAAATTGTCCATCACCGTGACAATAACGAGGTATTTGATCATTGACAGTTTCCGTTGTGAACCTCGATGATACTTTGACAGTTACATTATAATCATGTGGAGTATTTTATATTTCATAGAGTAATTTGGAGGAAACATGATTGCATTGTTTAGCCAATGCTCTATTCTTGTTTACTTGTCGTTTTAGGCAATGCCATTGTATTCAATACACACATTTGACCGTTACTTTTCCTACATCCTATAATAGCAGGATATGTGAAACATATATGACCTGAGAGTATTTTTCTCTTGTATATAGTAGGTGTCACATTTTTTTCTTGAATACGTAGGAGAGCTGTGCATCATTATATTAAAGAAGAGGGGAAAAGGCCTGAGGCCTGGAACAAACAGGACAAACACACACCAGACAAACACATCAAACACACACCAGACACACGCACACATCATACACACACCAGACACACACAACACTCCACCACCACAACAAACAAAGTAGGTGTCACAGTTAGCGTACACATTCTTAAACGATATCTATTTGAGAATGGGTGGGGGTTGGACATTGACATTCACACCACTTGTATTTTAGGCATCTGGAGACTGGAATCACCATGTGGTGGGGCATCATAAAACTGTGGATAGGAGAAATGTAGTGGACTCACTAACATATTAGAATTGTTATATAATTCTGTATTATTTTAATGTCATTGCTTTATGTAGTATTTTGTTGTTGTTGGAAACATGCGAAAATTAGTGCTTCAAGGCTTAATTAGCGTATCTGCCTGGACTGATAAGCTGACAAGTCTTCATTTGATCCATGGGTGATATTTGACGGACTAGATTGGCCATTCCATTTTACATGGCCAAAATTTGATCCCATGCAGAGGGGAGTAATTGGACGATGCCGCTGGCATCTGGTAGAAAACTAACATTTTATGAGAAACTCACATATACTATACACATTACTGTTTGGAGTCTTAAAGTTGATTAGACTAGTATCTGTGGCCTCAAGAATTTAGGTCTTAAATGGGCCTGTTAGCACTTCCAGGGAATGAATAGGTGTTAAGTGGATCACCAGCAGTAGCAGGGTTATGGTAAGAAAGGTTTTGGGTTAATTTATTTGAAATTGACTGGATTCGATTTTAAATAGGTGTTCATGACAATTCAAAAAAGTATAGTTGCATCCTCATATTTGCAGCAGACTTGTTTTTTAAACTGTTTCCTTTGCTGTTCGTATAAGCAAGATGGAAATTTTCCAAAATATCTTATCAAATCGTGTTTTTTAAAGGTCCATAATGGTGTAGATGTCATTTCCATTCTGCGAAATGGTTCAGCGGCTGTGAAGGCTGCTGCTTTAATGAAAGAAAGAGGGTATACTAATCGCAGGTCTCGACACCGTCTGACACCTGGAACAGTAAAGTTTGCTGCTTTCTATGTACTGTCACTTGAAGGGAGCAGAGGTCTCACGATATTGGAAGTTGCAGAAAAGATCCAGGTATATCTACATCAAACAAATTTCTAGATTGATACTGACCTGTTATTTCTAATGGAACCTATACTGGTTTGTTCTTGTTTCTCTTCAGAAATCTGGACTGAGAGACCTTACAACAAGTAAGACACCAGAGGCATCTGTATCTGCGGCATTGTCGAGAGACACTAAGCTTTTTGAAAGAACAGCACCTTCGACATATTGTGTTAAAACTCCTTACAGAAAGGACCCAGATGACTCTGAGGCTGTGTTGTCAGCAGCACGTGAAAAAATCAGGGTTTTTCAGAATACACTTTCAGAGTGTGAAGAAGTGGAGAAGGATGTGGATGAGGCTGAGAGGGATGAGGATTCTGAATGTGATGATGCTACTGATGACGCTGATGGTGACGACGTGAATATTGAGGGCAAGGATGCCAAGTCTCCTCTAGTTGGAGCTCAATATGACACACAAATTACAGTAGTTGGTGATGTAAAGAAAGAATCAAACAGTGTGATGAACATATCAGTGCCACCAAGCATTCAAATTAAATCTAGTGCAAGTGTACCGTTGCATACTTTAGACAGTAAAGCAAGTAGTTCAACTGACCCACAAGTTGGAGATGATGATAAAGACACTGAGATAGATGAAAGTAACCAAGGGGAGTCCTGGGTACAGGGGTTAGCTGAGGGTGACTATTGTGATCTTAGTGTGGACGAACGGCTCAATGCTTTCGTTGCGCTTATTGGTGTTGCCACAGAAGGAAATTCTATCCGTGCAATTCTGGAGGTAATGTTTATATTGTGATTTTGTTATCTTGCTATTTTCCTATTGAACATCATCTGAACAACAGACTTTACAGGAACGCCTAGAAGCAGCAAGTGCTTTGAAAAAACAAATGTGGGCTGAGGCACAACTTGATAAGAGGCGTTCAAGGGATGACTTTACTAGTAAGGTGCAGTATGATTCTTGTGTGGGTATAAAGGTTGATACAGATCAAAAAAATAATGCTGCTGAAAGTACACTTGTGCCAGTGGATAACCCTATTAGAAACAACAACGGAAATTCCAGTTTGACGAACAACGATTTACTTGTTGATAAGCAGAACCAGCTTATTACTGGTGATGTATTTCAACAATGGAATGGTGTAAGCCAAGAATTGAGTACTAACCCCGAAAGCTTGTCTGTTCAGCAATATGCTTCATCTGAGAAAACTAGATCTCAGTTGAAATCTTTCATAGGTCACAAGGCAGAACAGCTATACGTGTACAGATCGCTACCCCTTGGACAAGATCGGAGACGGAACCGGTATTGGCAGTTTTCTGCATCTTCATCATCCTATGACCCTGGTTCGGGAAGAGTCTTTTTTGAATCTAGAGATGGATATTGGAGGGTCATTGATTCATCTGAGGTAGTTGTTTCCTCAAAACAATCTTAGTCACAATTCCATTAGCTAATATTCTCAATAAGAGCTCTCTAAAATAGAGTTAAAGATGATTCTTGATTCTTTCAATGTGTTAATTGGTTTGTATTTTATGTAACTTCTGAGAGGTATTTAGATCTAGTTTGAATGGTGGGAACTGCAATCTTAGGCACTAGATCAACTTTGAATGGTGGGGATTATGGATTTTTGGTGTTTGTTTTCTTGTAGAAGGTCGAAGGTATAACGTTGAAGTTGGTTTAATCCAGGGTTATGGTATTGATAGCTGACTAGAGTCATGCATATTTTGTTGAAATGCTTAGTCTCTCTTTTTTAAGATTTTGTGCTTTTAAGTAGTTGCTAACTTGACTGATTATATTATTGACAGATCCTGTTGTACTGGTGCTTTAACGCGATTTCTGATTAAAAATGCAGGCGTTTGAAGCTTTGGTATCTTCCCTTGATACTCGTGGCATCCGTGAGTCACATCTACACTCAATGTTGCAAAGTATCGAGCCAACTTTTAGGGAAGCTGTTGAGAGGAAGAAGTGTGTTAGTTTAGAACACACAACTGGGTGGACTGACAATGGAAGTAATGAAAGTCCAAACTGCAACAATGAGTTTGGAAGTCCATGCAGTACCCTTTCTGGTGTTGCTTCTGATAATCTTATGGCATATTCAGATACTTTCAAGATAGAAATTGGGCACAACGAAGCTGAGAAAAGTTCTATCTCGAAAAGGGCTTCTGTGTTTCTGAAATGGATGTGGAGAGAGTGCTACTGTCACCAATCCACGTACACCATGAAATATGGAAAGAAGCGGTGCCCTGAGTTGATTCAATCTTGTGACCATTGCTACCAGATATACTTAGCTGAAGAACAACACTGTTCTTCTTGTCACAAGTCATTCAAACCCATTCACAATTTCTTGGAGCACTTATCACAATGCGAAGATAATCAGAGAACAAATCCTAGTTGGAAGACACAAATTGTGGGCCTTTCTGTACCCGTAGGATTGAGATTGCTGAGGTTGCTCTTAGCTACCATTGAGGTAAAGTGACATTTTATGATCATTCACTAGTGACATCTATTATTTGTTGCAAAAAATGCTGTTTGTGTGACTTGTTAGTGTTTTACAGGCTTCAGTACCGGCAGAAGCTCTCCTACCTTTTTGGACGGATTTGTATCGAAAATCTTGGGGTGTGAAGTTGTATTCTGCATCATCTGCTGAAGAAGTCTTGCAGGTTGCATTGCATGTTTTTTCCCTATATTTGTATGCTCTATAATTCCAGTGACGGAGTCTGGAAAGGATTAGAGAAGAGTCCATTTTATAACAATGCCAAAGGAAAGAGGGGGTCCAAATTAGTATTTTCAATTGAACGGTGAAATTGATTACCAGTACTTAAAAAAATCTTTGCCAAGGATGGTCCATGGTCCACCTTGGCCCTTTTTAACCTCCACCTCTATATACAGCTATTACTAAGTTGTTAATGTATTGACCATAGCAACAATCTCATGTTAGGCATAAATTGTTCTGAATCTTGTGCAAGTTTTGATCTCTGGCAGAGTTGTGACCACTTTAATTTGAGCTTCCTTATTGGAGACGTTTATGAACTGACTTGGATTGGATAGCTATTGTGTAAAGACGAGAATTAGCATGGTTGAAGAAGCCTGGTTTTAATTTATCTTCAAAGTTCATGTATAAATTTTGTGTGCCTATCTAAATCCTGCCATGTCATATTTCTGCAGATGCTTAGTGTGCTGGAAAGTGCAATAAAGCGAGATTACTTATCATCTAATTTTGAAACGACAACTGAGTTGCTTAATTCAAACACACAAGATGCTACCCAGAATTCAGTTGGAGGTTCTGGATCTGCCACTATACTTCCATGGGTTCCTGACACCACCGCTGCTGTCGCCTTAAGATTGTTAGACTTGGATACTTCCATCTCATACAAACTTCATTCAAAGTTGGTTTCAAATAAGGAGCAAGAAGCTGGAGATTTCATGGTGAGCCCTATGGCTTATTATTATTGCATCAAAAGAATAGCGGTGACTACATGTGGTAATTGATCATCTTGATCTGCTATGTCTGGATCAGTGACATGCTTTTGTATTTTTCACTGTGCAGAAGCTTCCACTGAGATACCCTTCTATTAATAAGAACAAACAAGAAATAGAACAGTTCATACCTATTGGTTTTGATCAACAGGATGGAACATTGCTAACTAACAGCAATGGCCGTAGAGGTCGTGGACGGGGAGGTAGAGGTGGAAGGGGAAGTAGAGGAGGTAGCAGGGGAGGTAGTTCTCGTGGTGGTGGTGGTAGGGTTCCCAGGGGTATTGGTAGCTCATCCAGGATTCAGTTCAGGGATGACAATAGTGTGCCCTATGGGAGAGCCCCTCGAAAGAATGTACGTGGTGGGCGTACCCGTGGCCGCGGCCGCGGCCGTGGACTTCGAACTGTCAGACCTCGGCAACCATCTGAATTCAGTGCCACATCAATTCCAAAGTTAAACCTATTGGGCAGCTTTAGCATGTTAAGTAAGGCAAATCACACTGGCAATATGCATTCTCCAGAGAGCTTGGGTGCAGAAGAGTGGGTCTTGGAGAGAAGGGAATATGTCAAGGATGATGATGACAATTTGGTCTCTCGATATGATGAGTCAGAGGAGGAAAATGGTGAGCCTATGAATGAGGAATATGATGAGCAGATCTCAGGCTATCCAAGGGACAATTCTGAGTTCAGCCCCATACAGATGATGGGTGATGTGAGCCACGATGAGGATGCTGAAGGGGATGAGGGCGAGGAGGATGGAGAGGACTATGAAACTGAAGATCCTGCTGGTGATGAGGATGATGACGTTGAGATGGATTGGGATGATGACATTCGGGACAACGATGATGGTAATGGAGCAGCCAACGCAGATGAGGATGAAGGTGGTACATCATCATATTCTTCAGAGTATAGTGAGTGATGAGAGTGGATTGAAGTTGTGCAGGTTTGTGGTTTGCCAACTATGTAAGAGGCTGCCAGTTCTAAACTGTGCTGTGGCTATGGCCCTATTTCTATTCATTTTTAACTAAAATTTATTTAGGGTCTTATCATTTTGTTAAGAATCATTTGGATGGTGACCCATTACCATCTCTAGTTGTGGCTCGTTATTGCATAGAAGCTAGCCGACAGTGGAAGATCGGCTTTGTACAGGGATGTTCGAAACTTCGAATCAGGTTATTTGTGGTGTATATATAATGCCAAATTACCAATCACAAGAAGTAAAAAAAAAGTCATTCACTGTCTGTTTTTTTGTTCTTCAGCTACATTTTTCATTGCTATATATAGGGAGAGTTTTTTTTAGACGGTTGTCACAGTCTTGGCTTACAAATTTGTCTCTAACGGTGTTCGGGTCTGATCGATTCGTCGTCACGCACTTGCACCTCGTCGTCCACCGAATTTTTTTGGCCAACGCTTTGCTACGTGCTTCATTGCTCTGAACAGACATGTTTAGAGATGCTTTTTAAAATAGATACCTCTTTACGAGTCATCTTACCAATACACTAATGTCCACTCTAATCTAATGGTATTAGCTTTCGGAATTGCCGAAAACAAACATTCATGGTCTATTTCTAGCAAGATGCCCTATTGCCTACCTCACACATGCTTGTTACACAATCTTGGATTTTTGGTTGAAATCATTTTATCGTGAAAATTTTAAGGTGTTAGCCTTTATTATTACTAAAAATATCCGTCAATATCAGTTTTCGACAAAAATACCGTCCATGTGCCAATCAATCATATGAGAGAGTATCCTATACCTTAATATCTTATCCAACATATGTTTTCTTTCCATAAATTAGTTTCTTGGATTTTTGGTGGAAACAATTTCTTTGTGAAATATTCATAATTAGTTTTCATTCAAAAATACCACTCATGTGTCCATAGATAGTCGGCGAGAGGCTCCCGTCGCTTACCAAACATATAGGTGTACATTTGGGCCGGGCCTGACGGGCCGGCCCGAAGCACGGAAAAAAAAGCACGACCCAGGCACGACACGACTCGAAATAATTTAGTGCCGGGCTGGCACGACCCGTTATATCGGGCCGGGTTTGGACCGAGGTCACGGCCCATGGGCGGGCACGGGCACGACCCGTTTAAGACAGACACGAAATGGCCCATATAGAGGCACGAAAAGGCCCATATATTTATTAAAACCACACTTCATTCTCACACTTTCATATACTTGATAAAGAACACAAAGCTAGAGATAATGCTAGTTAGATGTTTTTTGTAGCTTTGAATTAGAGTGTGTGATGTAATTTTGCTTTTGTTATGAACATTAGACAATAAACTGAACTTACAAACTTTGTATAGAGCTGATTATACTCTTTTTCCTTCTAACAAAATGATTTATAAATGAGGTAGTCATTGCATAGCTGTGGTAACTTTAATACAAATATTAAGTTTGATTTTGTTCAAATTTATTTGTCTTATCTTTTATTTGTTTTATTATTTTTTTGAATTTAGGGCTCTAATGTGAATTTTGGGCCAAAAACTGAATTTCGGGCCAAAAATTGAATTTCGGGCCCTAATGTGAATTTCGGGCTTTTATAATTTCGGGCCGCCCGAAATGAGCCCGGCACGTTTAAGCAATTACGGGCCGGGCTGTGGGCCGAGGGCTAGGCCCATGGGCCGGCCCGACACGGCCCGAAATTCAAACGGGTCGGGCCGGCCCGAAATTCAAACAATACGGGCCTTTTCGGGCTTGGGCCGGGCCGAGCCGGGCGGTCCGAATGTACACCTATAACCAAACATATGTTTCCATGTAAAAAACAGTTTTTTAGATTTTTGGTGGAGACTGTTTCTTCGTGAAAAAATAATAGGAGGTAGCCTATGGTATTGTAAAAAAGGTCGTTCGTGCCTGTTTTCGGCCAGAAATGCCTATTGATCTTTGACGATAGGCTCCTATTTCTTACTCCATGTATGTTTCGTTGCCACAAATCAGTTTCTTAGATTTTTTTCGGAGATTGGTTTTTCGTGAAAAAATCAAAGGTGTTTCTGAAAACAGTCGTTCGTAGGAGTTTTCGACCAATAATATTGGCTATATGTCCATCGATCATCGATGAGAGACTCCTATTGTTTACCCCACACACGCTTCCAAGACAGAAATTGGTTTATTGGATTTTTGGTGGAGACTATTTCTTCTTTACAAAACCATAGGTGTTAGTTTTCGATATCGCCAAAAAAAGTCGTTCATGCATATTTTCGGCAAAAAATATTGGTCATGCCAATCGAGCTTTAGTGAGAGGCTTATAATCCTTACCCTACACATATTTTCTTGACATAATTTAGTTTCTTGTTCTTTTGGTGGGGACCAATTCTTCATAGAAATCTATAGATATTAGCAATCAGTATTACTAAAAATGGTTGTTGGTAACGGTTTTCGACCAAATATGTCGATCTATGCCCATCGATCATTGACGAGAGCCTCCTATTCCTTACCCGCACCCGTTTTCTTGCCATAAACTAGTTTCTAAGAGTTTTTTTGTGGAGTCCATTTCTTCATGAAAAATCCATGGCCCCGTTTGTTTCGTTGGAATTGAATTACATTCTAATAATCATAATTTAAACATAAATTGATTAAATTAATATATTTGTATATGTAATACATTTGTTTATTATCCTAAATGAAGTGAGAGAGATAGTTATACACTACAGTTATGCTATAGAGAAGCAAGTATAAGAATGTGCTATAAGTTGTACATTAGACAAGTAACATACAAATCTATAGAATCAATTTCCATCTCTCACCCTATGAATTTGAGATAACGTTATATATAAACTTTGAAAAGTTATGGAATGCCACATTATAAATAAATATTCTATCCCATTAGTTAGATTTCAATTTCTCAAAATAAAGGGAAACAAACGGGGCCTAAGTGGTAGCATTCTGTATTTTCGAAAAACAACCATTCATGATTGTTTTCGGCAAAATACCGGTCGTACGCCCATTGATCTTTAGCACGAGGCTCCTGTTACTTAGCCCACACAAGTTTTCTTGCCACACATTCTTGGTGTTTTGGTGGAGATCATTTTTCATAAAATCGATAGGTGTTAGTCTTCCGTATTGCTGAACACGATCATTCATATTTCATAGAAATTTTCGACTAAAAATATTGTCCATACGCATCGATTAGAGGCTTCTATTCCTTATCCCTCACATTTTTGTTGGCGTGAATTAGTTTCTTGTATTTTTAAAGGAGACCATTTCTTTGTGAGAAATCTATAAGTTTTAGCATTCAGTATTGCCAAAAGCAGCTTTCATAATAGTTTTCGACCAAAAATACCAATTGTATATCTATCGATCTTCGACAAGAGGCTCTTAATGATTACCACACACATGTTTCCATGCTAGAAATTAGTTTCTTGGATTTTCGATGGAGTTTGTTTCTTCGTGAATAACCTATAAGTGTTAGCCTTCGGTATTTACAAATCCTTGTCATAAATCAATTTCTTGGATTTCTAGGAGAAAACATTTCTTTGCGCAAAATCAATGGGTTAGCCTTTAGTATTAAAAAACGACGTTTATACTGGTTTTCGAACAAAATTGCAGGTGTATGCCCATTGATCATCGACATATGCTTCTATTCCTTATCCCACACATGCTTCCTTGCCATAAATCTATTTATTGGTTTTTTGGTGAAGTCCATTTGTTTGTGAAAAAATCCATAGGTTTTAGCCTTTGTTATTGACAAAAACATCGGTTGACAACAATTTCAACCAAAAATATCGATCGTATGTCAATTGATCGTTGGTGAGAGACTCCTATTGCTTACTCCACACATGTTTCAATGCTACAAATTAGTTTGTTATATGTTTGATGAATACTGTTTCTTCATGAAAAATCTCTAGTGTTAGCCTTCAATTGCCCAAAACGACCGTTTACAACGTTTTTGACCAAAAGTACCACTGTATGCCCATCGATCATCTATGACAACCTCCTATTACTTACCTGTCGGGGACCATAATTAGGGGTACCCTCAAGACGCCTAATTCTCAGCTGGTAACCCCCATCAGCATAAAGCTGCAAAGGCCTGATGGGTACGATTAAGTCAGGGATCAGTCCACACGAGTGACTCGATCACGCTTCACCCGAGCCTAGCCTCGGCCAAGGGCAGCCGACCTCGAGAGACTTCCGTCTCGCCTGAGGCCCCCCTTTTTACGGTGGACACATCACCGGCTCGCCCGAGGCCTTGGCTTCGCTCAGAAGCAACCCTGACTAAATCGCCACACCGACTGACCGAGTTGCAGGAGCATTTAACGCAAAGAGTGAGTCAGACAGACAGTCAGGCCTTGCCAAAGGCGCCACGGCGAACTCCGCTCCGCCCGACCCCAGGGCTCGGACTCGGGCTAAGACCCGGAAGACGGCGAACTCCGCTCCGCCCGACCCCAGGGCTCGGACTCGGGCTAAGACCCGGAAGCCGGCGAACTCCGCTCCGCCCGACCCCAGGGCTCGGACTCGGGCTAAGACCCGGAAGACGGCGAACTCCGCTCCGCCCGACCCCAGGGCTCGGACTCGGGCTAAGACCCGGAAGACGGCGAACTCCACTCCGCCCAACCCTAGGGCTCGGACTCGGGCTAAGACCCGGAAGACGGCGAACTCCGCTCCGCCCGACCCCAGGGCTCGGACTCGGGCTAAGACCCGGAAGACGACGAAACTCCGCCTCGCCCGACCCCAGGGCTCGGACTCCGCCCTGGCCTCGGCCAAACGACCTCCGCCTCGCCCGACCCCAGGGCTCGGACTCGGCCTCGGCAACAGAAGACAGACTCAACCTCGGCTTTGGAGGAGCCCCCACGTCACCCCGCCTAGGGCACAGACCGGCCACGTCAATAGGAAGCGTCATCATCGTCCTACCCCGAATCGACTCGGGTCACGGAGAACAAGACCGGCGTCCCATCCGGCCAGCTCCGCCGGATGGGCAATGATGGCGCTCCACAAGCTCTGTGACGACGGCGGCCCCCAGCTCTCTTACGGAAGCAGGGCGACGTCAGCAAGGACTCGACCGCTCCAACAGCTGTCCCTCCGCCAGGCTCCGTCGCACCTCCGACAGCCACGACATCACGCCAGCAAGGTGCCAAGACCTCTCCGGCTGCCACATCGGCATGTACCTAGGGCGCTAGCTCTCTCTCCGCTAGACACGTAGCACTCTGCTACACCCCCCATTGTACACCTGGATCCTCTCCTTACGACTATAAAAGGGAGGACCAGGGCCTTCTTAGAGAAGGTTGGCCGCGCGGGACCGAGGACGGGACATGCGCTCTCTTGGGGCCGCTCGCTTCCCTCACCCGCGTGGACGCTTGTAACCCCCCTACTGCAAGCGCACCCGACCTGGGCGCGGGACGAACACGAAGGCCGCAGGACTTCCACCTCTCTCACGCTCGACTCCGGCCACCTCGCCTCTCCCCCCTTCGCGCTCGCCCACGCGCTCGACCCATCTGGGCTGGGGCACGCAGCACACTCACTCGTCGGCTTTGGGACCCTCCTGTCTCGAAACGCCGACAGTTGGCGCGCCAGGTAGGGGCCTGCTGCGTGCTGACGAACAGCTCCCCGTCAAGCTCCAGATGGGCAATCTCCAGCAACCTCTCCGGCCCAGGGCGGTGCTTCGTTTCGAGACTCTTGAGTTCATGTCCTTCGACGGCAGCTACGACATGATACTTCTTCCACCGCCGCGCGACAACGACGATGGCGGCCGACAACCCGCTCGCCGGCGGCGGAATCGACGACACCTTCCCCGCGTGGTGGAAGAACAACATTCGAGCTCACTCCGTTCTCTCCCCCGCCAACGGAGGAGGAGGCGGGGCCATCAAGGCCAAGCGGGAGGCCGCGCTTCGTTGGCCGTCGAGCGAATCGACGCCCCCGACGCCCCGACGGAAGGCACGCCGGACGTCGACCTCGCGTTCAAGACGAAGGCAAGCGCCGTCCCCCCGCGACACGCTGACCCCGAGCAAGAAGACGACGCCGGCGCGCTCGCGGAAAGCCTGCAGGACGTCGCCCTCGTACCTGAGATGACGGTGCAACCAGTCCCCGATGCGACTACGTCGCTCCTCGTCGACCAAAAGGTACCGACTAACTCCCATCTTACGTCATTTCGACTCGGCCTCAACCCGCCAAACGACCTCGCTTTGGCGGGCGCTCTCATTGAGGCGAGTGCAACCCCACTGGGGTTTCGTATACGGTCACCTTGGGACCGGCTGACGGACGTCTCGACCTACGGGCCCTCTGGGTCCGAGGAAGATGACGACCCCAGCGTCTGTTGGGATTTCTCCGGACTTGGCAACCCCAGTGCCATGCAGGACTTCATGACCGCATGTGACTACTGCCTATCCGACTGTTCCGACGGAAGCCGCAGCCTTGGCGACGAGAGCTGCGGCCCAAGCCGCGAATGTTTCCACATCGAGCTAGGGGATCCCCCCGAAGGCAACCGTCTCGGCATGCCGGAGGACGGTGATCTTCCTAGGCCAGTGCCTCGCGCCGACATCCCACGGGAGCTAGCTGTGGTCCCCGCTCCGGTGGGGGGTTACGACCCACAACTCGAGCAAGTCCGCGAGGCGCAGGCCAGGCTCAACGAGGGAACAGGAGCGCTTGAGCCGATCCGTCGGGACGTCGGGCAGGTATGGGCGGACCAACCCCTGGCCGGAGAAATACGTCACCTGCCCCAAGGTCTCCAGCACCGCGTCGCCAACGATGTCAGGGTCAGGCCGCCGCCCGCATCCAGCGGGGTTGGTCAGAACCTGGCAGCCGCAGCGATGCTCCTCCGCGCGATGCCGGAGCCATCAACCACCGAGGGTCGGCGAATCCAGGGAGAGCTCAAGAATCTCCTAGAAGGCGCTGCGGCCCGACGGGCCGAGAGCACTGCCTTCCGAAGGCAAGGATATCCCTCGGAACCTCATGCCGCGACTTCCCGATTCATGCGGGAAGCCTCGGTCTACACCAGGCGCACGCGCAACACCGCGCCTGCGGCCCCGGGCCACCTCGGCAACGAGCACCATCGACGCGACCGTCGGGCCCACCTCGACGAAAGGGTGCGCCGAGGCTACCACCCCAGGCGTGGGGGGCGCTACGACAGCGGGGAGGATCGGAGTCCCTCGCCCGAACCACCCGGTCCGCAGGCCTTCAGTCGGGCCATCCGACGGGCGCCATTCCCGACCCGGTTCCGACCCCCGACTACTATCACGAAGTACTCGGGGGAAACGAGACCGGAACTGTGGCTCGCGGACTACCGCCTTGTCTGCCAACTGGGTGGGACGGACGACGACAACCTCATCATCCGTAACCTCCCCCTGTTCCTCTCCGACACTGCTCGCGCCTGGTTGGAGCACCTGCCTCCGGGGCAGATCTCCAACTAGGACGACTTGGTCCAAGCCTTCGCTGGGAATTTCCAGGGCACGTACGTGCGCCCCGGGAATTCCTGGGACCTTCGAAGCTGCCGGCAACAGCCGGGGGAGTCGCTCCGGGACTACATCCGTCGATTCTCGAAGCAGCGCACCGAGCTGCCCAACATCACCGACTCGGATGTCATCGGCGCGTTCCTCGCCGACACCACTTGCCGCGACCTGGTGAGCAAGCTGGGTCGCAAGACCCCCACCAGGGCGAGCGAGCTGATGGACATCGCCACCAAGTTCGCCTCTGGCCAGGAGGCGGTCGAGGCTATCTTCCGAAAGGACAAGCAGCCCCAGGGCCGCCCATCGGAAGAGGCTCCCGAGGCGTCTACTCCACGCGGCGCCAAGAAGAAAGGCAAGAAGAAGTCGCAATCGAAACGCGACGCCGCTGACGCGGACCTTGTCGCCGCCGCCGAGTACAAGAACCCTCGGAAGCCCCCTGGAGGTGCAAACCTCTTCGACAAGATGCTCAAGGAGCCGTGCCCCTACCATCAGGGGCCCGTCAAGCACACCCTCGAGGAGTGCATTATGCTTCGGCGTCACTTCCACAGGGCCGGGCCACCCGCCGAGGGCGGCAGGGCCCGCGACGACGACAAGAACGAAGATCACCAAGCAGGAGAGTTCCCCGAGGTCCGCGACTGCTTCATGATCTATGGAGGGCATGCGGCGAATGCCTCGGCTCGGCATCGCAAGCAAGAGCGCCGGGAGGTCTGCTCGGTGAAGGTGGCGGCGCCAGTCTACCTAGACTGGTCCGACAAGCCCATCACCTTCGACCAGGCCGACCACCCCGACCATGTGCCGAGCCCGGGGAAATACCCGCTCGTCGTCGACCCCGTTGTCGGCAATGTCAGGCTCACCAAGGTCCTGATGGATGGGGGCAGCTGCCTCAACATCATCTACGCCGAGACCCTCAAGCTCCTGCGCATCGATCTGTCCTCCGTCCGAGCAGGCGCTGCGCCCTTCCACGGGATCATCCCTGGGAAGCGCGTCCAGCCCCTCGGGCGACTCGACCTCCCCGTCTGTTTCGGGACGCCCTCCAACTTCCGAAGGGAGACCCTGACGTTCGAGGTGGTCGGGTTCCGAGGAACCTACCACGCCGTACTAGGGAGGCCATGTTACGCGAAGTTCATGGCCGTCCCCAACTACACCTACCTGAAGCTCAAGATGCCGGGCCCCAACGGGGTCATCACCGTCGGCCCCACGTACAAACACGCGTTCGAATGCGATGTGGAGTGCGTGGAGTACGCCGAGGCCCTCGCCGAGTCCGAGGCCCTCATCGCCGACCTGGAGAACCTCTCCAAGGAGGTGCCAGATGTGAAGCGCCATGCCGGCAACTTCGAGCCAGCAGAGACGGTTAAGGCCGTCCCTCTTGACCCCAGTGGCGACACCACCAAGCAGGTCCGGATCGGTTCCGGGCTCGACCCCAAATAGGAAGCAGTGCTCGTCGACTTTCTCCGCGCAAACGCCGACGTCTTTGCGTGGAGTCCCTCGGACATGCCCGGCATACCGAGGGATGTCGCCGAGCACTCGCTGGATATTCGGGCCGGAGCCCGACCCGTCAGGCAGTCTCTGCGCCGATTCGACGAGGAGAAGCGCAGAGTGATTGGCGAAGAGATCCACAAGCTAATGGCAGCAGGGTTCATCAAAGAGGTATTCCATCCCGAATGGCTCGCCAACCCTGTGCTTGTGAGGAAGAAAGGGGGGAAATGGCGGATGTGTGTAGACTACACTGGTCTCAACAAAGCATGTCCGAAGGTTCCCTACCCTCTGCCCCGCATCGATCAAATCGTGGATTCCACCGCTGGGTGCGAAACCCTGTCCTTCCTCGATGCCTACTCAGGGTATCACCAGATCCGGATGAAAGAGTCCGACCAGCTCGCGACTTCTTTCATCACGCCGTTCGGCATGTACTGCTATGTCACCATGCCGTTCGGTTTGAGGAATGCGGGCGCGACGTACCAGCGGTGCATGAACCATGTGTTCGGCGAACACATCGGTCGCACAGTCGAAGCCTACGTCGATGACATCGTAGTCAAGACAAGGAAGGCTTCCGACCTCCTCTCCGACCTTGAAGTGACATTCCGATGTCTCAAGGCGAAAGGAGTCAAGCTCAATCCTGAGAAGTGTGTCTTCGGGGTGCCCCGAGGCATGCTCCTAGGGTTCATCGTCTCCGAGCGAGGCATTGAAGCCAACCCGGAGAAGATCGCGGCCATCACCAGCATGAGGCCCATCAAGGACTTAAAAGGTGTACAGAGGGTCATGGGATGCCTCGCGGCCCTGAGCCGCTTCATCTCACGCCTTGGCAAAAGAGGTCTGCCTCTGTACCGCCTCTTAAGGAAGGCCGAGTGTTTCGCTTGGACCCCTGAGGCCGAGGAAGCCCTCGGCAACCTGAAGGCGCTCCTTACGAAGGCGCCTGTCTTGGTGCCCCCGGCGGATGGAGAAGCCCTCTTGGTCTACGTCACCGCGACCACACAGGTGGTTAGCGCCGCGATTGTGGTCGAGAGGCAAGAGGAAGGGCATGCATTGCCCGTTCAGAGGCCGGTCTACTTCGTCAGCGAAGTGCTGTCCGAGACCAAGATCCGCTACCCACAAGTTCAAAAGCTGCTATATGCTATGATCCTGACAAGGCGGAAGCTGCGACACTACTTCGAGTCTCATCCGGTAACTGTGGTGTCATCCTTCCCCCTGGGGGAGATCATCCAGTGCCGAGAGGCCTCGGGCAGGATCGCAAAGTGGGCGGTGGAAATCATGGGCGAAACGATCTCGTTCGCCCCTCGGAAGGCCATCAAGTCCCAGGTGTTGGCGGACTTCGTGGCCGAATGGGTTGACACCCAGTTGCCGACGGCTCCGATCCAACCGGAGCTCTGGACCATGTTTTTCGACGGGTCGCTGATGAAGGCAGGAGCCGGCGCGGGCCTGCTCTTCATCTCGCCCCTTGGAAAGCACCTGCGCTATGTGCTGCGCCTCCATTTCCCGGCGTCCAACAATGTGGCCGAGTACGAAGCTCTGGTCAACGGGTTGCGGATCGCCATCGAGCTAGGGGTCAGACGCCTCGACGCCCGTGGTGATTCGCAGCTCGTCATTGACCAAGTCATGAAGAACTCCCACTGCCGCGACCCGAAGATGGAGGCCTACTGCGACGAGGTTCGGCGCCTGGAAGACAAGTTCTTCGGGCTCGAGCTCAACCACATCGCTCGGCGCTACAACGAAACCGCAGACGAGCTGGCTAAAATAGCCTCGGGGCGAACGACGGTCCCCCCGGACGTCTTCTCCCGGGATCTGCATCGACCCTCTGTCAAGATCGACGACGTGCCCGAGCCCGAGGCACCCTCGGCTCAAGCCGAGGCGCCCTCAGCTCGGCCCGAGGCACCCTCGGCTCAGCCCGAGGTACCCTTGGCCCCCGAGGGCGAGGCACTGGACGTCGAGGAAGAGCAGAGCGGGGCCACGCCTGATCGAGATTGGCAGGCCCCGTACCTGCAATATCTCCGTCGAGGAGAGCTACCCCCCGACCAAGTCGAGGCTCGGCGGGTAGCGCGACGTGCCAAGTCATTCGTCTTGCTGGGCGATGAAGAGGAGCTCTACCATCGCAGCCCCTCGGGCATCCTCCAGCGATGCATCTCCATCGCCGAAGGTCGGGAACTGCTGCAAGAAATACACTCGGGGGCTTGCGGCCACCACGCGGCGCCCCGAGCCCTTGTCGGGAATGCTTTCCGGCAAGGCTTCTACTGGCCAACGGCGGTGGCTGACGCCACTAGAATTGTCCGCACCTGCGAAGGGTGCCAATTCTATGTGAAGCAGACCCACCTGCCCGCTCAGGCTCTGCAGACGATACCCATCACCTGGCCCTTCGCCGTATGGGGTCTGGACCTCGTCGGTCCCTTGCAGAAGGCGCCCGGGGGCTACACGCACCTGCTGGTCGCCATCGACAAATTCTCCAAGTGGATCGAGGTCCGACCTCTGAACAGCATCAGGTCCGAGCAAGCGGTGGCGTTCTTCACCAACATCATCCATCGCTTCGGGGTCCCGAACTCCATCATCACCGACAACGGCACCCAGTTCACCGGCAAAAAATTCTTGGATTTTTGCGAGGATCACCATATCCGGGTGGACTGGGCCGCCGTGGCTCATCCCATGTCGAATGGGCAAGTAGAGCGTGCCAACGACATGATTCTACAAGGGCTCAAGCCTCGGATCTACAACGACCTCAACAAGTTCGGCAAGCGGTGGATGAAGGAACTCCCCTCGGTGGTCTGGAGCCTAAGGACGACGCCGAGTCGCGCCACGGGTTTCACGCCGTTTTTCCTGGTCTACGGGGCTGAAGCTATCTTGCCCACTGACCTGGAATACGGCTCCCCGAGGACGAGGGCCTACACCGATCAAAGCAACCAAGCTAGCCGAGAAGAATCGCTGGACCAGCTGGAGGAGGCTCGGGACAGGGCCTTACTACACTCGGCGCGGTACCAGCAGTCCCTGCGACGCTACCACGCCCGAGGGGTCCGGTCCCGAGACCTCCAGGTGGGCGATCTAGTGCTTCGGCTGCGGCAAGACGCCCGAGGGAGGCACAAGCTCACGCCCCCCTGGGAAGGGCCATTCGTCATCGCCAAAGTTCTGAAGCCCGGAACATACAAGCTGGCCAACAATCAAGGCGAGATCTACGGCAACGCCTGGAACATCAAACAGCTACGTCGCTTCTACCCTTAAGATGTTTCCAAGTTGTTCATATACCTCGCACCTACGCAAAGTTTAGTCGTCAAGGAAGGGTCGGCCTAGCCCCGGCAAAGCCCGACCCTCCCTCGGGGGCTAAAGGGGGAGAGATCCCCTCTGCGTCGAATTTTTCCTCGAAAAAGGATCTCTTTCTAGCAGGATTACTTTCGTGCTTCTTGACTACTTCGAAAAGCGGATCCTGGAAATGACGGGGTACACGTAAGCAGCCAAGGCTGACCGAGCCGAGGGACTCCTACGCCTCCGGGATACGGATACCTCACTCATCACCTTCTGCGATAAGTAACTCGCGCTCGGATAAAGCGACTCCGTGGACCGAACAAGTCTTCACGTTCGGAAGCTCTCCTGCCGAAGCAGTCCTTCAAGCTTTCTCGACTAAGTCGGGGACAGGGCCTCATGAACGGGTGAAAGTACGCGTAAGCGGCAAGGCCGACCGAGCCGAGGGATTCCCACGCCTCTGGGATACGGATACCTCACTCGTCCCTTCTGCGAGAAGCAACTCTCGCTCACACAAACATCCCTGTTACCGACAGAGTCCAGATGCTCGAAACAAGAGGAAAAAAGACGCAGCTTCGCAAGCACGGCGAGGGTGTGTTTTCTGGCCTCGGCGGCCGCAGAAGGCACACGCTACAAGACGATCTGATCCTGCAGGCTCGGGTCTTCACGCTGAAGGGAGGCGACGACACCCTCGGCATCGACGGCGTCTTCAGCCATGTCCGACCCAGCCTCGGACGGCGGCGCGGTCCAGGGACCCCTCCGGGAATCCGGCCCGAGCAGGCGGCTCGGCCGGTTACCCCTGGGGACTCAGCCAACCGGCTTCCAAGGGCGCCAGCCCGACCCGAGGCCTCGGCGGATCGACTTTGGCGTCGGCTCCGCTGACGGACAACACGACTAGGCTTCGGCCAACCAGGTTCCCATTCTCGAGCCAACTCCGCCTCTGTTCATACTGATATCGCTACCCCTGGCCTCGGCTCATCGAAGGGCAGCCAAGGGGTCTCTTTGACTAAGCTAGAGGAGCCCCAGACAACAAGGCCGAACGGGCCGAGGGATTCCTACGCCTCCGGGATACGGATACCTCACTCGTCACCTTGACACGGGGCGACTCATGCTTGGTAAAGCGGTTCAGATAACCAACAGGCGAGACTTAGTGCTCGAGAATGAGGAAAAAACACGGCTCCGTGCCGAAATTACATATATGTTCAGGCCTCGACAGCCACAATGAACAAACACACTGGCATTCGAAGTGCCATTACGAACGGAACTCCGGTTCCCCCCTCCGCAGGTACGAACGACCCCACTCCATGGGGGAGGCCTGCGGAGCAACAGAAGACTGACGAGCGGCTCGCCGCCGCTCGTTCTAACCACGACGACAACCACCCCTGCCCTGGGCAGCGAAGCGGCTTAGGCAGCAGCTTTGGGGCAGGTGTCACGACAGGAGGGCTCTCCCCCGCTGAGGACGAGAACCAGCCATTCAGGCAGGGAGACGGAGACCCAGGACCACTGGCGCCCTACCTATCCCGGCATGGCTGGAGGAAGTCCCTGTGGGACTCGAGGACGCCATTCCCCCCCAGGCGCGGGGGGAAGAAAAAGGCAGCCGACCCACACGGGGGCGGCCCCTCGACTCGCCTCATCTTCCATCTTGGCCTGGATGACGAAAATCCTTGAGGCCGAGGGAGGAGTAGAGGCCGCGGCCTGGCCCGCTTTCCCCACCGTCGAACTGGAGGTCACCATTTTGGGTGACCGCCGGTGGAGGGGAGCAGCCGGGCTGCATGATGAAAATCCTTGAAGCCGAACGATGGCTGAGAGGTACCAACTCCCATGGGGTTGCGCTCCTCCAACGAGGAGGCGGAAAGGCGGCGGATATCCCCCATCCGGGGGCTTGGAAGATGGAAAGACACGACGCATAAGGGAGGAAGAAGACATGGTTGCCTTCCGAAAGGAGTCTCCCTCCTTTTAAAGGCAACTCTCCCTACGTGCGCCCCCAGACGCCGCGGGCTGAGTCTTCTCCAACACGCTCCAAGGCCCTCCCCTGCGACTCGGGGGCTGGGTCCCGCATGTCATGCAAACCAGCTCAGGGCAGAAGAAGCCAAACCGCCGCGCGTGGTGCGCACGACTGTCCAGCGGTTACAAGCGACCCCCCACTTTTGCCCAGACCAACGGGCGGAAGGGGCGGGCAGCCATGCAGACGGCATGCAACCGCGCCAGGTGGACGCGCTTCTCCGACTTCTGACACGCCAGCTTGGAAGCCCAGGCCCACGCGTCAAGCAACCGACGCGCCAGTTGCTGCATGCAAGCAACCGCACCGCCACTTGCACCACCGTCGTGCCTCTTCGGTTGCGGAGCCTATGCCGCGACTCGAGGCGACCCAGCAGCGCTAGCCTGGCGCATTGGTCAAAGCGACCGAAAGTGGGCCAGCAGTGATGGCGGTGGCAGGCGGGCGGGCGCAGCAGTCACGTCGTCAGCCAGGCTCACGTCTCATCCTGGGGCAGCAAGAGAGCCTCCTCCCACGGCGTGAAGACGGTGCGCCCGTGACCCGTTCCTCGAACGAATCGCGCACGCGCAACGGCCGCCTCGCCAACCACTCGCCCCGCCGCATTAACTCCGCGGCGGGACACGCGGCGCCTCTGGCGGGAGAAGCGCGCGACGCTTCACCTTCGCCGTAATAACCGCGTCAAAAAGAGGTACGCCACGTCGTTCGATTTTGTTTCCTTTTCCTTTTTCCTCTTTCTCTATCTCTTGCAACAGGGACCGGGAAAGGGGGATACCCCGAAAAGGATCCTTTTCCGCGAAGGAACCGGGCTCCGAGCCCCCCCTACTGATCAGGGGTTCGAAGACTGGCCCTCCAAAGGGTTCAACAGTCGCCTCAGATCGCGTGGGCCCGACACCCACTACTGGTCAGGGGTTCGAAGGCCAGCCCCCCGAAGGGCTCCATGGCCGCCTCAGGCTACTCGGGCTCCGCGCCCATTACTGATCAGGGGTTCGAAGGCTGGCCCCCGAAGGGTTCACAGTCGCCTCAGACACCGAGCGAGGGATGACCAGGGGTACGTTCGATACATAACCGAGGCTCGGGCTGCGCTCCCGAGGTACCCTAGGACATTTCTGAGACCAGCGGGAACGATCTTGTAACGGAATCCCATCGGAGGGAGGCATCGAGCCCTCGGACCCCGTCGCCAGGGGACCGGGTCCGGCAAATCACCCGCAGGTACTTTTGGGCGTGCCTCTGGGCCCCTAGCCGACCCCCAACGAACGGGGCACGGACGCCCACTCGGATTACCCGCTTGCAGCTCACCGGAGACACCATGTTCGGTGCCCATCGAGGGTAACATGGCGCACTCCCCCCTCCTCCTTGCGGAAAGGCGACGTAGGGGCGTATGTAAAAAGTCGAGTCTGTCCCTGATCGTCCTCTCGCCCTGTGCAGAGGCTCGGGGGCTGCTCTCGCAAAAACCGGCTCCGGCCAAACCGTTGACAGCGTCAACATACCAGCCCGAGAGCTTGGGCCCCGACCGTGCACCCGGGCTACGGCCAGTTCGCATGAGGGAACGACCAGACCAGCCGAAGCATTACACAAGGTATTAAGACCTCGAAGGAGTGTAACCACTCCTCCGAGGCCTCGGGGGCTACACCCGGCGGGTGCGCTCGCGCGCACCCACCGGAACAAAATGCAACCGAGAAAGGCTGGTCCCCTTGCAAAAAAGTGCGACGAAAGCCTCCAAGCGAGTGCTAACACTCCCTTCGAGGCTCGGGGGCTACTGTCGGGGACCATAATTAGGGGTACCCTCAAGACGCCTAATTCTCAGCTGGTAACCCCCATCAGCATAAAGCTGCAAAGGCCTGATGGGTACGATTAAGTCAGGGATCAGTCCACACGAGTGACTCGATCACGCTTCACCCGAGCCTAGCCTCGGCCAAGGGCAGCCGACCTCGAGAGACTTCCGTCTCGCCCGAGGCCCCCCTTTTTACGGCGGACACATCACCGGCTCGCCCGAGGCCTTGGCTTCGCTCAGAAGCAACCCTGACTAAATCGCCACACCGACTGACCGAGTTGCAGGAGCATTTAACGCAAAGAGTGAGTCAGACAGACAGTCAGGCCTTGCCAAAGGCGCCACAGCGAACTCCGCTCCGCCCGACCCCAGGGCTCGGACTCGGGCTAAGACCCGGAAGACGGCGAACTCCGCTCCGCCCGACCCCAGGGCTCGGACTCGGGCTAAGACCCGGAAGACGGCGAACTCCGCTCCGCCCGACCCCAGGGCTCGGACTCGGGCTAAGACCCGGAAGACGGCGAACTCCGCTCCGCCCGACCCCAGGGCTCGGACTCGGGCTAAGACCCGGAAGACGGCGAACTCCGCTCCGCCCAACCCCAGGGCTCGGACTCGGGCTAAGACCCGGAAGACGGCGAACTCCGCTCCGCCCGACCCCAGGGCTCGGACTCGGGCTAAGACCCGGAAGACGACGAAACTCCGCCTCGCCCGACCCCAGGGCTCGGACTCCGCCCTGGCCTCGGCCAAACGACCTCCGCCTCGCCCGACCCCAGGGCTCGGACTCGGCCTCGGCAACAGAAGACAGACTCAACCTCGGCTTCGGAGGAGCCCCCACGTCACCCCGCCTAGGGCACAGACCGGCCACGTCAACAGGAAGCGTCATCATCGTCCTACCCCGAATCGACTCGGGTCACGGAGAACAAGACCGGCGTCCCATCCGGCCAGCTCCGCCGGATGGGCAATGATGGCGCTCCACAAGCTCTGTGACGACGGCGGCCCCCAGCTCTCTTACGGAAGCAGGGCGACGTCAGCAAGGACTCGACCGCTCCAACAGTTGTCCCTCCGCCAGGCTTCGTCGCACCTCCGACAGCCACGACATCACGCCAGCAAGGTGCCAAGACCTCTCCGGCTGCCACATCGGCATGTACCTAGGGCGCTAGCTCTCTCTCCGCTAGACACGTAGCACTCTGCTACACCCCCCATTGTACACCTGGATCCTCTCCTTACGACTATAAAAGGGAGGACCAGGGCCTTCTTAGAGAAGGTTGGCCGCGCGGGACCGAGGACGGGACAGGCGCTCTCTTGGGGCCGCTCGCTTCCCTCACCCGCGTGGACGCTTGTAACCCCCCTACTGCAAGCGCACCCGACCTGGGCGCGGGACGAACACGAAGGCCGCGGGACTTCCACCTCTCTCACGCTCGACTCCGGCCACCTCGCCTCTCCCCCCTTCGCGCTCGCCCACGCGCTCGACCCATCTGGGCTGGGGCACGCAGCACACTCACTCGTCGGCTTTGGGACCCCCCTGTCTCGAAACGCCGACATTACCCCACATATGTTTATTTCACATAAATCGATTTCTCGGTTTTTGGTGGGGACCATTCTTTCTGAAAATTCAAAGGTTTTAGCATTTGGTATTTCCCAAAGTAGTTGCTCAAAGCAGTTTTCGATCAAAAATCCTGAATGTATGGCCACCAATCTTTGGCGAGAGTATCATATTCCTTACTCTACACATGTTTTTTTGCCATAAATTATTTTTTTGGATTTTTATGGAGACTATTTTTCTTGAAAAATCCTTGTGTTAGCCTTCGGTATTGCCTAAACGACTATTCATATAGTGGTTTTCGAGCAAAAATGTCAGTTGTATGCCATTGATTATTAGCTAGAGGCTCCTATTTCTTACCCCACATGTTTTCTTGTCATAAATAAGTTGTTTAGGTTTTTGCAGGAGACCATCACTTTGTGCAAAATCCAAAGTTGTTAATCTTCAATATTTTCGAAAATGATCATTAATGGCTGTTTTGGCAAAAAACTGGTTCTATGTCCATCGATCTTCGACAAGAGGCTCATATTACTTACCCCACACATGTTTTTTTTACCATAAATCACATTCTTTGTTTTTTTGTGGGGACCATTTTCTCATGAAAATACATAAATGTTAGCCTTCGGTATTGCTAAAAACATCAATCATTGACGAGAGGCACCTATTATTTACTGCACCACACGCTTCTTTGGTGGAGACCATTGCTTCTTAGAAAATTCGTAAGTTTTCTACCAAAAATGACGGTCGTGTGCCCACTGATCTTCGACGAGAAGCTTCTATTCCTTATCCCACTGAAGTTTTCTTACAATTTCCATATATCATTTTCTTCAATTTTGGTTCAGACTATTGTCTTGATGAAAAATACATAAGTGTTAGCCTTCAGTATTGCCGAAAACGAACGTTCATGACCATTTTTGGCTAAAAATGTTGATCTTCGGCGAGAGACTCATATTTCTTGCCCATCACATGTTTTCTTGTCATCAAACATATTTTTGATTTTTTGGATACTATTTCTTTCTGAAAAATCTATAGGTGTTTGCCTTCGTTATTGCCGAAAATGACCATTCATGTCCGTTTTGACCACAATTATCGATCGTGTGCTAATCGATCTTCGGCGAGAGACACCTATTGCTCACCCCTACACATGTTTTTATGCCATAAATCATATTCTTGGATTTTTGTGGAGACTATTTCTTCGTAAAAATATGTAGGTGTTAATCTTCGTTTTTGCCGAAAACGACCACTCATATTGGTTTTCGACCAAAAATGTCAAACATATGCCCACTAATCATCAAAGAGAGGTTCATATTCCTTCTCCCCACTTTTTTCTTTACCATAAATCAATTTCTTGGATTTTTTTATAAAGACCATTTCTTTATGATAAATCCGTTTGCGTTAGGCTTCAGTATTGCCAGAAACAACCATTGGTATCGGTTTTTCAACCAAAAGTGTAGATTGTATGCTCATCGATCGTCGACAAGCCTATTGCTTACCTCCACACTTGTTTCAATGCCAGGAATTAGTTTCTTAGATTTTTTGTGGAGACCATTTCTTTGTGAAAAATCTAGATGGGTCTCGCATCATAAAACTTTAATTTTTTAGATCAAATGTGGAACTCGGTAATAGAGGTGCTTGAAATAGTGGAGACAGATGGACATGCACCATCTCAGGCAAGAGGTTTGATTGAAAAAAATGGAGTCGTTTAAATTTGCTTTTGTTTGAAAACACATGTTATGATTTCTTGGTATCACGCATAAGCGTTCGCATGTCTTGCAAAGAAAAGATATTGACATTATTCATGCTATAGATTTAGTTTTTGATGTTAACGTTTAGTTAGTTACTGAAAGTTGCCTAGAGGGGAGGGTGAATAGGGTGAAACTGAAATTTACAAAATTAATCACAACTACAAGCCGGGTTAGCGTTAGAAATAGAAACGAGTCCGAGAGAGAGGGCGCAAAACAAATCACAAGCGAATAAGAAGTGTGACACGCAGATTTGTTTTACCGAGGTTCGGTTCTCGCAAACCTACTCCCCGTTGAGGTGATCACAAAGACCGGGTCTCTTTCAACCCTTTCCCTCTCTCAAACGGTCCCTCGGACCGAGTGAGCTTTTCTTCTCAATCACTTGGAACACAAAGTTCCCACAAGGATCACCACACGATTGGTGTCTCTTGCCTCAATTACAAGTGAGTTTGATCTCAAGAAAGAATGAGAAAGAAAGCAATCCAAGCGCAAGAGCTCAAAAGAACACAACAAATCACTCTCACTTGACACTAAAGCTTTTGTGGAATTGGGAGAGGATTTGATCACTTGGGTGTGTCTTGTATTGAATGCCTAGCTCTTGTAAGTGGTTGGAAGGTGGAAAACTTGAATGACTTGAATGTGGGGTGGTTGGGGGTATTTATAACCCCAACCACCAAACTAGCCGTTTGGTGGAGGCTGCTGTCGCATGGTGCACCGGACAGTCCGGTGCGCCACCAGACAATGTCCGGTGCGCCAGCCACGTCACCAGGCCGTTGGGTTCCGACCGTTGGAGCTCTGACGTGTGGGCCCGCCTGGCTGTCCGGTGGTGCACCAGACAAGTCCTGTAGACTGTCCGGTGTGCCACCCGCGCGTGCTCTGCTCCTGTGCGCGCGCTGGCGCGCATTTAATGTGTTGCAGTCGACCGTTGGCGCGAAGTAGCCGTTGCTCCGCTGGCTCACCGGACAGTCCGGTGTGCACCAGACATGTCTGGTGAATTATAGCGGAGCGGAAATCCGAAGCTGGCGAGATCAGAGTCGCTCTCCTCTGGGGCACCGGACATTGTCTGGTGGTGCACCGGACAGTCCGGTGAATTATAGCGAAGCGCCTCTGAAAATTCCCGAAGGTGCGAAGTTTGGCTTGGAGTCCCCTGGTGCACCGGACACTGTCCGGTGGTGCACCGGACACTATCCGGTGCGCCAGACCAGGGCTGCCTTCGGCTATCCCTTGCTATTTTTGTTGAACCCATTTCTTGGTCTTTTTATTGGCTAAGTGTGAACCTTTGGCACCTGTATAACTTATAGACTAGAGCAAACTGGTTAGTCCAATTATTTGTGTTGGGCAATTCAACCACCAAAATCATTTAGGAAATAGGTGTAAGCCTAATTCCCTTTCAATCTCCCCCTTTTTGGTGATTGATGCCAACACAAACCAAAGCAAGTATAGAAATGCATAAATGAACTAGTTTGCATAAAGTGAGTGCAAAGGTTACTTGAAATTGAGCCAATATAACTACTCATAAGATATGCATGGATTGTTTCTTTAGTTTTAACATTTTGGACCACACTTGCACCACATGTTTTGTTTTTACAAATTCTTTTGTAAATTCTTTTCAAAGTTCTTTTGCAAATAGTCAAATGTGAGTGAATAAGATTTTGCGAAGAATTTTCAAGCTTTGAAATTTTCTCCCCCTGTTTCAAATGCTTTTCCTTTGACTAAACAAAACTCCCCCTTGATAAATTCCTCCTCTTAGTGTTCAAGAGGGTTTTAAGGTATTGATTTTGAAAATACTACTCTCTCCCCTTTTCGAACACAATGAGATACTAATTTGAAAACCATACCAATTGAGAAATTCTTTTTAAAATTAGGTGGTGGTGCGGTCCTTTTGCTTTGGGCTCATGCTCTCTCCCCCTTTGGCATAAATCGCCAAAAACGAAATGATTAGAGCCCTTTCCAAACTATTTTCTCCCCTTGGCAAATTAAAACATGAGTGAAGATTATACCGAAGCCGGAGAGATGCTCGGAGCGACGACGAAGGATGAGTTACGGAGTGGAAGCCTTTGTCTTCGCCGAAGACTCAAATTCCCTTTCAATACACCTATGACTTGGTTTGAAATTCGCTTGAAAACACATTAGTCATAGCATATAAAAGAGATATGATCAAAGGTATTTTTATGAGCTATGCATGCAAGATATCAAAAGAAATTCCTAGAATCAAGAATATTTAGCTCATGCCTAAGTTTGTTAAAGGTTTGTTCATCAAGTGGCTTGGTAAAGATATCGGCTAATTGATCTTTAGTATTAATGTATGCAATCTCGATATCTCCCTTTTGTTGGTGATCCCTTAGAAAATGATACCGAATGGCTATGTGTTTAGTGCGACTATGCTCAACGGGATTATCCGCCATGCGGATTGCACTCTCATTATCACATAGAAGAGGAACTTTGGTTAATTTGTAACCGTAGTCCCTAAGGGTTTGCCTCATCCAAAGTAGTTGCGCGCAACAATGGCCTGCGGCAATGTACTCGGCTTCGGCGGTAGAAAGAGCTACGGAATTTTGCTTCTTTGAAGCCCAAGACACCAAGGATCTTCCCAAGGACTGGCAAGTCCTCGATGTGCTCTTTCTATTAATCTTACACCCCGCCTAATCGGCATCCGAATAACCAATCAAATCAAATGTGGATCCCCTAGGATACCAAAGCCCAAACTTAGGAGTATAAACTAGATATCTCAAGATTTGTTTTACGACCGTAAGGTGAGCTTCCTTAGGGTCGGCTTGGAATCTTGCACACATGCATACGGAAAGCATAATATCCGGTCGAGATGCACATAAATAGAGTAAAGAACCTGTCGGCGTTTCGAACCCGGGGGGTCCCTAGACCGACGAGTAAATTATCGCCGCGTGCCCCAGCCCAGATGGGTCGGCGCGAGACGGAGCACGAAGGGGGGAAGAAGCCGGAGGGAGACAGGCGTGAGAGGTGAAATCCCGCGGCCTTCGTGTTTGTCCCGCGCCCAGGTCGGGTGCACTTGCAGTAGGGGGTTACAAGCGTCCACGCGGGAGGGAGCGAGCGGCCTCACGCGAGCGCCGTCCCGTCCTTCCCCGCGCGGCCAACCCTCGTAAGAGGGCCCTGGATCTTCCTTTTATAGGCGTAAGGAAAGGATCCAGGTGTACAATGGGGGTGTAGTAGTGTGCTAACGTGTCTAGCGGAGGAGAGCTAGCGCCCTAAGTACATGCCATCGTGGCAGCCGGAGAGGTTTTGGCACCCGGTTCGTGTGATGTCGTGGCCGTCGGAGTAGCGCCGGAGCCTGGCGGAAGGACATCTGTCGGGGCTGTCGAGTCCTTGCTGACGTCCTCTTGCTTCCGTAAGGGGGCTGAGAGCCGCCGTCGTCATAAGCGTGCGGGGCGCCATCATTACTCGTATAGTGGAGCGAGCCAGATGGGACACCGGTCTTGTTCCCCGTAGCCTGAGTCAGCTTGGGGCAGGGTAATGATGGCGCCTCCTGTTGATGTGGTCGGTCCGTGCCCTGGGTTGGGCGAGGTGGAGGCTCCTCCGAGGTCGAGGTCGAGTCTGTCTTCCAAGGTCGAGGTCGAATCCGAGCCCCTGGGTCGGGCGAGGCAGAGACCGTCGGCTGATGCCAGGGCTGAGTCCGAGCCCTAGGGTCGGGCGAAGCGGAGTTCGTCGTCTTCCGGGGCTGAGCCCGAGTCCGAGCCCTGGGGTCGGGCGAAGCGGAGTTCGTCGTCTTCCGGGGCTGAGCCCGAGTCCGAGCTCTGGGGTCGGGCGAAGCGGAGTTCGTCGTCTTCCGGGGCTGAGCCCGAGTCCGAGCCCTGGGGTCGGGCGAAGCGAAGTTCATCGTCTTCCGGGGCTGAGCCCGAGTCCGAGCCCTGGGGTCGGGCGAAGCGGAGTTTCTTATGGCGCCTGGGGCCGGACTTGGCTGTTGTCAGCCTCACTCTGTTGAGTGGCACAGCAGTCAGAGCGGCGCAGGCGGCACTGTCCTCTTGTCAGGCCGGTCAGTGGAGCGGCGAAGTGACTACGGTCACTTCGGCTCTGTCAACTGGAGGGCGCGCGTCAGGATAAAGGTGGCAGGCCACCTTTGCATTAAATGCCCCTGTGATTTGGTCGGTTGGCGTGGCGATTTGGCCAAGGTTGCTTCTTGGTGAAGACTGGGCCTCGGGCGAGCCGAAGGTGTGTCCGTTGCTGGAGGGGGTCCTCGGGCGAGACGTAGATCCTCCGGGGTCGACTGCTCTTGCCCGAGGCTGGGCTCGGGCGAGGCGTGATCGCGTCCCTTGAATGGACCGATTCCTGACTAAGTCGCACCCATCAGGCCTTTGCAGCTTTGTGCTGATAGGGGTTACCAGCTGAGATTTAGGAGTCTTGAGGGTACCCCTAATTATGGTCCCCGACAGTAGCCCCTGAGCCTCAAAGGGAGTGTTGATATTCGCTTGGAGGCTTTTGTCGCACTTTTTTGCAAGGGGACCAGCCTTTCTCGGTTGCGTCTTGTTCCGGTGTAGCCACCGAGGCCTCGGAGGAGTGGTTTGACTCCTTCGAGGTCTTAATGCATTTCACAATGTTTCGGCCGGTCTGGTCGTTCCCTCATGCGAGCTGGCCGTAGCCTGGGTACACGGTCGGGTCCCAAGTTCTCGGGCTGGTATGTTGACGCTGTCAACGGTTTGGTCAGAGCCGGGTTTGCGAGAGCAGCCTCCGAGCCTCTGCACAGGGCGAGAGGACGGTCAAGGATAGACTCGACTTTTTTACATACGCCCCTGCGTCGCCTTTCCGCAAGGAGGAGGGGGGGAAAGCGCCATGTTGCCCTTGGAGGGCGCTGAACATGGTGTCTCCAGCGAGCTGCTGACGGGTAATCCGAGTGGACGCCCGTGCCCTATTTGTTAGGGGTCGGCTAGAGGCCCGGAGGCGCACTCCAAAAGTACCTGCGGCTGATCTGTCGGACCCGGTCCCCTTTTGACGGGGTCCGAGGGCTCGATGCCTCCCTCTGATGGGATTCCGTTACAAGATCGTTCCCGCTGGTCTCGGAAATGTCCTAGGGTACCTCGGGAGCGTAGCCCGAGCCTTGGTTATGTATCGAACGTACCCAGGGTCATCCCTCGCTCTATGTCTGAGGCGGCTGTGAACCCTTCGAGGGCCAGCCTATGAACCCCTGATCAGTAGTGGGCGCGGAGCCCGAGTGGCCCGAGGCGGCCGTTGAACCCTTCCGAGGGGCCGGCCTTCGAACCTCTGACCAGTAGTGGGCGCGGAGCCCAAGCGCTCTGAGGCGGCTGTTAAACCCCTCCAAGGGGCCAGCCTTTGAACCTCTGATCAGTAGGGAGGCTCGGGGCATGTTTCCTTCACGGAGAAGGATCCTTTTCGGGGTATCCCCCTTTCCCGGTCCCTGTTGTAAGAGAGAGAAAGAGGAAAAGGAAAAGGATACGAAATCGAATGACGTGGCGTACCTTTTTTGACGTGGTCATTATGGCGAAGGCGAAGCGTCGCTCGCTTCTCCTGCCAGAGGCGCCGCCTATCCCGCCGCGGAGTTAATGCGACGGGGCAAGTGGTTCACGGGGCAGCCGTTGCGCGTGCGCGGGCCGTTCGAGGAACAGAACACGGGCGCGTCGTCTTCACGCCGTGAGAGAGGGTTCTCTCGCTGTCCCATGAGGTGACGTGAGCTTAGCTGACGACGTGACCGCTGCTTCTGCCCACCTACCACCGCCATTACTGCCGGCCCATTTTTGGCCGCATCGACCGTCGCGCCTTCTCCCACGACTGACTGGCCCATGATCGATGCGCATGGCTGACACTGTTGGGTCATACGCAGGGTTGCCTCGAGTTGCGGTACTAGTTCCGCAGTCGAGGAGGCGCGGTAGTGGCGCAAGGGGCGGCGCGGCTGCTCGTACCACGCAACTGGCACACCGGTTGTGTGACGTGTGGGCCTGGGCCTCCATGCTGGACGCGTTAGAGTCGAAGGGGTGCGCCCACTTGGCGCGGTTGCATGCCGTCTGCATGGCTGTCCGCCCTTTCACCCGCCGGTCTGGGCGAAAGTGGAGGAATGCTCGTAACCGCTGGGCAGTTGCATGCACCGCGCGCGGCGGTTCAGCTTCTTCTGCTCTGGGCCAGCCCGCATGACGCGTGGGACCCAGCCCCCGCGCCGTAGGGGGAGGACCTTGGAGCGTGTTGGAGAAGACTCAGCCCGCGACGGCTGGGGACGCAAGTAGGGAGAGTTGCCTTTAAAAGGAGGGTGACCCCCTTGAAAGGCGACCATGTCTTCGCGCTCCCTTATGCATCGTGTCTTTCCACCTTCCGAGCCCCCGGATAGGGAACACCCGCAATCCTTCCGCCTTGTCGTTGGAGGAACGCAACTTCGTGGAAGTTGGTACCTTTCAGCCATCGTTCGGCTTCAAGGATTTTCATCATGCAGCCCGGCCGCATCCCCTCGCCAGCGGTCACCCAAGACGGTGACCTCCAGTTCGATGGCAGGGAAAAGCAAGCCGGGCTGCGGCCTCTGCCCCTCCCTCAGCTTCAAGGATTTTCATCATTAGTGCTGGGGAGGGGAGTGCGCCGATTTGGGGTCGGTCCCTGCGCGGGCGGCAGTCCGCTCCTTCCCTCAGTGATCGGGGGGAAGGGCGTTCGCCGTTCGTGGCGCTGGCAGCTGCCGCGTGCCTGGCTCTCTGACCCGAGTGGCTTCGGAGCCGCTCCTAGCGCTGCCTTCCACCACGACAGCCGGAAGAGGTTTCTCCGCCGATGAGATAGCTGGTGCCGCCCACGGACTGACCTCCAACTCTACGGCCTTCTGTCCATCCTTGCCTCTCGAGTGAGGGCATGGGCGAGGGCCTCATGGCAGCAGCATCCGCCCTGAGGTCATCGCTGCTGCTGTTCGGCCCCCCGGAGCAGAAGTCGTCATCGTCGCTGCTGTTGGAGCGGGCGACGGCGAGCCATCCGTCGGCCTTCTGTTGCTCCGCAGGCCCCCCTATCGTGTGGGGTTGTTCGTACCTGCGGAGACGGAACCGGAGTTCTGTTTGTAACGGCACCTTGAGTGCTGGTGTTTTGTTCATTGCGGTTGTCGGGGCCTGAACATGTATGTATTTTTGGCGCGGAGCCGTGTTTTTTCCTCATTTCGAGCACTAATACTCGCCTGTCGGCTATCTGAACCACTTCACCAAGCGTGAGTTGCCTCGTGCAAAGGTGACGAGTGAGGTATCCGTATCCTGGAGGCGTAGGAGTCCCTCGGCTCGGTCGGCCTTGCTGCCCGAGGCTTCTCTCGCTTAGTCAAATGAACCCTCGGCGGCTCTTCGATGAGCCGAAGCCGAAGGTAGCGGTGTGAGCACGGACAGAGGCTGAGTCGGCTCGAAAAGAAGACTTGGTCGGCCAGAGCCTGGCCGGGTCATCCACTGGCGGGACCGACGCCGGAGTTGAATTGCCGAGGCCACAAACCGAGCCGATGTCCTCGGGGGACAGCTGGCTGAGGCTTTGAGGTGACCGGCCGAGCCGTCTGCTCGAGCCGGATTCCTTGAGAAGACCCTGGCGGCGATGGCCCGGGCGTGGTGCTGATGTCGTCCTTCGGGGTGGAGATCCTCCGACCGCGTCGCTGTCCGAGGCTAGGTCGGACCTCGCCGAAGGTGTAGTTGACGCCGAGGGTGCTGCTGCTCCCTTCAATTGTCAAGATCCAAGCCTGCAGGATCGGATTATCTTGTAGTGTGTGTTTTCTGCGGCCGCCGAGGCCCAAACACACCATCGTCGTGTTGTAAAGCTGCGTTTCTTTTCCCCTTGTTTCGAGTATCTAGACTTATTTGTCGGTAACAGAATTGTTTGTGCGAGCGAGAGTTATTTATCACGGAAGGTGATGAGTGAGGTATCCGTATCCCGGAGGCGTAGGAATCCCTCGGCTCGGTCGGCCTTGCCGCTTATGCGCACTCTTGCTCGTCCATAGGGTTCTATCACCGACGTAGTCGAGAAGGCCCAAATAATCGTTTCGGCAGAGGAGCTTTCGAGCGTGAAGACTTGTTCGATTCGCGGAATCACCTATCCGAGCGCGAGTTACTTATCGCAGAAGGTGATGAGTGAGGTATCCGTATCCCGAAGGCGTAGGAATCCCTCGGCTCGGTCAGCCTTGGCTGCTTACGTGTACTCCGTCGTTTTCAGGATCCACTTTCGAAATAGTCGGAAAGCACGAAAGACATTTTGGCAGAAAAGATCTTTTTCCGGGGAAAATTTTGACGTAGAGGGGGTTCCCCCCTTTTAGCCCCCGAGGGAGGGTCGGGCTTTGCCGAGGCAAGGCTGACCCTTCCTTGATGACTAAACTTTGCGTGGGAATGAGGTATACGAACAACTTGAAAGCATCTTAAGGGTAGAAGCGACGTAGCTGTTGGATGTTCCAAGCGTTGCTGTAGACCTCGCCCTGACTGTTGGCCAGCTTGTACGTTTCGGGCTTCAGAACTTTGGCGATGACGAACGGACCTTCCCAGGGAGGCGTGAGCTTGTGCCGCCCTCGGGCGTCTTGTCGCAGCCGAAGCACCAGGTCGCCCACCTGGAGGTCTCGGGACCGAACCCCTCGGGCGTGGTAGCGTCGCAGGGACTGCTGGTCCAGTGAGTCTTCTCGATTAGCTTGATTGCTTTGGTCGGCGTAGGCCCTCGTCCTCAGGGAACCGTATTCTAAGTCTGTGGGCAAGATGACCTCGGCCCCCATAGACTAGAAAGAACGGTGTGAAGCTCGTGGCTCGGCTCGGCGTTGTCCTCAGACTCCAGACCACCGAGGTGAGTTCCTTCATCCATCGCTTGCCGAACTTGTTGAGGTCGTTGTAGATCCGCGGCTTGAGTCCTTGCAGGATCATGCCGTTGGCACGCTCTACTTGCCCATTCGTCATGGGGTGAGCCACGGTGGCCCAGTCCACCCAGATGTGGTGATGCTCGCAGAAGTCCAGGAACTTTCTGCCGGTGAACTGGGTGTCGTTGTCGGTGATGATGGAGTTCGGGACCCCAAAGCGATGGATGATGTTGGTGAAGAACGCCACCGCCTGTTCGGACCTGATGCTGTTTAGGGGTCGGACCTCGATCCACTTGGAGAATTTGTCGATGGCGACCAACAGGTGCTTGTAGCCCCCGGGTGCCTTCTGCAAGGGGCCGACGAGGTCTAGACCCCACACAGCAAAAGGCCATGTGATGGGTATCGTCTGCAGGGCCTGAGCGGACAGGTGGGTCTGCCTTGCGTAGAACTGACACCCTTCGCAGGTGCGGACAATTCTT
The DNA here is from genome assembly GCF_902167145.1 of Zea mays. Taxonomy (NCBI): domain Eukaryota; kingdom Viridiplantae; phylum Streptophyta; class Magnoliopsida; order Poales; family Poaceae; genus Zea; species Zea mays. The sequence goes on along the minus strand of NC_050101.1, from coordinate 175,899,194 downwards.
GTGGCGTCGGCCAGTAGAAACCTTGTCGGAAGGCATTTCCAACAAGGGCTCGAGGTGCTGTGTGATGGCCGCAAGCCCCCGAGTGTATCTCTTGTAGGAGCTCCTGGCCTTCGGTGATGGAAATGCATCGCTGGAGGATGCCTGAGGGGCTGCGGTGGTAGAGCTCCTTCCCGTCTCCCAGCAAGACAAACGACTTGGCGCGCCGCGCCAACCGCCGAGCTTCGGCTCGGTCGAGGGGTAGCTCTCCTCGGTGGAGATATTGCAGGTACGGGGTCTGCCAGTTTCGATTAGGCGTGACCCCGCTCCGCTCCCCCTTGATGCACAGTGCCTCATCCTCGGGGGCCGAGGGTACCTCGGGGGCTGAGGGTACCTCGGGCCGAGCCGAGGGTGCCTCGGGCCGATCCGAGGGTGCCTTGGGCCGAACCGAGGGTGCCTCGGGCTGGGCCGAGGGTGCCTCGAACTGGGCCGAGGGTGCCTCGGGCTCGGGCGTGTCGTCGATCTTGACGGAGGGTTGATGCAGGTCTCGGGAGAAGACGTCCGGGGGAACCGTTGTTCGCCCCGAGGCTATTTTAGCCAGCTCGTCCGCAGTCTCGTTGTAGCGTCGGGCGATGTGGTTGAGCTCGAGCCCGTAGAACTTGTCTTCCAGGCGCCGAACCTCATCGCAGTAGGCTTCCATCTTCGGGTCGCGGCAGTGGGAGTTCTTTATGACTTGGTCGATGACGAGCTGTGAGTCACCGCGAGCGTCGAGGCGTCGGACCCCTAGCTCGATGGCGATGCGCAACCCGTTGACCAGAGCCTCGTACTCGGCCACATTGTTGGATGCCGGGAAATGGAGGCGTAGCACATAGCGTAGGTGCTTCCCGAGGGGCGAGATGAAGAGCAGGCCTGCGCCTGCTCCTGTCTTCATCAGCGACCCGTCGGAGAACATGGTCTAGAGTTCCGATTGGATCGGAGCTGTTGGGAACTGGGTGTCGACCCATTCAGCCACGAAGTCCACCAAGACCTGGGACTTGATGGCCTTCCGAGGGGCGAACGAGATCGTTTTGCCCATGATTTCCACCGTCCGCTTTGCAATTCTACCCGAGGCCTCTCGGCACTGGATGATCTCCCCCAGGGGGAAGGATGATACCACAGTTACCGGATGAGACTCGAAGTAGTGTCGCAACTTCCGCCGCGTCAGGATCACTGCGTACAGCAGCTTCTGAATTTGTGGGTAGCGGATCTTGGTCTCAGATAGTACCTCGCTGATGAAGTAGACTGGCCTCTGGACGGGCAATGTACGCCCCTCTTCTCGCCTCTCAACTACGATCGCGGCGCTAACCACCTGAGTGGTCGTGGCGACATAGACCAAGAGGGCTTCTCTGGCAGCGGGGGGCACCAAGATGGGCGTTCGTGAGGAGCGCCTGCAGGTTCCCGAGGGCTTCCTCGGCCTCAGGGGTCCAAGTGAAGCACTCGACCTTCCTTAAGAGGTGGTACAGAGGCATGCCTCTTTCGCCGAGGCGCGAGATGAAACGGCTCAGAGCCACCAGGCATCCCATGACTCTCTGTACGCCTTTCAAGTCCTTGATGGGTCCCATGCTGGTGATGGCCGCGATCTTCTCCGGGTTGGCCTCGATGCCCCGCTCGGAGACGATGAACCCCAAGAGCATGCCTCGGGGAACCCCGAAGACACACTTCTCGGGATTGAGCTTCACGCCTTTCGCCTTGAGACATCGGAATGTCACTTCAAGGTCGGAAAGGAGGTCAGAGGCTTTCCTCGTCTTGACTACAATGTCATCGACGTAGGCCTCGACCGTTCGGCCAATGTGTTCGCCGAACACATGGTTCATGCACCGTTGGTACGTCGCACCCGCATTCCTCAAACCAAACGGCATGGTGACATAGCAGTACATGCCGAAGGGTGTGATGAAAGAAGTCACGAGCTGGTCGGACTCTTTCATCCTAATTTGGTGATACCCTGAGTAGGCATCGAGGAAAGACAGGGTTTCGCACCCAGCAGTGGAATCCACGATTTGGTCGATGCGAGGCAGAGGGTAGGGAACTTTCGGACATGCTTTGTTTAGACCAGTGTAGTCTACACACATCCACCATTTCCCTCCTTTCTTTCTCACAAGCACAGGGTTGGCAAGCCATTCGGGATGGAATACCTCTTTGATGAACCCTGTCGCCATTAGCTTGTTGATCTCCTCGCCTATGGCTCTACGCTTTTCTTCGTTGAATCGGCGCAGAGGCTGCTTCACGGGTCGAGCTCCAGCTCGGATATCCAGCGAGTGCTCGGCGACATCCCTCGGTACGCCGGGCATGTCTGAGGGACTCCACGCGAAAACATCGGCGTTTGCATGGAGAAAGTCGACGAGCACTGCTTCCTATTTGGGATCGAGCTCAGAGCCGATCCGGATCTGCTTGGAGGCGTCGCTGCTGGGGTCGAGGGGGACAGATTTAACCGTCTCTGCTGGCTCGAAGTTGCCGGCGTGGCGTTTCACGTCTGGCACCTCTTAGAGAGGCTCTCCAGGTCGGCGATGAGGGCCTCGGATTCGACGAGGGCCTCGGCGTACTCCACGCACTCCATGTCGCATTCGTACGCGTGTCGGTACGTGGGGCCGACGGTGATGACCCCGTTGGGGCCCGACATCTTGAGCTTGAGGTAGGTGTAGTTGGGGACGGCCAAGAACTTTGCGTAGCATGGCCTCCCCAGTACTACGTGGTAGGTTCCTCGGAACCCGACCACCTCGAACGTGAGGGTCTCCCTTCGGAAGTTGGAGGGCGTCCCAAAGCAGACGGGAAGATCGAGTTGTCCGAGGGGCTGGACGCGCTTCCCGGGGATGATCCCGTGGAAAGGCGCAGCGCCTGCCCGGACCGAGGATAGATCAATACGCAGGAGCCCGAGGGTCTCGGCGTAGATGATGTTGAGGCTGCTGCCTCTGTCCATGAGGACCTTGGTGAGCCTGACGTCGCCGATGACGGGGTCGACAACGAGCGGGTATTTTCCCGGGCTCGGCACGCGGTCGGGGTGGTCGGCTTGGTCGAAGGTGATGGGCTTGTCGGACCAGTCTAGGTAGACTGGCGCCGCCACCTTTACCGAACAGACCTCCCGACGCTCTTGCTTGCGGTGCCGAGCCGAGGTGTTCGCCACTTGCCCACCGTAGATCATGAAGCAGTCGCGGACCTCGGGGAACTCTCCTGCCTGGTGATCTTCCTTCTTATCATCGTCGCGAGCCCTGCCACCCTCCGCGGGTGGCCCGGCCTTGTGAAAGTGGCACCGAAGCATGGCGCACTCCTCAAGGGTGTGCTTGACGGGCCCCTGATGATAGGGGCACGACTCCTTGAGCATCTTGTCGAAAAGGTTGGCACCTCCGGGAGGTTTCCGAGGGTTCTTGTACTCGGCGGCGGCGACAAGGTCCGCGTCGGCGGCGTCGCGTTTCGCTTGCGACTTCTTCTTGCCTTTCTTTTTGGCGCCGCGCTGAGTTGACGCCTCGGGGACATCTTCCGGTGGGCGGCCCTGGGGCTGCTTGTCCTTCCGGAAGATAGCCTAAACCGCCTCCTGGCCAGAGGCAAACTTGGTGGCGATGTCCATCAGCTCGCTCTCCCTGGTGGGGGTCTTGCGCCCCAGCTTGCTCACCAGGTCGCGACAGGTGGTGCCAGCGAGGAACGCGCCGATGACATCTGAATCGGTGATGTTGGGCAGCTCGGTGCGCTGCTTCGAGAATCGTCGGATGTAGTCCCGGAGAGACTCTTTCGGCTGCTGGCGGCAGCTTCGGAGATCCCAGGAGTTTCCGGGGTGCACGTACGTGCCCTGGAAATTGCCGGCGAAGGCTTGGACCAGGTCGTCCCAGTTGGAGATCTGCCCCGGAGGCAGGTGCTCCAGCCAGGCCCGAGCGGTATCGGAGAGGAACAGGGGGAGGTTGCGGATGATGAGGTTGTCATCGTCCGTTCCACCCAGTTGGCAGGCCAGCCGGTAGTCCGCGAGCCACAGTTCCGGTCTCGTCTCCCCCGAGTACTTTGTGATAGTAGTCGGGGTTTGGAACCGGGTCGGGAACGACACCCATCGTATGGTGCGGCTGAAAGCCTGCGGACCGGGTGGTTCGGGCGAGGGGCTCCGATCCTCCCCGCTGTCGTAGCGTCCCCCACGCCTGGGGTGGTAGCCTCGGCGCACCCTCTCGTCGAGGTGGGCCCGACGGTTGCGGTGATGGTGCTCGTTGCCGAGGCGACCCGGGGCCGCAGGCGCTGTGTTGCGTGTGCGCCCGGTGTGGACCGAGGCTTCCCGCATGAATCGGGAAGTCGCAGCGCGATGTTCCGAGGGGTACCCCTGCCTTCGAGAGGCAGAGCTTTCGGCCCGTCGGACCGCGGCGTCCTCCAGGAGGTTCTTGAGCTCTCCCTGGATACGCCGCCCCTCGGTGGTTGATGGCTCCGGCATCGCGCGGAGAAGCATTGCCGCTGCAGCCAGGTTCTGGTCGACCCCACTGGAAACCGGTGGCGGCCTTACCCTGACATCGTCGGCGATGCGGTGCTGGATACCCTGGGGTAGATGACGCACTTCTCCGGTCGGAGGTTGGCCCGCCCACTCCTGCCCGATGTCCCGGCGGATCGGCTCAAGTGTTCCTTCTCCCTCGTCGAGCCTGGCCTGCATCTCGCGGATTTGCTCGAGCTGTGGGTCATGACCCCCCGCCGGGACGGGGACCACAGCTAGCTCCTGAAGGATGTCAACGCGAGGCACAGGCCTAGGGAGATCTCCGTTCTCCGGCATACCAAGATGGTTGCCTTCGTTGGGACCCCCTAGATCGACGTGGAAACATTCACGACTTGGGCCGCAGTCCTCGTCGCCGAGGCTGCGGCTACCGTCGGAACAGTCGGAAAGGCAGTAGTCGCACGCAGTCATAAAGTCTCGCATGGCACTGGGGTTACCAAGTCCAGAGAAATCCCAACAGAAGTCGGGCTCGTCTTCTTCCTCGGACCCCGAGGGCCCGTAGGTCGAGGCTGCCGTCAGCCGGTCCCAGGGTGACCGCATACGATACCCCAAAGGGTTTGGACTCACCTCTACGAGAGCGTCCACCAAAGCGAAGTCGCTTGGTGGGTCGAGGCTGAATCCAAAAGGCGTGAAATGGGAATCGGTTGGTACCTCTTGGTCGACAGGCGGTGACGAAGTCACGTCAGGAGCTGACTGCACCGTCGTCTCAGGTACGAGGGTGACGCCCAGCAAGTCCTTCGCGAGCGTGCTGACGTCGTCCGTTTGCTTGGGGTTGGCGTGTTGCGGGGGGACGGCGCTCGTCTTTGTCTCAGACGCGAGGTCGATGCCCGACGTGCCCCCCATTGGGGCACCGGCGCCGTCGACTCGCTCGACAGCCGACGAGGTGCCGCCTCCTGCTTGGCCTTGGTTGCCCCGCCTCCTCCTCCGTCGGCGGGGGAGGGGATGGTGCGAGCTCGAATGTTGTTCTTCCACCACGCGGGGAAGACGTCGTTGATTCCGCCGCCGGCGGGCGGGTTGTCGGCCGCCATTGTCGCTGTCGCGCGGCGGGGGAAGGAGTATCATGTCGTAGCTGCCGTCGAGGGACATGAACTCAAGACTCCCGAAACGGAGCACCGTCCCTGGCTGGAAAGGTTGCTGGAGACTGCCCATCTGGAGCTTGACGGGAAGCTGTTCGTCAACACGCAGCAGGCCCCTACCTGGCACGCCAACTGTCGGCGTTCCGAACCCGGGGGGTCCCTGGACCGACGAGTAAATTATCGTCGCGTGCCTCAGCCCAGATGGGTCGGCGCGAGACGGAGCGCGAAGGGGGGAAGAAGCCGGAGGGAGACAGGCGTGAGAGGTGAAATCCCGTGGCCTTCGTGTTTGTCCCGCGCCCAGGTTGGGTGCGCTTGCAGTAGGGGGTTACAAGCGTCCACGCGGGAGCGAGCGAGCGGCCTCACGCGAGCGCCGTCCCGTCCTTCCCCGCGCGGCCAACCCTCGTAAGAGGGCCCTGGATCTTCCTTTTATAGGCGTAAGGAAAGGATCCAGGTGTATAATGGGGGTGTAGCAGTGTGCTAACGTGTCTAGCGGAGGAGAGCTAGCGCCCTAAGTGAAAGGGAAATGTGCCCTTGGGCCATTTCTAAGTATTTTGGTGATTGAGTGCAAACACAAAGGCTTAAATGTGATAATATGCTCATGGATGAACAAAGTGCAAATCACAAGTAAAGGTATGTTTCTAAGCCTTAGTACATTAGTTTTGTGTACTAACATCTTGTCTAAGTGTTAGAAACAGGAGAAAGAAGAAAAGAAAAGAAGTGGAGAGTGGCTGTGTACAGCCAAAGGCTGCTTCGGGCTGGGGCACCGGACTGTCCGGTGTGCACCGGACAGTGTCCGGTGCGCCAGACCAGCGCGGAGCAAACCAGCCGCTCTCGGGTTTTTTCTCCGGCGACTTCGGCTAAAATTCACCGGACTGTCCGGTGTGCACCGGACTGTCCGGTGAGCCAACGGTCGGCCGGGCCAACGGTCGGCCGCGCGATCGGCGCGCGACACGTGGCCGAGCCAACGGTCGGAAGGAAGCACCGGACTGTCCGGTGTGCACCGGACATGTCCGGTGCGCCAACGGTGCGCAGATCTGACTCTGACAGCAACGGTCGGATGCGCTGTTTAAGGAAACAAATCGGGCACCGGACAGTGTCCGGTGTGCACCGGACTGTCCGGTGCGCCACGAGACAGAAGGCAAAGGTGGCCTTCCAGATTTGTTCCCAACGGCTCCTAGCTGCCTTGGGGCTATAAAAGGGACCCCTAGGCGCATGGAGGAGGACACCAAGCATTCCTACAACTCTTCTAAGCACCAAGACATCAATCTCACGCATTCGTTTCATTGTGATAGCATATAGAGCTCTTGTGGAGTTGTGAACTCTTTGTGTTGCGTTGCGAGCTCTTGTTGCGACTTGTGTGCGTGTTGTTGCTCTGATTTTCGAGTCTTGTGTGCGTTGCTCATTCCCACCTTACTCCGTATTTCTTTGTGAACTCAATTGTAAGGGCGAGAGACTCCAAGTTGTGGAGATTCCTCGCAAACGGGAAAAGATCAAAGGAAAGAAAAACACCGTGGTATTCAAGTTGATCATTGGATCACTTGAAAGGAGTTGAGTGCAACTCTCGTCCGTTGGGACGCCACAACGTGGAGTAGGCAAGTTTTGTACTTGGCCGAACCACGGGATAACCACCGTGTCAACTCTGTGATTGCTTTCTTGTGGCTATCGTGTTTTGAGTTCTCTCTAGCCACTTGGCCATACTTGTGCTAACCCTTAACAAGTTTTTGTGGCTTAAGTTTTGAACTTTTACAGGATCACCTATTCACCCCCCTCTAGGTGCTCTCAATTGGTATCAGAGCCGTTCTCTTCAAAAAGGGACTAACCGCCCGAAGAGATGGATCCTAAGGGGAAGGGAATTGTGATCAACGACAAAGAGAAGGAGTCCTTCGTCAACGAGCCAAGGGATGACAAGTCCAATGACTCGGGCTCGGGCCACAAGCGAAAAGATGGGAAGAAGAAGAAGACAAGACGCATCAAGGAGATCGTCTACTACGACAGCGATGAGTCCTCTTCTTCCCAAAAGGACGACGACCACGACAAACAAAAGACGGTTAACTCAAACTTTTCTTTTGATTATTCGCGCATTCCATATAGCTCAAATGCTCATTTGCTCCCCATTCCACTTGGCAAGCCTCCTCACTTTGATGGAGAGGACTACGGATTTTGGAGTCACATAATGCATACTCACCTATTTTCTCTCCATCCAAGCATTTGGGAGATTGTGGAAAGTGGAATGAAATTTGATAGCTCGGATAGCCCTTCATTCATTAATGAGCAAATCCATAAGAATGCACAAGCTACCACTGTTCTTCTAGCTTCATTGTGCAGGGATGAATATAACAAAGTGAGCGGCTTGGATAACGCCAAGCAGATCTGGGACACCCTCAAGATTTCTCATGAGGGGAATGACGTTACCTTGCTCACCAAAATGGAGTTGGTGGAAGGCGAGCTTGGACGATTCGCGATGATAAGGGGCGAGGAGCCAACTCAGACATACAACCGGCTCAAGACCCTTATCAACAAAATAAGGAGCTACGGAAGCACGCGATGGACGGACCACGACGTCGTCCGACTAATGCTCAGGTCCTTTACCGTTCTTGATCCTCATTTGGTGAATAATATTCGTGAGAATCCCAGGTACACCAAAATGTCGCCCGAAGAAGTCCTAGGAAAATTCGTCAGCGGGCGAATGATGATCAAGGAGGCAAGGTATGTGGACGACGCCTTGAATGGACCGATCAACGAGCCGCAACCTTTTGCTCTCAAAGCCACAAGGAGCAAGGAGGCACTACCCAGCAAGGTGGCGCAAATTGAGGCAGCCGGTCTTAATGATGAAGAAATGGCCCTCATCATCAAGAGATTCAAGACGGTGCTAAAGGGTCGCAATGGACAGCCGAGCAAGACTAAGACCAAGGGGAAGCGATCATGCTTCAAATGCGGTAAGCTTGGTCATTTTATTGCTAACTGTCCTGATAATGAAAGTGACCAGGAAAAGGGGAACAAAAGGGAGAAGAAGAAGCACTACAAGAAAGCCAAGGGCGAGGCGCATCTAGGCAAGGAGTGGGATTCGGATTGCTCCTCCTCCGACTCCGACAATGAGGGACTCGCCGCCACCGCCTTCAACAAATCGGCCCTCTTCCCCAACGAGCGTCACACGTGTCTCATGGCTAAGGAGAAGAAAGTAAGTACTCGAAACTCTACTTATGCTTCTTCTAGTGATAATGATTCTAGTGACGATGATGAAATAGACTATTCCAGTGTATTTAAAGGTCTAGATAGAATTACAATTGGCAAAATTAATGAATTAATTGATGCATTGAATGAGAAGGATAAACTCTTAGAGAAACAAGAGGATTTATTGTATGAAGAGCATGATAAATTTTTAGAAGCTCAAAAATCTCATGCTCTAGAAGTTAAAAGAAATGAGATGCTTACTTGTGAATTATCCTCATGCCATGAAACAATTTCTAAATTAAAGAGCATTAACGATGAGTTGAATGTTAAGATAGAAATAGCTAGTAAATCAACAACTTGTGTAGAAAATGTTGCTATTTGCAATAGATGTAAAGAATTTGATATTGATGCTTGTAGTGAACACATAGCCTCTATTGCAAAGCTAAATAATGAAGTGGCTAGTCTTAATGTCCAACTTAAGACTAGCAAAAGTGAATTTGATAAGTTAAAATTTGCAAGGGATGCCTACACAATAGGAAGACATCCCTCAATTAAGGATGGGCTTGGCTTCAAGAGGGAAGCCAAGAACTTAACAAGCCATAAGGATCCCATTCCCGCCAAGGAGAAAGGGAAGGCCCCTAGGGCTACTAGTGCTAAAAGGAACCATGCATTTTTGTATCATGATAGAAGACAAACTAGAAATGTAAGTCATGATGCTTTTGATTCATATGTTTATGATTCTCATGCCATGTTTGCTCCTAGTTCCTCTTATGTGTATGATAGAAATGTTACTAGGAGAAATGTTGTTCCTAAAAGAAATGCTATTCATCATGTGCCTAGAAGGAATGTTATTCATGCTCCTAGGAAAATTGCAAATGAACCTTCTACAATTTATTGTGCTTTAAATACTTCCTTTGCAATTTGTAGAACGGGTATGAAGGTAATTGCTAGGAAGTTAGGGGCAAGATGCAAGGGAGATAAAACTTGCATTTGGGTCCCTAAGGATATATGTGCTAACCTTGTAGGACCCAACATGAGTTGGGTACCTAAGACCCAAGCCTAAATTTGCCTTGCAGGTTTATGCATCCGGGGGTTCAAGCTGGATTATCGACAGCGGATGCACAAACCATATGACGGGGGAGAAGAAGATGTTCACCTCCTACGTCAAGAATAAAGATTCCCAAGATTCAATTGTATTCGGTGATGGGAATCAAGGCAAGGTAAAAGGTTTAGGTAAAATTGCAATTTCTAATGAGCACTCCATATCTAATGTGTTTTTAGTAGAGTCTCTTGGATATAATCTGCTATCTGTTAGTCAATTATGCAATATGGGGTATAACTGTCTATTTACAAATGTAGATGTGTCTGTCTTTAGAAGAAGTGATGGTTCACTAGCTTTTAAGGGTGTATTAGACGACAAACTTTATTTAGTTGATTTTGCAAAAGAAGAGGCCGGTCTAGATGCATGCTTAATAGCTAAGACTAGCATGGGCTGGCTGTGGCATCGCCGCTTAGCACATGTGGGGATGAAGAACCTTCACAAGCTTCTAAAGGGAGAACACGTGATAGGTTTGACTAACGTGCATTTCGAAAAAGATAGACCTTGTGCAGCTTGTCAAGCAGGTAAACAAGTGGGAGGAGCGCATCACAGCAAGAACGTGATGACCACTTCAAGACCCCTGGAGCTGCTGCATATGGACCTCTTCGGACCTGTCGCCTATCTGAGCATAGGAGGGAGTAAGTATGGTTTAGTTATTGTTGATGATTTTTCCCGCTTCACTTGGGTGTTCTTTTTGCAGGATAAGTCTGAAACCCAAGGGACCCTCAAGCGCTTCCTCAGGAGAGCTCAAAATGAGTTTGAGCTCAAAGTGAAGAAGATAAGGAGCGACAACGGATCCGAGTTCAAGAACCTTCAAGTGGAGGAGTTCCTTGAAGAGGAAGGGATCAAGCACGAGTTCTCCGCTCCCTACACACCACAGCAAAATGGTGTGGTAGAGAGGAAGAACAGGACGCTCATCGATATGGCGAGGACGATGCTAGGAGAGTTCAAGACCCCCGAGTGCTTTTGGACGGAAGCCGTTAACACTGCTTGCCACGCCATCAACAGGGTCTACCTTCATCGCCTCCTCAAGAAGACATCGTATGAGCTACTAACCGGTAACAAACCCAATGTATCGTACTTTCGTGTATTTGGGAGTAAATGCTACATTCTAGTAAAGAAGGGTAGAAATTCTAAGTTTGCTCCCAAAGCTGTAGAAGGGTTTTTGTTAGGTTATGACTCAAATACAAAGGCGTATAGAGTCTTCAACAAATCATCGGGTTTGGTTGAAGTCTCTAGCGACGTTGTATTTGATGAGACTAATGGCTCTCCAAGAGAGCAAGTTGTTGATTGTGATGATGTAGATGAAGAAGATGTTCCGACAGCCGCTATACGAACCATGGCGATTGGAGAAGTATGGCCACAGGAACAAGATAAACGAGATCAACCTTCTTCCTCGACCATGGTGCTACCCCCAACTCAAGACGATGAACAGGTTCATCAACAGGAGGCATGTGATCAAGGGGGAGCACAAGATAATCATGTGATGGAGGAAGAAGTGCAACCGACACCTCCAACCCAAGTTCGAGCGATGATTCAAAGGAATCATCCCGTCGACCAAATTCTGGGTGACATTAGCAAGGGAGTAACTACTCGATCTCGATTAGTTAATTTTTGTGAGCATTACTCCTTTGTCTCTTCTATTGAGCCTTTCAGGGTAGAAGAGGCCTTGCTAGATCCGGACTGGGTGTTGGCCATGCAAGAGGAGTTAAACAACTTCAAGCGCAATGAAGTTTGGACACTGGTGCCTCGTCCGAAGCAAAATGTTGTGGGAACCAAGTGGGTGTTCCGCAACAAACAGGACGAGCACGGGGTGGTGACGAGGAACAAGGCTCGACTTGTGGCAAAAGGTTATGCCCAAGTCGCAGGTTTGGATTTCGAGGAGACCTTTGCTCCTGTGGCTAGGCTAGAGTCAATTCGAATCTTGCTAGCATATGCCGCTCACCATTCTTTCAGGTTGTACCAAATGGATGTGAAGAGCGCTTTCCTCAACGGGCCAATCAAGGAGGAGGTGTACGTGGAGCAACCCCCTGGCTTCGAGGATGAACGGTACCCCGACCATGTGTGTAAGCTCTCTAAGGCGCTCTATGGACTTAAGCAAGCCCCAAGAGCATGGTATGAATGCCTTAGAGACTTTTTACTTGCTAATGCTTTCAAGGTTGGGAAGGCCGATCCAACTCTTTTTACAAAGACATGTGATGGTGATTTGTTTGTGTGCCAAATTTATGTCGATGACATAATATTTGGTTCTACTAACCAAAAGTCTTGTGAAGAGTTTAGCAGGGTGATGACGCAGAAATTCGAGATGTCGATGATGGGCGAGTTGAACTACTTCCTTGGGTTCCAAGTGAAGCAACTCAAGGACGGCACCTTCATCTCCCAAACGAAGTACACGCAAGATCTGCTAAAGCGGTTTGGGATGAAGGACGCCAAGCCCGCAAAGACTCCGATGGGGACCGACGGACACACCGACCTCAACAAAGGAGGTAAGTCCGTTGATCAAAAAGCATACCGGTCAATGATAGGTTCTTTGCTTTACTTATGTGCTAGTAGACCGGATATTATGCTTAGCGTATGCATGTGTGCTAGATTTCAATCCGATCCTAAGGAGTGTCACTTAGTGGCGGTGAAGCGAATTCTTAGATATTTGGTTGCTACGCCTTGCTTCGGGCTCTGGTATCCAAAGGGGTCTACCTTTGACTTAGTTGGATACTCAGACTCCGACTATGCTGGATGTAAGGTCGATAGGAAGAGTACATCGGGGACGTGCCAATTCTTAGGAAGGTCCCTGGTGTCATGGAACTCTAAGAAACAAACCTCCGTTGCCCTATCCACCGCTGAGGCCGAGTATGTTGCCGCAGGACAGTGTTGCGCGCAACTACTTTGGATGAGGCAAACCCTCAGGGACTTTGGCTACAATCTGAGCAAAGTCCCACTCCTATGTGATAATGAGAGTGCTATCCGCATATGGCGGAAAATCCTGTTGAACACAGCCGCACAAAGCACATAGACATCCAGCATCACTTTTTGAGAGACCACCAGCAAAAGGGAGATATCGAAGTGTTTCATGTTAGCACCGAGAACCAGCTAGCCGATATCTTTACCAAGCCTCTAGATGAGAAGACCTTTTGCAGGCTGCGTAGTGAGCTAAATGTCTTAGATTCGCGGAACTTGGATTGAATTGTAGCATACATGTACTTATGCTTTTGATCATGTTCCTTTTTGCATTTTGTTGCTTATTATGGTGCTCAAGTTGTACAAACACTCCCTGGACCTCACAAGTCCGTTGCAAAGTAATGCACATGTTTAGGGGGAGATGTGTTACAACTTGACCCTTTGAGACTAACCATGTGCTTGAGTTTGGTAATTTAGTCTCGAAGGAGGATTGAAAGGGAAAAGGTGGACTTGGACCATGAAAGACTTCCACTGCACTCCGATGAGAGGGTAACTAATTCCAAGTTCATCTCATGAAATCTTATTGCCATTTGCTCTTAATTGAAGACTTTGGTGAGGCAATGGGGTTAGAAGGCCAAGATTAATCCCGTTTTGGTGCTTGATGCCAAAGGGGGAGAAAATAAAGGCCAAAGTGATAAATGGATCAGCTACCACTTGAGAGATTTTGAAAATAGTAGAATAGAGTTTTTGTTTTGTCAAAAGCTTTTATTGTCTCTTATTGTCTCTATTGTCAAAAGTTGGCTTCTTGTGGGGAGAAGTGTTGATTATGGGAAATAGGGGGAGTTTTTGAAATCTTTGATCAATCTCTTTTGGAATGACTCTCGTTATGCTTCAACATGTGTGTTTGACTTAGAGATAGAGATTTGAGTTTGATTTGCAAAAACAAACCAAGTGGTGGCAAAAGATGATCCATATATGCCAAAATTTGAATAAAACTCAAAGTCAGTTTTTATTTGAAGTGATTTTGCACCTGTTCTAGTTGCTCTATGTTGTGTTGGCATAAATCACCAAAAAGGGGGAGATTGAAAGGGAAATGTGCCCTTGGGCCATTTCTAAGTATTTTGGTGATTGAGTGCAAACACAAAGGCTTAAATGTGATAATATGCTCATGGATGAACAAAGTGCAAATCACAAGTAAAGGTATGTTTCTAAGCCTTAGTACATTAGTTTTGTGTACTAACATCTTGTCTAAGTGTTAGAAACAGGAGAAAGAAGAAAAGAAAAGAAGTGGAGAGTGGCTGTGTACAGCCAAAGGCTGCTTCGGGCTGGGGCACCGGACTGTCCGGTGTGCACCGGACAGTGTCCGGTGCGCCAGACCAGCGCGGAGCAAACCAGCCGCTCTCGGGTTTTTTCTCCAGCGACTTCGGCTAAAATTCACCGGACTGTCCGGTGTGCACCGGACTGTCCGGTGAGCCAACGGTCGGCCGGGCCAACGGTCGGCCGCGCGATCGGCGCGCGACACGTGGCCGAGCCAACGGTCGGAAGGAAGCACCGGACTGTCCGGTGTGCACCGGACATGTCCGGTGCGCCAACGGTGCGCAGATCTGACTCTGACAGCAACGGTCGGATGCGCTGTTTAAGGAAACAAATCGGGCACCGGACAGTGTCCGGTGTGCACCGGACTGTCCGGTGCGCCACGAGACAGAAGGCAAAGGTGGCCTTCCAGATTTGTTCCCAACGGCTCCTAGCTGCCTTGGGGCTATAAAAGGGACCCCTAGGCGCATGGAGGAGGACACCAAGCATTCCTACAACTCTTCTAAGCACCAAGACATCAATCTCACGCATTCGTTTCATTGTGATAGCATATAGAGCTCTTGTGGAGTTGTGAACTCTTTGTGTTGCGTTGCGAGCTCTTGTTGCGACTTGTGTGCGTGTTGTTGCTCTGATTTTCGAGTCTTGTGTGCGTTGCTCATTCCCACCTTACTCCGTATTTCTTTGTGAACTCAATTGTAAGGGCGAGAGACTCCAAGTTGTGGAGATTCCTCGCAAACGGGAAAAGATCAAAGGAAAGAAAAACACCGTGGTATTCAAGTTGATCATTGGATCACTTGAAAGGAGTTGAGTGCAACTCTCGTCCGTTGGGACGCCACAACGTGGAGTAGGCAAGTTTTGTACTTGGCCGAACCACGGGATAACCACCGTGTCAACTCTGTGATTGCTTTCTTGTGGCTATCGTGTTTTGAGTTCTCTCTAGCCACTTGGCCATACTTGTGCTAACCCTTAACAAGTTTTTGTGGCTTAAGTTTTGAACTTTTACAGGATCACCTATTCACCCCCCCCCTCTAGGTGCTCTCACTAAGTACATGCCATCGTGGCAGCCGGAGAGTTTTTGGCACCTGGTTCGTGTGATGTCGTGGTCGTCGGAGGAGCGCCGGAGCCTGGTGGAAGGACAGCTGTCGGGGCTGTCGAGTCCTTGCTGACGTCCTCTTGCTTCCGTAAGGGGGCTAAGAGCCGCCGTCGTCATAAGCGTGCGGGGCGCCATCATTACTCGTATAGTGGAGCGAGCCAGATGGGACGCCGGTCTTGTTCCCCGTAGCCTGAGTCAGCTTGGGGCAGGGTAATGATGGCGCCTCCTGTTGATGTGGTCGGTCCGTGCCCTGGGTTGGGCGAGGTGGAGGCTCCTCCGAGGTCGAGGTCGAGTCTGTCTTCCAAGGCCGAGGTCGAATCCGAGCCCCTGGGTCGGGCGAGGCGGAGACCGTCGGCTGATGCCAGGGCTGAGTCCGAGCCCTGGGGTCGGGCAAAGCGGAGTTCGTCGTCTTTCGGGGCTGAGCCCGAGTCCGAGCCCTGGGGTCGGGCGAAGCGGAGTTCGTCGTCTTCCGGGGCTGAGCCCGAGTCCGAGCCCTGGGGTCGGGCGAAGCGGAGTTCGTCGTCTTCCGGGGCTGAGCCCGAGTCCGAGCCCTGGGGTCGGGCGAAGCGGAGTTTCTTATGGCGCCTGGGGCCGGACTTGGCTGCTGTCAGCCTCACTCTGTCGAGTGGCACAACAGTCAGAGCGGCGCAGGCGGCGCTGTCCTCTTGTCAGGCCGATCAGTGGAGCGGCGAAGTGACTACGGTCACTTCGGCTCTGTCAACTGGAGGGCGCGCGTCAGGATAAAGGTGTCAGGCCACCTTTGCATTAAATGCCCCTGCGATTTGGTCGGTTGGCGTGGCGATTTGGCCAAGGTTGCTTCTTGGTGAAGACTGGGCCTCGGGCAAGCCAAAGGTGTGTCCGTTGCTGGAGGGGGTCCTCGGGCGAGACGTAGATCCTCCGGGGTCGGCTGCTCTTGCCCGAGGCTGGGCTCGGGCGAGGCGTGATCGCGTCCATCGAATGGATCGATTCCTGACTAAGTCGCACCCATCAGGCCTTTGCAGCTTTGTGCTGATGGGGGTTACCAGCTGAGATTTAGGAGTCTTGAGGGTACCCCTAATTATGGTCCCCGACAGAACCTATCATCGACCGGTATACCTTTTGATCGACGGATTTACCTTCCGTGTCGTGGTCGAGATGCCCATTGGTTCCCATGGGTGTCTTGATGGGTTTGTCATCCTTCATCCCAAACTTGTTTAGAATGTCTTGAGTATACTTCGTTTGGCTAATGAAGGTGCCCTCTTGGAGTTGCTTTACTTGAAATCCTAAGAAGTACTTCAACTCCCCCATCATTGACATCTCGAATTTTTGTGTCATGATCCTACTAAACTCTTCACATGTAGATTCGTTAGTAGACCCAAATATAATATCATCAACATAAATTTGGCAAACAAACAAATCATTTTCAAGTGTTTTGGTAAAGAGTGTAGGATCGGCCTTTCCGACATTGAATCCATTAGTGATAAGGAAATCTCTAAGGCATTCATACCATGCTCTTGGGGCTTGCTTGAGCCCATAAAGCGCCTTAGAGAGTTTGTAAACATGGTTAGGGTACTCACTATCTTCAAAGCCGAGAGGTTGCTCAACATAGACCTCTTCCTTGATTGGTCCATTGAGGAAGGCACTTTTCACGTCCATTTGATAAAGCTTGAAGCCATGGTAAGTAGCATAGGCTAATAATATACGAATTGACTCAAGCCTAGCTACGGGTGCATAGGTTTCACCGAAATCCAAACCTTCGACTTGGGAGTATCCCTTGGCCACAAGTCGGGCTTTGTTCCTTGTCACCACACCATGCTCGTCTTGCTTGTTGCGGAACACCCATTTGGTTCCTACAACATTTTGATTAGGACGTGGAACTAAATGCCATACCTCATTCCTAGTGAAGTTGTTGAGCTCCTCTTGCATCGCCACCACCCAATCCGAATCTTGAAGTGCTTCCTCTACCTTGTGTGGCTCAATAGAGGAAACAAAAGAGTAATGTTCACAAAAATGTGCAACACGCGATCTAGTGGTTACCCCCTTATGAATGTGTCGGCGTTTCGACCCCGGGGGGGGTCCCTGGACCGACGAGTAAATTGTCGCCGCGTGCCCCAGCCCAGATGGGTCGGCGCGAGACGGAGCGCGAAGGGGGGGAAATGGAGCCGGAGGGAGACAGGCGTAAAAGGGGAAACCCGCGGCCTTCGTGTTTGTCCCACGCCCAGGTCGGGTGCGCTTGCAGTAGGGGGTTACAAGCGTCCGCGTGGGAGAGAGCGAGAGGCTTATGCGCGCCGTCCCGTCCTTCCCCGCGTGGCCAACCCTCTGTAAGAGGGCCCTGGACCTTCCTTTTATAGGCGTAAGGAGGGGGTCAGGTGTACAATTGGGAGATGTAGCAGTGTGCTAACGTGTCTAGCAGAGAGGAGCTAGTGCCCTAAGTACATGCCGTCGTGGCAGCCGGAGAGGTTTTGGCACCTTGTTCGTGTGATGTCGTGGCCGTCGGAGGAGCGCTGGAGCCTGGCGGAAGGACAACTGTCGGGGCTGTCGAGTCCTTGCTGACGTCTCCTTGCTTCCATAAGAGGGCTGAGAGCCGTCGTCGTCACGGAGCATGCGGGGCGCCATCATTACTTGTTTACCGGGGCGAGCTAGATGGGACACCGGTCTTGTTCCCCGTAGCCTGAGCTAGCTAGGGGTAGGGTAATGATGGCCCCTCCTGTGACGTGGTCGATCCGAGCCCTGGGTTGGGCGAGGCGGAGGCTCCTCCGAGGTCGAGGTCGAGTCTGTCTTCCGAGGTCGAGGTCGAGTCCGAGCCCTTGGGTCGGGCGAGACGGAGACCGTCGGCTGAGGCCGAGGTCGAGTCCGAGCCCTGGGTCGGGCAAGGCGGAGTTTGTCGTCTTCCGGGGCCGAGGCCGAGTCTGAGCCCTGGGTCGGGCGAGGCGGAGTTCGTCGTCTTCCGGGGCCGAGCCCGAGTCCGAGCCCTGGGTCGGGCGAGGCGGAGTTCGTCGTCTTCCGGGGCCGAGCCTGAGTCCGAGCCCTGGGTCGGGCGAGGCGGAGTTTCTTATGGCGCCTGAGGCCGGGCTTGGCCACTGTCAGCCTCACTCTGTCGAGTGGCACAGCAGTCGGGGCGACGCGGGCGGCGCTGTCTTCTTGTCAGACTGGTCAGTGGAGCGGCGAAGTGACTGCGGTCACTTCGGCTCAGTCGACTGAAGGGTGTGCGTCAAGATAAGGTGTCAGGCCACCCTTGCATTAAATGCCCCTGCGATACGATCGGTCGTCGTGGCGATTTGTCCAAGGTTGCTTCTTGGCGAAGACTAGGCCTCGGGCGAGCCGAAGGTGTGTCCGTTGCTTGAGGGGGCCCTCGGGCGAGACGTGAATCCTCCGGGGTTGGCTGCCCTTGCCCTAGGCTGGGCTCGGGCGAGGCGAGATCGTGTCCCTTGAGCGGACCGAGCCTTGACTTAATCGCACCCATCAGGCCTTTGCAGCTTTGTGCTGATGGGGGTTACCAGCTGAGATTAGGAGTCTTGGGGGTACCCCTAATTATGGTCCCCGACAGTAGCCCCTAGCCTCGAAGGGAGTGTTAATACTCGCTTGGAGGCTTTTGTCGCACTTTTTTGCATGGGGACCGACCTTTCTCGGTTGCATTTTGTTCCGGTGGGTGCGCGCGAGCGCACCCGCCGGGTGTAGCCCCCGAGGCCTCGGAGGAGTGGTTTGACTCCTTCGAGGTCTTAAAGCGTTTCATGATGCTTCGGTCGGTCTGGTTGTTCCCTCATGCGAGCTGGCCGTAGCCCGGGTGCACGGTCGGGTCCCAAGTTCTCAGGCTGTTATGTTGACGCTGTCAACGGTTTGGCCGGAGCCGGGTTTGCGAGAGCAGCCCCCGAGCCCCTGCACAGAGCGAGAGAACGGCCAAGGACAGACTCGACTTTTTTACATACGCCCTTGCGTCGCCTTTCCGCAAGGAGGAGGGCGGGAAAAGCGCCATGTTGCCCCTGGAGGGCGCCGAACATGGTGTCTCCAGTGAGCTGCTGACGGGTAATCCGAGTGGACGCCCGTGCCCCATTTGTTAGGGGTCGGCTAGAGGCCCGGAGGCACGCTCCAAAAGTACCTGCGGGTGATCTGCCGGACCCGGTCCCCTTTTGACGGGGTCCGAGGGCTCGATGCCTCCCTCTGATGGGATTCCGTTACAAGATCGTTCCCGCTGGTCTCGGAAATGTCCTAGGGTACCTCGGGAGCGTAGCCCGAGCCTTGGTTATGTATCGAACGTACACAGGGTCATCCCTCGTTCTGCGTCTAAGGCGGCTGTGAACCCTTCGAGGGCCAGCCTACGAACCCCTGATCAGTAGTGGGCGCGGAGCCCGAGTGGCCTGAGGCGGCCGTTGAACCCTTCCGAGGGGCCGGCCTTCGAACCTCTGACCAGTAGTGGGCACGGAGCCCAAGCGCTTTGAGGCGGCTGTTGAACCCCTCCGAGGGGGCAGCCTTTGTAAAGCCCTAAAATTTGTATAATATAAAAAAAATGATGATAAAAAAATACTTATATTTATATAAAGTGTTTTGGGATCATGGAATCCTTATAGGCTATTTAGTTTTCTTTTCTATGTGCATATTCAATTAATAGGAATATATTGATCAAATAACAAATAAATACTGAAATATGCATCTCATGCCGATTGGTTTTGTTGTGATGCATTTTTATTTGAATAAAGGAATCAAGACTTAATTTAAGATAAATGAATAAAATGAAAGGAATTACCCTCTCCATAATTAAATAATAGGGAGAAAATAGATAATAATGAAAAGAGGATTCACCGTTGCATTACAATTATATTTGAGAGTTGAAATTGGAGAGAAAGAAAATTCAAATAGGGATTTGATCTGAACTGGATATCTAAAATTTGAAATAAAAAAAAGGGAATAAAGAAATAGGGCAGTCACCTGCGTGGGCCAAAACCTACTGAACCGGCCCAACACCCCTCCTAATTCCTCCCCACGGTGGGCCCACTGTTCTCTCCCACGTGTCTGCCTGGGAGCGCAGGTGCACGCGCGCCTGCTCCTCTCAGTCACTGACCAGGTGGGCTCCAGCGTCAGATTCGCCTCCTTGGGAACAAACTCCCGCACCTCTCGCCGAGTCCGTAGCTTGCTCACCGACTGCGTCAACAACCTCCCCGTCATCGCCGAACTCCGCGGAGCGCTGAACGGATTCCGCCGCCTCTATAAAACCCAGCCCCGTCCTCTGTTTCTCCGCTGCACCGAGCAACCGCCGTCGGGAATCACAGAGTTCTAATCCGCCGCCCAGGTGTCGTGCTCGTGTCATCCACACGCGTGGGAGGGCCTCTGGCGTGGATGTGCGCCCATCATCTACGGCACCGCCAACCGCAACTCCCTCCGCGCCTCCACCATGCGCCACCCTGCTGGCTCAGCGCCATGAAGATCGGCTCCGCCAGGTGGTGGTCTGGTGCGACCGCTGGATGATGGAGGGGAGCACCGGGTCTGCGCCTTGCCGGGGATCCACACTCCATCGTCGGCCAGCCTCATCACCATCGATGGTGAGACTCCTCTTCCACGCCGGCAGTGCCGGAGTTGCTGTACCTACACCAGGGTCTCGCATACGTATAGTATAGAAAGAGGTATAGAAGCGGGAGGTAGAAGATAAGCGCTGGCGGTCCGATTTGGAGTAAGCGGCTGAGATGTAGGGGCTGCCCTGACCGTTGGATTCGGATCCAAGGGCGCTTGTGAGATACCGGTTTGTTTTGAGTAGAGGTCTAATCTGGCGCGTCCGTGCTTGATCGTGCGGCTCTGTGCGCGCGATACCCCTTGGCCGTGCGCAATTTGTTAAAGAGCCCCTGGACTATTTAGGATTTAACCCTCCGTCCACCTCTGCAGTGTTATGAGTCTCGGTTACATTTACGCCTGGGCCCCTGACTTCTCTGGAAATCGAGGCCCGATCCAGAACTGTGTTAAATCGATTAAATGAATTAGAAATTAGATTTTAAATATGAAAATAAACCCTAGAACTTGTATAAATCATAGAAAATCCATTTTTAGTCCAAATTGAGCCATTCCAGTTTCTAAAATTTTGTAATATTATTCTTTAACACCTAGAGTCTCTGTTTTGGCATGACAACAGTAAGAAAATTAATTCTTCAGTTAATCCTAATTTAAGCACATAAAACCATTAGAAATTCATAATTTAAAATATATAACTCCAAATTGATTTATTCCAGTGGTATTTATTTTGTTTAACTATTGTTTATCACCTGGTATATTTGTCCAACCATGAAGCTTGATTTAAAATTATCCACATAAATAACTCTATTCTAGGCATTAAATAACTTCAGAAAAATCATAACTTAATAACTCTAACTCCGACTTTAGTGGTTCGCGTTTCCACGATCTCGTAGCAATGCGTAGATTATCATTACGAAACTTATTCTTATGTTTGGTATGATGTTAATTTTATTTATACCATGTTTGTTTGTATTGCTACGACTAGCGTGAGGACACGTGTCATCTGAAAAGCAAGTTGGTACCTGGAATCTCAAGTGCGAGGCAAGTTGTGCCCTTGATCACTTCTTTTTACCTACTCATGTTCTGATTAATCATAATGATCTGCATAGGTTAATTCTGATGGGACCCAATAGGTTACCCTAGTTTGATTATCTTTATACCTTGTTACCACTGAACTTTTTGGGTAGTACTTGCTAGTGCTTTATGTGGTTTTGGGTATGAAGATACATTACTCATGATTATATTTTTGTTATCTGTGGTTATTTATCGTTCATGATAAGATCATTATGTTAATTGGAACATGGAGCGACCACCCGGGAAAACAGTGCTACCACAAGGGTTTAATGGGACGCCCTTGGCTGATTAATTAGGAAAGCTAGTGGAAGACTACCTTACCCGAAAGGGGCAAGGGCAGTAGGGGAGTGGTCAGTGTAGGGAGGCCCTCGGGAGGATTTTGCTGCGATGGCGGTCCTGCAAGGGATTCCTGCATTGGAGCTTCCTATAAACTGTAGCGGGTTTTCTGAAGCTAGTGGAACTTTGTAAAGGCCTCGTAGTGTTACCCTGCCTCGCCTCCTCGGTAGAGGTGTATGGGAAGTCGCGATCCCTTGGCAGATGGGTAACATGACTTGTGGGTAAAGATGCGCAACCTCTGCAGAGTGTAAAACTGGTATGCTAGCCGTGCTCACGGTCATGAGCAGCTCGGACCCTCACATGATTAATTTATGGAACTAAATTCAATTTGTCATATGCATTGCATCGCAGGTGATGTTGTTACTTTTGTTCTACTGCTTAATTGGGTTGGTATTTACTTATACTTAGTAATTGCTAATAAAATTTTGACCAACTTTAAAAGCAATGCTCAGCTTCAACCATCTCCGTTGGTAAGCCTTACACTTCACATGAGCTCCCATCTTTGGCGAGTTCATTCACATTATTCCCCACAACTTGTTGAGCGATGAACGTATGTGAGCTCACTCTTGCTGTCTCACACCCCCCCCACAGGTCAAGAGCAGGTACCACAGGATGAGGCGCTTGGAGGATGCTGTGACGAGTTCGTGAGAGGTCTAGGTCGTCGTCTCCCAGTCAACTTTGGTTTGCTGGACCGTTGTCTCCTTATAATGTAATTATTTATTTTGTACCAAACTCCGATTATATAGTAAAGATGCGACATTCGATCCTGTGCCATGATTCATCATATGTGTGAGACTTGGTCCCAGCACACCTGGTGATTATGTTTACGCCCGGGCTTTGGACCCCTAAAACCCGGGTGTTACAGAAGTGGTATCAGAGGAATGTTGACTGTAGGACGAAACCTAGATAGAACTGGACAACCATTCTTTACTTACCCTTGCTACTCTGATTCTTTTCTAAACTTTTCTTAATCTTTTCTCATCTATTTCCGCTTTACTCTGATTATTCTTACCTTTTCATTCTAAAAACAAATGTGGATTTCACACTTTGAAATCCTGTGCCTAAAGTGACTTTAGGAATAGGAGACCTACTCTTAGGAACAAAAACAAAACTATTTTTATAGGTATTTGTATGCTTGAATGTTTGTTCTTATGATACTTGTTTGATTTGGATCTTTGATTGAGTGTGATTAGTTGTGGAGTAATGTCCACAATCACATCTGCATATACATATAGAAAAAAAACGGTTATAAAAATATCTAGACAAACTAAATTATCTCTCATTAAAGTATCTAGCCTAATAATATCCATCTCATCTTGAAAGATTCTATCCTACACTCATATGTCCATCTTATCTTAAAAGATACTCATCTTATCTTGAAAAGATCTTATGTCACCCTAATAGATCTAACTAACCTCAAAAGATTTTACCTTATCCTTATGGATTCATCTTGCCCTAATTAGCATATTTATCCCACTCTAAAGTAACAACCATGATCTAATTAATGAAATCTTATCAAGTCTATCTAGTCATAACAACCTAACCTAAACTAACCTAATCTAGATTTTATCTAATCTATTATGATATAATCTATAGTAAGTTACTTAATGTTGGTACAAAGGATAAGGCCATACTCTTAATTCACTTAAGACCAAATTGGTCACTTAAATCAACTCGGCT
This sequence comes from Zea mays, assembly GCF_902167145.1. Classification (NCBI taxonomy): domain Eukaryota; kingdom Viridiplantae; phylum Streptophyta; class Magnoliopsida; order Poales; family Poaceae; genus Zea; species Zea mays. Next base: position 175,875,516 of record NC_050101.1, on the reverse strand, counting down.
ATACCCAACAACCTGACCTACATAACAGATCTATCTGAGCCTCTTGTCCCTGATAGTCGCCTAGAGGGGGGTGAATAGGGCGAAACTGAAATTTACAAATATAAACACAACTACAAGCCGGGTTAGCGTTAGAAATATAAACGAGTCCGCGAGAGAGGGCGCAAAACAAATCGCAAGCGAATAATGAAGTGTGTGACACGCGGATTTGTTTTACCGAGGTTCGGTTCTTTCAAACCTACTCCCCGTTGAGGAGGCCACAAAGGCCGGGTCTCTTTCAACCCTTCCCTCTCTCAAACGGTCCCTCGGACCGAGTGAGCTTTTCTTCTAAAATCAAAGCCGGGAACAAAACTTCCCCGCAAGGGCCACCACACAATTGGTGCCTCTTGCCTCGATTACAATGGAGTTTTGATCACAAGAACAAGTGAGAAAGAAAAGAAGCAATCCAAGCGCAAGAGCTCAAAAGAACACGGCAAATCTCTCTCGCTAATCACTAAAGCCTTGTGTGGAATTGGAGAGGATTTGATCTCTTTGAATGTGTCTAGAATTGAATGCCTAGCTCTTGTAAGTGGTTGAGAAGTGGGAAAACTTGGATGCAATGAAAGGTGGGGTGGTTGGGGTATTTATAGCCTCAACCACCAAAAGTGGCCGTTGGAAGGCTGCCTGTTCGATGGCGCACCGGACAGTCCGGTGCACACCGGACAGTCCGGTGCCCCCTGCCACGTCATCACTGCCGTTGGATTCTGACCGTTGGAGCTTCTGACTTGTGGGCCCGCCTGGGTGTCCGGTGCACACCGGACATGTACTGTTTGCTGTCCGGTGTGCCAGCATGGGCGATTCTGACTCCTGTGCGCGCTGCGCGCACATTTATTGCTCCGCAGAGAGCCGTTGGCGCGGAGATAGCCGTTGCTCCGGAGACGCACCGGACAGTCCGGTGCACACCGGACAGTCCGGTGAATTATAGTGGACTAGCCGTTGGAGTTTCCCGAAGCTGGCGAGTTCCTGAGGCCGACCTCCCTTGGCGCACCGGACACTGTCCGGTGTACACCGGACAGTCCGGTGAATTATAGCGCGAGTGCCTCTGGAAATTCCCGAAGATGGCGAGTTTGAGTCTGAGTCCCCCTGGTGCACCGGACATGTCCGGTGACACACCGGACAGTCCGGTGCGCCAGACCAGGGGTGCCTTTGGTTGCCCCTTTGCTCCTTTGTTGAATCCAAAACTTGGTCTTTTTATTGACTGAGTGTGAACCTTTTACACCTGTATAATCTATACACTTGGGCAAACTAGTTAGTCCAATTATTTGTGTTGGGCAATTCAACCACCAAAATTAATTAGGGACTAGGTGTAAGCCTAATTCCCTTTCAATCTCCCCCTTTTTGGTGATTGATGCCAACACAAACCAAAGCAAATATAGAAGTGCATAATTGAACTAGTTTGCATAATGTAAATGTAAAGGTTGCTTGGAATTGAGCCAATATAACTACTTACAAGATATGCATGGAATGTTTTTTTTCTTATATAACATTTTGGACCACGCTTGCACCACATGTTTTGTTTTTGCAAACTCTTTTGTAAATCTTTTTCAAAGTTCTTTTGCAACCAGTCAAAGGTAAATGAATAAGAGTTAGCAAAGCATTTTCAAGATTTGAAATTTTCTCCCCTGTTTCAAATGCTTTTACTTTGACTAAACAAAACTCCCCCTAAAGGAGATCCACCTCTTAGTGTTCAAGAGGGTTTTGATATATATTTTTGAAAAACTAATTTTCTCCTTCTTTTGAACACAATAGGATACCAATTGATAAATACTCTTGGAAAGCACTATATTTTTGAAATTGGTGGTGGTGCGGTGCGGTCCTTTTGCTTTGGGCTCATTTCTCCCCCTTTTTGGCATGAATCGCCAAAAACGGAATCATTAGAGCCTTCGAAGTACTATCTTCCCCTTTGGTCATAAGTAAATGAGTTAAGATTATACCAAAGATGAAGTCCGATCCGTTTGCTTGGGGCTTTTACTCTCTCCCCCAAAGACAAGGTCCTTTTGTTGGAGCGATGGCGAAGGATGAGTTACGGAGTGGAAGCCTTTGTCTTTCGCCGAAGACTCCAATTCCCTTTCAATATACCTATGACTTGGTTTGAAATAGACTCGAAAACACATTAGTCATAGCATATATGATCAAAAGTATAAATGAGCTATGTGTGCAATCTAGCAAAAGAAGTTGCGAGAATCAAGAATATTGAGCTCATGCCTAAGTTTGGTAAAGGTTTGTTCATCAAGAGGCTTGGTAAAGATATCGGCTAATTGATCTTTAGTGTTAATGTAAGAAATCTCGATATCCCCCTTTTGTTGGTGATCCCTAAGAAAATGATACCGAATGGCTATGTGCTTAGTGCGGCTATGCTCGACGGGATTGTCGGCCATTTTGATTGCACTCTCATTATCACATAGCAAAGGGACTTTGGTTAATTTGTAACCATAGTCCCGCAGGGTTTGCCTCATCCAAAGCAATTGCGCGCAACAATGGCCTGCGGCAATGTACTCGGCTTCGGCGGTGGAAAGAGCGACCGAATTTTGCTTCTTTGAAGCCCAAGACACCAAGGATCTTCCCAAGAACTGGCAAGTCCCCGATGTGCTCTTTCTATTAATCTTACACCCTGCCCAATCGGCATCCGAATAACCAATCAAATCAAATGTGGATCCCCGAGGGTACCAAAGCCCAAACTTAGGTGTATAAGCCAAATATCTCAAGATTCGTTTTACGGCCGTAAGGTGGGATTCCTTAGGGTCGGATTGGAATCTTGCACACATGCAAACGGAAAGCATAATGTCCGGTCGAGATGCACATAAATAAAGCAATGAACCAATCATCGACCGGTATACCTTTTGATCCACGGACTTACCTCCCGTGTCGAGGTCGAGATGCCCATTGGTTCCCATGGGTGTCTTGATAGGCTTGGCATCCTTCATTCCAAACTTGCATAGGATGTCTTGAGTGTACTTCGTTTGGCTAATGAAGGTGCCCTCTTGGAGTTGCTTTACTTGGAATCCTAAGAAATATTTCAACTCCCCCATCATAGACATCTCGAATTTCTGTGTCATAATCCTACTAAACTCTTCACATGTAGACTCGTTAGTAGACCCAAATATAATATCATCAACATAAATTTGGCATACAAACAAGTCATTTTCAAGAGTTTTAGTAAAGAGTGTAGGATCGGCTTTTCCGACTTTAAAGCCATTAGCAATGAGGAAATCTCTAAGGCATTCATACCATGCTCTTGGGGCTTGCTTGAGCCCATAAAGCGCCTTAGAGAGCCTATAGACATGGTTAGGGTACTCACTTTCTTCAAAGCCGGGAGGTTGCTCAACGTAGACCTCTTCCTTGATTGGTCCATTGAGGAAGGCACTTTTTACGTCCATTTGATAAAGCTTAAAGCCATGGTAAGTAGCATAGGCTAATAATATGCGAATTGACTCAAGCCTAGCTACGGGTGCATAGGTTTCACCGAAATCCAAACCTTCGACTTGGGAGTATCCCTTGGCCACAAGTCGTGCTTTGTTCCTTGTCACCACACCATGCTCATCTTGCTTGTTGCGGAAGACCCATTTGGTTCCTACAACATTTTGATTAGGACGTGGAACCAAGTGCCATACCTCGTTCCTTGTGAAATTGTTGAGCTCCTCTTGCATCGCCACCACCCAATTCGAACCTTGGAGAGCTTCCTCTACCCTGTGTGGCTCAATAGAGGAAACAAAAGAGTAATGTTCACAAAAATGAGCAACCCGAGATCTAGTAGTTACCCCCTTATGAATGTCGCCGAGGATGGTGTCGACGGGGTGATCTCGTTGGATTGCTTGGTGGACTCTTGGATGTGGCGGTCTTTGTTCTTCATCCTCCTTGTCTTGATCATTTGCATCTCCCCCTTGATCATTGCCGTCATCTTGAGGTGGCTCATTTGCTTGATCTTCTACTTCATCAACTTGAGCTTCATTCTCATTTTGAGTTGGTGGAGATGCTAGCGTGGAGGAGGATGGTTGATCTTGTGCATGTGGAGGCTCTTCGGATTCCTTAGGACACACATCCCCAATGGACATGTTCCTTAGTGCTATGCATGGAGCCTGTTCTTTACCTATCTCATCAAAATCAACTTGCTCTACTTGAGAGCCGTTAGTTTCATCAAACACAACGTCACATGAGACTTCAACTAGTCCAGTGGACCTGTTAAAGACCCTATATGCCGTTGTGTTTGAGTCATAACCAAGTAAAAAGCCTTCTACAGTTTTAGGAGCAAATTTAGATTTTCTACCTCTTTTAACAAGAATAAAACATTTGCTACCAAAAACTCTAAAGTATGAAATGTTGGGCTTTTTACCGGTTAGGAGTTCATATGATGTCTTCTTGAGGATTCGGTGAAGATATAATCGGTTGATGGCGTAGCATGCGGTGTTGACTGCCTCCGCCCAAAACCGATCCGAAGTCTTGTACTCATCAAGCATGGTCCTTGCCATGTCCAATAGAGTTCGATTCTTCCTCTCCACTACACCATTTTGTTGAGGGGTGTAGGGAGAAGAGAACTCATGCTTGATGCCCTCCTCCTCAAGAAAGCCTTCAATTTGAGAGTTCTTGAACTCCGTCCCGTTGTCGCTTCTTATTTTCTTGATCCTTAAGCCGAACTCATTTTGAGCCCGTCTCAAGAATCCCTTTAAGGTCTCTTGGGTTTGAGATTTTTCCTGTAAAAAGAATACCCAAGTGAAGCGAGAATAATCATCCACTATTACAAGACAATACTTACTCCCGCCGATGCTTATGTAAGCAATCGGGCCGAATAGATCCATGTGGAGTAGCTCAAGCGGCCTATCTGTCGTCATGATGTTCTTGTGTGGATGTTGGGTTCCAACTTGCTTCCCGGCTTGACATGCGCTACAAATCCTGTCTTTCTCAAAATGAACATTTGTTAATCCTAAAATGTGTTCTCCCTTTAGAAGCTTATGAAGATTCTTCATCCCAACATGGGCTAGTCGGCGGTGCCAGAGCCAACCCATGTTAGTCTTAGCAATTAAGCAAGTGTCGAGTTCAGCTCTATCAAAATCTACCAAGTATAGCTGACCCTCTAACACTCCCTTAAATGCTATTGAATCATCACTTCTTCTAAAGACAGTGACACCTAAATCAGTGAATAGACAGTTGTAGCCCATTTGACATAATTGAGAAACGGAAAGCAAATTGTAATCTAAAGAATCTACAAGAAAAACATTGGAAATAGAATGGTCAGGAGATATAGCAATTTTACCAAGTCCTTTGACCAAACCTTGATTTCCATCCCCGAATGTGATAGCTCGTTGGGGATCTTGGTTTTTCTCATATGAGGAGAACATCCGTTTCTCCCCGGTCATGTGGTTTGTGCACCCGCTGTCGAGTATCCAACTTGAGCCCCCGGATGCATAAACCTACAAAACAAATTTAGTTCTTGACTTTAGGTACCCAAACTGTTTTGGGTCCTTTGGCATTAGAAACAAGAACTTTGGGTACCCAAACACAAGTCTTTGACCCCTTGTGTTTGCCCCCAACAAACTTGGCAACGACCATGCCGGATTTGTTAGTCAAAACATAGGATGCATCAAAAGTTTTAAATGAAATGCTATGTTCATTTGATGCATTAGGAATTTTCTTCTTAGGCAACTTAGCATGGGTTGGTTGCCTAGAACTAGATGTCTCACCCTTATACATATAAGCATGATTAGGGCCAGAGTGAGACTTCCTAGAATGAATCTTCCTAATTTTGTCCTCGGGATAACCGGCAGGGTATAAAATGTAACCCTCGTTATCCTGAGACATAGGAGCCTTGCCCTTAACAAAATTTGACAACCTTTTAGGAGGGGCACTAAGTTTGACATTGTCTCCCCTTTGGTAGCCAATGCCATCCTTAATGCCAGGGCGTCTCCCATTATAAAGCATGCTACGAGCAAATTTAAATTTCTCATTTTCTAAGTTGTGCTCGGCAATTTTAGCATCTAGTTTTGCTATATGATCATTTTGTTGTTTAATTAAAGCCATATGATCATGAATAGCATCAATATCAACATTTCTACATCTAGTACAAATAGTAACATGCTCAATGGTAGATGTAGATGATTTGCAAGAATTGAGTTCAACAATCTTAGCACGAAGTATATCATTCTTATCTCTAAGATTGGTAATTGTAACTTTGCAGACATCAAAATCTTTAGCCTTAGCAATCAAATTTTCATTCTCTAATCTAAGGCTAGCAAGAGATATGTTTAATTCTTCAATCCTAGCAAGCAAATCATTATTATCTCTAGGATTGGGAATTGAAACATCACAAACATGAGAATCAACCTTAGCATTTAAACTAGCATTTTCATTTCTAAGGTTGTCAATCATCTCACGGCAAGTGCTTAGCTCACTAGACAATTTTTCACATTTTTCAACTTGTAGAGCGTAAGCATTTTTAACCTTAACATGTTTTTTATTTTCCTTGATTAGGAAGTCCTCTTGGGAGTCTAAGAGATCATCCTTCTCATGGATGGCACTAATTAGTTCATTTAATTTCTCCTTTTGTTCCATATTAAGGTTGGCAAAAAGAGTACGCAAATTATCTTCCTCACCACTAGCATTATCATCACTGGAAGACTCATATTTAGTGGAGGAGTTGGATTTAACCTTCTTCTTTTTGCCGTCCCTTGCCATGAGGCACTTGTGGCCGACGTTGGGGAAGAGAAGTCCCTTGGTGACGGCGATGTTGGCGGCGTCCTCGTCGTCGGAGGAGTCGCTAGAGCTTTCGTCGGAGTCCCACTCCCGACAAACATGGGCATCACCGCCCTTCTTCTTGTAGTACCTTTTCTTCTCCTTTCTTCTCCCCTTCTTGTCGTCACCCCTGTCACTATCACTTGATAATGGACATTTAGCAATAAAGTGACCGGGCTTACCACACTTGTAGCAAACCTTCTTGGAGCGGGATTTGTAATCCTTCCCCCTCCTTTGCTTGAGGATTTGGCGGAAGCTCTTGATGACGAGCGCCATTTCCTCATTGTCGAGCTTGGAGGCGTCTATTGGTTGTCGACTTGGTGTATGTTTGGAAATGCGAGCGTAGTGTAGGGGAATCTTACTATACTTCTTGCGCTCTTGGCGCTTAGAAGTGACGGAGGGCGCATCGGAGTCGGAGGTCGATGTTGATGAAGTGTCGGTCTCGTAGTAGACCACTTTCCTCATCCTTTTGTGCTTGTCGCCTTTCCGATGCGGCTTGTGGGAAGAAGATTTTTCCTTCTTCTCTTTGTGGTGAGAAGAGGAAGACTTTTTCTCCTTCCGTTTGGAGGAGTCCTTCTTCTTCTCCTTCCTCTTGGTCCGGGACTCTTCCGATGAAGTGCTCCCGTGGCTTGTAGTGGGCTTTTCGCCGGTCTCCATCTCCTTCTTGGCGTGATCTCCCGACATCACTTCGAGCGGTTAGGCTCTAATGAAGCACCGGGCTCTGATACCAATTGATAGTCGCCTAGAGGGGGGTGAATAGGGCGAAACTGAAATTTACAAATATAAACACAACTACAAGCCGGGTTAGCGTTAGAAATATAAACGAGTCCGCGAGAGAGGGCGCAAAACAAATCGCAAGCGAATAATGAAGTGTGTGACACGCGGATTTGTTTTACCGAGGTTCGGTTCTTTCAAACCTACTCCCTGTTGAGGAGGCCACAAAGGCCGGGTCTCTTTCAACCCTTCCCTCTCTCAAACGGTCCCTCGGACCGAGTGAGCTTTTCTTCTCAAATCAAAGCCGGGAACAAAACTTCCCCGCAAGGGCCACCACACAATTGGTGCCTCTTGCCTCGATTACAATGGAGTTTTGATCACAAGAACAAGTGAGAAAGAAAAGAAGCAATCCAAGCGCAAGAGCTCAAAAGAACACGGCAAATCTCTCTCGCTAATCACTAAAGCCTTGTGTGGAATTGGAGAGGATTTGATCTCTTTGAATGTGTCTAGAATTGAATGCCTAGCTCTTGTAAGTGGTTGAGAAGTGGGAAAACTTGGATGCAATGAAAGGTGGGGTGGTTGGGGTATTTATAGCCTCAACCACCAAAAGTGGCCGTTGGAAGGTTGCCTGTTCGATGGCGCACCGGACAGTCCGGTGCACACCGGACAGTCCGGTGCCCCCTGCCACGTCATCACTGCCGTTGGATTCTGACCGTTGGAGCTTCTGACTTGTGGGCCTGCCTGGGTGTCCGGTGCACACCGGACATGTACTGTTTGCTGTCCGGTGTGCCAGCATGGGCGATTCTGACTCCTGTGCGCGCTGCGCGCGCATTTATTGCTCCGCAGAGAGCCGTTGGCGCGGAGATAGCCGTTGCTCCGGAGACGCACCGGACAGTCCGGTGCACACCGGACAGTCCGGTGAATTATAGTGGACTAGCCGTTGGAGTTTCCCGAAGCTGGCGAGTTCCTGAGGCCGACCTCCCTTGGCGCACCGGACACTGTCCGGTGTACACCGGACAGTCCGGTGAATTATAGCGCGAGTGCCTCTGGAAATTCCCGAAGATGGCGAGTTTGAGTCTGAGTCCCCCTGGTGCACCGGACATGTCCGGTGGCACACCGGACAGTCCGGTGCGCCAGACCAGGGGTGCCTTTGGTTGCCCCTTTGCTCCTTTGTTGAATCCAAAACTTGGTCTTTTTATTGACTGAGTGTGAACCTTTTACACCTGTATAATCTATACACTTGGGCAAACTAGTTAGTCCAATTATTTGTGTTGGGCAATTCAACCACCAAAATTAATTAGGGACTAGGTGTAAGCCTAATTCCCTTTCAGTCCCAAACCCGGACGGAGACACCAAAGAGCAAGAAGGAGGAGATCAACCTCGACATGGAAGAATAGGAGTCAAATCAGATCTCAAGATGATTCAAGATTTACCACCTTGGATGGAGTCTTCCCTTACCAAGTTCTTCTTACCATCAGCTAACCTCACTCTCACCATCTCTCTTCTTACCTAACTGTGTGTCTAAACATAGGAGATACCCATGCATTTCTAATTACCTCCTAAATAGTAAAAAAATAGAGACTTTTAAGTTTTGAATCAATTAGAAACTACAATCTCAATTACAAATTAATCTTGGTCTAATTTTTCTTTCTTACAAATCTCGAGGACGAGATTCTTTTTAAGGGGGTAGGATTTGTAAAGCCCTAAAATTTGTATAATATAAAAAAATGATGATAAAAAAATACTTATATTTATATAAAGTGTTTTGGGATCATGGAATCCTTATAGGCTATTTAGTTTTCTTTTCTATGTGCATATTCAATTAATAGGAATATATTGATCAAATAACAAATAAATACTGAAATATGCATCTCATGCCGATTGGTTTTGTTGTGATGCATTTTTATTTGAATAAAGGAATCAAGACTTAATTTAAGATAAATGAATAAAATGAAAGGAATTACCCTCTCCATAATTAAATAATAGTGAGAAAATAGATAATAATGAAAAGAGGATTCACCGTTGCATTACAATTATATTTGAGAGTTGAAATTGGAGAGAAAGAAAATTCAAATAGGGATTTGATCTGAACTGGATATCTAAAATTTGAAATAAAAAAAGGGAATAAAGAAATAGGGCAGTCACCTGCGTGGGCCAAAACCTACTGAACCGGCCCAACACCCCTCCTAATTCCTCCCCACGGTGGGCCCACTGTTCTCTCCCCCGTGTCTGCCTGGGAGCGCAGGTGCACGCGCGCCTGCTCCTCTCAGTCACTGACCAGGTGGGCTCCGGCGTCAGATTCGCCTCCTTGGGAACAAACTCCCGCACCTCTCGCCGAGTCCGTAGCTTGCTCACCGACTGCGTCAACAACCTCCCCGTCATCGCCGAACTCCGTGGAGCGCTGAACGGATTCCGCCGCCTCTATAAAACCCAGCCCCGTCCTCTGTTTCTCCGCTGCACCGAGCAACCGCCGTCGGGAATCACAGAGTTCCAATCCGCCGCCCAGGTGTCGTGCTCGTGTCATCCACACGCGTGGGAGGGCCTCTGGCGTGGATGTGCGCCCATCATCTACGGCACCGCCAACCGCAACTCCCTCCGCGCCTCCACCATGCGCCACCCTGCTGGCTCAGCGCCATGAAGATCGGCTCCGCCAGGTGGTGGTCTGGTGCGACCGCTGGATGATGGAGGGGAGCACCGGGTCTGCGCCTTGCCGGGGATCCACACTCCATCGTCGGCCAGCCTCATCACCATCGATGGTGAGACTCCTCTTCCACGCCGGCGGTGCCGGAGTTGCTGTACCTACACCAGGGTCTCGCATACGTATAGTATAGAAAGAGGTATAGAAGCGGGAGGTAGAAGATAAGCGCTGGCGGTCCGATTTGGAGTAAGCGGCTGAGATGTAGGGGCTGCCCTGACCGTTGGATTCGGATCCAAGGGCGCTTGTGAGATACCGGTTTGTTTTGAGTAGAGGTCTAATCTGGCGCGTCCGTGCTTGATCGTGCGGCTCTGTGCGCGCGATACCCCTTGGCCGTGCGCAATTTGTTAAAGAGCCCCTGGACTATTTAGGATTTAACCCTCCGTCCACCTCTGCAGTGTTATGAGTCTCGGTTACATTTACGCCTGGGCCCCTGACTTCTCTGGAAATCGAGGCCCGATCCAGAACTGTGTTAAATCGATTAAATGAATTAGAAATTAGATTTTAAATATGAAAATAAACCCTAGAACTTGTATAAATCATAGAAAATCCATTTTTAGTCCAAATTGAGCCATTCCAGTTTCTAAAATTTTGTAATATTATTCTTTAACACCTAGAGTCTCTGTTTTGGCATGACAACAGTAAAAAAATTAATTCTTCAGTTAATCCTAATTTAAGCACATAAAACCATTAGAAATTCATAATTTAAAATATATAACTCCAAATTGATTTATTCCAGTGGTATTTATTTTGTTTAACTATTGTTTATCACCTGGTATATTTGTCCAACCATGAAGCTTGATTTAAAATTATCCACATAAATAACTCTATTCTAGGCATTAAATAACTTCAGAAAAATCATAACTTAATAACTCTAACTCCGACTTTAGTGGTTCGCGTTTCCACGATCTCGTAGCAATGCGTAGATTATCATTACGAAACTTATTCTTATGTTTGGTATGATGTTAATTTTATTTATACCATATTTGTTTGTATTGCTACGACTAGCGTGAGGACACGTGTCATCTGAAAAGCAAGTTGGTACCTGGAATCTCAAGTGCCAGGCAAGTTGTGCCCTTGATCACTTCTTTTTACCTACTCATGTTCTGATTAATCATAATGATCTGCATAGGTTAATTCTGATGGGACCCAATAGGTTACCCTAGTTTGATTATCTTTATACCTTGTTACCACTGAACTTTTTGGGTAGTACTTGCTAGTGCTTTATGTGGTTTTGGGTATGAAGATACATTACTCATGATTATACTTTTGTTATCCGTGGTTATTTATCGTTCATGATAAGATCATTATGTTAATTGGAACATGGAGCGACCACCCGGGAAAACAGTGCTACCACAAGGGTTTAATGGGACGCCCTTGGCTGATTAATTAGGAAAGCTAGTGGAAGACTACCTTACCCGAAAGGGGCAAGGGCAGTAGGGGAGTGGTCAGTGTAGGGAGGCCCTCGGGAGGATTTTGCTGCGATGGCGGTCCTGCAAGGGATTCCTGCATTGGAGCTTCCTATAAACTGTAGCGGGTTTTCTGAAGCTAGTGGAACTTTGTAAAGGCCTCATAGTGTTACCCTGCCTCGCCTCCTCGGTAGAGGTGTATGGGAAGTCGCGATCCCTTGGCAGATGGGTAACATGACTTGTGGGTAAAGATGCGCAACCTCTGCAGAGTGTAAAACTGGTATACTAGCCGTGCTCACGGTCATGAGCAGCTCGGACCCTCACATGATTAATTTATGGAAGTAAATTCAATTTGTCATATGCATTGCATCGCAGGTGATGTTGTTACTTTTGTTCTACTGCTTAATTGGGTTGGTATTTACTTATACTTAGTAATTGCTAATAAAATTTTGACCAACTTTAAAAGCAATGCTCAGCTTCAACCATCTCCGTTGGTAAGCCTTACACTTCACATGAGCTCCCATCTTTGGCGAGTTCATTCACATTATTCCCCACAACTTGTTGAGCGATGAACGTATGTGAGCTCACTCTTGCTGTCTCACACCCCCCCACAGGTCAAGAGCAGGTACCACAGGATGAGGCGCTTGGAGGATGCTGTGACGAGTTCGTGAGAGGTCTAGGTCGTCGTCTCCCAGTCAACTTTGGTTTGCTGGACCGTTGTCTCCTTATAATGTAATTATTTATTTTGTACCAAACTCCGATTATATAGTAAAGATGCGACATTCGATCCTGTGCCATGATTCATCATATGTGTGAGACTTGGTCCCAGCACACCTGGTGATTATGTTTACGCCCGGGCTTTGGACCCCTAAAACCCGGGTGTTACAGCCTTCGAACCTCTGATCAGTAGGGGGGCTCGGGGCCCGTTTCCTTCACGGAGAAGGATCCCTTTCGGGGTATCCCCTTTCCCGGTCCCTGTTGTAAGAGAGAGAAAGAGGAAGAGGAAAAGGATACGAAATCGAATAACGTGGTGCACCTTTTTGACGCGGTCATTATGGCGGAGGTGAAGCGTCGCTCGCTTCTCCTGCCAAAGGTGCCGCCTGTCCCGCCGCGGAGTTAATGCGACGGGACGAGTGGTTCGCGGGGCAGCCATTGCGCGTGCGCGAGCCGTTCGAGGAACGGAACACCGGCGCCCCGTCTTCACGCCATGGGAGAGGGTTCTCTCGCTGTCCCAGGAGGGGACGTGAGCTTGGCTGGCAACGTGACCGCTGCTTCCGCCCGCCTGCCACCGCCATTACTGCCGGCCCATTTTTGGCCGTATCGACCGTCGCGCCTTCTCCCGCAGCTGACTGACCCGTGACCGATGCGCCTGGCTGGCACTGTTGGGTCATACGCAGGGTTGCCTCGAGTCACGGTACTGGTTCCGCAGTCGAGGAGGCACGGTAGTGGCGCGAGTAGCGGTGCAGTTGCTTGCACGTAGCAACCGGCGCGCCGGTTGCATGACGTGTGGGCCTGGGCCCCCATGCTGGATACGTTGGAGTCGAAAGGGTGCGCTCACTTGGTGCGGTTGCATGCCGCCTGCATGGCGGTCCGCCCTTTCACCCGCTGGTCTGGGCGAAAGTGGAGGAATGCTTGTAACCGCTGGGCAGTTGCGCGCACCGCGCGCCGCGGTTTGGCTTCTTCTACCCTGGGTCAGCTTGCATGACGCGTGGGACCCAGCCCCCGTGTCTTAGGGGGAGGACCTTGGAGCGTGTTGGAGAAGACTCAGCCCGCGATGGCTGAGGACGCAAGTGGAGAGAGGTGCCTTTAAAAGGAGGGTGACCCCTTGAAAGGCAACCATGTCTTTGCGCTCCCCTCATGCATCGTGTCTTTCCACCTTCTGAGCCCCCACATGGGGGACACTCGCAGTTCTTCCGCCTTGTCGTTGGAGGAACGCAACTTCGCGGAAGTTGGTACCTTTCAGCCATCGTTCGGCTTCAAGGATTTTCATCAGGCAGCCCGGCCGCATCCCCTCGCCGGTGGTCACCCAAGACGGTGACCACCAGCTCCTGGGTGGGGAGAAGCAAGACGGGCTGCGGCCTCTGCCCCTCCCTCAACTTCAAGGATGTTCATCATCAGTGCTGGGGAGGGGAGTGTGCCGAGTTGGGGTCGGTCTCCGCGCGGGCAGCGGCCCGCTCCTTCCCTCAGCGATCGGGGGAAGGGCGTTCGCCGTTCGTGGCGCCGGCAGCTGCCGCGTGTCCTGCTCTCCGGTCCGAGCGGCTTCGGCGCTGCTTCTGGTGCTACCTTCCGCCGCGGCAGCCGAAAGAGGTTTCTCTGCCGTTGAGATAGCCGGTGCCGCGCACGGACTGACCTCCAACTCTACGGCCTTCTGCTCGTCCTTGCCCCTCGAGTGGGGACATGGGCGAGGGCCTTATGGCAGCAGCATCCGCCCTGAGGTCATCGCTGCTGCTGTTCGGCCGCTCGGAGCAGAAGTCGTCGTTGTCGCTGTTGGAGCGGGCGGCGACGGGCCATCCGTCGGCCTTCTGTTGCTCCGCAGGCCCTCCAATCGTGTGGGGTTGTTCGTACCTGCGGAGGTGGAACCAGAGTTCCGTTTGTAATGGCACCTTGAGTGCCGGTGTCTTATTCATTGTGGCTGTCGGGGCCTGAACATGTAAGTATTTTCGGCACGGAGCCGTGTTTTTTCCTCATTTCGAGCACTAGGACTCGCCTGTCGGCTAACTGGACCGCTTAACCAAGTGTGAGTTGCCTCGTGCGAAGGTGACGAGTGAGGTATCCGTATCCCAGAGGCGTAGGAGTCCCTCGGCTCGGTCGGCCTTGCCGCCTGAGGCTTTCTCTTGCTTAGTTAAAGAAAATCCTCGGCTGCTCTTCGATGAGCCGAAGCCGGAGGCAGCAGTGTCAGCATGGACAGAGGCGGAGTTGGCTCGAAAAGAAGACTTCGTCGGCCGAAGCCTGTCCGGGCCGTCCACTGGCGGGGCCAGCACCGGAGTCGAGTCGCCGAGGCCACAAACCGGGCTGATGTCCTCGGGGGACAGCTGGCTGAGGCTTCGAGGTGGCCAGCCGAGCCGTCTGCTCAGGTCAAATTCCTGGAGAAGACCCTGGCGGCGATGGCCCGGGCGCGGCGCTGCTATCGTCCTTCGGAGTGGAGATCCTCCGACCGCGTTGCCGTCCGAGGCTTGGTCGGACTTTGCCGAAGGTGTAGTTGATGCCGAGGGTGCTGCTGCTCCCCCTCTGACAAGGTCCGAGCCTGCAGGATCGATTTACCTTGTAGTGTGCGTATGTTTTCTGCGGCCGCCGAGGCCCAAACACACTGTCGTCGCGTTGTAAAGCTGCGTTTCTTTTCCTCTTGTTTCGAGTATCTGGACTTATTTGTCGGCAACAGAATTGTTTGTCCGAGCGAGAGTTACTTTTCACGGAAGGTGATGAGTGAGGTATCCGTATCCCGGAGGCGTAGGAGTCCCTCGGCTCAGTCGGCCTTGCCGCTTACACGTACTCTTACTCGTCCGTAGGATTCTGCTATCGATGTAGTCGAGAAGGCCCAAAAAATCGTTTCGGCAGAAGAGTTTTCGAGCGTGAAGACTTGTTCGGTCCGCGGAATCACTTATCCGAGTGTGAGTTACTTATCGCAGAAGGTGATGAGTGAGGTATCCGTATCCCGGAGGCGTAGGAGTCCCTCGGCTCGGTCAGCCTTGGCTGCTTACGTGTACTCCGTCGTTTTCGGGATCCCACTTTCGAAGTAGTCGAAAAGCACGAAAGACATTCTGGCAGAAAGGATCTTTTCCGAGGAAAATTTTGACGCAGAGGGGTTTCCCCCCTTCTAGCCCCCGAGGGAGGGTCGGGCTTTGCCGAGGCAAGGCCGACCCTTCCTTGATGGTTATACTTCGTGTGTGAATGAGGTGTATGAACGACTTAAAAGCATCTTAAGGGTAGAAGCGACGTAGCTGTCGGATGTTCCAAGCGTCGTTGTAGACCTCGCCTTGACTGTTGGCCAGCTTGTACGTCCCGGGCTTCAGAACTTTGGCGATGACGAACGACCCTTCCCAGGGAGGCGTGAGCTTGTGCCGCCCTCGGGCGTCTTGTCGCAACCGAAGCACCAAGTCGCCCACCTGGAGGTCTCGGGACCGAACCCCTTGGGCATGGTAGCGTCGCAGAGACTGTTGATACCGCGCCGAGTGTAGTAAGGCCATGTCCCAAGCCTCTTCCAGCTGGTCCAGTGAGTCTTCTCGGTTAGCTCGATTTCTTTGGTTGTCGTAGGCCCTCATCCTCGGGGAACCGTATTCTAAGTCTATGGGCAAGATGGCCTCGGCCCCATAGACTAGAAAGAACGGTGTGAAGCCCGTGGCTCAGCTCGGCGTCGTCCTCAGACTCCAGACCACCGAGGGGAGCTCCCTCATCCATCGCTTGCCGAACTTGTTGAGGTCGTTGTAGATCCGTGGCTTGAGTCCTTGCAGAATCATGCCATTGGCACGCTCTACTTGCCCATTCGTCATGGGGTGAGCCACGGCGGCCCAGTCCACCCGGATGTGGTGATCCTCGCAGAAGTCCAGGAACTTTCCGCCGGTGAACTGGGTGCCATTGTCGGTGATGATGGAGTTCGGGACCCCAAAGCGATGGATGATGTTGGTGAAGAACGCCACCGCCTGTTCGGACCTGATGCTGTTTAGAGGTCGGACCTCGATCCACTTGGAGAATTTGTCGATGGCGACCAGCAGGTGCGTGTAGCCCCCGGGTGCCTTCTGCAAGGGGCCGACGAGGTCCAGCCCCCACACAGCAAACGGCCAGGTGATGGGTATCGTCTGCAGGGCCTGAGCGGGCAGGTGGGTCTGCCTTGCGTAGAATTGACACCCTTGGCAGGTGCGGACAATTCTAGTGGCGTCGGCCACCGCGGTCGGCCAGTAGAAACCTTGCTGGAAGGCGTTTCCAACAAGGGCTCGGGGCGTTGCGTGGTGACCGCAAGCCCCCGAGTGTATTTCTCGTAAGAGCTCCTGACCTTCGGCGATGGATATGCATCGCTGAAGGATGCCTGAGGGGCTGCGGTGGTAGAGCTCCTTCCCGTCTCCTAGCAAGACGAACGACTTGGCGCGCCGCGCCAACCGCCGAGCTTCGGCTTGGTCGAGGGGTAGCTCTCCTCGGTGGAGATATTGCAGGTACGGGGTCTGCCAGTTTCGATTAGGCATGACCCCGCTCCGCTCCTCCTCAATGCGCAGTGCCTCACCTTCGGGGGCCGAGGGTGCCTCGGGCTGGGCCGAGGCCTTCTCGGGCGTGTCGTCGGTCTTGACGGAGGGTTGATGCAGGTCTCGGGAGAAGACGTCCGGGGGAACCGTTGTTCGCCCCGAGGCTATCTTGGCCAGCTCGTCCGCAGTCTCGTTGTACCGTCGGGCGATGTGGTTGAGCTCGAGCCCGTAGAACTTGTCCTTCAGGCACCGAACCTCATCGCAGTAGGCTTCCATCTTCGGGTCGCGGTAGTGGGAGTTCTTCATGACTTGGTCGATGACGAGCTACGAGTCACCGCGAGCGTCAAAGCGTCGGACCCCTAGCTCGATGGCGATGCGCAACCCGTTGACCAGAGCCTCATACTCGGCCACATTGTTGGACGTCGGGAAGTGGAGGCGTAGCACGTAGCGTAGGTGCTTCGCGAGGGGCAAGATGAAGAGCAGGCCCGCGCCTGCTCCTGTCTTCATCAGCGACTCATCGAAAAACATGGTCCAGAGTTCCGGTTGGATCGGAGCTGTCGAGAGCTGGGTATCGACCCATTCAGCCACAAAGTCCGCCAAGACTTGGGACTTGATGGCCTACCGAGGGGCGAACGAGATTGTCTCGCCCATGATTTCCACTGCCCACTTCGCAATCCTTCCCGAGGCCTCTCGGCACTGGATGATCTCCCTCAGGGGGAAGGATGACACCACAATCACCGGATGAGACTCGAAGTAGTGTCGCAACTTCCGTCGCGTCAGGATCACCGCTTACAGTAGCTTCTGAATTTGTGGGTAGCGGATTTTGGTCTCAGACAGTACCTCACTGATGAAGTAGACTAGCCTCTAGACGGGCAATGCATGCCCCTCTTCTTGTCTCTCAACCATGATCGCGGCGCTGACCACCTGAGTGGTAGCTGCGACGTAGATCAAGAGGGCTTCTTCGGCAGCGGGGGGCACCAAGATGGGCGCGTTCGTGAGGAGCGCCTTCAGGTTCCCGAGGGCTTCCTCGGCCTCAGGGGTCCAAGTGAAGCACTCGGCCTTTCTTAAGAGGCGGTACAGAGGCAGGCCTCTTTCGCCGAGGTGCGAGATGAAACAGCTCAGAGCCGCAAGGCATCCCGTGACCCTCTGTACGCCTTTCAAGTCCTTGATGGGCCCCATGTCGGTGATGGCCGCGATTTTCTCTGGGTTGGCCTCGATGCCCCGCTCGGAGACGATGAACCCCAAGAGCATGCCTCGGGGGACCCCGAAGACGCACTTCTCGGGATTGAGCTTTACGCCTTTCGCCTTGAGACAGCGGAATGTCGTTTCAAGGTCGGAAAGGAGGTCGAAGGCTTTCCTCGTCTTGACTACGATGTCATCGACGTAGGCCTCGACCGTTCGACCAATGTGTTCGCCGAACACGTGGTTCATGCACCGTTGGTACGTCGCACCCGCATTCCTCAAACCAAACGGCATGGTAACATAGCAGTACATGCCGAAAGGTGTGATGAAAGAAGTCGCGAGCTGGTCGGACTCTTTCATCCTGATTTGGTGATACCCTAAGTAGGCATCGAGGAAAAACAAGGTTTCACACCTAGCAGTGGAATCCACGATTTGATCGATGCGAGGCAGAGGGTAGGGAACTTTTGAACATGCTTTGTTTAGACCAGTGTAGTCTACACACATCCGCCATTTCCCTCCTTTCTTTCTCACAAGCACAGGGTTGGCAAGCCATTCGGGATGGAATACCTCTTTGATGAACCCTGCCGCCATTAGCTTGTGGATCTCCTCGCCTATGGCTCTGCGCTTTTCTTCGTCGAATCGTCGCAGAGGCTGCTTCACGGGTCGGGCTCCAACTCGGATATCCAGCGAGTGCTCGGCGACATCCCTCGGTATGCCAGGCATGTCCGAGGGACTCCACGCGAAGACATCGGCGTTTGCGCAGAGAAAGTCGACGAGCACTGCTTCCTATTTGGGGTCGAGCTCGGAGCCGATCCGGATCTGCTTGGAGGTGTCGTTGCTGGGGTCGAGAGGGACGGACTTAACCGTCTCCGCTGGCTCGAAGTTGCCGGCATGGCGCTTCACGTCTGGCGCCTCCTTAGAGAGGCTCTCCAGGTCGGCGATGAGGGCCTCGGATTCGGCGAGGGCCTCGGCGTACTCCACGCACTCCATGTCGCATTCGTACGCGTGTCAGTACGTGGGGCTGACGGTGATGACCCCGTTGGGGCCCGACATCTTGAGCTTGAGGTAGGTGTAGTTAGGGACGGCCATGAACTTGGCGTAGCATGGCCTCCCCAACACAGCGTGGTAGGTTCCTCGGAACCCGACCACCTCGAACGTGAGGGTTTCCCTTCGGAAGTTGGAGGGAGTCCCGAAGCAGACGGGTAGATCGAGTTGTTCGAGGGGCTGGACGCGTTTCCCGGGGATGATCCCGTTAAAAGGCGCAGCGCCTGCCCGGACCGAGGACAGATCAATCCGTAGGAGCCCGAGAGTCTCGGCGTAGATGATGTTGAGGCTGCTGCCTCCGTCCATGAGGACCTTGGTGAGCCTGACGTTGCCGATGACGGGGTCGACAACGAGCGGGTATTTCCCCGGGCTCGGCACGCAGTCGGGATGGTCGCCCTGGTCGAAGGTGATGGGCTTGTCGGACCAGTCTAGGTAGACTGGCGCTGCCACCTTTACCGAGCAGACCTCCCGACGCTCTTGCTTGCGGTGCCAAGCCGAGGCATTCGCCACTTGCCCACCGTAGATCATGAAGCAGTCGTGGACCTCGAGGAACTCTTCTGCCTTGTGGTCCTCCTTTTTATCGTCGTCGCGGGCCCTGCCACTTTCCGCAGGTGGCCCGGCCTTGTGAAAGTGGCGCCGAAGCATGGCGCACTCCTCAAGGGTGTGCTTCACGGGCCCCTGATGATAGGGGCACGGCTCCTTGAGCATCTTGTCGAAGAGGTTGGTGCCTCTGGGAGGTTTCCGAGGGTTCTTGTACTCGGCGGCGGCGACAAGGTCCGCGTCGGCGGTGTCGCGTTTCGCTTGCGACTTCTTCTTGCCTTTCTTCTTGGTGCCGCGCTGAGTGGACGCCTCGGGGACATCCTCCGGCTAGCGGCCCTGGGGCTGCTTATCCTTCCGGAAGATGGCCTCAACCGCCTCCTGACCGGAGGCGAACTTGGTGGCGATGTCCATCAACTCGCTCGCCCTGGTGGGGGTCTTGTGACCTAGCTTGCTCAACAGGTCGCGACAGGTGGTGCCGGCGAGGAACGCGCCGATGACATCCGAGTCGGTGACGTTGGGCAGCTCAGTGCGCTGCTTCGAGAATCGCCGGATGTAGTCCCGAAGAGACTCTCCCGGCTGCTGGCGGCAGCTTCGGAGATCCCAGGAGTTCCCAGGGCGCACGTACGTGCCCTGGAAGTTGCCGACGAAGGCTTGGACCAGGTCGTCCCAGTTGGAGATCTGCCCCGGAGGCAAATGCTCCAGCCAGGCTTGAGCGGTGTCGGAGAGGAACAGGGGGAGGTTGCGGATGATGAGGTTGTCATCGTCCGTTCCACCCAGGTGGTAGACCAGCTGGTAGTCCGCGAGCCACAGTTCCGGTCTTGTCTCCCCCGAGTACTTTGTGATAGTAGTCGGGGTTCGGAACCGGGTCGGGAACGGCGCCCGTCGTATGGCCCGGCTGAAAGCCTGCGGACCGGGTGGTTCGGGCGAGGGACTCCGATCCTCACCGCTGTCGTAGCGTCCCCCACGCCTGGGGTGGTAGCCTCGGCGCACCTTCTCGTCGAGGTGGGCTCGACGATTGCGGTGATGGTGCTCGTTGCCGAGGTGACCCGGGGCCGCAGGCGCTGTGTTGCGCGTGCGCCCGGTGTGGACCGAGGCTTCCCGCATGTATCGAGAAGTCGCGGCGCGATGCTCCGAGGGGTACCCCTGCCTTCAGGAGGCAGAGCTTTCGGCCCGTCGGACCGCAGCATCCTCTAGGAGATTCTTGAGCTCTCCCTGGATACGCTGCCCCTCGGTGGTTGATGGCTCCGGCATCGCGCGGAGAAGTATTGCCGCTGCAGCCAGGTTCTGGGGTAGATGATGCGGTGCTCCAGCCCTGACATCGTCGGTGATGCGGTGCTGGATGCCCTGGGGTAGATGACGTGCTTCTCCGGCCGGAGGTTGGCCCGCCCATTCCTGCCCGATGTCCCGGCGGAACGGCTCAAGCGCTCCTGCTCCCTCGTCAAGCCTGGCCTGCACCTCGCGGATTTGCTCGAGCTGTGAGTCATGACCCCCCCGCCGGGACGGGGATCACAGCTAGCTCCCGAAGGATGTCAACGCGAGGCGCAGGCCTAGGGGGATCACCATTTTCCGGTATACCAAGATGGTTGCCTTCGCCGGGACCCCCTAGATCGACGTGGAAACATTCACGACTTGGGCCGCAGTCCTCGTCGCCGAAGCTGCGGCTACCGTCGGAACAATCGGAGAGGCAGTAGTCGCATGCGGTCATGAAGTCCCGCATGGCACTGGGGTTACCAAGTCCGGAGAAATCCCAACAAAAGTCGGGCTCGTCATCTCCCATGGATCCCGAGGGCCCGTAGGTCGAGACGGCTGTCAGCCGATCCCAGGGTGACCGCATACGATACCCCGGAGGGTTTGGACTTGCCTCTATGAAAGCGTCCACCAAAGCAAAGTCGCTTGGTGGGTCGAGGCTAAATCCAAAAGGCACGAGATGGGAATCGGTCGGTACCTCTTGGTCGACGGGCGGTGACGAAGTTACGTCAGGGGTAGACTGCACCGTCGTCTCAGGTACAAGGGTGATGCCCAGCAAGTCCCTTGCGAGCATGCTGGTGTCGTTCGTTTGCTTGGAGTTGGCGTGTTGCGGGGAAACGGCGCTCGTCTTCGTCTCAGACGCGAGGTCGATGCCCGGCGTGTCCCCCGTTGGGGCGCCGGCGCCGTCGACTCGCTCGACAGCCGACGAGGTGCCGCCTCCTGCTTGGCCTTGGTTGCCCCGTCTCCTCCTCCGTCGGTGGGGGAGGCGACGGGATAAACCCGAATGTTGTTCTTCCGCCACGTGGGGAAGACGTTGTCGATTCCGCCGCTGGCGGGCGGGTTGTCGGCCGCCATTGTCATCGTCGCGCGGTGGGGGAAGGAGTATCATGTCGTAGCTGCCGTCGAGGGACATAAACTCAAGACTCCCGAAACGGAGCACCGTCCCGGGCTGGAAAGGTTGCTAGAGACTGCCCATCTGGAGCTTGACGGGAAGCTGTTCGTCAACACGCAGCAGGCCCCTACCTGGCGCGCCAACTGTCGGCGTTTCGACCCCGGGGGGTCCCTGGACCGAGGAGTAAATTGTCGCCGTGTGCCCCAGCCCAGATGGGTCGGCGCGAGACGGAGCGTGAAGGGGGGAAATGGAGCCGGATGGAGACAGGCGTAAAAGGGGAAACCCGCGGCCTTCGTGTTTGTCCCGCGCCCAGGTCGGGTGCGCTTGCAGTAGGGGGTTACAAGCGTCCGCGTGGGAGAGAGCGAGAGGCTTATGCGCGCCGTCCCGTCCTTCCCCGCGCGGCCAACCCTCTGTAAGAGGGCCCTGGACCTTCCTTTTATAAGTAAGGAGGGGGTCCAGGTGTACAATTGGGAGATGTAGCAGTGTGCTAACGTGTCTAGCGGAGAGGAGCTAGTGCCCTAAGTACATGCTGTCGTGGCAGCCGGAGAGGTTTTGGCACCCTGTTCGTGTGATGTCGTGGCCGTCGAAGGAGCACTGGAGCCTGGCGGAAGGACAGCTGTCGGGGCTGTCGAGTCCTTGCTGACGTCTCCTTGCTTCCGTAAGAGGGCTGATAGCCGCCATCGTCACGGAGCATGCGGGGCGCCATCATTACTTGTTTACCGGGGCGAGCTAGATGGGACGCCGGTCTTGTTCCCCGTAGCCTGAGCTAGCTAGGGGTAGGGTAATGATGGCCCCTCCTGTGACGTGGTCGGCCCGAGCCCTGGGTTGGGTGAGGCGGAGGCTCCTCCGAGGTCGAGGTCGAGTCTGTCTTCCGAGGTCGAGGTCGAGTCCGAGCCCTGGGTCGGGCGAGGTGGAGTTCGTCGTCTTCCGGGGCCGAGGCCGAGTCCGAGCCCTGGGTCGGGCGAGGCGGAGTTCGTCGTCTTCCGGGGCCGATCCCGAGTCCGAGCCCTGGGTCGGGCGAGGTGGAGTTCGTCGTCTTCCGGGGTCGAGCCCGAGTCCGAGCCCTAGGTCGGGCGAGGCGGAGTTTCTTATGGCGCCTGAGGCCGGGCTTGGCCGCTGTCAGCCTCACTCTGTCGAGTGGCACAGCAGTCGGGGCGATGCGGGCGGCGCTGTCTTCTTGTGAGACTGGTCAGTGGAGCGGCGAAGTGACTGCAGTCACTTCGGCTCAGTCGACTGAAGGGCGTGCATCAGGATAAGGTGTCAGGCCACCCTTGCATTAAATGCCCCTGTGATACGGTCGGTCGTCGTGGCGATTTGGCCAAGGTTGCTTCTTGGCGAAGACTGGGCCTCGGGCGAGCCGAAGGTGTGTCTGTTGCTTGAGGGGGCCCTCGGGCGAGACGTGAATCCTCCAGGGTCGGCTGCCCTTGCCCGAGGCTAGGCTCGGGCGAGGCGAGATCGTGTCCCTTGAGCGGACTGAGCCTTGACTTAATCGCACCCATCAGGCCTTTGCAGCTTTGTGCTGATGGGGGTTACCAGCTGAGATTAGGAGTCTTGGGGGTACCCCTAATTATGGTCCCCGACAGAATGTCGCCGAGGATGGTTTCGACGGGGTGATCTCGTTGGATTGCTTGGTGGACTCTTGGGTGTGGCGGTCTTTGTTTTTCATCCTCCTTGTCTTGATCATTTGCATCTCCCCCTTGATCATTGTCGTCATCTTGAGGTGGCTCATTTGCTTGATCTTCTACTTCATCAACTTGAGCTTCATCCTCATTTTGAGTTGGTGGAGATGCTTGCGTGGAGGAGGATGGTTGATCTTATGCATTTGGAGGTTCTTCGGATTCCTTAGGACACACATCCCCAATGGACATGTTCCTTAGCGCGATGCACGGAGCCTCTTCATCACCTATCTCATCAAGATCAACTTGCTCTACTTGAGAGCCGTTAGTCTCATCAAACACAACGTCACAAGAAACTTCAACTTGTCCAGAGGACTTGTTAAAGACTCTATATGCCCTTGTGTTTGAATCATATCCTAGTAAAAAGCCTTCTACAGTCTTAGAAGCAAATTTAGATTTTCTACCTCTTTTAACAAGAATAAAGCATTTGCTACCAAAGACTCTAAAATATGAAATATTGGGCTTTTTACCGGTTAGGAGTTCGTATGATGTCTTCTTGAGGATTCTGTGTAGATACAACCGGTTGATGGCGTAGCAGGCGGTGTTGACCGCCTCGGCCCAAAACCGATCCAAAGTCTTGTACTCATCAAGCATGGTTCTTGCCATGTCCAATAGAGTTCTATTCTTCCTCTCCACTACGCCATTTTGTTGTGGGGTGTAGGGAGAAGAGAACTCATGCTTGATGCCCTCCTCCTCAAGGAAGCCTTCAATTTGAGAGTTCTTGAACTCCGTCCCGTTGTCGCTTCTAATTTTCTTGATTCTTAAGCCGAACTCATTTTGAGCCCGTCTCAAGAATCCCTTTAAGGTTTCTTGGGTATGAGATTTTTCCTACAAAAAGAACACCCAAGTGAAGCGAGAATAATCATCCACAATAACTAGACAGTACTTACTCCCGCCGATGCTTATGTAAGCTATCGGGTCGAATAGATCCATGTGTAGGAGCTCCAGTGGCCTGTCAGTCGTCATGATGTTCTTGTGTGGATGATGAGCACCAACTTGCTTCCCTGCTTGGCATGCGCTACAAATCCTGTCTTTCTCAAAATGAACATTTGTTAATCCTAAAATGTGCTCTCCCTTTAGAAGCTTATGAAGATTCTTCATCCCAACATGGGCTAGTCGGCGGTGCCAGAGCCAACCCATGTTAGTCTTAGCAATTAAGCAAGTGTCGAGTTCAGCTCTATCAAAATCTACCAAGTATAGCTGACCCTCTAACACTCCCTTAAATGCTACTGAATCATCACTTCTTCTAAAGACAGTGACACCTACATCAGTAAATAGACAGTTGTAGCCCATTTGACATAATTGTGAAACGGAAAGCAAATTGTAATCTAAGGAATCTACAAGAAAAACATTGGAAATTGAATGGTCAGGAGATATAGCAATTTTACCCAATCCTTTGACCAAACCTTGGTTTCCATCCCCGAATGTGATAGCTCGTTGGGGATCTTCATTTTTTTCATAGGAGGAGAACATCTTCTTCTCCCCTGTCATGTGGTTTGTGCACCCGCTGTCGATGATCCAACTTGAGCCCCCGGATGCATAAACCTACAAAACAAGTTTAGTTCTTGACTTTAGGTACCCAAATGGTTTTGGGTCCTTTGGCATTAGACACAAGAACTTTGGGTACCCAAACACAAGTTTTTGACCCCTTGTGCTTGCCCCCAACATACTTGGCAACTACCTTGCCGGATTTGTTAGTTAAGACATATGATGCATCAAAAGTTTTAAATGAAATGTCATGATCATTTGATGCACTAGGAGTTTTCCTTTTAGGCAACTTAGCACGGGTTGGTTGCCTAGAACTAGATGTCTCACCCTTATACATAAAAGCATGATTAAGGCCAGAGTGAGACTTCCTAGAGTGAATTCTCCTAATTTTGTCCTCGGGATAACCAGCAGGGTATAAATTGTAACCCTCGTTGTCCTGAGGCATGGGAGCCTTGCCCTTAACAAAATTGGACAATTTCTTAGGAGGGGCATTAAGTTTGACATTTCCTCCCTGTTGGAAGCCAATGCCATCCTTAATGCCAGGGCGTCTCCCACTATAAAGCATACTACGAGCAAATTTAAATTTTTCATTTTCAAGTTCATGTTCGGCAATTTTAGCATCTAACTTTGCTATATGATCATTTTGTTATTTAATTAGAGCCATGTGATCATGTATAGCATTAATATCAACATCTCTACATCTAGTGCAAATAGAAGTATGTTCAACGGTAGATGTAGAGGTTTTGCAAGAATTAAGTTCAACAATCTTAGCACGCAATATATCATTTTTATCTCTAAGATCGGAAATTTAAATATTGCAAACATCAAGTTCTTTAGCCTTAGCAAGCAAATTTTCATTTTCATTCCTAAGGCTAGCAAGAGTAATGTTTAATTCTTCAATCTTAGCAAGCAAATTATCATTATCATTTCTAAGATTGGGAATTGAAACATCACAAACATTTGAATCAACCTTAGCTAAAAAATTAGCATTCTCATTTCTAAGGTTGTCTATAGTCTCATGGCAAGTGCTTAGCTCACTAGATAGTTTTTCACATTTTTCTACTTCTAGAGCGTAAGCATTTTTAACTTTAAAATGCTTCTTGTTTTCTTTAATAAGGAAGTCCTCTTGGGTGTCCAAGAGGTCATCCTTCTCATGGATGGCACTAATTAATTCATTTAATTTTTCCTTTTGTTGCATGTTTAGGTTGGCAAAAAGGGTACGTAAATTATCTTCCTCATCACTAGCATTATCATCACTAGAGGACTCATATTTAGTGGAGGATTTAGATTTAACCTTCTTCTTTTTGCCGTCCTTTGCCATGAGGCACTTGTGGCCGACGTTGGGGAAGAGAAGTCCTTTAGTGACGGCGATGTTGGCGGCGTCCTCGTCGGAGGAGGAGTCGCTAGAGCTTTCGTCGGAGTCCCACTCGCGACAAACATGGGCATCGCCGCCCTTCTTCTTGTAGTATTTCTTCTTCTCCTTTCTTCTCCCCTTCTTGTCGTCGCCCCTGTCACTGTCACTAGAAATAGGACATTTTGCTATAAAGTGACCAGGCTTACCACACTTGTAGCAATCCTTCTTGGAGCGGGGCTTGTAATCTTTCTCCCTCCTTTGCTTGAGGATTTGGCGGAAGCTCTTGAGGACGAGCGCCATTTCCTCATTGTCGAGCTTTGAGGCGTCGATTGGTTGTCTACTTGATGTAGACTCCTCCTTCTTCTCCTCCGTTGCCTTGAATGCAACTGGTTGTCCTTCGGATGTGGAGGGATCATCTAGCTCATTGATTTTCTTTGAGCCCTTGATCATATACTCAAAGCTCACAAAATTCCCGATTACTTTCTCGGGAGTCATTAGTGTATATCTAGGATTACCACGAATTAATTGAACTTGAGTAGGGTTAAGGAAAATAAGTGATCTAAGAATAACCTTAACCATCTCGTGGTCATCCCACTTTTTGCTCCCGAGGTTGCGCACTTGGTTCACCAAGGTTTTGAGCCGGTTGTACATATCTTGTGGCTCTTCCCCTTTGCGAAGTCGGAAGCGACCGAGCTCCCCCTCGATCGTCTCCCGCTTGGTGATCTTGGTTAGCTCATCTCCCTCGTGCGCGGTCTTGAGCACGTCCTAAACTTCCTTGGCGCTCTTTAATCCTTGCACCTTGTTGTACTCCTCTCGACTTAGAGAGGCGAGGAGTATAGTTGTGGCTTGGGAGTTGAAGTGCTCAATTTGGGCTACTTCGTCCTCATCAAAATCCTCATCCCCTACGGATGGTACCTGTACACCAAACTCAACAACATCCCATATACTTTTGTGGAGTGAGGTTAGGTGAAACCGCATTAAATCACTCCACCTAGCATAATCTTCACCATCAAAAGTTGGTGGTTTGCCTAATGGGACGGAAAGTAAAGGCGTATGTTTAGTAATGCGAGGGTAGCGTAGAGGGATCTTACTAAACTTCTTGCGCTCATGGCGCTTAGAAGTTACGGAGGGCGCGTCGGAGCCGGAGGTGGAAGGTGATGAAGTATCAGTCTCGTAGTAGACCACCTTCCTCATCTTCTTTTTCTTGTCGCCACTCCGATGCGACTTGTGGGAAGAGGATTTCTTCTCCTTCCCCTTCCCTTTGTTGCGGAACTCTTCCGATGTAGCCTTCCTGTGGCTTGTAGTGGGCTTTTCGCCGGTTTCCATCTCCTTCTTGGCGTGATCTCCCGACATCACTTCGAGCGGTTAGGCTCTAATGAAGCACCGGGCTCTGATACCAATTGAAAGTCGCCTAGAGGGGGTGAATAGGGCGAAACTGAAATTTACAAAATTAATCACAACTACAAGCCGGGTTAGCGTTAGAAATAGAAACGAGTCCGAGAGAGAGGGCGCAAAACAAATCGCAAGCGAATAAGAAGTGTGACACGCGGATTTGTTTTACCGAGGTTCGGTTCTCACAAACCTACTCCCCGTTGAGGTGGTCACAAAGATCGGGTCTCTTTCAACCCTTTCCCTCTCTCAAACGGTCCCTCGGACCGAGTGAGCTTTTCTTCTCAATCACTTGGAACACAAAGTTCCCACAAGGATCACCACACGATTGGTGTCTCTTGCCTCAATTACAAGTGAGTTTGATCTCAAGAAAGAATGAGAAAGAAAGCAATCCAAGCGCAAGAGCTCAAAAGAACACAACAAATCACTCTCACTTGACACTAAAGCTTTTGTGGAATTGGGAGAGGATTTGATCACTTGGGTGTGTCTTGTATTGAATGCCTAGCTCTTGTAAGTGGTTGGAAGGTGGAAAACTTGGATGACTTGGATGTGGGGTGGTTGGGGGTATTTATAACCCCAACCACCAAACTAGCCGTTTGGTGGAGGCTGCTGTCGCATGGCGCACCGGACAGTCCGGTGCGCCAGCCACGTTACCAGGCCGTTGGGTTCCGACCGTTGGAGCTCTGACGTGTGGGCCCGCCTGGCTGTCCCGTGATGCACCGGACAAGTCCTGTAGACTATCCGGTGTGCCACCCGCGCGTGCTCTGCTCCTCTGCGCGCGCTGGCGCGCATTTAATGTGTTGCAGTCGACCGTTGGCGCGAAGTAGCCGTTGCTCCGCTGGCTCACCGGACAGTCCGGTGTGCACCGGACATGTCCGGTGAATTATAGCGGAGCGGAAATCCGAAGCTGGCGAGTTCAGAGTCGCTCTCCTCTGGGGCACCGGACACTGTCCGGTGGTGCACCGGACAGTCCGGTGAATTATAGCGAAGCGCCTCTGAAAATTCCCGAAGGTGTGAAGTTTGGCTTGGAGTCCCCTGGTGCACCGGACACTGTCCGGTGGCACACCGGACAGTCCGGTGCGCCAGACCAGGGCTGCCTTCGGTTATCCCTTACTCTTTTTGTTGAACCCATTTCTTGATCTTTTTATTGGCTAAGTGTGAACCTTTGGCACATGTATAACTTATAGACTAGAGCAAACTGGTTAGTCCAATTATTTGTGTTGGGCAATTCAACCACCAAAATCATTTAGGAAATAGGTGTAAGCCTAATTCCCTTTCAGTCACCACGGGAGGGAGTTGATGACAAAACTTATTTGATGTGGTGTTATAATTTTGTAATGACAAATCTATTTTGATGCCAAATATGTATAATGAAATACTAGTCAGAGAGATAGATCAATTCGTGAATGGTTCACTGTTACTAGCCTTGATCATTATCTAACTTAGATTTTCTATGTTATGGTTGATAAAATTTGTGTAGAGATGAACCATCAGTTTGGTGAAGCAAACACAAAGCTATTAGTTTGCATCTTATGTCTTCATAAAAAAAAGTTTGTTCTTCAAATTTGACATGAACAAGGTTGCTTACTTGCTAAAATTTGTGATGATGATTTCTTGGATGATTATCGTGGAGTAATAAAAAGTCAACTAGAAACTTTTATTTTTTATATGAGAATATGTCTTGCTTGTACGGATGTTAAAGTTTAGTACTCCCTCCATCGCAAAATATTAGTCGTTGGAGCGGTTGATTTTTAGATCTATATTTAAATAGATGTTGATGAATCTAGACACATACATGGAACACATACATTAATTATTGTATGAATCTATTAAAAAAGTAAAACGAATTTTAATTTGTGACGGAGGGAGTAGTAAAGATGATTGAAACCGAAAAGCACATGATTTTCCCTTTTGTTTACAAACTTACGGAGTTGACATTATTACTGGCAATTTCAACATTGGTTGGAAGAGTCGCCATTGCAATACAGTTGATTAAGAGCAAATTGTGCAACGAGATTTTAGATGAATGGTTCATTAATGATGTGTTACACTGAAGTAGAAATATTTAAATCATTTGATGGCGGTTCCAAAACCAGACATATGAGAAAGAGCAGCTTCCATAAAACTCTGATTTTATCTCTCTTTATTAGTAAGACAACATCACATTTTTTAGGTGGCACCTTAATTAATGTCCATGAACTCCTATAGGCTATAGCACCATTGAGACCGGCCTTAGTGGATAGTGACCTTTTAGATATACTAGAGAAGTGGCCGTATGTTACAATGGTTTTCATTTATGTTGACACAGAAAAAAACACATTTGTTTTTAGTTAGCTAGGTGAATGCAAATGTGAGTTTAGAGCCAATAACAATAGTTCGAATTTTTATTTCTGCATAATTTTAGCTACGACGATGCTTTATATAGTAGAGAAGGGAATTGAATCCACATTTTCACTTCAATTAGAGATGGGTCTATGGATTGGATAATAATGAAATTAGACCCAAACGTAAGGTGGCGATGGCCGATGGACCTGCCTTGAGCCCACGAGCTACCGCAACGAAGAAACTAGGCCCAAACGTAACACACAATTCCTGACAAAACTTCGAGATCCTTCTGGCCCGTCCCCGTTGGGCCCTTGGTCGTGCCGTTCGTGATCTTTCCATCTTTCCCGCGTTCCAAGAAATAAAACCAGAGGCGCACGCCCCCTGTTCGCTCCCCCAAATTCGTTTGTTTCCCACGGCGCAAGAAAGAAACAAGGGTACAAGAACAGCCCGCTAAAGGAAAGAAACAAGGGCTACACAAGAACAGCTTGAGAGCTCCTCTCCGATCCCGACCCACCGCCTGCAACTCTTCTTCTCTCCTACGTGTTCGTCAGCCCGCTAAGGTAACATCCTAAGAAGAATCGCCTCGGCCTATCATTCGATTCATCAATCCATGCCGTTTTTTCCCCGTCCGACGTAGAGTCGGGCAGCTGTGTGCGGCGTGGCTAACGTGGCATGGAGCCGCAGTTGCCTTTGCTTGTTTGAAAGACTAGGATTGCCTTTCCTGCGTGGGCGCACACTAGCTGTTCGCCGAAATTCCTGTGGAGTGAGTAGTGATAGTGATAGAGCACCATGGCAGGGGTGAGTCCTTTCTAGGATTTTTTTAGAAAAGTAGGTTGCTCTTGCTTTATTTGTTTGCAAATAAAGCATTCAAATTATTACAGCAAACGAGACTTTTAGCGTATTTCTAAGCGAGTGTGCACCAGTCAACACCAACATCTCACAAAAGGAGTACATATGTGTTTTGATTGGATTGGGTCAGACGTACAAATAACCTGTGCCTATTATATTGGGTTATACACATTAATATCTTGTATTCTTGTGTGAGGCTGTGAGCCGTAAGGGCAAATGCCTGGAACAGGATGGGCATGTGGTAGCATTAGCTTACACTCCTTAAAGCCTGATGACTTTGTTTCATTACTTTGAGATTTCAGAATCGCGCACGCGCTGCTGCTACTGTTTCTAGTTTGATTTGGACATTCTGTGCTCACCTGGGCACATTATGGTGCTGCTGTTCGTTCATAACATATGGATCGACAGATTGCAGTTCCGTTAACGAGTTTTGTTCTGTATCTTGATGTTAAATTACTAGTGTGTTGGAATTTCATAGCTCTGGTCTCTTGTTTCCGTGTTTTAAGTTTAACTCGATGTTTTACCATCTTTGAGTGGGCTGAAAGCTTCCTTATAGAGTTGCAGTTTATCCTGACACTCTCCCAAACTTACTTCTGATGAGATGTGCGCAATGGTTGCTAAGCATGGGTTTCCACGGCTCCCTTTCACCAGACTTCTTACATGAATTGTTGTCCAGTGTTAAGATGGCTTCAAGTGATGGTCAAACAGAAGCTGCGGCCCCATCTGTCCCCAAAAACCCTGCTATGGCATCATGCCGGAAGAAGAAAACAGATGATGCTACCTTCCTCGAAGATCTGAAAGACCACATCGATGAGTTCATCCATGCCTCCATGGATGAGCACAAGACCTGCTTTAAGAAGACGATCCAGAAGGTCAGTTGCACTACTACACTGAAATTTCTTTTATCGCTTTGGTCTTTCAACGGTTGTCATGCATTTGGTGCTCAAGGCTTCTGTTATCCATGGATTGTTGCGCAGATGTTTGGGATGTCGAAGGCTGTTGCAGAGAGATCCGCGGCAGAAGCGAAGGAAGCTGGAGTTGAAAGTGCTTTGCCACTTCAGACCAGTGTCTCGCAGTAGAATTTCACGTTGGTAGTTTCTTGCTTGACGCCGGCCTTTTTTTATACAAGGGTTTTGTTGCTCTGTGTTGTCTGAAACGTATAAGCGTCTCAGTGGCATGTTTTCATAACTGTATTGTAGTGCTTTCATCATTCTCCGAAGTTTGTTGTGTGAGTATGCCTTAAATATACCAGTGTAGTTTGCTTCATTCTCCGATGCCTTGTATGGCCGTAGACCCCATGCATATGGACATCCTGAACCCAACTGTCAACTGATTGAGTGGTTCCTGATTGGCTAAAGGAAAGACATCTTGCAAAGCTCATCTAACAACAGCTACTACATTTTAGAACAAAGTAGAATGGAAGCGCAAGTTGGCTAAACAAATCTAGGAAGGTGATCTGGTTCATCTGAAGTTTCTTGAACCTGAACTTTTCCTGCAAGAGTAATGAAATACAGGTCTGCTGAGCTCTGTTGCCAAAAAAATGTAAATGGCAATTAACATGTGAATGACAAAGATGACTAGCAAGTGTAGAATGAAACTAACGATATAGTTTGTCTGTGCTATCTTTGAAACACTTCTCTACGAGCTGGGTGCGTCTTAATACAGATATCGTGGTGTGTTCAGGATGATCGTGTCTTCTCGGTCTCGGTGTAATTGTCTTAAAATTTAGCAAAAGCGCGATGATAGGAGCCTGCACTATCAGACTGAGATCAAGCACAAAAGGTCCAAGACTACAACAGGTAGTACGGCAGTACTGTATTTTGCAGCAGCTTAGCATCATCCCCAAAGCATCTACTAGGAGCATCATCTTTGTTTGGTTTGAGAGACTAAAGATTAGTCTTTTTATTTTAGTCTCATTTAGTTCTTAAATTGTCAAACACTGTGACTAAAATAGGGACTAAACTGTTTTTAGTCTCTAGTCCGTCAGTGGTGACTAAAAGAGATTAAATCATATAAATTACACCTTTTACCCCTCCTTTATTTCAGTTGCACTAACGGTGAAAGAATGATTAGGGGTATTTTGGTCATCTTATGATCCATTTAATATATTTTGAATACTTTTAGTTCCTAGAACCAAACAGGATAGAAACTAAACTTTAGTCTTTCAACTAAACTTTAGTCTCTAGACTAAAGGAACCAAACAAGCTCTTAGGGTTTGCGGCTAAGGTCGGGCCATAGGTTTGATTTTTAAAATTCTAAAGGGTTCTTTGAAAAAAATGGTGATCGTGACTATAGAAGCATATACATATGTGTTTTTAGAGGATATTTGGTTACTAAAGTTTAGTATGTATCATGTCAAATGTTTAATTGTTAAATATAAATATTAAATGTAGTCTAATTATAAAAACAATTATAGAGATGAAGACTAAATAATAAGATGATTTTCTAAACATAATTAATTCATTATTAATATAGTAAAGATCATTAATTTACTATATTAAGAGTTCAATTTAACTTAAGATTAAGATCATTAATTTATGTCACAATTGGCATTTTTTCGTTAATAGAAATTGAATTATATATTTTTTACGACGGAGGAAGTACTGTATGGTCCGTCCTGACATATTGACAGCCCAACGAAGCTGTCTGCACGCACGACGCGTCCGTCTCACGTCACGTGAGTCGGGAGTGTTAAGAAACCTGTTTGGGCCCCGAAGGCCCATGTGGCCCATCTAGCCTAAACCCTAACTGTGCACTATATATAGAGGAGGACACTACCATTTGTTGTAACCAGTAAACAGAATACATGAATGAGAATATCAGTTCCTCCTATATCTTTGTGTCTCCTGTGTTTGTGATTCCACTTCTAGTTAAGTAGCCTTTGGACTACACTCGGTAGCAAAGGGTTCTTAACACGTTATCAGCACGATTGCTCTCAATCCAGGAGTTGACAAAGCAGTAAGACGGTAACTTCACTTGGCAGTAAGAAGTTTTTGCATTTATTTTGAATCTTTTTCTTCCCTCTGGCATAAACCCAAATGTACGTATACACATATGGAAATCAAAAGAAAACGCATCCGTAGTTTTCTCGCCGGTGAAGGAAAACAAAGGCAGATTTGCTTGCTTTCCGATTTTTCTGACTTGAAGCTCATAAGCGTGCAAGCAGATGCCGTCGCACCGCCTCACCTCGAATGCGAGAGCGGGAAGCCGGGAACTGTGCCGGCCGTCGCTGCGCCACCAGCTGGTCATAGTCACGGACACCACCATGTCACCGCACAAGCAGCAGGTGCCGCCACGACACCGCGCAGGCGAGCTGTCGCCGCCAGAAGTACCAACGCAGGCACTGTCGCGGGCAAGCATGCACACCGAGCAGCCAACATCGCCGCCTCATGGGCGTGCGCACGGGAGCAGGCACCGCCATACGAGCAAGTATGCAGCCTGGCTACCCGTGGGCAAGCACATATGCTAAGCCGTCGTGCCCGAACGCACGTAGGCTGGGCTGTTGACGCCGAAGGCGAGCAGGCGAGGGTAGAAACCGCCGCCACTGCCGTAATCGAGCAAGCGTGGGCCTCGCCGCCACTGCCGCGAACAGGCACGGGCTTCCCGAGCGAGCAGGCCGAGCCGCTGCCGCAGGCAAGCGAGCAGGCTCCGTGCCGTCGCCCCGAGCAAGCACGCTGAACCGCCGCCGCAGGCGAGCCCGTGCGAGCAAGCCAAGCCGCCGTCCGAAAGGCAACCAGGCACAGCGGCCGCCATCCCCATGCACTGGGAAGGAGAAAAAAAAAAGGGGGCTGGGAAACCCTAAAAACACATTTGAATGGGCCTTTTGGGCCGAAATTTGCACGTCTCTCCTTAAACTACATGTTTTTTTGTTTTTACCTCTTGAATTATAGAAAACTGAAGAGAAATATTTTTCATGCAATAATTGACATTAGAATTATTCGCTATTTATACATTTGAATATTTTACTATTTATTTAGTCTGATTATTGTAATTTTTCTAAACGTTTGAATTATGAATTTGTATTACTTTTGTTCATTTGCTATATTTATCCCTACAGTGCAACAGAAAATTCCTTGTTGTATTGATGAATATTTAATTATATAGCAATATTAAAAAAAAACCTAGAATACTTTGAAATTTACAAGAAGTAAATCCTAAAGCATACAAAGTATAACACTTGAAGCATTCTATATTATTTTTTTGCATATGACGTGAAGCATATTGTGATGAGTGTATATTACTGGAAAACACATCACATATTATGGAAGTCCTGCATGAAGTAATGGACTCAATTTTATTTTCTCGAAAGTACATGCAACATTTTATGAATGTATGAATAATCATATCTAAGATGTCTGAAATAACAAGAAGTGTTCTCGGAAATTATGAATTGCAAAGAAGCACTCATGATTAAACTACAATTGCAAGAAGCATTGCCGATGGCGTAAACGGGTCATGGCATTATGAAAATTGAGGTAATTTTATGGTATTGTTTACCTTTATGCAATACATTTATGGAATTATTAGTGTAATTTTTTTTTTGCAATGTTATTGAATTTCATGAGAAGAATACAACATACCACTTATAGTATTGCAAGTGTTTTGTATATATTTCAAATATGGATATATGGGCAATTTCAAGTATTGTCTCCACATGACATATGAATGCACCATCGTTGCTGACTAGTAGTCGCCGACAAGAAGTCGATCGAGGTGTGGCATATAATTGTTGCTGATTTAAAATCGCCGACTTCTACGTCGATCAATTAATATGCACAAGTCTCATGAAGTGGACATATGATCGGTACTTCTCTTGATATAGTTGAAAATATTTGACAAGCAATCTAACACTAGCATATAAACAACAATATCATTCACACGAACCATATAAGGTCATCTTGTTACCTCTAATGTACACAACCTCTTATATTATTTGCATCATTACATGCATGTACCATACCCAATTTCGATCGTATGAATTGCCAAATGAAGGCAAACCAACTTGGTTTTTACCAATGTAGATTTATTGTCAAACAAGCAAGAAGCAAGTCATGTACACTATGAATGGACCCTCATGAAGAGGTACCCCTTGCCTCTAGTCGTAAAAAAAACATGAAGTTGATTGGAGAGGAAAATACTCCAAACAATGGTATTGAAGTAAACATTTGTTTCTGAGTGATCTTTTATGAACGTTCAATATCTCTCGCACCACTTTTAGAATTGTGGATGTAAATATTGCATGAATTAGAAACCCACAAAGAGTAGACCTATTTGGCAAATAATTGCCAACTCTTGAAGAAAAGGCCACATTTTTCTCATCGGTATATATGAATCTTTATTTAGTATATATTTTAAAGTATGACTGATATTTGTTTCCCCTTTAAGAAACCTTGCTTTTATTTGATTGCTATGGAACATGAAAGTAACATAGAAGCATATGTGTCATATCTTGAATACTATGAAAAGTATCCGATTGATATTAAACGTCGAAAGAGATGTCAGCACAAAAAAGAATTTTAAGAAGAGCACATCCAAGTGAACCACGAAGGTTATCCACTATAATGTCATTCCTCGAGCATTTATTTTACAATATATGCATAAAATGAAAAATGTGACATTATATCAGCACTTGAAGAAGCATGATCATACGAAGCATCACACTTGTAATAATCTCTCAAGTTTAAGAGAGATCTATAAGAATTTGTTTCAAGAGGAAACAATGAACATAGTATGTTCCCTATGAATTGTTAAGGAACATGGATGTTTTCCATATGGAGTGTCATGAAAGATTGGATGTGAAAATTATTTATGAAAAAAAATCTTTTATTTTGAACATCAATTCCATTCTATTAGAATATTTACACTTGAATTGTCAATTTGTTATTTGGATAAAGAGTTTAGAAGCTCATATATCCTCTTCCTTTGCATAATAGAAGTCACAATTATGTTCGCAAATAATGAGAAGCAATCAAATTGCATGACCACCACATGAGTATCCCCTCAATCAAGAAGATTCATATGAGCACTCTTTGAGCCATGCAGGAAACTTATAATGCAATATTCTCTCATGAAAAGTGCAATTTAAAGAATACTCCTTACCTAGAATGCATCTAGGAGATATCCATGGTGGTGTAAAACCCTTATTAGGGATCTTAAGCAATTATATGTGCCATCTGCTTCATCGAAGTGGTCAAAAGTGAATGCGCTCCTTAGAAAACCACATACCAATGAAGTTGTTAGCATTGCTCATAAGAATTATGGATATATTGAGTAATCATCACTATGAAGCCTAGTAGTATGAAGAAAGATGCAAAATGGAATAAGGATGCACTTAGAAAATATGGTCACAATTGAGGAGTTATTTCTTTTTCAAGAAAAGGACATGAAGTCCATAATTAAAAAAAAAAGAAAAGGGACATATAGTTCTATTGCATATGACTAGTGCAAGACGTCATAAGAATAACTCCCCAACTTCAAATCTATGGTATATGTACTTACCACAATAATGCCTAATGATCTATTCCACGGCATTAGGGGGAGGAAAAGAATACTTGAAATAAGAATGCCGGGAAATCGCTCGAAAAGCCAAAAAGATCCCCGTGCAAGACCCACACTAATAAGAAAACTAGAAAATCAAGAAGCCGAGAATTCACATAGAATATTCTCGTGCAATACCAATAAGTAAATTGGAATGTCAAGAAGACATTGGAATAAAGTATTGAACTGCCATTTTGTTTTGTGATTTGTAGAGCGTGATCAAGTCACACTATTGTTTAGTGCACTAGAGAGGACTTAAGTACCATGAATGGTATTCCTCATCCTATTCCGAGGCCTCAAAGAAAAGGATAGGAAATCTAGTTACTCTAATTCCAAGTACCCGGGGACGCCTGGAGAAAAATGGATAAGGGAGCTTATCACAGCCTAGTCACGAAACACCCCAACGAAATAATGGGGGAACCAGTTGAGAGCTGGTAACTGGAGAGCAGCCTTCTAGCGAGGTGCCTTCAGGATATGAATATACCGGTAAATGAAAAAGAAGAGAAAGCTGAAACAAATTTGAGCTCATCAGCTATTAATAAAGGAGCTTGCTACCGTATTGAGAAATATTGGAGTAAAGCAAGATAAAGTGCATAAAGCACTCCTGTGAATTCTGAAAAGGAATGGTAATACTTGAACAAGAGCAATAGTCATTATGTATCTATCATATAATACAGACTATCTTGAAAAGATGGCAATCACTGTAGCAAAGATACAATGACCACTAGCAGCTCAAGTTCTTGAAGATCTGTTTTTCCTAATCATGGGCATTATCTCCTTTGTAAGTATGTTTATCTCATTGGCAGAAATCAACTTGAAGTTGAATAAGAGGATGATTAAATAAAGGAAAGATCTTGATTTCGACTTATATATTTATAGGCACATGGAAGTGTCATTGACCATAACCTAAGAAAGGCAAATAAAATTAAGCATAGTGTAACTTCGAAAAGTTACCACAAATATTGAAAGAATCGTGCAAGAATGCAAACATACTCGAAGTATGAGCATGCCACAGCTTAAGCATATGGCTTGAGGCATGCTTGAATGAATATTTGAAACCTATACCTTATCATACTGAAAAGGTTCTCAATTATAGAAAAGTGCATTATGAAAATACTATTAATTGGTCGGTCATTTGTGAACCCAGACCTATAAGAACCTAAGGATGAGGGGGAGGAAATACCATGTCGATACACCCAAGGTAGACACTCTATGTGTCATTGTGTTTGATCGGTAATGGCAATAAGTATAAATAAATACCAATCATGAATATACTCCAATATATCCAAAGGGCTAAGAAATTTTGCATTGAAGATCAAGACATGTACCTAAATATGAATATGAATCCCTTTGTTGTAAATTAAAGTCATATTGAAGTCAGAAAGTGGACCTTTGTGTCAACAATGACAAACTCATATGGGAACCAAAGTCTAGCATAAAGATTTGTGAAGATGTATACTTCGAATAAGAAACACTCCACGATATAAGTAATGTGGATTAAGGAATCCCACTACCAACTTATGAAGTAAAGAAGCTTGTGTTGCATAAGTAATGATGGGATATGTGCTATGTATGAAAATCCCATTAATATATGATCAAGAAGGCATATGTTGAACCACGTTAGAGTCTTGCATAATAAGGCACAAGAGCATCTTGTAGATCTCCATTTAAGCATTGCATCCATCATTGAAAGGATGGACTTGAAGCAATTATAAAAGACTTAAAAGTGTGGTTCTCAGGGGGAGAAATTTGCATACTCCTAAATTGAATCTTGAGCATGAAGTTCAAATACCTAATTATAGTCTTAAGATTAAATGAAGAAAAAGGTGATTTGTACTCTTTTCCCCTTATGTGAGTTTTCAATAGAAGTTTCTCACGTATGGTTTTTAATGAGACAAATCATGCAACACAGCAAGCGTGAGCCATGTACTCTTTCTCCAATTTTTTCCTATTGGGTTTTTGTGGAGTTTTGGGACATGTGTATCTCGCGGCAAGAGGGCCAAGGGGGAGTGTTAAGAAACCTGTTTGGGCCCCGAAGGCCCATGTGGCCCATCTAGCCTAAACCCTAACTGTGCACTATATATAGAGGAGGACACTACCATTTGTTGTAACCAGTAAACAGAATACATGAATGAGAATATCAGTTCCTCCTATATCTTTGTGTCTCCTGTGTTTGTGATTCCACTTCTAGTTAAGTAGCCTTTGGACTACACTCGGTAGCAAAGGGTTCTTAACAGGGAGAGCTCCACCTGGGCTGCGCCCCTAGATTCCGCGCGCAGTTTCCTG
Organism: Zea mays; assembly: GCF_902167145.1. Lineage (NCBI taxonomy): Eukaryota > Viridiplantae > Streptophyta > Magnoliopsida > Poales > Poaceae > Zea > Zea mays. Next base: position 175,835,739 of record NC_050101.1, on the reverse strand, counting down.
CGCCTTCCAGAAGCTTCCACACCCGTCTCCAGACCGGTCTCGTCGGCTCGTCGCTTCGTCTATCCAGACGCTTCTCTCATCCCCTTTTCTCTCCCCTCCTCTCCTCCCGTCTCCTACCCCGAACCAACCAAACCTCACCGAATCGCAACGACAGCGAGAACGTCCAAACGAGCGCGAGTCTCCGGCGATAACCAAGAGCGCGGGCACGCAAAGCGGCGAAGCGGGAAGGAAGCAGTAACGATGGGGCTTGACTATTACAAGATCCTAGGCGTCGACAAGGGCGCCACCGATGACGACCTCAAGAAGGCCTACCGCAAGCTCGCCATGAAATGGCACCCCGACAAGAACCCCAACAACAAGAAGGAGGCCGAGAACAAGTTCAAGCAGATCTCGGAGGCGTACGAGGTAAGTGGGCGTCCGGAGAAGATCCACGCCAGATTCGTCTCCCCAGCCGGCCCAATCGTGTCGTAACGTGCTCTTGGCCTCTGGCTCTCTGTGTCCGTGCAGGTGCTGAGCGACCCGCAGAAGCGCGCGGTGTACGACCAGTACGGCGAGGAGGGTCTTAAGGGGCAGGTGCCGCCGCCGGGCGCCGGCGGGGCGGGGCCCGGCGGCGCAACCTTCTTCTCCACCGGCGGCGACGGGCCGACGGTGTTCCGGTTCAACCCGCGCAACGCGGAGGACATCTTCGCCGAGTTCTTCGGCGGCTCCAGCCCCTTCGGCGGCATGGGCGGCGGTGGCATGGGCGGCAGCGGCATGGGCGGTGGGATGCCCGGCATGCGGAGCGGCGGTACGAGGTTCTCCTCCTCCATCTTCGGGGACGACATATTCGGCTCTGCGTTCGGCGGCGGCCCGGACGGGCACGGCATGCACGCCGGCGGGCGGGCCGTGAAGGCGCCGGCCATAGAGCGGAAGCTGCCGTGCAGCCTCGAGGAGCTGTACAAGGGCACCACCAAGAAGATGAAGATCTCCAGGGAAATCTCTGACGCCAGTGGGTAAGCATCTGCCTTCTCTTCGCATCTCCGTCTCAGCATTGTTTGTTTGAAATTGCTGTTGTTGATTAAAGTATTTGAAACTGAACTGAAACGCAATAAAAGACTCCTTAAATTTGCTTGAGCTATAACCTGATGAGATTTATGCTTGGTTAATTTCTGCTGTTGGATTTAAGCTGCTGTCCTAAAAATGACTTTGATTCTAGACTGGAATCAAGTTAAATTTTCTTAAATTCGACCGATTGGGCGAGTTGGTTTGATCTTTTTTTAATATAAATTCTGCGGATCAGCCATCATAGATGTTTGAGTTTACTGCTTTAGCAGCGGTAGCTCAGTCAGTTGAATTGATTTGCATTTGCCATTTGGGCTGTGCCAGCTTGTTTTGTCCCCGTCAATCCGTGAGCTATATAACACTACAGCCACAAAACAAGAAAGCTGAGTTCCATTTGCAGATTGTGTGCTCACCACTGCTATGCTAAACTTGTGTGTGCAGGAAGACGATCCCAGTGGAAGAGATCCTAACGATCGACGTGAAGCCGGGGTGGAAGAAGGGCACCAAGATCACGTTCCCGGAGAAGGGCAACGAGACGCCCAACACGATCCCGGCGGACCTCGTCTTCATCATCGACGAGAAGCCGCACCCGGTGTTCACCCGCGACGGCAACGACCTGGTGGTGACCCAGAAGATCCCGCTGGCGGAGGCCCTGACGGGGTACACCGCGCACGTGACGACGCTGGACGGGCGCAGCCTGACGGTGCCCATCAGCTCCGTGATCCACCCGGGCTACGAGGAGGTGGTGCGAGGGGAGGGCATGCCGATACCCAAGGACCCGTCCAGGAAGGGCAACCTCCGGATCAAGTTCGACATCAAGTTCCCGGCGAGGCTCACGGCGGACCAGAAGTCCGGTGTCAAGAGGCTGCTCGGGCAGTAGAGCGCGCTTGTGTTGTTTTGGAGTATTGTGTATCAGACATTTTCGTGTTGGTTTATCTTGAACTGGGGAGGAGGGAAGGGAGCTGCCATTTGCAGCCTCCGCAACGACGACGACGATGACGAGGCCACCAAGTGTTGAGTACAGAACAGCTACTGTTGTACGGTGTATGGTTGAGAAACTTGAGATGTGTAGCGGAGGATTCCTTGTGCGAACTTCCAGATCGTGGTGGTTGTCTGTTCACTGGTCCACGTCGTTGCATTTGCAACTTGCAAGGATCGCGGATGGAGTAACTGTTGGCCACGAACACGCGCATTCTCTGTATTTGTTAGTGTAAGAAATAGTCATTGCAAACGGTAGTTGTACACCGCAAAAAAGAATAAAATTCAAGGTTTAAGAGAACCTAAACCTCTTTTTAAGTCTATTAACTAAAAGTTGTTTAAAATGAATAGGTATAAAAATGCGTTTAAAAATAATCTAATAATATTTGATAATATAAATGTTTTATAAAAAATACATTTCTTAACAATTGCTTCAGTATCATAATTTTTAGCAATTTTTCTATATATTTTGATAAGCTTAAATGTTCTTTTTACTTCTTATGAAGTAAGCAGCAATACATTTTTTATGAATAAAGTATAGCGAGATAAGTGAAAATTATATTCTTTCTGGATGATGAAGTATAATGGAAATGAAATTTTGGTTCGCGGGTGCTAGAAAAAACTACATAAGCATCTCCACTAGTCCTTAAAAAAGTTCCTAAAATTAATTTAGAGCTTTATTAACCTGAAATTATGTTCTAACAGTTCTTTAAATAAAGTTCTCAAATATACCAAACTACTAAATATTCACATTTAGTCCCTTAGACTTAGGAAATTGTTTGGCACTCAAATAACTATTTTATGTGTCATTGGCCACCATAAAATCAGTAACCTGCCATTGAGTTCGTGCTGTGTTGCACTGAATATTTTTAAGCTGCAGAAATGATGAATTTACCATAATCGTTTGATAAGTCTTAAGATGACTCATCTAAGAATTTAAAGAAAAATGAGCGGCTTTGCTTCATACCAAATGAAAACAGAAAACAGTAATCAATAGAAAAATAATCATTATTTAACCTTATCGTGCAAATGAAACTAAACTTGAAGCCATAAGTAATAACTACAAAGATTGTATTGGCATAATTCAAGAATATTTAGCAGCCTAAGAATCTGTTGGAGGTTAGTGTTTTTTTCCAATATATACTTATCAACTTGGAATTCACGGAGTATTTTTTTAGGAACTAATGAAGATGTTCTAACATTAGACACTGCTACTAAACTTACATTGCAGTGAAGCACCACGTTTACTATAAATATCGCAGCATGGTGTATGATGTCATTTAAAATTTATTTAAATGTATAAAATAAAAAATAGTAATATTTTTTGTTCCGAATAATTTTATTAAATATATATATCCAACACTGTATCATTATAAAGTCCCTCTGTTTTTAATATATATACACCCATCGTTTTCAAATATGTGCAAACTACGTTCACAGATTAAAACGAATTATATCTTAGGATGTATGGAGCAATATTATACACGTTAATATTTATTTTTATATTTATTCGAGAAGGGACATGTTGTACGCGTGTCGCGGTCGCGGTCGTCTGCAGACTGCAGCACCGGGCCCGTCTCGGCCTCGGGGTCAGTAACTCGGACGAGTTCAACTTCAAACTGCTGCAGTGCTGCTACTGGCACGAGGGTCCCACATCCCACGTTTCGGCGGTCCGACAGGGCAGGCCCACTCCACGTTGCCACAGCGTGGACGGCAGATCGCGTCGCTCCTCGCCCCGCCCCACACGTCATCGGCGGTGAAATTTCACGGACTGTGAGTCTGTGACACGGCGAGTCAGTCTCAGTGGGGGACGGCCGACGAGCCGACCGCCTCAGCTCTGCGGCTCTGCCTGCTCACCTCGTTCTCCCGGCGCGGCCCGGCGGGGACGGCAACCACCGCACGGCGAATAAAAAAACAGAACCAGCGGCGCCACGTCCCTGTCCTCCTCCTCTCTCTCTCCACATTTCCTCTCCCGATAAGAGTGAGGCCTCGGCTCAGCTTGAGCTTCCCCTCCCTCCCCTCCTGCGCTCCAGCTCCCCTCCATCCTCGGCCAAAAATTCTGCGGCGAGCTCCGATCCGGTGCGACTACTAACCCACGCCGCAGAAGCCGCGCGTCCTGATCGCGCGGGGGTCGAGGAGAGGGGAAGCGCGGCGCCGCGGTTGCCTGCCACCGCACCGCCGCAGGAGAAGGAAGAGGAGCCCGTATCCCTCCGCCCCGCTGCCCGCCGGACCGATGGACTCCGAGCACTGGATCTCGCGCCTGGCCGCCGCGAAGCGCTTCTACGCGGCGCAGCTCGGCCACAGCGGTGCGGCTACCGCGCTCCCTCCAGCCCCGTGTTCCGTTCCGCTGGGTCTGCCTTCGTGGCGGCGTGGTTTCTGACTGCTTCACCCTGGGCTTGCTTTTGCGGGCGCAGATCGGGCCGGGATGGATGAGCTGGAGATGGACGAGGAGGTCAGGCCCGAGTTCCCCTGCCCCTACTGCTACGAGGACCACGACGTCGGATCCCTCTGCGCGCACCTGGAGGAGGAGCACCCGTTCGAACCCCAAGCCGCGGTGAGTGCCCCCCCACCGGACGCCTTAGGCCCTGTTTGGCACAGCTGCTGCTGGTTGAAAAAGCAGCTTATCTGATAAGCTGGTGAAAAGCAGCTTATGCTTGTTGGCTGCTTTTAGTGTATTCTGAGAAGCAGCTGAACTAATAAGCTGCTGGAGAAGCTAGCTGTTTGGCAAAACTTCTGCTTAAATTTGTGAAGAAGCTGAAAATAAGCTGTGCCAAACAGGGCCTTAGTCTGGTGTGTTTTGCCCTCCTATGAATTGCTAGAGAGGATTTAGCGAATTTGTGCTTGGTTGACCTGGGAACTGACCACATGATGCTAGTCGTGTCGGCGCGGGTGCTTGATCATATGGGTTATATACCTTGTTCTGATTGGAATTTGGAACTAGCAGCTCGTTGGCGTTGACTTTTGAAGAACGAGATTGTTCTTCTTTTACACTTTTCGGGATCTATTGGACAGGAGAAGTATGGGAAAGATGGTACAATTTGATTACTTGAACTATCCTTTTAGTCTGCCTAAATGAAACGAGAGTTTTGGGAAATGAATATATGACAACTTGGAGCTTCTCGGAGATGCAAAGTGAAAGCTAATCTATCATACGTCAGTGTTATAAGCCTGTGGCTGGGGTTTTTGTCAATATACAACCATGGACTGAAGTCTGCTACAAGAAAGCTTACAAATAGGTATCTATGAGAAGAAACGATTCAAGTTTGATCCGAAGAATGAACATCGCTGCCTTCGGACTAGTGAACTGGAACATCAGCTTTGGAAGGAACCCAGTAACTCAGTATCAGGGGTAGAACTTCTAGCTTATCCTAAGTTGTAGATTTAAGAGCTTAGTTGTCTCCAATGTTTATGGTATCTGCTGCTGCAAGTTGATTTGAGGACCCTTTCTCTTCGCCTCAGTTGAAACGATCTTTTGCATAAGCTATAAGCCTATAGCATGGACGAAACTCACCTTAACGATGTCGTTGCATTTATGCCCATCTTGCTGGTTACTTTATTCCTGCCCTGATTTTTTGCACTGCCCATTCCAGGCCTGCCCTGTCTGCTCAGAGATGGTTACGAAGGATATGGTTAACCATATTACTACGCAACATGGATATTTATTCAAGGTATTCTCACACCGTGGACATGTGAATTCGTGGTTCTTGACCTCGCTCACCAAGTCACCATTTGATGCATACGAGTGTAGGCTTACAGTTTATGAAGTGCTTTTTTCTCTCCCTTGAAACTCATCCGCCTTCTGCCCTCCCGCAGAATCGCCGCCGGCTGCGCAGATTCATCATTCCAGGCAGCCAGGCCCTCTCTTTGCTGAGCCGAGATCTACGGGAAGCCCACTTGCAGGTGCTCCTCGGAGGAGGCGGACAGAGATCCAGCGACAACAGCAGCAGCAGCAGCGCCACGAACATTTCGGCTGATCCTCTTCTGTCGTCGTTCGGCCTTGGCTTCCCTACCTCAGACGCGGAGCAAGCATCCAAGTCGACTGTTTCCATTCCTGATGATGCAACGACGGTGAAAGAAGCGCCCGCTCAGGCACGGAAGCTAAGGTATATTTTATACGCATCCATGCTAAAATGAAACGCTAGTGAGTCGACAGGCTTAACAACCACATCGTTTTTTCGCCCAGTCGTGGCGGACACCATAGTCTTCATGTTACTTTCTGGACTACTAGTTTAGAGTCGGGCATCTGAACTGTCTCGTGTGACAGGGAAATCTTATATGTGGCCACCATGCAAATCTGAGCCAGTAGTTCTCGTAGTCTTGTAGACTAGATAGCTCGTTTTGTTTACCCGTTCGGAAAGATGCCTCCTGTTGAATAATAAAGTCTTCCAACCAGCAACTTGGTTTCATTGAAAAAATGATGAGCAGTGTAGTATCAAACTTCCTCTTCGCCCTTCTGCAACTTGCTGTTTTGTAAAACGCATAGATGAAGCAGGCTGTCCACGCGACCATTAAACCCTGCTCATCTTACCAATTGATTGTACACACAACACAGTTCAGTCATCAGATGTGTTCGTTTTTTTTTGTGGCACAGTATCGATTCGTCGCTCACAAGTGAAGAAAGGGAGCTGAAGCGGAAGCAAGCCCGCGTCAGAGCCACGTTCGTGCAGGACCTGCTGCTCTCTACTCTATTCGGCGACTGATGACGAACCAGAGCGAGCCTGGTATTATCACTGGAAGGTGCAGAGTTGATGTGGGCGTGATGTATCTTTCTAAGTTATTGTAAGCCGGTCTCTGTCTTCACAACTGACGATCTGTGTGTGGTACGCACCACGCACGCAAGTCGCGGTTGTGCGTGTACGTCTGAACTCTGGAGCATTGGTTTGTTGTACCAACATAATGAGTCACAACGGCGGATGGCTGGCTATACGTACACTGCAGTAGTGCGTAGGAGCGATTAGACCAGTTCCGAAACTACAGCCATGAAGCGCATGGCTGTACACTGCACTGTATAGGTTACGATCAGTGAGTTCCGAAACTGTGCTTAGACCGGGGCTCCTCTGCCTTTTCTCTTTTTTTCCCCCTTTGATCTCTGATCTGGCCTTATCCCAAACAGAAAGAAAATTCCACCAGCTCGCTGTGGTTGGCGGCAGGAGCGGCTGTTTGTGTGGATGTGTTTCCTCGGTCGCCGAATTGTGTTATGACGACGAGAGGCCTTGCCCGCTCTGCAGCGTGCCGCGATCCAAGCCGAAGGACATCGCTTATGAGCGAGGTGGAAGGAGAATTGGTCGGCAATCGATTATCACGACTCCACAATTATCAAACAAGAATCCCAGTCCATAGAAACTGCTGGAACCCGAGAGATATCTCAGCCATCCCAAATTCCCAACTCATAATATCACCCGCATAAAGAAGCAAGAGAAACTGATTGGCAGCTATTCTTTAGGAGATGGTTTCAACTTTCATGGGGCCAACAGGGAAAGATGGGAGGACATTGGCAGACATTGTGAAAACTTTGACTTTAAAGACTACCGTGATGTAGTGCTTTGGAAATGCGGCGAACAACAATCTGTCATATGGGAAGCTAGGCCCTGACTGGAAGCTCATTTGGAAACGCAAAATTTCTCCAAAAACTGAAGTGTTTATGTGGTTAGTGAGCAATAAGGCCATTTTAACTAAAGATAATTTGCTCAAGAAAAACTGGACAGGGAGGGATTCCTCCTGTAGTTTCTGTCCCCAAGTCGAAACAGTTGATCACCTTTTCTTTACATGCTCTGTTGCTAAAGTGATATGGGGAGTGGTGGCCAAGTGCCTCGACACACCTTATGTGCCTGGGGAACTTAGATCATTGTATTGTGTGGTTACAGAGATATCTCAAAATTGACAAGTCTACTCGTGTAGTTCTAATTGCCGTTACTTGTTGGGCCATATGGAAGACCAGAAACAAAATGAGCTTCGAAAAAATCTTAATCAAATCACCTAATGTGATTATTTGCCATGCTGGTGCTTTGATTTTGTGTTGGGCAGGACTCAGCAAAAAGATTTGCAGGATCTTTAGGAGGGTGCTAAACTTCTTGTCCGGGCTGCAAGTGGAAGGCAGATCACGGGCACCAATGATAAAGTTGATGATGCGGAGTAATCCTGGCTTCCAGCTGCGACAACGTCGTCTCTCTGTTTTGTGTGCTACTGCTTTCTGGTGTTATCTCTCTGGGTTTCAGCCCCTTTGTGACTGTAGTATGTAGACTTCATCGCCCAGTCTAGGTGGATGCTTGATTGATGTGTTGTCGCACTTGTTGTGGTCTGATGGTTGTGATGCCTCAATCAGGTACTCCACCATGATGTAATAATGGGTTCTGAACTTGGCCACCATGCTGTTATGCGCTGAAAACCTTTCTGTAAACATGTTGTATTTCTATTATGCAAGTAATAGAGTTGGGGGTATCCCTCTCATAAAAAATATAATATCATCCGCTCAAACTCGCAATCCAATTGAATTTATTTCAAAAACAAGTCAACTTAACTTCGCATCCATCTTTCTCCCACACTTCAACTGGCGCCGGAGCAGATGGAACGAGCTCAACACTTCACCACAGCAAAGTAGCAGCAACCAACAAATCATCGTATCTTTTTATATTGCAAGCATGCGTGTGCAAGTCACAAACAGGTTACAATCACATATGTCCATTAAAAGGCAGGACATATGCCAGCATCATTTCAACTAATCTAATCAGTCTTATTTCATCTTGACCATCCAGCTGCAAAAAATAAGCTGGTGGATATGTAGTCCTGGCAGATAAGAAGACGCCAGAGGAAATACCTGAAGATTTCCAACGATAATGAGGTACATTATCACACGAGCATCTCATGACTAATTCATTCTTAACTATCCAGACCATGCCTGAGGAGCCACCGCATGGGTGACAGAGCTCAACCTATCGTGCAGGGTGTTACATTCTGCAGGCTGGCCTGCATCCACCATACGGAGCGCAAGGCCATCAACTACTTGATCCTTTGGGTAACCCATTCGAGCAACCTTATCAGCAATGCCTATCGGATGGTTCTGCACTGACTGAGATGGTCCCAGGTGATGAAGCACCATGGGAGCACTGCAATGTGCTTGTTGATTAAGGACAGCAACAATAGTAGCAGGATTGCTGGAAGGGCTTCCGTAAGCAGGGCTGTAGGCCTGTGCATTCCCTTGTACCGTATATGATGCTACACCGCATGGACTAACTTTACTTGGCTGAGGTACAAATGAGCCATTGCCAAGTGAATGAAGTTGCTGGTGCTGCTCCGTCAATGGAACAGAAACTGTGTTGCTTTGTACATAAATAGGAGCAGCTTCATGATGCTTCCGCTGGGATGAGGAAATTGTAGAGTGCGAAGGTGGCACGACAATGCTCCCAGTGCGTGCCTCAGCGTTACCACATGCAGACTGATGAGCTCCGTATGGAGGATATACTAGTGTGATCTGTGGCGTGCTATGAGCATGTGGAGAGGATGTTTGCGGCTGGACCATCTGTGCTGGACCTTGCTGGATATTGTTGTACTGCTGCTGTTGTTGAACCACCTGTGGTTGTGGTTGCCTTACCTGGGACTGAAGCTGCTGACCTGTTTGATGTTGCCATTGATGCTGCGGTTGAGCGTAGAACTCTGGTGTCTGTCTGGTGGTTACCTGAGGTACCTCAAGTACTGTATGTGCCTGAGTTTTCCTAGTAGTGTGTGTCTGCACAGGTTGAGCAGCAGCTTGGAACATTTGGGCCTGTCTGTGCTCCAGATGACTTTGGCCTCGCATGCAGTACATGGCAGTTTGGTTTGAGCGCTGCTGGTCTTGGACTGGCACCAGTTGCTGTAGAATAAGGCCACTGCAACTTTGGAATTGCACAGCAGGAGACTGGACAGAATTTACTTGGTGCAATGGCACAAGGGCAATCTCATTTTCCCTATTTATGAAAACTGATGGAGCACTACGTTCACTCTTTTGTGCGGAATCCTCATGTACTATCTGAAGTTTGGTCATTTCTTTCTGAGTTTCAGCAAGCTCCTGCCTTTCCTGAACGACCTGCACAGATTTCTGAACCTGACCATAGAAGTAGGTCCAGTTATGAGTGAGTCTTAAAAATGTCATCAAAAAGTTAATGAGACCACATGTTGGACATAACTGAAGAAGGTAAAAAATATGTTTGAAAATCTACATAGAATAGGCATTTTTTCAAAATTGCATTCCATAAACCTTACAAAAGCCAGATAGCAAGCTCCACAGCCCCTAGGCCAAAAGCATAAAATCACAGGAAGACAACGTCTTGCAATTCTATAAGATACGTTTTTATTTCCTTTTTTTAAGGGAGATCGCTGTAGTAAACTTGTTTGCTAAGCATCTGTCAAGCTGTCTCTAGCAGCTTACTCGTCCTATCTCTCATCTCATCTCCTATTTCAAACTTCATTCTGTAAAACAGTGCAGTGTACAGTACAACAGCGTTTTGCACGATTTGCCGGAGACAACCTCAGAATTCATGTGTTGTACACACAATATCTACCTACTCAGAATCTAAATACAACTGCTAATCTATGCACACAGAGCTGATAACATGTTATCAAAGCATAAAGATTCAGTTCAAATGGATTTTAATGCACTACTCTCCATGAGCAGTGCTAAGACTCGATGAGCTTGTGTACTGACCGTCTCCAACAGTTCACCCATATGGCTGTGCAAAACATTATTTTACATTGTAGAGTGCACTGTTCGCAGAGTGGAGTTTGAATATGTGGAAACTGTTGTATTGTGCACTTGATGAATGTCTAATGATTCAACTGAAAAAATCGGTTCTGCCGTATTTCAGTTACATGATTTAATTGGAAAAACACCATCCATTTATGACATGCATTTTGTTCAGCCAAAAACCAACACTATAACAAATTACTACCAAACAATAGCCTCTGAAACCAAACATAAAGCGTTCATAGTTTCTGGCGATGATACCTCACAGAGACAGCAGTGCTAGTGCATGATGCAACAGAGCTCAAATAAAATCAGGAAAGTACTATGCTATTTCAATGTAAAACAGATATATACCTCTTTCAATTGCTTATCAAGGCACTGGAAGTTGAGATTTGCTTCGTTATGATAATCCATCACGTCACTTCGTAATTCTCCAATGGACCTTTCCAGCTTATAGCAATACAGCTCCAATTGCGACAGCCTACCACTGATAACTTCCAGCGAATTCAACAAGTTATCTGCCTGTTTCTTCATGCAGCTTTCTATAGCGTCTGTTACGATTTCTTTAGAGACCTTTTCTTGATCGTGGTAATTAACAAATGACATCAACAGTCTGTTCTCCTGAAAATCCCGATTCATTGGGATGTAATAGACATATTAGACCGCATAGGATGAACGTAAAAGGTTAGCATATAAGATGACCAGATGAGCAATCTCTCTTGTGCCTATTTACAGAGAACAGAACCACAGCAATTTCACATATCACTGCATCGGGCAAGTAAGGATAAATCTCTTGATTGTCATTCTACCCTAGCTGTACCAAGAGCCGCGCGAATCTGAAAAGTCAGCGTAAACAAACGAGAAATGTCCACCCGAAACCGGCTAACTCGTTCACTCCTTTTACCCCAACGGGCCAGAATAACCAGAATAACCAAGCGTAGCCAAACCCTACGTTTGAAAAGCGGATATTGAACATCCAAATCCGCAATCATACGAAAGCATCAGGCGGTAACACCACAACCACTGGCACAAATCAAAATAAGGCAGCAAGATGCACGCCCCTCTATCCACGGCAACGAGCAACGAGCCCGCCGCTCCCGTCAACGCACCACGCGCACACGAAACCACTCCATAACCGTTGGCACCAACCAGACCAAGGTAGCAAGGTGCACCCATCCCCAGCAACGAGCAACGAACCCGCCGCTCTTGTCAACGCACCACAAGCACACCGCACACGGAACCACTCGGTTCGGAGTCTGGATACCTACTGCTCTGCTCCCTCAAGCCCGGGACCGAGACAGCGTCAGCCGCGGATCGAGATCTCGCGCCGCAGACAGATCGAGAAGGCGGTCGGGCTCGTACCTTGTGCCGGAGCGCCTGGTCGAAGGAGCAGCGTTTGGGGTCGGGCGAGAGGCCGAAGGCGGCGGAGACGGATGCGGCGGCGGGCCGTGCCGGGGACGCCATGGTGATCGGCGGCTGCGCTACGGTTCGTTTCCTCCGGGGGTGGCTCTGCGGTGGTCAGAGGATTCGCAAGGGAAGAAGGGAAGGGAAGCGAAGCGAAGCGACGACGGGAGGGAGGGAGGAGGAGGCGTGGGCGAGGAGTAGAAGGCAAGAGAAAAGATGAGTAAAAGCTAACCGACCATCTATCTACCGTCTCCGAGATCCGGTCTATATCATGAAGCGTACAATCGTCACGTTAACATCAGTGTAATGTAATTAAACGGTCAGCTGCGTTCAATCATAATCGCTAGGTTTGGTTGGTCCTGGACCGGACGCGTTGCCGTGCAGTGCAGGTGCAGCCGAGCCGCTCGTGGTCCGCGCGGGTCAATGCTGCATGTGGTTTTATTGCACACCGCACGCGAGGCGTGACTGCGTGAGGGGTGTGGCGATCGCCGTACGGCTGCCAGGGGGGAATGGCGCACGGACTTGCACTCATCCTGGTTGTCGGATGGCCCATCACCGTGTCCTAATCCCGCGTGCCACTGTAGATCATACTAGTCACCAAATCGTCGCCGTTTGACAACAAGGACACGAGCATAAACGCGTTCAGAATAGACGGGCAGGCTTGTAGTGACAGGTGGGCCCGAAACAACAGGCCCAAATGACAAGTCAATTCTGTTCCGTTGCTTACTCCCCCAACTTGTGTTCAATTATATATTGCTGCGCCTGCGCTCCATCTAAAGGGCCTGTTTGGTTCAGCTTTTTTCTGACCAGCTTTTCTGAAAATCTGGCTGTGGGTAGAATCTGGCTGCGAGGAGAATCTGAGTATCATTACGATTACGTGTGGAGGAAGATAAAGTTGTTCATAGAGCTCAGGATCTAGAAAGTGACGGATTCTTATTATTACAACGACTTAACCGATTATGTGTTAATGTTGATTTTGGATAATTTTTGTCGCAAAGGATTTTATAGAAGCTGTCTGAAAAGCTGAGCGTTTGGCGGTCCGCAGCAGCTTTTGATGGCCAGAAGCCGAAACGGGGCCAAAGAATGCTGCCGAAGCCCGAAAGGCGCAGCTGCAGGCGTGCCCACAGGCCGGCCTCTGGCCGCAGCACGGCCACACCCACACGAAACAAGAGAGAGAGAGAGAGAAAATGACGGTGGATGCTGCCGGGTCACAGTCACAGGTACATGTGGCTCGGCTCTGCGGATAGGCACGCACGCTGACTTGTTGGATTCCGTGAACAGTAAGAAACGGTCGGTGGCTGGCTGGTGGTCTCTGCTTCTGCTGCTGGGCTGGGCGAGCACGCAACGGGAAAATCCTTTTCTGATACAGGGCGTGGGACGCACGTGCCTGGCGACGACCCGGTAGGTCCCTTTCGCCGGGCCACCGTACCGCCCACCGCGACAGGGGAATCCACGCACGGAGTTTCGGGCGGGTTGAAAAATTTGCTATTTTAGACCATAGGTATACATTTGCGCCGGGTCTGATGGACCGGTCCGAAGCACGGCCCAGGTATGACCAGAAATATTTTAGTGCCGACCCGTTATTTCGGGCCGGATTTGGGCCGAGGTCATGGTCCATAGGCGGGCACGAGCACGGCCCGTTTAAGGCAGGCACGGAATGGCCCATATAGAGGCACGAAAAGTCCCATATATTTATTAAAACCACACTTCATTCCACACTTTCATATACTTGATAAAGAACACAAAGCTAGAGATAATGCTAGTTAGATGTTTTTTTGTAGATTTGAATTAGAGTATGTGATGTAATTTTACTTTTGTTATGAATCTTAGACAATAAACTGAACTTACGAACTTTGTATAGAGCTGATTATACTCTTTTTCCTTCTAACAAAATGATTTGTAAACAAGGTAGTCATTGCATAGCTGTGATAACTTTAATACAAATATTAAGTTTGCTTTTGTTTAGATTTATTTGTCTTATCTTTTATTTGTTTTATTATTTTTGAATTTATGGCTGTGATGTGAACTTTGGGCCAAAAACTGAATTTTGGGCCAAAAATCGAATTTCGGGCCCTAATTGAATTTCGGGCCAAAAATTGAATTTCGGACTTCTATAATTTCGGGACGCACGAAATGAGCCCGACACGTTTAAGCAATTACGGACCGGGTCATGGGCCGAGGGCTAGGCCCATGGGCCGTCCCGGCCCGAAATTCAAACAATACGGATCTTTTCGGGCTTGGGCCGGATCGGGCCGGACCGGTCCGAAATTCAAACAATACGGGTCTTTTCGGGTTTGGGCCGGGTCGTGCCAGGCGGCCCGAATGTACACCTATATTTTAGACCTTATAACATGGCTCTCTGCTATTATATGACCCTGTGTCTATAACTTGTGTGAATATTTGTATCTATGATTTGTGAGTCTAGTGATAAAATAGAGAAGTCAATAACTAAGAGTGACAAAATAGCAAATTCCACGTCTGGGTCTCTCCTGGACAAGGACAAAGAGCGGGAACTCATGGACAAATTGGCCATGGCTCACGCGACTTGTTGGTTTTGTGGTGAGTGGCCCAGCCAGTGCAAGTGGGCCGACGGTGACGCGCGCTTCCTGGGGGAACGGTGTACGCGCTATTATGGTACGGTACGGTACGATGTATTGCACGGACACGAGACATGGGGCTAGCTATTATTATGATGTTCGTATACCGTATACGGAGCGGGCCATACCCTCGTGCAGCATTATTACCTGCAACGAGGTCAAAGCCTTGTTTAACGTACGGCGTTTAATCTTAAACAGGCATTTTTACTCCCATGACACGGCTCCTGACACTGTCGCCAAGGCTCCCTAGCTAGACTCTACGCGTTTCCCTACGCTGCACGCAAATGCGTGAAATGCTAACAAGTCCAGCGTGCAGATCTGGAATGGTCTACCCCCTACTTTTATCGTAAAGGTGTTCAAGATGCCAATATTTTGGGTCAAAGAAACATGGCTGCTGGTTAGTTAGAGAGAGAGAGAGAGGGGAAGAGAGGAAACTACGAGGATCAACCGTACTCGTTTTGCCAAGTAAAGTGCAGGATCAGGCGATCAAACAGTTCAGCAAGTTGACGAGAAAGCAATTTACCTGGGGAGAGCCAAAGGAACGAAAGAACAACTAGGGTCGACGAATAAAGGCACGGGTCGGCCCATCGAAAACCTTCGCTCCACATGGCCGATCTGGGCTACGCCAATGGAGGCCCAACATGGGAGTGGGCTGCGGTCTGTAGTCCGACTGATACGGTTGAGTTTTTTCAGATTATGGTGTTGAGAAACCCTAATGAAGGGTTATGTGGGCAAATACCGAATATGCCCCTGAGGGCAATCACGTCTCTATATATAGAACATGTACCCCCTCATATGGAATAGAGAAGAGAAAGAGGCCAGAGGCCCAACCCTATATCCAGTGTCTCGTGTGTTTCCACTGTCGTGCTTATGGGAAGGGAGACGGGTTCTCTACATCTTCTTGCGCCTCTACTGCTGACGGGAGGGAAGGGAGCGGATCTGGTGATCCGTGGTAACGTAGTTCTCAATACGTTATCAGCACGCTCTACCTCGACGTTGCTGCGGCTAGATCAGATCTGCATCAACTCTCCGTCAAACCGGCAGGTCTTTGGCCTAGCCGAACTGTCCTACGCGACAGGCTTCGATTCTCCCTCTATGCAATCGAGCGGTATGTTTTCTTTATCCGCTGGTGTGATCTATGCGCCACAAACTTGTTGTCTCCGTCGTGGTGCTACGTCCGTGCTAGAAGCGCTGCACCCGTGGCAGCTAGCTCTCACCGGAAGATGAGATCGAATCAGTGGGCATCGACTTTAACGTGCGGTCGCCCTGTACGGCGGCGCCCGGAAGCGGACACACGGAGCTTCGGCCTCTGCTCCACAAGCTCTCGTGCGAAGCCTCGCCTGCGCACTACCGTCGACTAGCCGCCCTCAGCGCTGTTGGCAACCTGCTCCCGCCTGCAGCCGGGCTCCACGTGCTGCCCACCACGAGCACTGCACATCTAGGCGCGCAGCGCCGACGGCCAGCCCACATGGCGCAATATCATCCAGTTAAAAGCGGTCAAAGCGGTTACATGCAAATGCAGTCCTTTGATTTGTTGCCCATGTTGCTTGCATGCCGTGAGAACTGGTCACCGTCCTGCATGTACAGACAAATAGGAAAGAGACGGCTAATAATAAAAACGAGTTGTGGTAGTGGCGGCTAGAAAACAATTCCTCAGCTTTAGTACAATTTTTATGCATGCTCTATGTTACTTATACTATTTATTTCCTGTTGCAAATAGCAAGTAGAATAAAGTCAGTTTTTACATTAATTAATTATTTCCTGTCGCAAATAATTAGTAGAAAAATACATGCTTAAATATGGGAAATTGTCTTTTACACATGATGTGTTTGTTTTCTGCTTTTTATTGTGTTTGTTTTCTACTTTTTATTTCCTGTAGTAGATACTTAGTAGAAAATTAAAATACATATGAATGTTGTATTGTGCATACTTAAATCGCTCTAAATATTTATATTATGTTGAGCTTTTGGACTCACGTCGAGCGATTAAATTGTATAGTGGGTACTCGGACACGCCGATCAGGCTGCGTTGGTAATCGACCGAGTTATGGCATTGGCTGAGCACTGGCTGCGCCCTGGCAACATGACGCAGTATTTGTGTCGTACGAACTTGGTTGCGTCATGTGATTGCTATATCGCACTCTCACTTAATCGGATCACTCCTGTTAAGTTGGACCTCCATCGCCGAGTCACATATTTTTCGCATGCCCTGTAGGCACTGTTCGTCTGTCGTTATCATCGAGCCACAATTGCGCTTGTTGCGCACGTTGCGTGGACTTATCGTGTACCCCGATTACCGAGCCATAATTGTGCCTGTTGCGCTTATTACGAAGGCTTGTTGTGTTGTCGTGGCCCTGATGGCCGCACACGCGTTGACACTAGACGCTAGAGCTTGTACTCGCGTGGATTGTGGTGGGTTGTTCAAGCCCCTGAAGTCAATACGCAACCTTCTTAAATAATTTTATTTGGCTCTATATTTTATTTGACTGTGTTGTGTGGCATCATATTTATATATCGCCAAGTGGCCATAACAACTATATCAAGCTCTATAGTGCTTGGAAATCTGGGAAATTAAATTGAATTACAATTAAACGCAGATAAATTAATTTTCAGCTCTCTCCTCATGCATAAAGTTTTACCCGAAGTAACCCGAAGATATATAATATACTGCATGAAAGCCTTTTTGGCATAGAAGACATCACAAATTGGGATTCTATTAGTAAACAAAAGACTTTACTAAATAATTGAAGACTATAAATCTCAACCATACAATGCTCAACCAGATGTTAGCATATTGTTCTCTTTGTCGCTGGATGACATGAAGCAAACTATGAGATAAAAGGACATGTAACCGCTAGCAACACGAAGTTGCGAGTATACCGAGAGGTTATTCTGAGAAAATTTTCACTATCTTGATGTGAAAACCATAGTGTGTTCCCGTCGAACCACTTTACTCGTTTTATCTAGAACCTCTATGCCTGTGTCGCATACATCTCTCGGAATTGTAAATACTTATAGTCACTGAATTGACTCGGGATAGTCCTTTGACAAGTTTGGTATACATTGTAAGCTAAATGGTAAAGGTCGGTCCTGAATGGACACATACCTGGGGTTTATGTAGCCGAACTACACTAAATTCCACCCTTTTGCATGCTTACCATTATCTACCTCCGATCTACCAGAAGTGAGAAGAGTAGATAAATAACTATGAAATCCCACATCACCACAGAGCTTGAAGCTAAATTAGACATTAACATGTCATTGGTCCTCGGAGCCAGAAGAGTCATATGTCTTGACCACTAGACTACTAGTGATGATAATTTGTGATAGAAATATGAAGATCTTGTAGAGTCTTGTTGTATCCTCTCTACTCCTGATAATTTCTTCGTATGAGAGCAGTAATATCTGTTGTTGAAGATGGATCCTAGGTGGATACCAGTATTGTTTCGTTCTTGCCAAGCAGTTATCATCATTTGCTTCATCAAAAGCTGGTTATATGGTGATTTTTCCCGGATAAAATGAATTCTTGGCCTTGTCTGTTCTAAAGCTTCTCTTTTTGCTGAACAATATGAAGAGATCGAAATAATGCTATATAGAACAATTTGGTATATAATATGAGGAGAAATGTTTGCCCTGTTGGCAACACCACATAATTTACTATTGTTATAAGTTTTCTCTCAAAATTATTATACCTAAAAATGTTGCACAAATCGATACCCAATTTCAAAATGGTATGAGTAAATGGGTAACCCATGGGCAATGATAAAAACGAGCTGGACTATACATCTCTGCATATAAAAATCTCTGCTTGGCAGCATTGGCCTGATGTCGTGCACTTTACCGCCATTGTATATGCGCAAATTCTCCTATGTGCTTGAAAGCACAATGCAACCAATGAATGTTCTTGTGAGCGCTAGACCTGATGGTCATTGTTCTTGTTGATCTGAAGTCAACTACTTGCTCCAAATGACAAATGGTGTGCATGAGCCCTAAAGTATTTTGTTTTTATGGCTAACATATTGTTGCGCGTATCAGTCTAAATCCTGATGATTGACTGTATATTTGGTGATAATAACAGCAAGTTTGCAGAATTGTAACCACGAAGCAACTTGTTGTTGCGTGTCTCACTGGATGTTGAGACTAACCCTTCATGTTGAAGGAAAAAGATGTAGTATTCATGCCTCTACATTAATCTAAGTCCAATGCTCACTGCATAAAACCCCTATCTGTAATGTGCGTAAGATTTCCCAAATAAATCACCACAATAGCATACATTGGCCACAACTGAATGATTGTGGTTGGGGATATTATCTGTATGCTTTTAGAACATCTCGGCATTAGGGGGAGGAATGCCCATATAATGTAATGCCTCAATATTCTATTAAACGCACAAAAGCCAAACTGAACCTGTCGTTCGGTGTGTACTCCTGTGTATATGGAGTTTGCCAGAAATCGTTGAGGAGTAACCATATTGGTCTGAATGCTTCTACCTGATGTAGATGTGGATATACCCGGGATTAATATCATATCCACATTTGACTTATTGATATTTGATCTATTCTCGGGGACGCCTGCGAATATGATCCATCAGCCTTAGTCAAAGCATATGCTCTGATTGCAGATTCACGTGGTCTGTAATAACTCTCCTCCGATTAATTCACCTTGATGGTGATCTGCCTCACGAAGAGGTTCATCTTGATGATGAAATTCCTAGCAATGCGCGCAATATCATTGTGCTGGGAATACGGAACAATGAATCTTTCGTTTTGGGAAATGACGAAGATCATTATTAAATGTGGGAGACAAATATGTCGACACTTATCTTGCCTCTATAGATTGCAAAGGGATCCAAAACAAAGTCCTAGGCATGAGTGCTTTAAGCTCTCTTATCGGGTCATTGATAAATGCAATCGAGGCTGAACCAATAATCGCAAAATGAAAGTCATGAGCTTGAAGTTCGGACATTTATGGGCACTATTGAAATAATGTGTGGTGAATGCGATGGTTCAAGTGGTCTTGTGAGAGACCCATCCCACATATGTGTTGAATAAACACTGTTCCGTTAAGTAATATATCTGGCAAATGGCATGAATTAAAATATGCAGTTAATAGGTGAAAGGGAATTAGGCTTACACCTAGTTCCCAAATAATTTTGGTGGTTGAATTGCCCAACACAAATAATTGGACTAACTAGTTTGCCCAAGTGTGTAGATTATACAAGTGTAAAAGGTTCACACTCAGCCAATAAAAAGACCAAGTTATGGATTCAACAAAGGAGCAAAGGGGAAACCGAAGGCACCCCTGGTCTGGCGCACCGGACTGTCCGGTGTGCCACCGGACAGTGAACAGTACCTGTCCGGTGCACCAGGGGACTCAGACTCAAACTCGGCACCTTCGGGAATTTCCAGGGCGACTCGGCTATAATTCACCGGACTGTCCGGTGTACACCGGACAGTGTCCGGTGCGCCAAGTGGGGTCGGCCTCAGGAACTCGCCAGCTTCGGGAAACGCCAACGGCTAGTCCGCTATAATTCACCGGACTGTCCGGTGTGCACCGGACTGTCCGGTGCGACTCTGAAGCAACGGTCGTCTCCGCGCCAACGGCTCTCTGCCGCGCATTTAATGCGCGCTCTGCGCGCGCAGAAGTCAGAATCGCCCATGCTGGCACACCGGACATCAAACAGTACCTGTCTGGTGTGCACCGGACACCCAGGCGGGCCCACAAGTCAGAAGCTCCAACGGTCAGAATCCAACGGCAGTGATGACGTGGCAGGGGGCACCGGACTGTCCGGTGTGCACCGGACTGTCCGGTGCGCCATCGAGCAGACAGCCTCCCAACGGCCACTTTTGGTGGTTGGGGCTATAAATACCCCAACCACCCCACCATTCATTGCATCCAAGTTTTCCACTTCTCAACTACTACAAGAGCTCTAGCATTCAATTCTAGACACACCAAAGAGATCAAATCCTCTCCAACTCCACACAAAGCCCTAGTGACTAGTGAGAGTGATTTGCCGTGTTCATTTGAGCTCTTGCGCTTGGATTGCTTCTTTTCTTTCTCACTTGTTCTTGTGATCAAAACTCCATTGTAATCAAGGCAAGAGGCACCAATTGTGTGGTGGCCCTTGCGGGGAAGTTTTGTTCCCGGCTTTGATTTGAGAAGAGAAGCTCACTCGGTCCGAGGGACCGTTTGAGAGAGGGAAGGGTTGAAAGAGACCCGGCCTTTGTGGCCTCCTCAACGGGGAGTAGGTTTGCAAGAACCGAACCTCGGTAAAACAAATCTCCGTGTCTCACTTACTTATTCGCTTGGGATTTGTTTTGCGCCCTCTCTCGCGGACTCGTTTATATTTCTAACGCTAACCCGGCTTGTAGTTGTGTTTATATTTGTAAATTTCAGTTTCGCCCTATTCACCCCCCCCCTCTAGGCGACTATCAATTGGTATCAAAGCCCGGTGCTTCATTAGAGCCTAACCGCTCGAAGTGATGTCGGGAGATCACGCCAAGAAGGAGATGGAGACCGGCGAAAAGCCCACTACAAGCCATGGGAACACTTCATCGGAAGAGTCCCGCACCAAAAGGAGGGAGAAGAAGAAGAGCTCCTCCAACAAAGGGAAGGAGAAGAAATCTTCTTCTCACCACAAAGAGAAGAAGGAAAAATCTTCTTCCCACAAGCCGCATCGGAAAGGCGACAAGCACAAGAGGATGAGGAAGGTGGTCTACTACGAGACCGACACTTCATCAACATCGACCTCCGACTCCGATGCGCCCTCCGTCACTTCTAAGCGCCAAGAGCGCAAGAAGTATAGTAAGATCCCCCTACGCTACCCTCGCATTTCCAAACATACACCCTTACTTTCCGTCCCATTAGGCAAACCACCAACTTTTGATGGTGAAGATTACGCTAGGTGGAGCGATTTAATGCGATTTCATCTAACCTCGCTCCACAAAAGCATATGGGATGTTGTTGAGTTTGGTGCGCAGGTACCATCCGTAGGGGATGAGGACTATGATGAGGATGAGGTGGCCCAAATCGAGCACTTCAACTCTCAAGCAACAACAATACTCCTCGCCTCTCTAAGTAGAGAGGAGTATAACAAAGTACAAGGGTTGAAGAGCGCCAAGGAGATTTGGAATGTGCTCAAAACCGCGCACGAGGGAGATGAGCTCACCAAGATCACCAAGCGGGAAACGATCGAGGGAGAGCTCGATCGGTTCCGGCTTCACAAAGGGGAGGAGCCACAACACATGTACAACCGGCTCAAGACCTTGGTGAACCAAGTGCGCAACCTCGGGAGCAAGAAGTGGGACGACCACGAAGTGGTAAATGTTATTTTAAGATCTCTCATTTTTCTTAATCCCACTCAAGTTCAATTGATTCGTGGTAATCCTAGATATACTAAAATGACCCCCGAGGAAGTTATCGGGCATTTTGTAAGTTTTGAGTGCATGATAGAAGGCTCGAGGAAAATCAACGAGCTTGGCGACCCATCCGAAGCCCAACCCGTTGCATTCAAGGCAACGGAGGAGAAGAAGGAGGAGTCTACACCAAGTCGACAACCAATAGACGCCTCCAAGCTCGACAATGAGGAAATGGCGCTCGTCATCAAGAGCTTCCGCCAAATCCTCAAGCAAAGGAGGGGGAAAGACTACAAGTCTCGCTCCAAGAAGGTTTGCTACAAGTGTGGTAAGCCCGGTCACTTTATTGCTAAATGTCCATTATCAAGTGATAGTGACAGGGGCGACGACAAGAAGGGGAAAAGAAAGGAGAAGAAGAGGTACTACAAGAAGAAGGGCGGCGATGCCCATGTTTGTCGGGAATGGGATTCCGACGAAAGCTCAAGCGACTCCTCCGACGACGAGGACGCCGCCAACATCGCCGTCACCAAGGGACTCCTCTTCCCCAACGTCGGCCACAAGTGCCTCATGGCAAAGGACGGCAAACGGAAAAAGGTTAAATCTAACTCCTCCACTAAATATGAATCTTCTAGTGATGATAATGCTAGTGATGAGGAGGATAATTTGCGTTCCCTTTTTGCCAACCTTAACATAGCTCAAAAAGAAAAATTAAATGAATTAGTTAGTGCTATTCATGAAAAGGATGACCTTTTGGACTCCCAAGAGGATTGTCTAATTAAAGAAAACAAGAAACATGGTAAGGTTAAAAAGGCTTATGCTCTAGAAGTAGAAAAATGTGAAAAATTATCTAGTGAGCTAAGCACTTGCCGTGAGATGATTGACAACCTTAGAAATGAAAATGCTAGTTTAAATGCTAAGGTTGATTCTCATGTTTGTAATGTTTCAATTCCCAATCCTAGAGATAATAATGATGATTTGCTTGCTAGGATTGAAGAATTAAACATTTCTCTTGCTAGCCTTAGATTAGAGAATGAAAATTTGATTGCTAAGGCCAAAGATTTTGATGTTTGCAAAGTTACAATTGCCGATCTTAGAGATAAGAATGATATACTTCGTGCTAAGATTGTTGAACTTAATTCTTGCAAACCATCTACATCTACCATTGAACATGTCACTATTTGTACTAGATGTAGAAATATTGATATTGATGCTATTCATGATCACATGATTTTAATTAAGCAACAAAATGATCATATAGCTAAACTAGATGCTAAAATTGCCGAGCACAACTTAGAAAATGAGAAATTTAAATTTGCTCGTAGCATGCTTTATAATGGGAGACGCCCTGGCATCAAGGATGGCATTGGCTTCCAAAGGGGAGACAATGTCAAAATTAATGCCCCTCCTAAGAACTTGTCTAACTTTGTTAAAGGCAAGGCTCCCATGCCTCAGGATAACGAGGGTTACATTTTGTACCCTGCCGGTTATCCTGAGAGCAAAATTAGGAGAATTCATTCTAGGAAGTCTCACTCTGGCCCTAATCATGCTTTTATGTATAAGGGTGAGACATCTAGCTCTAGGCAACCAACCCATGCTAAGTTGCCTAAAAAGAAAACTCCTAATGCATCAAATGATCATGCTATTTCATTTAAAACTTTTGATGCTTCTTATGTGCTTACTAGCAAATCCGGCAAGGTAGTTGCCAAATTTGTTGGGGGCAAACACAAGGGCTCCAAGACTTGTGTTTGGGTACCCAAAGTTCTTGTTTCTAATGCCAAAGGACCCAAAACAGTTTGGGTACCTAAAGTCAAGAACTAAATTTGTTTTGTAGGTTTATGCATCCGGGGGCTCAAGTTGGATACTCGACAGCGGGTGCACAAACCACATGACAGGGGAGAAAAGGATGTTCTCCTCATATGAGAAAAACCAAGATCCCCAACGAGCTATCACATTCGGGGATGGAAATCAAGGTTTGGTCAAAGGATTGGATAAAATTGCTATATCTCCTGACCATTCTATTTCCAATGTTTTTCTTGTAGATTCTTTAGATTACAACTTGCTTTCTGTTTCTCAATTATGTCAAATGGGCTACAACTGTCTTTTTTCTGATGTAGGTGTCACTGTCTTTAGAAGAAGTGATGATTCAATAGCATTTAAGGGAGTGTTAGAGGGTCAGCTATACCTGGTAGATTTTGATAGAGCTGAACTCGACACCTGCTTAATTGCTAAGACTAACATGGGTTGGCTCTGGCACCGCCGACTAGCCCATGTTGGGATGAAGAATCTTCACAAGCTTCTAAAGGGAGAGCACATTTTAGGATTAACAAATGTTCATTTTGAGAAAGACAGGATTTTTAGCGCATGCCAGGCAGGGAAGCAAGTTGGAGTCCATCATCCACACAAGAACATCATGACGACCGACAGGCCGCTTGAGCTGCTCCACATGGATCTATTCGGCCCGATTGCTTACATAAGCATCGGCAGGAGTAAGCATTGTCTTGTAATAGTGGATGATTATTCTCGCTTCACTTGGGTATTCTTTTTACAGGAAAAATCTCAAACCCAAGAGACTTTAAAGGGATTCTTGAGACGGGCTCAAAATGAGTTCGGCTTAAGGATCAAGAAAATAAGAAGCGACAACGGGACGGAGTTCAAGAACTCTCAAATTGAAGGCTTCCTTGAGGAGGAGGGCATCAAGCATGAGTTCTCTTCTCCCTACACACCTCAACAAAATGGTGTAGTGGAGAGGAAGAATCGAACTCTTCTAGACATGGCAAGAACCATGCTTGATGAGTACAAGACACCGGACCGGTTTTGGGCCGAAGCAGTCAACACCGCCTGCTACGCCATCAATCGGTTATATCTTCACCGAATCCTCAAGAAGACATCATATGAACTCCTAACCGGTAAAAAGCCCAACATTTCATACTTTAGAGTTTTTGGTAGCAAATGCTTTATTCTTGTTAAAAGAGGTAGAAAATCTAAATTTGCTCCTAAAACTGTAGAAGGCTTTTTACTTGGTTATGACTCAAACACAAGGGCATATAGGGTCTTTAACAAGTCCACTGGACTAGTTGAAGTCTCATGTGACGTTGTGTTTGATGAAACTAACGGCTCTCAAGTAGAGCAAGTTGATCTTGATGAGTTAGGTGAAGAACAGGCTCCATGCATAGCGCTAAGGAACATGTCCATTGGGGATGTGTGTCCTAGGGAATCCGAAGAGCCTCCAAATGCACAAGATCAACCGTCCTCCTCCAAGCAAGCATCTCCACCAACTCAAAATGAGGATGAAGCTCAAGTTGATGAAGGGCAAAATCAAGAAGATGAGCCACCTCAAGATGATGGCAATGATCAAGGGGGAGATGCAATTGATCAAGAAAAGGAGGATGAGGAAGAACCAAGGCCGCCACACCCAAGAGTCCACCAAGCAATCCAACGAGATCACCCCGTCGACACCATCCTCGGCGACATTCATAAGGGGGTAACCACTCGATCTCGTGTTGCACATTTTTGTGAACATTACTCTTTTGTTTCCTCTATTGAGCCACACAGGATAGAGGAAGCACTTCAAGATTCGGATTGGGTGGTGGCAATGCAAGAGGAGCTCAACAACTTCACGAGGAATGAGGTATGGCATTTGGTTCCACGTCCTAACCAAAATGTTGTAGGAACCAAATGGGTCCGCAACAAGCAAGATGAGCATGGTGTGGTGACAAGGAACAAAGCACGACTTGTGGCCAAGGGATACTCCCAAGTCGAAGGTTTGGATTTCAGTGAAACCTATGCACCCGTAGCTAGGCTTGAGTCAATTCGCATATTATTGGCCTATGCTACTTACCATGGCTTTAAGCTTTATCAAATGGACGTGAAAAGTGCCTTCCTCAACGGACCAATCAAGGAAGAAGTCTATGTTGAGCAACCTCCCGGCTTTGAAGACAGTGAGTACCCTAACCATGTCTATAGGCTCTCTAAGGCGCTTTATGGGCTCAAGCAAGCCCCAAGAGCATGGTATGAATGCCTAAGAGATTTCCTTATTGCTAATGGTTTCAAAGTCGGCAAGGCCGATCCTACACTCTTTACTAAAACTCTTGAAAATGACTTGTTTGTATGCCAAATTTATGTTGATGATATTATATTTGGGTCTACTAACGAGTCTACATGTGAAGAGTTTAGTAGGATCATGACACAGAAATTCGAGATGTCGATGATGGGGGAGTTGAAGTATTTTCTAGGATTCCAAGTCAAGCAACTCCAAGAGGGCACCTTCATTTGCCAAACGAAGTACACTCAAGACATTCTAACCAAGTTTGGAATGAAGGATGCCAAGCCCATCAAGACACCCATGGGAACCAATGGGCATCTCGACCTCGACACGGGAGGTAAATCCGTCGATCAAAAGGTATACCGGTCGATGATTGGTTCATTGCTTTATTTATGTGCATCTCGACCGGATATTATGCTTTCCGTTTGCATGTGTGCAAGATTTCAATCCGACCCTAAGGAATCCCACCTTACGGCCGTAAAACGAATCTTGAGATATTTAGCTTATACTCCTAAGTTTGGGCTTTGGTACCCTCGGGATCCACTTTCGATTTGATTGGTTATTCGGATGCCGATTGGGCAGGGTGTAAGATTAATAGGAAGAGCACATCGGGGACTTGCCAGTTCTTGGGAAGATCCTTGGTGTCTTGGGCTTCAAAGAAGCAAAATTCGGTTGCTCTTTCCACCGCCGAAGCCGAGTACATTGCCGCAGGTCATTGTTGCGCAATTGCTTTGGATGAGGCAAACCCTGCGGGACTACGGTTACAAATTAACCAAAGTCCCTTTGCTATGTGATAATGAGAGTGCAATCAAAATGGCCGACAATCCCGTCGAGCATAGCCGCACTAAGCACATAGCCATTCGGTATCATTTTCTTAGGGATCACCAACAAAAGGGGGATATCGAGATTTCTTACATTAATACTAAAGATCAATTAGCCGATATCTTTACCAAGCCTCTTGATGAACAATCTTTTACTAGACTTAGGCATGAGCTCAATATTCTTGATTCTAGAAATTTCTTTTGCTAGCTTGCACACATAGCTCATTTGAATACCTTTGATTACATCTCTTTTATATACTATGACTAATGCGTCTTCAAGTCTATTTCAAACCAAGTCATAGGTATATTGAAAGGGAATTGGAGTCTTCGGCAAAGACAAAGGCTTCCACTCCGTAACTCATACTTCGCCATCACTCCAAGCATCTCTCTATTCCTTGGGGAGAAATGAGAATTCAAAGCAAAAGGACTTCGTCTTTGGTATAATCTTAACTCATTTACTTATGACCAAAGGGGAAGATAGTACCTAAGGGCTCTAATGATTCCGTTTTTGGCGATTCATGCCAAAAAGGGGGAGAAATGAGCCCAAAGCAAAAGGACCGCACCACCACCAATTTCAAAACCTAGTGTTTTCCAAGAAGTATTTATCAATTGGGATCCTGTTGTGTTCAAAAGGGGGAGAAAGTAGTATTTCAAAATGGTATATCAAAACCCTCTTTAACACTAAGAGGAGGATTTAATTTAGGGGGAGTTTTGTTTAGTCAAAGGAAACGCATTTTGAAACAGGGGGAGAAAACTTCAAATCTCGAAAATGCTTTGCAAAATCCTATTTATTCACCTTTGACTATTTGCAAAAGAACCTTGAAAAAAATTCACAAAAGAGTTTGCAAAAACAAAACATGTGGTGCAAGCGTGGTCCAAAATGTTATCTAAGAAAGAAACATTCCATGCATATCTTGTAAGTAGTTTTATTGGCTCAATTCCAAGCAACCTTTACACTTACATTATGCAAACTAGTTCAATTGTACACTTCTATATTTGCTTTGGTTTGTGTTGGCATCAATCACCAAAAAGGGGGAGATTGAAAGGGAATTAGGCTTACACCTAGTTCCCAAATAATTTTGGTGGTTGAATTGCCCAACACAAATAATTGGACTAACTAGTTTGCCCAAGTGTGTAGATTATACAAGTGTAAAAGGTTCACACTCAGCCAATAAAAAGACCAAGTTATGGATTCAACAAAGGAGCAAAGGGGAAACCGAAGGCACCCCTGGTCTGGCGCACCGGACTGTCCGGTGTGCCACCGGACAGTGAACAGTACCTGTCCGGTGCACCAGGGGACTCAGACTCAAACTCGGCACCTTCGGGAATTTCCAGGGCGACTCGGCTATAATTCACCGGACTGTCCGGTGTACACCGGACAGTGTCCGATGCGCCAAGGGGGGTCGGCCTCAGGAACTCGCCAGCTTCGGGAAACGCCAACGGCTAGTCCGCTATAATTCACCGGACTGTCCGGTGTGCACCGGACTGTCCGGTGCGACTCCGAAGCAACAGTCGTCTCCGCGCCAACGGCTCTCTGCCGCGCATTTAATGCACGCTCTGCGCGCGCAGAAGTCAGAATCGCCCATGCTGGCACACCGGACATCAAACAGTACCTGTCCGGTGTGCACCGGACACCCAGGCGGGCCCACAAGTCAGAAGCTCCAACGGTCAGAATCCAACGGCAGTGATGACGTGGCAGGGGGCACCGGACTGTCCGGTGTGCACCGGACTGTCCGGTGCGCCATCGAGCAGACAGCCTCCCAACGGCCACTTTTGGTGGTTGGGGCTATAAATACCCCAACCACCCCACCATTCATTGCATCCAAGTTTTCCACTTCTCAACTACTACAAGAGCTCTAGCATTCAATTCTAGACACACCAAAGAGATCAAATCCTCTCCAACTCCACACAAAGCCCTAGTGACTAGTGAGAGTGATTTGCCGTGTTCATTTGAGCTCTTGCGCTTGGATTGCTTCTTTTCTTTCTCACTTGTTCTTGTGATCAAAACTCCATTGTAATCAAGGCAAGAGGCACCAATTGTGTGGTGGCCCTTGCGGGGAAGTTTTGTTCCCGGCTTTGATTTGAGAAGAGAAGCTCACTCGGTCCGAGGGACCGTTTGAGAGAGGGAAGGGTTGAAAGAGACCCGGCCTTTGTGGCCTCCTCAACGGGGAGTAGGTTTGCAAGAACCGAACCTCGGTAAAACAAATCTCCGTGTCTCACTTACTTATTCGCTTGGGATTTGTTTTGCGCCCTCTCTCGCGGACTCGTTTATATTTCTAACGCTAACCCGGCTTGTAGTTGTGTTTATATTTGTAAATTTCAGTTTCGCCCTATTCACCCCCCCCTCTAGGCGACTATCAATAGGATTCTGAAGATCCGTCATGAGATCCTAGGAGGACCCATATCTTTGAATTATAAATATGCAACATATAAATCTCGTACTGAATAATACATTCATGACGAATGAACACTCTTCTATGTAGAGAGAATATCTCCTAGATGAGATTATAGTTCCTTGATGGAACCTTTCCAGAAGAAATAAAGTCTGTGTTGAACACCAAAGTTTGATAATCCCTATAAAGGGATAAAGACCCATACAGACCCGAAAAGGAATAAGATGAGGTACCAAAGGACTTGAAGTTCACCAAATAAGCACATGTGCATTCCACGAGTTTTACTCATGGTATTTTCCACTTGATGTGGAATTACGGTATCCTCTAAAGCCCCGATGGCAGAAACCTATAAGGTTTAGGTGTTACTGGCAAAAATATCCCCATTGTGCCAGAATGACAGACTATAACGATGTATCTGATCGATGAAAAATCCCTGATGGATTACGATCTTTGATGGACTTTTGTTACACCATCATAGAAGTTGCGATGGATGAACGCCTGGAGCGATGTGTCATATTTAGATTATGTACTATTGCAACTATATTATCCCCTAAGTCCTATTGAAGGACATGTTATTTGCTTTGCACAACTATATATAAATTGTGGTGTAAGATAGAAAATGATAGCACCCCAACCTCATCCATTCTCGTTGTTCCAGATGAACAATGAGACATATATCTTGAAGAATATGCTTGAGTTATGAGGGATAACGACTTTGACAGATGTCATCGTCAGGGGGAGCGAATGCTTATATTGATCACAATCGTGAGACAATAAATGTCATATTCTATGCCCTGAAGGCGTGAGCTTGATGATCAATATGTGAACCTTTATGGAACTTTCTATCAAATATATAGATCCAGTCGATCGAACACCATCAATCAAGGTGGCTTATTTATATTGATACGTGCACTTACCTCGTATATCCTAGAAGTGAGTAGAGGTAAAGTTCCTGAAATAGTCCTTGCAAGGATATGCAATCCGTTTGCTAAATCTTTATATGCATATACTTCCAGAAGAAGATGTTTTGCCTTATTGATACAGTTTTGCAAGGATCAGGGGGAGCACATTTCTAAAGTTAGCCTTTATAGAAGATTCAATTGAATCTAGATATATAAGATCGAAATATGTCCTGATGACAGTTGTTGTACTCTTTTTCCTTGGTGAGTTTTTCTGAAGTTTCTCACATGAGGTTTTTAACGAGGCAACAAAGTGCAAATGCAATATGCGTCACCATGCGCTCTTTCTCCATATTTTCCCACTGGGTTTTTTCGGAGTTTTAATGAGGCATGTGTTGGTCGCGGTATTCGCCCAAGGGGGAGTGTTGAGAAACCCTAATGAAGGGTTATGTGGGCAAATACCGAATATGCCCCTGAGGGCAATCACGTCTCTATATATAGAACATGTACCCCCTCATATGGAATAGAGAAGAGAAAGAGGCCAGAGGCCCAACCCTATATCCAGTGTCTCGTGTGTTTCCACTGTCGTGCTTATGGGAAGGGAGACGGGTTCTCTACATCTTCTTGCGCCTCTACTGCTGACGGGAGGGAAGGGAGCGGATCTGGTGATCCGTGGTAACGTAGTTCTCAATACATGGAACGCGAATCCAACATGTCCGTATCTTCTTCATCTTGGAATCTTACCAGCCTCATGTCTATCTATTCAAATTTGCTTCATGGTCCTTTGATTAACTAACTCTCATTTGACTACTTCATTAATTTTACTCATTCATTAACCGATCTGATGCAGTTTGTTCATTATTAGGTGCCGCACCTGCAATCCTGCATTGTAGGCAGTTTGATATACTTCTACAATGTTTGCCGTTCTGTCCCTTCAATGCGATTTAGTGCTGGCTAATGTGTTTACGTTGCATTGTGGATTTTTTTTTGTTCAGGAGGATGTAGGGACAGGTATGAGTGACCTCTGTTAGGTTTTGTTTAGGTGCTCTAGTATTCACCTCAATTTGGTTTTGTTCGGATACTTTAGTATTGATCCCAATCCATATGTGTTAAGTTGGATTGTGGTATAAATTAGTTTAAGTTACATCTCAATCCACCTAAATACATGTGGATTGAGTAATACTAGTGTCGGCGTTTCGAGACCGGTGGTCCCTGAGCCGACGAGTGAAGTGTCGCCGCGTGCCCCAGCCCAGATGGGTCGACGCGAGGCCGAGCGCGAAGGGGGGGAAAGCGAGGTGGCCGGAGATGGGCGTGAGAGAGGTGGAAATCCCGCGGCCTTCGTGTTCGTCCCGCGCCCAGGTCGGGTGCGCTTGCAGTAGAGGGTTACAAGCGTCCACACGGGGGAAGGAGCAAGCGGCCTCACGCGAGCGCCCGTCTCGTCCTCGTCCCCGCGCGGCCAACCCTCTCTAAGAGGGCCCTGGTCCTTCCTTTTATAGTCATAAGGGGAGGATCCAGGTGTACAATGGGGGGTGTAGCAGAGTGCTACGTGTCTAGCGGAGGAGAGCTAGCGCCCTAAGTACACGCCAGCGTGGCGGCCGGAGAGATTTTGGCGCCCGGTGTGTGATGTCGTGGCCGTCGGAGGAGCGCTGGAGCCTGGAGGAGGGACAGCTGTCGGGGCCGTCGAGTCCTTGCTGACGTCCTCTTGCTTCCGTAAGGAGGACGAGAGCCGCAATCGTCAGGGAACGTGTGGGGCACCATCATCGCCTATCTGGCGGAGCGAGCCAGATGGGACGCCGGTCTTGTTCCCCGTAGCCTGAGTCAGCTTGGAGTAGGGTAATGATGGCGCCTCCTGTTGACGTGGCCGGTCTGCGCCCTAGGTTGGGCGATGTGGAGGCTCCTCCGAGGTCGAGGTCGAGTCCGTCTTCCATGGCCGAGGCCGAGTCCGAGCCCCTGGGTCGGGCGAGGCGGAGTTCGTCGTCTTCTAGGGCTGAGCCCAAGTCCGAGCCCTGGGTCGGGCGGAGCGGAGTTCGCCGTCTTCCGGGGCTTAGCCCGAGTCCGAGCCCTGGGTCGGGCGGAGCGGAGTTCGCCGTCTTCCGGGGCTTAGCCCGAGTCCGAGCCCTGGGTCGGGCGGAGCGGAGTTCGCCGTCTTCCGGGGCTTAGCCCGAGTCCGAGCCCTAGGTCGGGCGGAGCGGAGTTCGCCGTCTTCCGGGGCTTAGCCCGAGTCCGAGCCCTGGGTCGGGCGGAGTGGAGTTCGCCGTCTTCCGGGGCTTAGCTCGAGTCCGAGCCCTGGGTCGGACGGAGCGGAGCTTCCTATGGTGCGCGGCCGGGCCTGACTGCCTGTCAGCCTCACTCTGTCAAGAGGCACCGCAGTCGGAGCGGCGTACGCGGCGCTGTCTTTCTATCAGACTGGTCAGTGGAGCGGCGAAGTGACGGCGGTCACTTCGGCTCTGTCAGCTGAGGGGCGCGCGTCAGGATAAAGATGTCAGGCCACCTTTGCATTAAATGCTCCTGCGATTTGGTCGGGGTTGCTTCTTGGCGAAGACAGGGCCTCGAGCGAGCCGGGAACGTATTCGCCGCTGGAGGGGGCCTCGGGCGAGGCGGAGATCCTCCGGGGTCGGCTGCCCTTGTCCGAGGCTGGGCTCGGGCGAGGCGCGATCGAGTCCCTCGAATGGACTGATCCCTGACTTGATCGCACCCATCAGGCCTTTGCGGCTTTATGCTGATGGGGGTTACCAGCTGAGAATTAGGAGCCTTGAGGGTACCCCTAATTATGGTCCCCGACAGTAGCCCCCGAGCCTCGAAGGGAGTGTTAGCACTCGCTTGGAGGCTTTCGTCGCACTTTTTTTGCAAGGGGACCAGCCTTTCTCGGTTGCGTTTTTGTTCCGGTGGGTGCGCGCGAGCGCACCCGCCGGGTGTAGCCCCCGAGGCCTCGGAGGAGTGGTTTGACTCCTCCGAGGTCTTAACGCCTCGCGCAATGCTTCGGCTGGTCTGGTCGTTCCCTCATGCGAGTTGGTCGTTCCCGGGTGTACGGTCGGGTCCCAAGTTCTCGGGCTGGTATGTTGACGCTGTCAACGGTTTGGCCGGAGCCGGGTTTACGAGAGCAGCCTTCGAGCCTCTGCACAGGGCAAGAGGGCGATCAGGGACAGACTCGACTTTTTTATATACGCCCCTGCGTCGCCTTTCCGCAAGGAGGAGGGGGGAGAGCGCCATGTTGCCCTCGGTGGGCGCCGAACATGGTGTCTCCGGTGAGCTGCAGGCGGGTGATCCGAGCGGACGCCCGTGCCCCATTCGTTAGAGGTCGGCTAGGGGCCCAGAGGCGCGCCCAAAAGTACCTACGGGTGATCTGCCGGACCCGGTCCCCTGGCGACGGGGTCCGAGGGCTCGATGCCTCCCTCTGATGGGATTCCGTTATAAGATCGTTCCCGTTGGTCTCGGAAATGTCCTAGGGTACCTCGGGAGCGCAGCCCGAGCCTTGGTTATGTATCGAACGTACCCATGGTCATCCCTCGCTCTTTGTCTGAGGCGGCTGTGAACCCTTCGGGGGCCAGCCTTCAAACCCCTGATCAGTAGTGGGCGCGGAGCCCGAGTAGCCTGAGGCGGTCGTTGAACCCTTCCGAGGGGCCGGCCTTCGAACCTCTGACCAGTAGTGGGTGTGGAGCCCACGTGCTCTGAGGCGGCTGTTGAACCCTTCCGAGGGGCCAGCCTTCGAACCTCTGATCAGTAGGGAGGCTCAGAGCCTGGTTCCTTCACAGGGAAGGATCCTTTTCGGGGTATCCCCCTTTCCCGGTCCCTGTTGCACGAGAGAGAAAGAGGAAAAAAGGAAAGGGATACGAAATTGAACGACGCGGCGTACCTTTTTTGACGTGGTCATTATGGCGGAGGCGAAGCGTCGCTCGCTTCTCCTGCCAGAGGCGCCGCCTGTCCCGCTGCGGAGTCAATGCGACGGGGCGAGTGGTTCGCGGGGCAGCCGTTGCGTGTGCGTGAGTCGTTCGAGGAACCGCTGTTTCGCTTCGTGTTTTTGAATCCCGCGGCCGGTCCGGGCGGAACGTTGAACCGGTCTCACCTTGGCCTTTATATACTCGGGGGAGGGTCTGGCGATGGTTCTTTGCTCCGCTTCCTGCTTCCCTCTTAGGTTTTCGCAACCCGAGAGACTTAGCCAGAGAAAAAGAAACTGCCCACCCCGTCCTTTGCGCCGCCACCCCTTCTGCTTGGTGATGGCCGACCGGGTGACCATCATCTCGCCGCGCGACCCATGACCTTTCTCCACAGTGACGACGGGCGATCTGGAGGATCTTGTTGCTGAGGGTTTGCTTCGCCCTCTCTCTGATGAGAGGCGGCCGGAATGGATTCCCCCCGTGAGCGGAGCCGCTCCGTCCCCACCGCCGGGGTACATCGCGAGCTTCGTCTCCTTCCACGAGCGGGGATTTGGTGTGCCGGCGAGCCGCTTTATGCGGGCGATCCTGCACCACTACGGGGTGGAGTTGCACAACCTCAGCCCCAACTCCATCTCGCAGACCGCCATCTTCGTAGCGGTGTGCGAGGGGTACTTGGGGATCGCCCCCCACTGGGACTTGTGGACTCATCTCTTTTTCGCGGAGCTTTTCGCTTCGCCGACGGGGGAGAGAAAGGTCCGCGCGGCAGTGCGGGCCGGCGGCTGCATCCTTTAGCTGAGGCAGTCGCGGGCCTCGCTGTACATTCCTGCCACCCTTGCGTCCTCGAACAAAGGGTGGCAGCGCCGGTGGTTCTACCTCCGGAATGACGGCGAGTTGCTTCCGCCGTTTTCCCAGCGAGTAGTCACCGTCGCCGCCGATGCTTGGCGCCACAGGACCCCGCACGAAAGACAGAAAAACCTCGAACCCCTTCTCAAGGCTTTGGAGGCGTTGCGGAAAGGGGGACTCACCGCCGCGGGAGTGATCGCCGCCATCCACCGCCGGAGGGTGCTTCCCTTGGCGGAGCGACGGTTGTCGCTCTGGGAGATGACACCGGAGGCTGACTTGGAGGGCTCGCGGATGTCCTCGGATCCTCTTCCCTTCGATGTTCTCCACGGGCGGGTGGCCGTCGCGTTGGGGAAACCGGACCTCAGCGCCTTCTCCCAGCCTTTGATGCGCCCTGACCAAGGGTGCGTGACTCTGGTGAGTGTCCGCTCCTTCCTCCCTCTTGCATCGGGTTGTCCCTGGTTCTTACGGTCGGGATTTCCATCCGTCCTCAGGAGGTGGGGCGGCACAAGCCTTCCCTACCACGGGTACCGCAGGATGCGGTGGACCGAGCAGCGCGGCGGGTTGCCGCAGAGGAGAAGAAGAAAAAGAAGGACGCGGAGAAAACCCGGGCCCGCGAGCGGATGCGGGCTCGGGACGCCTTGGAAAAGCTCCATCGTCGGCAGGAGAGGGAGGGGCTCCCGAGGGAGCCGTCACCGGAAACGCCTGATGACGACGACGGTGATGATGATGATGACGAGGAAGACGACATGGCTGCCCGCCTCGGCTTCAGCCCTGGCTTGAGGTTAGGCCAGGAGCCGTCAAGCCAGCCCCCGAGTGGGCTGACGCAGTCAGTCCCTGGAGTCGGGACGCCGAGGTCCCGGCCCGAGGAGCGGGGGCAGACCGAGAGGGTACCTGACCCCTCGGCTGGGGGAGTTGAGGCGCCCCCGGGGAGCCAGGTCGAGGCGTCTGTTCCCCGAGAGCCGTCGCCCACGCCGACAACACAGGAGAGCGACCCTCAGGTCGCCGTGGCGGTGCCTGGGCAGTCCGCCTCCCAGGTGTCCAAAGCAATGGTGGTGCCGAAGTTG
Organism: Zea mays; assembly: GCF_902167145.1. Classification (NCBI taxonomy): domain Eukaryota; kingdom Viridiplantae; phylum Streptophyta; class Magnoliopsida; order Poales; family Poaceae; genus Zea; species Zea mays. The sequence goes on along the minus strand of NC_050101.1, from coordinate 175,799,712 downwards.
CCGGCGAAGCGGACCTCGGCGGCGGCTTCGGGGGTCGAGATCCGAGAGACCTCCCCTCAGGCACGGTTGATCATGGCCCGGAGTGGGTAAGTATCTTGGAACGTCTTCGTCCTGGCTTTTCATTCGTACGTCGCGACCGTGATTTTTCCTTCCTCATCAGCAAGCGAAGCCATGGCCTGACCGATCTGGCTCCCCGAAAGGCCCTTAAGACGGCGTCGGCTTCCGCAGCCGGCACCACTCCGGGCCTTGCCGTTCAGCTAACCTTCTCGCAAGGCGCGCCACAGCAGGGGGCTCAGGCGGCACCAGTCGCTGTGGAGCGAGTTGCCGAGGCGGCCATCGCGCTAGGGGAGGTGGCTGACGCGGACGTGGCCCAGGCCCCACCGGACGTGCCAGCGGTGCCGGCACCTGCTGCAACTGAAGTCGCTACCGTCACAGTCGGGGAGAGACCTGTCGCTGCCGACGCTGAGACGGCCGAGGCGTCGGTACTTGGTGCCTCGGAGGAGGGGGCGGAGAGATGCGATCCGTCCCGCCGGGCGGCAGCCTTGTCGCTGTGCGGCGGGGCTCCGAGGGTCGGCGCCAGTTACTCCGGTTCTGGACCCGCGAGGCCTCGGACCCTTTCTTCGTTCTCGACGATGAGCGGGAGGAGCAGTCCTGGGACGAGCTCCGCGAGTGTGCCGAAGCAACGGTGGAGTCGCTCCGGTCGTCGCTGGAGGTTTTCTGCAGGGACGTCCCCAAAATCCTCCAGGTAATGGTTTCGGACATACCTTTTCTTTTTTGTGGCCAAGGCGTCTTTTGTAACGCCTCGCTTCCTTTCCTCAGGATCTGACGGATCTAAGCGCCGCCAAGTCGTCGTTCATCCGCCACAAGGTCGACGCCTGGGGCTCGCTACGATCCCTGAAGACCTCGCTCGCCGGGGCTACTGCGCGCCTCTCTCAGCAGGGCGCCGAGGTGGCAGACCTTCGGTTGCTCTGCACCGATCTGAGTGCCGAGGCGGCAGCGGCACGCGCAGAGGCGGCAGCGGCACGCGCAGAAGTGCAACGACAGCAGTCGGAGTTCGACCGAATCGTCGATGAGTGGGACCAATCTCGGGGCCGGGCTGCCGAGGCCGAAAGCCGGGCTAGAGCCCTTGCAGCCGACCTAGCCGTAGCCCAGATCGCAGCCTCGGAGCAGCGTGCCCGAGCCGGAGGTACGCCTTGGCCACTTTTGGTTTTCGTTTCAACTTGTTTCCTCTGCTTGTGTTTGAGATCTTTCGTCCTGGCTGTTCGCAGAACTCGAGTCCGCCCTTGATGAGTCCGCCAAGGCGCTTGCCGAGGCGCTTGCCGGGGCAGCCAAGCAGAGGGAGGCTGACCACGTGGCCATGTCCGAGGCCGTCTCGGACTTCTGCCGGGTCCTTGGCTCCGGCGACGTTCCCTCAGGAAGCTCCCCTCACAGTCGCCTGCAGGCCTTGGGCGATCATGTGTGCGGTAGACTCCGCGAGGCGCTACACCACGACGTCAGGAAGGCCTTCGCCGTGCTCGCTTCCCACTACGTCGTGGACCTGGAGCGGGTCAGCGAGGGGTATTGCCTTCCTGACGAAGATGAAGCCGCCCTGGCAGAAGTCCGGAGGCTCGATGCGGCCGCCGCGGGTCCGAGCGCGGTGCTGGCGACCACCTTCGAAGCAGAGATTCTTCCGCCTACGCCGTCGTCCGAAGCCGGGATGGACTTTGCCGAGGGTGGGGACGAAGCCGACGGCGCGGCTCCTTCCTGTGGCGACGCCTGACTCTGTTGGAACAGTTTCTGTTGGATGCACGTGTGTCTTTCTGCGGCCGCTGAGGCCTGAACACTTTATCACCGTTGCATGAAATCACGCTCCTTTCCCTTTCACTTTGCGTGTCCGGCCCCGCCTGTAAGTAGCAGGATGGCTTCCCCAAGTGGGGGTCACTTTTCGTGGCGGGTGACGAGTGAGGTGTCCGTAACCCAGAGGCGTAGGAGTCCCTCGGCTCAGTCGGCCTTGCCACTTACATGCACCCGTGTTTGCTCCTTGGGGTCCTGCTTCCGACATAGCCGAGGGAACGCAAAAAGCCTTTTCGACTGAAAATTTTGACGCAGAGGGGTTCCCCCCTTTTTTAGCCCCCGAGGGAGGGTCGGGCTCTGCCGAGGCAAGGCTGACCCTTCCTTGTTGACTAAAACTTGCGTGGGGGCAAGGTGAGCGAACAACTTGAAAGCATCTTAAGGGTAGAGGCGACGTAGCTGTTAGACGTTCGAAGTGTTGCTATAGACCTCGCCTTGACTGTTGGCCGGCTTGTATATTCCGGGCTTCAGAACTTTGGCGATGACAAACGGCCCTTCCTAGGGGAGCGCGTAGCCCCCGGGTGTCTCCGACAAGGGCCCGGGGTGCAGTGGTGGAGCTCCTTCCCGTCCCTCAGCAAGACGAACGACTTGGCGGGCCGCGCCAACCGCCAAGCTCTGGCTCGGTCGAGGGGTAGCTCTCCTCGGTGGAGATATTGTAGGTACGGGGTCTGCCAGCTTTGATTAGGCGTGGCCCCGCTTCGCTCCTCCTCGACGCTCAACATCTCGCCCTCGGGGGCCGAGGGTGCCCCGGGCCGAGCTGAGGGTGCCTCGAACTGGGCCGAGGGTGCCTCGGGCTCGGGCGTGTCGTCGATTTTGACGGAGGGTTGATGCAGGTCTCGGGAGCAGGCTTCCGGGGGAAACGTTATTCACCCTGAGGCGGTACAGAGGCAAGCCCCCTTTGCCGAGGTGCGGGATGAAAAGGCTGAGGGCCGCAAGACATCCCATGACTCTCCATACGCCTTTCAAGTCCGCGATGGGCCTCATGCTGGTGACCGCCGCGATCTTCTCCGGATCGGCTTCGATGCCCCGCTCGGAGACGATGAACCCCAAGAGCATGCCACGGGGCACCCCGAAGACACGCTTTTCGGGATTGAGCTTGACGCCCTCCGCCTTGAGACATCAGAATGTCACTTCAAGGTCGGAAAAGAGGTCGGAGGCTTTCCTCGTCTTGACTACGATGTCATCGACGTAGGCCTCGACCGTGCGGCCAATGTGCTCGCCGAACACATGGCTCATGCACCGCTGGTACGTCGCGCCCGCATTCCTCAAGGCGAACGGCATGGTGACATAGCAGTACATGCCGAAGGGTGTGATGAAAGAAGTCGCGAGCTGGTCGGACTCTTTCATCCTGATTTGGTGATACCCTGAGTAGGCGTCGAGGAAAGACAGGGTTTCGCACCCAGCAGCGGAATCCACGATCTGATCGATGCGAGGCAGAGGGTAGGGAATGTTCGGACATTCTTTGTTCAGACCAGTGTAGTCTACACACATCCGCCATTTCCCCCCTTTCTTCCTCACAAGCACAGGGTTGGCAAGCCATTCGGGAAGGAATACCTCTTTGATGAACCCTGCCGCCATTACCTTGTGGATCTCCTCGCCTATGGCTCTGCGCTTCTCCTCGTCGAATCGGCGCAGAGGCTGCTTGACGGGTCGGGCTCCGGCCCGGATGTCCAGCGAGTGCTCGGCGACATCCCTCGGTATGTCGGGCATGTCCGAGGGACTCCACGCGAAGACGTCGGCGTTCACGCGGAGAAAGTCGACGAGCACTGCTTCCTATTTGGGATCGAGCCCGGAGCCGATCCGGACTTGCTTGGAGGCGTCGCTGCTGGGGTCGAGGGGGGACGGACTTAACCGTCTCCGCTGGCTCGAAGTTGCCGGCATGACGCTTCACGTCTGGCACCCCCTTAGAGAGGCTCTCCCGGTCGGCGATGAGGGCCTCGGACTCGGCGAGGGCCTCGGCGTACTCTACGCACTCCACGTCGCATTCGAACGCATGTTTGTATGTGGGGCCGACGGTGATGACCCCGTTGGGGCCCGGCATCTTGAGCTTGAGGTAGGTGTAGTTGGGGACGACCATGAACTTCGCGTAGCAGGGCCTTCCCAATACCGCGTGGTAGGTTCCTCGGAACCCGACCACCTCGAACGTCAGGGTCTCCCTTCGGAAGTTGGAGGGTGTTCCGAAGTAGACGGGAAGATCGAGTTGTCCGAGGGGCTGGACGCTCTTTCCGGGGATGATCCCATGGAAAGGCGCAGCGCCTGCCCGGACCGAGGACAGATCGATACGCAGAAGCCCGAGGGTCTCGGCGTAGATGATGTTGAGGCTGCTGCCTCCGTCCATGAGGACCTTGGTGAGCCTGACGTCACCGATGACGGGGTCGACGACGAGCGGGTATTTCCCCGGGCTCGGCACATGGTCGGGGTGGTCGGCTTGGTCGAAGGTGATGGGCTTGTCGGACCAGTCTAGGTAGACAGGCGCCGCCACCTTCACCGAACAGACCTTCCGGCGCTCTTGCTTGCGGCGCCGAGCCGAGGCGTTCGCCGCTTGCCCGCCGTAGATCATGAAGCAGTCGCGGACCTCGGGGAACTCTCCTGCGTGGTGATCTTCCTTCTTGTCGTCGTCGCGGGCCCTGCCACCCTCCGCGGGTGGCCCGGCCCTGTGGAAGTGGCGCCGAAGCATGACACACTCCTCAAGGGTGTGCTTGACGGGCCCCTGGTGATAGGGGCACGGCTCCTTGAGCATCTTGTCGAAGAGGTTGGGACCTCCGGGGGGTTTCCGAGGGTTCTTGTACTCGGCGGCAGCAACAAGGTCCGCGTCGGCGGCGTCGCGTTTCGCTTGCGACTTCTTCTTGCCCTTCTTCTTGGCGCCGCGCTGAGCTGACGCCTCGGGGGCATCTTCCGATGGGCGGCCCTGGGGCTGCTTGTCCTTCCGGAAGATAGCCTCGACCGCCTCCTGGCCGGAGGCAAACTTGGTGGCGATGTCCATCAGCTCGCTCGCCCTGGTGGGGGTCTTGCGACCCAGTTTGCTAACCAGGTCGCGGCAGGTGGTGCCGGCGAGGAACGCGCCGATGACATCCGAGTCGGTGATGTTGGGCAGCTCGGTGCGCTGCTTCGAGAATCGCCGGATGTAGTCTCGGAGAGACTCTCCCGGCTGCTGTCGGCAGCTTCGGAGGTCCCAAGAATTCCCGGGGCGCACGTACGTGCCCTAGAAATTGCTGGCGAAAGCTTGGACTAGGTCGTCCCAGTCGGAGATCTGCCCCGGAGGCAGGTGCTCCAACCAGGCGCGAGCGGTGTCGGAGAGGAACAGGGGGAGGTTGCGGATGATGAGGTTGTCATCGTCCGTTCCACCCAGTTGGCAGGCCAGATGGTAGTCCGCGAGCCACAGTTCCGGTCTCGTCTCCCCCGAGTACTTTGTGATAGTAGTCGGGGGTCGGAACCGGGTCGGGAACGGCGCCCGTCGTATGGCCCGGCTGAAGGCCTGCGGACCGGGTGGTTCGGGCGAGGGACTCCGATCCTCCCCGCTGTCGTAGCGTCCCCCACGCCTGGGGTGGTAGCCTCGGCGCACCCTCTCGTCGAGGTGGGCCCGATGATCGCGGTGATGGTGCTCGTTGCCGAGGCGGCCCGGGGCCGTAGGCGCTGTGTTGCGCGTGCGCCCAGTGTAGACCGAGGCTTCCCGCATGAATCAGGAAGTCGCGGCACGATGTTCCGAGGGGTACCCCTGCCTCCGGGAGGCGGAGCTCTCGGCCCGCTGGACCGCGGCGCCTTCCAGGAGATCCATGAGCTCTCCCTGGATTCGCCGCCCCTCGGTGGTTGATGGCTCCGGCATCGTGCGGAGGAGCATTGCTGCTGCAGCCAGGTTCTAGCCGACCCCACTGGATGCGGGTGGCGGCCTGACCCTAACATCGTCGGTGATGCGGTGCTGGAAGCCCTGGGGTAGATGACGCATTTCTCCGGCCGGAGGTTGGCCCGCCCATGCCTGCCCGACGTCCCGGCGGATTGGCTCAAGCGCTCCAGCTCCCTCGTCGAGCCTGGCCTGCACCCCACGGATTTGCTCGAGTTGTGGGTCGTGACCCCCCGCCGGAACGGGGACCACAACTAGCTCCCGCGGGATGTCAACGCGAGGCATCGACCTAGTGAGAGCACCTAGAGGGGGGGGGTGAATAGGTGATCCTGTAAAAACTTCAAACTTAAGCCACAAAAACTTGTTAAGTGTTAGCACGATTATTGCCAAGTGGCTAAGGTGAAGTCTCAACAATCTCAACAAAACACAGTACCACAAGAGAATCAAGCACAGAGTGACACAGTGGTTTTATCCCGTGGTTCGGCCAAGACCAACGCTTGCCTACTCCACGTTGTGGCGTCCCAACGGACGAGGGTTGCAATCAACCCCTCTCAAGCGGTCCAAAGACCCACTTGAATACCACGGTGCTTTGTTTTCCTTTCACTATCCCGTTTGCAAGGAATCTCCACAAATTGGAGTCTCTTGCCCTTACAAGTATATGATCACAAATGAAACACAGAGTAAGGGAGGGAAGCAACACACACAAATCCACAGCAAAAGCGCACACACACGGCCAAGAATCAAGCTCACAAGACTATCTCAGAGTTCTCACTTAGAACAGAGCTCGAAACACTTAGAAACACAAACGAATGCGCAGAGACTTAGTGTGGATGATCAAGAATGCTCAAAGGTTGCTTCTATGTCTCCTCCATGCGCCTAGGGGCTCCTTTTATAGCCCCAAGGCAGCTAGGAGCCGTTGAGAGCAAATCCGGAAGGCCATCTTTGCCTTCTGTCGTCGGGGGCACCGGACAGTCCGGTGCACACCGGACACTGTCCGGTGCCCGATTTGTTTCCTTAAACGGCGAAGACGACCGTTGCAGACCGTTGGCAGATCTGGCGCTGTTGGCGCACCGGACATGTCCGGTGCACACCGGACAGTCCGGTGCCGTCTTCCGACCGTTGGCTCGGCCACGTGTCCCGCGCGGATTGCGCGGCCGACCGTTGGCCCTGGCCGACCGTTGGCTCACCGGACAGTCCGGTGCACACCGGACAGTCCGGTGAATTTTAGCCGTACGCCGCCGGCCAATTTCCCGAGAGCGGCCAGTTCGAGTCGCGCCAGCCTGGCGCACCGGACACTGTCCGGTGCACACCGGACAGTCCGGTGCTCCAGACCGAGCTGGGTCTTGGCAGCACACAGCCAAGTCCCTTCTCCTTTTCTCTATTCTTCTTCTTTCTGTTTCTAACACTTAGACAAATATATTAGTACTTAAAACCAATGTACTAAGGCTTAGAAACATACCTTTACTTCATGATTTTCACCTTGTTCATCCATGTACATAAATTCCCAATTAAGCACATGTGTTGGCACTCAATCACCAAAATACATAGAAATGGCCCAAGGGCACATTTCCCTTTCAATCTCCCCCTTTTTGGTGATTTATGCCAACACAACATAAAGCAACTAGAACAAGTGCAAAATCACTTTAAATAAAAACTCAAATTGGTTTTATTCAATTTTGGCATATATGGATCATCCTTTGCCACCACTTGGTTTGTTTTTGCAAATCAAACTCAAATCTCTATCTATAAGTCAAACACACATATTGAAGCATAAAGAGAGTCATTTCAAAAGAATTTGATCAAAGATTTCAAAAACTCCCCCTATTTCCCATAATCAATACTTCTCCCCACAAGAAGCCAACTTTTGACAAGAGAGACAATAAAAGCTGACAAGAGTGAGACAATAAAAGCTTTTGACACAACAAAAACTCTATTCTACTATTTTCAAAATCTCTCAAGTGGTAGCTGATCCATTTATCGCTTTGGCCTTTATTTTCTCCCCCTTTGGCATCAAGCACCAAAACGGGATCAATCTTGGCCTTTTAACCTCATTGCCTCACCAAAGTCTTCAATTAAGAGCAAATGGCAATAAGATTTCATGAGATGAACTTGGAATTAGTTACCCTCTCATCGGAGTGCAGTGGAAGTCTTTCATGGTCCAAGTCCACCTTTTCCCTTTCAATCCTCCTTCGAGACTAAATTATCAAACTCAAGCACATGGTTAGTCTCAAAGGGTCAAGTTGTAACACATCTCCCCCTACACATGTGCATTACTTTGCAACGGACTTGTGAGGTCCAGGGAGTGTTTGTACAACTTGAGCACCATAATAAGCAACATAATGCAGAATGAACCTGATCAAATGCATAAACACATGTATGCTACAATTCAATCCAAGTTCCGCGAATCTAAGACATTTAGCTCACTACGCAGTCTGCAAAAGGTCTTCTCATCTAGAGGCTTGGTAAAGATATCGGCTAGCTGGTTCTCGGTGCTAACATGAAACACTTCGATATCTCCCTTTTGCTGGTGGTCTCTCAAAAAGTGATGCCGGATGTCTATGTGCTTTGTGCGGCTGTGCTCAACAGGATTCTCCGCCATGCGGATAGCACTCTCATTGTCACATAGGAGTGGGACTTTGCTCAGATTGTAGCCAAAGTCCCTGAGGGTTTGCCTCATCCAAAGTAGTTGCGCGCAACACTGTCCTGCGGCAACATACTCGGCCTCAGCGGTGGATAGGGCAACGGAGGTTTGTTTCTTAGAGTTCCATGACACCAGGGACCTTCCTAAGAATTGGCACGTCCCCGATGTACTCTTCCTATCGACCTTACATCCAGCATAGTCGGAGTCTGAGTATCCAACTAAGTCAAAGGTAGACCCTTTTGGATACCAGAGCCCGAAGCAAGGCGTAGCAACCAAATATCTAAGAATTCGCTTCACCGCCACTAAGTGACACTCCTTAGGATCGGATTGAAATCTAGCACACATGCATACGCTAAGCATAATATCCGGTCTACTAGCACATAAGTAAAGCAAAGAACCTATCATTGACCGGTATGCTTTTTGATCAACGGACTTACCTCCTTTGTTGAGGTCGGTGTGTCCGTCGGTCCCCATCGGAGTCTTTGCGGGCTTGGCGTCCTTCATCCCAAACCGCTTTAGCAGATCTTGCGTGTACTTCGTTTGGGAGATGAAGGTGCCGTCCTTGAGTTGCTTCACTTGGAACCCAAGGAAGTAGTTCAACTCGCCCATCATCGACATCTCGAATTTCTGCGTCATCACCCTGCTAAACTCTTCACAAGACTTTTGGTTAGTAGAACCAAATATTATGTCATCGACATAAATTTGGCACACAAACAGATCACCATTACAAGTCTTAGTAAAAAGAGTTGGATCGGCTTTCCCAACCTTGAAAGCATTAGCAATTAAGAAATCTCTAAGGCATTCATACCATGCTCTTGGGGCTTGCTTAAGTCCATAGAGCGCCTTAGAGAGCTTACACACATGGTCGGGGTATCGTTCATCCTCGAAGCCAGGGGGTTGCTCCACGTACACCTCCTCCTTGATTGGCCCGTTGAGAAAAGCGCTCTTCACATCCATTTGAAACAACCTGAAAGAATGGTGAGCGGCATATGCTAGCAAGATACGAATTGATTCTAGCCTAGCCACAGGAGCAAAAGTCTCCTCAAAATCCAAACCTGCGACTTGGGCATAACCTTTTGCCACAAGTCGAGCCTTGTTTCTCGTCACCACCCCGTGCTCGTCCTGTTTGTTGCGGAACACCCACTTGGTTCCCACAACATTTTGCTTCGGACGAGGCACCAGTGTCCAAACTTCATTGCGCTTGAAATTGTTTAACTCCTCTTGCATGGCCAACACCCAGTCCGGATCTAGCAAGGCCTCTTCTACCCTGAAAGGCTCAATAGAAGAGACAAAGGAGTAATGCTCACAAAAATTAACTAATCGAGATCGAGTAGTTACTCCCTTGCTAATGTCACCCAGAATTTGGTCGACGGGATGATCCCTTTGAATCATCGCTCGAACTTGAGTTGGAGGTGCCGGTTGCGCTTCTTCCTCTATCACTTGATCATCTTGTGCTCCCCCTTGATCAAGCGCCTCCACTTGAGGTACCTGTTCGTCATCTTTGGTTGGGGGTTGCACCATAGTTGAGGAAGAAGGTTGATCTCGTTCATCTTGTTCCTGTGGCCGTACTTCTCCAATCGCCATGGTCCGTATAGCGGCCGTCGGAACATCTTCTTCATCTACATCATCACAATCAACAACTTGCTCTCTTGGAGAGCCATTAGTCTCATCAAATACAACGTCGCTAGAGACTTCAACCAAACCCGATGATTTGTTGAAGACTCTATACGCCTTTGTATTTGAGTCATAACCTAACAAAAACCCTTCTACAGCTTTGGGAGCAAACTTAGAATTTCTACCTTTCTTCACTAGAATGTAGCACTTGCTCCCAAATACACGAAAGTAAGATACATTGGGTTTGTTACCGGTTAGAAGCTCATACGACGTCTTCTTGAGGAGGCGATGAAGGTAGACCCTGTTGATGGCGTGGCAAGCAGTGTTCACGGCTTCCGTCCAAAAGCACTCGGGGGTCTTGAACTCTCCTAGCATCGTCCTCGCCATGTCAATGAGCGTCCTGTTCTTCCTCTCTACCACACCATTGTGCTGTGGTGTGTAGGGAGCGGAGAACTCGTGCTTGATCCCTTCCTCTTCAAGGAACTCCTCCACTTGAGAGTTCTTGAACTCGGACCCGTTGTCGCTCCTTATCTTTTTCACTTTGAGCTCAAACTCATTTTGAGCTCTCCTGAGGAAGCGCTTGAGGGTCCCTTGGGTTTCAGACTTATCCTGCAAAAAGAACACCCAAGTGAAGCGGGAAAAATCATCAACAATAACTAAACCATACTTACTTCCCCCTATGCTTAGATAGGCGACGGGTCCGAAGAGGTCCATATGCAGCAGCTCCAGGGGTCTTGAAGTGGTCATCACATTCTTGCTGTGATGTGCTCCTCCCACCTGTTTCCCTGCTTGACAAGCTGCACAAGGTCTATCTTTTTCGAATTGAACGTTAGTCAAACCTATCACGTGTTCTCCCTTTAGAAGCTTGTGAAGGTTCTTCATCCCCACATGTGCTAAGCGGCGATGCCACAGCCAGCCCATGCTAGTCTTAGCCATTAAGCATGCATCTAGACCGGCCTCTTCTTTTGCAAAATCAACTAGATAAAGTTTGCCGTCTAATACACCCTTAAAAGCTAGTGAACCATCACTCCTTCTAAAGACAGACACATCTACGTTTGTAAATAGACAGTTATACCCCATATGACATAATTGACTAACAGATAGCAAATTATATCCAAGACTCTCTACTAAAAATACATTAGAGATAGAATGCTCATTAGAAATCGCAATTTTACCTAACCCTTTTACCTTGCCTTGATTCCCATCACCGAATACAATTGAATCTTGGGAATCTTTATTCTTGACGTAGGAGGTGAACATCTTCTTCTCCCCCGTCATATGGTTTGTGCATCCGCTGTCGATAATCCAGCTTGAACCCCCGGATGCATAAACCTGCAAGGCAAATTTAGGCTTGGGTCTTAGGTACCCAACTCATGTTGGGTCCTGCAAGGTTAGCACAAATGTCCTTAGGGACCCAAATGCAAGTCCTGTCTCCCTTGCATTTTGCCCCTAACTTCCTAGCAACTATTTTCCTATCCTTTCTACAAATAGCAAAGGAAGTGTTTAAAGCACAATAAATTATAGAAGGTTCATTCACTACTTTCCTAGGAGCATGAATAACATTCTTTCTAGGCACATGAGCAATATTTCTCCTAGGCATATCCCTATCATGCTTATAAGAAGAACTAGAGGCAAACATGGTATGAGAATCATAAACATGTGAATCAAAATCATTATAAGCATTTCTAGCATTTCTCCTATCATAATACATAAAAGCATGGTTCTTTTTAGCATTACTAGCCATAGGGGTCTTCCCTTTCTCCTTGACGAAGATGGGAGCCTTATGGCTTGTTAAGTTCTTGGCCTCTCTCTTGAAGCCAAGACCATCCTTAATTGAGGGGTGTCTACCAACCGTATAGGCATCCCTTGCAAATTTTATTTTATCAACTTCATTCTTGCTAGTCTTAAGTTGGGCATTAAGACTAGCCACTTCCTTATTTAATTTGGAAATTAAAACTAGATGTTCACTACAGGCATCATCATCGAAATCCTTACACCTAGTGCAAATCTTAACATGTTCTACACAAGAATTAGATTTATTTGCTACTTCTAACTTAGCATTTAAATCATTGTTAACACCTTGTAAAGTAGAAATGGTTTCATGACAAGTAGATAGTTCATAAGAAAGCATTTCATTTCTTTTTACTTCTAAAGCATATGATTTTTGTGCCTCTACAAATTTATCATGTTCATCATACAATAAATCCTCCTGCTTTTCTAAAAGCCTATCCTTTTCATTCAATGCATCAATCAATTCATTGATTTTATCTATCTTAGATCTATCTAAGCCCTTGAACAAGCATGAATAATCTATGTCATCATCACTAGACTCACTATCACTAGAAGAAGCATAAGTGGAGTCTTGAGTACTCACCTTCTTCTCCCTTGCCATAAGACATGTGAGACGCTCGTTGGGGAAGAGAGCCGATTTGTTGAAGGCAGTGGCGGCGAGTCCTTCGTTGTCGGAGTCGGAGGAGGAGCAATCTGAGTCCCACTCCTTTCCTAGATGCGCCTCGCCCTTTGCCTTCTTGTATTGCTTCTTCTTTTCTCTTTTGTTCCCCTTTTCCTGGTCACTTTCATTATCGGGACAGTTAGCGATAAAATGACCAAGCTTACCGCATTTGAAGCATGAGCGCTTCCCCTTGGTCTTGGTCTTGCTTGGCTGCCCCTTGCGACCATTTAGCGCCGTCTTGAATCTCTTGATGATGAGAGCCATCTCTTCATCGTTGAGTCCGGCCGCCTCAATTTGTGCCACCTTGCTAGGTAGCGCCTCCTTGCTTCGTGTTGCCTTGAGAGCGAGAGGTTGCGGCTCGTTGATCGGACCATTCAAGGCGTCGTCCACATATCTCGCCTCCTTGATCATCATTCGCCCGCTGACAAATTTCCCAAGAACTTCTTCGGGCGACATCTTGGTGTACCTGGGATTTTCACGTATATTGTTCACCAAGTGAGGATCAAGAACGGTAAATGACCTTAGCATTAGGCGGACGACGTCGTGGTCCGTCCATCGCGTGCTCCCGTAGCTTCTTATCTTGTTGATAAGGGTCTTGAGCCGATTGTATGTTTGCGTTGGCTCCTCGCCCCTTATCATTGCGAACCGTCCAAGCTCGCCTTCCACCAACTCCATCTTGGTGAGTAAGGTGACGTCGTTCCCCTCATGAGAAATCTTGAGGGTGTCCCAGATTTGCTTGGCGTTATCCAAGCCGCTCACCTTATGGTATTCATTCCTGCACAAGGAAGCTAGAAGAACAGTAGTAGCTTGTGCATTCTTATGAATTTGTTCATTAATGAACATGGGACTATCCGAACTATCAAAATGCATTCCACTCTCTACAATCTCCCATATACTAGGATGGAGAGAGAATAGGTGACTACGCATTTTGTGGCTCCAAAATCCGTAGTCCTCTCCATCAAAGTGTGGGGGCTTGCCGAGTGGAATGGAGAGCAAATGAGAATGTGAACTTTGCGGAATACGAGAGTAATCAAAAGAAAAGTTCGAATTAACCGGTTTTCTTCTCTCGTAGTCGTTGTGGTCTTCGTCCTTTTGGGAAGAAGTAGACTCGTCGCTGTCGTAGTAGACGATCTCCTTGATGCGCCTGGTCTTCTTCTTCTTCCCTTCCTTCCGTCTTTGGCCCGAGCCGGAGTCGGTAGGCTTATCGTCCTTCGGCTCGTTGACGAAGGATTCCTTCTCTTTGTCGTTGATCACTATACCCTTCCCCTTAGGATCCATCTCTTCGGGCGGTTAGTCCCTTTGTGAAGAGAACGGCTCTGATACCAATTGAGAGCACCTAGAGGGGGGGGTGAATAGGTGATCCTGTAAAAACTTCAAACTTAAGCCACAAAAACTTGTTAAGTGTTAGCACGATTATTGCCAAGTGGCTAAGGTGAAGTCTCAACAATCTCAACAAAACACAGTACCACAAGAGAATCAAGCACAGAGTGACACAGTGGTTTTATCCCGTGGTTCGGCCAAGACCAACGCTTGCCTACTCCACGTTGTGGCGTCCCAACGGACGAGGGTTGCAATCAACCCCTCTCAAGCGGTCCAAAGACCCACTTGAATACCACGGTGCTTTGTTTTCCTTTCACTATCCCGTTTGCAAGGAATCTCCACAAATTGGAGTCTCTTGCCCTTACAAGTATATGATCACAAATGAAACACAGAGTAAGGGAGGGAAGCAACACACACAAATCCACAGCAAAAGCGCACACACACGGCCAAGAATCAAGCTCACAAGACTATCTCAGAGTTCTCACTTAGAACAGAGCTCGAAACACTTAGAAACACAAACGAATGCGCAGAGACTTAGTGTGGATGATCAAGAATGCTCAAAGGTTGCTTCTATGTCTCCTCCATGCGCCTAGGGGCTCCTTTTATAGCCCCAAGGCAGCTAGGAGCCGTTGAGAGCAAATCCGGAAGGCCATCTTTGCCTTCTGTCGTCGGGGGCACCGGACAGTCCGGTGCACACCGGACACTGTCCGGTGCCCGATTTGTTTCCTTAAACGGCGAAGACGACCGTTGCAGACCGTTGGCAGATCTGGCGCTGTTGGCGCACCGGACATGTCCGGTGCACACCGGACAGTCCGGTGCCGTCTTCCGACCGTTGGCTCGGCCACGTGTCCCGCGCGGATTGCGCGGCCGACCGTTGGCCCTGGCCGACCGTTGGCTCACCGGACAGTCCGGTGCACACCGGACAGTCCGGTGAATTTTAGCCGTACGCCGCCGGCCAATTTCCCGAGAGCGGCCAGTTCGAGTCGCGCCAGCCTGGCGCACCGGACACTGTCCGGTGCACACCGGACAGTCCGGTGCTCCAGACCGAGCTGGGTCTTGGCAGCACACAGCCAAGTCCCTTCTCCTTTTCTCTATTCTTCTTCTTTCTGTTTCTAACACTTAGACAAATATATTAGTACTTAAAACCAATGTACTAAGGCTTAGAAACATACCTTTACTTCATGATTTTCACCTTGTTCATCCATGTACATAAATTCCCAATTAAGCACATGTGTTGGCACTCAATCACCAAAATACATAGAAATGGCCCAAGGGCACATTTCCCTTTCACCTAGGGAGGTCACCGTCCTCCGGCATGCCGAGATGGTTGCCTTCGAAGGGACCCCCTAGATCGACGTGGAAACATTCGCGGCTCGGGCCGCAGTCCTCGTCGCCGAGGCTACGGCTACCGTCGGAACAGTCGGAAAGGCAGCAGTCGCATGCGGTCATGAAGCCCCGCATGGCACTGGGGTTGCCAAGTCCGGAGAAATCCCAACAGAAGCTGGGCTCATCATCTTCCTCGGACCCAGAGGGCCCATAGGTCGAGACGTCCGTCAGCCGGTCCAAAGGTGACCGCATACGAAACCCCAGGGGGTTCGGATTCGCCTCTACGAGGGCGTCCGCCAAAGCGGAGCCGCTAGGCGGGTCGAGGCTAAATCCGAAAGGCGTGGGATGGGAGTCGGTTGGTACCTCTTGGTCGACGGGCGGTGATGAGGTCACGTCAAGGACTGACTGCACCGTCGTCTCATGTACGAGGGCGACACCCAGCAAGCCTTTCGCGAGCGTGCTGGCGTCGTCCGTTTGCTCGGGATTGACGCGTCGCAGGGAGACAGAGCTCGTCTTCGTCTCAGGCGCGAGGCCGATGCCCGGCGCACCCCCCGTTGGAGTGCTGGTGTTGTCGACTCGCTCGACGGCCGATGAGGCGCCGCCTCCTGCTTGGCCTTGGTTGCCCCGCCTCCTCCTCCTCCGTCGACGGGGAAGAGGACGAGGGGAGCTCGAAGGTTGTTCTTCCACCACGCGGGGAAGACGTCGTCGATCCCGCCGCCGGCGGGCGGACTGTCGGCCGCCACTGTCGCTGTTGCCCGGCGGTGGAAAGAGTATCATGTCGTAGCTGCCGTCGAGGGACATGAACTCAAGGCTCCCGAAATGGAGCACTGTCCCGGGCCGGAGAGGTTGCTGGAGACTACCCATCTGGAGCTTGACGGGAAGCTGTTCGTCAACACGCAGCAGGCCCCTACCTGGCGCGCCAACTGTCGGCATTTCGAGACCGGGGGGTCCCTAAGCCGACGAGTGAAGTGTCGCCGTGTGCCCCAGCCCAGATGGGTCGACGTGAGGCCGAGCGCGAAGGGGGGAAAGCGAGGTGGCCGGAGATGGGCGTGAGAGAGGTGGAAATCCCGCGGCCTTCGTCTTCGTCCCGCGCCCAGGTCGGGTGCGCTTGCAGTAGGGGGTTACAAGCGTCCACACGGGGGAAGGAGCGAGCGGCCTCACGCGAGCGCCCGTCTCGTCCTCGTCCCCGCGCGGCCAACCCTCTCTAAGAGGGCCCTGGTCCTTCCTTTTATAGTCATAAGGAGAGGATCCAGGTGTACAATGGGGGGTGTAGCAGAGTGCTACGTGTCTAGCGGAGGAGAGCTAGCGCCCTAAGTACACGCCATCGTGGCGGCCGGAGAGATTTTGGCGCCCGGTGTGTGATGTCGTGGCCGTCGGAGGAGCGCTGGAGCCTGGAGGAGGGACAGCTGTCGGGGCCGTCGATTCCTTGCTGACGTCCTCTTGCTTTCGTAAGGGGCCGAGAGCCGCAATCGTCAGGGAACGTGCGGGGCGCCATCATCGCCTATCTGGCGGAGCGAGCCAGATGGGACGCTGGTCTTGTTTCCTTGAGCCTGAGCCAGCTTGGAGTAGGGTAATGATGGCGCCTCCTATTGACGTGGCCGGTCCGCGCCCTAGGTTGGGCGATGTGGAGGCTCCTCCGAGGTCGAGGTCGAGTCCGTATTCCGTGGCCGAGGCCGAGTCCGAGCCCCTGGGTCGGGTGAGGCGGAGTTCGTCGTCTTCTGGGACTGAGCCCAAGTCCGAGCCCTGGGTCGGGCGAAGCGGAGTTCGCCGTCTTCCGGGGCTTAGCCCGAGTCCGAGCCCTGGGTCGGGCGGAGCGGAGTTCGCCGTCTTCCGGGGCTTAGCCTGAGTCCGAGCCCTGGGTCGGGCGGAGCGGAGTTCGCCGTCTTCCGGGGCTTAGCCCGAGTCCGAGCACTGGGTCGGGCGGAGCGGAGTTCGGCGTCTTCCGGGGCTTAGCCCGAGTCCGAGCCCTAGGTCGGGCGGAGCGGAGTTCGCCGTCTTCCGGGGCTTAGCCCGAGTCCGAGCCCTGGGTTGGGCGGAGTGGAGTTCGCCGTCTTCCGGGGCTTAGCCCGAGTCCGAGCCCTGGGTCGGGCGGAGTGGAGCTTCCTATGGTGCGCGGCCGGGCCTGACTGCCTGTCAGCCTCACTCTGTCAAGAGGCACCGCAGTCGGAGCGGCGCAGGCGGCGCTGTCTTTCTATCAGACTGGTCAGTGGAGCGGCGAAGTGACGGCGGTCACTTCGGCTCTGTCAGCTGAGGGGCGCGCGTCAGGATAAAGGTGTCAGGCCACCTTTGCATTAAATGCTCCTGCGATTTGGTCGGGGTTGCTTCTTGGCGAAGACAGGGCCTCGGGCGAGCCGGGAACGTATTCGCCGCTGGAGGGGGGCCTCGGGCGAGGCGGAGATCCTCCAGGGTCGGCTGCCCTTGTCCGAGGCTGGGCTCGGGCGAGGCGCGATCGAGTCCCTCGAATGGATTGATCCCTGACTTGATCGCACCCATCAGGCCTTTGCGGCTTTATGCTGATGGGGGTTACCAGCTTAGAATTAGGAGCCTTGAGGGTACCCCTAATTATGGTCCCCGACAACTAGAGTACTCAAACTAGGTCTCGATGTGTATTGAGGTGGATTAAGGTGTAAATTAAACTAATTTACACTCCAATCCAACTCAATACATGTGGATTAAGGGGAATACTAGAATACCCAAACAAAGCCTTAATCTCCATGTTCTTAAAATAATTTGTCATAGCCTAAGTATCTTTTAGGAAATGGACAATAGAGAGATGATCATGTGGCTATTTGAATAGAGGTTTTAAGGTTGACTGATCATTTAGTAGTCCTATATGTAATATCCACAAGTCTTTCTCGAAACTCAATAAAACAAATAATATACAACATTTATTTGCATGTGATTGAAAATACGAAGATTAATTTCTTGTTACCTGTCAAATTTGATTCTGAGTTAATCTTCTTTACACGATGCCGAGTGGCTATCTTAGCCCTATATGTGAAGTTTAATTTAAACATGAATGTGATACAGTGCAATACAATAAGATCAAATGTATTAAACTTGTTTCTTAACAAACAAAAGCGGATTGTATCTATTGATTTAGTAAAAATATCCACTAATTGATTATCTGGCCTCACCTCGTCTAGTGAAACATCTCCTTTAGCTATATGATCTTTAAAAAAAAGATGATGACGACTATCAATGTCAATGTGCTTGATTATCTCTAAGGCCTTTTATATCTCAACTCGTGGTCTCGTGGGTGCTGAGGAAAAAGGGGCCGGTAATGAGCAAGCCTTCCAATACTGAGTCAAATCAAAGCAATATATGGTGCCGAAATGCAACTATGCAAGTGTACTAGCAGCAGTGGTCATATACGAATAAAAAGATCGATGAACACCTTTTGTGTCAACTTTCATTGTTCAGTGGAGACTTTGGCCATCTTCTCCCAAACGCCAGCTTGAATAGAAATACTATATCCAAAAGTATACGCCCTGCTAAGGACTTCAGCAGCCCAATGGAAATTTTAGGCGATCTTCTCCCAATACCATGAGTGGAAATACTATATCCAAAAGTATTTGACCCGAGGCAAGCAACCAAAGCTAATAACACGCCGATAACCCTACACATCCATGCACCACCCCTTTTTTTTTCGCCGACAGAGCAAAACTGTGTCACTTTTAGACCAAAAGCGAGCTAGTTAGCTTGGTTTATTTTCCACAGAATGTTGACATGATCGACATGCATTGGATGATGCCACTTTATGGACAGTTGACAAAACTGATCCCAACTATTAGCAGGCCACTTGGCTAATGGCCACCGTGATCAGATGCGCTTATCGGACACGAATTCTCTTTCGGCATACGGTTTCTTGTCGTGGCGGCGCACGCTCATAGGTACTAGCAGAACGGCGAAGGGCTAGCTTGTGGCAGACAGTTTCTTGTGTGCTGCAGGACATCTCTAGCAGGTTGGTCGTCGCCATCTACCATCACTTTGACAGTGTCATTTGCCATGCTTGCGTACGGTTCCCAGGGATGAAATATGATTTACACTATTATATTATCAGTGGCGAACCTAGCAAAAAAATATTTTCAGGGCCTTCAAAAGTAGCTTTACTATATTACACAAATTTTAATGAACATTAATAATGTTCTGCTAAAGTATTTATAAAATTTATCGGGACTGTCTGACCCGATAACTCCACCTAAATTCGCCCCCAGTTATTATATCGACAAGACAAACAATATATCTAAGGGGATGTTTATATAAGATCATAATATGTCTAGATTATATAATCTAAATTATTTTAACTAAGTGTTAAAATAAGTTAAATTATATAGTCTGGATAGATTATAATCTCAAATAAACATGCCCTAAACTTGGCGGTTATATAAAAAGCTACATACAAAAGGAGGCAAACATGGATGCATACCGTTCATCCGCTAACAGTGACTTTATGTAGATACAAATATGTTTACTGACACTAATTTATGTTGGGTTAGACCATTCTAAGTGGAAGTTTCATGGACATTAAATAGGTTGCAGTGACAACGTTTTTGGTGATATGGCAGTGTATTAATGATGAGACATACATACATCAAATGAGTTTTACGAGGATGAAACCCATTGTAAACTGTTTCCAAGGCGTTTGTGTTTTGCATGAGACTTAGGAAACAACAATGGTGAAACTATCCATTGTGTGAGGCTGTTTCATCATAGTTTCAAACCTTTTTAAATGATGTGTCACTTTAGTTAATCATGTGCATGAAACTTCTACTAACAATGGCCTTAGTATATATCACCCAAATTTCTAAGGACGTGATTGGTTCAGGTGGTCCAACTGAGTTGATATGAGATTTAGAGACTGCCTGAGTTAGGAATGTATGCAATGGATCGGGCTTGTCTGATTAGTTTCGTATCTCTATTCAGCTAGATCCAGTATAGATTTTGATTGGTTGGCTTGGTGAGAAAGAAGCCGGAAAAAAAATTCATATAGCAAGTAAAATCTATTTTTGTTTGTTAATGAGAAGCTTTAATCAAGTGATTTCTTAATCAAGAGATTTCTTAATGAGAAGCTTTAATCAAGAGATATAACAAGAAAACTAACTAAAACCAGGCCTCAATTTCTATACACAGCCTAGCTGAGTCCATACATCCAACATGAGTGTTCCTGCTCAGCCTGGCTTTGGGGCACTATTTGCATCAGTTCAACCTCGCTCAATAGGAGATACAAGCAACCAAAAAGCAGGACACGTGACTAAGGGCATGTTTTGTTCAGCTTTTTTCTGACCAGCTTTTCTGAAAATCTGGCTGTGGGGAGAATTTGGCTGTAGGGAAAATCTGAGTATCATTACGATTACATGTGGAGGAAGATAAAGTTGTTCATAGGGCTCAGAATCTAGAAAGTGACGGATTCCTACTATTACAACGACTCAATCGATTATGTGTTTATGTTGATTTTTGATAGTTTTTGCTCCAACGAATTTTATAGAAGCTGACTGAAAAGCTGAGCGTTTGGTAGTCCGCAGCAGCTTTTGGTGGCCAGAAGCTGCCAAAAGCCGAAACAAACGGGGCCTAAGTTGGACTTGGTCAGTGGTCAGGGGTCTATGCATAAAACCAATCACGCTCTAAGGCCATCTCCAGAGAATGCACAGTTTATAAAATAAATGGTATGAGATCTAAAATTCCACATCTGCTGATCTCCTTGACATGATCTGAAGTTGCAACTCGATCATTAATTAAGTCTTAAAACTAGAATATTGTTAAGACGTTATCTAAAACTAGTATAATATCCGTGTAAAACTAGTACAACATCCGTGTGTTGACGGCACATAATCATCATATTTTGATAAATGACACTAGGAATTCATTTGGACGAAGAGCTGCTATATCCCTACTATATTCTGTATGCTTGCACACGAGCAAATTCACGAATTCGTACTTAACGTCATGATCGTGACTAGCTGATCTCCAAGCGGCTTCGGCTCCTTCACTCCCGTTTCTCTTCCCCCTCTCCGCCGGTGCCTAGTTTTTGCCGTTTGATGTTGATGCACACGATACGTGAATCGATCTTCAATGTGGCCATTTTATGAAAGTCACGTGTCAATTCTGCTACCAGTATATGTATCAATGAATACCAATACCAACATGTACTGTACATGATAAGTGATCATAAAGTTCGCACATTGTTTTTTTTTTGTATAAGCACTATCCGAAGAACCATTGCATAAACTAACGTCATGTTTCAGATGATATAATATGGAAAATTAAGCTTTTGAGTCTTTATTGGCCGTGCTAGCCTGCTAGGTAGCAAGCGGTTCTACAATATAGCTGCAACCATAAAAGTAAAAACAACATCATCTTCTTCTTATTTGTATACGAGCACATAAGCTAGAGCTCTTCGAATCCAACCGTACATTCAGGTCTATCGCGCACGCACGCGGTCCGGCTGACAGCACCGACAGTGTCTTGTTTCGATTCAGTGGTGCTGAGGATCCGGGCCGCCAGGGCTCCGCCTCTTGGACTCGCCGACACCGGCGGCGCCGGTGGCGCCGTCCGTCGTCGACGCCTCCATCTCCTCCTCCCGTATTACCTTGTTACCGAGCGGCCGCCCCGCCCCCGCCATCACGGCCGCGCCGTCGTCCCTCCTCCCCGTCCCCAGATGCCTGCCGGCCTCGGTCGTCGTCACGGCGGACGACAGGAGGAGGACGACGCACAGGAGCGTGACGACCACGCCGGCCGTGGTGCTAGCCTTCGCCATGCACACGTACTATGCTACTCGATCGATCCCGGGCCGGCTACGAGGACCGCACTTCGTCGTCCCTGATGCTCCGCCGAGGCGAGAGTGCGTACGGTGGTGGATCAAGTGGAGGTGCCCGACGACTCCGATGCTCCTCGAACGGCACGCGCGGGTTTATATAGGCGCGGCGCGGCGCGGGCGAGCGGCGGCCTGGGTCGATCGCCCTCGAAGAGCCGCGCGCGCGGTGGTGGTAGGCCAGGGCTATAGCTAGTGCTCGCTGACCCGATCGGTTCGCGCGGCGGCGGTAAGGTCAAATCCATATCGGTTTGGTGGCCTCTGCACTGCACTACTGCTCCGGCCGGCGGTCCATGACCGGCCATGCTCGCGTTTGCGTGCGTTTTGACCTGGCCGGCTGGCAGATCGCGCGGCGCACCTTGCATTGGGGGGTGTGCATTGGCGCGCACTCTGCGTGCGTGTGCGTGCGTGCGCATACATATATGCCGATGACGTGGGCTCAGCTGGCTAGCGGCAGGCGGCAGAGCCCCTGTGGCGGTGCGCGCTCGTTCTGACGACGGAAAGGACACATCTGCCACTGCCAGAGGGAAAAAAATTTGTTGCAGCCGGGCTGCAAACCAGGCCGTTTGCAGCCCCTCACAAAAATGAGGATAGACCCCACCTGCAGGTCAATAATACAACAAAAACGTTATCTGGTGGACCTGCAGGTGGGGCCTATCCTCATTTTTGTGAGGGGCTGCAAACGGACTGGTTTGCAGCCCGGCTGCAACAAATTTTTTTCCCTGCCAGAGCCTCTGAACGTGCGGGGCGGTTTGACTCTCTTGCTGAGCGTGAGCGGATAGCTGTTGACTCTTTACCGGACGGGAGGCGCGCTGGTCGGCCGTCGGCGTCGACACCAGTAGGAGTACCGGTAACGACGGCTACGCAAACAGTTCTTCTATATAAATATACAAGCAAACTACCTGATCAATTAGATCGTGATTCAACTGTAAGTCATATTTAACACTTAAACCCTTCCACACACCAGCTCAATAATTTTTATGAAAAAACCCTAACAAATTATGGTTCTATTATGGTTGGATCGTAATCTAATAGATCAGATGATTTTTCTTGCACGCTTGCACAGAAACACTGTTTATATAGCAGTCGTTGCCGTACCACAATGCATGATGGATGAGAGCAATTGATTAGTCGTCGCCAAAGAGCCGCCTGACTCATTCACGCAAAGGAGCTAACCTGACTGTTCCGTTTCACCATGGCGGTCATCGCTCATATATCGCTGTCATCATAAATAAAATAACAAAAAAACTATAATCGGTACTTAGTACATTATTAACTAGTTTCCCATGTATGGTTACGATTAATATATACTTCCTCCGTTTCTTTTTATTAGTCGCTAGATAGTACAAAATTGCACTATCCAGCGACTAATAAAAAGAAACGGAGGGAGTATCATATATGGATTCTTTTTGCAACACAAATCAACGTGAGATGTAGTGGTTAAAGATGAGTGCTCTCCTTCCGGAGACCACCACATGTTACAATCATAATAAGTGCATTTTTATATTTTTACGCGCGTAGTGTGGGGACAGGAAACGACGCATAAAGAAAACCCGCACTTTATAATAGTACTACAGTTGGTCATATATTGCTTTGGTCTCTATATATTACATGGGTAATTTTGTTTCAATAAAATATAAAATTATATATATTTTATTGGTTAGATAGATGTAGCTAACAACTAATGTTCAAATTTTTATTGTATATAAATTTACTTTATTTTTTATTACGTCGAAAAAAAAGAATGGCGACGCGCGACGACCGAAACTGGACATGGTAGAGATAACGACTTGAAATCGTGAACAGATTAGCGGTGCATGCCGACATCAATCTGAAAAAAGACAATACTATGGTACCCCGTACCCCAACTGAAGTTACTGAAGACAGCAAGGTGGGCTATACAGGCCCAAGATGGCAACAAACTGCAGAAAAAGGGAATGTACGAGTAGAGGCCCATCCAAACTTTTGCCCGTCTCTGATACACAGTTTTGGTGTGCCATACTGCCATGTATGGGTTGCTGTGGTTCCAAATTCTACATGACAACTCCTCCGAAACTTTTGATACACGTTACATTAGTCTTGGAGTGATTTGCATGCATGCAAAGACGTCCTAACTCAGTCTGGAAACCTTCTTGGCATTCAAAATCACTTTCCAAAGTTGCAGAGTCCTCAGAAAGTGCCAAGACTTGAACTGAAACTCTGAATCGACTTTCCAGTTTTGTGTACCTCTCTTGGATCCTTCACTATTTTAAACCAGCTCGAATCTCACCATGGTCCTTTAATCAAAATATATTATCTCGTGAAGCTCTACAATCTCTAGTAAGGAACTTCGACTTGGCTCCACATGATTTCGCGAGAAATTGGAGGACGAGCAAGGCGGTTGCAGACCACCCTGCGGTCTCACCGCGACCATCCGTGGCCGCCCGCTGGCCCGCGCAGCAGGCTGCTTATGTTTTATCAACAATCCAATTATATCTACAGTTTTGGTATTAGCCTTACCTGAGCATTGCTTATCTGCATTTTTTCTGATGTAACAATGTATCTCCCGAGGCAAACTCAAAGTAAAAAGGTCTGAAACTTTTTAGAATCTACTTCCACTTCTGTGGCATTTGTATTATAAATAAATAAATAAACTAATTGCAGCGGATTCTTTACTGACTTCTTTTTTGAACTTTGAAATTGTTTAGCGTAGATATAACTCTCTTCGACCTTTGGCTTATATTTGCCAATAAGATTTTTCTAGATACTAGCACGAATGGTTTCATCCTAAAAATAATTGTTGATTTTGCAATCAGTATGTAAACATGCCAAATGTTACTTTTATCTATCTGAGAAAAACGATTTAACAATCAATACTTAAACAAGCGCACGCACAGACATGGTTGGACCATGGGGCATGGGCATGTACAGTGGTGTTTAATATGGAGGCTCTTAAGGTGTTTAAGGGGGTTATTTGCAAAAAAATCTTAGAGTCGTCTCTCCGTGAAGAGACGCATCTGCCTCGTAAACCAAGTAGCAACAGACGCTTCATTTCCCACTGTACGAATTTGTCGTCTGTTCTATCGATCTAATGCTATACAAATACATTTAATTCTGTATTTATTAATAGACTACGTTTATAAACACTCTACTGTACAATAGAGTCTCTTAGTTGTCTCCTGTGCTTGGAGAACCGTTTTGGTGTCTCTCCACTGTACATGCCCTTAGGCTGATTCTCTCTTTTTGTATTTGTGTTATCGGAAACATATCCGTGCAATCAATTATATTCGTGAAACGTGCAATCTAGCAATTTAGTGCATTCAATTAAAATCTAGTGGTGACTGCTATTTTAAATTTAACTCCCTCCACCTGAACCTTAGTACCTCTTTTACATTTAACCTCTTCTATACGAAACCATTGGGTCTTGATCGGATGTTCAGGATGATTTGATTGCACGCTTGCACCAAATAAGTAATTGCATATGATGTCTTATAGTGACTATAATGAACTATCAGGAGCTAGTTTTCGATCATGTTAGCTTCTGACGCCACCAAATAACCATCGAAAGTTAGAAAACTTGTTTGTTTCTTTATACTGTTTGTCGTCAAAAGTTAGCTAAAACTGTCGAAAGTTAACAAGCCAAATTTCATTAGTTGTAGCTAACTTTCATGCCTTGCCGTTCGAGGTTTTTTTGTGTGTCCCTTTTATAGTTTTTCCTAGTTGTCACTTGTACCTACTTCTCTTGAGAATTTTCTTCTGGTGCGATAGACAAGGCTAGTAGTTTGGTAATCCAACCCATCTAGAAGAAGTAGGCAAGCATCCGTTTCCCGAGTAACGTCGAGAGCGTGGAACAGTCGTCACCGCTGCGAGAGCACCAGTAGGTTGTGCAGCCGAACCGACTTTTCTTTCGCTCGTCCTTGCAATTTTTAGTAACCTCTTCAAAATTTATAGAACAAATGAAAAATTATGGGCCTAAGCTATAAAACGTCAACATAGACACATTTGTGCTATCTATTGAATCTATCGTAAAAAAACAGATTTCTACAAGCTAGCCTTAAGGAAACAACTAGTAAAATACATATAATGATAGTTTTCTTAATCTAATATTACTGTAAGTAATTCGAAAAAGATATATTTCAAATAATCTTATATTTATAATGGTATGAGAAAAAGAACTACAATGTTGTAATTGATTACTTTTTTCATTTAGAATTATTCAGAGCGTAAAACTTATGTTTGAATATTAATGATTTTAAAATTTATTTTTTAAATGGTCTTAGACAGAAGTCTTTAATTTTTTAAATCATATTTGTTTAAAATGGTCTAAACAAAAGGTTTAATATTCGAAAACATATACAACATTTTAGTTCATTGTTTTTTCTATTTAAAAATATTTAGAACTTGAACATTATGTTTGAATATTAATGATTTTTAAAATTTATATTTTCTAAAACTTCTCAAATGATCTTGGACAGAAAAAATAAACAAGAGCAAAATTATAATTCTTGACGAGATATGTAGGTAACAAAATTATGTTTGAATTTAAGATTATATCCAGAAGTTTTTTAAAAAGACTCTCTAGATCAATAATGTAGGTAACAACTCACCATGTTGAATTAGTTTGTGACGATGTCATAATTTTGAGATCGAGTTGTACAAGGGAGATGAAAACAAAAAAAGGAAAAAATTGACTGGCCTCACTCAAATTGATGACATGACAAGTTTTAACATATTTAGAAAGATTAGTTTTTTTCCTTTCTATTATATTATTTAAAGACTTGCTAAATATAAGATTTAGGTCGTACTAGAGAATTATACATTTCTGTATTGGAGCTGCTATAACGGTTCTATAAATGAGGCGTCTGTAAAATTGTTTTGATTTTCTAGACAGAAATTAAAAAAAAAAACAAGTAGTAATAGGTCGATACTAAAACGACGTGTGCACTTATACTAGTAGATGACGTACGTACGTGGCGCCGTCGACGTGTCACTGTCGTGATCCGCTCCACCCGCCGGGACTGGGCAATCTGGTCCCCGCGTGAGGCTCACGTGGACGCGCATGCACAGTCTGACGCGCACGGCGGCCGGTCGCGTTCACTGCAACAAGGTAGCTAAAGACGGCGTACGTGTCGGCCGGCGGCCTGGACTAGCTCTTCTAGCTCGTTCGTAGCACGCAGGGCGCAGTCGCATATATGCATGTATGCATGCAGCTGCGTCTTCCCTCTCCTATAGTTATGTGGTAGGGACGATGGATCGACGTGTAGGCCCTGACATGCATGCATCGTCATGCGTGTGCATACATACGTGGTGCGTTAGCTAGCGTTTACACATACACCGTCCGGCCGGTCGTCGTGTGTGTACGCCGCCGGCCCGCCAGTGCAGTGCATCGGCAGCGAGAACGGCGGAGCTGACTAGTCCGGCCGGCTGCCCCGCGCACGTGGCCTTGACGAGGCTGAGGCGCTGAGCCAGCCAGCGCGACGGTCACGGTCTAGCTAGCTAGGGAGAAGGCCGGCCATGCATATATGTTCCTACTAGGTAGCTAGCTGCGAGCGCGGCTGGCACGTATGTACTCTCGCGGCAACCGGCGGAGTCATCAGTCATCACCAACAACGGTCATGTGTGTGTGGAGCTAGCGTGTGCATCGTCACCAACTAACTCACGATGGAGATAATTAATAGTACAGTACGATGTATCTTGGTGATAGATAAGGTTCTATCTCCATTGCCCATGCATGCATGGCTATCTATCGTTGTTATTGAAGCTCTGGAGAAATCTTGACATGAGCAGGAGTAGACAATAAGGGCTCTGGTCTGGCTCGGCTCAATGCATCCACGTTCATCGGTCCAACACACCAAGTACCCAAGTACCAGCTAGAGTCGTATCTTCTTGTAACAGAGAGTCCAAAATGGATAGGACACTAAGTTGTATTAAAATCAAACTTTCAATTATATGACCAAAGTGCCCGTACATACATATTTCCTATTTATAAGTATAGAGTATAAATCACAAAGACGAATCTTTGTGCGTTATGTTGGTTCGATTGGTGTAAAATGTGTTTGAAGTCAATAACTATGGTAGTTAGAATCCTGGTTCGTGCATAGTTTTAGCTTTTGTACCCACCATTACGATATAGATAGTAGACAAAAGAATTATTATATATTTTTGAAGTGCCTAAAATAGGGTCCTTAGTTCATGGACATGTAATGCTTGCTTATATATCCTGCTAGCTAGCTGCTACCCTTGTTCCTTGGCAATCTCCTATGCTACCAACTCACTCGTATACAAGGCACTCGCGGTGCCATGGATCCGAACCTTAAGCTAGTCCTCACGACAACGAGGTTTCCACGAACACGACGATGCCAAGTGGGAGCGCCGATTTGCCGACCTCCACCTCGCCCAACTCTACTCTAGGCCGTCTACATGCACCGACTCGGCGTCTGATGTTCGACAGCGCGCCTCGATGATGATTTGGAGATCTACGTCAAGCACGACCATACGTGGTGCCGCCCTAGAATTGAATGAAGTTGCATGCTATGCTACCATGAAGTTGCATGCTATGCTACCATGAAGCTGCATGCTATGCCATTTCCCAGAACATTTTGTTGCTATATACATTTAGATGCTCTATCGACAGAATAATTCTCGTGTTCGTGTGTCTGCATGTGCATAGATCGCCGTCGTCGTCGCCATCGCCATTTCCGGCATATGTCCCGACCTAGGTTATATATATATAATTAGAGAAAAGAATTATTATATATATTTGAAGTGCCTAAAATACAGTTGTTAGTTCATGGACATGTAATGCTTGCTTATATATCCTGCTAGCTAGCTGGTACCCTTGTTTCTCAGCAATCTCCTATACTACCAACTCACTCGTTTACAAGGCACTTGCGGCGCCATGGATCCGAACCTTAAACTAGTCCTCAACAACAATGAGGTTTCCACAAACACGACGACGCCAAGCGGGAGCGCCGATTTGCCGACCTCCGCCTCGCCTAGCTCTACTCTAGGCCGTCTACATGCACCGACTCGACGTCCGATGTTCGATAACGTGTCTCGTTGATGATTTGGAGATCTATGTCAAGGGCAACCGTACGTGGTGCCGCCCTAGAATTGAATGAAGTTGCATGCTATGCTACTATGAAGCTGCATGCTATGCCATTTCCCAGAACATTTTGTTGCTATATACATTTAGATGCTCTATCGACAGAATAATCATCGTGTTCGTGTGTCTGCATGTGCAGAGATCGCCGTCGTCGTCGTCGCCATCACCATTTCCATCATGTGTCCCGACCTAGGTTGTAGATAGACGGTTATTTCTTGCAACAGTTGAGTTGGTGGTGTACTTTCGTCTGACTATATATATATGAGAAAAGAATTATTATATATATTTGAAGTGCCTAAAATATAGTCGTTAGTTCATGGACATGTAATGCTTGCTTATATATCCTGCTAGCTAGCTGGTACCCTTGTTCCTCGCCAATCTCCTATGCTATCAACTCACTCGTCTACAAGGCGCTCGCGGCGCCATGGATCCGAACCTTAAGCTATTCTTCAACAACAACGAGGTTTCCACAAACACGACGACGCCAAGTGGGAGCGCCGATTTGCCGACCTCAACCAGCTCTACTCTAGGTCGTCGACATTGCACCGACTCGACGTCTGATGTTCGACAATGCGCCTCGCTGATGATTTGGAGATCTACGTCAAGCGCGACCGTACATGGTGCCGCCTTAGAATTGAATGAAGTTGCATGCTATGCCATTTCCTAAAACGTTTTGGTGCTATATACATTTAGATGGTCTATCGACAGAATAATCCTCATGTTCGTGTGTCTGCATGTGCAGACGTCGCCGTCGTCATCGTCGCCAACGCCATTTCTGGCATGTGTCTCGACCTAGATTGTAGATAGACGGTTATTGCTTGCAACAGTCGAGTTGGTGGTGTGCTTTCGTCTGACTATATATACACACATGCATGATGCATGGGCGCCGTTCACATATAAAAAAACGTCTTAAAAACATGCGCACATATATAGTTCCATGGAGAGAGGTCTACCAAAGAAAGTGAAAGTCAAAACTAGCTAGGAGAAGCACGTAATCCCACGTGGACGTCAAAAAGGAAGTTAAAGCCAGAACAAGCAACTATATATATATATATATATATATATATATATATATATATATATATATATATATATATATATATATATATATATATATATATATATATATATATATATATATATATTAACTTTAAAATAATCCTATATACATTGATATGATGATCTATTTAGTATAAGACGGTTTCAACAAACAGCTCTCAAAACTGTTGGGAAAGCTTAACCTAGCTACACAATACCTAACAGACTTTAAACGGAAGGAGTGCTAGCTACGGCGCAACGACAAATGTCCAAAACGAGGATTCAAAACGAGGAGTGTTCGTATATCCAAAACGAGTGCCGCGCACACATACGATCCAACAGCTTCTGCAGTTGCTTCATAGCGACGCAAGCCACCAGCTAGCCGTGTCACCATCGGAGGAGCAGGACATCATGCACACCACAGCCACAGCAACGTACACACCGGAACGCCAAAGCTAGCTAGCACGAGAGCGACGACTGGCCGGTACGGTTCTCCTTCACAGAAAAAAACAAGGCTACACTGATCCAATTCACGTTCAAGCTAGGAGATGCATATTGCTCTCGTGTTTTTTACGAGACGCCATGCATGCCACAGCAAAACAAACCAAAAAAAAGGTTTCTCCGATGATCGCAAACGTACTGTACTACCATCGTCAGGGGCGTCGCAACACGCTCAACTAACGTACCCATCTGTGGTGCCGTCTGCACAACCAACTTGCATTGCACTTTGCCCGCATGCATGTAGCAGTTTCCATGCCACGTGCACGACCACAGAAACGTCCGG
Organism: Zea mays; assembly: GCF_902167145.1. Classification (NCBI taxonomy): domain Eukaryota; kingdom Viridiplantae; phylum Streptophyta; class Magnoliopsida; order Poales; family Poaceae; genus Zea; species Zea mays. The sequence continues at coordinate 175,768,974 of NC_050101.1, read as the reverse complement.
TGACGCTCGTTCACTGCCCACTTGGATATGCGGCAGGAGATGGAGATGTGTATCGGCATTGCCGACATGGTTGTTTTTTTTTGCCTACGGTCGTTACCTGCCCCGCTATCAAGTGTGCATTCTCGTCGTATTAAGGATGGTAATGTATCGTGATTTAAATGGTTCTTTACAAAATGTTAAGGTCTTAAATAAATTTTAGTTCAAAAATAAATAAAAATAGAGCATGATCCTAACTTGATTCGATTCTTAAATTTTATAGTTTAAAACTTAGAGCTCATTGTCAACCTTACGCCGCCTCAACGTTAAACCGAGTCCGTGTTTATGAGATTTATTTGAAGCCTGCCTGACTTGGGACGATATACAATATACCATACATGTTTGATGGTTTCGTGTCTCTGTTGTTCTAGGTCCAATACATATTTTGATCGGTTGACTTGATGAGAAAGAAGTCGAAAAATCAAAAATAAAAACTTATATAGCAAGTGAGATCCGATTTTGTTCATATAAGTATCATAGACATAAAAGTGAAACCGGTTTCTTAATTGCATGTATTGGTTAAGAGATATAAAAAGAGAATTAATTAAAACCAACTCGGTTTCCATGCTTAGCCTGACTGAGTCCGTGCTTAGCATCTGATCGACATAACAAGGCCCCTTCACGATGTCGACTTTGAGTAGGATGCCAAGATGTCGGTGATAGTGGAAACACTTGCAATCGAGCTGTACTAGATGGGGGTGCAAACACAGGTTGCTCTTTTTAAACACTTGCAATCAAAGGTCCGAGAGCTCTTTTTAAACCAACTCTCTTGTGGACCCTTCTATGTTGCTCTACTCCTTTCTTTTATAGCACAAGCGAGGAGAGAATGACATATGCCTATTGGGTAGAGGATCTTGATTAACAGATTCTCAACTACTCCTATATTGTCATTGACATGGAGTCATACATGGTGACTCATCTTAGATGTGCCACATTGTTGAGTCTATCGTGTTGTAGCGCTAGATATGCCCTGTCAAAGTGGCAAGTACTAGAGCCCACACCACCATTGGGTACGATGTAATTGGTAACTAGTGAAGCAGACTATACTTTATAACATTGCAGGTACGCTAGCACGTTCAAGAGTGTCTATAGGGATGATGGCACATACTATATAGTGGTCTTCAGTATGCCTATATAGTGCTCTAGGACGCTCCGGCTCTAGAGCCGACCGTTGCCTAACAAGACACGTTCACAAGTGCAATGGCTCTGGCTATTCCGCCGTAAATTCCGCTATCCCGGTCGACAAGCTCCCTCCTAAGAGCCGCCTAAAGGTGACTAGTCATCGATAGAGTGGCGCGAAGAGCCGAAGCTGGAGCGTTCGGGAGCTCTACCAAAGAGACCCTATAGTACAAAATTATGTAGCAGTTTCCATGCCACGTGCACGACCACAGAAACGTCCGGTGACGCTCGTTCACTGCCCACTTGGATATGCGGCAGGAGATGGAGATGTGTATCGGCATTGTCGACATGGTTGTTTTTGTTGCCTACGGTCGTTACCTGCCCCGCTATCAAGTGCGCATTCTCGCCGTATGTATTAGGGGCAGTAATGGATGTGACCAAATAGTTCTTTACAAAAATATCAAGGCTTTAAATAAATTTTAATTGAAAAATAAATAAAAATAGAGTTCAATCCTAACTTGATCTGATACTTAATTTTTATAGTGTAAAATTTAGAGCTCATTGGCACCCTTACGCCGCCTCAACGCCCAAACCGAGTCCCTATGTATGAGATTTATTTGAAGCCTGGCTGACTTGGGACGGTATACAATAGACCAGACATGTTTGATCGGTTTCATTTCTCTGTTGTGATAGGTCCAATACATATTTTGATTGGTTGACTCGCTGAAAAAGAAGTCGAAAAATAATAAATAAAAACTTATATAGCAAGTGAGATCCGATTTTGTTCATATAAATATCAAAAACACAAAAGTGAAATCAGTTTCTTAATTGGATGAAGTCAAGAGATATAAGAAGAGAATTAATTAAAAACAGGTCTCGGTTTCCATGCTTATTAGCCTGACTGAGTTCGTGCTTAGCATCTGATCGGCATAACAAGGCTCCTTCACGATGTCGACTTTGAGTAGGATGCCAAGATGCCGGTGATTGTGCAAACACTTGCAATCGAGGCATCGAGCTGTACTAGATGGAGGTGCAAACCCAGGTTGCTCTTTTTAAACACTTGCAATCAAAGGTCCGAGAGCTTTTTTTTAAACCAACTCTCTTGTGGACCCTTCCATGTTGCTCTATTTCTTTCTTTTATAGCACAAGGGAGGAGAGAATGACATATACCTATTGGGTAGAGGATCTTGATTAACAGAATCTCAACTACTCCTATATTGTCATTGACATAGAGTCATACATGGTGACTCATCTTAGATGTGCCACATTGTTGAGTCTATCGTGTTGTAGCGCTATATATGCCTTGTCAAAGTGGCAAGTACTAGAGCCCACGCTACCACTGGGTACGATATAATTCGTAACTAGTGAAGTAGACTATATAACATTTCAGGTACGCTAGCATGTTCAAGAGTATCTATAGGGATGATGACACATACTATATAGTGGTCTTCAATATGCCTATACTTTATTATTTATTGTTATCTTATAACGTACCATTTTTTTTATCATTGACTGGCTATATAAATAACTTTAAATTGTTAATTGGCTTTATGTCAACACAAGCCATATTTTATCGGATTTATGATTTTGTTTAATGAAATCTTTATTTTTGGAACTGAATATTACGGATGGTGCCTAACAACTAAAACAGACTAAAAATATGATTAAAGCTCCAACGAGAAAACATGTTGAGAAGTCGCTATAGGTTGTAGCGACAAAGAGACTCTTAAGACAATTTCTATCCGTGTTATTTATCTTATCTTTTATTTTTAAACTCTACTTTGTAAAAAAATGCAATCTATGTGCGTCTTTGAGAGAGCTCTGGGAAGCTTCGGCTCTCGACCGATCGTTGCCTAATAAGACACGTTCACAAGTGTGATGGTTGTGGTTATTTCGTAAATTCCGCTCTCCCGGTCGACAGCTCCCTCATAAGAGCCGCCTAAAGGTGACTCGTCATAGATAGTGGCGCGAAGAGCCGAAGCTGGAGCGTTCGGGAGCTCTACCAAAGAGACCCTATAGTATAAAATTATGCAAAACTGTGTTTCGCAGGAACATATATATGGCATGCTATCCTACCTCCAAGTGGCCAAGTGTCACTCACTCGCACAGCACTAAGCTAAATAGCTTATTAAGGTGCATGCCCAACTTCTTGTTAAAGATATATGCCTGCACCTGCATTGCGCTGCAAATTCTTGTCAGTACAGCTTGTGATGTCCTGGGCGGCTGGCGCCTATATATTGGAGACCCATCATCATAGATCACCACAAGGGCAGACGCGCAACGCCTCCCCCCTGTCTGTGTGTCTCGACTAGCTTCCCGAGCTGCACTGCTCTGTTTCGCTGACTGCTGCAGCTGACGAGCCGAGCTGAGCTCAGCCTGCTCCCACGACGTACACGCAGGCTCACCACACCACACCACACCACAGGCCAGCCATGGTGGCGATCACGGCGCCGAGCTCGATCGAGCAGATCCCGCTGATGCGGTGCCCCAGGGCCAATGCGGTGCAGCAGGCGGGCGCGGCCGTCCCGTGCGTGGACCTGTCGGCGCCGGGCGCGGGCGCGGCGGTGGCCGACGCGTGCCGCAGCGTGGGCTTCTTCAGGGCGACGAACCACGGCGTGCCGGCGCGCGTGGCCGACGCGCTGGAGGCCCGCGCGATGGCCTTCTTCGCGCTGCCCGCGCAGGAGAAGCTGGACATGTCCGGCGCCGCCCGGCCCCTGGGGTACGGCAGCAAGAGCATCGGCGCCAACGGCGACGTCGGGTGGCTGGAGTACCTCCTCCTGTCCGTCAGCGCCAACACCGTGAAGATCTCGTCGCTGCCGCCCTCGCTCCGGTACGTGAGTTGTTGTTGTTGCCTCGTCTTCGCCGTGGCTCACTCGGCGTCGGCGGGTATGAATGATATGAATGATGCAGGGCGGCATTGGAGGAGTACACGGCGGCGTTGAGGGAGGTGTGCGGGCGGGTGCTGGAGCTGATAGCGGAGGGGCTGGGCGTGGAGCGGTCCCTGCTGCGCGCGATGGTGGTGGGGCGGGAAGGCAGCGACGAGGTGGTGCGGGTGAACCACTACCCGCCCTGCCCGCTGCTGCCGCCGGTGGACTGCGGCGTGACGGGGTTCGGGGAGCACACGGACCCGCAGATCATCTCCGTGCTCTGGTCCAACCGCACTGCGGGCCTGCAGATCAAGCTCCGGGACGGCAGGTGGGTCCCCGTGCCCCCCACACCGGAATCCCTCTTCGTCAACGTCGGAGACTCGCTGCAGGTATGTATTAAAGTAGGTCACCTTTTTTTTTTAATTTTTCCTGTGCACGCACGCACGCACGCATGCGTCTGGTACTCAGTGCGGTGTGCCTGCTCTGCTGCGGTGCTGCTCCCTGTGCTGTGTGCGGCACGGCAGATTATTCAGCTTGCTCAGCTCACCCCATCCATCCACAGGTTCTGACGAACGGGCGGTTAAGGAGCGTGAAGCACCGGGTGGTGGCGCCGGCGCCGGCGCCGGATGGCGCGCGGTCCCGGCTGTCCGTGATCTACTTCGGCGGGCCGGCGCCGTCGCAGCGGATCGCGCCGCTGCCGCAGGTGATGCGGGACGGGGAGCAGAGCCTGTACCGGGAGTTCACGTGGGCCGAGTACAAGCGCGCCATGTACAAGACCCGCCTCGCCGACCACCGCCTCGGGCCCTTCGAGCTGCGCGCCAGCACCAACGGCGGCAACAGGCCCGGCGAGCCCGCGGCGGGCAGCGCGGACCCGGCGCACTGCAGCGGCGGCAGCGCCTGCGGCATGCCGCAGCCGCAGCAGGTGGCGCGGGTGCACTAGACTACGCTGGCTTTGGCTTGGACATGGTTAGCAGTGCCAAGGCTAGCTCGCCTCCTAGGCTGAGCTGCTGCTGCTCCCTGGTCCATGCCCCATGGAGCCGAAGTGCACCTGGCTCTCTATCTCGCTCCTCCGATCCGTCGCTTTTGTTTAACCCATATCGGGTAACTGAAATGTAGCAGTAATATCCGGTGGGCTGGCCGGTCCACGACAGGAAGCCTGTGACCTGCCTGCTGCTTCTGGCTGCAGGCTCTCTGTGCGCCGCCAGAGACTGACCGCTGCCCTGCAGCAGCCTGCATGCGTGTACTACATGGCCGTCCTTGTAAAAACCTCCCTCCCTCCCTTCCCGTAGTAGTGCTAGCTGTTGACTTGTTCTAGTAATGTTGTTTGTTTGTGCATATTATGCCTGCCGCCGTCAAAGCCAATTTTGTTGCTTTTTTACTGGTACCACTTAACTACGCTATATGTTTCAAACGGCAGCCTGGCAGCCAGCTCGCATGTGCCACAGGCCCACAGCGTTGCTAACTCCTCCTACTGATAGGCTACCACTGCATAATCAAGTAAGCAATGGATTATGCGCCAGTTGACTCATAAAAAAGAAAAGATTCAGGTCCTAGCTAAAATTCATCTAGGGCAACGTTACGGGTCAGCACAGCTTGAGTCAACTAAAATTCATCCTTACTTCTGTTTACAAAAAAAAAAACAACACTTGAACATCCCATCATGCACTTAAAATAAAATTCATCCTAACCTCTAGTGATGCATGTATATCATCCCAACTAGAGATGGCCAAACGGGCCGCTCAGCCCGCTAGGCACGATTATAAAACCGGGCCGGACCGACTAAGCACGTGGACTCAATTTCCTGTCCGAGCCTGACCCGTATTGGGCTTAAACGGGCTGGTCCGGTCCGTATTGGACTTAAACAGACTGGCTCAGCCTATTTAACACGAAAAAAGCGGACCGAAAAGCGGGCTATGCGGGCCGGTAAGCACGTTTTAGTGTAAAAAAGCGGGCTTAACAGGCTTAGAGGTAAACAGGTCGTGCCTATCTGAGCTCGACCCACTTATTCGTGACGAACCGACCCGGGCCCGCATAGAACCGGGCCGTGCCGAGCTCTCGGACCGAGCCCAAACAGCGGGCTTCGTGCCGGGCTCACGGACCTCGTGCTTATTGGCCATCTATACTCCTAACACTTAACATCTAGGGAGCCGTGCTTGCATTGGCTTGGCTTGCTCCATATTTGGCGGAGCCAGCGTCCCCTCATTCTACTAGCGTTGGCAACAGAGGACTGCTTGCTGTCGACGAGCCTGTGTGCACCACTACGGGCAAATTAGAAAGTGGGTAAGTACCACTACCGTGTGGGACCGACAGGTTCATCCACGCTCGCCGCGTGCATTAACTGCCGACGCGATGGGAGACACGGGACCGGCCGCGGCTGCGCGCCTTGCAAGATGTAGGCGACGGACCGGACAAACACAGACACACTATGGAGTAGGAGTGGTACGTGTACATGCTCCGCAACGCTCGCTTGTATGGTCCACCGATTTACGGTCTTTCTTTCTTTTTCCCCCCACCTTTTCTATGTTATTTACTTTATATACACGCTCCATGTCCCAAATTAAATACGCATCTCACCTACTAGAAAGATAGGGATTATTGAGTTTGATCGAATACATAAAAAGATCTCGCTAACATATCTGTGACAAAAAAAAAAGATCCAAGGAGTGATGGGCAACCTTAGGACATGTACAACGCCCTTTAACGCTCAGTGTCTTCTACAGTGTCTAGCTAGGGGGTTAAACACACAAAACAAATTCGAGACACGGTTCTTCACCAAGCCACGTTTCTTGCACTCAGCTCGAAACCAGGACACGGAGCTATGCCTCCGTTGTATCGTATCCATCGGCTCTTCTCATATGTGCTGCTCCTAGTGCAAGGACACGACAAGAATATGAAGTATTAATTAAGGTATAATTTTTTAGATACAATCCTTTGTACTAAACCGTGTCTTAGACGTGTTTTATATGTGGAGAACCGTATCATGGTGTGTACATTGCTCATGCACTTATAGTCCATAGGGCATGTACAACCCTAACACTGTTGCACGGTACTCCAAGTATAAGACACAACTAAAACACAATATAATACAATGGTCACGTCTAAAACATGTGTCTTACCATATTCGTTGTACCAATCAGAGCATTCAATAAATTAAAGTGACCAATCAGCTAGTCTAATGTCTCGAACATAGAGCTAAGATACAGTGTCTTCGTCAAGATACATGCCTTGAGTTTTTTTTACATTCACCCTCTTAGACACACTCGAAGACACAACTCAAGACACCAATTGTACATGTCCTAAGTTGACCCATTTTGCTATTAGTAAGCATGGAAGGACAAAAGACAAGTATATATGACCCACTGTCTAGTCTCCGCCTCCTGTGTAGAAAGTCACTCGTTTCCTCTTAAAGCTACCAAATATAATATAAGCCAAAAACTCTTCAAATGTGTGCCATTAAATTGTTTTGGGATATAATTTTTGTAATAAAATTATTTAGAAATATAAATATCAATATTGTTTTCAGTTTTTTTTAAAAAAAAATGAAGAAGAAGTTAAGCTTGTCGATATACGTGAGGCGCACTTTATTCCTTTTTAGGGTGAAGAGAGTAATAAATGGATAGACGTACGATGGCTGACCAGACGAGAAGAAAAAGGGAACTCCATGGTATCCACTAGAGACACGAATTTGCCACTCGTGGTCGTGCACCTGTTATTAGTCGCAGATTCTCCCAAAGAAGCCATGCATGCATGAGAGAGCCGTGCATTGACCACCAGGCGGCAGGCACGTACTCTCCGTGGTTACATGAGGGCATGAGGCTATCGTCGTCGCATGCGGCAGTTGATGGAGCACCGTACGTGCAGCTAGCTAGCTCTCCGTGCATAATCCCGTTTCATTAACTGTACGTCATGCACGTACCTGTGTGAATTGCCGTTTCTTTTTTTATGTGTCGTTTATTACATACGGTATGTTATATAGTACTACTCCACGGCAGCACACATGTGAACCCTTGTATGGCAGGCGTCCTGTGTGGTCACTGCCCCTTTTCAGATGTATGTACTAGAGAGCTGGAGGTACTGTGCATGGCCAGCACCCCTGTGCACAGTAGCACTACCGGCCTACCCCTCGATCAGTCATGTACTATATATATTTTTGGAGTTCAATCTGTTATAAAATAATAAAGGTAATTGTGTATCTGGGTATAAGAAAGCCTAGCTGTAGTCATTATTTTACTTTCCTACCTCGTTTCAACCAAAACTACAGATGATCACATCTTTTATGGGAGGTACGACATGTATATAATTGTTTTTAAAAAACATGAATCTCTTTATTCTTAACCTAATGTGTAGTTATTTTAGAGAGAAGAATCACTTGTCATCTATTTTTTTAAGAACACAAGTACTTACCACTTTTGCCGGGACACCCAGGCTTTGACAGCCTTTATTTGAGGCTGCCCAGCCCAGGACCCAGGCAAACGGAGAGAGACCAGAAAACAATCCGGTGACGCGTGGTACGGAGTGACGGTGTCGTACGTGCGTCGACGGGTCTCTACAGTATTGCAAGGGCCAAAGGGAGGCGACGGCGACGGGGAGCGGAGGCAGCGCGCGCAGGCAGCGGCACGGCATGGCAGGGTCACATGCACGCAGGCAGCAGTCGCCGTCGCCGTCGCGTCGCATCGGCCGGGCAGGAGCGGGAGGCTAGCTAGGCCAACCAGACCCGACATGACCCCGACATCGGGGGGAACTGAGGGGTAGGGGGTCGGAGGGTGCGCAACGCAACGCAACGCAAGGCATGCTAAAACCGCACGTGAAATGACGAGTACGGGGCGATCTGGAGTGGACGCCTCTGAGCGCGAGTGCGATCGCCTGGACGCATCGTACCAACCAGCCTGTTTATATGGTGGTAGATGCGGACCGACCGGCCGGAAAAGACGTGTCCGGCGTACCAAAGCGTACGTTTTAGCTCCCCGACCCCGATCAATCGTGCGTGCCACTGCTGCTGCTGCTGCATCTGCATGCACCATCGATCGCTGGATCATGATGCCGCCTGTCCGTGCGCATGCACCACAACGGCCGTCCGTTGCGTTATATATTTCGGCCCCCGCGTGTGGCCGGACTCCGACGACGACGAAGCGGCGGCGGTGCAGAAAGCATCTGTGGCCGCAAGTGGCACCAACAAGCAACAAGTCTGTGACTGGAGGCAGATAGCTAGCCTGCTGATTGATCGCGTGGTCGACTCGGTCGCCTGTGTGAGTACGTACAGTGTAGCCAGGACCAGGCCCCTACGGCGGAAACGGCGTCGAGCTGCCGGCGCCTTTCTCGGGAGCGTACAGTACAGTGTAGCTCCCGGCTGCATGCCCCAAGGAGACAGAAATGGCAGGCCGTCAACATCCATCGGTTCCTTCCTTTTCCTTTTCCTCGCACATGGGCATGGGAGGACGACCGAGGAAGTGGGTAGGGCAAGCCCTCAAGATTCACCTGTCCGGCCGGCAACACCACCACGTATTTGTTCATAACAAGTGGTCAGCAGCGGCTGTAATCCCGATGCGACGGGGCGGGCCCGCGGCGCGAATCGACCAGGACGGCCCGACCGGATCGATCGCGGACGGAGGCCCAGAGCCCACGCCCTTTTATTCGGCTTTGTGTTCGGCCCCGATCGAGAGGAGCATCAGTTGCACATAGAGATGATACCGGGTAAAAATCTGTTGGGTATCACTTACTTAAACCCACATACTCGTAAAGAAAAAAAAAATAATGTCCGCTAAAAAAACTTCTACCTATGACAGATATAAAAGTTTATCCAAACCTATGTCCATACGAGTTTCGGATACCCATCGGTTTTTCCATACCCACTAACATCAACATAAAAAAAATCATCTATAAATGATAGTCGATATATTAATGAGCCAGGATAAAAGTGGCTTACATAAAGTTTACTTCGACTAGCATATATTCAATTAATAATAAGACCATATTCAATTAACAATATTATGAGACATATTTATAAGTTATATTGATTTTAAGTCAGGTTTTAAAAAACCATGTATTTGCGGGTATGGATACCGAAGGAACAAACCCTTATCTACATATCTGTTGGGTTTCCATTTCACCCCATTAACAAATTCGTGGGTAGAAAAATTGGTCTAAATCTATGTTCTAAGGGTTAGTTTGGAAATCCCATTTTCTCAAGAGATTTCTATTTTCTAAAGGAAAATTAGTCTATTTTACCTTTGGAAAATTGAAATCGCTGGAAAAATGGTGTTTCCAAACTAGCTCTAATGGAGCAAAACCCACTTGTAGCAGGTATCTATTATCATCTGTAGTCGCACAGGCACAAACTCAAGGGAATCTCTGTCGCGACAGGATGGACCCCCACAAGCCACAACAACAACAACAAAAGGCCGGCCTGAATCCGACCGGACAAGTCAGGGAGCGAGCTAGCCTAGCGATTGAGCTTTTTCCCACACGTTGCATGCATGCGAACGCAATGCACCATGTATACACTCCCGCGTGTGCTATGCTCGCCAGTCGGCAGTCGGCAGTCGGCACTCGGCACCAGGTGAGGTAGCTCCGTAGCTAGCTAGCTAGCTCTTGTCATGTTTGAGAGATACTCCTTACGTAAACATGCATGATGCATGGGAGGTGTGACAGCCGACAGGCCGAGCGAGTAGCTAGCCTGCTGCGCGCCTCACCGCTCGTGGCCGGCCTTTTCGTCGCCAACACGTGCGCGCGTAGTACCACCGAGCTCACCCTGTTTGGATTCGTGCCGACTCCTATAATTGACTACTTCTCTCTCTTTTCTTTTCTTATTTCTTTTTAAACTTCTATACTAAATGGCCTCCAATTCCTATTTGTTGCTTTATTGAGCGCTCGGTGTCCTTCTAGCCTGAGTCGACCGAACCAAGTCTGACATGGATCCAACTAAAAATTGGACAAAAAAAACTGACAGAAATTGACCTGCGCCAAAGCCAAAGCCGACGGACGGGGTAGTATGCGTCCAAGTCCAATGCAGCTCTCCCTTTCCGTTGTCAGAAAAGAATCGTCCGAGCTGTGTTGCATGTTTGTTTAAGAATATAATCTGGTAGTTCAAAATAAATTAGATTATATAAACTGGATAGATTATAATCTAAAACCAACATGCTCTAAGGAAATGCAGCTCCAGCCGAAGAAGGTTCGATAGACCTGTTTGTTTCAGTTTATTTTTGATTATGATCGCCAGAAAGTGCTGCGAATTGCTGAACACTCAATTTTTCAGCCCGCTTTTGTGAGAACCGCTCCGGTAAAAACTATCCAAATTTAACATGAACACGGAATTGACCAAGTCGTCACGAAGGGAGTAATCTGTCACTTTTTACATCCTAAACCCTACAAATAGTTTTATCTTTTTTCGCACCTAATCTCATTAAGATTCTCACTAAAGTCAGTCATATTTTTAGAAAATCTCGTCGAAACAAAAAGGCCCATCGCCCAGGTTCGTCGTAGTCTTTGGGTCCGCGCCGGCCTTTCCTCGGCTTCGGCTCGGGTTTGAGGATGCGTCGTACGCTGACGTCCATTCGCCGTGAGCCCATTTGCGTCCGATTCAGCGGCCTGTGACAATACGGCACGGCATGCGACACAAGACATAGGCGTTTGGACAAAATTTTATTGCAGTACAAACTACAGCTTTATTATATTATTATTATTAGTTGTAGACATAAAAAAGGTTTAAAAGAAACGTACTTCGATTATTTAATAAATTTTGAGAAACGTATTCTTGGAAACTTCGTACGAGCTTGCACGCAAAAGGTTAGATTGCAAACTTAAACTAGAAAAATTCATTTGAAGTAAGACCTTTCATTTTGCATTCGTACTACAAGACAAAAGACCAGGAACTGTCTTGTAGCGCACATGCACCTGGAATTTATTATTTCGTATGATTTTTTTCAGTTTGCATTTATATCTTATTTTTTGCATGTAAGTACATATATGGTTACACATTTAGATGTATCTAGTTAATAACCAAAGTATTTTTTTTTTAAAAAAAATGTTCGCATGTTTCTACACGTAAGATATAGTTTGCACTACATATTTTTACCATATAATAACTGGCTTGAGGAAATACCATTTTTTTGGTGAAATAAAGTTTACCAAGATACACCAAACACAATGCAATTCTCGTTAACCGGTGTCCCCAGCGTCGATGTAATCGTGACTCTTTTATAAAAGCTGGATTACCTTAGTAAAAAGAAATTCAAACACAATGCAATGATCAAGGATTGACGAAGATATTCGTACCAAGAAAGGGAAGAAACCGATGCATGCCAAAACTATTAGGCTTTATTCGGTTTAGGGGGAATCTGAAAGAGCCGAATCTCCCTACATATCAAAATTCAATCTATTACATATCTAATCCACCTAAAGCTCTGTTCGGTTGGGCTGGAATTGGCCGGGGTCACGGCCTGATACATGTGTATTATTCCCGTATGGATCAAATATCAGCCCACCAAAAAAGAAGTGTTCGTTTAGCCCACGCGTGTATGTGAACCCAACATAATCCTTGTGAAAACTTTCAATCGGAATCGATCCACGAATCCATAGTTATGGAACTCATCCCGACGAGCGAGCGGATAGACGCGAGTCGGTGGCGGCATGATTCACGACGGATTCACAAGGCTCCTTCCGTTGTCGGTCACCGCCATCTTCATCAGCAAGCTTTTCTCCGGTGAGTTCGTCCGTCCCTTCTCTCCCATGTTTGTGTGCCCTCTCCTCTTGCCTCCGCACCGTTTGTTTCTCTCTCTCTCTCTCGTCCGCCGGGGACGCGCACGCGCCTGGCCGCCGGTGGCGTAGATCCAAAGCTACGTCGTGTCTTTTCGGCATCTGCATCTCATCTGATGCAAAGTTGGGCCTGTCAGTAATCTATCACTCAACTGCACAGTCTATCTTTAAGCGGGGCCAACATGCGCTCGACCTCGGAGCAGAGAAGCTTGGGGTCGTAGGCGACGACGGCGGCGATGTCGGCGTCGGAGAGACCGAGGCCCAAGATGAAGGCGAGCACGGCACCGGGTCGGGAGGGTGACTTGAGGTGCGAGAGCACCTTGGAGGCCTTGAGCGATGAGATTTCTGTTCCTGTCAACGCACACACCGCATCCATGTCTATCGTCTGTTCCGTTCAGCTCCTTTTCTCTGTAATGTTGCAGTCTACCAGAGCCCAGCTTCTAACGCAACTTCACCGAGGAAATTATTGGTCTCCTTTCACTTTGAGGTTCACCTCCGAAAGACTGAAAGAGATGTTGCGCTATGTTAATTTGACACAGGTGGTCTCGCTTTCTTCTTTCTCCGGCATCTAGGACGCCCTTGTACCACTTTGGTCTTGGGTGACAGGAATATGCCCATTGTTTGAACAACTCAGGAGATCTGGAAGCCTTATCAACTTTGGTCCCGGTCTTCCTCTCAGGTGTTTTGACTTTATATCCTGTGCTAGCAATTGAGGCGTTATGCAGTGAAGTTAAAAAAAGATCCATGTAAAAGAATGCTTATGAACTAAGTTTAGTTGCAAAGTAGTAAGTAGATTCGATCTGTACTTACTAAAAATAATGTATCCGCCCTGGATATTGTGTCTGCTTAATGTAAATTCTAGAATTAACATTTACAAGCTGCTCATCTCATCTCATTTTGCTGTGGCTGATTCCTCTGCACATGGTTACACAGTTGCAGCCAACGTTGCAGATTACTAATTTGAATATTCTATTTTTTCGTTGTAGATTGTACCCGCACCAGTTAGAGTTGGAGAAGACCAACCCCCACCGTCTTGGGACCCAATACCATCCCCGAGAGGTACTTTCTGGGACCCGGTGGCCCCTACCTTTTTGCAATGAGTACAGGGTTAATGGACCGCATTAGAAGGAGGAGACAAGAGGATGATGATGATATGGTGATGTTCTTCCTTCCCGCATTACACTTGTTGCGTTCTAGCTCTCCTAGAGGGAGGAGGGTTAAGAAGCGGCGACACACATCCAAGCTAAGTGGCGAGGAGCATGTTTCGGAGTTGTTTGAAGGGCATGTCAAGAACTGCCGAGTAGCATTTAGAATGGAACCTGGAATTTTTAGAGCCCTAGCCAACTATCTTAGGAAGGAAAGGTTGGTACGTGACACAAGGATAAAAGTTGAGGAAAAGCTCGGCTTCTTTCTATACATGATAAACCATAATGCGTCGTTTGAGGACCTGCAAGAAGAGTTCGGGCATAGTGGTGACACTTTACACCATCATATAAAGCAATTTTTTTGACATAGTTGTCCCTTCCCTTGCCAAACGATTTTGAAGCCTCCTTCTCCAATTCAAGTGCATCCAAAAATTGAAAGGAATCCTAGGTTCTATCCTTACTTCAAGGTGATGGCACTTCTATTCTTGCCCAATATCTATCCATTTTCTTATAGATTTTAGAAATTCACATATAGTTTTTTTGCAGAATTGCATCGTTGCAATTGATGGCACTCATGTTCCCATTACAATTTCACCTGACAAAGCTGCTCCTTTTAGAAACAGGAAGGGAACTCTTAGCCAAAATGTGATGGTAGCTTGCGATTTTGACCTAAATATCACTTTCATATCTACTGGGTGGGACGGATCTGCTACAGATGCTAGAGTTCTGAGATCTACAATGAACAATGGATTCCATGTACCTCCAGAAAAGTTCTATTTGGTTGATGGTGGGTATGCCAACACCACGTCATTCCTTGCACCTTATCGTGGAGTTAGATACCATCTAAAGGAGTATGGGCAAGGTCATCGTAGACCTCATAACTACAATGAATTATTTAACCATCTCCATGCCATACTGAGGAATCATGTTGAAAGGACTTTGGGGGTTGTGAAGAAGCGCTTTCCCATCCTCAAAGCTGCCACATTTCATAAAATAAGGAATCAAGTGAAGATACCAGTAGCAGCCGCTGTACTTCACAATATTATTCGATCACTCAATGGGGATGAGGAATGATTAGATAATCAACCACATAATATCTCACCACAAAACTTTGTTGATCTACCGGATGGCGATCAAGGCAACGATCAAGGAAATGTCCAAGGCAATAATCTTAGAGATGTAATAGCACAAGAAATGTGGAATGATTACCAACAACATAGAAATTAGTGGCACATGTGTTGAATGTTAAATGAATATCATTCGTAGAAATTAGTGGCACAAGAAATGTGGATTGATTATCATTCGTAGAAACTGTCTTTGTTTAATGTTGCTTTCTAATGAAAAAACATGTTCCCCACTCATTGTTGTTCTTTTAATTTTATTCCTTGTATTAGGAAGCATAAGTTGCACAATTTAAGTTCATGTTTTTTTTATTATCAAACTTATGCAACTTATCTGTGTAGCCATGTTTGGAAGGGGTTCTCCAAGAATCAACATGCTCTTATCAAAAAGTGCAACAAAGAAGCCTTCTCCTAAAGCTGGTGATCCAAGAAAGCATGGAGGTTCTCCAAAAGGTATGCAAGTAGACAAATCAAGAGAAATTAAGAGCCTCTTGGAATTCTGCAACTGGTGTTTCTTCCTTGTCTTATGTAGAGAAATTAAGAGCCGCTTGGAACTCAACTCTAGAGAAGACTCTTGTGGACCTCTTGATAGTCACCTAGAGGGGGGGGGGGTGAATAGGGCGAAACTGAAATTTACAAATATAAACACAACTCCAAGCCGGGTTAGCGTTAGAAATATGATCGAGTCCGCGAGAGAGGGTGGAAAACAAATCGCAAGCAAATAAGAAGTGTGACATGCGGATTTGTTTTACCGAGGTTCGGTTCTCGCAAACCTACTCCCCGTTGAGGAGGCCACAAAGGCCGGGTCTTTTTCAACCCTTTCCCTCTCTCAAACGGTCCCTCGGACCGAGTGAGCTCTCTCTTCTCAATTAAACGGGAACAAACTTCCCCGCAAGGACCACCACACAACTGGTGTCTCTTGCCTTGGTTACAATTGAGTTGATCGCAAGAAAGATTGAAAGAAAGCACGATTGCAAAAGCCAAGCGACAAGAGCGACAAATAACACACGGATCACTTTCTCTCTCAAGTCACTAATCACTAATGATCTCTTTTCTCAATTGTGAAACTTGGAGAGATGGAGGCTTTGAATGTGTCTTGGAATGGATTGCTAGCTCTTGTATTGAATGTTGAAGGTTGGAATGCTTGGATGATGTGAATGGAGGTGGTTGGGGTTGTATTTATAGCCACCAACCACTTCCTAGCCGTTGCTCCATTCTGCTGAGCGCGGACGGTCTGCCCGCCTGGTCCGGACGGTCCGCCCCTGTAGATCAACGGCTGAAAACGCAACGGTCAGCAGTAACGGCTATATCAACGGCTATATTGCATTTAATGTGACGTCAGATGTCAGATAAAGCCAGTCGCGGACGGTCCGGTCGTGCACCCCGGACGGTCCGCGAGGCCGCTATAATTCATTTTTCTGAACCCGTCACCTTCGGGTTTTTCGGTTTCTCACCTACCGGACGGTCCGCGCCTTTAGCCGGAAGGTCCGCGCGAGGGCTCGGACGGTCCTTGCTTTTCCTCCGGACAGTCTGTAGTGTAGACTTGTATTTTTGCATTGGTTCTGCCCGAAGGTTATCCTGGTGTCGCGGACGGTCCGCCGCAGGGGCCCGGACGGTCCGCGCTTGGTCTGTTTTTCCAAAAAGCTTCTCCTGTCCGGAATAATCTACGATATTCCGGACAATCGGTTTAGTATAGTTGTAGATGAACCTTTGGCACCTGTAGAACATATAATCTAGAGCAAACTAGTTAGTCCAATTATTTGTGTTGGGCAATTCAACCACCAAAACTATTTAGGAACTAGGTGTAAGCCTAATTCCCTTTCAATCTCCCCCTTTTTGGTGATTGATGCCAACACAAACCAAAGCAAATATAGAAGTGCATAATTGAACTAGTTTGCATAATTGTAAGTGCAAAGGTTGCTTGGAAATGAGCCAATGTAAATACTTACAAGATATGCATGGATCGTTTCTTCGTTTTTAACATTTTGAACCACGCTTGCACCACATGTTTTGTTTTTGCAAACTATTTTGTAAATCCTTTTCAATGTTCTTTTGCAAATAGTCAAAGGTAAATGAATAAGATTTTGCAGAGCATTTTCAAGATTTGAAATTTTCTCCCCCTGTTTCAAATGCTTTTCCTTTGACTAAACAAAACTCCCCCTAAATGAGATCCTCCTCTTAGTGTTCAAGAGGGTTTTTGAAATATCATTTTGAAATACTACTTTCTCCCCCTTTGGAACACAATGAGAACAATTGAAAATCTCTAAGTTTAAAATTAGGTGGTGGTGCGGTCCTTTGGCTTTGGGCTCAAACTCTCTCCCCCTTTGGCATGAATCGCCAAAAACAGAATCATTAGAGCCCTCGAAGAACTTTCTTCCCCTTTGGTCATAAATAAGTGAGTTAAGATTATACCAAAGACGAAGTCCTTTTGCTCTCTCCCCCAAAGATGGAGAGTGAGACGGAGCGACGGTGAAGGATGAGTTACGGAGTGGAAGCCTTTGTCTTCGCCGAAGACTCTAATTCCCTTTCGATACACCTATGACTTGGTTTGAAATAGACTTGAAAAACACATTAGTCATAGCATATGAAAGAGACATGATCAAAGGTATACAAATGAGCTATGTGAGCAAGTTAGCAAAAGAAATTGCGCGAATCAAGAATATTGAGCTCATGCCTAAGTTTGTTAAAAGTTTGTTCATCAAGAGGCTTGGTAAAGATATCAGCTAATTGTTCTTTAGTATTAATGTAAGAAATCTCGATATCTCCCTTTTGTTGGTGATCCCTAAGAAAATGATACCGAATGGCTATGTGTTTAGTGCGGCTATGCTCGACGGGATTATCCGCCATCTTGATTGCACTCTCATTATCACATAGCAAAGGGACTTTGGTTAATTTGTAACCGTAGTCCCGCAGGGTTTGCCTCATCCAAAGCAATTGCGCGCAACAATGGCCTGCGGCAATGTACTCGGCTTCGGCGGTGGAAAGAGCCACCGAATTTTGCTTCTTTGAAGCCCAAGACACCAAGGATCTTCCCAAGAACTGGCAAGTCCCCGATGTGCTCTTTCTATTGATTTTACACCCCGCCCAATCGGCATCCGAATAACCAATTAAATCAAAAGTGGATCCCCTCGGATACCAAAGCCCAAACTTAGGAGTATAAGCTAAATATCTCAAGATTCGTTTAACGGCCGTAAGGTGAGCTTCCTTAGGGTCGGCTTGGAATCTTGCACACATGCATACGGAAAGCATAATATCCGGTCGAGATGCACATAAATATAGCAAAGAACCAATCATCGACCGGTATACCTTTTGATCCACGGACTTACCTCCCGTGTCGAGGTCGAGATGCCCATTAGTTCCCATGGGTGTCTTGATGGGCTTGGCATCCTTCATCCCAAACTTGTTTAGAATGTCTTGAGTATACTTCGTTTGGCTAATGAAGGTGCCCTCTTGGAGTTGCTTCACTTGAAATCCCAAGAAGTACTTCAACTCCCCCATCATAGACATCTCGAACTTTTGTGTCATGATCCTACTAAATTCTTCACAAGTAGACTCGTTAGTAGACCCAAATATAATATCATCAACATAAATTTGGCATATAAACAAGTCATTTTCAAGAGTTTTAGTGAATAAAGTAGGATCGGCTTTTCCGACTTTGAAGCCATTAGCGATAAGGAAATCTCTAAGGCATTCATACCATGCTCTTGGGGCTTGCTTGAGCCCATAAAGCGCCTTAGAGAGCCTATAGACATGGTTAGGGTACTCACTATCTTCAAAGCCGGGAGGTTGCTCAACATAGACCTCTTCCTTGATTGGTCCATTGAGGAAGGCACTCTTCACGTCCATTTGATAAAGCTTGAAGCCATGGTAAGTAGCATAGGCTAATAATATGCGAATTGACTCAAGCCTAGCTACGGGTGCATAGGTTTCACCGAAATCCAAACCTTCGACTTGGGAGTATCCCTTGGCCACAAGTCGAGCTTTGTTCCTTGTCACCACACCATGCTCGTCTTGCTTGTTGCGGAAGACCCATTTGGTTCCTACAACATTTTGATTAGGACGTGGAACTAAATGCCATACCTCATTCCTAGTGAAATTGTTGAGCTCCTCTTGCATCGCCACCACCCAATCCGAATCTTGAAGTGCTTCCTCTACCCTGTGTGGCTCAATAGAGGAAACAAAAGAGTAATGCTCACAAAAATGTGCAATACGAGATCTAGTAGTTACCCCCTTATGAATGTCGCCGAGGATGGTGTCGACGGGGTGATCTCGTTGGATTGCTTGGTGGACTCTTGGGTGTGGCGGCCTTGGTTCTTCATCCTCCTTGTCTTGATCATTTGCATCTCCCCCTTGATCATTGCTGTCATCTTGAGGTGGCTCATTTGTTTGATCTTCTCCTTCATCAACTTGAGCCTCATCCTCATTTTGAGTTGGTGGAGATGCCTGCGTGGAGGAGGATGGTTGATCTTGTGCATTTGGAGGCTCTTCGGATTCCTTAGGACACACATCCCCAATGGACATGTTCCTTAGCGCGATGCACGGAGCCTCTTCATCCCCTATCTCATCAAGATCAACTTGCTCTACTTGAGAGCCGTTAGTCTCATCAAACACAATGTCACAAGAAACTTCAACAAGTCCTGAGGACTTGTTAAAGACTCTATATGCCCTTGTGTTTGAGTCATATCCTAGTAAAAAGCCTTCTACAGTTTTAGGAGCAAATTTGGATTTTCTACCTCTTTTAACAAGAATAAAGCATTTGCTACCAAAGACTCTAAAATATGAAATATTGGGCTTTTTATCGGTAAGGAGTTCGTATGATGTCTTCTTGAGGATTCGGTGTAGATACAACCGGTTGATGGCGTAGCAGGCGGTGTTGACCGCCTCGGCCCAAAACCGATCCGAAGTCTTGTACTCATCAAGCATGGTTCTTGCCATGTCTAATAGAGTTCGATTCTTCCTCTCCACTACACCATTTTGTTGTGGCGTGTAGGAAGAAGATAACTCATGCTTGATGCCCTCCTCCTCAAGGAAGCCTTCGATTTGCGAGTTCTTGAACTCCGTCCCGTTGTCGCTTCTAATTTTCTTGATCCTTAAGCCGAACTCGTTTTGAGCCCGTCTCAAGAATCCCTTTAAGGTCTCTTGGGTTTGAGATTTTTCCTGCAAAAAGAATACCCAAGTGAAGCGAGAATAATCATCCACTATTACAAGACAATACTTACTCCCGCCGATGCTTATGTAAGCAATCGGGCCGAATAGATCCATGTGGAGTAGCTCAAGCGGCCTGTCGGTCGTCATAATGTTCTTGTGTGGATGATGGGCACCAACTTGCTTTCCTGCTTGGCATGCGCTACAAACCCTGTCTTTCTCAAAATGAACATTGGTTAGTCCTAAAATGTGCTCTCCCTTTAGAAGCTTATGGAGATTCTTTATCCCAACATGGGCTAGTCGGCGGTGCCAGAGCCAACCCATGTTAGTCTTAGCAATTAAGCATGTGTCGAGTTCAGTTCTATCAAAATCTACTAAGTATAGCTGACCCTCTAACACACCCTTAAATGCTATTGAATCATCACTTCTTCTAAAGACAGTGACACCTACATCAGTAAAGAGACAGTTGTAGCCCATTTTGCATAATTGAGATACAGAAAGCAAATTGTAGTCTAATGAATCTACAAGAAAAACATTGGAAATAGAATGGTCAGGAGATATAGCAATTTTACCAAGACCTTTGACCAAACCTTGATTTCCATCCCCGAATGTAATAGCTCGTTGGGGATCTTGGTTTTTCTCATAGGAGGAGAACATCTTCTTCTCCCCTGTCATGTGGTTTGTGCACCCGCTGTCGATAATCCAACTTGAGCCCCCGGATGCATAAACCTACAAAACAAGTTTAGTTCTTGACTTTAGGTACCCAAATGGTTTTGGGTCCTTTGGCATTAGACACAAGAACTTTGGGTACCCAAACACAAGTCGTTGACCCCTTGTGCTTGCCCCCAACATATTTGGCAACTACTTTGCTGGATTTGTTAGTCAAAACATAAGATGCATCAAAAGTCTTAAATGAAATGCTATGATCATTTGATGCATTAGGAGTTTTCTTCTTAGGCAACTTGGCACGGGTTGGTTGCCTGGAGCTAGATGTCTCACCCTTATACATAAAAGCATGATTAGGGCCAGAGTGAGACTTCCTAGAATGAGTTCTCCTAATTTTGCTCTCGGGATAACTGGCAGGGTATAAAATGTAACCCTCGTAATCCTGAGGCATGGGAGCCTTTCCCTTAACAAAGTTAGACAAATTTCTAGGAGGGGCACTAAGTTTGACATTGTCTCCCCTTTAGTAGCCAATGCCATCCTTGATGCCAGGGCGTCTCCCATTATAGAGCATACTTTTAGCAAATTTGAACTTTTCATTTTCTAAGTTATGCTCAGCAATTTTAGCATCTAATATTGCTATATGATCATTTTGTTGTTTAATTAAAGCCATGTGATCATGAATAGCATTGATATCAACATCTCTACATCTAGTACAAATGGAAGTGTGCTCAATGGTAGATGTAGAGTGTTTGCAAGATTTTAGTTCTACAACTTTAGCATGCAACATATCATTCTTAGTTCTAAGGTCGGAAATAGTAGTATTGCAAACATCAAAATCTTTAGCCTTAGCAATCAAATTGTCATTTTCTACTCTAAGGCTAGCAAGAGAATCATTCAATTCCTTAATCTTAGCAAGCAAATCATCATTATCATTTCTAAGATTGGAAATTGAGACATCACAAACATGAGAATCAACCTTAGCAATTAATCTAGCATTTTCATTTCTAAGGTTGTTAATAGTCTCATGGCAAGTGCTTAGCTCACTAGACAATTTTTCACATTTTTCAACTTGTAGAGCATAAGCATTTTTAACCTTAACATGCTTTTTATTTTCCTTGATTAGGAAGTCCTCTTGGGAGTCCAAGAGATCATCCTTCTCATGGATGGCACTAATTAATTCATTTAATTTCTCCTTTTGTTGCATGTTTAGGTCGGCAAAAAGGGCACGCAACTTATTCTCCTCATCACTAGCATTATCATCACTAGAGGATTCATATTTAGTGGAGGATTTAGATTTAACCTTCTTCCTTTTGCCGTCCTTTGCCATGAGGCACTTGTGGCCGACGTTGGGGAAGAGGAGTCCCTTGGTGACGGCGATGTTGGCGGCGTCCTCGTCGTCGGAGGAGGAGTCGGTGGAGCTCTCGTCCGAGTTCCACTCCCGGCAAACATGGGCATCGCCGCCCTTCTTCTTGTAGTACTTCTTCTTTTCTCTCCTCTTTCCCTTCTTGTCGTCGCCCCTGTCACTAGATATAGGATATTTTGCAATGAAATGACCGGGCTTACCACATTTGTAGCACACTTTCTTGGAGCGGGGTTTGTAATCCTTCCCCCTCCGTTGCTTGAGGATTTGGCGAAAGCTTTTGATGATTAAAGCCATCTCCTCATTGTCGAGCTTGGAGGCGTCAATTGGTTGTCTACTTGGTGTAGACTCCTCCTTCTTCTCCTCCGTTGCCTTAAAAGCCACCGGTTGTGCTTCGGACGTGGAGGGTTCGTCAAGCTCGTTGATCTTCTTTGATCCTTTAATCATGCATTCAAAGCTCACAAAATTCCCGATTACTTCCTCGGGGGTCATTAGTGTGTATCTAGGATTACCACGAACTAATTGAACTTGAGTGGGGTTAAGGAAAATGAGAGATCTTAGAATAACCTTAACCACTTCGTGGTCGTCCCACTTTTTGCTCCCGAGGTTGTGCACTTGGTTCACCAAGGTTTTGAGCCAGTTGTACATATCTTGTGGCTCCTCCCCTTGGCGAAGACGGAAGCGACCGAGCTCCCCCTCGATCGTTTCCCGCTTGGTGATCTTGGTGAGTTCATCACCCTCGTGCGCGGTCTTGAGTAGGTCCCAAATCTCCTTTGCATTCTTCAATCCTTGCACCTTGTTGTATTCCTCCTTGCTTAGAGAGGCGAGGAGTATGGTTGTAGCTTGGGAGTTGAAGTGCTCGATTTGGGCCACTTCGTCCGTATCATAATCTTCATCCCCTATGGATGGTACCTGTGCTCCAAACTCAACAACATTCCATATACTTTTGTGGAGTGAGGTTAGATGAAATTTCATTAAATCACTCCACCTAGCATAATCTTCGCCATCAAAAGTTGGCGGTTTGCCTAATGGAACGGAAAGTAATGGAGTATGTCTAGGTATACGAGGATAATGTAAGGGGATCTTACTAAACTTCTTGCGCTCTTGGCGCTTAGAAGTTACGGACGGCGCATCGGAGTCGGAGGTCGATGTTGATGAAGTGTCGGTCTCGTAGTAGACCACCTTCCTCATCCTCTTGTGCTTGTCGCCTTTCCGATGCGACTTGTGGGAAGAAGATTTTTCCTTCTTCTCTTTGTGGTGTGAGGAAGAAGATCTTTTCTCCTTCCGTTTGGAGGAGTCCTTCTTCTTCTCCTTCCTCTTGGTGCGGGACTCTTCCGATGAAGTGCTCCCTTGGCTCGTAGTGGGCTTGTCGCCGGTCTCCATCTCCCTCTTGGTGTGATCTCCCGACATCACTTCGAGCGGTTAGGCTCTAATGAAGCACCGGGCTCTGATACCAATTGATAGTCGCCTAGAGGGGGGGGGGGTGAATAGGGCGAAACTGAAATTTACAAATATAAACACAACTCCAAGCCGGGTTAGCGTTAGAAATATGATCGAGTCCGCGAGAGAGGGTGGAAAACAAATCGCAAGCAAATAAGAAGTGTGACACGCGGATTTGTTTTACCGAGGTTCGGTTCTCGCAAACCTACTCCCCGTTGAGGAGGCCACAAAGGCCGGGTCTTTTTCAACCCTTTCCCTCTCTCAAACGGTCCCTCGGACCGAGCGAGCTTTCTCTTCTCAATTAAACGGGAACAAACTTCCCCGCAAGGACCACCACACAACTGGTGTCTCTTGCCTTGGTTACAATTGAGTTGATCGCAAGAAAGATTGAAAGAAAGCACGATTGCAAAAGCCAAGCGACAAGAGCGACAAATAACACACGGATCACTTTCTCTCTCAAGTCACTAATCACTAATGATCTCTTTTCTCAATTGTGAAACTTGGAGAGATGGAGGCTTTGAATGTGTCTTGGAATGGATTGCTAGCTCTTGTATTGAATGTTGAAGGTTGGAACGCTTGGATGATGTGAATGGAGGTGGTTGGGGTTGTATTTATAGCCACCAACCACTTCCTAGCCGTTGCTCCATTCTGCTGAGCGCGGACGGTCCGCCCGCCTGGTCCGGACGGTCCGCCCCTGTAGATCAACGGCTGAAAACGCAACGGTCAGCAGTAACGGCTATATCAACGGCTATATTGCATTTAATGCGACGTCAGATGTCAGATAAAGCCAGTCGCGGACGGTCCGGTCGTGCACCCCGGACGGTCCGCGAGGCCGCTATAATTCATTTTTCCGAACCCGTCACCTTCGGGTTTTTCGGTTTCTCACCTACCGGACGGTCCGCGCGAGGGCTCGAACGGTCCTTGCTTTTCCTCCGGACAGTCTGTAGTGTAGACTTGTATTTTTGCATTGGTTCTGCCCGAAGGTTATCCTGGTGTCGCGGACGGTCCGCCGCAGGGGCCCGGACGGTCCGCGCTTGGTCTGTTTTTCCAAAAAGCTTCTCCTGTCCGGAATAATCTACGGTATTCCGGACAATCGGTTTAGTATAGTTGTAGATGAACCTTTGGCACATGTAGAACATATAATCTAGAGCAAACTAGTTAGTCCAATTATTTGTGTTGGGCAATTCAACCACCAAAACTATTTAGGAACTAGGTGTAAGCCTAATTCCCTTTCACCTCTTGCATGAGCACAAAACAGCTGATTATAGGGGGTCAAATGGATGGACAACAGAAGCATGGAACAAAATTGTCAAGGAATTTCATCAGAGGGAACAATATGTCTATTTCACAAAGACACAAATACAAGATAAGGAAAGAGAGCTGAAAAGGGACTATAGGTTGCTAAAGGATGCAAAGAATCAAAGTGGAGCTCATTTTGATGAGAAGATAGGGAGGATTACAGCTGACCCAGCTTTATGGAAAAATATACTGACTTCTCATCCTAAGGCTAAAAAGTTCTGCAACAAGTCTTTTCCTCTATATGAGGCCTTGGGGGAGCTTTATGATAGTTAGTCTCATTACAATGTGCATGCTTTCCAATATGTTATGTTGTCTACCCTTTTTTAAGTAAAACTTCATTGTGCAGGGCAAACAGCTGAAGGGACCTACAACTACACCTCCACCCAACTTCTAGATCTTACTCAAGTAGGAAATAGAGATGAGTTTCTCAACATAGAACATGAACAAGATGAAGTGGAAGAAACCTTGCCGGCACATGAAGAAGATGATGTCCATGTTGTTGATGCAGGAGATGCAACAAGTGAAAGGCATGATCTGGTGCCGCGGAGAAGGACTACTGCTACAAAAGGGAACAATGAAGAAACAAGGACAAAGAGGCATAAAAAGGGCGATTACCTAGAAGGAATAATGGGAAGATACATTGACATGAGAATGAAGCAAGCTGAGGAAGAAGCCACACAACTAGCAAAAGAGAGGGAGGAAAAGGAAGTGAGTCAAACTGCAGACTTCTCAATCAAGAAGTGCATATCCATTATTGGTACAATGGAAGTTACAAAGGTGGAAAAAGCGAAAGCCTACAATGTCTTCAAGGACCTTAACAACAGGCAAATTTTCTTGAGTGCATGTGATGATGATGCCGAGTCTGCACTGATTTGGCTGAGAAACGAGATGGCTTAGCTGGTATGCTCTCTTCCTTTCCCTTCTTGAGAGCACCTAGAGGGGGGTGAATAGGTGATCATGTAAAATTCAATCACTAATAGCCACAAAACTTAGTTATGAGTGTTGGTACGGCTAAATAACTTGAAGCGAGTTCTTGTGAACACAAACAATCACAGAGAGATCAACACAAGACATGATTTTTATCTCGTGGTTCGGCCAAGTAACACTTGCTTACTTCCACGTTGTGGCGTCCCAATGGACGAGGGTTGCACTCAACCCCTTTCAAGTGATCCGATGATCAACTTGAATACCACGGTTTTTCCTTTAGATGATTATCCCCGTTTGCGAGGAATCTCCACAAGATTAGAGTCTCTCGCCCTTACAACAAAGATCACAATGAAAGCACGAAGTAAGGTTGGGATGAGCAACACACACAAGACACAAATCGCAGCACACCCACGCACACAAGAGAAGACTTGAGCTCAAGTGACAACACAGGGAGTCCTTGACTCGAATAGAGCTCAAATCTCTAACACAACGAAACGAATGCACGGGAACAGAGTCTGGATACCTTAAGATGCTTAGTGAATGCTTGGATGACTCCTCCATGCGCCTAGGGGTCCCTTTTATAGCTCCAAGGCAGCTAGGAGCCGTTGAAGACAATCGTGGAAGGCCAATCTTGCCTTCTGTCGTGTGGTGCACCGGACAATCCGGTGCACCACCGGATAGTCACTGTAGCTGTCCGGTGCGCGATTGCCTTCCAAATAAGGCGCAGTCGACTGCTGCAGCTTTGGGCCCGATGGCGCACCGGACACTATCCGGTGCCCCCTGCCGACCGTTGGTGCGGGCCACGCGTCGCCCGCGGATTGCGCGGCCGACCGTTGCGCTGGCGACCGTTGGCTCACCGGACAGTCCGGTGAATTATAGCCGTACGCCGCCGATCTTTTCCCGAGAGCGGCCTTTTCACCGGAGACCAGCCTGGCGCACCGGACACTATCCGGTGCACCACCGGACAGTCCGGTGTGCCAAACTGAGCTGAGTTTTGGCTGCACCGAGCCAAGTCTTTTTGGTTTCTTTTCTTCTTCTTTTCTCACTATTTCTAGCACTTAGATAACTTCATTAGTATTCAAAAACAAATGTACTAAGTCTAGAAATATACCTCATGTCTTGATTTGCACTTTTTCAATCTTTGTCACATTAGGACTTAAAGAGTATGTGCTGGGCACTTAATCACCAAAACATTATAGAAACGGCCCAAAGGCACATTTCCCTTACACTTCTAGGAGGTTATCTTGATGCAAGGGACGCAAACGAAATAGTCCTGTAGTTTTATCTAGATGCAGGTTATCTGTTCATAATTAGACTATAATTGCTGCTAGCATGTATTCAAGAGAGAAGTACATTAGCTGTTTATTCGTGTTGTGCATTTCTCTTTTAATTCAAAAACAGTACATCAGTTTTATTGATTTGAAAATTAAATTTGCATAGCTTGAACCAAAGCAGTTTGACACTGCTTAAAGCCATACTTCACATTGTCTATCACTGCATTGCATTTTGAACTCCATTGTCTATCACTGCTTAAAGCCATACTTCACATTGTCTATGCTCATTGTTTGACAATGCTCACATGTTCATGACATTCATAGTCCCTTGTGCATTTCAGACTCCATAATGTATAGTTTTTGAGAAATTCTAGTGTTTAACGCTTGTATTCTCTTGCAGGTGGAGTCGTCTGAGTTGCCTTTGGTTTGATTTTTAATCTAAATGCAAGCACTCTATTGTAATATAATAAGAGACAACTGAATTGATCCAACAACAACAAGGTTGTGATTTTGATGCTTCAAGTTTAATCCGCTTTGCTAACCTGATATGTGGGACATCTATCTTTTTATATGCATGCAACAAATGAATGTATCCATGTGGTTTTTTATGGATGTTGGATTGCATCTAATATTTATCATGCTGTGATGTTGTGACATTAAAATATGTTATTCCAATTTTTGTGCTATGTCTTATATTTCTCATGCTGCTCCTCAAGTTTGTTGTCATATATTAGTTATATAAGGTCCAATTTGTTGTGACGTTTGTGTTATGGTTTAACTCAAGTTTGTTCTTTTCCCGTAGGACCTCATAACTCATATTTTTTACCCGTAGCATAAATCAGCTATGACTTGAGCGCCGATCAACTAAAAGGTGCCTCACCGTAGGTGTGTGTGATGTCGGCATGGATTAACCGAACAGTAAAAAATGGGCCATGTATTAAATCCTAGTTGTAATTGAAACACACATGGTTTAGGTGACATGAAATGGATTGACTTAATCCAGCCCTGTATTAGATCCCATTGTGTAATAAATACTAGCCTACCGAACAAGGCTTAAAGGCTTGTTCGGTTAGCTCTCAATCCATGTGGATTGAGTGAGACTGGATGGATTTAAATCCCACATAAGTCAAACTTTTTTCTTATTTTTTTCCAATCATATCCGATCCATGTGTATTGGGAATAACCGAACAAGGCTTAAGGAGGGGATTAAGTGATCAAGCCCTCAAGGAGTTCCTCTAGACAGTGTTGAGATATTATGTCGAAACAACCACCGAACCAACAATTTAGCCATGGTTCGCCGAGGTAGCCTAGGCAGTTTCAGCGCTCTCGAGTAAAGAAGCAAACTAAGAACAATCCGGCAACGTTCCGGCAGCATAAATCTGAATCCTCAGAGCACAGCACAAGAAACACATGCAACTGATGGTCAGATAGGGGTATACAAAGGAACACCTGCTTTGATGCTCACGGGCACTGCAGCGAGGAGGTACAGCCACAAGTACAAAGCACGATTAGACAATTTTTTTTGACCCCATTGCAACATTTCACAAATTTGCTCTCATCAAGCAAGAGGGGTATTCAGTCGGCCCCAAACTATGGAAATGTTATAACATCACATCTGAAACAACACTTGGTTACAATGCCCCACTTGCATACAGGCGAGTCCACTCCTTCGCTGCAAGAGACTGCCATGTTAGGACATCTGTAATATAGACGTGAAGCAGAAACCATACCAACACTATGTTCATAACTGTGTTTACTGCAACTACAAGTACCTGTCTCAAAAGCTTCAGCTTCATTTGATTTCCAGTGTTTCGCAATGTTGTCTGAGAGAGGATCATCTGGATTTGGGGCACTCAGAAGTGCCTGAATGCTGAAGACCAAATATTGTCAGGGGGGCAGTGTGGTAGCACACTGATATGCTAGAACCATATGCAAGCCAAAAATTGGATGCAGTATTGATACAATGCAGAGTACATCATCATATACCACCCACCATCACAGCTATTTAGCCAAACAGACGATAAAATAAGCAATTACCTGAGCAGAACTGTACGTATCTGAAGAGCGGGACTCCATTTGTCCTTAAGAATGTCGAGGCATATCCTACCAAGCTGCAGCAAATTATGACTGATATGAGGCATCACTTTCTTGCAACAAAAAAGAAAAGGGCAAACAGTACCATTTTCCTACCTTGTCAATGTTCGGATGGTAAATTTTGGTGAGAAACCTAACCTGTAACAGCAGCAGGAAAGGTAAAATTACCATCAGAAACTAGTACGGCAAAAAGGCAGAACAGCTGTAAATGAAATTAGCACTGACCCCCAAATAGGTGAATAAAAAAGCATTCCCTATTTTTTAACCATGTCCGGGTGATAACTGGCACCAGTCAAATCGGAATTCAGAAGTACTATATAACCACTCAAGGAAGGTGTTCAAATTATTCGAAAAGAATACAAAGAGCTAACAGAATAACAAACCTGTCTTCCATATATGTAAGGAATACAAAATAATTCAGAAGTACTATAGAACCACTCAAAGAAATGTTAGTGATATTTTTTCAGCAAAAGTTAGTGCCTAGTACATCTGTTCATTACGATCACAATGCAAATTAGTCGGTAGAACTTCACATTGACCCCACAGAAAAAGGAATGGACAATAATGTAGACATGCATAGAAGAAGCACCTCCAACATAAAGTTGAAGCAAGCAAATTTTCATTACTAAACAACTACAGACTAGACACCCTAATGGGGCTTGATCAAACTTCCAGAAGCGACTAAGCTTATAGAGGCACGCTTTAATCTAGTGCTATTTATTGTGTAGAAGTGTGAAGGGCAGGCCTGGTGCAGTGGCGAGAGCTGTCTCATTGAGTCATCAAGTCGCGAGTTCGAAGCAGCCTCTCCGCATTTGCGGTGTGGGGGGAAGGCTTGCCTCGGTTTATCCCTTCCCCAGACCCCACTCATGTGGGAGCTGCCAACACCGGGTCTGCCCTTTTATTATTTAGAAGTGTGGATGGTCAGCTTTCACTTTGGCCTTCAATCAGCTCTGCTCCTGACTATGCAGAGTGAAACTACTTACTTGCAAGTATGGAAGACAGGAAGAGACAGGTAGCCTATAACAAATTGGAAGGGTGCCTGGCACTGGGCTCTGTTAGGAAACATAACACAAATATGATCCCCATAGGAGTTAATCAAGCTGAATTAAATGTATCAAACGGTTGTAATTAGGAAACAAACCAGAATTCACATCAATGGAGATAAATAAATGCTAAAGCACATACACCATAGCAAGATAGATGCCAATCAATGATTTAGTTAACAAATTCATGATTGATCAAGAAATTACTTTCGGGGCAGCCATTGGATATTCCTCAGGCAAGAATAGCTCAAGCTTGAAAACTCCACCTGTTCGACAAACAACAGAAGAAACTATATCAGGCAACCGGGTATGAACGAATAAACAAAAGAAGGCCACACGAAATCATTATATGGGAACTTGTCGCTATTTTGCATCCTAATAATTATCCAGACACCTCTTATTGAACAGAGAAGACAGTGAAGGATTCTTTGCATTATACGAATATCAGTAAATTGAATGTAGCTAGATTTATCAGGATTGTGTCATGGGCAGATTAGTCAATATGCAACCAGCATGAACCTAACAGGAGCCATGTAAATTACTTGCAGATATTGAAGTGAACTACTTCTGGCTGGACATGATTGTTTGATACCTAAAAGCACACTGATAAAACCAGGTCCACTAAAAGGTCTAGACTCTAGGCCCTTGAACTGGCACTTCACAGTTCACACAGATGAATGGATATGAAGGTGCCTGTTTAGTGACTTGTATCCATACTGACAATAACCCACTATTCATTCGTGAATTCCCCAGAAACAACGAGGCATATGAGCGCATAACTGCATAAGGATAAGAGAACACACTAGCAAGCAACAACAACGATTGTCTACAAAACATTAGAAGCACACATACTACCCATACAAAAAATAACGCCAAGTGAAGCCAATCGAAACACCTTCATAGGGTGACTGTGCGGGGCCAAGGATCATGACATTGAAGTACCGCATGTTCTCTTCCGACGGCGACGCGCTAATCCCCGGCGCTGCACGCGTAGAAGAAGAAGAAAAGCGGAATCAAATAACATGCTAGAGAACCGAGACCGGTGTAGTAGCAGCACACTCCGAATTGCACCAAAATTCCGAGAGAGCTCGCGGGAAACTAGTCAGGCACCTGGTTCGCTGAGGAGCCGCTGCGTCTCCTGCACAGATACAAATCCGAAACAGATTAATCGTCAGCAGAGGCCAGCAGACAGAGTATCCGATTCCACAAAGCAGAACAGGAACGCGATAGATCTGGGGAGAGCGAGAAAGGGCGACCAGAACGCGAGGCGGACCTTGATGATTCGGCGCGGGAGGTTGCTGTTGGCCATGGAACCCTGACTGATTGCGCAGGGCCGCTAGACGGAGCGGGGATTGCCTCAAGCTTCACGCGCACGCGCCGCTGGGGAGGTGGACGAGACGAGACGAGACGAGACGAGGGGGTGGGTCGAGGGAGGTCGAATGGGCCGCTGGGCATGGATGGACATGGACACGAATGGGCCGATGGGCATGGAGGGGGTGGGTCGGGGGAGGTCGAGGGACGGGCTATCAGTTTACTACGATTTTTTATTTGAGTTCATCCTTATTAAACATCTCGTTACATAAATAAGTATAATGATATTATGAAATTTTAATAAAAAGAGTGATAGAGAGGGAGTTTTGTAGAGGTGAAAAGGTTTCACGTAGATAAAATTCAGAATAACGATTTCCTAAAAAAACTGATATGACATTCTATGAAATAGTACAATGAGACTACATTGAAATAGCAAAAAGGGTTCATATGAATCATGCAATCACATAAATATTTAATCTTATATATACTTTGAGCTTGTTGATGCGTAGACAAAAGTGCTCTCCTAAATTTGAGTTGGGTAGGAGAAGGTGCTTCTTTTTTGTTACTTGGTGAGAAACACAAGGACTTCCAAAATATCATTCACATATACCACTATTTTTTCATTCATGTGTCATTCTATAATTTATGTTGATTCTGAAAGGGAGATAGGGTTTAACCTTTTCCTATAAATAATTTTTGTGGTTGAATGACCAACACAAATAATTGGACTAACTAGTTTGCTCTAGATAGGGAGATAGGGACTAACTAGTTACGCGAATCTAAGACATTTAGCTCACTTCGTAACCTGCAAAAAGTTTTCTCATCCAACGGCTTGGTGAAGATATCGGCTAGCTGGTTCTCGGTGCTAATATGATAAATATCGATATCTCCCTTTTGCTAGTGATCCCTCAGGAAGTGATGCCAAATGTCTATGTGCTTAGTGCGGCTGTGTTCAACAGGATTATCCGCCAAGCGGATAGCACTCTCATTGTCACATAGGAGTGGGACTTTGCTCAGATTGTAGCCAAAGTCCCGGAGGGTTCGCCTCATCCATAGTAGTTGTGCGCAACACTATCCTGCGGCAACATACTCGGTCTCAGCGGTGGATAGGGCAACGTATGTCTGTTTGTTAGAACTCCAGGACACCAGAGACCTTCCTAGAAATTGGCACGTCCCTGATGTACCCTTCCTATCAACCTTGCCCCCGTCATAATCGGAGTCTGCGTATCCAATTAAGTCAAAGGTAGACCCCTTTGGATACCAGATCCCGAAGCACGGCGTAGCAACTAAATATCGAAGAATTTGCTTAACGGCCACAAGGTGACATTCCCTAGGGTCGGATTGATATCTAGCACACATGCATACACTAAGCATAATGTCCGGTCTACTAGCACAAAGTAATGAACCTATCATGGACCGGTATGCCTTTTGATCAACGGACTTACCTCCTTTGTTGAGGTCGACATGCCCGTCGGTTCCCATCGGTGTCTTCGCGGGCTTGGCGTCCTTCATCCCAAACCTCTTGAGAAGATCTTGAGTGTACTTCGTTTGGAAGATGAAAGTTCCATCCTTGAGTTGCTTCACTTGGAATCCAAGGAAGTAGGTCAACTCGCCCATCATCGACATCTCAAACTTTTGCATCATTACCCTGCTAAACTCTTCACAAGACTTTTGGTTAGTAGAACCAAATATTATGTCATTGACATAGATTTTGCACACAAAGAGATCACCATCACAAGTCTTTGTAAAAAGAGTGGGATTGGCTTTCCCAACCTTGAAAGCATTAGCAATTAAGAAATCTCTAAGGCATTCATACCATGCTCTTGGGGCTTGCTTAAGTCCATAGAGCGCCTTAGATAGCTTACACACGTGGTCGGGATACATGTCGTCCTCAAAGCCAGGGGGTTGTTCCACGTATACCTCCTCCTTGATTGGCCCGTTGAGAAAAGCGCTCTTCACGTCCATTTGGAATAGCCTAAAAGAATGGTGAGCGGCATAGGATAACAAAATTCTAATTGACTCTAACCTAGCCACAGGAGCAAAAGTCTCCTCGAAATCCAAACCTGCGACTTAGGCATAACCTTTTGCCACAAGTCGAGCCTTGTTTCTTGTCACCACTCCGTGCTCGTCTTGCTTGTTGCGGAACACCCACTTGGTTCCCACAACGTTTTGCTTTGGACGTGGAACCAAGCTCCAGACTTTGTTTCTCTTGAAGTTATTGAGCTTTCCTGCATGGCCAACACCTAGTCCGGATCCTGCAAGGCCTCTTCTACCCTGAAAGGCTCAATAGAAGAGACAAACGAGTAATGCTCACAAAAATTAGCTAAGCGTGAGCGAGTGGTTACTCCCTTGCTGATGTCACCCAGAATTTGATCGACGGGGTGATGTCTTTGGATCGACGCTCGGACTTGAGTTGGAGGGACCCGTGGTGCTTCTTCCTCCATCACTTGATCTTCATGTGCTCCCTCTTGATCCCGCTCCTCTTCTTGAGGTACCTGTCCATCAACTTGAGTTGGGGGATGCACCAGTGTCGAGGAAGAGGGCTGATCTTGTTCCTATAGTTCTTGTGGTCGCACATCACCTATCGCCATTGTGCGCATTGCGGCCGTCGGAACTTCATCTTCATCTATGTCATCAAGATCAACTTGCTCTCTTGGAGAGCCATTAGTCTCATCAAATACAATGTCGCTAGAGACTTCAACTAATCCTGATGATTTGTTGAAGACCATATACGCCTTTGCATTTGATTCATACCCTAGTAAAAACCCTTCTACTGCCTTGGGAGCAAATTTAGAGTGTCTACCTTTCTTCACCAGAATGTAGCATTTGCTCCCAAATACACGAAAGTAAGAGACATTGGGTTTGTTACCGGTAAGAAGTTCGTAGGAGGTCTTCTTGAGGAGGCGATGCAGATAGAGCCGATTTATAGCGTGGCAAGCTGTGTTCACAGCTTCCGACCAAAACCGCTCAGGCGTCTTGTACTCTCCAAGCATTGTTCTCGCCATGTCAATTAGCATCATGTTCTTCCTCTCTACCACACCATTTTGTTGTGGTGTGTAGGGAGCAGAGAACTCATGCTTGATGCCTTCCTCCTCAAGGAACTCTTCAACTTGCAGATTCTTGAACTCGGACCCATTGTTGCTCCTTATCTTCTTCACCTTTAGCTCAAATTCCTTTTGAGCCCTCCTTAGAAAGCGCTTTAGGGTCCCTTGGGTTTCTGACTTATCCTAATAAAGAACACCCAAGTGAAGCGGGAAAAGTCATCAACAATTACAAGACCATACTTACTTCCCCCGATGCTAAGGTAGGCAATGGGTCCAAAGAGGTCCATGTGGAGAAGCTCCAGTGGTCTTGATGTTGTCATCACATTCTTGCTGTGATGAGTGCTTCCCACATGTTTCCCTGCCTGACATGCTGCATAGGGTCTGTCTTTCTCAAAACAGACATCGGTTAGTCCTAACACATGATCTCCCTTTAGAAGTTTATGAAGGTTCTTTATCCCAACATGTGCTAGATGGCGATGCCAAAGCCAGCCCATATTAGTCTTAGCTATTAAGCATGTATCTAGATCGGTATTCTTTTTTGAAAAATCAACTAAGTAGAGCTTGCCATCTAGTACACCCTTAAAAGCTAGTGAACCATCACTCCTTCTAAAGACAGATACATCTATATTTGTGAATAAGCAATTATAGCCCATGTTACATAATTGACTCACAGACAATAAGTTGTACCCGAGCGATTCAACTTAAAACACATTGGAGATAGAATGCTCGGATGTAATGGCTATCTTTCACAATCATTTAACCTTGCCTTGGTTCCCATCTCCAAAGATAATCGCATCCTGGGAATCCTTGTTCTTGATGTAGGAGGTGAATATCTTCTTCTCCCCGTCATGTGGTTTGTGCATCCGCTGTCGATAATCCAGCTTGAGCCCCCGGATGCATAAACCTGCAAGGCAATTTACGCTTGGGTTTTAGGTACCCAACTCTTATTGGGTCCTACAAGGTTAGTCACAATAATTTTTGGAACCCAAATACAAGTCTTGTCTCCCTTGCATTTGGATCCCAACTTCCTAGCAACCACTTTTTCATTCTTACATGAAAGTATAAAAGAGGTGTTGCAAGCATGAAAAACATTACTGGGTTCATTGCACATTTTCCTAGGCATATGAGGCACAACATGATTTCTCCTAGGCCTACTTCTACCATGCACAAAAGTAGAGCTAGAGGCAAACATAGCATGTGAATCATTATAAGCAGTATGAACATAACTCTTATTATAATTAGAACGACTAGCAATTTTCCTATCATAAATAAAAGTATGGTTCCTTTGAGGACTACTAGTCATAGGGGCCTTCCCTTTCTCCTTGTTGAGAACGGGAGCCTTTTGGCTTGTTAAGTTCTTGGTTTCTTTTTGAAAACCAAGTTCATCCTTAATTGAGGGGTGTCTACCAATAGTGTAGGCATCCCTAGCAAATTTTAATTTATGAAAATCACTTTTGCAAGTCTTAAGTTGAGCATTAAGACTTGCCACCTCATCATTTAATTTAGTAATAGAAATATGATGTTCATTACAAGCATCAACATTAAAGTCCTTACATCTATTACAAATACTAACATGATCTACACATGAACTAGTTTTATTTACTTCCTCTAGCTTAGCATTTAATTAATCATTTGAAATCTTTAAACTAGAGATAGATTCATGGCAAGCAGATAACTCAGATGATAGCATTTCATTTCTCTTAGTTTCTAAAGCAAGAGATTTTTGCACACTAATAAATTTGTCATGTTCCTCATACAAAATATCCTCTTGCTTTTCTAGCAGTCTATCTTTTTCATTTAGAGCATCAATTAATTCATTAATTTTCTCTACTTTGGCTCTATCTAAACCTTTAAATAAATCAGAGTAATCTACTTCATCATCGGAGGATTCCTCATCACTAGAAGAAGAGTACTTAGGGGATTCTCGAATACGTACCTTCTTCTCCTTGGCCATGAGGCAAGTGTGGCGTTCGTTGGGTAAGAGCGAAGACTTGTCGAAGGCCGAGGCAGCCAATCCTTCATCGTCGGACTCGGATGAAGAGCAGTCATAATCCCATTCCTTTCCAAGATGTGTCTCGCCCTTCACCTTCTTGTAGTTTTTCTTCTTCTCTCTCTTCCCATGTCTTTCTTGTGCCTGGTCATTTTAATTATCGGGACATTGAGCAATAAAATGACTACTCTTACCGCATTTGAAGCAGGAGCACTTTCCCCTTGTTTTGTTCTTGTTGGGGGTATTCCTTGCGTCCTTTAAGCGCGGTCTTGAAGTGCTTGATGATAAGCGCCATCTCATCTTCATTGAGCCCGGCAGCCTCTACTTGTGTCACCTTGCTTGGTAGCGCCTCCTTGCTGCTGGTTGCTTTGAGAGCAATGGGTTGTGGCTCGTAGATGGGTAGTGGACCGTTTAGTGCATCGTCCACATATCGAGCCTCCTTCACCATCATACGCCCGCTCACAAATTTTCCAAGGATCTCCTCGGGCATCATCTTGGTGTACCTGGGGTTTTCACGAATGAGATTGACAAGATGGGGGTCAATTATAGTAAATGACCTTAGTATGAGTCGGACGACATCATGATCTGTCCATCTTGTGCTTCCGTAGCTTCGGATCTTGTTGACATGGGTCTTGAGCCTGTTGTAGGTCTGAGTTGGCTCCTCTGCCCTGATCATTGCAAATCTCCCCAGCTCGCCTTCCACCAGCTCCATTTTGGTAATCATGATGGCATCGTTTCCCTCATGAGATATCTTGAGGGTGTCCCAAATTTGCTTGGCGTTGTCCAAGCCGCTCACCTTATTATATTCATCCTTGCAAAGAGATGCTAGCAACACAGTAGTGGCTTGGGCATTTTTGTGAATTTGTTCATTGATAATCACAGGGTTATCAGTGCTATCAAAATGCATCCCATTTTCTACAACTTCCCATATGGTAGGATGGAGAGAGAATAAATGACTACGCATTTTATGACTCCAAAACGAATAGTCCTCTCCATCAAAGTGTGGAGGTTTTCCAAGGGGAATTGAAAGTAGATGCGCATTTGAATTATAGGGAATGCGAGAGTAATCAAAAGAATAATTTTGATTAACCGTCTTTTTCTTTAACGAAGGGTCACCGTCGTCGTTGTCGTCCCTTGGTGAAGAGGATGATGCATCACTGTCGTAGTAGATGATCTTCTTGATGTGTTTCTTCTTCTTCCCGTCCCTCTTCTTTTGACTCGAGCCTGAGTCAGTGGGCTTGTCGTCTCTTGGCTCGTTGAAGAGGGACTCCTTTTCCTTATCGTTGACCACCATCCCCTTTCCCTTAGGATCCATCTCTTCGGGCGGTTAGTCCCTTAGATGAAGAGTACGACTTCGATACCAATTGAGAGTACCTAGAGGGAGGTGAATAGGTGATCATGTGAAATTAAACACTAAATAGCCACAAACTTGATTATCAAGGTGTTAGTGAAATCAAGCGGCTAAGGAACGCGCTCGTGAGAACAAAGCAACCACAATAAGCAACACACGAGACACGCGATTTTTATCCCGTGGTTCGGCCAAGTAACACTTGCCTACTTCCACGTTGTGGCGTCCCAATGGACGAGGGTTGTACTCAACCCCTTTCAAGCGATCCAATGATCAACTTGAATACCATGGTCTTTTCCTTTAGAGTATTTTTCCCGTTTGCAAGGAATCTCCACAATTTGGAGTCTCTCGCCCTTACAATTGAGATCACAAAGAAAGCATAGAGTAAGGTTGGGGAGAGCAACACACGCAACACTCAAATCCGTATCACAACCACGCACACAGGT
This sequence comes from Zea mays, assembly GCF_902167145.1. Taxonomy (NCBI): domain Eukaryota; kingdom Viridiplantae; phylum Streptophyta; class Magnoliopsida; order Poales; family Poaceae; genus Zea; species Zea mays. The sequence goes on along the minus strand of NC_050101.1, from coordinate 175,730,548 downwards.
CACGACTTGAGCTCGAAACATAACACACGGAGTTCGCAATTCAAATGACGCTCAAATCGCTAACACAGAGAATCAAATGCGTGGAGTCAGAGTCTGGGAGTCTTAGAATGTTTTGTGAAAGCTTCGTGTTCTCCTCCATGCGCCTAGGGGTCCCTTTTATAGCCCCAAGGCAGCTAGGAGTCGTTGGAGGCCAACTTGGAAGGCCAAACTTAAGTTCTGTCGGGTGGTGCACCGGACAGTCCGGTGCACCACCGGACAGTCACTGTAGCTGTCCGGTGTGTGATCTGCTTCCATATCTGGTGCATCCGACCGTTGGTCCTCGGGGTCGGTTAGCGCACCGGACACTATCCGGTGCACACCGGACAGTCCGATGTGCCCAACCGACCGTTGCTGCGGGCCACGCGTCGCCTGCGGATTGCGCAGCCGACCGTTGGCGCTCGTGACCGTTGGCTCACCGGACAGTCCAGTGAATTATAGTCGTACGCCTCTGCGTTTTCCCGAGAGCAGTCAGTTCACCGCCGGCCAGCCTGGCGCACCGGACACTGTCCGGTGCACCACCAGACAGTCCGGTGTGTCTGGCCAGAGTTGGTGTTGGCTGCACACAACCAACTCTTTTCCTTTTCTTTTCCTCTTCATTTGTCACTGTTTCTAGCACTTAGACAAACACATTATTATTCAAAAACAATATACTAAGTCTAGAAACATACCTTGTAGTATTATTTGTATTTCTCTCATCATTTAGCACATAAGGACTCAGTTACTATGTGTTGGACATCTAATCACCAAAATACTTAGAAATTTCTCAAGGGCACATTTCCCTTTCAATATTTTATATCCTGCTGGTTATCCTGAGCATAAGATTAGGAGAATTCATGCTAGGAAGTCTCATTATGTTTCCCATCATGCTTTTATGTACAAGAATGAGGCATCTAGCTCTAGGCATTCTACCCATGTTAAAATGACTAAAAAGAAAACTCCTACTGCATCAAATGAACCTAATGTTTCATTCAAAACTTTTGATGCATCTTATGTGCTAACTAACAAATCAGGCAAAGTAGTAGCCAAATATGTTGGGGGCAAACATAAGGGCTCCAAGATTTGTGTTTGGGTTCCCAAGGTGCTTGTTTCTAATGTGAAAGGACCCAAGACCGTTTGGGTACCTAAGAACAAGGCCTAAACTTGTTTTGTAGGTTCATGCATCCGGGGGCTCAAGTTGGATTATTGATAGCGAATGCACAAACCACATGACTGGGGAGAAAAGGATGTTCTCCTCCTACGAGAAAAACGAAGATCCCCAAAGAGTTATCACATTCGGGGATGGAAATCAAGGTTTGGTCAAAGGACTTGGTAAAATTGCTATATCTCCTGACCATTCTATTTCCAATGTTTTTCTTGTAGATTCTTTAGATTATAACTTGCTTTCAGTTTTTCAATTATGCAAAATGGGTTACAACTGTCTTTTTACGGATATAGGTGTTACTATCTTTAGAAGAAGTGATGATTCAGTAGCATTTAAAGGAGTATTAGAGGGTCAGCTATACTTAGTTGATTTTAATAGAGCTAAACTCGATACTTGCTTAATTGCTAAGACTAATATGGGTTGGCTCTGGCATCGCCGACTAGCCCATGTTGGGATGAATAATCTTCACAAGCTTCTAAAGGGAGAACACATTTTGGGACTAACCAATGTTCATTTTGAGAAAGACAGGGTTTGTAGCGCATGTCAAGCAGAGAAGCAAGTTGGTACCCATCATCCACACAAGAACATCATGACGACCGATAGGCCGCTTTAGCTACTCCACATGGATTTATTCGGCCCGGTCGCTTACATAAGCATCAGCGGGAGTAAGTATTGTCTTGTAATTGTGGATGATTATTCTCGCTTCACTTGGGTATTCTTTTTGCAGGAAAAATCTCAAACCCAAGAGACTTTAAAGGGATTCTTGAGACGGGCTCAAAATGAGTTCGGATTGAGAATCAAAAAGATAAGAAGCGACAACGGGACAGAGTTCAAGGACTCTCAAATAGAAGGCTTTCTTGAGGATGAGGGCATCAAGCATGAGTTCTCTTCTTCCTACACACCCCAACAAAATGGTGTAGTGGAGAGGAAGAATAGAACTCTATTGGACATGGCGAGGACCATGCTTGATGAGTACAAGACTCCGAACCGGTTTTGGGCTGAGGCCATTAACACCGCCTGCTACTCCATCAACCGGCTCTACCTTCATCGAATCCTCAAGAAGACATCATACGAACTCCTCACCGGTAAAAAGCCCAATGTTTCAAATTTTAGAGTCTTTGGTAGCGAATGTTTTATTCTTGTTAAAAGAGGTAGAAAATCTAAATTTGCTCCTAAGGTTGTAGAAGGATTTTTACTTGGTTATGACTCAAACACAAGGGCATATAGAATCTTCAACAAATCCACTGGATTAGTTTAGGTTTCTTGTGACATTGTATTTGATGAAACTAATGGCTCCCAAGTGGAGCAAGTTGATCTTGATGAGCTAGATGATGAAGAGGCTTTGTGCGTCGCGCTAAGGAACATGTCCATTGGGAATGTGTGTCCTAAGGAGTCCAAAGAGCCTCCACAAGCACAAGATCAACCATCATCTTCCAATCAAGCGTCTCCACCAGCTCAAGATGAGGATCAAGCTCAAAATGATGAAGATGAAGATCAAGAAGATGAGCCACCTCAAGAGGAGGACAATGATCAATGGGGAGACGAAGTTGATCAAGACAAGGAAGATGATCAAGAAATTCAGGGTCACAGACCGCCACACCCAAGAGTCCACCAAGCGATTCAAAGAGATCACCCCGTGAACTCCATCCTCAGCGATATTCATAAGGGGGTAACAACTCGATCTCGAGTCACTCATTTTTGTGAACATTACTCTTTTGTGTCCTCTATTGTGCCATACAGGGTGGAATATGCACTAAGAGACTCGGATTGGGTATTGGCAATGCAAGAGGAGCTCAACAACTTCACGAGGAATGAGGTATGGCATTTAGTTCCATGTCCTAATCAAAATGTTGTAGGTACCAAATGGGTATTCCGCAACAAGCAAGATGAGCATGGTGTGGTGACAAGGAATAAAGCCCGACTTGTGGCCAAGGGTTATTCATAAGTCGAAGGTTTGGACTTTGGTGAAACCTATGCACCTGTAGCTAGGCTTGAGTCAATTCGTATATTACTTGCCTATGCTACTTACCATGGCTTTAAGCTTTATCAAATGGACGTGAAAAGTGCCTTCCTCAATGGACCAATCAAGGAAGAGGTATATGTTGAGCAACCTCCCGGCTTTGAAGATAGTGAATACCCTAACCATGTTTATAAACTCTTAAAGGCGCTTTATGGGCTCAAGCAAGCCCCAAGAGCATGGTATGAATGCCTAAGAGATTTTCTTATCACTAATGGCTTCAAAGTCGGTAAAGCCGGTCCTACACTCTTTACTAAAACCATTGCAAAAGATTTGTTTGTATGCTAAATTTATGTTGATGGTATCATATTTGGGTCTACTAACAAATCTACTTGTGAAGAGTTAGTAGGATAATGATTCAAAAATTCGAGATGTCTGTGATGGGGGAGTTAAAGTATTTCCTAGGATTTCAAGTCAAGCAACTCCAAGAAGGCACCTTCATCAGCCAAACCAAGTACATTCAAGACATACTTACCAAGTTTGGAATGAAGGATGTCAAACTCATCAAGACACCCATGGGAACTAATGGGCATCTCGACCTTGACACGAGAGGTAAATCCATAGATCAAAAGGTATACCGGTCGATGGTAGGATCTTTACTCTATTTATGTGCATCTCGACCGGATATTATGCTTTCCGTATGCATGTGTGCAAGGTTCCAAGCCGATCCTAAGGAAGTTCACCTTAGGGTCGTGAAAAGAATCATGAGATATTTAGTTTATACTCCTAAGTTTGGCCTTTGGTACCCCAAGGGATCCACCTTTGATTTAATTGGATATTCAGATGCCGATTGGGCAGGGTGTAAAATTGATAGGAAGAGCACATCAGGGACTTGTCAGTTTCTAGGGAGATCCCTGGTGTCTTGGGCTTCAAAGAAACAAAACTCAGTAGCTCTTTCTACCGCCGAAGCCGAGTACATTGCCGCAGGCCATTGCTGTGCGCAATTACTTTGGATGAGGCAAACCCTCAGGGACTGTGGCTACAAAATGAGCAAAGTCCCTCTCCTATGTGACAATGAGAGTGCAATCCGCATGGCGGATAATCCCGTTGAACACAGCCACACTAAGCACATAGACATTCGATATCACTTTTTGAGGGATCACCAATAAAAGGGGATATCGAGATAGCTTATGTTAGCACCAAAGAACAATCAGCCGATATCTTTACTAAGCCACTAGATGAGAAAACCTTTACCAAACTTTGGAATGAGCTAAACATTCTTGATTCTCGGAATTTTGATTGAAACTTTACACACATAGCTCATTTGTATACCTTTGATCATATCTTTTTCATGACTACGACTAATGTGTTTTCAAGTGCATTCCTATGCTAAGTCGTAGATTGAAAGGGAAATGGAGTCTTCGGCGAAGACAAGGCTTCCACTCCACTCTATCGGTATTATTTACCCTTTGCCGTCACTCCACACCACTCTCCACTTTGGTATAATCTTCACTCATATTTACTTGTACCAATGGGAGAGAAAATATTTAGGGGCTCACAAAGTCTCCGTTTTTGGCGATTAATGCCAAAGGGGGAGAGAGAATTAGCCCAAAGCAAAAGGGCCGCACCACCACCAATTTAAAAATTTTCAATTAATATATTTTGGTATGTTTACCTTCAAGAATTTTTCAATTGGTATCTAAATTCTATTTAAATTGGTAAAACCCTCTTGAAAGCTAAGAGGAGAATTTCATCTAGGGGGAGATTTGTTTAGTCAAAGGAAAAGCATTTGAAATAGGGGGAGAAATTTCAAATCTTAAAAAATGCTTCTCGAAATCTTATTCATATACCTTTGACTATTTGAAAAAAGACTTTGAAAAGATTTTCCAAAAAGAATTTGCAAAAACAAAACAAGTGGTGCAAGTGTGGTCCAAAATGTTAAATAAAAGAAAGCAACCATGCATATCTAGTAAAACTATAAATTGGTTTAATTCCAAGCAACCTTTGCAATTACCTTATGCAAACTAGTTCAATTCTGCACTTATATATTTGCTTTGGTTTGTGTTGGCATCAATCACCAAAAAGGGGGAGATTGAAAGGGAAATAGGGTTTAACCTTTTCATATAAATAATTTTGGTGGTTGAATGACCAACACAAATAATTGGACTAACTAGTTTGCTCTAGATTATATATTCTACAGGTGCTAAAGGTTCAACACAAACCAATAAAAAGATCAAGTTAGAGTTCAAAAAGAAAGGAGCAAAAGAAACCAAAGGGAACCATGATCTGGCGCATCGGACTGTCCGGTGCCAAGGGCCGAACGACTTCAAACTCTTCACCTTCGGGTTTCTAAGGCCACGCTCCGCTATAATTCACCACCAGACTGTCCGGTGTGCCACCGGATTGTCCGATGCACCAACGGAACAACGGCTAGCCAACGCAACAGTCGACTCCAACGGTCGCCTGCAACGTGAACAGTGCGCGCAAAAGTCAGAGCAGCCGCCAGAGGCGCACCGGACAGTGAACAATACCTGTCCGGTGCGGCACCGGACTATCCGGTGCCACAAGAAGACAAAGCTCCAACGATCGAAACCGCCAGAACCCTAACGATTGGGTGACGTGGCTGGCACACCGGACACTGTCCGATGGCGCACCGGACTGTCCGGTGCGCCCATCGATAGCAGTCTGCCCCAACTGTTGAATTGGTGGTTAGAGGCTATAAATACCCTCCAACCACCTCTACTCCAACCATCCAAGCATTCAACACTCTCCATTCAATACAAGAGCATAGTGCAACCTTCCAAGACACAAATCAAAGCCTCTGATCCAATTAAAGTCCACAATTCAACTCTAGTATTTTAGGACTTGTGAGAAGATCGTCTTGTGTTCTTTGTTGCTCTTGTTGCTTGGTTGACTTTCTTCTTTCTCTCATTCTTACTCTCTAAGCCTTGTAAGCGAAGCAAGAGACACCAATCGTGTGGTGGTCCTTATGGGGTCTAAATGACCCGGGAAATCAAGGAAGAAAGCTCACTCGGTTTAAGTGACCGTTTGAGAGAGGGAAAGGGTTGAAAGAGACCCGGTCTTTGTGACCACCTCAACGGTGACTAGGTTCTTTGGAATCGAACCTCGATAAAACAAATCACTGTGTCATTCGCTTTATTTTCTTGGTTGATTTGTTTTCCCCTCTCTCCCGGACTTAACTTTTATTCTAACGCTAACACCGGCTTGAAGTGTGCTTAAAGTTTGTAAATTTCAGTTTCCGCCTATCCACCCCCTCTAGGCGTCTTTCAGATTCGAATATATTAAACCGCTCTTGGATGATGTATAGCAGAGCCATGATACGGTGGCATCCTATGTTCCAAGCCTAGAGGCTTGGATTATATGAAGATGTAGCATATAGCCGAAAATTGTATCAATTGTAGTTGTGTAACACCTCGTTCACTTCCGGACCCGTAGTGCTTACTTCTGGCAACACTTTATGGTCATATATCATCCCCACAGAACAACACGAGTCTTTTATGCGTACTTTGTCCACACTCATGCGCATCCGAGAAGACTTTTCAGTGAATCACGCATCCCAAGATTTCTTTAGACCAAGCACGCTTAACCTTGAAGTTTTCTGAGACAGGCTTCCCAAAAAAGACACACCTTATTGATATGATTACTCTATTAAATCTATTAAGCATTAAACCAGAGTATCATTATCCATTAGGGCCATTGCTACATCATCAAACACAGGGACGATGTCTTGGTGCGAAAAATACTTGTCTTTTGAAAACATAGTCGACAGAACACGTGAATTTGTCAGTTGCAGTGTTTATTAGACTCTATCTAATTTTAACTGCTAACAATTATCTCACGAGAGATCTACACGCCGTTTGGAGTTAGCCTTTTTACCGGCTTCTGGTAGTAGTTCTTTTCTATAGGATGTTTTGTAGATATATATTTTTGTGTATTTCTGTTTTTGGCCACCGTAAGGCGGTTTCACTTTGATGTTTGGTCTATTTTAGACCTATATTTCTTTTCTCTTAATATTCTTAGGGTGTATTTATTTTCTAGGAACTAATTTTTAGTACATTCATTTTATTCTATTTTAGTTCCTAGATCGTTAAATACGAAAGTTTTAGCTTCCGTATATGACAACTTAGAGACTAAAATAGACTAAAATGTATGGACTATAAAATTAGTTCCTATAAACCAAACACCCGCTTAATACGCGGTTCTCCTGCGCGTTTTAGAAAAAATATTTCATGTTCCAAATATACCCTAAATAAATAAAATAAATCGTAGTTTATGCTGAAGTATGATCTCAACAGTCACCCTTTGTGGAAGGGTCGTGTCCGTTCATTGCACCCCTTCGGTGGACGGACGTGTCCGTGCGTCGCACCCCTTGTACCTCTATATAAGCAACCATTCTATTAATAAATAGCTATGGATTGATTTACTTCGACCCACTATGTGTCTCTCTACATTTGCAATCCAACACGTTATCAGCACTGCTCACGAGAAAAGAGGAAGGAAGAAGAATATATCAGTCGCAAGAAGGAAATGAGAGGCTTCGGCCTCCGAAAACCATAGGTGTCATGCCTATTGTTTTTTATTGTCTTCGCATTTGTCATCTGTGCCAATTTCTTCGGATAAAAAACAATGCACCGTTGGAGGCGCGCTTGCACCGGATCGCGCACGCAATGGGGCCTCTCCTTACGGTGGCGCCCGCGCTGGGACTACACACTTGTAAGGAAAATGGACCTCGGGCCATTTGGCTCAATAGGTTTTGGTGTTTGATGATCAACACAGTCTATGGACTAATGTGTTTGCTAGTGTTTGTGCTTGTAGTTCACAAGATGCTAAAGTTACTTGGACTAAGGCATTGAGGAAAGCAACACCACTAAAAAGATATTATGAAGATCACAAGTGAATATCAACAAGTATCAAGCAAGTCAAAGAAACGAAGAAAAGTGTTGCCAGGAGGACTGTCCGTGCAAGGGCACCGGACTGTCCGGTCCACATGTTTGACTGTTCGGTGCACCAGGGAACGTGAGCCCAACGACTAGTTCCATGTGGCACTGGTGGGGAGAAGCCACCGGACTGTTCGGTGTGATGCACAGACTGTCTGATGTAAAAGACTGCAGCGCCAACGGTCACCTGCGGTGTCAATCCAACGACTAGGCGCACCGGACAGGGGCAACGGATTCTCCGGTGACCCCACCGGACTGTCCAGTGTGCCGCAGAGAGCAGTAACTTTTCTCCAACGGCTAGATTTGTGTTAGGGTCTATAAATACCACCCCAACTGGCCATTTCAAGGTGTGGGAGCCCAAGCAACATACCAAGGCATATAGTAGACATTCTCAAGTGCTCATACACCCAAGTGCTTAATAGAATCACTCGGTGATTAGCGTATGTGCTTTGCGAAGTGCTTAGGTTAGTTAGACCGCATTAGCGCTTGCTCTAGGTGAATCATAGTTAGTTGAGTGAGTTTAGAAAAAACACACGACCCCTCGGCTCTTGTGCGAGCCGTTGTAATTGTACCGAGTGGGGCGAGAGTCTTGCGAGACCGTGACAACCGTGTTTGTGTCATGGCCGCCACCGTGTAACGGAGGGAACGAGACCCGCGGCGTTTCGCTCAGAAGCACGATAGTGGAGACGGCGGGGAGCGTCCAAGAGGAGCCTGAAGCGTAGCACCACTTACGCGTGGAGAAGGCTCGCGGCTCAGCCCTCGCGTGAGCTTCCCTTTGCGTACGGGCACCAACGAGGATTAGTCGGGACCTTGCGTGGTTCCGGATACCTCGGCAAAAATACCGGCGTCATCCATGAGATTTTGCATCTCTACCTTGCTCTTTAGCTTCTGCATTTATATTAAACATTTAAGTTTCAATCTTGTCTTTACACTTATATTGTTTAGATTGAAACTTAGCCATTGCGGTAGAGATTGCAACACTTAGACAAAACCTAGTTTGCACATTCTAGTTTGATTAATTGCATAGGTTTCGCTCTAGGGATTTATTTGTGGCCTAGTTTAGAGAAAGTTTTAGAAGTCCTAATTCACTCCCCCTCTTAGGTGTCACCTATTTTCTTCAGCGCTGTCGGGGGTCCCCATGCAGCAAGGATCAGCGTCGTGGTTGCTGGTCCTTGGGCCGCGCCCACACGCTGCATCATGGCCGCTTGCGGTCAGGGTCTGCATGCCACTGGCCTGGTGGGGCCGTGTCAAGCCTTGCCTTGGCGGGAGGCCGCACTAGCAGGGGCCCACACGCTTGAGGCCACGACCGGAGGCCTGGCGGAGCCGCGCCGGAGGCACCAGCGCCGGGGGCCGCGCCGCCGCCGTGGCCGTGTGCCTGGGACGCGCGCCTCCGTCACCGTGAGCTCGGGTTGCGTGCCTAAGCCACCGGTCGCCGGGGCCGCCCCTTTGAGGTTGCACCCCTGCCGATCGGCCGGGGTGCGTGTCGGGGCCATGCCCGTGCCCGTCGGCCAGGGTCGTGCACGCGTCGAGGCCTGCGCGGGCAAGCACGTGCTTGTGCCGAGGACGTCGCACTAGGCCACAGGGTCGTGCCCTCGCCTGATGAGTGCCGTCGGAACGCCCGTACACGTCAGGCTTAGCGGCTGCCGCCACCACGACTGCTAAGGGAGGAGCAGTTAGGATAAACACTAACTACTGCCCCTAATGAGGTCGCTCGTGCCCATTTACTAATGGACCGGCCGCCTAGCTAGGCTGCTAGGGTCGCCCCCTCGATGGGCCGCCTAGTCGATCGCATGGGCCACCGTCTGGCTAGGCTTGCATTTTATATCCTTATTTATTTTATTTACTGTAGTTATAAGTATTGGACTAATGGTGTGTTTGGTTTGGCTTTTTCCCCCTAAAATCCAAAAGCCAAACTAAAGGGATGGATGCAGGAAGCAGATTTTTCTAGAAGCCGACTTTCTTGCAGTGCAAAACTGAAAGCACCCCTGAACTTGCTTTTAGTGGCTTTCAGATGGAACTGTGAAAACATATATCAAAGAACTTTTAACGAAGTTTAGTTTTAATAGCTCAGAGCCCACAACAGCTTTTTACACAGCTCACGGCCCACAACAGCTTTTTTCACAGCCACAGCCCAATCAAACAGACCCTTAAGTTTTAGTGCAGTTCGCATCAGTGTTACATATCTAATTTGAAATAATTAGATCCTAAATATTGCATGTTTCTGTGCATATTTGTCTATTTTATTCCTGATGCAAAATAAAATTTCAATTTTTGGATAAGCATAGGGTGATGGAGTCCTGAGCAGTGAGCACTGGCTGCGCTAAATTCTTTTATAGAGTTTAGTAGCCCAGAGACCGTGCTTTAGTGCGCATTTGAATAGCCTATCACTATGCAGTCTACATCTTTCGAGATGATTACCAATACGTGCTAACCCAAAATATTATATGAAGTTCTTGGATGTTATTTTGAAAATTAGTAGAGCATGAGTAGTGGAGACCTAATCATTGGTTGTGGTTTGTTCATTTAATGAACTTATTAGCCCAGAGATCGTGCTTCTAGGCAGCAAGTGTTCTTGCCCACTACTAGGAAATCTACCTCATCAAGTTGAGGATTATCTATACAATGCTCACTAACACTCAAAATATTCATTCAATTACAAGGCTCAGTACCTTCATGCAACTCATATTGTATATAATTTTAAAGATTTTGCATTTGAGATTACAACATCACCATTCTGATTCTTAATTCATAAGGGCGTCGCGGGCTATGGGGCTAGGCAGGACGCCGTGGTCACACTGGCAACTCAAAGAACTCTTTTAATTAAGTTCTACTTAATTGAATGACGAATTCTTGCAAAATATGATGCATATATTCATCTTGAGATTATTTAACAAATGATGGAGATCTAGGCTTTGGCTGCAATAAGTTCTTAAAATTTATTTGCCCTGAGACTAAGCTTTTAGACAACAAAAAGTTATTTGCCCATAAGTAAGAGGTCTACATCATATTATGATGATGATTACCTGTATGTGTTTTTTCAAGTAGATATGTAGGAGATGTAATGTTGGTTATTCATCTTTATGGCGATTACCATTTTATTTTTTGAAATTTGGTCAAGCACAGGGTAGTGGAGACCTAAGCATTGGGTGCGGTATGTTCTTCGAATGTATCAGCCCTGAGACCATGCTTTTAGGGAGCAAAAGTTTTGCCCACTACTCAGAGATCTACTCTATTGTTTCATTACATATAGATTATCTACGTTGTGTCCACCAATTTTTCAAAAATCTACAGGTACACTTTAAGTGATACTTGGAATTCTCCAACGTATGAAGATATGATATATTTTGCGGCAATGGTTATGTCATTTGAAGGTTAATTATTTAATAGAGTTTGATGAACTCGCTTAATGGGGATTCACCTATTCACTTCATAATAAGTGTTATGCTCTCTTTTTCTTACGGTTCTTATGAAAGAACTTACGTGCTTTTGCGGCTTGATGTGCAAGCGCAAAATGAATAGCAAAGGTAATCATAAGACACACAGACTTATGATTAAGTGTCTACATTATGTTGTAGACTAAAACTTTGTATTCATATATTTTGCTTGAAGTTGAATTGTTGCATACTATCAGCATTATTCTCCATTTATTGAAAACACATAATGAATAATATGATGAACTTCTTTTGAAGCCTCATCATTAATGCCAATATTTTTGTGGCGCCTCTTGTGAGGTTAATAGTGCTTAGAATAAAGTTGAGAACAACATGTGGTTCGTTGGATTGACATTATTATCAATCTATGAACCCGACTGATTAATGCAAATACTACAAGAAGCACATTAAAAAGAGAAGGATAATGAGTATGAAAAACTCGTTTGTCATTACACTATACATGATATAGTGTTGTATGCCCAAGCATATAATCTTATATATGAAATCTCAATAGATGCATACTGAAAGGGAAATAGTCTTAACATTTCCAATAATCGATTTTGGTGTTTCACGACCATCACAAACCTTGTGGACTAACCAGTTTGTCTAGTTGATCATTCCACAGGTGCATAAGTTCATCTACAACTATTCTAAATCGACTGTCTGGAATATCGTAGATTATTCCGGACAGGAGAAGCTTTTTGGAAAATCACCTAAGCGTGGACCGTTCGGGCCTTGTGGCGGACCGTCCGCGACACTAGGGTAAGCCTCGGACAGAACCAATGCAAAAACACAAGTCTACACTATGGACCGTCTGATGGAAAAGCAAGCACCGTCCGAGACCAAGCGCGGACCGTCTGGCCTCAGGCGCGGGCCGTCCGGTTAGTGAAGAACCGAAAAACCCGAAGGTGACGGGTTCGGTAAAATGAATTATAGCGTCCTCACGGACCGTCCGGGGTGCACGACTGAACCGTCCGCGATTGCCTTTATCTGACATCTGACGATGCATTAAATGCTATATAGCCGTTGATATAGCCGTTATTGTTGACCGTTGCGATTTCAGTCGTTGATGTGCAGGGGCGGACCGTCCGGACCAGGGGCATGGACCGTCAGCGGTTGGCAGAAAAGGAGCAACGGTTAGGAAGTGATTGGGGGCTATAAATATCACCCCAATCACCTCCATTCAATACACCCAAGCATTCCAACCTTTCACATTTAATACAAGAGATAGCAATTCATTCCAAGACACAATCAAAGCTTCCAATCTCTCCAAGTTTGACAATTGAGACAAGTGATCATTAGTGATTAGCGACTTGAGAGAGAGAGAGAGAGTGATCTGTGTGTTATTTGTCGCTCTTGTTGCTTGGATTTTGCAATCGTGCTTTCTTCTATTCCCATTCTTATTCTCAAGTGACTTGTAATTAAAGCAAGAGACACCAAGTGTGTGGTGGTCCTTGTGGGGTCTAAGTGACCCGTTTGATTAAGGAGAAAGCTCACTCGGTCTAAGTGACCGTTTGAGAGGGAAAGGTTTGAAAGAGACCCGGTTTTGTGACCACCTCAACGGGGACTAGGTTCTTTGGAACTGAACCTCGGTAAAACAAATCACCGTGTTCATCCGCTTTATTTCTTGGTTGATTTTTTCCCTCTCTTTCAGACTCAGATTTAATTCTAACGCTAACCCCGACTTGTAGTGTGTGCTTAAGTTTGTAAATTTCAGATTCCGCCTATCCACCCCCCTCTAGGCGACTTTCAATTGGTATCAGAGCCCGGTACTTCATTAGAGTCTAACAACTCGAAGTGATGTCGAGAGAACACGCCAAGAAGGAGATCGTGACCGGCGGTGACAAGTCTACAAGCCACAAGAAGGCTCCATCGGGGGAGTCCGACAACAAAATGAAGGGAGCCCCTTCACATACCAAGTCGCATTGGAGTGGCGACAAGAAAAAAGAAGATGAAGAAGGTGGTCTACTACGAGACCGATTCCTCGTCGCCATCCACCTCCGGCTCCGACACTCAGTCCGTCACTTCTAAGCGCCATGAGCGCAAGAAGTTTAGTAAGATCCCCCTATGCTACCCTTGCATTTCAAAACACACTCCTTTACTTTCCATCCCATTAGGCAAACCACCGGTTTTTTACGGTGAATATTATTGCATGTGGAGTGATAAAATGAGGCATCATCTAGACCTCACTCCACTCTAGTATTTGGGACATTGTTGAGTTTGGAGCGCAGGTACCATCCGTGGGGGATGAAGCATATGACTCGGACGAGGTTGCCCAAATCCGGCATTTTGACTCCCAAGCCACCACTATACTCCTCGCCTCTCTAAGTCGAGAGGAGTATAATAAGGTGCAAGGGTTAAAAAGTGCCAAGGAGATTTGGGACATGCTCAAGACCGCGCACGAGGGAGATGAGGTGACCAAGATCACCAAGCGGGAGACGATCGAGGGGGAGCTCGGTCGATTCATCCTCAACCAAGGAGAGGAGCCACAAGCCATGTACAACCGGCTCAAGACCTTGGTCAACCAAGTGCGCAACCTCGGGAGCACCAAATGGGATGACCATGAAATGGTCAAGGTTATTCTTAGATCACTCGTATTTCACAATCCTACTCAAGTTCAATTAATACGTGGTGATCCTAGATATAAGCTAATGTCTCCCGAGGAAGTGATAGGAAAGTTTGTGAGCTTTGAGTTGATGATCAAAGGCTCCAAACAAATTGTCGAGCAAGGCGGCATCTCCACACCCATGGTGCAATCCATCGCATTCAAAGCAACGGAGGAGAAGAAAGAAGAGTCTACATCATGTAGGCTCCCCATCGACGCCTCCAAGCTCGACAACGAGGAAATGGCGCTCATCATCAAGAGCTTTCACCAAATCCTCAAGCAAAGGAAGGGGAGAGACTACAAACCTCGTTCCAAGAAGGTGTGATACAAGTGTGGTAAGCCCGGTCACTTTATAGCAAAATGTCATATTTCTAGTGACAGGGGCGACGACAAGAAGGGAAGGAGGAAGGAAAAGAAGAGATATTACAAGAAGAAGGGCGGCGATGCCCACGTGTGTTGGGAATGGGATTCCGACGAAAGCACCACCGACTCCTCCTCCGACGAGTACGCCGCCAACATCACCGTCACCAAAAGCCTCCTCTTCCCCAACGTCGGCCACAAGTGCCTCATGGCAAAGGACAGCAAAAAGAAGAAGGTAAAATCTAGAGCCTTCACTAAATATGCAACATCTAGTGATGAGGATAGCTCTAGTGATGATGAAGATAATTTGCTTGCTCTTTTTGCCAACCTAAACATGCAACAAAAAGAAAAATTAAATGAATTGATAGGTGTTATTCATGAGAAGGATGAACTCTTGGATAGCCAAGAGGAATTCCTTATTAAGGAAAACAAAAAACATGTTAAAGTAAAAAATGCTTATGCTCAGGAAGTAGAGAAATGTGAAAAATTAACTAGTGAGCTTAGCATTTGCCATGACACTATCTCTAACCTTAGAATTGAAAGTGCCAAATTAATTGCTAAGGTTGAGAAATCAAATGTTTGTGATGATTCTCTTGTCAACCTTAAAATGATAATGTTAGCTTGATTGCTAAGATTGACAAGTTGAAAGAATCAATTTGTAGCCTTAAGATTGAGAATGATAAACTAATTTCTAAGGGCTAAAGATTTAAATGTTTGCAATATTTCTATTTCCAATCTTAGAAATGAAAATGCTATGTTACATGCTAAGCTTGATAAATTAAATGCTTACAAACCCTCTACATCTAGCGTTGATCATGTTACTATTTGTACTAGATGTAGAGACATTAATGTTGATGCTATCCATGATCACATTGCTATGATTAAACAACAAAATGATCATATAGCTAAACTAGATGCTAAAATTGCCGAGCATTAATTAGAAAATGAAAATTTTAAATTTGCTCGTAGTATGCTTTATAATGGGAGACGCCCTGGCATTAAGGATGGCATTGGCTTCCAACAGGGAGACAATGTCAATGCCCCTACGAGATTGTCTAATTTTGTTAAGGGTAAGGCTCCCATGGCTCAGGATAACGAGGGTTATATTTTATATCCTGCTGGTTATCCCGAGCATAAGATTAGAAGAATTCATGCTAGGAAACCTCATAATGTTTCACATCATGCTTTATGTATAAAAATGAGGCTTCCAGCTCTAGGCAATCAACCCATGTTAAATTGCCTAAAAGGAAATCTCCTACTGCATCAAATGAACCTAATGTTTCATTTAAGACTTTTGATGCTTCCTATGTTTTAACTAACAAATTAGGCAAAGTAGTTGCCAAATATGTTGGGGACAAACACAAGGGCTCCAAGACTTGTGTTTGGGTACCCAAGGTGCTTGTTTCTAATGTGAAAGGACCCAAGACCGTTTGGATACCTAAGAACAAGGCCTAAACTTGTTTTGTAGGTTTATACATCCGGGGGCTCAAGTTGGATCATTGATAGTGGATGCACAAACCACATGACTGGGAAGAAAAGGATGTTCTCCTCCTACGAGAAAAACGAAGATCCCCAAGAGCTATCACATTCGGGGATGGAAATCAAGGTTTGGTCAAAGGACTTGATAAAATTGCTATATCTCCTGACCATTCTATTTCCAATGTTTTTCTTGTAGATTCTTTAGATTATAACTTGCTTTCAGTTTCTCAATTATGCAAAATGGGTTACAACTGACTTTTTACGGATATAGGTGTTACTGTCTTTAGAAGAAGTGATGATTCAGTAGCATTTAAAGGAGTATTAGAGGGTCAGCTATACTTAGTTGATTTTAATAGAGCTGAACTCGATACTTGCTTAATTGTTAAGACTAATATGGGTTGGTTCTGGCATCGTCGACTAGCCCATGTTGGGATGAATAATCTTCACAAGCTTCTAAAGGGAGAACACATTTTGGGACTAACCAATGTTCATTTTGAGAAAGACAGGGTTTGTAGCGCATGTCAAGCAGGGAAGCAAGTTGGTACCCATCATCCACACAAGAACATCATGACGATCGACAAGCCGCTTGAGCTACTCCACATGGATTTATTCGGCCTGATCGCTTACATAAGCATTGGCGGGAGTAAGTATTGTCTTGTAATTGTGGATGATTATTCTCGCTTCACTTGGGTATTCTTTTTGCAGGAAAAATCTCAACCCCAAGAGACTTTAAAGGGATTCTTGAGACGGGCTCAAAATGAGTTTGGATTGAGAATCAAAAAGATAAGAAGCGACAACGGGACGGAGTTCAAGAACTCTCAAATAGAAGGCTTTCTTGAGGATGAGGGCATCAAGCATGAGTTCTCTTCTCCCTACACACCTCAACAAAATGGTGTAGTGGAGAGGAAGAATAGAACTCTACTGGACATGGCAAGGACCATGCTTGATGAATACAAGACTCCGAACCGGTTTTGGGCTGAGGCGATTAACACCGCCTGCTACTCCATCAACCGGCTCTACCTTCACCGAATCCTCAAGAAGACATCATACGAACTTCTCACCGGTAAAAAGCTCAATGTTTCATATTTTAGAGTCTTTGGTAGCAAATGTTTTATTCTTGTTAAAAGAGGTAGAAAATCTAAATTTGCTCCTAAGGCTGTAGAAGGTTTTTTACTTGGTTATGACTCAAACACAAGGGCATATAGAGTCTTCAACAAATCCACTGGACTAGTTGAAGTTTCTTGTGACATTGTGTTTGATGAGACTAATGGCTCTCAAGTAGAGCAAGTTGATCTTGATGAGCTAGATGATGAAGAGGCTTCATACGTCGCGCTAAGGAACATGTCCATTGGGGATGTGTGTCCTAAGGAATCCGAAGAGCCTCCACAAGCACAAGATTAACTATCATCTTCAAATCAAGCATCTCCATCAACTCAAGATGAGGATCAGGCTCAAGATAATGAAGAAGAAGATGAGCCACCTCAAGAGGAGGACAATGATTAAGGGGGAGATGACAATAATCAAGACAAGGAAGATGATCAAGAAGTACAGGGTCAAAGACCGCCTCACCCAAGAGTCCACCAAGCGATTCAAAGAGATCACCCCGTGAACTCCATCCTCGGTGATATTCATAAGGGGGTAACAACTCGATCTCGTGTCGCTCATTTTTGTGAACATTACTCTTTTGTATCTTCTATTGAGCCATACAGGGTGAAAGATGCATTAAGAGATTTGGATTGGGTGTTGGCAATGCAAGAGGAGCTCCACAACTTCACGAGGAATGAGGTATGGCATCTTGTTCCACGTCCTAACCAAAATATTGTAGGAACCAAGTGGGTATTCCACAACAAGCAAGATGAGCATGGTGTGGTGATAAGGAACAAAGCCTGACTTGTGGCCAAGGGATATTCACAAGTCGAAGGTTTGGATTTCGGTGAAACCTATGCACCCGTAGCTAGGCTTGAGTCAATTCGTATATTACTTGCCTATGCTACTTACCATGGCTTTAAGCTCTATCAAATGGACGTGAAAAGTTCCTTCCTCAATGGACCAATCAAGGAAGAGGTCTATGTTGAGCAACCTCACGGCTTTGAAGATAGTGAGTACCCTAATCATGTTTACAAACTCTCTAAGGCGCTTTATGGGCTCAAGCAAGCCCCAAGAGCATGGTATGAATGCCTAAGGGATTTTCTCATCACTAATGGCTTAAAAGTCGGAAAAGCTGATCCTACTCTCTTTACTAAAACTATTGCAAATGATTTGTTTGTATGCCAAATTTATGTTGATGATATCATATTTGGGTCTACTAACAAATCTACTTGTGAAGAGTTTAGTTGGATTATGATTCAAAAATTTGAGATGTCTATGATGGGGGAGTTGAAGTATTTCTTAGGATTTCAAGTGAAGCAACTCCAAGAGGGCACCTTCATCAGCCAAACCAAGTACATTCAAGATTTACAAAGTTTGGAATGAAGGATGCCAAGCCCATCAAGACACCCATGGGAACCAATGGGCATCTCGACCTCGACACAGGAGGTAAATCCATAGATCAAAAGGTATATCAGTCGATGATAGGATCTTTACTCTATTTATGTGCATCTCGACCGGATATCATGCTTTCTGTATGCATGTGTGCAAGGTTCTAAGCTGATCCTAAGGAAGTTCACCTTAGGGTCGTGAAAAGAATCTTGAGATATTTAGTTCATACACCTAAGTTTGGTCTTTGGTACCCCAAGGGATCCACCTTTGATTTAAGAGGATATTCAGATGCTGATTGGGCAGGGTGTAAAATTGATAGGAAGAGCACATCAGGGACTTGTCAGTTTTTTGGAAGATCCCTGGTGTCTTGGGCTTCAAAGAAACAAAATTCAGTAGCTCTTTATACCGCCAAAGCCGAGTACATTGTCGTAGGCCATTGTTGCGCGCAATTGGTTTGGATGAGGCAAACCCTTAGGGACTATGGCTACAAATTTAGCAAAGTCCCTCTCCTATGTGATAATGAGAGTGCAATCCGCATGGCGGATAATCCCATTGAACACGGCCGCACTAAGCACATAGCCATTCGGTATCACTTTTTGAGGGATCACCAATAAAGGGGGATATCGAGATTGCTTATGTTAGCACCAAAGAACAACTAGCCGATATCTTTACCAAACCATTAGATGAGAAAACTTTTACCAAACTTAGGAATGAGTTAAATATACTTGATTCTCGGAACTTTGATTGAAATTTTGCACACATAGCTCATTTATATACCTTCTGATAGTCGCCTAGAGGGGGGGTGAATAGGGCGAAACTGAAATTTACAAATATAAACACAACTACAAGCCGGGTTAGCGTTAGAAATATAAACGAGTCCGCGAGAGAGGGGGCAACACAAATCGCAAGCAAATAAAGAGTGTGACACGTGGATTTGTTTTACCGAGGTTCGGTTCTCGCAAACCTACTCCCCGTTGAGGAGGCCACAAAGGCCGGGTCTCTTTCAACCCTTCCCTCTCTCAAACGATCCCACGGACCGAGTGAGCTTTCTCTTCTCAATCAATTGGAACACAAAGTTCCAACAAGGACCACCACAAGTTTGGTGTCTCTTGTCTCAATTACAAGTGAGTTTGATTGCAATGAAAGAATCAAGAAAGAGGAAAGCAATCCAAGCGCAAGAGCTCGAAAGAACACAAGCAAATCACTCTCTCTAGTCACTATTGTGTTGTGTGGAATTTGGAGAGGATTTGATCTCTTTGGTGTGTCTAGAATTGAATGCTAGAGCTCTTGTAGTAGTTGGGAAGTGGAAAGCTTGGATGCAATGAATGGTGGGGTGGTTGGGGTATTTATAGCCCCAACCACCAAAAGTGGCCGTTGGGAGGCTGTCTGTTCGATGGCGCACCGGACAGTCCGGTGCACACCGGACATGTCCGGTGCCCCCGCCACGTCATCACTGCCGTTGGATTCTGACCGTTGAAGCTCCTGACTTGTGGGCCCGCCTGGATGTCCGGTGCACACCGGACATGCACTGTTCCTTGTCTGGTGTGCCAGTATGGGCGACTCTGACTTCTGCGCGCGCAATAAATGCATCGCAGGTAGCCGTTGGCGCCGGATAGCCGTTGCTTCGGAGTTGCACCGGACAGTCCGGTGCACACCGGACAGTCCGGTGAATTATAGTGGACTAGCCGTTGGAGTTTCCCGAAGCTGGCGAGTTCCTGAGGCCGCTCTTTCTTGGCGCACCGGACACTGTCCGGTGTACACCGGACAGTCCGGTGAATTATAGCGCGAGTGCCTCTGGAAATTCCCGAAGGTGGCAAGTTTGCGTTGGAGTCCTCTGGTGCACCGGACATGTCCGGTGGTGCACCGGACACTGTCCGGTGGCACACCGGACAGTCCGGTGCGTCAGACCAGAGGTGCCTTCGGTTGGCCCTTTGCTCCTTTGTTGAATCCAAAACTTGATCTTTTTATTGGCTGAGTGTGAACCTTTTACACCTGTATAATCTATACACTTGGGCAAACTAGTTAGTCCAATTATTTGTGTTGGGCAATTCAATCACCAAAATTATTTAGGAACTAGGTGTAAGCCTAATTCCCTTTCAATCTCCCCCTTTTTGGTGATTGATGCCAACACAAACCAAACCAAATATAGAAGTGCATAATTGAACTAGTTTGCATAATGTAAGTGTAAAGGTTGCTTAGAATTGAGCCAATATAAATACTTACAAGATATGCATGGATTGTTTCTTACTTATTTAACATTTTGGACCACGCTTGCACCACATGTTTTGTTTTTGCAAATTCTTTTGTAAATCCTTTTCAAAGTTCTTTTGCAAATAGTCAAAGGCAAATGAACAAGATTTTGAGAAGCATTGTCAAGATTTGAAATTTTCTCCCCCTGTTTCAAATGCTCTTCCTTTGACTAAACAAAACTCCCCCTAAAAGAGATCGTCCTCTTAGTGTTCAAGAGGGTTTTTGATATACCATTTTTGAAATACTACTTTCTCCCCCTTTTGAACACAAAAGGATACCAATTGAAAACTATTCAACACTAAGTTTTTGAAATTGGTGGTGGTGCGGTCCTTTTGCTTTGGGCTCTTACTTTCTCCCCCTTTGGCATGAATCGCCAAAAACGGAATCATTAGAGCCCTTGAAGTGTTTTCTTCCTCTTTGGTCACAAATGAGTGAGTTAAGATTATACCAAAGACGAAGTCCGGTCCTTTTGCCTTGGGCTCTTACTTTCTCCCCCAAAGACAAAGTCCTTTTCTTTGATGCTCATGCTTTTCTCCCCCAAGAATGGAGAGTTGCTTGGAGTGATGGCGAAGTATGAGTTACGTAGTGGAAGCCTTTGTCTTCGCCGAAGACTCTAATTCTCTTTCAACATACCTATGACTTGGTTTGAAATAGACTTGAAAACATATTAGTCATAGCATATAAAAGAGATATGATCAAAGGTATATAGAGGAGCAATGTGTGCAATTTAACAAAAGAAGTTCCTAGAATCAAGAATATTGAGCTCATGCCTAAGTTTGTTAAAAGATTGTTCATCAAGAGGCTTGGTAAAGATATCGGCTAATTGATCTTTAGTATTAATGTATGAAATCTCGATATCTCCCTTTTGTTGGTGATCCCTAAGAAAATGATACCGAATGGCTATGTGTTTAGTGCGGCTATGCTCGACGGGATTGTCGGCCATTTTGATTGCACTCTCATTGTCACATAGTAAAGGGACTTTGGTTAGTTTGTAACCGTAGTCCCGCAGGGTTTGCCTCATCCAAAGCAATTGCGCGCAACAATGACCTGCGGCAATGTACTCGGCTTCGGCGGTGGAAAGAGCGACCGAATTTTGCTTCTTTGAAGCCCAAGACACCAAGGATCTTCCCAAGAACTGGCAAGTCCCCGATGTGCTCTTCCTATTGATTTTGCACCCCGCCCAATCGGCATCCGAGTAACCAATCAAATCAAATGTGGATCCCCTAGGATACCAAAGCCCAAACTTAGGAGTATAAGCCAAATATCTCAAGATTCGTTTTACGGCCGTAAGGTGAGCTTCCTTAGGGTCGGCTTGGAATCTTGCACACATGCATACGGAAAGCATAATATCTGGTCGAGATGCACATAAATAGAGTAAAGAACCTATCATCGACCGGTATACCTTTTGATCCACGGACTTACCTCCCGTGTCGAGGTCGAGATGCCCATTGGTTCCCATGGGTGTCTTGATGGGCTTGGCATCCTTCATCCCAAACTTGTTTAGAATGTCTTGAGTGTACTTTGTTTGGCTAATGAAGGTGCCCTCTTGGAGTTGCTTCACTTGGAATCCTAAGAAATATTTCAACTCCCCCATCATAGACATCTCGAACTTTTGTGTCATGATCCTACTAAACTCTTCACATGTAGACTCGTTAGTAGACCCAAATATAATATCATCAACGTAAATTTGGCATACAAACAAGTCATGTTCAAGAGTTTTAGTAAAGAGTGTAGGATCGGCCTTGCCGACTTTGAAGCCATTAGCAATAAGGAAATCTCTAAGGCATTCATACCATGCTCTTGGGGCTTGCTTGAGCCCATGAAGCGCCTTAGAGAGCTTATAGACATGGTTAGGGTACTCACTGTCTTCAAAGCCGGGAGGTTGCTCAACATAGACCTCTTCCTTGATTGGTCCATTGAGGAAGGCACTTTTCACGTCCATTTGGTAAAGCTTGAAGCCATAGTAAGTAGCATAGGCTAATAAAATGCGAATTGACTCAAGCCTAGCTACAGGTGCATAGGTTTCACCGAAATCCAAACCTTCGACTTGAGAGTATCCTTTGGCCACAAGTCGAGCTTTGTTCCTTGTCACCACACCATGCTCATCTTGCTTGTTGCGGAATACCCATTTGGTTCCTACAACATTTTGATTAGGACGTGGAACTAACTGCCATACCTCATTCCTAGTGAAGTTGTTGAGCTCCTCTTGCATCGCCACCACCCAATCCGAATCTTGTAGTGCTTCCTCTACCCTGTGAGGCTCAATAGAGGAAACAAACGAGTAATGTTCACAAAAATGTGCAACACGAGATCTAGTGGTTACCCCCTTATGAATGTCGCCGAGGATGGTGTCGACGGGGTGATCTCGTTGAATTGCTTGGTGGACTCTTGGGTGTGGCGGCCGTTGCTCTTCATCCTCCTTGTCTTCCTCATTTGTATCTCCCCCTTGATCATTGCCGTCATCTTGAGGTGGCTCATTTGATTGATCTTCTTCTTCATCAACTTGAGCCTCATCCTCATTTTGAGTCGGTGGAGATGCTTGCGTGGAGGAGGATGGTTGATCTTGTGCATTTGGAGGCTCTTCGGATTCCTTAGGACACACATCCCCAATGGACATGTTCCTTAGCGCGATGCACGGAGCCTCTTCATCACCTATCTCATCAAGATCAACTTGCTCTACTTGAGAGCCGTTAGTTTCATCAAACACAACGTCACATGAGACTTCAACTAGTCCAGTGGACTTGTTAAAGACCCTATATGCCCTTGTGTTTGAGTCATATCCTAGTAAAAAGCCTTCTACAGTCTTAGGAGCAAATTTAGATTTTCTACCTCTTTTAACAAGAATAAAGCATTTGCTACCAAAGACTCTAAAATATGAAATGTTGGGCTTTTTACCGGTTAGGAGTTCGTATGATGTCTTCTTGAGGATTCGGTGTAGATATAATCGATTGATGGCGTAGCAGGCGGTGTTGACCGCCTCAGCCCAAAACCGATCCGAAGTCTTGTACTCATCAAGCATGGTCCTTGCCATGTCCAATAGAGTTCGATTCTTCCTCTCCACTACACCATTTTGTTGTGGCGTGTAGGGAGAAGAGAACTCATGCTTGATGCCCTCCTCCTCAAGGAAGCCTTCGATTTGAGAGTTCTTGAACTCCGTCCCGTTGTCGCTTCTAATTTTCTTGATCCTTAAGCCGAACACATTTTGAGCCCGTCTCAAGAATCCCTTTAAGGTCTCTTGGGTTTGAGATTTTTCCTGCAAAAAGAACACCCAAGTGAAGCGAGAATAATCATCCACAATAACTAGACAGTACTTACTCCCGCCGATGCTTATGTAAGCAATCGGGCCGAATAGGTCCATGTGTAGGAGCTCTAGTGGTCTGTCGGTCGTCATGATGTTCTTGTGTGGATGATGGGCGCCAACTTGCTTTCCTGCCTGACATGCGCTACAAATCCTGTCTTTCTCAAAATGAACATTGGTTAGTCCTAAAATGTGCTCTCCCTTTAGAAGCTTATGAAGATTCTTCATCCCAACATGGGCTAGTCGGCGGTGCCAGAGCCAACCCATGTTAGTCTTAGCAATTAAGCATGTGTCAAGTTCAGCTTTATCAAAATCTACTAAGTATAGCTGACCCTCTAACACACCTTTAAATGCTATTGAATCATCACTTCTTCTAAAGACAGTGACACCTATATCAGTGAAAAGACAGTTGTAACCCATTTTGCATAATTGAGATACAGAAAGCAAATTGTAATCTAATGAATCAACAAGAAAAACATTTGAAATGGAGTGGTCAGGTGAAATATCAATTTTACCCAAACCTTTGACCAAACCTTGATTTCCATCCCCGAATGTGATCGCTCTTTGGGGATCTTGGTTTTTCTCGTAGGAGGAGAACATCCTTTTCTCCCCTGTCATGTGGTTTGTGCACCCGCTATCGATGATCCAACTTGAGCCCCCGGATGCATAAACCTACAAAACAAGTTTAGTTCTTGACTTTAGGTACCCAAATGGTTTTGGGTCCTTTGGCATTAGACACAAGAACTTTGGGTACCCAAACACAAGTCCTTGACCCCTTGTGCTTGCCCCCAACATATTTGGCAACTACTTTGCCGGATCTGTTAGTCAATACATAAGATGCATCAAAAGTTTTGAATGAAATGTCATGGTCATTTGATGCAGTAGGAGTTTTCTTAGGCAACTTAGCACGGGTTGGTTGCCTAGAACTAGATGTCTCACTCTTATACATAAAAGCATGATTGGAGCCAGAGTGAGACTTCCTAGAATGAATTTTCCTAATTTTGCTCTCAGGATAACCGGCAGGGTACAAAATGTAACCCACGTTATCCTGAGGCATGGGAGTCTTGCCCTTAACAAAGTTAGACAATTTCTTAGGAGGAGCATTAAGTTTGACATTGTCTCCCCTTTGGAAGCCAATGCCATCCTTGATGCCCGGGCGTCTCCCACTATAGAGCATGCTTCTAGCAAATTTAAATTTTTCATTTTCTAAGTTATGCTCAGCAATTTTAGCATCTAATTTTGCTATATGATCATTTTGTTGTCTAATTAAAGCCATGTGATCATGTATAGCATCAATGTTAACATCTCTACATCTAGTACAAATAGTAACATGCTCAATGGTAGATGTAGATGGTTTGCAAGAATTAAGTTCAACAATCTTAGCATGTAGGATATCATTTTTATCTCTAAGATCGGAAATTGTAACTTTGCAAACCTCAAAATCTTTAGCCTTAGTAATCAAATTTTCATTTTCTAATCTAAGACTAGTAAGAGAAATGTTCAATTCTTCAATCCTAGCAAGCAAATCATTATTATTATCTCTAGGGTTGGGAATTGAAACATTGCAAACATGAGTATCAACCTTAGCTAACAAATTAGCATTTTCATTTCTAAGGTTGTCCATCATCTCACGGCAAGTGCTTAGCTCACTAGATAGTTTTTGACATTTTTCTACTTCTAGAGCATAAGCATTTTTAACCTTAACATGTTTCTTGTTTTCTTTAATTAGACAATCCTCTTGGGAATCCAAAAGGTCATCCTTTTCATGAATAGCACTAATCAATTCATTTAATTTTTCTTTTTGCTCCATGTTAAGATTGGCAAAGAGAATGCGCAAATTATCCTCCTCATCACTAGCATTATCATCACTAGAAGACTCATATTTAGTGGAGGAGTTAGATTTAACCTTCTTCCGTTTGCCGTCCTTTGCCATGAGGCACTTGTGGCCGACGTTGGGGAAGAGAAGTCCCTTGGTGACGGCGATGTTGGCGGCGTCCTCGTCGGAGGAGGAGTCGCTAGAGCTTTCGTCGGAGTCCCACTCCCGACAAACATGGGCATCGCCGCCCTTCCTCTTGTAGTACCTCTTCTTCTCCTTTCTTCTCCCCTTCTTGTCGTCGCCTCGGTCACTGTCACTAGATATAGGACATTTAGCAATAAAATGACCGGGCTTACCACACTTGTAGCAAACCTTCTTGGAGCGGGACTTATAGTCCTTCCCCCTCCTTTGCTTGAGGATTTGGCGAAAGCTCTTGATGACGAGCGCCATTTCCTCATTGTCGAGCTTGGAGGCGTCTATTGGTTGTCGTCTTGGTGTAGCCTCCTCCTTCTTTTCCTCTGTCGCCTTGAATGCGACGGGTTGAGCTTCGGATGTGGATGGATCATCAAGCTCGTTGATCTTCCTCGAGCCTTCGATCATGCACTCAAAACTTACAAAATTCCCGATAACTTCCTCGGGGGTCATTTTAGTATATCTAGGATTACCACGAATTAATTGAACTTGAGTGGGGTTAAGGAAAATGAGAGATCTTAGAATAACCTTAACCATTTCGTGGTCGTCCCACTTCTTGCTCCCGAGGTTGCGCACTTGGTTCACCAAGGTCTTGAGCCGGTTGTACATGTGTTGTGGCTCCTCCCCTTTGCGAAGCCGGAACCGACCGAGCTCCCCCTCGATCGTTTCCCGCTTGGTGATTTTTGTGAGCTCATCTCCCTCGTGCGCGGTTTTGAGCACATCCCAAACTTCCTTGGCGCTCTTCAGCCCTTGAACTTTCTTATACTCCTCTCTACTTAAGGAGGAGAGGAGTATTGTTGTCGCTTGAGAGTTGAAGTGCTCGATTTGGGCCACCTCATCCTCATCATAGTCTTTATCCCCTACGGATGGTACCTGTGCACCAAACTCAACAACATCCCATATACTTTTGTGGAGCGAGGTTAGATGAAATCGCATTAAATCACTCCACCTAGCATAATCTTCACCATCAAAAGTTGGTGGTTTGCCTAATGGGACGGAAAGTAAAGGTGCATGTTTAGAAATGCGAGGGTAGTGTAGGGGGATCTTACTAAACTTCTTACGCTCTTGGCGTTTAGAAGTTACGGAGGGCGCATCGGAGTCGGAGGTCGATGTTGATGAAGTGTCGGTCTCGTAGTAGACCACTTTCCTCATCCTCTTTTGCTTGTCTCCGCTTCGATGCGGCTTGTGGGAAGAAGATTTTTCCTTCTTCTCTTTGTGGTGAGAAGAAGATTTCTTCTCCTTCCCTTTGTTGGAGGAGCTCTTCTTCTTCTCCCTCCTCTTGGTGCGGGACTCTTCCGATGAAGTGCTCCCGTGGCTTGTAGTGGGCTTTTCGCCGGTCTCCATCTCCTTCTTGGCGTGATCTCCCGACATCACTTCGAGCGGTTAGGCTCTAATGAAGCACCGGGCTCTGATACCAATTGATAGTCGCCTAGAGGGGGTGAATAGGGCGAAACTGAAATTTACAAATATAAACACAACTACAAGCCGGGTTAGCGTTAGAAATATAAACGAGTCCGCGAGAGAGGGGGCAACACAAATCGCAAGCAAATAAAGAGTGTGACACGTGGATTTGTTTTACCGAGGTTCGGTTCTCGCAAACCTACTCCCCGTTGAGGAGGCCACAAAGGCCGGGTCTCTTTCAACCCTTCCCTCTCTCAAACGATCCCACGGACCGAGTGAGCTTTCTCTTCTCAATCAATTGGAACACAAAGTTCCAACAAGGACCACCACAAGTTTGGTGTCTCTTGTCTCAATTACAAGTGAGTTTGATTGCAATTAAAGAATCAAGAAAGAGGAAAGCAATCCAAGCGCAAGAGCTCGAAAGAACACAAGCAAATCACTCTCTCTAGTCACTATTGTGTTGTGTGGAATTTGGAGAGGATTTGATCTCTTTGGTGTGTCTAGAATTGAATGCTAGAGCTCTTGTAGTAGTTGGGAAGTGGAAAGCTTGGATGCAATGAATGGTGGGGTGGTTGGGGTATTTATAGCCCCAACCACCAAAAGTGGCCGTTGGGAGGCTGTCTGTTCGATGGCGCACCGAACAGTCCGGTGCACACCGGACATGTCCGGTGCCCCCGCCACGTCATCACTGCCGTTGGATTCTGACCGTTGAAGCTCCTGACTTGTGGGCCCGCCTGGATGTCCGGTGCACACCGGACATGCATTGTTCCTTGTCTGGTGTGCTAGTATGGGCGACTCTGACTTCTGCGCGCGCAATAAATGCATCGCAGGTAGCCGTTGGCGCCGGATAGCCGTTGCTCCGGAGTTGCACCGGACAGTCCGGTGCACACCGGACAGTCCGGTGAATTATAGTGGACTAGCCGTTGGAGTTTCCCGAAGCTGGCGAGTTCCTGAGGCCGCTCTTTCTTGGCGCACCGGACACTGTCCGGTGTACACCGGACAGTCCGGTGAATTATAGCGCGAGTGCCTCTGGAAATTCCCGAAGGTGGCAAGTTTGCGTTGGAGTCCTCTGGTGCACCGGACATGTCCGGTGGTGCACCGGACACAGTCCGGTGCGTCAGACCAGAGGTGCCTTCGGTTGGCCCTTTGCTCCTTTGTTGAATCCAAAACTTGATCTTTTTATTGGCTGAGTGTGAACCTTTTACACCTGTATAATCTATACACTTGGGCAAACTAGTTAGTCCAATTATTTGTGTTGGGCAATTCAATCTCCAAAATTATTTAGGAACTAGGTGTAAGCCTAATTCCCTTTCACCTTCGATCATATCTCTTTTATGTCTATGACTAATGTGTTTTCAAGTTGATTCCTAAGTTAAGTCATAGATTGAAAGAGAAATGGAGTCTTCGGCGAAGACAAAGGCTTCCACTCCACTCTATCGGCATTATTTACCCTTCGCCGTCACTCTGCACCGCTCTCCACTTTGGTATAATCTTCACTCATATTCATTTGTACCATTGGGGAGAATGTAAACAGGGCTCTCAAAAGACTCCGTTTTTGGCGATTAATGCTAAAGGGGGAGAGAGTATTAGCCCAAAGCAAAAGGACCACACCACCACCAATTTCAAAGTTTAAAATGAAGTTTTTCAATTGGCATCTTATGATGAAATATTTAAAAGAGGATTTTTCAAATTGGTATCTAAAATATTTGATCTTATTTCAATTGGTAAACCCCTCTTGAACACTAAGAGGAGAATTTCATTGAGGGGGAGTTTTGTTTAAGTCAAAGGAAAAGCATTTAAAACAGGGAGAGAAAATTTCAAATCTTGAAAATGCTTCTCACAATTTTATTCATATACCTTTGACTATTTGCAAAAAGATTATGAAAAGATTTTTCAAAAGAATTTGCAAAAACAAAACAAGTGGTGCAAATGTGGTCCAAAATGTTAAAATTATCATATCAAACTTATCTGCTTAGAAATGCTTTCATTTCAAAATAACTTATGCACATCTGTCAAAATGCAAACTAGTTACATTTCTACACTTTATATTTGCTTTGGTTTGTGTTGGCATCAATCACCAAAAAGGGGGAGATTGAAAGGGAAATAGTCTCAACATTTCCTATAATCGATTTTGGTGTTTGACGACCATCACAAACCTTGTGGACTAACCAGTTTGTCTAGTTGATCATTCCACAGGTGCATAAGTTAATCTACAACTATTCTAAATCGACTGTTCGGAATACCGTCCGGGCCGTCCGGGCCCTTGCTAGCTTTTTGGAAAATCACCTAAGCGCGGATCGTCCGGGCCCTTACGACGGGCCATCCACAACACTAGGGTAAGCCTCGGACAGAACCAATGCAAAAACACAAGTCTACACTACGGACCGTCCGATGGAAAAGCAAGCACTGTCCGAGACCAAGCGCGGACCGTCCGGCCTCAGGCGCGGACCATCCGGTCAGTGAAGAACCGAAAAACCCGAAGGTGACGGGTTGAGTAAAATGAATTATAGCGTCGTCGCGGACCGTCCGAGGTGCACGACCGGACCGTCCGCGACTGCCTTTATCTGACATCTGACGACGCATTAAATGCTATATAGCCGTTGATATAGCCATTATTGCTGACCGTTGCGATTTCAACCGTTGATGTGCAGGGGCGGACCGTCCGGACCAGGGGCGCGGACCGTCCGCGATCGGCAGAAAAGGAGCAACGGCTAGGAAGTGGTTGGGGGCTATAAACACCACCCCAACCACCTCCATTCAATACACCCAAGCATTCCAGCCTTTCACATTCAATACAAGAGCTAGCAATTCATTCCAAGACACAATCAAAGCTTTCAATCTCTCCAAGTTTCACAATTGAGACAAGTGATCATTAGTGATTAGCGACTTGAGAGAGAGAGTGATCTGTGTGTTATTTGTCGCTCTTGTTGCTTGGCTTTTGCAATCGTGCTTTCTTCTATTCCCATTCTTATTCTCAAGTGACTTGTAATCAAAGCAAGAGACACCAAGTGTGTGGTGGTCCTTATGGGGTCTAAGTGACCCGTTTGATTAAGGAGAAAGCT
This sequence comes from Zea mays, assembly GCF_902167145.1. NCBI lineage: Eukaryota > Viridiplantae > Streptophyta > Magnoliopsida > Poales > Poaceae > Zea > Zea mays. The sequence continues at coordinate 175,700,081 of NC_050101.1, read as the reverse complement.
CACTCGGTCTAAGTGATCGTTTGAGAGAGGGAAAGGGTTGAAAGAGACCCGGTCTTTGTGACCACCTCAACGGGGACTAGGTTCTTTGGAACCGAACCTCGGTAAAACAAATCATCGTGTTCATCCGCTTTATTTCTTGGTTGATTTGTTTTTCCTCTCTTTCGGACTCAGATTTAATTCTAACGCTAACCCCGGCTTGTAGTGTGTGCTTAAGTTTGTAAATTTCAGATTTCGCCTATCCAACCCGTACAATGTGTTGCATTTGCTATAGCTTTTCATGTGATGATAGTTACCATGCTGGGTAAGATTGAATTGTTCATTCCAATGTTGGGATGAAATGAAAAAGTTATGGACAATTCTATTGGTCATGTTTTTCCTATAAGATGGATACTTGATGAGTATCATCGGGAATGAGATTTTAAGTCCCTTTTATCTTAAAATATGATTTGAAATGGTTAATTTATTTGAATTATTTTTCAAAAAACTAGTGTGGTCCATTACAGAGAATGTATGGACATTGAAGGCCTTATATGGTTCAATGGTGCATCTATATGATGACCTGGAGTGTGTCCTTCAGACCACATGAGACTATTAAATAATAATGTTCATGCTTGAGCACATTAGCTTCCACGCTATTAAATTTACCAAATATGCTTACAATAACGAGTGTTTGCCTTGGTATTCAGAATGATATCCATAATGGATATGACAAATCTATGATATATTCGAAAATTTCAGATCGTTTATGACCATCAGTAATGAATCATCACTTCCAACAAGTTATGGTTGGAGTCAGTAAGTTTTTGCATGCTCCTGACTTGTGATTAACTGCATGTACTGCATGTACAAGTTCCCCTATGGTTTTATTACGTGGGAATCAATGAAAGATTTCCCATGCGTACATTGGGTATGTTTTCCCAATCTCACCACCACAGCGTACATGTATGGGCACATAGAAAGCTGGGGATCTATGTGAGAATTTATTCTCTATCGATCATTAAGTATTTAGAATCTCATTGTGAGAATCTACTTATGCCCCATACGCTAGCTTGATGAAAGGGAATTAGGCTTACACCTAGTTCCTATATAATTTTGATGGTTGAATTGACCAACACAAACAATTGGACTAACTAGTTTGCTCTAGTGTATAGATTATACAGGTTCACACTCAGCCAATAAAAAGATCAAGTTTTGGATTCAACAAAGGAGCAAAGGGCCAACCGAAGGCACCTCTGGTCTGGCGCACCGGACTGTCGGGTGTGCCACCGGACAGTGTCCGGTGCACCACCGGACATGTCCGGTGCACCAGAGGACTCCAACTCAAACTCGCCACCTTCGGGAAGTTCCGAAGGCGACTCCGCTATAATTCACCGGACTGTCCGGTGTACACCGGACAGTGTCCGGTGCTCCAAGGGAGGTCGGCCTCAGGAACTCGCCAGCTTCGGGAAACTCCAACGGCTAGTGCGCTATAATTCACCGGACATGTCCGGTGTGCACCGGACTGTCCGGTGCAACTCCGGAGCAACGGCTATCTCCACGCCAACGGCTACCTGCGGTGCATTAATTGCGCGCGCAGCGCGCGCAGAAGTCAGGCGCGCCCATACTGGCACACCGGACAAGGAACAGTAGATGTCCGGTGTGCACCGGACACCCAGGCGGGCCCACAAGTCAGAAGCTCCAACGGTCAGAATCCAACGGCAGTGATGACGTGGCGGGGGCACCGGACATGTCCGGTGTGCACCGGACTGTCCGGTGCGCCATCGAGCAGACAGCCTCCCAACGGCCACTTTTGGTGGTTGGGGCTATAAATACCCCAACCACCCCACCATTCATTGCATCCAAGTTTTCCACTTCCCAACTACTACAAGAGCTCTAGCATTCAATTCTAGACACATTCAAGAGATCAAATCCTCTCCAAATTCCACACAACGCCATAGTGACTAGAGAGAGTGATTTGCTTGTGTTCTTTCGAGCTCTTGCGCTTGGATTGCTTTCTTCTTTCTTGATTCTTTCATTGCGATCAAACTCACTTGTAATTGAGGCAAGAGACACCAAACTTGTGGTGGTCCTTGTTGGAACTTTGTGTTCCAAGTGATTGAGAAGAGAAAGCTCACTCGGTCCGTAGGGATCGTTTGAGAGAGGGAAGGGTTGAAAGAGACCCGGCCTTTGTGGCCTCCTCAACTGGGAGTAGGTTTGCGAGAACCGAACCTCGGTAAAACAAATCCGCGTGTCACACTCTTCATTTGCTTGCGATTTGTTTTGCGCCCTCTCTCGCGGACTCGTTTATATTTCTAATGCTAACCCGGCTTGTAGTTGTGTTTATATTTGTAAATTTCAGTTTCGCCCTATTCACCCCCCCCCCCTCTAGGCGACTATCAATTGGTATCAGAGCCCGGTGCTTCATTAGAGCCTAACCGCTCGAAGTGATGTCGGGAGATCACGCCAAGAAGGAGATGGAGACCGGCGAAAAGCCCACTACAAGCCACGGGAGCACTTCATCGGAAGAGTCCCGCACCAAGAGGAGGGAGAAGAAGAAGAGCTCCTCCAACAAAGGGAAGGAGAAGAAATCTTCTTCTCACCACAAAGAGAAGAAGGAAAATCTTCTTCCCACAAGCCGCACCGGAGCGGAGACAAGCAAAAGAGGATGAGGAAAGTGGTCTACTACAAGACCGACACTTCATCAACATCGACCTCCAACTCTGATGCGCCCTCCGTAACTTCTAAACGCCAAGAGCGTAAGAAGTTTAGTAAGATCCCTCTACACTATTCTCGCATTTCTAAACATGCACCTCTACTTTCCGTCCCATTAGGCAAACCACCAACCTTTGATGGTGAAGATTATGCTAGGTGGAGTGATTTAATGCGATTTCATCTAACCTCACTCCACAAAAGTATATGGGATGTTGTTGAGTTTGGTGCACAGGTACCATCCGTAGGGGATAAAAACTATGATGAGGATGAGGTGGCCCAAATCGAGCACTTCAACTCTCAAGCAACAACAATACTCCTCGCCTCTTTAAGTAGAGAGGAGTACAACAAAGTGCAAGGGTTGAAGAGCGCCAAGGAGGTTTGGGATGTGCTCAAAACCGCGCACGAGGGAGATGAGCTCACCAAAATCACCAAGCGGGAAACGATCGAGGGGGAGCTCGGTCGGTTCCGGCTTCGCAAAGGGGAGGAGCCACAACACATGTACAACCGACTCAAGACCTTGGTGAACCAAGTGCGCAACCTAGGGAGCGTAAAGTGGGATGACCATGAAGTGGTTAAGGTTATTCTAAGATCTCTTATTTTCCTTAACCCTACTCAAGTTCAATTAATTCGCGGTAATCCTAGATATACTAAAATGACCCCCGAGGAAGTAATCGGGCATTTTGTAAGTTTTGAGTGCATGATCGAAGGCTCGAGGAAGATCAACGAGCTTGATGATCCCTCCACATCCGAAGCTCAACCCGTCGCATTCAAGGCGACGGAGGACAAGAAGGAGGAGTCTACACCAAGTCGACAACCAATAGACGCCTCCAAGCTCGACAATGAGGAAATGGCGCTCGTCATCAAGAGCTTCCGCCAAATCCTCAAGCAAAGGAGAGGGAAAGACTACAAGTCCCGCTCCAAGAAAGTTTGCTACAAGTGTGGTAAGCCCGGTCACTTTATTGCAAAATGTCCATTATCAAGTGATAGTGACAGGGGCGACGACAAGAAGGGGAGAAGGAAGGAAAAGAGAAGATACTACAAGAAGAAGGGCGACGATGCCCATGTTTGTCGGGAGTGGGACTCCGACGAAAGCTCAAGCGACTCCTCCAACGACGAGGACGCCGCCAACATCGCCGTCACAAAAGGGCTCCTCTTCCCCAACGTCGGCCACAAGTGCCTCATGGCAAAAGACGGCAAAAAGAAGGTTAAATCTAGATCCTCCACTAAATATGAATCTTCTAGTGATGATAATGCTAGTGATGAGGAAGATAACTTACGCTCTCTTTTTGCCAACCTCAACATGCAACAAAAGGAAAAATTAAATGAATTAATTAGTGCCATCCATGAGAAGGATGATCTCTTGGACTCCCAAGAGGACTTCCTAATCAAGGAAAATAAAAAGCATGTTACGGTTAAAAATGCTTATGCTCTAGAAGTAGAAAAATGTCAAAAACTATCTAGTGAGCTAAGCACTTGCCATGAAACAATAGACAACCTTAGAAATGAAAATGCTAATTTGTTAGCTAAGGTTGATTCTCATGTTTGCAATGTTTCAATTCCCAACCCTAGAGATAATAATGATGATTTGCTTGCTAGGATTGAAGAATTGAACATTTCTCTTGCTAGTCTTAGATTAGAAAATGAAAATTTGATTGCTAAGACTAAAGATTTTGATGTTTGCAAAGTTACAATTTCCGATCTTAGAGATAAAAATGATATTCTACATGCTAAGGTTGTTGAACTTAATTCTTGCAAACCATCTACATCTATCATTGAGCATGTCACTATTTGTACTAGATGTAGAGATATTGATATCAATGCTATTCATGATCATATGGCTTTAATTAAACAACAAAATGATCATATAGCAATATTAGATACTAAAATTGCCGAGCATAACTTAGAAAATGAAAAATTTAAATTTGCTAGAAGTATGCTCTATAATGGGAGACGCCCTGTCATCAAGGATGGCATTGGCTTCCAAAGGGGAGACAATGTCAAACTTAATGCCCCTCCCAAAAGATTGTCTAACTTTGTAAGGGCAAAGCTCCCATGCCTCAGGATAACGAGGGTTACATTTTATACCCTGCCGGTTATCCCGAGGACAAAATTAGGAAAATTCATTCTAGGAAGTCTCACTCTGGTTCTAACCATGCTTTTATATATAAGAGTGAGACATCTAGCTCTAGGCAACCAACCCGTGCTAAGTTGCCTAAGAAGAAAATTCCTAATGCATCAAATGAACATAGTCTTTCATTTAAAACTTTTGATGCATCTTATGTGTTGACTAACAAATCCGGCAAAGTAGTTGCCAAATATGTTGGGGGCAAGCACAAGGGATCAAAGACTTGTGTTTGGGTACCCAAAGTTCTTGTGTCTAATGCCAAAGGACCCAAAACCATTTGGGTACCTAAAGTCAAGAACTAAAATTGTTTTGTAGGTTTATGCATCCGGGGGCTCAAGTTGGATCATCGACAGCGGGTGCACAAACCACATGACAGGGGAGAAAAGGATGTTCTCCTCCTACGAGAAAAACCAAGATTCCCAACGAGCTATCACATTCGGGGATGGAAATCAAGGTTTGGTCAAAGGTTTGGGTAAAATTGCTATTTCTCCTGACCATTCCATTTCCAATGTTTTTCTTGTAGATTCTTTAGACTACAATTTGCTTTCCGTATCTCAATTATGCAAAATGGGCTACAACTGTCTCTTTACCGATGTAGGTGTCACTGTCTTTAGAAGAAGTGATGATTCAATAGCATTTAAGGGTGTGTTAGAGGGTCAGCTATACTTAGTAGATTTTGATAGAGCTGAACTCGACACATGCTTAATTGCTAAGACTAACATGGGTTGGCTCTGGCACCGCCGACTAGCCCACGTTGGGATGAAGAATCTTCATAAGCTTCTAAAGGGAGAGCACATTTTAGGACTAACAAATGTTCATTTTGAGAAAGACAGGATTTGTAGCGCATGCCAAGCAGGAAAGCAAGTTGGTCCTCATCATCCACACAAGAACATCATGACGACCGACAGGCCACTTGAGCTACTCCACATGGATCTATTCGGCCCGATTGCTTACATAAGCATCGACGGGAGTAAGTATTGTCTTGTGATAGTGGATGATTATTCTCGCTTCACTTGGGTATTCTTTTTACAGGAAAAATCTCAAACCCAAGAGACCTTAAAGGGATTCTTGAGACGGGCTCAAAATGAGTTCGGCTTAAGGATCAAGAAAATTAGAAGCGACAACGGGACGGAGTTCAAGAATTCTCAAATTGAAGGCTTCCTTGAGGAGGAGGGCATCAAGCATGAGTTCTCTTCTCCCTACACGCCACAACAAAATGGTGTAGTGGAGAGGAAGAATCGAACTCTATTGGACATGGCAAGGACCATGCTTGATGAGTACAAGACTTCGGATCGGTTTTGGGCCGAGGCGGTCAACACCGCCTGCTACGCCATCAACCGGTTATATCTTCACTGAATCCTCAAGAAGACATCGTATGAACTCCTAACCGGTAAAAAGCCCAACATTTCATATTTTAGAGTCTTTGGTAGCAAATGCTTTATTCTTGTTAAAAGAGGTAGAAAATCTAAATTTGCTCCTAAGACTGTAGAAGGCTTTTTACTAGGATATGATTCAAACACAAGGGCATATAGGGTCTTTAACAAGTCCACTGGACAAGTTGAAGTCTCATGTGACGTTGTGTTTGATGAAACTAACGGCTCTCAAGTAGAGCAAGTTGATCTTGATGAGATAGGTGAAGAACAGGCTCCGTGCATCGCGCTAAGGAACATGTCCATTGGGGATGTGTGTCCTAAGGAATCCGAAGAGCCTCCAAATGCACAAGATCAACCGTCCTCCTCCATGCAAGCATCTCCACCAACTCAAAATGAGGAAGAGGCTCAAGTTGATGAATAAGAAGATCAATCAAATGAGCCACCTCAAGATGACAGCAATGATCAAGGGTGAGATGCAAATGATCAAGATAAGGAGGATGAAGAGCAAAGGCCGCCACACCCAAGAGTCCACCAAGCAATTCAACGAGATCACCCCGTCGACACCATCCTCGGCGATATTCATAAGGGGGTAACTACTAGATCTCGGGTTGCACATTTTTGTGAACATTACTCGTTTGTTTCCTCTATTGAGCCACACAGGGTAGAGGAAGCACTACTAGATTCGGATTGGGTGGTGGCAATGCAAGAGGAGCTCAACAACTTCACTAGGAATGAGGTATGGCATTTAGTTCCACGTCCTAATCAAAATGTTGTAGGAACCAAATGGGTCTTCCGCAACAAGCAAGATGAGCATGGTGTGGTGACAAGGAACAAAGCTTGACTTGTGGCCAAAGGATACTCTCAAGTCGAAGGTTTGGATTTCGGTGAAACCTATGCACCCGTAGCTAGGCTTGAGTCAATTCGCATATTATTGGCCTATGCTACTTACCATGGTTTTAAGCTTTATCAAATGGACGTGAAAAGTGCCTTCCTTAATGGACCAATCAAGGAAGAGGTCTATGTTGAGCAACCTCCCGGCTTTGAAGACAGTAAGTATCCTAATCATGTCTATAAGCTCTCTAAGGCGCTTTATGAGCTCAAGCAAGCCCCAAGAGCATGGTATGAATGCCTTAGAGATTTTCTTATTGCAAATGGATTCAAAGTCGGAAAGGCCGATCCTACACTCTTTACCAAAACTCTTGAAAATGACTTGTTTGTATGCCAAATTTACGTTGATGATATTATATTTGGGTCTACTAACGAGTCTACATGTGAAGAGTTTAGTAGGATCATGACACAAAAGTTCGAGATGTCTATGATGGGGGAGTTGAAGTATTTCTTAGGATTTCAAGTGAAGCAACTCCAAGAGGGCACCTTCATCAGCCAAACAAAGTATACTCAAGACATTTTAAACAAGTTTGGGATGAAGGACGCCAAACCCATCAAGACACCCATGGGAACCAATGGGCATCTCGACCTCGACACGGGAGGTAAGTCCGTGGATCAAAAGGTATACCGGTCGATGATAGGTTCTTTACTCTATTTATGTGCATCTCGACCGGACATTATGCTTTCCGTTTGCATGTGTGCAAGATTCCAATCCGACCCTAAGGAATCCCACCTTACGGCCGTAAAACGAATCTTGAGATATTTGGCTTATACTCCTAAGTTTGGGCTTTGGTACCCTCGGGGATCCACATTTGATTTGATTGGTTATTCGGATGCTGATTGGGCGGGGTGCAAAATCAATAGGAAGAGCACATCGGGGACTTGCCAGTTCTTTGGAAGATCCTTGGTGTCTTGGGCTTCAAAGAAGCAAAATTCGGTTGCTCTTTCCACCGCCGAAGCCGAGTACATTGCCGCAGGCCATTGTTGCGCGCAATTGCTTTGGATGAGGCAAACCCTGCGGGACTACGATTACAAATTAACCAAAGTCCCTTTGCTATGTGATAATGAGAGTGCAATCAAAATGGCCGACAATCCCGTCGAGCATAGCCGCACTAAGCACATAGCCATTCGGTATCATTTTCTTAGGGATCACCAACAAAAGGGAGATATCGAAATTTCATACATTAATACTAAAGATCAATTAGCCGATATCTTTACCAAGCCTCTTGATGAACAATCTTTTACCAAACTTAGGCATGAGCTCAATATTCTTGATTCACGCAATTTCTTTTGCTAGATTGCACACATAGCTCTTTTATATACCTTTGATCATGTCTCTTTTATGTGCTATGACTAATGTGTTTTCAAGTCTATTTCAAACCAAGTCATAGGTATATCGAAAGGGAATTGGAGTCTTCGGCGAAGACACAGGCTTCCACTACGTAACTCATACTTCGCCGTCACTCCAAGCAACTCTCCATTCTTAGGGGAGAAAAGCATGAGCATCAAAGAAAAGGTCTTTGTCTTTGGGGGAGAGAGTAAGAGCCCAAAGCAAAAGGACCGGACTTCATCTTTGGTATAATCTTAACTCATTTATTTATGACCAAAGGGGGCTCTAATGATTCCGTTTTTGGCGATTCATGCCAAAGGGGGAGAGAGTATGAGCCCAAAGCAAAAGGACCGCACCGCACCACCACCAATTTCAAAAACTTAGTGTTGAATATTATCAATTGGGTTTTTCTATTGTGTTCAAAAGGGAAGAAAGTAGTATTTCCAAAAATGATATATCAAAACCCTCTTGAACACTAAGAGGAGGATCTCTTTTAGGGGGAGTTTTGTTTAGTCAAAGGAAAAGCATTTGAAACAGGGGGGAGAAAATTTCAAATCCTAAGAATGCTTCTCAAAATCGTATTTCATTTGCCTTTGACCTTTTGCAAAAGAACTTTGAAAAGGATTTACAAAAGAATTTGCAAAAACAAAACATGTGGTGCAAGCGTGGTCCAAAATGTTAAATAAGAAAGAAACAATCCATGCATATCTTGTAAGTATTTATATTGGCTCAATTCCAAGCAACCTTTGCACTTACATTATGCAAACTAGTTCAATTATGCACTTCTATATTTGCTTTGGTTTGTGTTGGCATCAATCACCAAAAAGGGGGAGATTGAAAGGGAATTAGGCTTACACCTAGTTCCTATATAATTTTGATGGTTGAATTGACCAACACAAACAATTGGACTAACTAGTTTGCTCTAGTGTATAGATTATACAGGTTCACACTCAGCCAATAAAAAGATCAAGTTTTGGATTCAACAAAGGAGCAAAGGGCCAACCGAAGGCACCTCTGGTCTGGCGCACCGAACTGTCCGGTGCACCAGAGGACTCCAACTCAAACTCGCCACCTTCGGGAAGTTCCGAAGGCGACTCCGCTATAATTCACCGGACTGTCCGGTGTACACCGGACAGTGTCCGGTGCTCCAAGGGAGGTCGGCCTCAGGAACTCGCCAGCTTCGGGAAACTCCAACGGCTAGTGCGCTATAATTCACCGGACATGTCCGGTGTGCACCGGACTGTCCGGTGCAACTCCGGAGCAACGGCTATCTCCGCGCCAACGGCTACCTGCGGTGCATTAATTGCGCGCGCAGCGCGCGCAGAAGTCAGGCGCGCCCATACTGGCACACCGGACAAGGAACAGTAGATGTCCGGTGTGCACCGGACACCCAGGCGGGCCCACAAGTCAGAAGCTCCAACGGTCAGAATCCAACGGCAGTGATGACGTGGCGGGGGCACCGGACATGTCCGGTGTGCACCGGACTGTCCGGTGCGCCATCGAGCAGACAGCCTCCCAACGGCCACTTTTGGTGGTTGGGGCTATAAATACCCCAACCACCCCACCATTCATTGCATCCAAGTTTTCCACTTCCCAACTACTACAAGAGCTCTAGCATTCAATTCTAGACACATTCAAGAGATCAAATCCTCTCCAAATTCCACACAACGCCATAGTGACTAGAGAGAGTGATTTGCTTGTGTTCTTTCGAGCTCTTGCGCTTGGATTGCTTTCTTCTTTCTTGATTCTTTCATTGCGATCAAACTCACTTGTAATTGAGGCAAGAGACACCAAACTTGTGGTGGTCCTTGTTGGAACTTTGTGTTCCAAGTGATTGAGAAGAGAAAGCTCACTCGGTCCGTAGGGATCGTTTGAGAGAGGGAAGGGTTGAAAGAGACCCGGCCTTTGTGGCCTCCTCAACGGGGAGTAGATTTGCGAGAACCGAACCTCGGTAAAACAAATCCGCGTGTCACACTCTTCATTTGCTTGCGATTTGTTTTGCGCCCTCTCTCGCGGACTCGTTTATATTTCTAACGCTAACCCGGCTTGTAGTTGTGTTTATATTTGTAAATTTCAGTTTCGCCCTATTCACCCCCCTCTAGGCGACTATCACTTGAATCATGCGATTTTCTAGGCATTAGGGGAGATTTCAAGTACCAAAAAGAATGCATGAAATTATAATGAATGCAGTAAGCATTCAGGCTCAAGATCACGTACTAAAACTAAACCTTTGGGTTTCAATGATTTGCAAGAAGTTGCAAATCGACTGTCATGTGCATTTACTATGAGGTGTCACTCAAATTAATCCTATGTGGAAGTGCCAGAAAGAGTGGTTAAATGGAACACCACTCAACTCCCTATTGCAACGATGTTGTAAATAAGAGGGGGAGAAGTATGCTCACAAATTCTAGGATTAAGATGCTTGCAAGTAGCTGAAGGCTAGACCTTCTGAGATAGTAAATGCAGACCAACTATTCATTGGTAACCAATCTAATGTTGGCGGACACCTAGAGGATATGGATTATCCTCTGAATGGAAGACATTCACAACCTAGTTCAGTGCGCACTGATGAGGCTAGGTTATCGAAAGCCCTTGATTCTTGTTTTGGGATTTCACGAGGAATCATAAGGGTACATAAGAAAATGACTTCATGTCAACTGTAGAATAGTGTTATTTAAAAGCTACTAGTGTCGACACATACATCTCAGCAATTGTATATGCGCTCCAAGTGATCCAAAAGACTATGGCCATAGCAGAGCACAAGTATGCTCAAATTGGATCTTGTTGGGTGATACAAGGTTGTAGAGTTAGCCTTGCTCACTGGAAAGAAGTGTTGAATTATTTCCACTTCATGGTATCTTACTGTGGATACAAGTTTGTTTCCATGGACTTGGAAACAATGAGGTGGTGGGAAAGTAGGGCTAGTAACAACTGGGTTTTTATGCAAACCCAAGCATTATTTTAATGCTATAAATTATATTATACTATGTGTCGGAGAGGAAATCTCCGGTCGGGTGGCAGAATGCACCCGCCCTAAATCCTAAGATGAGGAGGGGCCTAAGCATTTTGCCTGTTAGGTGGAAACGGGAAGAACACAAGAACACACAAGGATTTAGAGTGGTTCGGGCTGCCGCAGCGTAATACCCTACTCCATTGTGTGATGTATTGAGCTTGAGAGCTTGTATGAACTTGTGAGTCTGAGAGTCTAAGTGTGTCTGAGTGAGCCTGAGTCCCCCTTGTAACGCCGTGTGCCCTCCCTTTTATAGCTCAAGGGGGCACGTACAAGGACACTGAGCCCCAACATGCGGGCCCAGGGACATAGCGGATGTAATACTTGGAGCAACTAATGCCAGTTACCGGTGCAATCTCCATGCGCCCTGATATCTGCGGTCTGTGTAGCATTGGCGTGCAGCGGAAGCTTCACTGGCAATGTACGAGTGATGATGAGCACAGTGTATGCCGCAGCACGGGCGTACCGCCTGCCAACGAAAAAGACAGGCATGCTGCCTGCAGGGTGGCTGGGCCACCGTCCGTCAGCGGAGTGGACAGGGCGCATTAAATGCTGAGGCAGCATATCGCCCGTCAGTGGAGTGGACAGGACTCATTAAATGCGGGGGGCAACACATCGCCTGCCAGGTGGCGCGTCTTATCCGCAATAAATGCATAGGACACGTGGCCCAGGAGCCTTACATCACGCTCCACCCATTGGCTTACGTCACGGGCAGTTGACCATGCGGCAGCATCGGGTCTCCGCCTGAACGGGGAGCGGAAGCGTACGCGGTATGGTCTGGACACGTGTCAGCTCCGGACCCCCACCTGGCCTTGGTCAAGGCCTGGGTATTCTTTGTCCCAGAATCCCGGGACCTTGCTGTGAGTGGCCCGGACCCTGCACAGGGGGTCTGGGACCCATCCTAGGGGTCCAAGCACGCCCGTGGAGGTTCTGGACCCTGCCCGGAGGTCCGGTCCGTACGCACAGGGGTCCGGCACTTTCCCATGGGGGTCCGGACCCTCTATTGATATCCTGGAATATATTGTCTTATCTGGCCACGTGGCGGCCCTGGAGTTGCCCACGTGGTGGGGTCGGGTGTTGTTCACCACGCGACTAGAGATAGTCGCGCGGGCACCGTGTCTTCATACTGTAGTAAGGGGTACCCCTGATTCAGGGTACCGACAGTGGCCCCCGGGCCCGCCTCAGGGGAGGAAACGAGCCTGTAGGTGGGGCCAAATCTTGATTGGCGATTGGCACGCTGCTTCTGCGCGCTTGCTGATGTAATTACTGCCAATCCGCCTTCGGTCACGCCAACTGTCACGGCTGTCCCCGCGGCTGACTGACTCGTGGCCTTCGCACTTGATGGTTTTGCTCGGCAACGCGTGGGGTTCCTCGATATCGCTGCATTGGTTTTGAAAATTCACCTTCTCTGTCTTCCCCCGCGGCCCCGATGAGACGTGGTACTGGCGCGAGCGGCGGTTCGACTTCTCTGCACCCAGGAACCGGCGCCCAGGGAGGATGACTCGTGGGCACGGGCCCCCGTGTCAGACACTGGGCTGTTGGTTTCGGCGGAGGTGAAGAAACGTACTACCGCGGGCGGCGGCTTGCTCCTCCGTGGCGATTCGCCTTCTTCGCACTCGGAGGCCAACACCTAAGGAGTATGACTCGTGGGCCCGGGCCCCCGTGATAGAGGCTGGCCCGCTGCTTTCGGCGGAGACGAAGAGGCGCGGTGGTTCGCTCCTCGCGTGGCGGTTCACCTTCTTCGCGCACGGAGACCAACGCCCAAGGAAGATGACTCGTGGGCCCAGGCCCCCGTGTCAGAGGCTGGCCCACTGCTTTCGGCGGAGATGGAGAGGCGCGACGGTTCGCTCCTCGCATGGCGGTTCGCCTTCTTCGCACACGGAGACCGACACCCAAGAAGCATGACTCATGGGCCCGGGCCCCCATGCCAGAGGCTGGGTCACCAGAAGGATCCGTGTCGCTGCCTCTCCTCACGGCGATCTCGCCGCCGAGGAGTTCATGCTCTTCGTCTCCAACCTCTCCTGCGGGTTGGCGCTGCAGATCTCGTCTTTCTTCTTGCTGTTGCCGGAGGAGCATGGCCTCGTGGGGGGTGGCGCTCTTCCGCCAGTGCTCGGTTTCAAGGATGTTCATCAGCCTTGCGGAGGTGGAAAGCGAGCTAAGCTGCGGCTCCATCTTCCGCATGAACTTCATTGCCTCCGGCAGCGGCCTCGTGGTACGCCACCATGAACTGGTCGATCTCTGGCTCTGTTCCAGCGGCCAGGCCACCGAGCGTCGCGTGTCGCCGTGCTTCCAACTTTTTGGCTTTAATGGCCCCGACATCGCCTCTAACGATGAGGGCTCCCTTGTCTTGGCACACGCGTCGAGGAGGCCACCATCGCCGGCAAGCCACCCGGAAGGTCGTACAGGACGCCATGAAGACGGTGGCTGCGCGCTTTCGGCGCGACCCTGCTAGTGCCGAATAGTTCACACCTGTAGAAATGGTGCTAGGACTCCGCTGGAAGGCGGATGTAATAACTTTTGTTTTTGTAAGGTACTTTTGAGTACTACTTATAGAGCAGTATTACCACTTATCTGCATACTATTTGTCCCTGTTGTGTGTGGCGTTGCCGACTCCTCTCTGGTACCTGGCCCCCCTGGGATGTAGGCTCGACGTGTCGAGGCTGGATACCAGCATACCTAAAAGAGTTGGCAATGGCCCCAAGGAGGCAGCCTTGACTGGGACCTGGACCTGAACACAGCTTCGGCTAGGGAGCGTTAGTAGCACACCCATAGGGCCCATCGCCTGATACTAGCCATCCTTTGATACAGGCATGGGACCTGCAGGATTTAGTCTGGGAAGCCAAGTTGTGCGTCTGGACCCCCTGGACCGCGGTTCTAGATACTAGGACACCCGTCGCAGAGTGGTGGAGTGTGCAGGCTTACCGTACTGGACCAAGCTAAGCAACTACATGGCTCCAGACCACCCCAGGAGACAAGCGTCCATTCTCTAGAACCGGACCCTAGGTTACCGGACCCACAGGACTATAACTCAAAATACTAGGGTACCCGTCACATAGTGGTGGAGTGTGCAGGCCTAGGGTACGGAACCGGGCTAAGCGGCTACGCAGCTCTGGACCACTCCATGGAACGAGCTCCCGTTCTCCAGAGCCGGTCCCCAGGCTGTCGGACCCTCCTGCTTTCGCAGAGGGGTCCTAAAGTGCAAGCCTGGCTACTCAATTCGAATGTCATCATGTCAGCAGGGATGGGAACCATATGAGTGGGTCAGATAAAAATAATATCCGGACACTGCGGGATAAAACCATGGTGCAGGAGGATAAAGTTATCATAGAAGCACATCTGGGGGGGTAAATCTTCTCTTTTTAACTTGACATGCATGGGTGCAGACCAACCGGCTGGGCTTATGAGGGCGGACCTCACCGGGCTGGCGTGCACGTATGCACAACCTAGTTACAAAAGGGAGAAAAACTCGACCCCTCAGACTTGCTCCTATGGATAGAACTTACGGAGATGCTCCATGCTCCAGGGGTTGGGAAGAGGTACTCCAGCTGTAGCAAGGTGGTTTCCCCCGGGTCGGCATATTTCTGTCACCTTGAAGGGTCCTTCCCAGCTGGGGGAGAGATTGCAGACCCCTTCTTGGTTATGTACTCGCCGTAGGACTAGATCTCGACCCGGAGCTCCCTACTATGCATGGACCGTTGGTGGTAATGCCTGAGCACCTGGTTGCAATGTGCATTTCGGATCGCCGCCTGCCATTTGCATTTGTCGATAGGGTCCACGTCCTCGCGTTGTAGTCGTTCCTCCATAGATCCATCAAAAGACTGGACCCGTGGGGAGTCCAGAAGGGTTTCCGGGGGAAGGCAGGCTTCGACCCCATAGACCATGGAGTATGGGGTCCCGCCGGTGGCCCGTCTAGTTGTCGCCACTGGAGTCGGAGTCTCCAGTGAAAACATCCTTCGGGACCCCCTCGGGTGACTGATACCCGAGGTCCCATTCAGCTGTGGCCACCTCGCCGTCGTCGACTCTTTCCTTGCTAGGTCGGCGACGAGGTGGGGAGCCGTCCTTGGAAGACTGCTCGCGCCGCTCGCCGACGCGCTTGGCGAGATCGATGATCTTGCGACATTCTACGGCGCTGTGGCGACCGTTGGGGTGTATAGGGCATGAGCCGCTGTTACCCCTCTGTGGCCATGGACGCTTGTTACGCTCGTTCCGGCCCCCAATCGCAGCTGCGACGACCAGAGCAGCAGAATGCGGCTTCTCGTGGTCGTGGTTCTTCTTCTTTTTCTTTTTGCCATCATGGGTGACGGCACCTGAGCCACCCGTCTGGGCAACTCGAGTTTGTGGTGCCGAATGCCATGCACGGCCCTCGGCGGCTCTGGCGCACTTGTCGGCCAGAGCGAAGAGTGTGGTGATAGTTTCCACGTCGTGCGTGGCTAACTTCTCCAACATTTCTTCATCACGTACCCCCTGGCGGAAAGCAGTGATGATGGAAGCATCGATGATACGAGGTATGGTGCCCCGTACCTTGGTGAAGCGGGAGATAAACGCCCGGAGAGTTTCCCCGGGCTCCTGCCTCACTGCGTGGAGGTGGGCCTCCACGTTGTGTTGTTGGTAAGCGCTGGCGAAGTTCGCTGTGAACCGCGCACAGAGCTCCTCCCAGGAGTAGATTGATCCTGGGGTAAGGTTCATGAGCCAAGTCCGGGCAGGCCCAGACAAGGCAACATGAAAATATGTTGCCATTACGGCGGTGTCTCCACCTGCTGCCGTAATGGCGGTGGCATACACCTGCAAGAATTCCGATGGGTTGGACGTACTGTTGTACTTTTCGAGCAGGTGCGACCGGAACTTGGATGGCCAGGTCACCGCGCGAAGATGATCCACGAGTGCGGCGCAGCCCACGCCGGCCAAAGGGACACCCGCCTGGAACCGGGCGCCCACTGGGGTTTGTGGTGCTACTGCAGCAAAGTCTTGATCGAGGTTGCGACCCTCGATGTTTAGCCAGCGCTCACGCGCCCTCTCTAGAGAGACTCGAGCGTCTTCGCGACCCTCGAAGTTTTGTCGGCGCTCCCGTGCCCTCTCCAGAGAGACCTGGGCATCCTCTCCCGCACGCCTGCGGTTGAGCTCTGCCCGGAGGTCGTCGGTCTATGCACCCCTCATAGAGGGTGAGCGCACAGACGTCGTCTCCTCATGCTGGTGCCGGGATGACCGTGGCCTAGACCTGGTCGAGCCAGAGTGCGCCATGCCGAGCAGCCGGTCGACGTCGTCACGCCACTTCTTCATGGCCCCCGGTGAGGCCATGGAGCTTGGAGGGTGGCGTAGCAACTCCCTGGCCGCAGACAACGCCCCCGGAGCAGCTCTCGACGGAGTCCAGGATGTCTGCGCAGTTGTATGCTGCTGTGCAATGTGCACAGCAGCAGTGCACGACACTGGGCGGTTGGGAACCTGTGGCGTGGAAGAAGCAGCTTCCTCCTCCACCAGGAAATCCTCCGAAGTCTCGGCCCGGTGCTCAACGATTTGCACCATCATGCTGAGCAAGAAAACAAGCAAAAACCTAAAGCCTAAGGCCCCTACCTGGCGTGCCAAATGTCGGAGAGGAAATCTCCGGCCGGGTGGCGGAATGCACCCGCCCTAAATCCTAAGATGAGGAGGGGCCTAAGCGTTTTGCCTGTTAGGTGGAAACGGAAAGAACACAAGAACACACAAGGATTTAGAGTGGATCGGGCCGCCAGAGCGTAATACCCTACTCCACTATGTGATGTATTGAGCTTGAGAGCTTGTATAAACTTGTGAGTCAGAGAGTCTAAGTGTGTCTGAGTGAGCCTGAATCCCCCTTGTAACGTCGTGTGCCCTCCCTTTTATAGCTCAAGGGGGGCACGTACAAGGACACTGAGCCCCGACATGCGGGCCTAGGGACATAGCGAATGTAATACTTGGAGCAACTAATGCTAGTTACCAGTGCAATCTCTATGCGCCCTGATATCCGCGGTCTGCGTAGCATTGGCGTGCAGCGGAAGCTTCCCTGGCAACGTACGAGTGATGATGGGCACAATGTATGCCGCAGCACGGGCGTACCGCCTGCCAACGGAAAGGACAGGCACGCTGCCTGCAGGGTGGTTGGGCCGCCGTCCGTCAGCGAAGTGGATAGGGCGCATTAAATGCTGATGCGGCACATTGCCCGTCAGCGGAGTGGACAGGACTCATTAAATGCGGGGGCAGCACATCGCCTGCCAGGCAGCGTGTCTTATCCGCAATAAATGCAGAGGACGCGCGGCCCAGGAGCCTTACGTCAGGACACGTGTAAGCTCCGGACCCCCGCCTGGCCTTGGTCAAGGCCTGGGTATTCTGTCCCGGAATCCCGGGACCTTGCTGTGAGTGGCCCAGACCTGCACAGGGGGGGTCCGGGCACGCCCGTGGAGGTTCTGGACCCTGCCCGGAGGTCCGGTCCGTACGCACAGGGGCCCGGCACTTTCCCATAGGGGTCCGGACCCTCTGTTGATATCCTGGAATATATCGTCTTATCTGGCCACGTGGCGGCCCTGGAGCTGTCCACGTGGTGGGGTCGGGTGTTGTTCACCACACGACTAGAGATAGCCGCGCGGGCACCGTGTCTTCATACTGTAGTAAGGGGTACCCCTGAATCAGGATATTGACACTATGTGTAGTAAAATTCTGATACAATACTATGAGCAGTAAATCATCTATCTATGCATTTGATAGATGTTGTGATAACATATGCATATGTGGTCACTAGATTATGGTATTTGTGGAGTCTTGAAGGATTCCAATTAACTAATCACCAATCACAAATTTACAATGCTTGAAAAGTCTTTGTGACTTAGAGCATCCAGGTCAAATATGGTACAATCGACCTAGTGAATCCTTCCTTCCGAAGGGATACACGAAGAATGATATGTTTAGTGTAAATATGTGCAACATATTTATAAACATACATTACTTATCGACGGAGTTCAAAATAGAGCATATGAATTGGAAGAGATTTTTAATTCAAAATAAACTCTCTTGAGTATCTTAGATACAAAGTTAGCTATATCCAACATATATTGAAGAAATTCAATATGAGGGAATCATGGTTATTTGATTCTCTCGGATCATGAGATGTGTTATTGCATATTGCAAGAACATCCGACCAGGTATTGCTTTGCAATGATTTGCTAGCTAACAACACATGAGATCAAGTTATGTTCTCTAAAAGTACTCATGATCAGGTAATGGTTGGATATACTGATGCAAGATCGATGACATACTTCAAATAAGTTAGACCTGATGTATGATAAATATCTATCGATAAATATTAATGGTCACTTACACTACATGCTGAGGGTATGTGGTGGTCATGATTTTACTATCACTGACCCTATTATCTATGAAGATAATATTACTTTGTGTTGTTTAAATATAAGCAACCATTATCTAACCTTTGGGCGACGGACGTATCGTCACACCTCTTGTTACCTCTGTATAAGCAACCATTGTTACCTCTGTATAAGCAACCATTCTATCAATAAAGAACTACGGATTGATTTACTTCCAGCCACTCTGTCTCGTGACACTTGCAATCCAACAGTTTACATGCAAGCAGTGAAGTTGGCAACACCATTGAACCCATTAAGCAAATTTAGTGTAGTGAATCCACACTCTAAAAAACTAAATGATGATGGATCAACTCGTTTTATTTCGCAAACCAATCATAAAACTGAGGGATGAGAAAAAGACATGATCTCGGAATTGCATGATTCCAGACAAGACTAGTAGCAAATGACTCCAAGACCATTTTCCGTCACCATATTTTTCCAGATAAGGTCAGACACTCTGAGCTACAGTCAATAAAACAATCAGGCGAACAGCCAGGACAAACGCTCTCAGCAGAGCTTTACGCTAGGAATTTCTAGTCTTCAATTAATCATGTACTGGATTACAAACTGCGATGAACCTAAGAACATGTCCGTCTTTAGAGTAACCAAGGGCAGTAGTGTTTACTGCCAAGCAGTCCTTTCACTGGACAGGATGCCATCACACTGAGATCGACACTGATGATCTGCAGAAGAGAGCAGTAAACAATCAGTCAATAAATCATTTACGACTTTACGAGAGCAGTAGCCATCAAATTGTACCATCAAAGCTTCCTTGTTTCAGCAAATACGAAAAAAAACCAAGTCAACAGGGTTTGTTTTCTTTAAAATATGAAATGAGAACATAACTACAACAGGAAAGTTTCACATTAGTTTGGAAGAACAAACAACAAAGGAACAATTGGATCTATACCATTAAAAGATCCAAACTTTAGATATATACCATGGACCCCACATGTCATTGACTCATGTGGACCCACATGTAAGTGAGATAGTAATGGTATGGATCCAAAGTGGTGATCTTTTAATGGTATGGATCCAAATTTCCCAACAACAAATCATTGTTTTTCCGAGCCTTAGTAGTTTTGGAAAGACTATGCCTTATTGCCTTTACCTGCTCTAATTGGTTTGGGATATCATTCTTATTCTCAATTATGACTACAGTTAGAGAGGCTTGACCCAAATGTGAGACCACCAATTTCACAATACTTCACTTATGACTTCTAACAGGTGGTGAGTCCAGGATGCTCTCAAGGGCAGACGCAGTGCAGGATGCTCTCATCATGAGTGAGTCCAGGGAAGGGATAAACCAAGGCAAACCTTTTCCCGCAGATGCGGAGAGGTTGATTCTATCCCACTCACCACTACATATTAGAATGAATATTTCTGTTAAAAAATGACCTAGGTCATAAATTACATAGATGGCATTTTAGAATGACACAATGTAAATGTAACTGCCGCAACAATCATGTTAAGAAATGAGACCTAATCCATCTGGATGGCACATTACAGTTATGCTCCCTTACAGAGTTACAGTGATATCAACATGCATTTAGACTATTTTACATATAAACACGAGAAATCAGACAAGGATTTTTTGATCATTATTGCCCATAGTTCATGAGTAGAGAAGACCTTTGAAACTATCAGCGCTGAAAATGCAAGTCTTCAGGGGATCATGTAAATATGTAATATAGGGACACGTAACTGTAGTTGACATTGTTTGCAGAGTGAAGTTTGAAATAGAGGATGAGATATGGGATGGGATAGGATATCTACTGGAGATGGCCTAGTGGCTTGTTGAGAATATAGACATAAAAACAGAAGGTTGTTTCACCAGACAAGCTATATCTTGGTGGTTGTGCAATCACCTTCCAACAAAACAGGTTGTTCCTCAACTATACCTTAATATATGTAAAGCTACTTTCAGCACTTCAAAATCTCAGTAGGAGGTTATCAGATATTTCCCAGTACACATTAGACTGTTTTGATTTAACCAGCTTGAACTCTTTATGGTTATATGTTGTCAGAACCTTGAAGTTTCTAACAATTTCAAAGAACAATAACACAATGTCTAATTTCTCCCGGAGAGTTATGGTCTGGAGTTGGTTATAAGACCAACTAACAAATCCAGAGCTCCTCTTATATTATAAAAAACATTTGTTCATCCTGTGGGACGGGTTACACTTGAACTAGTGACAAAACTAGATTCCATATTTTAACTCAGCACATAGTTCAGAGAGTCACACATAAATATCAAATATGACAGCAAAATCATATAGATCCAAAATACTCTTATAAAACTTCAACAGATCAGTAGCATAACTTCCCCCATGGCCCCATCACAAGTATTTAGGTGTTTATTATGGGCAAAAACCACTTAAAATCTACCTTTATATAATAACCCAAAAATAAATGTGTCAAATGCACACTAGGAAATAGGAATGGGTGTTAAACAGACTTAGAAAATAAGCACCAAGGTAGTTTGTGACTATACTTAACAAGTTGACATAGAATTCTTATGAGTCTCACCTTAGTTAGGATCACCTACATATATGTAAACAACTATCTCCATTCTTCTGAGCATGCCCTTGTCATGTGGGGCACGGCGTACACGAGACGGCGCAGGGCGCGTGATGGCCGCAGAGCCGCAGAGCGCGAGGAGCGCGCGCAGCAGCAGCAGCAGCCGCGATCACCGCGACACAAGAGGGCAGGTCTGATCCTAGCGGCTAGGAGAGATTAGGGCCCAGGAATTAGGAGTTTGTTCCCAGAAAAATAAGAGTTTGTTATTCCCAGAAAATAGGAGTTTGTTTCCATAAGTTGTTGGCCGGTTGGCCTATATATACATTGTACTCAGATTATGAAAGGGGCAAGCAAGATCAACTATCAATCTCTCTCTCCCTAGTGTTAAAGCCCAGGCGGCCGTGAGGGGCATAACCTCCGCCCTGGAGGAATCGGCCACCGACTACGAGCTCCACAGTCGAGGGCCAGCTACTCGGGATCACCGTGCCCTTGACAACCTGGTATCGAGGTCTCGACGATCCTCTCCCACCCGCTCCATGCAGTCCTCTACATTTGCAGCCGCCCACCACCACCCCCACCGCCACCATCGCCTACCTCTGCCGCACCAACCATGGAGGAGCGTTCTGCCTTCCTCGCTGACGTCCACTTCCGCCTGGAACAGGCGCAGCAGGTGCATAAGCGCCACTACGACCGTCGCCATCGACAAGTGTCCTACCAAGTGGGCGATTGGGCGCTGCTTCGCCTCCGTCAGCGCACCATGTCTTCCCCACCGCAAGCTACCACGGGCAAGTTGAAACCACGCTATATCGGGCTGTATCGCGTTGAGGAGTTGATCAACGACGTCGCGGTTCGCCTGGCTCTTTCTCCACAGACTCCCATCCACGACGTTTTTCATGTCAACGTCCTGAAGAAGTTCGTCGGCACGCCTCCGCCGACTCCACCAGCCTTGTCGGCCATCCACCATGGAGTGGTCACCCCGGAGCCTGTTCGGGTGGAGCAGACCCGCCTGGCGCGCGGAGTCCGCCAGCTGCTCGTCCATTGGCGTGGTGAACCACCGAGTCTGCAACTTGGGAAGATCTCGACGCTTTTCGCAAGCAGTTTCCACTCTTCCAGCTCGGGGACGAGCTGCTTCACGAGGAGGGGAGAGATGTCATGTGGGGCACGACGTACACGAGACGCCGCAGGGCGCGTGATGGCCGCAGAGCGCGAGGAGCGCGCGCAGCAGCCGCGATCACCGCGACCCAAGAGGGCAGGTCTGATCCTAGCGGCTAGGAGAGATTAGGGCCCAAGATTAGGAGTTTGTTCCCAGAAAATAGGAGTTTGTTTCCAGAAAATATGAGTTTGTTTCCATAAGTTGTTGGTCGGTTGGCCTATATATACCTTGTACTCAGATTATGAAAGGGACAAGCAAGATCAACTATCAATCTCTCTCTCTCCCTAGTGTTTAAGCCCAGGCGGCCGTGAGGGTATAGGTGTACATTCGGGCCACCCGGCCCGGCCCAAGCCCGAAAAGGCCCGTATTATTTGAATTTCGGGCCGGGCCGGGCCGTTTGAATTTCGAGCCGTGTCGGGCCGGCCCACGGCCCGTAATTGCTTAAACGTGCCGGACTCATTTCGGGCGGCCCGAAATTATAAAAGCCTGAAATTCAAATTAGGGCCCGAAATTCACATCAGAGCCCGAAATTCAAAACAAATTTAATAAAACAAATAAAAGATAAGACAAATAAATTTGACCAAAAGCAAACTTAATATTTGTATTAAGTCACTAGAGCTATGCAATGACTATCTCGTTTACAAATCATTTTGTTAGAAAGAAAAAGAGTATAATCAGCTCTATATAAAGTTCGTAAGTTCAGTTCATTATCTAATGTTCGTAACAAAAATAAAATTACATCACATACTCTAATTCAAAGCTATAAAAAACATCTAACTAACATTATCTCTAGCTTTGTGTTCTTTATCAAATACATGAAAGTGTGGAATGAAGTGTGATTTTAATAAATATATGAGTCTTTTCGTGCCTCTATATGGGCCATTTCGTGCCTGCCTTAAACGGGTCGTGCCCGCCCATGGGCCGCGACCTCGGCCCAAACCCGGGCCGATATATCGGGCCGTGTCGGCCCGGCACTAAAATATTTCGTGTCGTGCCGTGCCTAGACCGTGTTTTTTTCCGTGCTTCGAGCCGGCCCATTAGGCCCGGCCCAAATATACACCTATACGTGAGGGGCATAACCTCCGCCTTGGAGGAATCGGCCGCCGACTACGAGCTCCGCAGTCGAGGGCCAGCTACTTGGGATCACCGTGCCCTTGACAGCCCTTTTTTATATCAACAGTTTAGAACACATGTGCAAGTACTTTACCAACTAGTCCATCCATCCCAAAAAAAATTGACGAAGGGGCGAAGCCCCCTATTTCATTAGGAAATAGGAAAGTTTCAGAACAACGACATCCATCGCGATCAAACGATCCGACAGAATAGCAATTAGGTCAGATCTCTATCTAGACACCTTACACTATCAACCTAGATAAGTAGAGGGCCTAGGATAGAAGATAAAGTTCGACCTGCGACTAGCGGCATAAGACTTTCTTATTTACAACCAGATCACGACAGACAGGCGAAAACAAAAGGCACAGATTCAAGTCATCAACTAAAAGAAAGGCTATCTCCAACTGCAGAATCCACATTCCAGTTTTGATCACCCAGAAATTCGCACCACCCAAACGCCCGGCCAAACGCTTCACTTGCTATCTTTCGGATTAGCTTGCTTCCTTGGACCACCATTTTTTGCTCCCTCTTTCTCTGTCGAATAGCCCAGGAATCCAGCCAGAAGCAGCAAAGAAAAATGATGTTAGAAGGATCAAGTATAGTTTTATTACCAAAGCATCAGTCATTTCTAGTGCGCCAAATTGCCCAGAACATAGCTCCACAGCTAAACAAAATCAGATTAGCAATCTTGTCTTTTGGTTTACTTAACCAGTTATCACAAAGGTTGCTAATACTTTTCGGAATCTCCACCAAATTCAAAGCCACTTGAATTACTCTCCACATATATCTCGCAATGAGACAATGAAAGAATAAATGATCAATGGATTCATCAACACCACAAAAACAGCACTCCAGAGAACCATTACAGTTCCTTTTCTTCAAATTATCTTTAGTAAGAATTTTATTTCTCACCACCAACCATATGAAAATCTTGATTTTCTGTGGCAACTTGGATTTCCACAAAAACTTGTAAGGAATAGAAACTTGATCCATCACTTTCTTTTTGTATAATGAGTTCACAGAGAAAACTTTTTTTCCCAAACCCCACACAATTTTGTCATCATGATCAGAAAAGGAAACATGATTACAGCAAATCATCAACTCATCCAATAATACCCTCAGATTACCAATAATCCTTCTTCTAAACGAGAGAGTCTCAAAATTGGAAACCAAGACAGTATTAACAGAAATGACAAAGTCATAAGCCAAGTCAAATAAGGCAGGGAACTGAACATTTTAGCTGAAAATATAATTATAATTTCTGTTCACTGAAAATATTGCTATATTGCCACTCAACAAATCTAAATGATTGTACATATACCATGGGACAAGTTTGAAAAGGTTATCAGCATGCATAATAGGAAAACATAAGGTCATAGCACACGCCCTGCCTAAAGTGATAAACCAGCATACATGCAGATACTTAATAGATATCAAACGCCAATTATAGCACTAACGGTAACAAGAGATGAAATCATACAAGATTCTCAAGCACAAGCTAGAGGTGCCAAAGGATTGTTATGCTCCAGCAGATTATACTTGGAACAGACTAACCCATTCTTAAGTTCATAAGTTAAAGCATTAAAAACATCTCTGATAAAGCATAACAATCTTGTGATTGTCCATATCTGAAACATAGCATTATCCACAATGGAATTACAATGTTTTAACATAGCCATTGAACAAAAAAAAAGGAACAGTAGCATAGGGCAATGCTACTATAAAAGACAGACTTTACCTAAACTCTTCCTCAATATCAGAGGAAGGTGGAGGTGGAGACGAAAGGCAGCGCAGCAACGGTGGCAACCAACTCCATACCACCAGCACCGTCGGCAGCACCCCCTGTAGTCTTCTTCGTGCGCTTTGCTCTAGCCAGCTTCACATGGGCATCAACGAAATTCTCCATGCGTTTCACCTCCAGTTGCTTCAGGAATTCAATTCGCTGGCGCTCCATCTCCACCACATGCTTTTGCTTAGCACTCTCCACACGCTCATACATCTCCGCAAAAGCTTCGATCGCCCTTGCTAACTCTCTGAAACCTTTGTCAGCACTGCTGCCAGCCTCATCTCTGCAGCGCTTCTTGTTACTGGCAGAGAGTGACGACACCGAGCGCGAAGGCGACCGGGGCAATTTGTGATTATTGCCGCCAGCCGCATCATCGGAGTCCTCTGAATCAGACGCAGCAGCCGCAGCAGCCGCGGCTTCCTTCTGGATGAGGGCAGCAGCAGGGAGCGGGGACCCACGGCGGTAATTGGGTAGAGGCAAAGCCATAGGCGGCTGCGGCGGGGAGGACGATGACGGCGAAGGCGACGGGGGCCTCCGCACGGCTGGTGGATGCATGGGCAAAGCGAATTGAGGAGGCAGAGACGCCAAGGGTCTCTTGGAGGCGGAGGCGCTGAGGGTTGGGCCGACGAGGCGGTCGAGCTCGGGGAAGTAGGACCAGGCGGACGGCGCGTTGCGGGCGAGCTCGGCCTTGTACTTCTTCTTGAGGGTATCGACGCGGTTCTTGCACTGGATGTCGGTGCGCGGCGGGCGGCGCCGCGCGGAGGCTCCCCGGCGCGAGTTGACGGCGTCCGCCACCTCCTGCCACTGCTTCTGGCGCAGGTTACCGCGGTTGAGCTCGACGTAGCGGCTGCCCCAGGCGGAGACGAGAGCTGCCGTCTCGCCGTCGCTCCAGCAGTCCTCCCTGTAGGGCAGGTTGGGATTGGGCGGCGGCAGCTTGACGCCTCCCCCGCCGGACGCCGCAGCCGCAGCCGCCGCGGCCATCGCCATCTCCCTAACCTCCATGTAGTCCTCCGGCGCCCGAAATCAGATCTCGAGCCGAACCCCCCTAGTCCGAGAAGGCGGCGAGCACGGAAGTCGTGGTGGGGGCGTGAATTGGGGATGCGGGCGGTGAGGCGGGGGAGAATAAAAGGACACGGCGAGGGGGCTGGGGCGCCGGCCGAGGACGGCATGCGCGTCGCACGTGACCACGCGACCTGGCCTGACCGGCGGGGGCACGGGGCAGCCATCGTGATCCGATCGGAGACGTGCCGGCGGTTGATGCGTTTGACCGGGTAACCGGCGAAAGCGAGGCCGGTCGGTTTTGGTTTCGGAGAGAGAGAGGTGGGTGGAGATAAAAACGCGACGAGCGAGAGCCCGGCCTGCAGCGTCGTAGCGCAGGCGGGCAGGTCAGGCGAGGATACAGCCCACCGGGGTCCGGAGACCGGACGGCACACGGTGGCGGAAGGAAATTACTGGCATGCCCCCTGGGGATGCTGGGCGGTAGGGGCAGGGCGGGGAATTCACGTGGCCTCGGGGCACGGGAGGCGCGCGGGCGAGGGTGTGTCAGGTGGGGGCAGAGCGTGGGATCGCGGGTGACTGCTGAGGTGGTCGCCGTCGGTCGGCTTGAGTTTAGGCGCCGAAAGAGGAGATAGAGGGGAGAGATAAGTGTTACACCTGCAAATCCGGTTGGGTCTCAAAGAGGAAGAACACATATAATAACCAATTATATAAAAATAAATATCACAAATTTTATTACATAGTGAAAGTGTCTTATAAAAATAAATGATAACTAATAAATTAAACTAATATTAGAGCAGAGGAGAGATAAGTGTTACACCTGATCTATGCTCTCGCGGCTCAGAGCAGGGCAGACGCCTAGGGCTCAGCGCATGGTGGGCGAACGCGGAACGCCTGGGGCGCGGCGGACGTGGGACGCAGCACAGGGAGCCAAGGAGGATCACGGAGGAGCCAGGGAGGATCAGGCGTGGCGTAGCATATGCAGCACAGGGCGCAACACAGGGAGCCAGGGGCGCGGCGGCAGTGCGGGTGGCTGCCTGGGGATGAGGGTGACGACCAGATGGATGATTAGGGTGGCTGCAGGCTGCGGGTGGCTGCCTTAGGATTGAGAGGATGGGGATTAGGGTGGCTTGGTGCTTTGGTGGGCTGAATGGTGCTTTAGTGGGCTGGCGCCTGGCGGCTGGGCTCAATGGACAATGGTGGGCTGGTGATTTGTTCATTAGTGTCCATGTGTGGGCCAGCAATAATAGACTAATGGTTAATTTCGGATATCCAATGGATTACCCGCGGGTGAGATTTAATATCCAAATCCATACCCACTTCATCTCGGATCGGATACGGGTCTAACCCGCGGGTCAAAAAACATATCCATATCCTGATCCGTCGGGTTGGATATCCGATGGATATCCAAATCCACGGATTAAATTGCCATCCCTCCTCCTCCTGGACCACCTGCTCTTCACTAATGGGGGTTTATATCACAAGGGTGAGCTCACAAAAGTTCATCGCACAACAAGTATGGGGAATAATGTGTATGAGCTCACCTACGGTGGGGACTCATGTGAAGTGTAAGGCTGGTCAACAAATAATGGTTAAAACTGAGCATTGCTTTTAATAAGTTAGACAAATTTTATTAGCAAAGTATATATATCATCCACAGTAATAAAAGATCAAAATTAATAATAGAACCACAATGCGATGCATATGACAAATTAAGTTTAATTTCATAAATTAATCATGCGAGAGTCCTGAGCTGTTTTTTACCGCGAGCACGACTAGTATACCAGTTTTACACTCTGCAGAGGTTGTATCCTTTACGGTTTCTGAGGAGAGCGATATAGGAATCCTCCGTCTGAAAAGCCGCTACGTGTATGACAGTAGTCGCACGCGTAATCATAGTTGGTGAATCTTTGATAAGACTGTGACTTGTTGTCCCTATACACCCACAGACTTGAGCGGGTTAGGTATACACATTGAATGCGATTGTCCCCTAACAGTCTTCATATGGTCTTGCCTTGAGTTTGTCTCCCTTGCCCGAGGAGGGCTTGGGCGAGACAGAGACCACTGTTCTGGGGTGAGGGGACCCAGGCCGGGACGAAGATTCTCCCGAGAACACATCTCGTCCAAGGACAGGCTTAGGCGAGGCAGAGTTTGTGGAGACCCTTGAGGGGTACCTTAGGCGAGGCGTGGCTCTTGATCCTTCGACCTCGGGGAACGTACCTTGATGGTGTTTTTAGGGTTTAAGTGTGTTTTAGGGTAGTAATATGAGTACCCCTAATTACTATACCCGACACTAATAAACAATGTTCTCAACATGAAACCAGATCTTAGGGATCTATGAGCAACATGGCACAACACATAAAGACCACTATTCCCTATGTGAGGTCGTATTCTGCCACATTTGTTGAGCCCAATTAACTTTGGTAGCATATCATGCAGCATTGTCCATGAAAAGGTCAAGGGGAGCTTCCTCATGAACTTCATTTACAGCCTATGTTTCTTCTAGTGGAGCATGTTCATCATTCCTGTCGGTACCCTGAAACAGGGGTACCCCTTACTACAGTATGAAGACGCGGAACCCACGCGACTATCTCTAGTCACGTGGTAAACAGCCCCCGACCCCACCACGTGGACGGCTCCGGGGCCGCCACGTGGCCAGAGAAGACGATATACTCCAAGGTATCAACAGTGGGTCCGGACCCCCATGGGAAAGTGTTGGACCCCTGTATATACAGACCGGACCTCCGGGTAAGGTCCAGGACCTCCACGGGTGCAAACCGGACCCCTAGGATGGGTTCCGGACCCCTCTGCGTGGGGTCCAGGCCACTCACGGCAGGGTCTCGGGATTCTGGGACAAAGAATACCCAGACCTTAATCAGGGCTAGGCGGTGGTCCGGAGCCGACGCGTGTCCGGACCATACCGTATACGCTTCTACTCCTCGCTCAGGCGGAGCCCCGATGCTGCCACGTGGCATGGTGCACGTGACGTAAGCCAACGGACGGAGCCTGACGTAAGGCCTCTGGGCCGCGTGGCCCCTGCATTTATTGCGGATAAGGCGCACCGCCTGTCCAATCCACTCGCAGGTGATGTGCCGCCTCGGTATTTTAATGAGCCCTGTCCATTCCACTGGCAGGCGATGTAACGCCTCAGCATTTAATGAGCTCTGTCCACTCCGCTGGCAGGCGGCGACCAGACCATCCCGCAGGCGGCGTGCCTGTCTATTCCATTGGCAGGCGGCACATCCATACTGCTGCATGTACTACACTCATCCTGACTCGTGCGTTACCGAGGAAGCAGCGCGGCATACCAATACTATATGGACTACGGACATTATGGCGCTTGGAGATCGCCCAGGCGTTACAGGCATCAGTTCTTCCTTCCATTTTGCCCTTGGGCCCACATGTCGGGGCTCAGTATCCTTGTATGTGCCTCCCTTGAGCTATAAAAAGGAAGGCACACAACGTTACAAGGCAGGCTGACTTAGAGCCAACTCAGACTCTCATACACTCAAGCTCTCAAGCTCACAGATTCAATACAACACACCGTGGAGTAGGGTATTACGCTCCAGCGGCTTGAACCACTCTAAATCCTTGTGTTTTTGTGTTCATCCCGAATCCATCTAGCAGGCAAAACGCTTAGGCCCTTCCTCTCCGACATTTGGCACGCCAGGTAGGGGGCTTTGGCATTAGGTTTTTGCTTGTTTTTCTGCTCGACACCATGGTCCACATCGTCGAGCACCACGACTTCGTTCCTGAGGACTTCCCGATGGAGGAAGAGGATGCCTCTTCCACGCCATGAGCCTTCAATCGCCCTGTGCCTGGTGATGATGTTGTGCACTATGTGCAGCAGCACACTCCTGCGCAGACATCCAGGGCGTCTAGGGCTGCGCCTGGGGCGCTGTCTGCAGCCAGGGAATTGCTGTGCCACCCTCCTAGCTCCACGGCCTCGCCAGGGGCCATGAAGCAGTGGCGTGACGATGTCGACCGTCTGCTCGGCATGGCGAATTTTGGCTCAGCTAGGCCCAAGCCTCGGTCATCTCGGCGTCATCATGAGGCGTTGGTGTCAGTGCGCTCACCCTCGGTGAGGGCCGTGCCGACTGAGGACCTGCGAGCGGAGCTCAACCGCAGGCGTGCGGGAGAGGACACTCCAGTATCTCTGGAGAGGTCTAATGACCTGCGGGCGGAACTCAACCGCAGGCATGCGGGTGAGGATGCTTGTGTCTCTCTGGAGAGGGCGCGTGAGCGCCGACAGAACGTCGAGGGTCACAACCTCGACTACGACTTCGCTGCGGTTGCACCGCAAACTCCAACGGGCGCCCGGATCCAGGCGGGTGTCCCATTGGCCGGCGTGGGTTGCGCCGCACTGGCGGATCATCTCCGTGCGGCGACCTGGCCATCCAAGTTCCGGCCACACCTACCGGAGAAGTACGACAGTACGTCAAATCCGTCAGAATTATTGTAGGTATACGTCACCGTCATTACGGCAGCAGGTGGAGACACTGCTGTAATGGCAACATACTTCCATGTAGCCTTGTCTGGGCCAGCCCAGACTTGGCTCATGAACCTCACCCCAGGATCGATCTACTCCTGGGAAGAGCTATGCGCGCGGTTCACAGCGAACTTCGCCAGCGCTTATCAACAGCATGGCGTGGAGGCTCACCTCCATGCAGTGAGGCAGGAACCCGGGGAAACTCTCTGGGCTTTCATCTCTCGCTTCACTAAGGTACGAGGGACTATACCCTGTATCACCGACGCTTCCATCATCACTGCTTTCCTCCAGGGAGTACGCGATGAGAAGATGCTGGAGAAGTTGGCCACGCATGACGTGGAAACTATCACCACGCTCTTTGTTCTGGCCGACAAGTGTGCCAGAGCTGTCGAGGGGCGTGCATGGCACTCGGCACCACAGACCGGAGTCGCCCAGACGGGTGGCTCGGGTGTCGTCACCCAAAATAGCAAAAAGAAGAAGAAGAACCGCGGCCACGAGAGGCCGTCGTCTGCTGCTCCGGTCGTTACAGCCGCGACTGGGGGCCGGAACGAGCGCAACAAGCGCCCACGGCCACAGGAAGGCAACAGCGGCTCATGCCCTTTGCACCCCAACAGTCGCCACAGTGCCACAGAGTGCCGCGAGATCATCAAGCTCGCGAAGCGCGTCAGCGAGCGGCGCGAGCAGACATCCAAGGATGGCTCCCCACCTCGTCACCGACCTGGCAAGGAGAGGGTCGACGACGACGATGTGGCCGCGGGGGAACGGGACCTCGCGTATCAGTCCCCCGAGCAGGTCCTCAAGGACATCCTCACTAGAGACTCCGACTCTGGTGATGATACCGACCGCCGCAAGAAGTTGTACGTGATGTACGACGGAAGCTGGGAGCTCACCTCCTGTAGGAACGTGAAGTCACTGCGCCGCGAGGTCCTGTCGACGACCCTAGGGGTCCCGAAGGCGGCCCCACACCAGCGGTGGCGGAGCACAACCATCTCCTTTGGGGCATCCGACTGCCCCGAGAACATGGCAAGGGTCGGCATACTGCCTCTCATCATCGCCCCTGTCATTGCCAACATCAAGCTGCATCATGTGCTGATCGACGGTGGGGCTGGACTGAATGTCATCAGCCACGCTGCGTTCAAGCAGCTACAAATCCCACCAGTTGGTCTAACAGACTCTAGAGTTGCTCAGTTGGTCTAACAAATTATTAGAGCGTGATTTTTGTCTAAAATCTTATTTTGTTAACACCATATCTAGATAAATAAAAATCCCACCATCCAAACTAATAGTTCACCCAGTTTAACAATAGTATACTTTTATTTCAAGGTGAACAACCTAAACATATCACACAAGCAAAACAAGGTATATACATGCAAACATGAATGGAATACAAATTGAGATAAAGAAATTACAGACTCTAGAGTTGCTCAGTTGGTCTAACAAATTATTAGAGCGCAATTCTTGTCTAAAATCTTATTTTGTTAACACCGGATCTAGATAAATAAAATCCCACCATCCAAACTAATAGTTCACCCAGTTTAACAATAGTATACTTTTATTTCAAGGTGAACAACCTAAACATATCACACACGCAAAACAAGGTATATACATGCAAACATGGATGGAATCCAAATTGAGATAAAGAAATTACAGACTCTAGAGTTGCTCAGGTGGTCTAACAAATGATTAGAGCACAATTCTTGTCTAAAGTCTTATTTTGTTAACACCAGATCCAGATAAAATAAAAATCCCACCATCCAAACTGATAGTGAACCCAGTTTAACAATAGTATACTTTTATTTCAAGGTGAACAACCTAAACATATCACACAAGCAAAACAAGGTATATACATGCAAACATGGATGTAATCCAAATTGAGATAAAGAAATTACAGACTCTAGAGTTGCTCAGGTGGTCTAACAAATGATTAGAGCATAATTCTTGTCTAAAGTCTTATTTTGTTAACACCAGATCCAGATAAAATAAAAATCCCACCATCCAAACTGATAGTGAACCCAGTTTAACAATATTATACTTTTATTTCAAGGTGAACAACCTAAACATATCACACAAGCAAAACAAGGTATATGCATGCAAACATGGATGGAATCCAAATTGAGATAGAGAAATTACAGACTCTAGAGTTGCTCAGGTGGTCTAACAAATGATTAGAGCACAATTCTTGTCTAAAGTCTTATTTTGTTAACACCAGATCCAGATAAAATAAAAATCACACCATCCAAACTGATAGTGAACCCAGTTTAACAATAGAATAATGTTATTTCAAGGTGAACAACCTAAACATATCACACAAGCAAAACAAGGTATATACGTGCAAATAGATATGGAATCCAAATTGAGATAAAGAAATTACAGACTCTAGAGTTGCTCAGTTGGTCTAACAAATTATTAGAGCGTGATTCTTGTCTAAAATCTTATTTTGTTAACACCGAATCTAGATAAATAAAAATCTCACCATCCAAACTGATAGTGAACCCAGTTTAACAATATTATACTTTTATTTCAAGGTGAACAACCTAAACATATCACACAAGCAAAACAAGGTATATGCATGCAAACATGGATGGAATCCAAATTGAGATAGAGAAATTACAGACTCTAGAGTTGCTCAGGTGGTCTAACAAATGATTAGAGCACAATTCTTGTCTAAAGTCTTATTTTGTTAACACCAGATCCAGATAAAATAAAAATCACACCATCCAAACTGATAGTGAACCCAGTTTAACAATAGAATAATGTTATTTCAAGGTGAACAACCTAAACATATCACACAAGCAAAACAAGGTATATACGTGCAAATAGATATGGAATCCAAATTGAGATAAAGAAATTACAGACTCTAGAGTTGCTCAGTTGGTCTAACAAATTATTAGAGCGTGATTCTTGTCTAAAATCTTATTTTGTTAACACCGAATCTAGATAAATAAAAATCTCACCATCCAAACTAATAGTTCACCCAGTTTAACAATAGAATAATGTTATTTCAAGGTGAACAACCTAAACATATCACACAAGCAAAACAAGGTATATACGTGCAAATAGATATGGAATCCAAATTGAGATAAAGAAATTACAGACTCTAGAGTTGCTCAGTTGGTCTAACAAATTATTAGAGCGTGATTCTTGTCTAAAATCTTATTTTGTTAACACCGAATCTAGATAAATAAAAATCTCACCATCCAAACTAATAGTTCACCCAGTTTAGCAATAGTATACTTTTATTTTAAGATGAACAACCTAAACATATCACACAAGCAAAACAAGGATGGAATCCAAATTGAGATAAAAAAAATTACACACTCTAGAGTTGCTGAGTTGGTCTAACAAATGATTAGAGCACGATTCTTGTCTAAAGTCTTATTTTGTTAACACCAGATCCGGATAAATAAAAATCCGACCATCCAAACTAATAGTTCGCCCAGTTTAGCAATACCATACTTTTATTTCAAGGTGAACAACCTAAACATATCACACAAGCAAAACAAGGTATATACGTGCAAACAGAGATGGAATCCAAATTGAGATAAAAAAAATTACACACTCTAGAGTTGCTGAGTTGGTCTAACAAATGATTAGAGCACGATTCTTGTCTAAAGTCTTATTTTGTTAACACCAGATCCGGATAAATAAAAATCCGACCATCCAAACTAATAGTTCACCCAGTTTAGCAATAGTATACTTTTTATTTTAAGGTGAACAACCTAAACATGTCACACATGTAAAAAAGGTATATACATGTAAATAGAGATGGAATCCAAATTGAGATAAAGAAAGTACAGACTCTAGAGTTGCTTAGTTGGTCTAACAAATGACTAGAGCACGATTCTTGTCAAAAATCTTAATTTGTTAACACCGGATCTAGATAAATAAAAATCACACAATCCAAACTAATAGTTCACCCAGTTTAGCATTAGTATACTTTTTATTTCAAGGTGAACAACCTAAACATGTCGCACAAGCAAAACAAGGTATATAAATGCAAATAGAGATGAAATCCAAATTGAGATTTGTACGCACCGCACCGCAACTAAACAGAGTTTAATGTGTGCTAGTAAGGTGGTTAACCCTATCTAACCCTAACGGCCCCATCTGCAACAGTCGTCCGTTGCCATGCCCATGCCTTGGACACACCGCACCGCAACCAGCACCTTCCGCCGGTCTCACGGCCACGCTGGTGGCAAAACCTCGCGGAGAGCGTAGCTCGACGCGTGACCGACGGGGATCGGAAAAGTCGATAACAAGGACCAGCAGCAACAAACCACACCTTGGCAGCCACGAAACGTACACGACGCACCAGCCGGTCGGCGCCGGTGGCCAGCCGTCCGTGAAGGCCAGAGCCACGCGCGCGGCGCGTCTCCGTTAGGCGTACGTGGCCACAGCCACGTTCCATCCAGAACACCCCCCCCCCCCCCCCCCCCCCCCCCCATCCCCGGCCCCCCTATCTAGAGCAGGAGACCACAACACGCTGCCGGCTAGTACGTCGGCTCTGGCCCGTGCCGTGCGACCGCCGGGCAGAGAAAGCCGACGCATCCGGCTTCCGGCCGCAGCATTGAATTGGGACCTGCTCCTGCTCGTCTCACGCACAACGCCGCCGCGCCGCAGTCCGCGGCAGCCCTTGCCTGTCACGCACGCACCAGCGCGGAGGGCACGGCACGGCACCGCACGCGCCGAGGCCCGTGGCGCGGCGTGGACTTGGGAACCACCGGCGCCGGCCGGGCGGGTGGGGACCTTCCAGCGCCGCGTCCGTCCGTCCGTCCGGGCCTGCGCCGCGACCCGCGAGTAACGCTCGCTGGCTTGTATTGTACCCCACCACCCGCCCATCAATTCCCGGCCGGCCCGGCGCCGGTACCAACACCACCACGTCGCCCGCCCCGTCGGTTTGCCTTTGCCTTTACCACTGCTGCCCCCGTTTTCCGGCGGGCCGGGCTGGCTGTACCTGTACGCGTCTCCGTGTCATCCTCCTCCGCGCCGGACTCTGCTGCTTTTGTGCCCCCAAGTTGCCATTGCCGCGGTTGCTGGCACTGGCAGACACGGATCCTGTACCTGGATCCGGCTGTCTTGGTCGAATCGCGCGATTAGTACCGGTTCGTACCACTCACTCCACCCATCTGCGGCGCCGGATACAACAGAAGTCATGCTCTCTCTCTCTCTCTCTCTCTCTCTCTCTCTCTCTCTGTGTGTGTGTGTGTGTGTGTGTGTTAGGAGCTAGCAGGCAGATCTCAGACGCCGCGCCGAGAACGCGTCGCGTGCCGTCGCAAACGAGGACTCCGTCTTTCGCCCCCCGCGGCGGCGCTCGCGTTGAACCGGCGCTCGTGACGTGACCCTGCTCGCACCGGCCGGCTAGCAACGCGCAGGGCACGGGCACGGGCACGACGCTGCCCGCTGGTGACGCTCCAGTTGGGGTGGGCAGGGGCTTCACGCCACTTGTGTTGCACCGTTCTCAGGTGCCAGCACACAGCACGGGTTTTGCACGGAACGGCGGAAGCGTTTCTCCGGTTTCCTGCCGCTGCTACGGCCAGCCTACGGGCAGGGCGGTTACCTTACCTAGGACGCACGGCCGGCCGGCCGGTGGAAACGCGTGGAGCACTCACTAGTAGTAGTACGTCGTTTCGCCGTAGGAGCCAGGGCAGCAAGGCGGCCGTGCGTGGTGGTCACTGGCTCATTGCTTGCGGCGGCATCGCCCGATGAATGTCGTAGCAGCACAGCACTCCCAGGTTTCACAAAGTTGTTTCGGTCCTCTTGGCGATACACAAGTTCCCATCACTCTGAATCTGAGGCTTCAAAATCACTCTCACAAGTCACGAGCCAGTGAAGCGAGCGAGCGAGCGAGAAGCCCTGGCCAGGCGTAACTGGTGGTCAGGGTTCCAGTCCAAAGTCGCCAGCGCTGACTCTGACTCCAGCATCTGACTCAAGCCAGCTCAGTAGCCAGTGAAGTCTTTAGACCGTCCACCACAACGCAGAAAAAGTCCAATCTGTTCGTGAGGCGCCCAATTATGCATGGGGGGCCAGTCAAAAGAAGAAGACGAAGAAACCAAGCACATCCAGGCACGTTTATAAAGGACAGTGTAAGCCTCGCTGGTCGTCATCGTCACTCGCGCCTCGGTGAGCTGCTTCAATTGAAGGCTGCACCGCTGCAGGCTACTCCTATATAGCTAGTCTGCAGAGATGCTTGGGAGGAGGAGGAGGACGAGAGGCGGCGCCTCGCCATCCAAGTCGCAGGAACCCACCAGCACCGGCGCGGCCGTCACTGCTGACGCCGGCCAGGGCGCGGCGACCGGCGCCTCGCAGTCGCAGCTCGTCACGCGGCTCGGTAGGCTTTATAACTGGAACTGCTCTGCCTTATTCACTCCTTGGCCCGCCTAATGACTAAAATGTTCAGTATAGAGCATACTTACTGACTGACTGATCCCCTGCGTCTCGCTCGCTGCAGATGAGCCTGCCACGACGAGGCTGCAACGCATGAGCCACAGGCTGAGCCTGCTCGAGCAGCACATGGAAACACTGGAGGCCGACGTTGCCAAGGCCAGCACGGACTCGTACGAGTAGAGTATTACTCCTAGGTAGCGATCTTTGCAGCCGAACAGCTTGTCACGCTCCAGTGTCGAATTCAGCATGGCTACTCCACCAGCCAGTGCTATCTATTGCTCGGGCGGCTAAGTATATAATTTTTAGAAGGATCATGGATACATTTGGTGTCCGCAGATAGTAATTGTTTATCTGTGGAGACTACGGGGCAACACAGACTTGCTTTGGGGCTGACTCGCCGGCGGCTTCCGAAACACGGAACGGATCGGGTGCTTGACGACGCGTTTGCGCCGTCTTAGGCCTTGTTCGTTTACGTCGGATTGCACTCGGAATCGTTCCAGTTAATCAAAGTTTATATAAATTAGAGAAGCAATCCGGCTAGGAATCGTTCCGACCTACGAATCCGACACAAACGAATAAAGCCTTAGGCTGTCGTATATTTTGAAGCTTGTTCCCCGAAAGTCAGACCTGCAACTGCAATGGGATGGGGTTCCAATTCCAACCCACAATGGAAAAGAAAAAGAAATAAGACCCTCCTTTTGTTCATCCATGAAAATATTTACCATTCGATTATTCAATAAACATCAGTAATCCCTGAGATGAGTATAGATCCGAAAGAAAGTGAAGAATCTTAAACACCACGGATGTGTCATATAAAACACTTAGAAGCAAGGTGCGTGATAATAATAAAAGCCAGCAATGAAGTGATAATATCCTCTAAGTAACATAGAAGATATATAAGAATATTGGTGATTTGGGCAATTGAATTATCCCATAAATGTCAAATGCAAGACTGTAATTTTTTAGTGGTACAGTCCAAATCTAGTGGCACAATCCAAATCCTGAAGATTTCTATAACATAAAATTTAAAAATCTGCTCAGAAAAAAATTATAAGTATTTAATCTTTAGTATAGGATTTGAGGCACTATCTAGAAGATATTGAATATTGTAACGTATTTACTTCAATAATTATTTATTTTGCATTACTAACGAGTGACCATTTATGCACGAATATATGGTACTACATATACCATTGATTAAGCACACATTTATGAAAAGTGTGGTTTGAACACGAAACTCAAAGTATGACTTTAGAGCATTCTGATTGAATGTACCTTGAATGTAAATCACTAAGGCCTTGTTCGTTTACGTCGGATTGCACCCGGAATTGTTCCACCTAATCAAAGTTTATATAAATTAGAGAAACAATCCGGCTAGAAATCGTTCCTACCCACCAATCCGATAGAAACGAACAAGGCCTAAGCAAGTAGATCATACTTACTAAAACGTTGAAGTACATGCATAGATCATGAAGATCAATATCTATTCATGAATAGAATATGCTAACTACATGACAAGAAGGTTAAATATACTTTCTCTCTATCAATTTTTACTGAAAGGTTTCTCACACAAGGCTTTTATTGTGACAACATGTGCAATACAATTACCGCATGATTGGTTACCCGCACCATCTTATCTTGGATCACCGCATGCATTGACTTTATTTAAGATTATGTTTGGTTACTTATATGTGGGAGTCACAGCCTGTATGAGTGGATGTAAAATAAGTCATTTTGATGCTATTAACCTGCATCCACTCATACGTTCAAAATTATTGTATCTGGCTGGCCAGGGTAGCTCCAAGTTGCACATGGACGCACAGGCATCCAATCAGATGGTTAATGAATGCAATGTACTTTTCTCTCCAAGAACCATATACGCTAAAATGAGTTCTATGGTAATCATCCGAGAGTGAGTGTTCTAAAACATATGGAGTCTATTTTAGAAGGTGAGAAGGAAGAATACTAATCCTAGTCCTAGTCCATTTGTACTCTTACCAAACTTTTAAGCCTTGGCAGGACTTTATTTTTATTACGTGGGAGCTTTATATTGTAATCATCTCTGTATTTTTCTTTCGTCTAATATGTTGATTACAAGAGCTAAAGAGGATAGAATCTAAACCGCTGGTGCGTTTTGGATCATTATTATTGTTTGTACCCTAAATATAGGGTACCCACTCCTGTTAGGTCAACATGAGGCCATGTGGCTGCTATAGCCATGAGGTCACCGAGAGGCTAGTCCAGATCTGGACTAACGACTACCATGAGAAACCACGGTCTAGCTTGGCCGGTGCCTGGGCCGCCATCACCACAAATCCCATAAACGGAGGAATCGGCGACTTCAACCATGGGCTTGGGTTCACGCGGGAGGAACCTGAATCTCTATAAGGGACCCATCGTATCCTTGGAGAAAGAGGTCCGAGGGACCCCACGACCCTAAAGAAAAAACACTCTCCAGGTGCGAGATCGGTTCTGGACCTCTAGAGTGGTTCCAGACCCTGCGTGTGCCATGCAGAACTCGAGCCACGAGAGGTCCGATAGTGCCACATGTCCAGACCAATATGGTTAGGGTCCATACCTCCACAAGGCATAATCCGGGCCCTTAGTCAGGGAGGGCCCAAGGGTACCACGTCGCCACACAACGCTGGGCTTGCTCCCTGCTCGGGCAAGGGCCCGATACAAGCACGTGACTTGGCATGCCCAACGTAAGCCGTTGGGCGGTGCATAACATAAGTCCCTATCATGGGGCCTGCAAGTATTAGGTGCGTGCGGGACACACACTTGCTCACGACAGTGGTAGGTGGCGTATTCCTCGTATTAAATATACGCGACGCCCCCAGTCTATATTGTATGGGGGTGCATTGTTAAGCACACGTTAACGAGGCAAGAGGATTAACCCTGTGCGTCGTTTGGACGTCCTTTCATTATGACTTCCACTGTTCTTCATGCTTTATTGAGACATAAAGAAACGGACGAAGGAGACTAGACGAGACGAAACCACCCACACCTACGCATGGCAACGTAACAGACTATGTCGCAACCTACACCAAAGACTACACCTGTGCTCCGATTAGACGAGATAGACGGATAGGATGCCAGGAGTCTGCATGATGACAAAAAAGGGATACATGCTCAGAAAGATCTAGCGTCGTCATCTCTATCCACCACTTTAGGTTCCATATTATAAACACTCATGGGCCCTCCTGTCGGGCCCTAGCTCCATTTAACGTGTAGAGGGAAAGTCAAAACACATCCAGACCCACGACACTCAACCTCTCAAGCAATACAAATCAAAATAAATGTAAGGTCTTGCGTTGTGCTCCGACGACTCGAACCACTCTAAATCTTTGTGTTTCTTAGTTCATCTACTCGGTCATGCAAACTCTTCGCTCTCTCAGATGACCAAGGCGGGTGCATACCGCAGGCCCTGGAGGATTTCCGGCTCCGACAATTACCATGAAGCAGCACAATTTGTCAATGGTCAATTTTGTCAAGCTTCTCAAGATCAGCGCCATACCTTCTAGTTTTTCGCCAATCCGTGCACTACGTATGTTCTGGCACTAGCGCACCAACGACGCAGCGTTTTGGGAAGCAAAACGAGACGAACAGCACGTCACATAGAGTGATCCAGCGGTGAACTGGCCAATCTGATCGATCCTATTTACATTCATCCATCCCTAGCAGGAAAACAAAACCAAAGAACGCAAAGACACACACACACACACAGACAGAGAGACAGAGAGAGAGAGAGAGAGAGAGAGAGAGAGAGAGTTAGGCTGGCTC
This sequence comes from Zea mays, assembly GCF_902167145.1. Taxonomy (NCBI): domain Eukaryota; kingdom Viridiplantae; phylum Streptophyta; class Magnoliopsida; order Poales; family Poaceae; genus Zea; species Zea mays. Next base: position 175,659,070 of record NC_050101.1, on the reverse strand, counting down.
TCCGCTTGTGTACACGATCCCGCAGCGACCCACACGGGTGGATGTGAGCTGATCGATCTCACCGGACCTTCACCCACGCACCCATGCTCGGCACGCCCTTCGCCACCACGAACAACAGGTAGTACCCTCGCGGCGCCAGCTCCGGCTTCCTCGGCGCGTCCACGGTCACCCTGTAGCTCCGGCCCTCCTCGACGAACGCGGTGACACGCAGGATCAGCAGCCGCTGGTTCATGGAGCAGCCGTGCGTGGTGAACGGCGGCGCGTACATGGTGGTCTTCACGTCGGCCTCTGCCACGGGCTCGGCGGGCACAGAGAATCGGAACGTGAGCGGGGAGCCGTACTGCATCCCCTCCGCGGGCAACGACGCCGCGTCCAACACCGGGCGGTTGCCGGCGGCCCCCTCGCCGAGGTACGGCGGGGAGAACCGCTCCACGCGCACCTCGGTGGGGAAGTCCACGCCGCTGAAGTTGTACGCCGCGTTCGTGTTGCCGCCGGCCACCAGCACCGTGGCGTCGGGCAGCACGGCGCTGGTGGAGTGGTACATGCGCGCGATGGTCGACGACGCCAGCGCCCGGAACCGCGGGCCCTGCGCCTTCCGCGGCGAGTACAGGACCGGGGTCAGCACCGGCTGCCGCCCGAAGCCCCAGCCGGAGCAGCCCTTGGCGGCGCCGCTCAGCAGCAGCAGGTCGCCGGTGGGGAGGATCAGCATGTCGCCCATGACGCGGCCCACGGGCATGTCCTCTTTCTCCCACCGCGCGTCGGGCCTGCCCAGGTTGATGCGGGCGCAGTCGCGGAGCGCCGGCAGGAACGTGTTGTTCTCGCCCTTCCTGAACGACTTCTTGGGCGCCCCGCCGCAGATGACCACCTCTGGCTCCGGGTCGCCAACGCTGGCGTTGCGGAGGTCGAGCGGGAGCAGCGTCGACATGGCCGACCCCGGGTAGTTACGGCTCCCGCCGTCGAGCTTGGGGAGCTCGCGCACGATCCTGCTGGACTTGTGGTCGAAGATCACGGACCGGTCGTTGGCGAAGAGGAAGAGGTTGCCGCTGGGGAGGAGGTTCACGAACGGGTACAGGTTGTTCTCCGCGTCGTCGGTGGTCTCGCGAAGGAGCGGCAGCCGGACGGCCTTATCGTTCGACTTCCCCGGCCACGGCACGTACTCGTAGCTGAAGGCGCGGCGCCCGCCGAACACGATGAACCGCCCGTCCGGGAGCACTACCTGCGTCGCGTACCATCTCCCCTCGGCGAAGCTGTTGGGTTGCTCCAGCCAGTCGCAGGTGTCGCACGGCCCGAGGGTCCTCACAACCTTCTCGCCGTCGAAGTAGCCGCCGGTCTGCACCAGGTTGCCGTCCGCGTCCAACGCGCCCGACGAGCACCAGGTGTCTGTCAAGATCTGCGCTTTGCATTGCACGCCATCAAAACCACGGTCGCGGTTGCATTGCATTGCATGCATGGGATGACTACGGTGGAGGAGATCGACGTGCCAGGCACAGGCAGGTAGGGACCGCCGCACCAGAGCCATGCAAGCTTAATAACCTTGAGAGGGCGGAGGCCGCCGGTGTTGTAGTCGAACTCCACGGAGTGCGCCCAGCAGTCCATGGTGCCCTCCTCCTTGGCGCGCGGGTCGATGCGGCAGTTGTCCTGGGGCAGCCGCATGAGTGACCGCCCGGTGGTGCTGGTGTCAAACATGACGGCCTTGCCGTGGCGCATGACGGCCATGTGCATGGCCGACACGCCAGAGTTCTCGCTGACGATGGTCCACGAACCGACTGGCCCGCCGTCTTTGTCGGCGGCGAGCACGATCGTGTCCTGCGCAGCCTTGCTGGCCGGTCCCCCGGGCGGCACCCTGGTGAGGCCCGTGGCGGCGCCCGGCGCGGCGCCCTTCTCCTCCTGCTCCGTCTGGGTGGGCGCCGTCTGCTCGTGCGTGCCCTCGAAGGCGTTCTGGAAGTAGTCGGTCTCGGGACGCGCGCGGAAGATGTTGAAGATCTCGAAGAACGCCTCACCGGAGGAGGCGAGGAGGAGGAGGGCCACGGCGAAGACCGCGGCGCGGGGTAGGGACCCCATTGCGGCGGCGGAGAGGTCCAAGAGCCGGTCTCCCCCTTCCCTCCGGCCTCCTCCTGTGACCGCTCCTCTAGTTGTTCTGGCGCCTAAATTTGGGTCGTCTTCGTCGCGCGAGCGCGCGCTCGCCGCCGGCGGTTCCTAGCTCCATTCGATGCGCATACCTGGCGCCTTTGCTCTGCCGGGTGCGCGATCTGCGCGGGAAGGCATGCACAGCGTCCGTTCAAATATAGCGAGTCCAAGTGGTCCACTCCAACCCATGCAAATGCAGGGTGCCTTTAAAGGGGACGCCGACGAAAATAACATAAGGTAAACAATCATGGCATTAAACCAAACTCATAATGACAAAAATGAAAATGCCAATTACTTGCATTATTATTAAGACAACCACATATAAAATTGTTGGTTTATTACAAAAATATGATCTTTTTCGAAGTAAACATTAGATCTGCTCAGTCATCACTATGAATATAAGCATTGTTGGCACCGATCTCGGCGCTAATCACTGTGAGATGAACTGCCTGGTGGTGCTCTACTGCTCTCTACGGAGGCACGAACGATCCACGGCCCTGGGCCGGCCGGTTTGCGATATGGGCGCGAGAGAGACTCCTTCTCTGCGTACATCCGGACGGTCCACACTTGTGGCTCGGACGGTCCGCGATGGCGCAGAGGATCGTCTTCTTCGCAGCAGACCTAGATCTCGCCTCCCGAGAGGGATCTTGTCGGGAAGAAGAGATCATAGGGTGTGCCTTGGCATCGGCAGGCCACCCAAGCTATATCTGGCCAACGTGGCACTGAAGAGAGGTGAAGATTCGAGGTAGAGGAAGGCTAAACTAAGGCTACTCCTAGTGCATAAGGTAAAAACGATAAGTATAGTTGAGTGAATCTATTATGGGGGTACAATTGGTCGTACCCCTTTATCTATATAAAGGGTGGAGATCTAAACCCGTTACAGGTCGATTTTTGAGTTAATACCGTAGGTTTTGCTAACAAATTCTGCTAGACATTCGGAACCCTAACTAAATCTGTGCACGCACGGACCGTCTGTGTCACCACCGCGAACCGTCCGGCCCCAGAGGTAGACGGTCCGCCAGTCCAATTTCGGTGTTCAACATATGCCCATTGTCTTTTAGTAGAGGTTGACAAACCAAAAGCATATGTACTGCCAGCACCCTTCGGGAAATAATAGATCTCACAAGTCACCTTGTTCCCGAAGTAAGAATTAAGCTCGATGCAAATCACTGGCATTTCAATCAAATAGAGTTCCAATGCCTAAAGGTCATTTCATATTGCATCTTTCTCGGCCATGACCATGAGACCATCAGATCAATAGATCAAAAGACATAGAATTGAGGTGCCCCCAGCCTGAATAGGCAAAGGGACTATGCATGTACCATGGGTTCGTCGTCGTATCGTTCCGCATTTGAACAGGATAATATATCGACGATGAGTAGGCGGATGAAAAGTATCCTGACATCACTGAATGAATAGGTGATGCTTGCTGCATCGCCTTTCAAGCCGTTTTATTTAGCTGTTTTGTTTTAGCGGGTGGCAGGGTTTCTTTATTGATCGATCGCGTAGAATGACCTTCTTGCTAGCATATTTGGAGACCACTTGATCAAAAGTAGGGCTGAATTTGTGTAAGGCCCAAAATCTGTATAAAAAAATTTATTAATAATAAAATAAATACATGAAGAAATAAAATATTAAAGTCAAATATCTCTAATTATCCTTGAGTGTTAACAATTGAGAACTGAATTTTGAAAACCAAGAAATATTTTAGAAAAGAAGCAATATAAAGTTTTCTATTCAACTAAAAGATTATGCATATTATCAAATGATGCATCATAAGCCATCATTTACATGAATATCTAATTTTGAAGTAATTTTTACTTCTCATTCCACATTCAAAATACTAATCCTCTAAATAGAAAGAAAACCATGTGAGAGAGCTTCATATTTCAAACATTTATAGAACAAGTTAATTAGAATAAATATATACTTAATGCATCATGTTGGAGTTTATTGGAATGTGCATTAAATAATAACATTAGTACCAATAAAAAAATATAATAATGATTGAGATTTGAATTAGACCCCAAATTGAAATTTGGAATTTAAAATAGAGGGAGAAAACAGAAAAGAAAAGAAAAAAAGGGAAAAAACCTGCCTGGGCCTTGGTTCCCCCTTTCGGCCCATCTGAAGAAACCACTCGCGCGGCCCACGATGCCACTCATCGCACGACCGCGCTTCCCAACCGGCTTACAGGCGGGCCCGGCATGCCAGTCTCAACCGAGCGCGCTTGCTGAAGCTCGGTCGCTGCCTGGTGGCCCCGGGTCATCAGCGCCGTCATCTTCATCCCAACGAACATGCGAGCACCGCGGTGCCAAACTCGGCCGGGGCCAAATTCCGCGTCCCGGGATTGTCGCTCGACCGGTATTTCTCATGCCTGGGTATATAGCTCGTTACCGTCTACCTGCCTCCCTCAAACCGCACCATCAGGCCGGACCACCATTGTCGGGCAGCTGGGAGAGAGCGCCGCCGCACGGGGCAAGTCTTCCCCTTCGCCGATCTGGGCGAGTTGTCGGGCCGTGGAGCACTGCGGGTTCGCGGTGAATCCGTCCGTGGTCTCGGCGGGGCAAATCAAGGCTCCGTGCGTGAGGAATTGCTCATCGGCGTATCACCGGCGACGGAAAACCGCACCACCGCGTGGGCAGTGAAGCCATCGCCCCGATTCAAGGTAAAGCTACTCCCATCTTCCTTGGTTCTCTCTCCGCTACGCGTAGCATCGTTGAGTTCGAAGTTTTAGGCGCTGGTGTGCGGGTTTGGTGCTCCCCAGTCATGGCGCCGCCGCGCCGTGCGAGTCCTCCGCCGCGCTCTGGATGCTGTGGCGCCGCGGGATATCTCAGGGGAAGGGGATGAGCGCCTGCCGTCGATCTAAGATGAATGGCCAGGATCATATGCAGTGTACCGGTTCGTGGGAATTCAATCAATTCATCGTGGCCATTGATCGGTCGATCGACGATCGGCGATTGATCTGGTTCTCTTCTAATCCGGAGCGATGATCTCTGATCGGACGGTGCTAGGCGCGTACCGGTTCGATGTGTGGGTGATCTAATCTGGACCGTTTAAATGTAATCTGCCGGCCCATAGTGCAGCGTACCCCTTCACGATAGCCTTTTTACTAAAGAGTCCCTTGAGAGCACCTAGAGGGGGGGTGAATAGGTGATCCTGTAAAACTTAAACTTATAGCCACAAAAACTTGGTTAATTGTTAGCACAGTTAATGCCAAGTGGCTAGAGTGAAGATTTTGCACACAACGATAATCACAAGAAGTTCAACACAGAGAAGACGCAGTGATTTATCCCGTGGTTCGGCCAAGTACAAAAACTTGCCTACTCCACGTTGTGGCGTCCCAACGGACGAGAGTTGCACTCAACTCCTCTCAAGTGATCCAATGATCAACTTGAATACCACAGTGTTATGCTTTTCTTCTCAATATCCCGTTTGCGAGGAATCTCCACAACTTTGGAGCCTCTCGCCCTTACACTTGAGATTCACAAAGAAATACGGAGTAAGGAGGGAACTAGCAGCGCACACAAGACTCAAAATCAGAGCAACAACACGCACACAAGTCGCAACAAGAGCTCGCAACACAACTCAATGAGTTCACAACTCAACAAGAGCTCTAGATGCTATCACAATGAATCAAATGCGTGGAATCGATGTCTTGGTGCTTAGGAATGTTGTAGGAATGCTTGGTGTACTCCTCCATGTGCCTAGGGGTCCCTTTTATAGCCCCAAGGCAGCTAGGAGCCGTTGAGAACAAATCTGGAAGGCCATCCTTGCCTTCTGTCGTTGGGCGCACCGGATAGTCCGGTGCACACCGGACACTGTCCGGTGCCCGATTTCTTTCCTTAACAGGCGCAGCCGACCGTTGCCGACCGTTGCAGATCTAGTGCACCGGACAGTCCGGTGCACACCGGACAGTCCGGTGCCTCCTTCCGACCGTTGGCCAGACCACGTGTCGCGCGCAGATTCCGCGGCCGACCGTTGGCTCGGCCGACCGTTGGCTCACCGGACAGTCCGGTGCACACCGGACAGTCCGGTGCACACCGGACAGTCCGGTGAATTTTAGCCGTACGCCGTCGGCAAATTCCCGAGAGCGGCGTCTTCAGGTCGAGGCAGCCTGGCGCACCGGACACTGTCCGGTGCACCACCGGACAGTCCGGTGCCCCAGACCGAAACAGCATGTTGGCTGTACACAGCCAACATTCTTCTTTTCTTCTTCTCTCTGTTTCTAACACTTAGACAAATATATTAGTACTCAAAACCAATGTACTAAGGCTTAGAAACATACCTTTACTCATGATTTGCACTTTGTTCATCCATGGGCATAATTTCACATTTAAGCACTTGTGTTGACACTCAATCACCAAAATACTTAGAAATGGCCCAAGGGCACATTTCCCTTTCAATCTCCCCCTTTTTGGTGATTTATGCCAACACAACATAAAGCAACTATAACAAGTGCAATATCACTTCAAATAAAACAAATTTGAGTTTTATTCAATTTTGGCATATATGGATCATCCTTTGCCACCACTTGGTTTGTTTTTGTAAATCGAACTCAAATCTCTATCTCTAAGTCAAACACACATGTTGAAGCATAAAGAGAGTTATTCCAAAAGAGATTGATCAAATATTTCAAAAACTCCCCCTTTTTCTCCATAATTACTACTTCTCCCCACAAGAAGCCCCAACTTTTCACAAAAGAGACAATAAGAGTTTTGACAAAACAAAAGCTCTACTACTATTTTCAAATCTCTCAAGTGGTAGCTGATCCATTTATTGCTTTGGCCTTTATTTTCTCCCCCTTTGGCATCAAGCACCAAAACGGGATTAATCTTGGCCCTTTAACCCCATTGCCTCACCAAAATCTTCAATTAAGATCAAATGGCAATAAGAGTTTATGAGATGGACTTGGAATAAGTTACCCTCTTATCGGAGTGCAGTGGAAGTCTTTCATGGTCCAAGTCCACCTTTTCCCTTTCAATTCTCCTTTGAGACTAAGTCAAGCAAACTCAAGCATATGGTTAGTCTCACAGGGTCAAGTTGTAACACAGCTCCCCCTAAACATGTGCATCACTTTGCAATGGACTTGTGAGGTCCAGGGAGTGTTTGTACAACTTGAGCACCACAATAAGCAACAAAATACAGAATGAACATGATCAAAGGCATAAACACATGTATGCTACAATTTAATCCAAGTTCCGCGAATCTAAGACATTTAGCTCACTACGCAGCCTGCAAAAGGTCTTCTCATCTAGAGGCTTGGTAAAGATATCGGCTAGCTGGTTCTCGGTGCTAACATGAAACACTTCGATATCTCCCTTTTGCTGGTGGTCTCTCAAAAAGTGATGCCGGATGTCTATGTGCTTTGTGCGGCTGTGTTCAACAGGATTTTCCGCCATGCGGATAGCACTCTCATTATCACATAGGAGTGGGACTTTGCTCATATTGTAGCCAAAGTCCCGGAGGGTTTGCCTCATCCAAAGTAGTTGCGCGCAACACTGTCCTGCGGCAACGTACTCGGCCTCAGCGGTGGATAGGGCAACGGAGGTTTGTTTCTTAGAATTCCATGACACCAGGGACCTTCCTAAGAATTGGCACGTCCCCGATGTGCTTTTCCTATCGACCTTACATCCAGCATAGTCGGAATCTGAGTATCCAACCAAGTCAAAGGTAGACCCCTTTGGATACCAGAGCCCGAAGCAAGGCGTAGCAACTAAATATCTCAAAATTCGCTTCACCGCCACTAAGTGACACTCCTTAGGATCGGATTGAAATCTAGCACACATGCATACGCTAAGCATAATATCCGGTCTACTAGCACATAAGTAAAGTAATGAACCTATCATGGACCGGTATGCTTTTTGATCAACGGACTTACCTCCTTTGTTGAGGTCGGTGTGTCCGTCGGTTCCCATCGGAGTCTTTGCGGGCTTGGCTTCCTTCATCCCAAACCGCTTTAGCAGATCTTGCGTGTACTTCGTTTGGGAGATGAAGGTGCCGTCATTGAGTTGCTTCACTTGGAACCCAAGGAAGTAGTTCAACTCGCCCATCATCGACATCTCGAATTTCTGCGTCATCACCCTGCTAAACTCTTCACAAGACTTTTGGTTAGTAGAACCAAATATTATGTCATCGACATAAATTTGGCACACAAACAAATCACCATCACATGTCTTTGTGAAAAGAGTTGGATCGGCTTTCCCAACCTTGAAAGCATTAACAATTAGAAAGTCTCTAAGGCATTCATACCATGCTCTTGGGGCTTGCTTAAGTCCATAGAGCGCCTTAGAGAGCTTACACACATGGTCGGGGTACCGTTCATCCTCGAAGCCAGGGGGTTGCTCCACGTACACCTCCTCCTTGATTGGCCCGTTGAGGAAAGAGCTCTTCACATCCATTTGGTACAACCTGAAAGAATGATGAGCGGCATATGCTAGCAAGATACGAATTGATTCTAGCCTAGCCACAGGAGCAAAAGTCTCCTCGAAATCCAAACCTGCGACTTGGGCATAACCTTTTGCCACAAGTCGAGCCTTGTTTCTCGTCACCACCCCGTGCTCGTCTTGTTTGTTGCGGAACACCCACTTGGTTCCCACAACATTTTGCTTCGGACGAGGCACCAGTGTCCAAACTTCATTCCTCTTGAAGTTGTTGAGCTCCTCCTGCATGGCCAACACCCAGTCCGGATCTAGCAAGGCCTCCTCTACCCTGAAAGGCTCAATAGAAGAGACAAAGGAGTAATGCTCACAAAAATTAACTAATCGAGATCGAGTAGTTACACCCTTGCTAATGTCACCCAGAATTTGGTCGACGGGATGATCCCTTTGAATCATCGCTCGAACTTGGGTTGGAGGTGCCGGTTGCGCTTCTTCCTCCATCACATGATCATCTTGTGCTCCCCCTTGATCACACGCCTCCACTTGATGTACCTGTTCGTCATCTTGGGTTGGGGGATGCACCATGGTTGAGGAAGAAGGTTGATCTTGCTCCAAGTGTTCCTGTGGTCGCACATCACCAATCGCCATGGTGCGCATAGCGGCCGTTGGAACATCTTCTTCATCTACATCATCAAGATCAATAACTTGCTCTCTTGGAGAGCCATTAGTCTCATCAAATACAACGTCGCTAGAGACTTCAACCAAACCCGATGATTTGTTGAAGACTCTATACGCCTTTGTATTTGAGTCATAACCTAATAAAAACCCTTCTACTGCTTTGGGAGCAAACTTAGAATTTCTACCTTTCTTCACTAGAATGTAGCATTTGCTCCCAAATACACGAAAGTAAGATACATTGGGTTTGTTACCGGTTAGCAGCTCATACGAAGTCTTCTTGAGGAGGCGGTGAAGATAGACCCTGTTGATGGCGTGGCAAGCCGTGTTCACGGCTTCCGTCCAAAAGCACTCGGGGGTCTTGTACTCTCCTAGCATCGTCCTCGCCATATCGATGAGCGTCCTGTTCTTCCTCTCTACCACACCATTTTGCTGTGGTGTGTAGGGAGCGGAGAACTCGTGCTTGATCCCTTCCTCCTCAAGGAACTCCTCCACTTGAAGGTTCTTGAACTCGGACCCGTTGTCGCTCCTTATCTTTTTCACCTTGAGCTCAAACTCATTTTGAGCTCTCCTGAGGAAGCGCTTGAGGGTCCCTTGGGTTTCAGACTTATCCTGCAAAAAGAACACCCAAGTGAAGCGGGAAAAGTCATCAACAATAACTAGACCATACTTACTCCCTCCTATGCTCAGATAGGCGACGGGTCCGAAGAGGTCCATATGCAGCAGCTCCAGGGGTCTTGAAGTGGTCATCACATTCTTGCTGTGATGCGCTCCTCCCACTTGTTTACCTGCTTGACAAGCTGCACAAGGTCTATCTTTTTCGAATTGAACGTTAGTCAAACCTATCACGTGTTCTCCCTTTAGAAGCTTGTGAAGGTTCTTCATCCCCACATGTGCTAAGCGGCGATGCCACAGCCAGCCCATGCTAGTCTTAGCTATTAAGCATGCATCTAGACCGGCCTCTTCTTTTGCAAAATCAACTAAATAAAGTTTGCCGTCTAATACACCCTTAAAAGCTAGTGAACCATCACTTCTTCTAAAGACAGACACATCTACATTTGTAAATAGACAGTTATACCCCATGTTGCATAATTGACTAACAGATAGCAAATTATATCCAAGAGACTCTACTAAAAACACATTAGAGATAGAGTGCTCATTAGAAATTGCAATTTTGCCTAACCCTTTTACCTTGCCTTGATTCCCATCACCGAATATAATTGAATCTTGGGAATCCTTATTCTTGACGTAGGAGGTGAACATCTTCTTCTCCCCCGTCATATGGTTTGTGCATCCGCTATCAATAATCCAGCTTGAACCCCCGGATGCATAAACCTGCAAGGCAAATTTAGGCTTGGGTCTTAGGTACCCAACTCATGTTGGGTCCTACAAGGTTAGTGCAAATATCCTTAGGGACCCAAATGCAAGTTTTGTCTCCCTTGCATTTTGCCCCTAACTTCCTAGCAACAATTTTCTTATCCTTTCTACAAATGGCAAAGGAAGCATTTAAAGCACAATAAATTGTAGAAGGTTCATTCACTACTTTCCTAGGAGCATAAATAATATTCTTTCTATACATAGAATTTTTCCTAGACATATTTCTACCATGCATAAAGGAAGAACTAGAAGCAAACATGGCATGAGAGTTAAAATCATCATATGCATTATAACTCCTATAAGCATTTCTAGTTTGTCTCCTATCATGATACAAAAAGGCATGGTTCTTTTTAGCACTACTTGCCATAGGGGCCTTCCCTTTCTCCTTGGCGGAGATGGGAGCCTTATGGCTTGTTAAGTTCTTGGCTTCCCTTTTGAAGCCAAGCCCATCCTTAATTGAGGGGTGTCTACCAACCGTGTAGGCATCCCTAGCAAATTTTAGTTTCTCAAAATCATTTTTGCTAGTCTTAAGTTGGGCATTAAGACTAGCTACTTCTTCATTTAATTTAGAAATGCAAGCTAGGTGTTCACTATAAGCATCAATGTTAATATCTTTACACCTAGTGCATGCTACTACATTTTCTACACAAGAGGTAGATTTACTAGCAATCTCTAACTTAGCATTTAAATCATCATTAATGCTCTTTAATTTAGAAATTGTCTCATGGCAAGAAGATAATTCACAAGAAAGCATTTCATTTCTTTTAACTTCTAGAGCATGAGATCGTTGAGCTTCTACAAATTTATCATGCTCTTCATACAATAAATCCTCTTGTTTCTCTAAGAGTTTATCCTTCTCATTCAATGCATCAATCAATTCATTGATTTTATCAATTTTATTTCTATACAATCCCTTGAACAAACTAGAATAGTCTATGTCATCATCATCACTCGACTCATCACTAGAAGAATCATAAGTACTAGCGTTACGAGTGATTACCTTCTTTTCCCTTGCCATAAGGCAAGTGTGATGCTCGTTTGGGAAGAGGGATGACTTGTTGAAGGCGGTAGCGGCGAGTCCTTCGTTGTCGGAGTCGGACGAGGAGCAATCCGAGTCCCACTCCTTGCCTAGATGTGCCTCGCCCTTTGCCTTCTTGTAATTCTTCTTCTTTTCCCTCTTGTTTCCCTGTTCCTGGTCACTATCATTATCGGGGCAGTTAGCGATAAAATGACCAATCTTACCGCACTTGAAGCATGAGCGCTTCCCTTTTGTCTTGGTCTTGCTTGGCTGCCCCTTGTGACCCTTTAGTACCGTCTTGAAGCGTTTAATGATGAGAGCCATCTCTTCATCGTTAAGTCCGGCCGCCTCAATTTGTGCCACCTTGCTAGGTAGCGCCTCCTTGCTTCTTGTTGCTTTGAGAGCAAAAGGTTGCGGCTCGTTGATCGGTCCATTCAAGGCGTCGTCCACGTACCTTGCTTCCTTGATCATCATTCGCCCGCTGACGAATTTTCCTAGGACTTCCTCGGGCGACATTTTGGTGTACCTGGGATTCTCACGAATATTATTCACCAAATGAGGATCAAGAATGGTAAAGGACCTTAGTAATAGTCGGACGACGTCATGGTCCGTCCATCGCGTGCTTCCATAGCTCCTTATTTTGTTGATAAGGGTCTTGAGCCGGTTGTATGTTTGGGTTGGCTCCTCGCCCCTTATCATCGCAAATCTTCCAAGCTCGCCCTCCACCAACTCCATTTTAGTGAGCATGGTGATGTCGTTCCCCTCGTGAGAGATCTTGAGGGTGTCCCATATCTGCTTGGCATTGTCCAAGCCGCTCACCTTATTGTACTCGTCCCTGCACAAAGATGCTAGCAACACAGTAGTAGCTTGTGCATTTTTATGAATCTGTTCATTAATAAACATAGGGCTATCCGAGCTATCAAATTTCATTCCATTTTCTACAATCTCCCATATGCTTGGATGGAGAGAGAATAAATGACTACGCATTTTGTGACTCCAAAATCCGTAGTCCTCCCCATCAAAGTGTGGAGGTTTGCCAAGAGGAATGGAAAGCAAATGCGAATTCGAACTATGTGGAATACGAGAATAATCAAATGAAAAGTTCGAATTGACCGTCTTCCTGTAGTCGTTTTCGTCGTCCTTTTGGGAAGAAGAGGATTCGTCGCTGTCGTAGTAGACGATCTCCTTGATGCGCCTTGTCTTCTTCTTCTTCCCATCTTTGTGCTTGTGGCTTGAACCCAAGTCGGTAGACTTGTCATTCTTTGGCTCGTTGAAGATGGACTCCTTCTCGTTGTTGTCGACCACCATCCCCTTTCCCTTAGGATCCATCTCTTCGGGCGATTAGTCCTTTCTTGAAGAGAACGGCTCCGATACCAATTGAGAGCACCTAGAGGGGGGGTGAATAGGTGATCCTGTAAAACTTAAACTTATAGCCACAAAAACTTGGTTAATTGTTAGCACAGTTAATGCCAAGTGGCTAGAGTGAAGATTTTGCACACAACGATAATCACAAGAAGTTCAACACAAAGAAGACGCAGTGATTTATCCCGTGGTTCGGCCAAGTACAAAAACTTGCCTACTCCACGTTGTGGCGTCCCAACGGACGAGAGTTGCACTCAACTCCTCTCAAGTGATCCAATGATCAACTTGAATACCACAGTGTTATGCTTTTCTTCTCAATATCCCGTTTGCGAGGAATCTCCACAACTTTGGAGCCTCTCGCCCTTACACTTGAGATTCACAAAGAAATACGGAGTAAGGAGGGAACTAGCAGCGCACACAAGACTCAAAATCAGAGCAACAACACGCACACAAGTCGCAACAAGAGCTCGCAACACAACTCAATGAGTTCACAACTCAACAAGAGCTCTAGATGCTATCACAATGAATCAAATGCGTGGAATCGATGTCTTGGTGCTTAGGAATGTTGTAGGAATGCTTGGTGTACTCCTCCATGTGCCTAGGGGTCCCTTTTATAGCCCCAAGGCAGCTAGGAGCCGTTGAGAACAAATCTGGAAGGCCATCCTTGCCTTCTGTCGTTGGGCGCACCGGACAGTCCAGTGCACACCGGACACTGTCCGGTGCCCGATTTCTTTCCTTAACAGGCGCAGCCGACCGTTGCCGACCGTTGCAGATCTGGTGCACCGGACAGTCCGGTGCACACCGGACAGTCCGGTGCCTCCTTCCGACCGTTGGCCAGACCACGTGTCGCGCGCAGATTCCGCGGCCGACCGTTGGCTCGGCCGACCGTTGGCTCACCGGACAGTCCGGTGCACACCGGACAGTCCGGTGAATTTTAGCCGTACGCCGTCGGCAAATTCCCGAGAGCGGCGTCTTCAGGTCGAGGCAGCCTGGCGCACCGGACACTGTCCGGTGCACCACCGGACAGTCCGGTGCCCCAGACCGAAACAGCATGTTGGCTGTACACAGCCAACATTCTTCTTTTCTTCTTCTCTCTGTTTCTAACACTTAGACAAATATATTAGTACTCAAAACCAATGTACTAAGGCTTAGAAACATACCTTTACTCATGATTTGCACTTTGTTCATCCATGGGCATAATTTCACATTTAAGCACTTGTGTTGACACTCAATCACCAAAATACTTAGAAATGGCCCAAGGGCACATTTCCCTTCATCCCTACTTTGTCCAAAAATAGAACCCGCCGTCCAGCTGGGTTGCGGCCTGTGTCTTAGGTTCTTTTACGCCGTAGCCCCTGCTGTTTTCCGTTATGGTGGCCCAGTCCAGTGGGTTATTAAATCAGAGAAATGAATTAGAAAATGAGTTTTTAATATAAAAACAATTCATAGAATTTGTATAATTTATAGAAAATGCATATGAACTCTAAATTGGTCCATTCCAGTTTCTAAATTTTCATAACATTATTATCTAACCATTAGTGCCTCTATTTTAACATGAAAGATGATTTAAAATTTATCTAGCACTTAATCTTGTATTAAGCACACAAAACCTTGGAAAATTCATATCTTAAAATCTATAACTCCAAAATTAATACTTCCAGTTCCTATGATCTTATTTTAATGTATAGATTATTATTGTGTATTTTATTTACATGCTTGGTGTGATGTTAATTTTTGCTATACTATGTATGTATTGTATTGATGCGAGTAGACGAGCAAACTACAGAGGATTGAGGTTCAGCTGGTAGAGACTGCTGAGCAGGAGCTCGTTGAAGGCAAGTTGTGCCCTTGATCACTTCTTTTTACCCACTCATGTTCTAATTAATCATAATGATCTGCATAGGTTAATTTTGATGGGTCCCAATAGGATACCCTAGTTTGTCTATCTTTATACCTTGTTTACCACTGAACTTTCTGGGTAGTACTTGCTAGTGCTATATGTGGTTTTGGGTATGGAGATACCTTTTATTCATGATTATATCTTTTTTATCAGTTGTTATTTACTGTTCATGATAAGATCATTATGTTAATTGGAACATGGAGAACCACCCGGGAAAACAGTGCTACCACAAGGGTTTATGGACGCCCTTGGCTGATTAATTAGGAAAGCTAGTGGAGGACTACCTTACCCGAAAGGGGCAAGGGCAGTAGGGGAGTGGTCAGTGTAGGGAGGTCCTTGGTTGATTTTGCTGCAATGGCGGTCAAGCAAGAACCCTGTACTGGAGCTTCCTATAAACTGTAGCGGGTAGTCTGAAGCTAGTGGAACTTTGTAAAGGCCTCGTAGTGGTACCCTGCCTCGCTTCCTCGGTAGAGGTGTATGGAGTCTGATCAACTCCGTGGCAAATGGGTAACACGACTTGTGGGTAAAGATGCGCAACCTCTGCAGAGTGTAAAACTGGTATACTAGCCGTGCTCACGGTCATGAGCGGCTCGGACACTCACATGATTAAATTATGGAACTTAAACTCAATTTGTCATATGCATTGCATCACAGGTGAGGTTGTTACTTTTGTTCTACTACTTAATTGGGCTGGTATTTACTTATACTTAGTAATTGCTAATAAAATTTTGACCAACTTTAAAAGCAATGCTCAGCTCTAACCATCCTCTTTGGTAAGCCTTACACTTCACGTGAGCTCCCACCTTTGGCGAGTTCATGCACATTATTCCCCACAACTTGTTGAGCGATGAACGTATGTGAGCTCACTCTTACTGTCTCACACCCCCCACAGGTCAAGAACAGGTACCACAGGATGAGGCGCGTGGAGGATGTTGTGGCGAGTTCGTGAGAGGTCTAGGCCGTCGTCTCCCAGTCAACTTTGGGTTGCTGGACCGTTGTCTCCTTATGATGTAAATATTTATTTATTTTGTATAAAACTCCTGTTATGTAGTAAAGATGTGACATTCGATCCTGTGCCATGATTCATCATATGTGTGAGACTTGGTCCCAGCACACCTGGTGATTATGTCCGCGCCCGGGTCTTGGTGCCCCGAAACCCGGGTGTGACAGAAGTGGTATCAGAGGAATGTTGACTGTAGGACGAAACCTAGATAGAACTGGACAACCATTGTCTACTTACCTTTGCTACTCTGATTTTTTTTTCTAAACTTTTCTTAATCTTTTCTCATCTATTTCCGCTTTACTCTGATTATTCTTACCTTTTCATTCTAAAGACAAATGTGGATTTCACACTTTGAAATCCTGTGCCTAAAGTGACTTTAGGAATAGGAGACCTACTCTTAGGAACAAAAATAAAACTATTTTTATAGGTATTTGTATGCTTGAATGTTTGTTCTTATGATACTTGTTTGATTTGGATCTTTGATTGAGTGTGATTAGTTGTGGAGTAATGTCCATAATCACATCTGCATATACATATAGAAAAAAACGGTTATAAAAATATCTAAATGAACTAGGTTATCCCTCATCAAAGAATCTAGCCTAGCAAAATCCATCTTATCTTGAAAAAGTCTATCCTACACTCATAGATCCATCTTATCCTAAAAAAATAGATTCTCATCTTATTTTGAAAAGATTTATCTTATCCTAATAGATCTATCTGACCTCAAAAGATTCTACCTTATCCTTATGGATTCATCTTACCCCAATAAGCATATTTATCCCACGCTAGTGTAACAACCATGATCTAGCCTAAAATAAATAAGATCTTATCTAGTCAAACTAGTCACACCAATCTAACCTAGATCTGATCTAATCTAAAGTGACTTATCAAACATGTTAGATAATACTGATAAAATAGATTAGACTCTACTCCTATAGAACGAGTCTTAACTTAGTTCACCCTGCACTAAATAAAGAATGACAGATCGACTTGGCCATATGCAACTACCTTAACCATCCAATAGTTGCATAACCCCACAATTTTAACCTAGCAAGAGATTCTAACCTACCTACACCATACAATCCATCCTACTCACATATGTCCTAGCCATATGTCCTTAACTCGGATGACAACTCCAAGAAATAAAGGCCAAAGAAGATCAACCTCATCAAGGAAAGGATAAGCATCAACTCAAGTCTTCAAAGATCAAGTTGAATCGCCAGCGGAATCAAGGTCCACAGTTCTGGATGAAGTTTTTCCTTATTATACCCTTACCACAACCCCTACTTGCCATAATCTTACCTCATCTGACCTAATAGATGGCTAGACATACAATATCCATGTGTTCCAAATCGTCTACTAACCGTTATGTAAAAACTTGAACAAAACTTTGATTTCCAAAACCCAAATGAGTATACACCCTTTCCTTACAAATCTCGGGGACGAGATTTCTGTTAAGGGGGGTAGGATTTGTAAGGCCCAAAATATGTATAAAAAATTTATTAATAATAAAATAAATACATGAAGAAATAAAATATTAAAGTCAAATATCTCTAATTATCCTTGAGTGTTAACAATTGAGAACTGAATTTTGAAAACCAAGAAATATTTTAGAAAAGAAGCAATATAAAGTTTTCTATTCAACTAAAAGATTATGCATATTATCAAATGATGCATCATAAGCCATCATTTACATGAATATCTAATTTTGAAGTAATTTTTACTTCTCATTCCACATTCAAAATACTAATCCTCTAAATAGAAAGAAAACCATGTGAGAGAGCTTCATATTTCAAACATTTATAGAACAAGTTAATTAGAATAAATATATACTTAATGCATCATGTTGGAGTTTATTGGAATGTGCACTAAATAATAACATTAGTAGCAATAAAAAAAATATAATAATGATTGAGATTTGAATTAGACCCCAAATTGAAATTTGGAATTTAAAATAGAGGGAGAAAACAGAAAAGAAAAGAAAAAAAGGGAAAAAACCTGCCTGGGCCTTGGTTCCCCCTTTCGGCCCATCTGAAGAAACCACTCGCGCGGCCCACGATGCCACTCATCGCACGCCCGCGCTTCCCAACCGGCTTACAGGCGGGCCCGGCATGCCAGTCTCAACCGAGCGCGCTTGCTGAAGCTCGGTCGCTGCCTGGTGGCCCCGGGTCATCAGCGTCGTCATCTTCATCCCAACGAACATGCGAGCACCGCGGTGCCAAACTCGGCCGGGGCCAAATTCCGCGTCCCGGGATTGTCGCTCGACCGGTATTTCTCATGCCTGGGTATATAGCTCGTTACCGTCTACCTGCCTCCCTCAAACCGCACCATCAGGCCGGACCACCATTGTCGGGCAGCTGGGAGAGAGCGCCGCCGCACGGGGCAAGTCTTCCCCTTCGCCGATCTGGGCGAGTTGTCGGGCCGTGGAGCACTGCGGGTTCGCGATGAATCCGTCCGTGGTCTCGGCGGGGCAAATCAAGGCTCCGTGCGTGAGGAATTGCTCATCGGCGTATCACCGGCGACGGAAAACCGCACCACCGCGTGGGCAGTGAAGCCATCGCCCCGATTCAAGGTAAAGCTACTCCCATCTTCCTTGGTTCTCTCTCCGCTGCGCGTAGCATCGTTGAGTTCAAAGTTTTAGGCGCTGGTGTGCGGGTTTGGTGCTCCTCAGTCATGGCGCCGCCGCGCCGTGCGAGTCCTCCGCCGCGCTCTGGATGCTGTGTCGCCGCGGGATATCTCTGGGGAAGGGGATGAGCGCCTGCCGTCGATCTAAGATGAATGACCAGGATCATATGCAGTGTACCGGTTCGTGGGAATTCAATCAATTCATCGTGGCCATTGATCGGTCGATCGACGATCGGCGATTGATCTGGTTCTCTTCTAATCCGGAGCGCTGATCTCTGATCGGACGGTGCTAGGCGCGTACCGGTTCGATGTGTGGGTGATCTAATCTGGACCGTTTAAATGTAATCTGCCGGCCCATAGTGCAGCGTACCCCTTCACGATAGCCTTTTTACTAAAGAGTCCCTACTTTGTCCAAAAATAGAACCCGCCGTCCAGCTGGGTTGCGGCCTGTGTCTTAGGTTCTTTTACGCCGTAGCCCCTGCTGTTTTCCATTATGGTGGCTGAAAGTCGCCTAGAGGGGGGGGGTGAATAGGGCGAAACTGAAATTTACAAATATAAACACAACTACAAGCCGGGTTAGCGTTAGAAATATAAACGAGTCCGCGAGTGAGGGCGCAAAACAAATCGCAAGCAAATGAAGAGTGTGACACGCGGATTTGTTTTACCGAGGTTCGGTTCTCGCAAACCTACTCCCCGTTGAGGAGGCCACAAAGGCCGGGTCTCTTTCAACCCTTCCCTCTCTCAAACGATCCCTCGGATCGAGTGAGCTTTCTCTTCTCAATCACTTGGAACACAAAGTTCCCACAAGGACCACCACAAGGTTGGTGTCTCTTGCCTCAATTACAAGTGAGTTTGATTGCAATGAAAGAATCAAGAAAGAAGAAAGCAATCCAAGCGCAAGAGCTCGAAAGAACACAAGCAAATCTCTCTCTCTAGTCACTAGGGCGTTGTGTGGAATTTGGAGAGGATTTGATCTCTTTGGTGTGTCTAGAATTGAATGCTAGAGCTCTTGTAGTAGTTGGGAAGTGGAAAACTTGGATACAATGAATGGTGGGGTGGTTGGGGTATTTATAGCCTCAACCACCAAAAGTGGCCGTTGGGAGGCTGTCTGTTCGATGGCGCACCGGACAGTCCGGTGCACACCGGACATGTCCGGTGCCCCCGCCACGTCATCACTGCCGTTGGATTCTGACCGTTGGAGCTTCTGGTTTGTGGGCCCGCCTGGGTGTCCGGTGCACACCGGACATGCATTGTTCCTTGTCCGGTGCACCAGTATGAGCGTGCCTGACTTCTGCGCGCGCTGCGCGCGCATTTAATGCGCCGCAGGTAGCCGTTGGCGCGGAGATAGCCGTTGCTCCGGAGTTGCACCGGACAGTCCGGTGCACACCGGACATGTCCGGTGAATTATAGCGGACTAGCCGTTGGAGTTTCCCGAAGCTGGCGAGTTCCTGAGGCCGCTCCTCCTTGGCGCACCGGACACTGTCCGGTGTACACCGGACAGTCCGGTGAATTATAGTGTGAGTGCCTCTGGAAATTCTCGAAGGTGGCGAGTTCGAGTTGGAGTCCTCTGGTGCACCGGACACTGTCCGGTGGTGCACCGGACAGTCCGGTGCTCCTAGACCAGAGGGCCTTCGGTTGCCTCTTTGCTCCTTTGTTGAATCCAAAACTTGATCTTTTTATTGGCTGAGTGTGAACCTTTTACACCTGTATAATCTATACACTTGGGCAAACTAGTTAGTCCAATTGTTTGTGTTGGGCAATTCAACCACCAAAATTAATTAGGGACTGGGTGTAAGCCTAATTCCCTTTCAATCTCCCCCTTTTTGGTGATTGATGCCAACACAAACCAAAGCAAATATATAGGTGCATAATTGAACTAGTTTGCATAATATAAGTGCAAAGGTTGCTTGGAATTTAGCCAATATAAGTACTTACAAGATATGCATGGATTGTTTCTTCATTTTTAACATTTTGGACCACGCTTGCACCACATGTTTTGTTTTTGCAAATTCTTTTGTTAATCCTTTTCAAAGTTCTTTTGCAAATAGTCAAAGGTAAATGAATAAGATTTTGCAAAGCATTTTCAAGATTTGAAATTTTCTCCCCCTGTTTCAAATGCTTCTCCTTTGACTAAACAAAACTCCCCCTAAATGAGATCCTCCTCTTAGTGTTCAAGAGGGTTTTGATATATCATTTTTAAAATACTATTTTCTCCCCCTTTTGAACACAATAGGATACCAATTGAAAATATTCTTGGAAACACTAAGTTTTTGAAATTGGTGGTGTGGTGCGGTCCTTTTGCTTTGGGCTCTTATTTTCTCCCCCTTTGGCATGAATCGCCAAAAACGGAATCATTAGAGCCCTCGAAGTGCGATCTCCCCCTTTGGTCATAAATAAATGATTTAAGATTATACCAAAGACGAAGTCCTTTTGCTCTCTCCCCAAAAGATGGAGAGTCTCTTAGAGCGACGGCGAAGGATGAGTTACGGAGTGGAAGCCTTTGTCTTCGCCGAAGACTCCAATTCCCTTTCAATACACCTATGACTTGGTTTGAAATAGACTTGAAGACACATTAGTCATAGCATATGAAAGAGATATGATCAAAGGTATATAAATGAGCTATGTGTGCAATCTAACAAAAGAAGTTCCTAGAATCAAGAATATTGAGCTCATGCCTAAGTTTGTTAAAAGATTGTTCATCAAGAGGCTTGGTAAAGATATCGGCTAATTGATCTTTAGTATTAATGTATGAAATCTCGATATCTCCCTTTTGTTGGTGATCCCTAAGAAAATGATACTGGATGGCTATGTGTTTAGTGCGGCTATGTTCGACGGGATTATCCGCCATCTTGATTGCACTCTCATTATCACATAGCAAAGGGACTTTGGTCAATTTGTAACCGTAGTCCCGCAGGGTTTGCCTCATCCAAAGCAATTGCGCGCAACAATGGCCTGCGGCAATGTACTCGGCTTCGGCAGTGGAAAGAGCGACCGAATTTTGCTTCTTTGAAGCCCAAGACACCAAGGATCTTCCCAAGAACTGGCAAGTCCCCGATGTGCTCTTTCTATTGATTTTGCACCCTGCCCAATCGGCATCCGAATAACCAATCAAGTCAAATGTGGATCCCCGAGGGTACCAAAGCCCAAAGTTAGGAGTATAAGCTAAATATCTCAAGATTCGTTTCACGGCCGTAAGGTGAGCTTCCTTAGGGTCGGCTTGGAATCTTGCACACATGCATACGGAGAGCATAATATCCGGTCGAGATGCACATAAATAGAGTAAGGAACCTATCATCGACCGATATACCTTTTGATCCACGGACTTACCTCCCGTGTCGAGGTCGAGATGCCCATTGGTTCCCATGGGTGTCTTGATGGGTTTAGCATCCTTCATCCCAAACTTGGTTAGAATGTCTTGAGTGTACTTTGTTTGGCTAATGAAGGTGCCCTCTTGGAGTTGCTTCACTTGAAATCCTAGAAAATACTTCAACTCCCCCATCATAGACATCTCAAACTTCTGTGTCATGATCCTACTAAACTCATCACATGTAGATTCGTTAGTAGACCCAAATATGATATCATCAACATAAATTTGGCATACAAACAAATCATTTTCAAGTGTTTTGGTAAAGAGTGTAGGATCGGCCTTTCCGACTTTGAATCCATTTGCAATAAGAAAATCTCTAAGGCATTCATACCATGCTCTTGGGGCTTGCTTGAGCCCATAAAGCGCCTTAGAGAGCTTATAGACATGGTTAGGATACTCACTGTCTTCAAAGCCGGGAGGTTGCTCAACATAGACCTCTTCCTTGATTGGTCCATTGAGGAAGGCACTTTTCACGTCCATTTGATAAAGCTTAAAGCCATGGTAAGTAGCATAGGCTAATAATATGCGAATTGACTCAAGCCTAGCTACGGGTGCATAGGTTTCACCGAAATCCAAACCTTCGACTTGGGAGTATCCCTTGGCCACAAGTCGAGCTTTGTTCCTTGTCACCACACCATGTTCATCTTGCTTGTTGCGGAAGACCCATTTGTTTCCTACAACATTTTGATGAGGACGTGGAACTAAATGCCATACCTCATTCCTAGTGAAGTTGTTGAGCTCCTCTTGCATCGCCACCACCCAATCCAAATCTTGAAGTGCTTCCTCTACCTTGTGTGGCTCAATAGAGGAAACAAACGAGTAATGTTCACAAAAATGTGCAATACGAGATCTAGTGGTTACCCCCTTATGAATGTCGCCGAGGATGGTGTCGACGGGGTGATCTCATTGGATTGCTTGGTGGACTCTTGGGTGTGGCGGCCTTTGTTCCTCATCCTCCTTGTCTTCCTCATTTGCATCTCCCCCTTGATCATTGCCATCGTCTTGAGGTGGCTCATTTGCTTGATCTTCTACTTTATCAACTTGAGCCTCATCCTCATTTTGAGTTGGTGGAGATGCTTGCGTGGAGGAGGATGGTTGATCTTGTGTTCTTGGAGGCTCTTCGGATTCCTTAGGACACACATCCCCAATGGACATGTTCCTTAGCGCGATGCACGGAGCCTCTTCATCACCTATCTCATCAAGATCAACTTGCTCTACTTGAGAGCCGTTAGTTTCATCGAACACAACGTCACATGAGACTTCGACTAGTCCAGTGGACTTGTTGAAGACCCTATATGCCCTTGTGTTTGAGTCATAACCAAGTAAAAAGCCTTCTACAGTTTTAGGAGCAAATTTAGATTTTCTACCTCTTTTAACAAGAATAAAGCATTTGCTACCAAAGACTCTAAAATATGAAATGTTGGGCTTTTTACCGGTTAGGAGTTCATAGGATGTCTTCTTGAGGATTCGGTGTAGATATAACCGGTTGATGACGTAGCAGGCGGTGTTAACCGCCTCGGCCCAGAACCGATCCGAAGTCTTGTACTCATCAAGCATGGTTCTTGCCATGTCCAATAGAGTTCGATTTTTTCTCTCCACTACACCATTTTGTTGTGGCGTGTAGGGAGAAGAGAACTCATGCTTGATGCCCTCCTCCTCAAGGAAGCTTTCTATTTGAGAGTTCTTGAACTCCGTCCCGTTGTCGCTTCTAATTTTCTTGATCCTTAAGCCGAACTCATTTTGAGCCCGTCTCAAGAATCCCTTTAAGGTCTCTTGGGTTTGAGATTTTTCTTGCAAAAAGAATACCCAAGTGAAGCGAGAATAATCATCCACTATTACAAGACAATACTTACTCCCGCCGATGCTTATGTAAGCAATCGGGCCGAATAGATCCATGTGGAGTAGCTCAAGCGGCCTGTCGGTCGTCATGATGTTTTTGTGTGGATGATGAGTGCCAACTTGCTTCCCTGCTTGGCATGCGCTACAAATCCTGTCTTTCTCAAAATGAACATTTGTTAATCCTAAAATGTGTTCTCCCTTTAGAAGCTTATGAAGATTCTTCAACCCAACATGAGCTAGTCGGCGGTGCCAGAGCCAACCCATGTTAGTCTTAGCAATTAAGCAAGTGTCGAGTTCAGCTCTATCAAAATCTACCAAATATAGCTGACCCTCTAACACTCCCTTAAATGCTATTGAATCATCACTTCTTCTAAAGACAGTGACACCTACATCAGTGAATAGACAGTTGTAGCCCATTTGACATAATTGAGATACGAAAAGCAAATTGTAATCTAATGAATCAACGAGAAAAACATTTGAAATGGAATGGTCAGGTGAAATAGCAATTTTACCCAAGCCTTTGACCAAACCTTGATTTCCATCCCCGAATGTGATCGCTCTTTGGGGATCTTGGTTTTTCTCATATGAGGAGAACATCCTTTTCTCCCCTGTCATATGGTTTGTGCACCCGCTGTCGAGTATCCAACTTGAGCCCCCGGATGCATAAACCTACAAAACAAGTTTAGTTCTTGACTTTAGGTACCCAAATGGTTTTGGGTCCTTTGGCATTAGACACAAGAACTTTGGGTACCCAAACACAAGTCTTTGACCCCTTGTGCTTGCCCCCAACATATTTGGCAACTACTTTGCCGGATTTGTTAGTCAAAACATAAGATGCATCAAAAGTTTTAAATGAAATGTTATGATCATTTGATGCACTAGGAGTTTTCTTTCTAGGCAACTTAGCACAGGTTGGTTGCCTAGAGCTAGATGTCTCACCCTTATACATGAAAGCATGATTAGGGCCAGAGTGAGACTTCCTAGAATGAATTCTCCTAATTTTGCTCTCGGGATAACCGGCAGGGTATAAAATGTAACCCTCGTTATCCTGAGGCATGGGAGCCTTGCCCTTAACAAAGTTTGACAATTTTTTAGGAGGGGCACTAAGTTTGACATTGTCTCCCCTTTGGAAGCCAATGCCATCCTTGATGCCCGGGCGTCTCCCATTATAGAGCATACTTCTAGCAAATTTAAACTTTTCATTTTCTAAGTTATGCTCGGCAATTTTAGCATCTAATATTGCTATATGATCATTTTGTTGTTTAATTAAAGCCATATGATCATGAATAGCATTGATATCAACATTTCTACATCTAGTACAAATAGTGACATGCTCAATGGTAGATGTAGATGGTTTGCAAGAATTAAGTTCAACAATCTTAGCATGTAGAATATCATTTTTATCTCTAAGATCGGAAATTGTAACTTTGCAAACATCAAAATCTTTAGCCTTAGCAATCAAATTTTCATTTTCTAATCTAAGACTGGCAAGAGAAATGTTCAATTCTTCAATCCTAGCAAGCAAATCATCATTATTATCTCTAGGGTTGGGAATTGAAACATTGCAAACATGAGAATCAACCTTAGCTAACAAATTAGCATTTTCATTTCTAAGGTTGTCTATTGTTTCATGGCAAGTGCTTAGCTCACTAGATAATTTTTGACACTTCTCAATTTCTAGAGCATAAGCATTTTTAACCTTAACATGCTTCTTATTTTCTTTAATAAGTAAGTCCTCTTGAGAGTCCAAAAGGTCATCCTTTTCATGGATAGCACTAATCAATTCATTAAGTTTCTCCTTTTGTTGCATGTTGAGGTTGGCAAAAAGGGTACGCAAATTATCATCCTCATCACTAGCATTATCATCACTAGAAGATTCATATTTAGTGGAGGAGTTAGATTTAACCTTCTTCTTTTTGCCGTCCTTTGCCATGAGGCACTTGTGGCCGACGTTGGGGAAGAGGAGTCCCTTGGTGACGGCGATGTTGGCGGCGTCCTCGTCGGAGGAGGAGTCGCTTGAGCATTCGTCGGAGTCCCACTCCCGACAAACATGGGCATCGCCGCCCTTCCTTTTGTAGTACCTCTTCTTTTCCTTCCTTCTCCCTTTCTTGCCGTCGCCCCTGTCACTATCACTTGATAATGGACATTTAGCTATAAAGTGACCGGGCTTACCACACTTGTAGCAAACCTTCTTGGAGCGGGACTTGTAGTCTTTCCCTCTCCTTTGCTTGAGGATTTGGCGGAAGCTCTTGATGACGAGCGCCATTTCCTCATTGTCAAGCTTGGAGGCGTCTATTGGTTGTCGACTTGGGGTAGACTCCTCCTTCTTTTCTCCCGTCGCCTTGAATGCGACGGGTTGAGCTTCGGATGTAGATGGATCATCAAGCTCGTTGATCTTCCTCGAGCCTTCGATCATGCACTCAAAACTTACAAAATGCCCGATTACTTCCTCGGGGGTCATTTTAGTATATCTAGGATTACCACGAATTAATTGAACTTGAGTAGGTTAAGGAAAATAAGAGATCTTAGAATAACCTTAACCACTTCATGGTCGTCCCACTTTATGCTCCCGAGGTTGCGCACTTGGTTCACCAAGGTCTTGAGCCGATTGTACATGTGTTGTGGCTCCTCCCCTTTGCGAAGCCGGAACCGACCGAGCTCCCCCTCGATCGTTTCCCGCTTGGTGATCTTGGTGAGCTCGTCTCCCTCGTGCGCGGTTTTGAGCACATCCCAAACTTCCTTGGCACTCTTCAACCCTTGAACTTTGTTATACTCCTCTCTACTTAGTGAGGCGAGGAGTATTGTTGTCGCTTGAGAGTTGAAGTGCTCGATTTGGGCCACCTCATCCTCGTCATAGTCTTTATCCCCTACCGACGGTACCTGTGCACCAAACTCAACAACATCCCATATACTTTTGTGGAGTGAGGTTAGATGAAATCGCATTAAATCACTCCACCTAGCATAATCTTCACCATCAAAAGTTGGTGGTTTGCCTAATGGGACGGAAAGTAGAGGTGCATGTTTAGAAATGCGAGAATAGTGTAGGGGGATCTTACTAAACTTCTTACGCTCTTGGCGTTTAGAAGTTACGGAGGGCGCATCGGAGTCGGAGGTCGATGTTGATGAAGTGTCGGTCTCGTAGTAGACCACTTTCCTCATCCTCTTTTGCTTGTCCCCACTCCGATGCGGCTTGTGGGAAGAAGATTTTTCCTTCTTCTCTTTGTGGTGAGAAGAAGATTTCTTCTCCTTCCCTTTGTTGGAGGAGCTCTTCTTCTTCTCCCTCCTTTTGGTGCGGGACTCTTCCGATGAAGTGCTCCCATGGCTTGTAGTGGGCTTTTCGCCGGTCTCCATCTCCTTCTTGGCGTGATCTCCCGACATCACTTCGAGCGGTTAGGCTCTAATGAAGCACCGCCTTTGATACCAATTGAAAGTCGCCTAGAGGGGGGGGGGGTGAATAGGGCGAAACTGAAATTTACAAATATAAACACAACTACAAGCCGGGTTAGCGTTAGAAATATAAACGAGTCCGCGAGTGAGGGCGCAAAACAAATCGCAAGCAAATGAAGAGTGTGACACGCGGATTTGTTTTACCGAGGTTCGGTTCTCGCAAACCTACTCCCCGTTGAGGAGGCCACAAAGGCCGGGTCTCTTTCAACCCTTCCCTCTCTCAAACGATCCCTCGGATCGAGTGAGCTTTCTCTTCTCAATCACTTGGAACACAAAGTTCCCACAAGGACCACCACAAGGTTGGTGTCTCTTGCCACAATTATAAGTGAGTTTGATTGCAATGAAAGAATCAAGAAAGAAGAAAGCAATCCAAGCGCAAGAGCTCGAAAGAACACAAGCAAATCTCTCTCTCTAGTCACTAGGGCGTTGTGTGGAATTTGGAGAGGATTTGATCTCTTTGGTGTGTCTAGAATTGAATGCTAGAGCTCTTGTAGTAGTTGGGAAGTGGAAAACTTGGATACAATGAATGGTGGGGTGGTTGGGGTATTTATAGCCTCAACCACCAAAAGTGGCCGTTGGCAGGCTGTCTGTTCGATGGCGCACCGGACAGTCCGGTGCACACCGGACATGTCCGTTGCCCCCGCCACGTCATCACTGCCGTTGGATTCTGACCGTTGGAGCTTCTGGTTTGTGGGCCCGCCTGGGTGTCCGGTGCACACCGGACATGCAATGTTCCTTGTCCGGTGCACCAGTATGAGCGTGCCTGACTTCTGCGCGCGCATTTAATGTGCCGCAGGTAGCCGTTGGCGCGGA
Source organism: Zea mays (assembly GCF_902167145.1). Taxonomy (NCBI): domain Eukaryota; kingdom Viridiplantae; phylum Streptophyta; class Magnoliopsida; order Poales; family Poaceae; genus Zea; species Zea mays. The sequence goes on along the minus strand of NC_050101.1, from coordinate 175,631,137 downwards.
GATAGCCGTTGCTCCGGAGTTGCACCGGACAGTCCGGTGCACACCGGACATGTCCGGTGAATTATAGCGGACTAGCCGTTGGAGTTTCCCGAAGCTGGCGAGTTCCTGAGGCCGCTCCTCCTTGGCGCACCGGACACTGTCCGGTGTACACCGGACAGTCCGGTGAATTATAGCGTGAGTGCCTCTGGAAATTCCCGAAGGTGGCGAGTTCGAGTTGGAGTCCTCTGGTGCACCGGACACTGTCCGGTGTACACCGGACAGTCCGGTGCTCCTAGACCAGAGGGCCTTCGGTTGCCTCTTTGCTCCTTTGTTGAATCCAAAACTTGATCTTTTTATTGGTTGAGTGTGAACCTTTTACACCTGTATAATCTATACACTTGGGCAAACTAGTTAGTCCAATTGTTTGTGTTGGGCAATTCAACCACCAAAATTAATTAGGGACTGGGTGTAAGCCTAATTCCCTTTCAGTGGCCCAGTCCAGTGGGTTATTAAATCAGAGAAATGAATTAGAAAATGAGTTTTTAATATAAAAACAATTCATAGAATTTGTATAATTCATAGAAAATGCATATGAACTCTAAATTGGTCCATTCCTGTTTCTAAATTTTCATAACATTATTATCTAACCATTAGTGCCTCTGTTTTAACATGAAAGATGATTTAAAATTTATCTAGCACTTAATCTTGTATTAAGCACATAAAACCTTGGGAAATTCATATCTTAAAATCTATAACTCCAAAATTAATACTTCCAGTTCCTATGATCTTATTTTAATGTATAGATTATTATTGTGTATTTTATTTACATGCTTGGTGTGATGTTAATTTTTGCTATACTATGTATGTATTGTATTGATGCGAGTAGACGAGCAAACTACAGAGGATTGAGGTTCAGCTGGTAGAGACTGCTGAGCAGGAGCTCGTTGAAGGCAAGTTGTGCCCTTGATCACTTCTTTTTACCCACTCATGTTCTAATTAATCATAATGATCTGCATAGGTTAATTTTGATGGGTCCCAATAGGATACCCTAGTTTGTCTATCTTTATACCTTGTTTACCACTGAACTTTCTGGGTAGTACTTGCTAGTGCTATATGTGGTTTTGGGTATGGAGATACCTTTTATTCATGATTATATCTTTTTTATCAGTTGTTATTTACTGTTCATGATAAGATCATTATGTTAATTGGAACATGGAGAACCACCCGGGAAAACAGTGCTACCACAAGGGTTTATGGACGCCCTTGACTGATTAATTAGGAAAGCTAGTGGAGGACTACCTTACCCGAAAGGGGCAAGGGCAGTAGGGGAGTGGTCAGTGTAGGGAGGTCCTTGGTTGATTTTGCTGCGATGGCGGTCAAGCAAGAACCCTGCACTGGAGCTTCCTATAAACTGTAGCGGGTAGTCTGAAGCTAGTGGAACTTTGTAAAGGCCTCGTAGTGGTACCCTGCCTCGCTTCCTCGGTAGAGGTGTATGGAGTCTGATCAACTCCGTGGCAAATGGGTAACACGACTTGTGGGTAAAGATGCGCAACCTCTGCAGAGTGTAAAACTGGTATACTAGCTGTGCTCACGGTCATGAGCGGCTCGGACACTCACATGATTAAATTATGGAACTTAAACTCAATTTGTCATATGCATTGCATCGCAGGTGAGGTTGTTACTTTTGTTCTACTACTTAATTGGGCTGGTATTTACTTATACTTAGTAATTGCTAATAAAATGTTGACCAACTTTAAAAGCAATGCTCAGCTCTAACCATCCTCTTTGGTAAGCCTTACACTTCACGTGAGCTCCCACCTTTGGCGAGTTCATGCACATTATTCCCCACAACTTATTGAGCGATGAACGTATGTGAGCTCACTCTTGCTGTCTCACCCCCCCCCCCACAGGTCAAGAACAGGTATCACAGGATGAGGCGCGTGGAGGATGCTGTGGCGAGTTCGTGAGAGGTCTAGGCCGTCGTCTCCCAGTCAACTTTGGGTTGCTAGACCGTTGTCTCCTTATGATGTAAATATTTATTTATTTTGTATAAAACTCCTGTTATGTAGTAAAGATGTGACATTCGATCTTGTGCCATGATTCATCATATGTGTGAGACTTGGTCCCAGCACACCTGGTGATTATGTCCGCGCCCGGGTCTTGGTGCCCCGAAACCCGGGTGTGACAATTTGATCAGCCAACCATGTCTGTTATGTGTGCTTTGCCCCTGTGTCCCCTTTTTTGCTATGTGTGGAGGCCGACGCTTCTGGTTATGGGCACACTATCCGGCTGAATCGGTCGGACCGTCTGTGCACAGGTGCTGGACAATTCACGATGCTTGAATCAGGGATCTTTGCTCGTCTGCTCGATTGAGCATACTTGTGAGTCTTCCCGTCCAGAGCTTTTCAAGCAATCCCTCCTTATGATATATTCGACGTGCGAGAATCACCAATGGCGATGTTTTTACATTTGCCTTTATCGACCACTTTCGCTCGAACAAATACTTTTTGCTTGCTAGTTCTATTATATTGACATGAAATGGTTGCGTGTCCACTTGCATCTCCTAAAAACTCAACCGACCCTCATTTATGCTCGATTGTATTTGTCGACGAAAAACGATACAATCATCGGTGGCATGGGAAAAAGAATTATGCCACTTGTAGTAAGCACGTCTCTTTAATTTATCTAGAGGAGGAAGAGTACGAGTTACTTTAATGTTGCCACTTTTCACTAGTTCGTCAAATATCTTTATCACACTTGGCAAAATTAAAAGTAATTTTAACTTCTTGCCGATTCTTCTAAACCAACTGTAAAGAAGAACAAGGTGAAGATTTGACCTTTGTTGTCCAAACAAGTTCAGCGATACATATATCTGCGGATTCGTCATCCGAATTGTCGCGCTCCACTAGATGTGTAGTACGACTGACAGATTTTGATGTCTCTTTACATCGGATTTCACATGCCAAAGCTCATTGATGTAGCTGAGCTATTGAAAAGAACTGAGTGCCATCCAATTTGTCTCTTAAGTATGATAGCAACCCATTAAAAGCCAACCCTGCTAGCTCTTTGTCTGCGACATGGATTTGAAAGTATCGATTTCTAATATCCCGAAACCTCTGGATATAATGAAGGTCGAGTCGAGAAAAGGGAGGTAGTGGGATGAGTGGATTTAGTTTTAGGAGTTCTTTACCTACGTTAGTGGTTACTCACACGTGGGCTCAAATCCTTTAGTCCGCGTTTGGATATCGATGTTGGAAGGAGAGGAATTGAATTCGAGAGAATACTAAACCAGACTTGATATTGAAATGGACCACAATTGAAATTGACTGTTTGGATGGCCATAAAATTGTCTTTTAGAATTCAAACCAAAAAGGAGGCACGGTGGCAAGGGGGCACAAGTGTAGCGAATTCCGAGCTGGTGTTGGACTTGATTTCCAGTTCTGAATTCTTGTGCATCCAAACAACGATATTTGAGCTATCGAATGGCAAATCTGAATTTTGAGGTTGAATGTATTTGAGCTTTCGAATGTCAATTTTGAATTTTGAGGATGAATGTCTACATCCAAACAAACGAGCTGTTACAGGTTTTATATAGTGGTAGTAAATATTGCATATACCTTTTCTGTCTGTCCTATATTATAAATTTTGTTGTGGTGTATATCATTTAGGTTGAATAATACCTGATCTACTCTGTAGCATGACACCATGCATACCACAACGGTTAGATCCACACCTCATTATTAGTCGAGACAAGAACTTAATAGCAAAGAAATAGTTCGCATATGTCTTCCACCTACGGAGCATTATATTGTCTTGACGCTGCCACTATGGATGACGTTTGACCTTTGACGCGGAGGGCTACGAAGGCACTGAGGTGAGGATCATGCATTGGTAAAGGTGATGCAATTCGACACTAGATGAGAGGGGGCATGGAGATAGAGATAGAATATAGAGGGGAAAGCTCGTAGGTGGAGAGCGTTAGCGACCAACCAATGGGGTTGGTTAAAGCTTATGTAGGCTTAGATGACGATAGTCTTTGATAAATTTAAAGATCTAGAAATTAAAATTCAAAAGTTTTATAGTTAAACGACACTCCAAGTAAAGGTTTGGTACTTGAAAATCTGTTTTGAGGGTCGCCAAGGGACCTGGATAACACAACAAGATAGATACATGGATAACATAGGAAGATAAGTTTAAGTACCTTTTTTCCGTGTTTCACTCTCTGGAATTCCTTTTTGATCGGGCCAAAGCCCATGTAGCGGTAGCACTGTTCCAAGTCAATGCCCCAGCGTTCGTCGCTGACTCGCTAATTCGCTATCATCGCGGAGTGCTTATCTATTGTAACCTTAACGTTTTGTCAGGATCGCGTCTTGTGCAAGCCATTGAATCCTTCCTCTCCATTGCTATCCCCATACCGTGACAACGATCAATGATGTCCATTATTAAATAAAGCATCACCAGCTACCACCACTAACAAAATAGGCTCACAGTTTACCTGGCTCCACTGCCGACGGGCAAGACAAACAGCCGTGGACAAGCTCCGCTGCTGCCGGTGACGCGGTCGTCGCACGCGCACCGCACACACAGGGAGGCCTGCTACTGTCTCACTCGTGAACCGTGCAGAGCAGAGTGCAGGTCTCGGGCCTCGCGGTCTAGACTGTGCAGCGCGCCTGCCGAAATCGACGACTTGCTCAGGGGAGGCCCGAGGGGACCCAACTGCAACGGCGCGCCGAGGCGCAGTCGAGGGAGGTCTGGCGCCGCAAGACCCGTTAGAAATCGATGGGTTCTGGAGTGTCCACCCCATCATCCCAAGGTCGCCTCGCCCTCGCCGCCGACGTCGTCGCGGCGCCAGTCACGGGACAAGCTTTCGGCGAGCGCGGCCGGGTGGGTGGTTGCTGCTTTTGCACGCCTCGTTCTTTGTGTTCGGGCGAGCGGCGACTGCGACTGCGATACGCTAAACTGGACGCAGTTTCTGGTTCGTACGCATTTAGGTTCACGTGGCTGACTGAATTGCCGGCCGGCGCGCTCGCTGCCACCCACCGCGGCGGCGATAAGAACGCTAGGCGTTTGAAACTTTCGCGTCCGTGGCGGCGCGACGCGACAAGGAGCTACGTGCCAGCGCGTCCCCCCGTCTCCGTCTCCGTCCCTCGGGGCGTTGTTGTTTATTCCCCAGCCCCCCCTGTTATTGAACGCATCGTTGACAAAAGATGTGACGCTGCCTGCAACTGCAATCAGTCCCCGTTCCGTTTTCACTTTCACCGGAACAAAGGAAAAAGAAAAGTGTGTGTGTGTGTGTTATTGCATTATTGGCTCCTGCACCTACTACCGCCACGAAGCGACCCCGACCCGTTCCTCGTCGTCGTCCTCTTCGGATCTTCGCTTCATCCACACAACGTAAGCTCTCCGCCCTTCCCAGTTCGGCAGTTCCTCTTCTCAGTCATGCTCTTCGACCGGTTGTCGCCGGTGACCAGGCGGTGCGGTCGATCTCTTATCCACCGTCGTTCCGCTAGTATCTCCCTGCTTGAAGCCACGCAAGCCCTGACGACGCCGATGATTCTGCCTGCCATGTGCAGATCGCATCCCTTTTTTTCTCTCTCAGGGGAGGGGCGGCGCGTAGAGGCACGCCGCCGAGCTTCGGGCATCCCATCTGACGCGACCGGTCTTCGGGCACGCCGCCGATCGAGCTATGGACGCGTCGAGCTCCCTGTCCCTCCTCGCACTGGTGACCATGCTCAGCCTCCTCCACTCCGCCACGACCGACGCCGCCGCGGGTCTGCCGGCGGCGCGGACGAGCCACCGGAGGCTACTGCTGCTACACCAGCAGGACACCAACCTCGCCGCGCTGCCTCCGCCTGCACGCGTGCACGTCGTCCCAGTCGACGTCCACGTCCCTTCTCATGGAACCGGCTCTTTTCCGGCAGCGTCTCCCGGTCCACACGGGGGCAAGAACGGTCCGAGTGAGGCAGCGCCAGCGACGCCGGCGACGGCGGCGGCCTATCTGTCGAGATCCATGAGGTGGCTGTACATGGTTGCGGTTCCGGCGGTCGCCCTGCTGGCGCTCGCTGGACTGGCGTGCTGGCTTCTGTGTCGCAAGAGCGCCGTTGCCACCATTGGGCCTTGGAAGACCGGGCTCAGTGGCCAGTTGCAGAAAGCGTTCGTTACAGGTACTAGCACTATAGTATAGTATAGTATACGAGTACTATATATCAAATTTTCTCTCTGGATTTGTTCTCACGTGCTTGATCTGTCGATCATCAGGAGTACCGAAGCTGCAGCGGTCAGAGCTGGAACGTGCCTGCGAGGACTTCAGCAACATCGTGGTGAGCTACCCGCACTACACCGTCTACAAGGGAACTCTATCGACCGGCGTCGAGATCGCCGTGGTGTCCACCATGATCACGTCGAGCAAGGAGTGGACAGAGCATTCAGAGAGCTGCTTCCGGAGAAAGGTCACCATCAGAATTGTGGACAAAACAGCCCACCCATTTGGGAATTTGTGTGTCGCAAATTAGCTTATTTGAGTTGTTGCTTTGATGAATACAAGCAGGTAGACGCCCTGTCGCGAATAAACCACAAGAACTTCGTCAACCTGCTCGGCTTCTGCGAGGAGGAAGAACCGTTCACCAGGATGATGGTGCTCGAGTACGCGCCGAACGGGACGCTCCACGAGAGCCTTCATGGTAGGCACAACAGAAGCTCTTCTTGCTAATACAACCACACCATGCATTAATTGAGCTTGAGCCGCAGCAGTAGCAGTGCGTGTCGTCGTAGTAGCTCTCAAAAACACTTGCGCACGAGTGATGGACTAACAGCTTTGCGGGGGGGAAACAAAACACGTTGCAGCCGAGGATTTCGAGCGCATCGCTTGGCGAGGTAGGATGAGGATCGTCATGGGACTAGCGTACTGCGTCCAGCACATGCACGAGCTCAGCCCTCCCGTGGCGCACCCTGACATGCAGTCGAGCTCCGTACTGCTATCTGAAGACGGCGCTGCGAAGGTACATACTCCTGTCCTGTCCAGCACTCCAGCTCTCCATGTGTTTAGCTAGCTACTAGCTACAGCTTGGTGTTCCAACCTCTGAGTTCCCCCCTGCCTGCAGATAGCGGACATGAGCGTTTGGCACGAAGTGATTTCTCAAGGCAAAACGACGACAAATGGTGACGAACAAGCGTCGTCCGCTGGCCTGCTGGCGGGGAATGTGTACAGCTTCGGTGCTCTGCTGCTTGAGATCATCTCCGGGAAGCTTCCGACTCCATACCCCGCACACGAGCGCTCCCTGCAGATGACCTCGGTAACGAGCTATCGACGGAACACCGTTATGTTTCTAACAACCAGAAGAAGAACACCAAATGGTGACGTTATGTTTCTTCTTCTTCTTCTTCTTCTTCTTCTTCTTCTTCTTCCTAGGCTCTGGTGGAGCGCGTAACCAACGACGACCGGAGCGTAGCCTCGTTGCTTGATCCAACGCTGGGTGGAGACCACAGGGAAGACGAGCTAGCGGTCATCGGCGAGGTGATCCGGGCCTGCATGCAGAGCGACCCGAGGCGAAGGCCGAGCATGAGGGAGGTCGCCGCCAGGCTGAGGGAGGCCGTGGGTATCTCGCCGGTCGCTGCGACGCCGAGGCTGTCTCCGCTCTGGTGGGCCGAGCTGGAGGTCCTTTCCGCCGCGGAAGCAAGCTAATAATAGTGGGCGAGAGGACAGGACAGGAACAGGGCAGGATGATGTCGCGCAATCTGACCAGTTTGTTCTCAAGAAAAAAAAGCCTTGCAGCCCTTTGTGCATGCTGTAAATGTGAATGTGAAGCTGCAGGGAAGGAATAGTAATCCGTGAATGTAAATCTGAAACTCTGAAGGTGCTAGATGTACGTAGCTAGTGTCTTGGCAAAGGTATCAGTAATTCAGTATAAAGTCAGAGCAGCACTCTCCCTGCCTTGTCCCAGCCCAGGACAGGCACGCCGCTCGCCATGGCCGGCAACCCGCCATGGCGCCATACAAAACCTCAATTATTGATACCGGAATGCAGGAAGTTAGAAACCTGATCTCGGGGGCACTACTAACTAGCAGACAACACTAGCAAGCTATCCACATTGTCTCTCTCTCCCCAGCTCCAACTATTCGAATCGAGGATGAGGCCGCCGAGAAGGCTCTCCTGTTTAAAGCTGGGTGAACAGTGTGCAAAATATCTGCTGCTCTGCAGCGGTGCAGCCATCCAGATGGGATAACCCAAAACTTTTCTTTGCCTCACACGGCACAAACTTCTATGCTCCAGCTGCTGCTGCGCGCTCGTCTGTCACCAAACCTCATGAAACAGCTGACTACTGGGACCAACCAAACCGTGCGTCGCTACACACCACACCCATTGGCACGTCCGGGCCACATGTCACCCCTCCGCCCGGCGTGACGGCGTCGCCGTCCAGAACCAAACGGCCAGTGCTCTGGGCACACACGGCCCCCTGCATGCGCGCCACCTCATACGCCCGCAGCCGTCCGTTCGCCTCCGCTCCACGCGTGGCCGCCTGCATGACCGGCCGCACCCTATAAAGTCCACCGCCCACGCGTGGTCGTCGTTGACACACCTCCCGAGCCACGTCCGCCGCGCGCCCCCCCTGCACCGGTGCGCCCTGCTGCCCGATTCGTCGGGGGGCGCGGGAATGGAGCTGGAGCTGGAGGCGGCGGCCCGGCGCTTCCACCTCTGGTTCCGCGGGCTGCGCTCGCTGCGCCGGGACCTGGCGTCGGCCCGGTGGTCGGACGACCCGACGGCCCAGCTCCCCGCGCAGGTGGGCCGCTTCGTGGCCCACCTGGAGTCGTACTGCGCCGCGCGCGCCGGGCTGGACCCGGTGTGGACGCTGTCGGCGCCGTGGGCCACCCCCGCGGAGCGCGGCGCCGCGTACTGGCTCGCCGGGTGGCGCCCCACCACGCTGGTCCACCTGCTGTACACCGAGTCCGGGCGCCGCCTCGAGGCGCAGCTGCCGGACCTCCTCCTCGGCGTGCGGTCGGGGAACCTTGGCGACCTCACCCCCGCGCAGCTGGCGCAGGTCGACGACCTGCAGCGCCGCACGGTGGCCGAGGAGGACGCGCTGGCAAGGGAGATGGCGCTCGTGCAGGAGGGCCACGGCGTCGTCGTGCTGCCGGCGGCGCCGGACGGGTCCGGCGGACTCGACGTGGCCGGCCTCGTGCGCAGGGCCAGGGCGGTGCTGGACAGGGCCGACGCGCTGCGGCTGCGCACCGTGAAGCGGGCGGTGGAGATACTGGAGCCGGCACAGGCGGCCGAGCTGCTCGTTGCCGCCGCCGACCTGGAGATCGGGTTCCGGGAGTTCGGGCTCAAGCATGGGTCGGGACGAATGACATGACTGCCCCAGTTTTTTCGAGCTCCCCTGCACTTCCCGGCATTTTATTTTTCTTCCTTTTTTTTTCTCCTCACGATTTTGCCGAGTTGTACCCGGCTGGGCCGTCGTGACAGGGCACGGAAACACGAATAAAAAAATGCACGAGATTGACTTATGAGAATTGGCAACGAACCAAGCCAAATCGACCTGCCCTACGGACTTCGAAAATTACCAGTTCATGGTTGAGGAAAGAGACTAGCTAACAGTTATGAAAATTTTAAAATATATTTAGTTAAAATAACTGTTAATTATAGATGTGTTGTTATGGTAACATGGGAAAATCCGGAAAATCTATAGTAGAAGATGATTTTGAATCGAGTTAGAGATTTATTGATATTTTAATTTTTTTTACAGCGACTCTGATTCAAAAAATGAATCAAACACACTCTTAGGCCTAGTTTAGAAACTTTTGGAATGGGAGAGATTAAGGATGGGTTGAGATGTATTGATCGAGATTTTGACTTATTACAAATTTAAACACTCACTTCTCTTCACATCACTCCAATTCAAGAGCACCTAAACTAGTCCTTTAATATTTTTAAGGGTTTTTAAGTTTGTGCCCTCAGTTTTGCTCGTGTTCTCATTTTTCCATCTAGTCGTGTTTTTACTCAGTTTTGTCATTCTAAGAAAGACAATACTTAGAAGGACAAAACTGAGATAAAACTGAGTAAAAAACATGACTAAGAGTGAAAATGAGGACACAAGCAAAACTGATGGCACCATCTTAAAAAAACCATTTTTAAATGATACCAGTAACAACTGTTTTGGCTATATTTTATATTTATCATCTTATAAACTTTGAAACAGTGTATAATAATTTTTACATTCAATATTCAATAGTGTATATATATATATATATTTGTGTGTGGATGAGATTTTTTTATCGGATTCCGATCTGGAACCTAAAAAGTCAGCAACGGCCCCGCTGTTATGGTTTCAACTCAAAAGTAAAAAGTAACCGCGCTGAGGAATTTGTACTTATCTACCGATCCACAAGCAGGACAGGAGGGCAACGCCGCCCTGCACTGCACGGTTCCTGACATTATCGCACGAGCAGCGAAAGATTTTTGCAGCCCGTGCTGTGCTATCTGCCTATCTCTAGACATTGGGCTCTTTGCACAATTTGCCTTCTTTTTACTGCTGCTATGGTTTAAACTCAAAAGGACAAGGTAACCGCGATGAGGAATTTGTACTCATCCACCGATCCACAAGCAGGAGGACAAGAGGGCAACGCCACCCTGCAGTGCACGGTTCATGACATTATCGCACGAGCAGCGGAAGATTTCGCAGTCCGTGCTGTGTGTGCTATCTAGACGTGCGGCTCTTATATTTGGCGGCCGCGGACGATAAAAAAAGGCTGGCGCTGCATGCCGGGAACGTTGCCGTTTTCCAAGCTTGGCGTGGGGGCAAGCCGAGAAACCAACCACCGCCTGCCACCCACGAGGCCACGACCACGAGCAGCAACCGCCGCCTGCCAGCAGTTCTGCTTCCTCTTCCTTCCCTCTCTCTGCCCCAGAGGCCAGACACAGCGTCCCCGAAATCTAGCCAGCCACCGCCCACCGCCTCCCTCCTCCCCGCCTCTCTCTCTTTCTCTCTCTGCGCCAAGAAAGAGAAGGCGCCACGTTGACATTGCGGATGCCGTAGCGGGGGCGCGCGCGCCAGCCATGCGCTCGTGATGATCCGGCCGTTCCAGAAGATCGGCCACGGCCTCGAAAAGGTTCTCGTCCAGGCGCCGGAGGTCGTCGTCGCCGCCGTCGTTGGCCTCGGACGGCACGGGCGCCTGCCTCCTCGATGGACGCGCAGGCGCAGCCTTTCACCAGGCGGGCGCTGTCCAGGAGCTGCGGGTCCAAGGGGAGCCGGCTGTCCGTTGACCATCCGCCGCCGCCGCTGGCCGGCGGCCCTTCGGCGGACAAGGGGGTGGCAGGGAGCTCGTCCTCGCTCGCGGTGCCGCCCGAGCCGGCCCGTCGTGAGGGCCCGCCCTCAGGTGACGGTTCTTCTTGGACCCTCTAACGCCCGCTCCTGCTACTGCAAATATGCGCGGATCTTGTTGGTGTTGGGGAAATGATTCGCGTTGGTTGGTTGCACTTTGCAGACGCGGAGAAGGTGAGGGAGAAGTTCTCCAAGCTACTGCTGGGGGAGGACATGTCCGGCACCGGCAAAGGGGTGACCTCTGCTCTCGCCCTTTCCAACGCCATCACTAATCTTGCAGGTAACAAAAATTTTTCTTTCTCCGCCCACCAAGAATCATTTCTTTCCTTTCCTTTTCTAAATACCATTTATTTCCTTCCGCGGTTCCACAATCTGAGCCAATCTGCCCGATTTGTAGTGGAAACCCTGATCAACTGCGCGTTCTTCCTTCCTCATGATGCCATATTTTTCAGCTTCTGTGTTTGGTGAGCAGCGCCGTCTGCAGCCCATGGCCGACGACCAGAAATCGCGGTGGAAGAAGGAGGTCGACTGGCTTTTGTCCGTCGCCGACCACATTGTTGAATTTGTTCCTTCGCAGCAGGTCGCCGAGAATGGGACCTCCGTGGAGGTAAGAAATCACCCTATTTCAGTACTTGCTGCCGCTGTGCGATTCAAGTATTCAGCTTCACTGTCCAATTCGTTTATACAGACATACATGTACAGCTTTGCTCGTTGACTGCCTTAAATTTACGCGTATCCTGTCAAACAGATAATGATAACCCAGCAACGTCAAGATCTACAGATGAACATCCCCGCGCTGCGCAAGCTCGATGCGATGCTCCTTGTAAGCATGGGCATGCTCTATCTTGACCATTCACTGAACAGTTCTGACTTCAGAGGGGTATCTGAATTCTGAAGCTCTAATAACTTGTGTTACTGCTGCCGTGCTGCGTGTGTGCCTCCTGTGGAACAGGAATACCTCGACAGTTTCGCGGGTAAGCAGGAGTTCTGGTATGCGTCGAAAGACGCAGATGGACCGGGCAAGGGCAGCACGCCGAGGCAGGACGACAAATGGTGGCTCCCGACTGTCAGGGTCCCTCCTGACGGTCTGTCAGGTGCATACAGTAAATGGCTTCAGAACCAGAAGGACCTCGTTGCGCAGGTGCTCAAGGCAGCAATGGCTATCAACGCTAATGTCCTTATGGAGATGGAGGTTCCTGAATCGTACACGGAGTCGCTACCGAAGGTGATCATCCCCATAAGACCATACCTACTAGCGTCTTGCCGTACTCTGTTTACGATAATAATTCTAACAACGTACTGACTCTTACCCGCTTCTGTTGTCCTGCGTCTGCTAGAATGGGAAGTCCACCCTTGGGGATTCAGTGTACAGACTTATAACCGACGATCATTTCGACCCTGAAGAACTGCTACGCTCCGTGGACTCGTCGGATGAACACAGCATTGTTGATCTGAAGAACAGGATCGAAGCCTCAGCAGTCATCTGGCAGAAGAAAATGACCCACAACAAGGACAGCAAATTGCCCTGGGGACATAGTCACGAGAAGCGGGGAATGTTCGAAGGGAGGGCGGAGAACGTTCTTCTCCTCATCAAGCACAGGTTTCCTGGCATTGCCCAGTCGGCGCTGGACATAAGCAAGATCCAATGCAACAAGGTATGTATGGGACTGGGATGCCTCGTCAGATATACGCCATTTGTTGCTTTGTTTGTTCATTCGAATGCCTTGCGTACCTCCCTTTTGTATTCGTCAGGATGTTGGCCTTGCCATTTTGGAGAGCTACTCCAGGACTCTGGAGAGCCTGGCTTTCACGGTCATGTCTCGGATCGAGGACGTTCTGAGCGCGGACTTGGCCGCTCGAGATCTCAGGAACACGGAATCGATGAGAATCGCCGCCAGCTTAGCTTCGGACGACACCGACAAGGTCGTCTCAGACGCTAAAGCCGAGGTAGAGAAGACGGGGAGAATGGAGCCGGTTTCGCCGGCGCTATCTGACTTGGTCGGCCCGAAGCTGACGAAGATCTCGCCAGTTGCAACCAAGAGGTTTTCGTACCTTGAGAATCTGGGTGGAACAAGAAGCCCGATAGCAAGACACTAGCTGCTGTAGGTAGGGGGTGTAGTGAGGGTAGATGGATCATGCCGTCGCAGAGCCTTCGGAAGAAGCTTTGTACATAGCATAGATGCCCACTGCGAACGTTTGTCTAACGATAATGTGACATCTAATCGACTAATAGAGGCAGAAGTTCTTAGAGCGCAAACATTATCACCAAAACCATGCCCTGCCCTGGCTTTCATAATCACTTTATTTAACACTTTTATCTTCATTGTTCATGGCGGCCTCTTCTAATGTCACCCTTGCTGAAAATGCTCTTCTTGAGGGCCTTCCACAAAGTTGCAAGGAAGATAAAAAACAAATGTATGCCGGGGGAGCGATGGCGCCGATTAGTTTGAACGGCAATCATGACGTCTCTCCGTAACGTCAGTGGAGCAGTACGTCAAAGAGTTCTTTTTTTTATGTAGCAGAATAAATAATAACCAGCAAGTGAAACACGGATCAAAATATTCTTGACGTCGACCAGCTGTTGCTTTCTTCGCATATATATATAAGACCCTAGACGTCAGATTGGCGTTACACAAGTTGCTGTCTTGCTGAGACATGCGAATAAAAAACACAACAGCCCGTTCTCACTTGGCTTTAATTCGTACCAGCTTCTATAGTATTTTATGTTTATAGAGTGCAGCTGCAGTTCATACAGCTGGTTTTAATCCGAAACGAACAACTTGAAAACACTATAGAATCAGTAAAAGCCGGTACGAATTAAAGCCAAACGAACAAAGATTCCCAATCAACATGCTGCAGAATTCAAACGCAGCCTACATCATCAGGATTCAGGAAGACCAGAACACAGTTCCTGTAATTTGCCAACGATATTTCATTTCACTGCTCCTGGGAAAGACTGCAGGTGTCTACAAAGAGGATCTTGGAGTTCAAACAGAGTACAAAGCTCATCATCACATACCCAGAACACACAATCTGATAATATAATCCTCATATACGATAAAGGCTACTCTTCGCCTACAGATCACTCTAATGACAGCTCAAATTCAATGCACACACTGCTCTACATGAACTATGAAATTGCCATGCATACTAGTGACTTATTAGTGCAGTTGTCTTGCCAATGCGCTACGCCGCGATAAAACACCGTTGGCATCCCTCAGACTCCTTGTCCTTCTGTACTCAATCTCTGCGTCTGAGCAAGAATGGCCAGGAGGAGATTTCTTCCTTACCTCTATCGGTTTTAGAGATATTTCATCCGTTGTCCTTCTGAAAGGATGACCATCTCTCGCAATACCCTCGTCCTCAGACAGATGACCCCCTTTTGTTACTGCCATGTGAGAGCAGAAATACAATGAGCACGTGTGGAAAGAGACACAACACTAGTAGGGGCATAACAAGTTTGTTCCTATTAAAATCTGAGTGTAGAAATCAGCGTACAATATGTATTTCATGCCAGCAGATTAGTAGCAAGAAAAACCTAATGTTACCTTTGAACACGTCCAAGCGCAGAACTTTATTTGGAGAATCAATCGAGAGTTGGTTTGCTGATTTCTTTGGGCTCGTGCCATCTTTAACGTAGGTGCATGATTTATCCGCCTTCTGAACCTCACTAGGCAGATCACTGAATGGGCAGATCTCAGTAGCAGGAGCATTGTTTCCAAATGGTGATATACTGAATGACTCGTCAACCGCATCTGGTATCCCAACATAAGATTGAGATTGGACAATTTCATCGGCACTAAACCCAAATGAAGCTCGGTAAGCTTCGATTTCATCGGCATCTTGCTTCTCCCTGGATACGCTAACCCTCCCGCCATTATGTGGAAATGCCTGCTGAGCCTGGTCCAGGTAGAACTGAGCAGATGCCGCTGGCCGAAAGAAATTGCTATCTAGCATATAGTTTCTCGGGGTATTTGAATCCAGACCAAAAATATTGGTTGGTGAGGTCCTGGCATACGGTGTGTCACAAGCAGATCTAGAGGTCTTCCATTGTGCAGTGGTTTCTTGCTCAGGAATGGGCGAAGCCCTGAAATATGGTGTGTCGCACGCGGACCTAGAGGTCTTCCAATGGGCAGGAGGAACCTCTTGCTCAGGTATAGGTGAGGATAGACCAGTCCTCGGAGTTACTGAAGCCGGTGAGATGAGGCTGCTACAAGGGCTTTCAGGGTAAAGTGGGTAGGATGCTTGGAGTCCTGAACCACCAGAATAGGTTGTTGATAAGAAAGGCATGTTATGCTCCTTGCTAGCAGTTTTGATATCCATAGAAGAAGAAAGAAATCTAGCATATGGAACATCTGGAGAAGAAGGTGTAGTTGCATGGGCTAGTTCAGGTGGTGGGGTCAACGGTGCTGTGGATGGCTCAGTTGTGTAAGTTGAGAAGACAGGTGGTGAGACAAGTTGAGGTTCATTAGCATATGGCCCAACGGCGAACATATTAGACGTTGGGCCACCAGGAGAGTTTGCGGATACAGACAGAAAGCAATTTGGCGATTGAGCAGTCGAAGGAAGTGCAGAGTTTGAGAAGGATGCCGGTGATGATGGTGGAGCCAGAAGAGATAAATTCATAGGCATATTTTGGTTTGAATTGGCACCAGACTGGAGACCATTTCCGCGAGCATTTGATCCATTCCCATCAGAAGTACGTGCTGCAGGAACAATTCTTTTCCCGCCCTTCTGCGATCCGAAACATGATAAGCCTGAAAAGCAGCCAGCCCATCTACTTTGCTGTTTAGAGTAGAGAAGCACATGTAAGTCCAAACAAATAACTTAGCTGTCACCGCAGAAATAAAAAGAAAATGCATGACAACAGAATTTTAAAGAAACAGTAAACTACACTTTGTATACAAAAAAAAAATCCACTATCATTATGCGGAGAAAAACTACATAACGATAGGCATAAAAGGCAATCGTGCAATAGAACACAAGAAGTGTTAGTGTTTCGCAAAAAAATCAAAGGTATTCACATGGAAAAAATATTTTATCATAAAGCAAGGATTATCGGCAAAATCGAACTGAACAAATTATTGGATCGAAGTAACCAAGCATATATATAGTACTGAAGCCAAATTATTGCTGGTAAAGATGCCCAGTTTGAAACTGTAACCACTGCAGAGCAGTACAATTCGTACTGAGTAAGCAAAGGCTGGGCCAAATGGCCAATCTAGGTCGTCAAGGACTCAAGGCCTACTAAAATTCCGGTACTGATCCTGCCGTCCACATATCTAAAGCATGCAGGGCAAAAGCTGCAGCTAAAGCACAAGTCCGATTGCATCCGCCTATGGAACAACAAGTCGTGTAGTGTATGTACCCTGTCCTGCTGCTGTAGTAGTTGGGGGTGGAATCTGGCGTCGGCCGAGCCTGCTGCCGTCGCGGCAGCACTGATGGCAGCTGCACCATTCGCAGCCCTGGTGCCACTGCCGCTCCCGACTGAAGACATTTCTGACTGTATACACACACGGTTGCTCGAGATCAGGGGCGCATCCAGTAAATGGCATGGTGTACACATATACACCCGACAACTTTTTTTGCAAAGAATCCGAAATTAGTATGTATAATGCATGTGTGCACCTGTAATTAGATCAGATCCAGCTGCAAATAAGCCAGATAGTTTAAGTTAGGGTTTGTGTGCTCGGTTTCGCACATCTGGACGGGAAGACAGGAAGTGCGCATACCTCGTGAGTGCTCGTCGTCGGCGATGGTCCCGTCGAAGGCTTGGGCACCTGGCGTAGGTCGGCGCCGGCGGTCGCCCAGTCGTCTCCACGAGAGAGAGAGAAACAGAGTGTGAGTGAGAGTGAAAGCACACGAGGGGGTGAACCGGAGAAGAAAAGGCAGGGGGCGAGCACGGTCGTGCTTTTTTATTCAATTTAGCCCTTCTGAAAAATAGTATTTCCAAATATATTCACGACGTAACTTATTACAGGTTTTTCTACATCTGTTGGCCACAACGTCTCTGGTCAGTGTCTAAAATAATAAAATAAATGTTTAGATGATGTTTAGCTCAAAGGAAATTTTTTAGAGTGCACGGAGGCGAAGGTGTCGTAAGAAAAGCTTCGATGCTGATAAAGAGAGACTTCAACGAAAGACGATGTCCAAAGGAAGCTTCGGAGAAGAAAAGATATAAGAGGTTTCAGTAAATATAAGACGTGTGTGACACGCTTGCGCTGTGAAATTACATGAATGTGCTCCGTATAATGTGGAGAGTTACTATATAATAGAGAGGGTAAAAATAACCTTATATGAAAGTGTAATGGAGCTCGATCCTAGGGTTGACCATTTGCTAATTTTGTGCCTATTGTTATATTTGCTCGAAAGTAGACTTGTTTAAATGTCAGGTCCAGATCGGGTCACAGTCAATTCGTAAGTCGTTTGGCACAGTTTGTATCCGACTCGTGCATAATACCGAGTCGGGTCAAGTTGGCTCGTGTATCTATTGGACGTGTCATTTCCGATCCCAACAGGGAAATGAGAGAAATAGATGCTCAATTTAAAGTGAGTAAACAGAATTCCATACTCGATCTCATATATTCCTACAGAATTATGTGGAAAGCCGTATTCCATGAAAATAGTATGTATGGCTTGGAGAAAGATCTTTCCTATCTTTTAAAATCCACTAAAGGCCAAAAAGCCAAAAAAAGTTGATTCGTTATAGATTATTGTAGATTAAAAACTCATGTGCTCGACCCATGGATTATTGTAGATTAAAAACTATGGCTCGTACACACCCGTTGTATTGATCGAGTAAGAGTTTTTTTCTGACATGTTAGATTGGGTTGCTTGGGTTAGGCGGCCCATGCTCAGGACCCTAAATCCTATAGCCGAAAGATAGCTTCCAAAGGTACGAGAATGACGCTAAAACTCCTATTAATGAATGACGATATTTTATGTATTTTCTTATGCCCAAACTTCTCGTTTGCTTATATCAATTATCAACGGTTCAAAACGGCTAGCTCGCACGCAAATGTGGACCAATTAAAACATGGTACGTTGCTAAAGTTGTTCAATACTGACCGAGTTGGATCAGGTCGAAATGGTCAATGTACCGGTGACCATCGATCGGCCGAACAGAGATCACATTGAAGCCAGCGTGGTCTATGTGCAGGCCAGGCCATGTCAGCGGTCTATACAAACCGACGTTGAAACCAGCCTCAATCCTAAAAAACAAGACAACGTATTTGAGACAATATTCATCTTCCATCTTGCAATCCACATGCCACTACGTGAACTTTGAGCACCCAGGGCCCAGGGCGTAGTAACACGAACACCCCGTGATCACTGGACGTAGGGAGGGGACCTATGAACTAGTATAACTACTTCATCGAAATCCTGTGCGTAACACTGAATTTACTGACATCAGTGGTATTTCTTTCCCCGTCTCAAAATAAAATTTGTTTTAGTAGATTCATACAATAATTAATATATGTGTTATATATATATATATATACTAGGTAAGTGCCCGTGCGTTGCAACGGGAATATATAATATCACGATAACTTATATATAAAATGTGTGTTATATTATTATGAGAAAAAGGATATTGAACAAATATATTAGCAATACACAGTAGCCTCCAAATTCATTAAAAATTCTATTAAACTACCAGACCCCGAAACATCAAAATGTCGAAACATCAAAATGTCGAATTCAGAGCAACAATCAAATGATGAACATCAATAGCGTACAACATTAAATTGTCTCGTCAGAAAAAAAGACAGCAATGGTATGTGGCCAAAGATGGATCAAATGTATCATCGTGTGACAATAGCTCACTTTGTCAGGTGGCCAGATACTTGTTCCTCCAACACTACTTGTTCATAAGATGCATTATTCCCTAGTGAGCTATACTCTAATACTACTACTGCATTGAACATTCCTTTCACATGAAGGCAGTTTCAGAGTACTGATCGGTGGTCCATTGCTGCAGACTGTTCTTCAATCCTTGGGGAGCGATACTTGTCGTTAATGCTGTTTGATGAGCTGAGAAAGGATCCTTCCTTCTAGCACCATCCTGTCGACTCCACGCATTCTATCATGTGGCCAGATTATGTGTGATACGCCCTTCCATCCGACCTAGAGGAATCTGCAGCTTACAAAATTAGAACATGAAATGAAAACTGAATCTTGTGTACTGTAGAAACAAATATGATTAGTATCGCAATTTTTTTCTCATAAATTAACTAATTGCTGGTAATTAAATTATGAATCTTAGACAGGAAAGTTCTTCACAATAAAAGATATGTAATTAACTAATAAAAAATGTTACTTATTGATCTGTAATTGCATTCTATCAGGAAGCCAGATCAGCTAATAAAAAAGAACAGACACTGAAGGACTCAGTTAATCTTGAATCAATTCAATTACCTCTTGCACTGACGTGCTATGTTCTGAGGTAAGCTGCAGAGCTGACAAGAGCGGAGTGCCATCCCCAACCAATCCATCGGACGAACACTCACTGATATTTACAGAATTTCTTTACCATTATCACTCTCCCCCACTAAGTTTACATGACATTTATGCTACCTCATCCATTTTGTACCCCAATTACAATAACAACTACAGTTTTACGTCGTACTATAAAGAGACGCTGTCAGGGTGTTCGGTGAAATGGCCGGTGCCTGGGTCAAGCCTGACGAATACGTTTATGCCACCACAATCACAGGTTTGGGTAGGCTACATGATGCAGATCGGGCACTTCAGGTACTGGGAAAGATGAGGGAGGCATGGGTCGAGCTGTGGGAGTTAACATACAATTCTATGGTGGGTGTACTTGTGAAGGTGGGAAGGATGGATGAGGTATTGCAGCTGAAGGATCAGATGATGCTGGCTACGGGGAAGATGGATGCGGCTCTCGCGAGAATGTTGATGCACGTGTACTATTTGAGTGGAGAAGTTGGGAAAAACATTAGAATTGTTTGATGTGGTTGCCAGTGACACTGTCCAATGTGGCATATGGGTTGATGAACAAAGGTTGTGAAGATGAGGGGATGACAGATGAGACATATAAGCTATGCCGCCAGATGATAGAGCAAGGGCTACTACTGAGCACATATGAGTTCAATAGGTCTGTCCGCAGCATCATCGATTATCTCTTTAATATAAGGGTTTTCTATTGCCACTCGGGCTATCGCTTTATCTCTCCTAGTTTGGAACAGATGATGCTGATGATCGATGATATGGGTGATCGGAATCATGGACGCTCTCTCCCTCTACTGCTCTATCTACATCTTTTGTTGCCAATACTTCCGTTTGCTATGAAGATATAGCCTCTGAAAACAAAATTTTGCAAGCCGCCTCTTGTCCACGTCCGACACGATAAATTGTCCTGAACCACTCTAAACTGATGTTACTTGCAGCAGCGCCAAAATATAATATTTAATAGTTTATACTATATACTGGATGCAACAATTTAATAAAAGTTATAGCACAGTTCTATCTGACATCAAGCTTAAGGGAACCTACAAGTGAGGGGGCGTTGAAGTATGAGTGCATTGTGCATATTTTGTCTGTACCATAAACTTTTAGTTAATTGGCATTGCATGCAACTCAATAAGAAACAATTATATCCAACCAAAGAACTCTTTAAATTTTCTTTTTCGTCGATGAGGCATGGAGATATTTTTGATTCATTGTAAGTATATAATGTGAATTTTTTGGCTTCTTTAATGAGGTAGTTATACCTTTAGATTGCCTACACTTCGACTTTTATGCTTATCATTCAAAGAAAAAAATGATGATTTGAAAAAACAAGGCTGCTCCACTGCAATACAAAGTTTTTCATACTCGAATGGGTGTATGGAAACCTAACATGTTCAAGCTCCCAGGAACACATGGCTACGGATGAATAGCAGAAGCTTTTTGCAATCTGCCTTGTCAACTTCAGCTAATGCAAGCAAATTAGCCCAATGTATAAAATAACGAAGAGCACATGCTTACCAGCCCAAATGACAATACACAAGCATTTTCAATTCTCTTCCGCTCATCAATCCTATTAGGTTTGTGATCTTCTGAAAGTGCCATAGCTATAAAAACAAACAGATGAACTGTCAGACATTTGTCACAGAATCAAAATTACACATAATCAATGAGAAACCCTACAAACCAAACTGTCATGGATGGTTCTATATTAACTACAACAAAGGTTTATGGATTATATATTGGTATGAGAAATAGAGCGATGCCAAGATTTTTGCTTTGTGATTTAGATTCAACAGACCATAGACCATACATCAACTGACAAATGTGACATGAAAATGAAACACAAATACGCTACTTAAGATACCTACTTCCAGTATGCAATACCTTTGCCAGCTTTTGGAATAACAGCACGAGAATCACCAACATTTGCAACATACAGACGGTCACCCACCAAAATTGCAGTTGAAGCTGTTGAACCATCATCCCTGAAAGCGCTTGCTTCCGATTCCAAGAAATCTATATCGGTTTTCTGATATGTTTCGCCTGTTTTAAGTTCAATTTAGCAGATAAACATAAGTGTTGCACTTTGTTCCAAGATATTCTAAACAAAAAGAACCAAGTGAACTAAAATGATTTGACAATAACAAAAGAGATACTACGCTTGGAAAGAAAATGGTACCTAGCCAATTGTGCCGCATCCGTTCCATGACGTGGCACGTGGACATCGACGCCATTGGAGCGGAGCAAGGAGCCAGAGAAGGCGCGTCACTCCTTGCGCGCCCCGTGGGCTCCATCTACGGTGAGGCGGCCCTCGCCTCTCCTACCCATCCATCTGTGCAACAACAAACAAAAACGAATTATACCATAGCTTCATAAGACAATAAAACGTTCATTGTATGATCTCAAGAATTGTAGAGTTGTTGTTCTCTCACCACTATCTCTTTGTTCCTTTTTATTCCCACCAAGTGTTAAGAACAAATCTGCATCAAGGATAAAAGGAGTTTATGAAATTAGCAAACTTACATATTTTGGACGCAAAGGAGAACAGACTTTCTTGGGCCAAATCACAGAAGGTATTTGGGTACAGTGAATGTTGTAGTACTAAACTAAAGCGATCTGTGAAGATACAGTAGTAGACATACCTTGGTAGATAGATTTTACTAAGAAATAGTAGTCACCAAGGGATAACAATCTTTATTCATAAAAATCTTTTAAACACCAAGTCTGGATTACTGACATGATTTGCAGTAAGCATAAGAAATATTTTTAACTTTACATTCTGCATATATTTTGCAAAAAAATTATTGGTAAGGTTTCCAAATAAAAGATGTGGATAAAACATAAATTTATTATATCTAGTGTTCTAGCAAATAAAAAAAGATTACTGAAGTTTACTATTCTAGCTAAACAACCACTTGGTAAATATATATAGGTCTTATAGGAAGCCCCTTTGCACTATGTGCCTCGTCTAGGGCACTTGGCACATGTATCCCAAGCTCCCAATTATCCGTCCGTTCATAAAGCTAAAAAACTTTGATGAAAATTGAGCGGTGGAGCCAAGGACCATTGGACTTAGATTGTGGCGTGATAAAGCAAAACTTTCTCCTGTGCACAAAATGACTATGCTTGTATTGTGCTTGGTGCTTGTCTAAGATCATATATGCACAACACATCGCTGTATGAATGCTATCTTCATGCAAATCTTGTGAATTTTTGGTTCAAGAAAGCAACTTTCATTGGACTGAACCTGCTCTTACGCTTTTTGGAGTAAATCCAGTACGTCACAAAGGACTTATAGCAACGGATCCCATCAATACCCTTGCAGAAATGGCATTGGACGACGCAGTACTTACAAGAGGGAAATGCATTAGACAGAAGCATAGAACCGAACAGTACTCACCAGTGATGAAGCAGCTGAACATCTTCTCAAGCGCCATGGAGAGGTCCTCGTAGCTGGAGTACATCTTGATGTCCACCATCTTGAGGTAGGGCGCGTCGTCCATGCTGACCTTCACGTACATGGTCTGAGCTGTGGACGCGGCGTCCTCCGCCGGTGCCTTTCTCCTGGAGGAGCTCGCGACGAGGGTGTTCTTTCGGTAGTTCTGCACGGGTGGCCATCCCACCACCTGCGCTCTGCACAAATCAACATCACCGCATCAGTCAGCTCAGCCCGCAGTGACGTACAAGTCCAACTCTGGACAGAAACTGTAAGGCGTGCCTGCGGCGAATATCAAAGCGGGGTCTTACTTGGCGGCCAGCGGTGCGGCGGTGAAGGTCTGCTTGTCGTCGGTAGCCTAGGCAGCGACGGGGCGCTGGGTGGGGCCTGGGAAGGCGCGTTTGGCGGAGACACCAGTGGCACCTTGGGGCGGTCGACAGCGGGCCGAGGGTGAGCGAGCAGGATCAGCGCCTGTTGTCCAATTGGATGTCTAGGCTCTCGAGGTCGACCTTGTTAGCACACAGGTAGGACTCGTTCTTCCCCTACGAACAAAAATGGCTCGTGATCCTTCCCATAGTGCAGAAAGGGGAGTACTTTTGGTCTAACTAAACTCACAGCTGGTAGCAGTATCGCTTGAGCAAATCGTATCCATAGTCTACATCTTCGTCTCCTCTGATCCAAATCTCACAGAGGGCGGTCAATAGATAAGCTATTGCAATTCTCTGCAATCAAGAATGTGAGGCATCAGTTTTACATACATACTTACCAAACACCAGTTTATCTTGTCCATGGACAAAATACATAGCTCATAACAGAAACATGCATTACATATACCTGCAGTACACCCATCAGCCGTATTTCTCGAAGGTCAACCCCAAAACTTAGACTACGAACACCATGAAAGAATCCACCTGCGTAGCGCAGCAAAAAAAGGCATCAAACACATTTTCATTTCCACGAGTGTACTTTTGGTTAGTTGAAGAAACATAGCTCAGCTGCCATCACACCTTGTAGAACAAGACCAAGACCAAGACAAAACAGCGTCAGCGCACGGAGCAATGCCTTTCTCGAGGCGTCCAACTTGTCCGGGACTCTCTGTAAAACAAATCAATAAAGGTGACACGCGATCATTAATTAGGTTTCAGCAAGTCGTAGAGGTCACCGTTGGCAAGGGTGGGGGTGGGGGGGCAAGCATCGCCATCTCGCTTTTTTTTTCTGGCGGCGTGTACTACCTTGTACGCGAGCGCCAAGGCGACTCCGACGATGAAGAGGAAGAAAGGCATGACAAAGTCGGCCACCGACGTGGGAGATCTACGACATGGCGGCGCCAATCCTCGTTGGCAGATGCGATTCGCGGCGGATTTGGGAGAACTAAGCTGCCATGGATGCGATTTGTGGGCAATCTCGCCGATCCATCTCGCGTCGCGCAAGGAAAGGGGGAGCCGGGCGCGCGGGCAGTCATGGATGGAAGTCGACGCTGCTGGGGGAGCGGCGTGCGGCTGCCATGGATTGGCACAAATAGCTACGGCTTAGATGGTGATCAAACTGTAGCTAAAATATAACTTAGATATGCATGAGCTGATTTTAGTTTGGTTCCATCTAAAAAGCACTAACCTTATTGAACTGGAACAACTCAAAGTATTTGTTTTTCCCCTCTATCTCTGACTTTCCATCAGCCGGGAAGATGCCATCAGGGAAGATCTAAAAACAAAAAGGGAAAATATTGTTGAACAAAACTAAGAAGGAAATCAATTAGATCAGAATAATTGAATCCAGCACAGAACCATCTCAAACTGCTGAAATATGGAAGAGTGCCAGTTGTTGATCTACTCTTCAAAAAACTCTCGCTCGTGCAGAAGCCATGCAGGCACAACACCTTGGCTCTCTTGTCCTGCTTCATGAGCTCAACTCTCCTAAGCATAGCGTAAGTTTAGACAAACACAAGAAACTTCAGACCCGGAGGACATGTGAAAGCTGGTACCTACCACTTCAAGGCTCCATGTCGCTTTCACCCAACTCCAGTTGTACCATAACTCAAGCACAACATGACAACATGTTGAAAGAAGAGAAGAGGTTGTGTTACCTAAGTCTGGGAAGTCCTGCAGAAGTAGATCACTCACATAAGAAATGATTCTAATCCCAGGAACACTTAAAACATATTAAATACTACATGCTCCATGGTTTGTTGACTTTGCTTCTTATCTTATAAAGATTAAAAAACTGGTGTGTACTGAATACTTGTTAATCGAGCAGAAATGGTTACCCAACTCAGAACAATGAAAAGAGCAGATATGTCTTAGTAGCAGACAGATGGATTATTATTGTACCTATATGGTTGAAGAAAGAGAAAAAGATGGATGGGTATGCTTGCTCACGGTCTCAAACTAACCTTGTATCCGAGGGGGCAGAAGTGGAAGGAGTCTAGAAGGCTGAAGAATGATGCAGTCATATGCAGACTTGAAGAATTATGGACATAAGCTGCACATATACATGCAAATGCATTACACAAATAGGTACAGGTCTGCAAAACCACATAACCAAACTACATTTCTTTCTCCGGAACGCAGTCCAAAACAAATAGATACAGGTCTGTATTTCATGGATTAAAACATCAAAGGATGTAGTAAACTCTATAGAACTACTTGTGCGTCCAAAAAAGATTCTTGCGCAAGAATATAGGATAATATGATATCAAGCACACAGAGACATCGAAAAGTTGCAGACTTGAATGAAGCACCGAATAGAAACAAGAATAAATACAACTAAAAATGTATGTACTACCTGAATAATCTACTTGCATAATCAAGCATACATAGACATCTGGTAAATAATAAACAAGAATAAACACTTCCTTCAATCAGTAGAGACATTTGGCAGTCCTAGAATCGAAGTAAACAGTGTAACCCCTATCTGTATTTTGGTAGTCCCAGAATCGAAGTAATCGAACTAAAATCACAGTCCTAGAATCGAAGTAATCGAACAAGAATAAACACTACAGATGACCACAAGCAGTCCCAAAATCGAAGTAACCAAACTGAACAGTGTAACCCCTATCTGTATTTTATGGATTAAAACATCACAGGAAGTAATCGAACAAGATGTTGCTAGCCATAAACCTTTTTCTTGAAGCATGTTTCTGCGCTCCTGGACCAGTCTTTGCTCGACGATATGACAGTGGAGACAATGCTGATCTCGACCCCGCCTGATAATATGCCCTTGAACACGGTACATGTAGGAAAAGTGTTGATGTTGCTAAAATCTTCACAGGCGACTTCAAGCTCAGCTCTGTTCAGCTTTTGGGCACCTGAATACAGGAAATAGACCCGTGATCTCTTCCTGTGATGTTAGGCTATAATCTTAGCTGAGTGGCTAAAACCAATTCGTCCAATGTCATGTTCCTTAACTCAGAATCAATATTGAATAATTCAGTGGTTCGCAAGAATAGGAATGTTAGAAGCCTGTGATGTTTGTACACCCGAGCAAAAGATTGGAAAAAATCTCTATCAACTCTCCACTCAATTTTGCACCTCTCCCAGTAAACCCTCTTCACCCCTTTTACCTGCCTAGCACTAACTTCCTAGAGAATTACAAACACCAAAATGTTAGCATCGCCTAGCCCCCACAATATCTTAAAAGGTAGAAATGCTCTGCGACTTGCACTACAACTTTCAACTACGTAGCAAACATCACTGTTTTACGTTTAAACCTTTAACCAAACAAACCACACCATATGGCAGGAAGCATTATGTAAAATCAGTAACCTGGCCACGCGATAGATTGAGGACGTCGTCGCCCTGCGAGCCAGCCGTGTCGTGAGGAGGAGGATCTCGTACAGATCCATGGCACGCAACCTGTCACCCGTCGCCATAGTGCTACGGATCCGGTATTCTCCCTCGTGCGTGAGGCGTTGGTGACCATCGAGAGCACGGTAGGCGGCGGCTGGGAGGAGTTTTAGGTTTGGGGCGGGGGCTGGGTGGAGCAACGCCCGGTGCCTGTCGGGGGTGGAGACCGCACGACGAGCAGGGGCACCGGATCCGGGGAGGAGGGGCGGGGGTGCCGAGGCAGGCCGTCTCGTCGGAAGTAGAGCACGGCGGCGTTGGCGGTTGAGGAGTTTTAGGGTTCAGGGCGGGTGAGGGCAGCGGGGCTTTGTTGGAGGGGCGTGTACCTTAAGGCTGACACGAGCGGTGGCGCCATGCTCGCCGGTGGTGGGCACCTCCTCAGGTGGCCGCGACAACCACACCGCCGCGCCCCAGGCACTTGATGGAGGAGGGTGGGTCCCCGTGCGGCCTCTTTGCGCCGACGGTCAAGAGAGAGAGAGTGCGGGGGCATGATCCCTCTTCTTGCGGCTTGCGGTTTCATGCGGGAGGTGAGAGGCGGCTTCATGCGGGAGAGTGGAGGAGGGGTGGAGAACGCGGTAGCGAGGAGACGGTGCGCGAGGGTGGGGGAGGGGCGGAGAACGCGGAGGTCGTGCTGTGGCGACGGGAGCGACGACGCGCGGGGGGCAGCTGAGGCGCTAACCGTGCTTCGACAGTGAGCTTTGGTTTGGGCCACAACAAGCAAATGGGCCTCCCAGAAAGCGTGTATTTCGTATTTGCAAGCCAAACTTAGTACCACATCAGGTACTAAACTGTGCACGCATCTGTTTATAAGTGTCAGTGCGGATACAACATTGTGGTCTTGGTTGGGCGGCAACCTGTATAGGCTTGGCTGTGCGCGAGCTTTTATTCCTACACAGCTAGATTTTTTGGACCCGACAATGGCAGAACGCTACGGGTGGGACATGGGAATGGCGCCACGGGACATGGGAATCGGAATGGCAACGCTACGGGTGACGCTACGGGTGGGACATGGGAATGGCGCCACGGGACATGGGAATCGGAATGGCAACGCTACGGGTGGGACATGGGAATGGCGCCACGGGACATGGGAATCGGAATGGCAGAACCAGGAATGGGGCAGCCTACCCCTTAGAATCTTAATAAGTAGTATAGATATCATGATTAATTTAAATATAGACATAAAAACTAAGTGCTAAAGCGAATAATAATTTGGAATGGAGGGTATAAAATAATGACACATGCCAACAACAACTTATATTACATGAGCTGTCTCATTTGGCACCTTATGTAAATAACTAGGTAAGTGCCTGTGCGTTGCAACGGTAACTTATAAATATCATGATAATTTATATACAAATAAGTGAACGCTCATGCATTGCTACGAAGTAAAAATGTTATTATAAGATATATACAAACAATTGACACAATGCTATCTATATAAAAAAGAAAAAGAGTCGATCACACGTCTTCTCACACAAATAGCTACATTTGCATGTGATATAATCCCAAAAAAGATATATCAACATTGACAATATCGCAAAATAGATTATGCCCATGTTTAAACAAAACAAAAATGGTACATATCACGCATTTGACGCAAGCTACCTTATATATTATATATCATTCACGATAAATGATAGTCGCCTAGAGGGGGGGGTGAATAGGGCGAAACTGAAATTTACAAATATAAACACAACTACAAGCCGGGTTAGCGTTAGAAATATAAACGAGTCCGCGAGAGAGGGCGCAAAACAAATCCCAAGCGAATAAGTAAGTGAGACACGGAGATTTGTTTTACCGAGGTTCGGTTCTTGCAAACCTACTCCCCGTTGAGGAGGCCACAAAGGCCGGGTCTCTTTCAACCCTTCCCTCTCTCAAACGGTCCCTCGGACCGAGTGAGCTTCTCTTCTCAAATCAAAGCCGGGAACAAAACTTCCCCGCAAGGGCCACCACACAATTGGTGCCTCTTGCCTTGATTACAATGGAGTTGTGATCTCAAGAACAAGTGAGAAAGAAAAGAAGCAATCCAAGCGCAAGAGCTCAAATGAACACGGCAAATCACTCTCACTAGTCACTAGGGTTTTGTGTGGAATTGGAGAGGATTTGATCGCTTTGTGTGTGTCTAGAATTGAATGCCTAGCTCTTGTAAGTGGTTGAGAAGTGGAAAACTTGGATGCAATGAATGGTGGGGTGGTTGGGGTATTTATAGCCCCAACCACCAAACTTGACCGTTGGCTGGAGGCGTCTGCACGATGGCGCACCGGACAGTCCGGTGCACACCGGACAGTCCGGTGCACACCGGACAGTCCGGTGCCCCTGCCACGTCATCACTGCCGTTGGATTCTAGCCGTTGGAGCTTCTGACTTGTGGGCCCTCCTGGGTGTCCGGTGCACACCGGACATGTACTGTTTGATGTCCGGTGCACCGGCATGGGCAAGTCTGACGTCTGCGCGCGCTGCGCGCGCATTAAATGCACCGCAGGGAGCCGTTGGCGCTGAAGAGAGCCGTTGCTCCGCTGGTACACCGGACAGTCTGGTGCACACCGGACAGTCCGGTGAATTTTAGCGGAGCGGCTGCCACGCGAACCCGAGGCTGACGAGTTCCGGAGACCGCGCTTCCTTGGAGCACCGGACATGTCCGGTGCACACCGGACAGTCCGGTGAATTATAGCGCGCCGGCTTCCGAGAAATCCCGAGGGTGAAGAGTTTGAGTCTGAGTCCCCTGGTGCACCGGACAGGTACTGTTCACTGTCTGGTGGCACACCGGACAGTCCGGTGCGCCAGACCAGGGGTGCCTTCGGTTGCCCCTTTTGCTCCTTTATTGAATCCAAAACTTGGTCTTTTTATTGGCTGAGTGTGAACCTTGTACACCTGTATAATCTATACACTTGGGCAAACTAGTTAGTCCAAAGATTTGTGTTGGGCAATTCAACCACCAAAATTATTTAGAAACTAGGTGTAAGCCTAATTCCCTTTCAATCTCCCCCTTTTTGGTGATTGATGCCAACACAAACCAAAGCAAATAGAGAAGTGCATAATTGAACTAGTTTGCATAATGTAAGTGTAAAGGTTGCTTGGAATTAAGCCAATATAACTACTTACAAGATATGCAAGGAATGTTTCTTTCTTTATTTAGCATTTTGGACCACGTTTGCACCACATGTTTTGTTTTTGCAAATCCTTTTGTAAATCCATTTCAAAGATCTTTTGCAAATAGTCAAAGGTAAATGAATAAGAGTTTGCAAAGCATTTTCAAGATTTGAAATTTTCTCCCCCTGAATCAAATGCTCTTCCTTTGACTAAACAAAACTCCCCCTAAAAGAGATCCACCTCTTAGTGTTCAAGAGGGTTTTGATATACCATTTTTGAAATACTACTTTCTCCCTCTTTTGAACATAATAGAATACCAAATGATAAATACTTTTGGAAAGCACTAAGTTTTTGAAATTGGTGGTGGTGCGGTCCTTTTGCTTTGGGCTCATTTCTCCCCCTTTTTGGCATGAATCGCCAAAAACGGAGCCATTAGAGCCCTAGAAGTAATTTCTTCCCCTTTGGTCATAAGTAAATGAGTTAAGATTATACCAAAGACGAAGTCCGGTCCTTTTGCTTTTGAGCTTTTACTTTCTCCCCCAAGGATGAAGTCCTTTTCTTTGATGCTCATTTCTCCCCAAGGAATAGAGAGTTGCTCGGAGTGATGGCGAAGCATGTGTTACGGAGTGGAAGCCTTTTTCTTCGCCGAAGACTCCTAATTCCCTTTCAATATACCTATGACTTGGTTTGAAATAGACTTGAAAACACATTAGTCATAGCATATAAAAGAGATATGATCAAAGGTATTCGAATGAGCTATGTGTGCAAGTTAGCAAAAGAAATTTCTAGAATCAAGAATATTGAGCTCATGCCTAAGTCTGGTAAAAGATTGTTCATCAAGTGGCTTGGTAAAGATATCGGCTAATTGATCTTTAGTATTAATGTAAGAAATCTCGATATCCCCTTTTTGTTGGTGATCCCTAAGAAAATGATACCGAATGGCTATGTGCTTAGTGCGGCTATGCTCGACGGGATTGTCGGCCATTTTGATTGCACTCTCATTATCACATAGCAAAGGGACTTTGGTTAATTTGTAACCGTAGTCCCGCAGGGTTTGCCTCATCCAAAGTAATTGCGCGCAACAATGACCTGCGGCAATGTACTCGGCTTCGGCGGTGGAAAGAGCGACCGAATTTTGCTTCTTTGAAGCCCAAGACACCAAGGATCTTCCCAAGAACTGGCAAGTCCCCGATGTGCTCTTCCTGTTAATTTTGCAACCCGCCCAATCGGCATCCGAATAACCAATCAAATCAAACGTGGATCCCCGAGGGTACCAAAGCCCAAACTTAGGTGTATAAGCCAAATATCTCAAGATTCGTTTTACGGCCGTAAGGTGTGATTCCTTAGGGTCGGATTGGAATCTTGCACACATGCAAACGGAAAGCATAATGTCCGGTCGAGATGCACATAAATAAAGCAATGAACCAATCATCGACCGGTATACCTTTTGATCCACGGACTTACCTCCCGTGTCGAGGTCGAGATGCCCATTAGTTCCCATGGGTGTCTTGATGGGTTTGGCATCCTTCATCCCAAACTTGGTTAGAATGTCTTGAGTGTACTTCGTTTGGCTAATGAAGGTGCCCTCTTGGAGTTGCTTGACTTGGAATCCTAGAAAATACTTCAACTCCCCCATCATAGACATCTCGAATTTCTGTGTCATGATCCTACTAAACTCTTCACATGTAGACTCGTTAGTAGACCCAAATATAATATCATCAACATAAATTTGGCATACAAACAAGTCATTTTCAAGAGTTTTAGTAAAGAGTGTAGGATCGGCCTTGCCAACTTTGAAGCCATTAGCAATAAGGAAATCTCTTAGGCATTCATACCATGCTCTTGGGGCTTGCTTGAGCCCATAAAGCGCCTTAGAGAGCCTATAAACATGGTTAGGATACTCACTGTCTTCAAAGCCGGGAGGTTGCTCAACATAGACCTCTTCCTTGATTGGTCCGTTGAGGAAGGCACTTTTCACGTCCATTTGATAAAGCTTAAAGCCATGGTAAGTAGCATAGGCTAATAATATGCGAATTGACTCAAGCCTAGCTACGGGTGCATAGGTTTCACCGAAATCCAAACCTTCGACTTGTGAATACCCTTTGGCCACGAGTCGAGCTTTGTTCCTTGTCACCACACCATGCTCATCTTGCTTGTTGCGGAAGACCCATTTGGTTCCTACAACATTTTGGTTAGGACGTGGAACTAAATGCCATACCTCGTTCCTTGTGAAATTGTTGAGCTCCTCTTGCATTGCCACCACCCAATCCGAATCTTGAAGTGCTTCCTCTACCTTGTGTGGTTCAATAGAGGAAACAAACGAGTAATGTTCACAAAAATGTGCAACACGAGATCTAGTAGTTACCCCCTTATGAATATCGCCGAGGATGGTGTCGACGGGGTGATCTCGTTGGATTGCTTGGTGGACTCTTGGGTGTGGCGGTCTTGGTTCGTCCTCATCTTCCTTTTCTTGATCAATAGCATCTCCCCCTTGATCATTGCTATCATCTTGAGGTGGCTCATTCTCTTGATTTTGCCCTTCATCAACTTGAGCTTCATCCTCATTTTGAGTTGGTGGAGATGCTTGCATGGAGGAGGATGGTTGATCTTGTACATTTGGAGGCTCTTCGGATTCCTTAGGACACACATCCCCAATGGACATGTTCCTTAGCGCGATGCATGGAGCCTCTTCATTACCTATCTCATCAAGATCAACTTGCTCTACTTGAGAGCCGTTAGTTTCATCAAACACAATGTCACATGAGACTTCAACTAGTCCAGTGGACTTGTTAAAGACCCTATATGCCCTTGTGTTTGAGTCATAACCAAGTAAAAAGCCTTCTACAGTTTTAGGAGCAAATTTAGATTTTCTACCTCTTTTAACAAGAATAAAGCATTTGCTACCAAAAACTCTAAAATACGAAATGTTGGGCTTTTTACCGGTTAGGAGTTCATATGATGTCTTCTTGAGGATTTGGTGAAGATATAACCGGTTGATGGCGTAGCAGGCGGTGTTGACCGCTTCGGCCCAAAACCGGTCCGGTGTCTTGTACTCATCAAGCATGGTTCTTGCCATGTCCAATAGAGTTCGATTCTTCCTCTCCACTACACCATTTTGTTGAGGTGTGTAGGGAGAAGAGAACTCATGCTTGATGCCCTCCTCCTCAAGGAAGCCTTCAATTTGTGAGTTCTTGAACTCCGTCCCGTTGTCGCTTCTTATCTTCTTGATCCTTAAGCCGAACTCATTTTGAGCCCGTCTCAAGAATCCCTTTAAGGTCTCTTGGGTTTGAGATTTTTCCTGTAAAAAGAATACCCAAGTGAAGCGAGAATAATCATCCACAATCACAAGACAATACTTACTCCCGCCGATGCTTATGTAAGCAATCGGGCCGAATAGATCCATGTGGAGTAGCTCAAGCGGCCTGTCGGTCGTCATGATGTTCTTGTGTGGATGATGGACTCCAACTTGCTTTCCCGCCTGGCATGCGCTACAAATCCTGTCTTTCTCAAAATGAACATTTGTTAATCCTAAAATGTGCTCTCCCTTTAGAAGCTTATGAAGATTCTTCATCCCAACATGGGCTAGTCGGCGATGCCAGAGCCAACCCATGTTAGTCTTAGCAATTAAGCAAGTGTCGAGTTCAGCTCTATCAAAATCTACCAAGTATAGCTGACCCTCTAACACTCCCTTAAATGCTATTGAATCATCACTTCTTCTAAAGACAGTGACACCTATATCAGTGAAAAGACAGTTGTAGCCCATATGACATAATTGAGATACAGAAAGCAAATTGTAATCTAAAGAGTCAACGAGAAAAACATTGGAAATGGAATGGTCAGGAGATATAGCTATTTTACCAAGACCTTTGACCAACCCTTGATTTCCATCCCCGAATGTGATAGCTCGTTGGGGATCTTGGTTTTTCTCGTAGGAGGAGAACATCCTTTTCTCCCCGGTCATGTGGTTTGTGCACCCGCTGTCGAGTATCCAACTTGAGCCCCCGGATGCATAAACCTACAAAACAATTTTAGTTCTTGACTTTAGGTACCCAAACGGTTTTGGGTCCTTTGGCATTAGACACAAGAACTTTGTTTACCCAAACACAAGTCTTGGAACCCTTGTGTTTGCCCCCAACAAATTTGGCAACTACCTTGCCGGATTTGCTAGTAAGCACATAAGATGCATCAAAAGTTTTAAATGAAATGGCATGATCATTTGATGCATTAGGAATTTTCTTCTTAGGCAACTTAGCATGGGTTGGTTGCCTAGAACTAGATGTCTCACCCTTATACATATAAGCATGATTAGGGCCAGAGTGAGACTTCCTAGAATGAATCTTTCTAATTTTGCTCTCAGGATAGCCGGCAGGGTACAAAATGTAACCCTCGTTATCCTGAGGCATGGGAGCCTTGCCCTTAACAAAGTTAGATAAGTTATTTGGAGGGGCATTAAGTTTGACATTGTCTCCCCTTTGGAAGCCAATGCCATCCTTGATGCCAGGGCGTCTCCCATTATAGAGCATACTTCTAGCAAATTTAAATTTTTCATTTTCTAAGTTATGCTCGGCAATTTTAGCATCTAATTTTGCTATATGATCATTTTGTTGTTTAATTAAAGCCATATGATCATGAATAGCATCAATATCAACATTTCTACATCTAGTACAAATAGTGACATGCTCAATGGTAGATGTAGATGGTTTGCAAGAATTAAGTTCAACAATCTTAGCATGAAGTATATCATTCTTATCTCTAAGATCGGCAATTGTAATTTTGCAAACATCAAAATCTTTAGCCTTAGCAATCAAATTTTCATTCTCTAATCTAAGGCTAGCAAGAGAAATGTTTAATTCTTCAATCCTAGCAAGCAAATCATCATTATTATCTCTAGAATTGGGAATTGAAACATTACAAACATGTGAATCAACCTTAGCATTTAAACTAGCATTTTCATTTCTAAGGTTGTCAATCATCTCACGGCATGTGCTTAGCTCACTAGACAATTTTTCACATTTTTCTACTTCTAGAGCATAAGCCTTTTTAACCTTAACATGTTTCTTGTTTTCTTTAATTAGACAATCCTCTTGGGAGTCCAAAAGGTCATCCTTTTCATGAATAGCACTAACCAATTCATTCAATTTTTCTTTTTGCTCCATGTTAAGATTGGCAAAGAGAATACACAAATTATCCTCCTCATCACTAGCATTATCATCACTAGACGATTCATATTTAGTGGAGGAGTTGGATTTAACCTTCTTCTTTTTGCCGTCCTTTGCCATGAGGCACTTGTGGCCGACGTTGGGGAAGAGAAGTCCCTTGGTGACGGCGATGTTGGCGGCGTCCTCGTCGTCGGAGGAGTCGCTTGAGCTCTCGTCGGAGTCCCACTCGCGACAAACATGGGCATCGCCGCCCTTCTTCCTGTAGTACCTCTTCTTCTCCTTTCTTCTCCCCTTCTTGTCATCGCCTCGGTCACTGTCACTAGACATAGGACATTTAGCAATAAAATGACCGGGCTTACCACATTTGTAGCAAACCTTCTTGGAGCGGGACTTGTAGTCTTTCCCCCTCCTTTGTTTGAGGATTTGGCGGAAGCTCTTGATGACGAGCGCCATCTCCTCATTGTCAAGCTTGGAGGCGTCTAATGGTTGTCGACTTGGTGTAGACTCCTCCTTCTTTTCTTCCATCGCCTTGAATGCAACGGGTTGAGCTTCGGATGGGTCGCCAAGCTCGTTGATTTTCCTCGAGCCTTCTATCATGCACTCAAAACTTACAAAATGCCCGATAACTTCCTCGGGGGTCATTTTAGTATATCTAGGATTACCACGAATCAATTGAACTTGAGTGGGATTTAGAAAAATGAGAGATCTTAAAATAACATTTACCACTTCGTGGTCGTCCCACTTCTTGCTCCCGAGGTTGCGCACTTGGTTCACCAAAGTCTTGAGCCGGTTGTACATGTGTTGTGGCTCCTCCCCTTTGTGAAGCCGGAACCGACCGAGCTCCCCCTCGATCGTTTCCCGCTTGGTGATCTTGGTGAGCTCATCTCCTTCATGCGCAGTTTTGAGCACATCCCAAATCTCCTTGGCGCTCTTCAACCCTTGCACTTTGTTATACTCTTCTCTACTTAAAGAGGCGAGGAGT
The DNA here is from genome assembly GCF_902167145.1 of Zea mays. Lineage (NCBI taxonomy): Eukaryota > Viridiplantae > Streptophyta > Magnoliopsida > Poales > Poaceae > Zea > Zea mays. The sequence goes on along the minus strand of NC_050101.1, from coordinate 175,594,866 downwards.
ATCGTTGTCGCTTGAGAGTTGAAGTGCTCGATTTGGGCTACCTCATCCTCATCATAGTTCTCATCCCCTACAGATGGTACCTGCGCACCAAACTCAACAACGTCCCATATGCTTTTGTGGAGCGAGATTAGATGAAATCGCATTAAATCGCTCCACCTAGCGTAATCTTCACCATCAAAAGTTGGTGGTTTGCCTAGTGGGACGGAAAGTAAAGGTGTATGTTTGGAAATGCGAGGGTAGCGTAGGGGGATCTTACTATACTTCTTGCGCTCTTGGCGCTTAGAAGTGACGGAGGGCGCATCGGAGTCGGAGGTCGATGTTGATGAAGTGTCGGTCTCGTAGTAGACCACCTTCCTCATCCTCTTGTGCTTGTCGCCTTTCCGATGCGGCTTGTGGGAAGAAGATTTTTCCTTCTTCTCTTTGTGGTGAGAAGAAGATTTCTTCTCCTTCCCTTTGTTGGAGGAGCTCTTCTTCTTCTCCCTCCTTTTGGTGCGAGACTCTTCCGATGAAGTGCTCCCGTGGCTTGTAGTGGGCTTTTCGCCGGTCTCCATCTCCTTCTTGGCGTGATCTCCCGACATCACTTCGAGCGATTAGGCTCTAATGAAGCACCGGGCTCTGATACCAATTGATAGTCGCCTAGAGGGGGGGGGGGTGAATAGGGCGAAACTGAAATTTACAAATATAAACACAACTACAAGCCGGGTTAGCGTTAGAAATATAAACGAGTCCGCGAGAGAGGGCGCAAAACAAATCCCAAGCGAATAAGTAAGTGAGACACGGAGATTTGTTTTACCGAGGTTCGGTTCTTGCAAACCTACTCCCCGTTGAGGAGGCCACAAAGGCCGGGTCTCTTTCAACCCTTCCCTCTCTCAAACGGTCCCTCGGACCGAGTGAGCTTCTCTTCTCAAATCAAAGCCGGGAACAAAACTTCCCCGCAAGGGCCACCACACAATTGGTGCCTCTTGCCTTGATTACAATGGAGTTGTGATCTCAAGAACAAGTGAGAAAGAAAAGAAGCAATCCAAGCGCAAGAGCTCAAATGAACACGACAAATCACTCTCACTAGTCACTAGGGTTTTGTGTGGAATTGGAGAGGATTTGATCGCTTTGTGTGTGTCTAGAATTGAATGCCTAGCTCTTGTAAGTGGTTGAGAAGTGGAAAACTTGGATGCAATGAATGGTGGGGTGGTTGGGGTATTTATAGCCCCAACCACCAAACTTGACCGTTGGCTGGAGGCGTCTGCACGATGGCGCACCGGACAGTCCGGTGCACAGCGGACAGTCCGGTGCCCCTGCCACGTCATCACTGCCGTTGGATTCTAGCCGTTGGAGCTTCTGACTTGTGGGCCCTCCTGGGTGTCCGGTGCACACCGGACATGTACTGTTTGATGTCCGGTGCACCGGCATGGGCAAGTCTGACGTCTGCACGCGCTGCGCGCGCATTAAATGCACCGCAGGGAGCCGTTGGCGCTGAAGAGAGTCGTTGCTCCGCTGGTACACCGGACAGTCCGGTGCACACCGGACAGTCCGGTGAATTTTAGCGGAGCGGCTGCCACGCGAACCCGAGGCTGACGAGTTCCGGAGACCGCGCTTCCTTGGAGCACCGGACATGTCCGGTGCACACCGGACAGTCCGGTGAATTATAGCGCGCCGGCTTCCGAGAAATCCCGAGGGTGAAGAGTTTGAGTCTGAGTCCCCTGGTGCACCGGACAGGTACTGTTCACTGTCTGGTGGCACACCGGACAGTCCGGTGCGCCAGACCAGGGGTGCCTTCGGTTGCCCCTTTTGCTCCTTTATTGAATCCAAAACTTGGTCTTTTTATTGGCTGAGTGTGAACCTTGTACACCTGTATAATCTATACACTTGGGCAAACTAGTTAGTCCAAAGATTTGTGTTGGGCAATTCAACCACCAAAATTATTTAGAAACTAGGTGTAAGCCTAATTCCCTTTCAATAAAATATCTAGAGCACACCCATGCTTGATAAAGTTTGAAATGTATTCACAGGGAACATATTAGTACTTATGTCTTTATCGACACTCAATCGAATTGCTGATCCAACTTAGAACCAAAAACTCTAACATAACATCCACTAAAAGATACCCATTAAGCCATGGATGCCTGAAAGGGAATTAGGCCTACACCTAGTTCCTAAATAATTTTGGTGATTGAATTGCCCAACACAAATCTTTGGACTAACTAGTTTGCCCAAGTGTATAGAATATACAGGTGTAAAAGGTTCACACTCAGCCAATAAAAAGACCAAGTTTTGGATTCAATAAAGGAGCAAAGGGGCAACCGAAGGCACCCCTGGTCTGGCGCACCGGACTGTCCGGTGTGCCACCGGACAGTGAACAGTACCTGTCCGGTGCACCAGGGGACTCAGACTCAAACTCGCCACCTTCGGGAATTTCCAGGGCGACTCGGCTATAATTCACCGGACTGTCCGGTGTACACCGGACAGTGTCCGGTGCGCCAAGGGAGGTCGGCCTCAGGAACTCGCCAGCTTCGGGAAACGCCAACGGCTAGTCCGCTAAAATTCACCGGACTGTCCGGTGTGCACCGGACTGTCCGGTGCGCCTCCGAAGCAACGGTCATCTCCGCACCAACGGCTCTCTGCCGCGCATTTAATGCGCCCTCTGCGCGCGCAGAAGTCAGAATTGCCCATGCTGGCACACCGGACATCAAACAGTACCTGTCCGGTGTGCACCGGACACCCAGGCGGGCCCACAAGTCAGAAGCTCCAACGGTCAGAATCCAACGGCAGTGATGACGTGGCAGGGGGCACCGGACTGTCCGGTTGCACCGGACTGTCCGGTGCGCCATCGAACAGACAGCTCCACCAACGGCCACATTTGGTGGTTGGGGCTATAAATACCCCCAACCACCCCACCATTCATTGCATCCAAGTTTTCCACTTCTCAACTACTACAAGAGCTCTAGCATTCAATTCTAGACACACTAAAGAGATCAAATCCTCTCCAATTCCACACAAAGCCCTAGTGACTAGTGAGAGTGATTTGCTGTGTTCATTTGAGCTCTTGCGCTTGGATTGCTTCTTTTCTTTCTCACTTGTTCTTGAGATCACAACTCCATTGTAATCAAGGCAAGAGGCACCAATTGTGTGGTGGCCCTTGCGGGGAAGTTTTGTTCCCGGCTTTGATTTGAGAAGAGAAGCTCACTCGGTCCGAGGGACCGTTTGAGAGAGGGAAGGGTTGAAAGAGACCCGGCCTTTGTGGCCTCCTCAACGGGGAGTAGGTTTGCGAGAACCGAACCTCGGTAAAACAAATCCGTGTGTCACACTTCATTATTCGCTTGCGATTTGTTTTGCGCCCTCTCTCGCGGACTTGTTCATACTTCTAACGCTAACCCGGCTTGTAGTTGTGTTTATATTTGTAAATTTCAGTTTCGCCCTATTCACCCCCCCTCTAGGCGACTATCAATTGGTATCAGAGCCCGGTGCTTCATTAGAGCCTAACCGCTCGAAGTGATGTCGGGAGATCACGCCAAGAAGGAGATGGAGACCGGCGAAAAGCCCACTACAAGCCACGGGAGCACTTCATCGGAAGAGTCCCGCACCAAGAGGAAGGAGAAGAAGAAGGACTCCTCCAAACGGAAGGAGAAAAAGTCTTCCTCTTCTCACCACAAAGAGAAGAAGGAAAAATCTTCTTCTCACAAGCCGCATCGGAGAGGAGACAAGCACAAAAGGATGAGGAAGGTGGTCTACTACGAGACCGACACTTCATCAACATCGACCTCCGACTCCGATGCGCCCTCCGTCACTTCGAAGCGCCAAGAGCGCAAGAAGTATAGTAAGATCCCCCTACGCTACCCTCGCATTTCCAAACATACACCTTTACTTTTCGTCCCATTAGGCAAACCACCAACTTTTGATGGTGAAGATTACGCTAGGTGGAGCGATTTAATGCGATTTCATCTAACCTCGCTCCACAAAAGCATATGGGATGTTGTTGAGTTTGGTGCACAGGTACCATCCGTAGGGGATGAGGACTATGATGAGGATGAGGTGGCCCAAATCGAGCACTTCAACTCTCAAGCAACAACAATACTCCTCGCCTCTCTAAGTAGAGAGGAGTATAACAAAGTACAAGGGTTGAAGAGCGCCAAGGAGATTTGGGATTTACTCAAGACCGCGCATGAAGGTGATGAGCTCACCAAGATCACCAAGCGGGAAACGATTGAGGGGGAGCTCGGTCGGTTCCGGCTTCGCAAAGGGGAGGAGCCACAACACATGTACAATCGGCTCAAGACCTTGGTGAACCAAGCGCGCAACCTCGGGAGCGTAAAGTGGGATGACCACGAGGTGGTTAAGGTTATTCTAAGATCACTTATTTTTCTTAACCCTACTCAAGTTCAATTAATCCGTGGCAATCCTAGATATACCAAAATGACCCCCGAGGAAGTTATCGGGAATTTTGTAAGTTTTGAGTGCATGATCGAAGGCTCGAGGAAGATCAACGAGCTTGACGATGCCACCACATCCGAAGCCCAACCCGTTGCATTCAAGGCAACGGAGGAGAAGAAGGAGGAGTCTACACCAAGTAGACAACCAATCGACGCCTCCAAGCTTGACAATGAGGAGATGGCGCTCGTCATCAAGAGCTTCCGCCAAATCCTCAAGCAAAGGAGAGGGAAAGACTACAAGTCCCGCTCCAAGAAAGTTTGCTACAAGTGTGGTAAGCCCGGTCATTTTATTGCTAAATGTCCTATATCTAGTGACAGTGACCGAGGCGACGACAAGAAGGGGAGAAGAAAGGAGAAGAGGAGGTACTACAAGAAGAAGGGCGGCGATGCCCATGTTTGTCGGGAGTGGGACTCCGACGAGAGCTCAAGCGACTCCTCCGACGACGAGGACGCCGCCAACATCGCCGTCACCAAGGGACTCCTCTTCCCCAACGTCGGCCACAAGTGCCTCATGGCAAAGGATGGCAAACGAAAGAAGGTTAAATCCAACTCCTCCACTAAATATGAATCTTCTAGTGATGATAATGTTAGTGATGAGGAGGATAGCTTGCGTTCCCTTTTTGCCAACCTTAACATAGCTCAAAAGGAAAAATTAAATGAATTAGTTAGTGCTATTCATGAAAAGGATGACCTTTTGGATTCCCAAGAGGATTGTCTAATTAAAGAAAACAAGAAACATGTTAAGGTTAAAAAGGCTTATGCTCTAGAAGTTGAGAAATGTGAAAAATTATCTAGTGAGCTAAGCACTTGCCGTGAGATGATTGACAACCTTAGAAATGAAAATGCTAGTTTAAATGCTAAGGTTGATTCTCATGTTTGTAATGTTTCAATTCCCAATCCTAGAAATAATAATGATGATTTGCTTGCTAGGATTGAAGAATTAAACATTTCTCTTGCTAGCCTTAGATTAGAGAATGAAAATTTGATTGCTAAGGCTAGAGATTTTGATGTTTGCAATGCTACCACTTCCGACCTTAGAACTAAGAATGAAATGTTGCATGCTAAGGTTGTAGAACTTAAATCTTGCAAACCCTCTACATCTAATATTGAGCATGTTTCTATTTGCACTAGATGTAGAGATATTGATGTTAATGCTATTCATGATCACATGTCGTTAATTAAACAACAAAATGATCACATAGCAAAATTAGATGCTAAAATTGCCGAGCACAACCTAGAGAATGAGAAATTTAAATTTGCTCGTAGCATGCTTTATAATGGGAGACGCCCTGGCATTAAGGATGGCATTGGCTACCAAAGGGGAGACAATGTCAAACTTAGTGCCCCTCCTAAAAGATTGTCAAATTTTGTAAAGGGCAAGGCTCCCATGCCTCAGGATAACGAGGGTTACATTTTATACCCTGCCGGCTATCCCGAGGACAAAATTAGGAAAATTCATTCTAGGAAGTCTCACTCTGGCCCTAATCATGCTTTTATGTATAAGGGTGAGACATCTAGCTCTAGGCAACCAACCCGTGTCAAGTTGCCTAGAAAGAAAACTCCTATTGCATCAAATGATCATGTTATTTCATTTAAAACTTTTGATGCTTCTTATGTGCTTACAAGCAAATCCGGCAAGGTAGTTGCCAAATTTGTTGGGGGCAAACACAAGGGCTCCAAGACTTGTGTTTGGGTACCCAAAGTTCTTGTTTCTAATGCCAAAGGACCCAAAACAGTTTGGGTACCTAAAGTCAAGAACTAAATTTGTTTTGTAGGTTTATGCATCCGGGGGCTCAAGTTGGATACTCGACAGCGGGTGCACAAACCACATGACCGGGGAGAAAAGAATGTTCTCCTCATATGAGAAAAACCAAGATTCCCAACGAGCTATCACATTCGGGGATGGAAATCAAGGTTTGGTCAAAGGTTTGGGTAAAATTGCTATATCACCTGACCATACTATTTCCAATGTTTTTCTTGTTGATTCTTTAGATTACAACTTGCTTTCTGTTTCTCAATTATGTCAAATGGGCTACAACTGTCTTTTTACTGATATAGGTGTCACTGTCTTTAGAAGAAGTGATGATTCAATAGCATTTAAGGGTGTGTTAGAGGGTCAGCTATACTTAGTAGATTTTGATAGAGCTGAACTCGACACATGCTTAATCACTAAGACTAACATGGGTTGGCTTTGGCACCGCCGACTAGCCCATGTTGGGATGAAGAATCTTCACAAGCTTCTAAAGGGAGAACACATTTTAGGATTAACAAATGTTCATTTTGAGAAAGACAGGATTTGTAGCGCATGCCAGGCAGGGAAGCAAGTTGGAGTCCATCATCCACACAAGAACATCATGACGACCGACAGGCCGCTTGAGCTACTCCACATGGATCTATTCGGCCCGATTGCTTACATAAGCATCGGCGGGAGTAAGTATTGTCTTGTAATAGTGGATGATTATTCTCGCTTCACTTGGGTATTCTTTTTACAGGAAAAATCTCAAACCCAAGAGACTTTAAAGGGATTCTTGAGACGGGCTCAAAATGAGTTCGGCTTGAGGATCAAGAAAATTAGAAGCGACAACGGGACGGAGTTCAAGAATTCTCAAATTGAAGGCTTCCTTGAGGAGGAGGGCATCAAGCATGAGTTCTCTTCTCCCTACATACCTCAACAAAATGGTGTAGTGGAGAGGAAGAATCGAACTCTATTGGACATGGCAAGAACCATGCTTGATGAGTACAAGACACCGGACCGGTTTTGGGCCGAAGCGGTCAACACCGCCTGCTACGCCATCAACCGGTTATACCTTCACCGAATCCTCAAGAAGACATCATATGAACTCCTAACCGGTAAAAAGCCCAACATTTCATACTTTAGAGTTTTTGGTAGCAAATGCTTTATTCTTGTTAAAAGAGGTAGAAAATCTAAATTTGCTCCTAAAACTGTAGAAGGCTTTTTACTTGGTTATGACTCAAACACAAGGGCATATAGGGTCTTTAACAAGTCCACTGGACTAGTTGAAGTCTCATGTGACGTTGTGTTTGATGAAACTAACGGCTCTCAAGTAGAGCAAGTTGATCTTGATGAGATAGGTAATGAAGAGGCTCCATGCATAGCACTAAGGAACATGTCCATTGGGGATGTGTGTCCTAAGGAATCCGAAGAGCCTCCAAATGCACAAGATCAACCATCCTCCTCAATGCAAGCATCTCCACCGACTCAAAATGAGGATGAAGCTCGAGTTGATGAAGTAGAAGATCAAGCAAATGAGCCACCTCAAGATGATGGCATTGATCAAGGGGGAGATGCAAATGAGGAAGACAAGGAGGAAGAAGAGCAAAGGCCGCCACACCCAAGAGTCCACCAGGCAATACAACGAGATCACCCCGTCGACACCATCCTCGGCGACATTCATAAGGGGGTAACTACTCGATCTCGTGTTGCCCATTTTTGTGAGCATTACTCTTTTGTTTCCTCTATTGAGCCACACAGGGTAGAGGAAGCACTTCAAGATTCGGATTGGGTGATGGCGATGCAAGAGGAGCTCAACAATTTCACGAGGAACGAGGTATGGCATTTAGTTCCACGTCCTAACCAAAATGTTGTAGGAACCAAATGGGTGTTCCGCAACAAGCAAGATGAGCATGGTGTGGTGACAAGGAACAAAGCACGACTTGTGGCCAAGGGATACTCCCAAGTCGAAGGTTTGGATTTCGGTGAAACCTATGCACCCGTAGCTAGGCTTGAGTCAATTCGCATATTATTAGCCTATGCTACTTACCATGGCTTCAAGCTTTATCAAATGGACGTGAAAAGTGCCTTCCTCAATGGACCGATCAAGGAAGAGGTCTATGTTGAGCAACCTCCCGGCTTTGAAGACAGTGAGTACCCTAACCATGTCTATAGGCTCTCTAAGGCGCTTTATGGGCTCAAGCAAGCCCCAAGAGCATGGTATGAATGCCTTAGAGATTTCCTTATTGCTAATGGCTTCAAAGTCGGCAAGGCCGATCCTACACTCTTTACTAAAACTCTTGAAAATGACTTGTTTGTATGCCAAATTTATGTTGATGATATTATATTTGGGTCTACTAACGAGTCTACATGTGAAGAGTTTAGTAGGATCATGACACAGAAATTCGAGATGTCTATGATGGGGGAGTTGAAGTATTTCTTAGGATTCCAAGTGAAGCAACTCCAAGAAGGCACCTTCATTAGCCAAACAAAGTATACTCAAGACATTCTTGCTAAGTTTGGGATGAAGGATGCCAAACCCATCAAGACACCCATGGGAACCAATGGGCATCTCGACCTCGACACGGGAGGTAAATCCGTCGATCAAAAGGTATACCGGTCGATGATTGGTTCATTGCTTTATTTATGTGCATCTCGACCGGATATTATGCTTTCCGTTTGCATGTGTGCAAGATTCCAATCCGACCCTAAGGAATCCCACCTTACGGCCGTAAAACGAATCTTGAGATATTTGGCTTACACTCCTAAGTTTGGGCTTTGGTACCCTCGGGGATCCACATTTGATTTGATTGGTTATTCGGATGCCGATTGGGCGGGGTGCAAAATTAATAGAAAGAGCACATCGGGGACTTGCCAGTTCTTGGGAAGATCCTTGGTGTCTTGGGCTTCAAAGAAGCAAAATTCGGTCGCTCTTTCCACCGCCGAAGCCGAGTACATTGCCGCAGGGCATTGTTGCGCGCAATTGCTTTGGATGAGGCAAACCCTGCGGGACTACGGTTACAAATTAACCAAAGTCCCTTTGCTATGTGATAATGAGAGTGCAATCAAAATGGCCGACAATCCCTTCGAGCATAGCCGCACTAAGCACATAGCCATTCGGTATCATTTTCTTAGGGATCACCAACAAAAGGGGGATATCGAGATTTCTTACATTAACACTAAAGATCAATTAGCAGATATCTTTACCAAGCCTCTTGATGAACAAACTTTTACCAAACTTAGGCATGAGCTCAATATTCTTGATTCTAGAAATTTCTTTTGCTAGCTTGCACACATAGCTCATTTATATACTTTTGATCATATCTCTTTCATATGCTATGACTAATGTGTTTTTCAAGTCTATTTCAAACCAAGTCATAGGTGTATTGAAAGGGAATTGGAGTCTTCGGCGAAGACAAAGGCTTCCACTCCGTAACTCATCCTTCGCCATCGCTCCAAGAAAAGGACCTTGTCTTTGGGGGAGAAAGTGAAAGCCCAAAGCAAAAGGACCGGATTTCGTCTTTGGTATAATCTTAACTCGTTTACTTATGACCAAAGGGGAAGAAATTACTTCGAGGGCTCTAATGATTCCGTTTTTGGCGATTCATGCCAAAAAGGGGGAGAAATGAGCCCAAAGCAAAAGGACCGCACCACCACCAATTTCAAAAACCACCAATTTCAAAAACTTAGTATTTTCCAAGAAGTATTTATCAATTGAGATCCTGTTGTGTTCAAAAGGGGGAGACAGTCGTATTTCAAAAATGGTATATCAAAACCCTCTTGAACACTAAGAGGTGGATCTCTTTTAGAGGGAGTTTTGTTTAGTCAAAAGAAAAGCATTTGAAACAGGGGGAGAAAATTTCAAATCTTGAAAATGCTTTGCAAACTCTTATTCATTTACCTTTGACTACTTGCAAAAGATCTTTGAAATGGATTCACAAAAAGAATTTGCAAAAACAAAACTTGTGGTGCAAACGTGGTCCAAAATGCTAAATAAAGAAAGAAACATTCCATGCATATCTTGTAAGTAGTTATACTGGCTCAATTCCAAGCAACCTTTACACTTACATTATGCAAACTAGTTCAATTATGCACATCTCTGTTTGCTTTGGTTTGTGTTGGCATCAATCACCAAAAAGGGGGAGATTGAAAGGGAATTAGGCCTACACCTAGTTCCTAAATAATTTTGGTGATTGAATTGCCCAACACAAATCTTTGGACTAACTAGTTTGCCCAAGTGTATAGAATATACAGGTGTAAAAGGTTCACACTCAGCCAATAAAAAGACCAAGTTTTGGATTCAATAAAGGAGCAAAGGGGCAACCGAAGGCACCCCTGGTCTGGCGCACCGGACTGTCCGGTGTGCCACCGGACAGTGAACAGTACCTGTCCGGTGCACCAGGGGACTCAGACTCAAACTCGCCACCTTCGGGAATTTCCAGGGCGACTCGGCTATAATTCACCGGACTGTCCGGTGTACACCGGACAGTGTCCGGTGCGCCAAGGGAGGTCGGTCTCAGGAACTCGCCAGCTTCGGGAAACGCCAACGGCTAGTCCGCTAAAATTCACCGGACTGTCCGGTGTGCACCGGACTGTCCGGTGTGCACCGGACTGTCCGGTGCGCCTCCGAAGCAACGGTCATCTCCGCGCCAACGGCTCTCTGCCGCACATTTAATGCGCCCTCTGCGCGCGCAGAAGTCAGAATTGCCCATGCTGGCACACCGGACATCAAACAGTACCTGTCCGGTGTGCACCGGACACCCAGGCGGGCCCACAAGTCAGAAGCTCCAACGGTCAGAATCCAACGGCAGTGATGACGTGGCAGGGGGCACCGGACTGTCCGGTGTGCACCGGACTGTCCGGTGCGCCATCGAACAGACAGCTCCACCAACGGCCACATTTGGTGGTTGGGGCTATAAATACCCCAACCACCCCACCATTCATTGCATCCAAGTTTTTCACTTCTCAACTACTACAAGAGCTCTAGCATTCAATTCTAGACACACTAAAGAGATCAAATCCTCTCCAATTCCACACAAAGCCCTAGTGACTAGTGAGAGTGATTTGCTGTGTTCATTTGAGCTCTTGCGCTTGGATTGCTTCTTTTCTTTCTCACTTGTTCTTGAGATCACAACTCCATTGTAATCAAGGCAAGAGGCACCAATTGTGTGGTGGCCCTTGCGGGGAAGTTTTGTTCTCGGCTTTGATTTGAGAAGAGAAGCTCACTCGGTCCGAGGGACCGTTTGAGAGAGGGAAGGGTTGAAAGAGACCCGGCCTTTGTGGCCTCCTCAACGGGGAGTAGGTTTGCGAGAACCGAACCTCGGTAAAACAAATCCGTGTGTCACACTTCATTATTCGCTTGCGATTTGTTTTGCGCCCTCTCTCGCGGACTTGTTCATACTTCTAACGCTAACCCGGCTTGTAGTTGTGTTTATATTTGTAAATTTCAGTTTCGCCCTATTCACCCCCCCTCTAGGCGACTATCAATGCCTTCTTCAACTTGGCGAGCTCTTGCCTGATAGCACCACCCCTCTGTTTACATAAAGAAAAAGGTGTGAGCAAGCAATATAAACAGTGCCAACACGAACTAAACATTTGATAGCGAGGTTCTTGACCTCGATCTTTGCCAGCATGACTTTGAACCTATCAAAGTCATCAAGTGTTGCTCTCCTCTTCTAGAAAATCTGCTTACGCCCCATGAGTTGTTCTCCTACTTGGTCTTCACATCTGAAAAAGAATAACAAAAGATCAACTAAGTGTCACTATTCTATTATGGGCACAAGACCACGCTACTTGGCCAATTCAAAAAAATTGCATCAGGTGCTACCAAATACAACCATATAATGATGTCATATTTCTCATGAAGATCATCAGATACTAACCAATTACTACCATTGGTACAAAAGCACTCCCCTAAAGCTTAGTCCTATTATGCAACACATTATAAGTAAAATCTATTTGTACACTCAATTCTGAAATAGACTACATCTAAATGCAACATGCTCCATTTATAAATTGGCATGTCTGTAAAGCTCCATCAACATAATTGGCATATTAAGAAAGCTACGAAATTATGCAACATACTCCAATTGAACACCAACTTACTGAACACCCCAAGTATCAAAAGGACTCCATCTAGAAGTGAAGAAGTGAGAGCTTCTGTCAACTATAAGCAACAATATTAGTGGTCAAAATCATGGATATGACAAATGCTTATCCTCGGCCGAATCATATACAACAAAAATCTCTTTGGAATGGGTTGTAGAAGTAATGATCAAAATCTTGATGCGGCTGCAGTTCCACCCAAATGAACTACATATGTCAGCTTGTACATCAGTTGTAGATCACAAGCTAAGTGAAGAAGTGAGAGCTTATGTCAACTATAAACCAATTGTCTAAAACATTCATGGCATCTTTGAAACAGACTATGAAGAAAGACAAGTGAATTTTGGATGCAAAATTATAAAACAAAATTGATAAACATCAGAACGCCAAACTACAACTATGCCAACCTCAAAAACGTGTTTCAGATTTTGAGAGAAGTCGACATAGAACATGAGCTACTTTTCTAAAGTAAAAGAAAACAAATGCACATAATGATAGTCACATCTTAGAATTTGGGTCATAACCGAAGCAGTCCCATAGTAGGATCATAACCTAAATAGAACAATCCATATCTTATTCAGAACTATAAGGAGTGTTGTCCTGGATTAGGTCGTCCATGCCATGAAACAGCGGGACCTGGCAACGGAAAATACTATAACAATCTCGCCGCACATTCATATGTGAAAAAGTTAGGCAAAATCCCAAGTGACTTTAATGATTGTACCTACTTAACCAGCTCGATGCAGAGGTAGCGCTTGATGTCCTACTTGAGTTCTTCAGGCAGGTCCTTGATCATCTCCATCTCCTTGTTATCAATGTCCATCTCAAAGACAACATTACAATAATCAGTGTCTAACATATATTCTAAATATTGTAAATTTCATTGTCCAAACAACAAAATTTGCGATCAACATTCTTAGATTGACACAACAATGAACAACCACAAATTGACAAAGGCTTACAAATTATTAAAGTCGATATTGAGATAAAATCTGAGATATCCCACAACAAGAAAGAAACTGATAAGTATGAGGTCTACGTTGAACCTAAAAAGAACCTAAAAAATGAAAAATGGAGCAAAGTAGTGTATTTTACAAAAAAAGAACCTCAAAAGTTGGGAGGTTTGGGCGCTAAAAGAAAAATAAAGCAGGCATTGAATGGTAAAAAGTGGAGCAAAGCATAGTTTTTTCCAGAAGGTTTTATCTAAGGTGGGAGATTTGGACCAGACGCCGCTGCCGCTGTATCACTCCTCGCTCCTGCTCCACCTTACCGTGGACCTCGCGCCGGCCCCTGTGTCGCGACTATAACACCAGAGCGTTGTGTTGGTTTTTGAGGCTCAGAGAGTGCATCTTTATTTTGAAGTAACACTAAAATACGAGGAGATCAGAAGCATGACAATACTGGAGGCATGGATGGGCGCCTAAAAGAAGGATTGTATTCCTATCCTTATTATAAGATCATGTAATGTATTGTTTGGCTTTGAGTGGACCAAGGTAGTGTATTCTGGAACCCACTGTTAATGCAGCCAGCTTTTGTGGTGTAATTTTAAGAAGGTCTCAAAATATTACATCCATCTAAGGGCTTATTTGTTTTGCTCTCAATCTATGTGGATTGGGTGTGATTGAGTGGGTTTAAATTCCAAACAAGTCAAAATCTCTCATAATTTTTTTAATCTCATTCAATTCATATGGGATAGGAATAACCGAACAAGGTCTAAGGGTCTGTTCGGTTTTATCTCAATCCATATGGATTGGAGGGGATTGAGTGAGTTTCAATCCATAGTAAGTCAAAATTATTCATATTTTTTTAAATCCCTTCTAATCCATGAGGTATAAGAATAACCGAATAAGGCTTAAAAGTGAAGGTTCCTATGTACCTAGGAACTCTTTTCTCTCTTGTCTAAAACAAACCAGCCATATGAGTATGAAAAGATTCAGTTCTCTGGACTTTGGTGATCAGTGCTCGACAAATATACTTCACTGCTGATTTGCATGCTTTGTTACTCCTCAATCGATAAATAACCTTTTATCCAACTACTAAATTAGCCAACATTTTGTTTCCCGTCCTAAGTATCACTTAACAGCATCTAACTGGAAAATGCAAACAACTATTGACTGAAGTTATGAAGTGGCAGACATGTATTTAAAAAAAAATAGATTAATCCTATCGTAGCTATATGTTCTGCAAATTCTAGAGTTTTTTTGGAATCAAGAAATTAAGAAGTCTAGTTGTAAAAAACTTTTTTCAGTCCTTTTGGAATCAAGAAACCAAGTGTGATCTCTGATTCTTTGAATTAATCTAAGATTGAATTGACAAGCTACACTAACCATTTTTGGTGGCAGTCTGATGTATCTCAAGGCTGAGTGCAGGCTTTCCTGCACTGATCGAGCCTGCATGTTTGGATCCACTGTGGCCATGTTTTGTAGTGTTGTCCTGCACATATAAACCATAATGTTCAACCATGAGAATTGTAAGCTTTATGTATATATGGACATCATGGAAGGCGATGCACCTTATTGTCTTTAGAGGTATGGTAGCAAGAGTTGTAGTTGCTGTTTGCAAATATGAAAACCATAGCCATTTCGTACCCAACAATTTGTACTGACCAGTCGACCTTCACACAACATATAAATCAGATGCCAAATTCTAGGGTCATAATATAGAAGTACATCAGTAGAGAACCAAACCAACAAACAGGACGTATAACTGCACCAACTGTCTCTTACATCTCAAGGTATAATTCAAAGAATCAGATATCACACTGGATACTTAGTTTCTATCTATATAAAATAGTTGAATCATCATGACCAACTCATTGTGCCAGTGTTAGTTCAGTTATTGACTATTTTTTCGGGTACAGTATTAGGCATCCACACACATGCATCTTTTGTAATTATAGTGCTCAATCCCCCATCATACATATGAACAGTATTACCGGTGACCAATCTCTACCCTACAGTCCTACACAAATGCATTTTGTTTTCCATTGCAGAGTATGGAGGTCGACCATGTTCTCTGAACAAGATCGTAGTCGCATTGAAGAATCTCACTTATGGTTCGCCACGAACTTGGAAACGGCAGGACGATCCATGGCGCCTAGATAGAGGTCGACCACCGGGAACCGAGAAGTGCACAGTGTGCAAACGCAAAGCAGCGATGGGCATGGCTTTCTCCAACCAAGAAAGTGTTCAAGGATGGCAACGCGAGAGGCATGGAACAACACACGAAATTAAAGGTAAAAGAGCCTATAATTTGGGACGATGGAGGAAAAAGGGGATGGGAGGGGTAGTGTATGGACCAGGAGGCTGAACCCAGAGACGTTGGCGAGTGAGGTGGTGATGGCAGCGGAGGAGAGCGGGAGCTAGAGATGGCCAAACGGGTCGCCCGGCCCGGGTCCGGTGAAGCCCAGCCCGTTTTGGGCCCGGCCCGCCAGGCACGGTTAGGAAACCGGGTCGGGTGCTCGCGTGGCGGTGGCGAGATTAACGAGGGGCGAGGGCGGAGGACGCCCTCCTTACCCTCTTAAGGAGTAGTAGAGATTTGAATTTGGTATGAACAGCTAGCAAGACCATTTCCTCACTCTACAGACTGCTTATTCAAATTCATAGTTTCAGAGGTAAAAAAATTCTATAAAAACTTTAGAGAATTGCTTGCAGGTCAACTTTAGAGAATTTCTTACAAAAGTCTGCATTGCACAGTATAGTGTGTAAGCAATTCTCTAAAGTTTTTTTCCTTTGGATTAAGAAGAATAACTTAGAGAGTACAATGATCCCAAGACACACCTTGCACCCCTTTTACAAAATCATTTGTCTTTGATTAAGTATTACAACACAACTAAATAGAAATGCTGGCCTACTACAGTTTAGACAGACAATAAAGAAAGACTAAGCGAATACAATGTGCAAGCAAATAAAGTGAGCCCAAGTGGACACCATGAGAGTGGTACTCATAGCAGTAAGGTACTGATAGCAGTATAGCAGTATGTTACCTGCAAGCAATTCTACTTAAACCGTATATTTGGTATGAACAGCTAGCAAGACCATTTCCTCACTCTACAGACTGCTTATTTAGATTCATAGTTTCAGAGGTAAAAAAATTCTATAAAAAACTTTAGAGAATTGCTTGCAGGTCAACATTAAGGTGCAGGTAACATATTTCTTACAAAAGTTTGCATTGCGCAGTAAGAACGAAAGCTAGTTTTGCTGGCCTGCTACAGTTTAGACAGACAGTATGAGAGTGGTAATAAAAGAGGCCTAACTTTTGAGGTAAAAATCAGCAAAAGCAGCGCCAACTAAACAGAAATGCTGGCCTGCTACAGTTTAGACAGACAATATGAGAGTGGTACTGATAGCAGTATAGTATAATAGTACTTCTAATAGCCTGATTTTCTTGGTAGCTTCAATAAGTCACTGGTTTTGCTGGTTAGTTCATTTGCATGCTACAGACTGCTTATTCAGATTCATAGTTTGAGAGGTAAAAAATCTATAAACAAAGCTAGTTTTGCGGATTGGCGAGTCTTCTGTTTAACTATTATATTGTCCCCAATGTATAGGTATGATTCCTAGATATGCTGTCTGTAAGAACGAAAGCAAGCAAGAGGGGATGCAAAGGTTGAGTAAAGCTAACCAAGGTGCGTGTAGTTGCAAAGGAGCCGCAACACCTCCCAGTTCGCTGTTGGCTCTGCCGTCGTAGGGAAGAATCACCTTGCACCAACCACGCCTATGCAAGTAACTGTCACAGAGAATAAATTTGCTAAGCCGTACATAACAATATAGATACCAGGGAGCACCAGGAAACACTCACCTTCAGCTGCGTATCCTTAGTAATCCTGCTGCGGCCTGCAGCTTCAATGGCGTATGCTCAACTGGACAAAAGGGTCTCCAACACTGTGTATATATTTGATGTTTTTGTAGGTATGCAACTATATCTATATATTATTAATATGTTTGCACCACACAAATCTAAAAAATGGAAGGGAAGTAAACACTTATTGGTTGTTATTTCTACAAATGGGAGGTTATTACATCACAAATCATCACTCAAAGGCATGTTATTATCAACTACATAATGATTAGATACACATATAATCGATCTCTGCTTGTTTCCTTTTATGCTTCCTAAATGTGAAAGTTGTAGAGTAGTATCCTCTCTCCTGTCCTAAAAAGGAGTACTCATACCTGAGCTCAATAGTTCCAGAGTATGAAAGATAAATATAAGAAAACAAGTACTATTATTACCCAATGATGAGGCATTATGCCAGGGATTGATTATATGAATTCACGATGTCCTCCACCGAGTATCTTGCCTCGCCGATGATCTATCACACATCGCAGCAATATATTTAATTCCAATCCTGATGAAACGTGCTGAAGATATATAACTAAATATTAGGCGCAATAAAAATTCCTTAACTCTGGGGTTGCTTGCTCCTCGGCAAGGACCTTGCTCTTGCTTGGGCGCGCCGTGCTTCTAGTGCAAGAGTATAGGGAAGTAATCAGAGAAGTTGTAATTTTGTATAATATATAACAGTTATAAAGGCATTTCACATAGCATTTGTGTGTGTTGAAGGGTTGTAAACCAAATGCATATTGACTGGTTTTGACTTACATGCCTAGGTTGGAGGACTGTACACTGATTGTTAGTTGAGTACGAAGCACGCACCATTTACAGAACGATAATCTCCGTAAAAGTTCAGTAATTTACCGACACCAAAGATCTATAAATATAATACTCCCTCTATTTTAAATTGAACATACTTAGATACACACTTAGATATATGCTATTTCAAAACGGGAAATAGTTATTAGTAAAATCTCAGAGATAAGGGTACCAGTTTGAAAATTATATACAAATATAAATATTGGCCCCAGCTCCGCTACAGATCTCACCCTGGCCTCGGACTGCATTCACTTGACAAAGAGGATAAAACACCCATTTGGTACTCAACAAAGGGAGCCATAGATTTGCGGTCATTAATCTTCATATATCAGGTATCAAGATATGGTTCCTTGCCTGCCTAGAAATATCATATTGCTTGGCATCATATCCCACAGTGTAATCAAAGGCATGACAAAAATCAGTTTGCGCACATCAAAGCAAAGCCATGGCAACAATATGATCAGTAGGCATGACAAAAATCAGTTTGCGCACATGAAAGCAAAGCCATGGCAACAATATGATCAGTAGACAAATAACAGTTTGCGCACATCAAAGGCATGACAAAAATCAGTAGGCATCTCTGAATTAAAAGAACATTGCTACAATGTAGCCAACTATCGTATTTGGAGAAACAACCAATGGGTTAGCTGTGATTACTGCTACTACCTAAACCAAAAAACAGCAAGATGATTTGATCTCAGTTAGTAATAGAAAATACTAAAAGGACTGTACATAGCGAATGATTGATATGTCAATCAGTATCAGCCAACCTTCAAAGCAGCCAAAAAAGTTCAATAGCTATTCTAATCGCAATACATACAGCTAGGTTTGGGCCGCCCCAAACCTAGCTGGAGCTATCATTGCAAGCACATTCAACATAGGGATGCATAAGTTATAGTTTGGCGTTGTGCAAACACTTAGATAACCAAAAAATATAGAAGATATAGATACAAACAAATTACTCCACTTATCTGAGATGGACTGAGACCACTTGTAGTAGGGCGTGGTTGGTTCAAGACGCCCTTGTCGTCGCAGATGAACTGGATGCTGCCGCACTGATGGAGGAAGGGGTACTGGAGCCGCATGGATGGAGGATGGGGTGTCGGGAAGTCGGTCGAAGATGCCTCGTCGTCGCAGATGAGCTGGCCGAGGTCGCGCCAATGGAGGAAGGGGTGTTGGGGAAGTCCTTTGGCTCTAGATTGAGACCACACTTCTCACCATGGGTTCGCAGGCGGCGCAGTGGCGTTGAGCGCCCGTCGCTGGTCGCCATTGCTGCATCAGGATCTTGTGCGAGGGTGGCGTCGGGAAGTGGGCTCGGGGGCGGGGCGACGTGTCAGCGAGGAGGTTCTGCAGCGTCGAGGCTAGGGTTCCAAGAAACCTAGGCAAGGGAGCAGGATTCTCTCCGTTTGCGGTGGCTGTCGCGGTGGTGGGTGTGCCCGCGAGTGGGGTGGCTGTCTCAGGGGGAGGGGAAGGCGCGGGCGTGCAGGGCGCGAGCTCGGTGGCGAGAATGGTGGCGCTCGGAGGCATGAATGGCGGGGCTTCCCTCAAGCACGGAGATCTCAAACATGGAGATCTCGCACTCGCTTTCCCTCGACACAGAGATACCTCAAGCACGGAGATCTCGCACGGATAGGTCGAAAAAATGGTGGGCTCGTACCTTCTACAGGAGAACCTGGTCGAAGGAGCATTGGAGCAGCGATTGGGGTTGGACGAGAGGCCGATGGCGCTGGAGACGGATCTTGGCGTAGGCGATCTTCTGATCTCCTTGACCTCGATGACGGCGCCATCGCCGGGCTTCTTGAGGGGGATGGGGGGTTGTCTCGGCGAGCGCGGATCTGGGGGTGGCATTGGGCAAGGGCATGGCCTTGACTGGTGTGGTCATGCGGATGTCCTCCTTCCACTCGTAATGGGGTGAGAACGATGGCGGGACACAACGTGTGGGTGATACCATCGATGGAAGGGGATTGCGGGCTCGGGGGCGAGGATTGCGGTGCGTCGCGGGGGAGGATGGCGGTCGCCGGCGGGGATCACGGTCGGGGGGGGGGGCGAGGAAAGGGGATCACGGAGGCAGGGGTGGGCGTGAAGGGCAGAACCGTGCGCTGTGGTGGAGGTTGCGCGACCAAGGAGAGGCGCTGGCAATAGATACTGGGCCGCACGTTGAAGAGGAGGGGCGCTGGGCTGCTGGGCCGCATGTCGAATTGCTGGGCTGCACGAACGCTAGACATAGGCGCTGGTATGGGATTTATTTGATTAGTACCATACCGGCCACTGAAAGAGACGGAACGTGGCTTATAAGCGTTGTTGTGGATCATCTGTTGCTCATTCTAACTCCTCCAGCTCTAGTGCCACACTGAGGTATGCCTTTTTGCGCGGCTGCTGCGTGTAGACCGGTGGGGCCACGGTTCAGAGGCAGAACGGCCGTTGGCAGAACATGTCAGAGGTAGAACGGCAGACTACTATTGCTTACTTAATAAGTAGTAGAGATTGTAGCTGCCACAAACAAAAAAAGACATGGATAACAAAATCGAAGCGAGATTGTAAAGAAATGAGTCTATGTTGTGCAGAACAGAATGCTAAGAAAATATAGTACCATAATTGCAGCAGTGATCCAAACAAATACTACTACTTTACGGTCTATTCAAAAGCGCCTAGTTTTTAAGAAACTTTTTATAAAAATTAAGATGCTTCCAAATATACCAATTTATGTTCCGGTTTATAGAAACTAGATTTCCAGTTTTCTCTATCTAAAACTAGTTTATAAAAAATGAACTGTTCTAAACACTATAAATCAGTTTTTTTATAAATCAATTTATATAAACTAAGATAGAAACTAGATTCTTAAACAGAGCTTTGGTTTTTAGCTTATAAGTCAAGTCAGTTGTTCGTGAAAAAGCGGTATATCTGTGGTCTCTCTCTTTCGGCTACTTTTTTTTTCCCTCTACGTCATAAAAAAACCATGCATGCCTTTGCATGTGACCGCCATTGAGATCACTGACATGTATCAATTATCTCAACAATGTGCAGCAATATACGTGCCTGCATTAATAGGTACTCTCTCCATCCTAGAAAATCTGTGTTATATTATTCAAAAAAGTTCAATGTTTAAACTCTTTAACTAATGGGTGTTTGAATATACTAGAGCTAATAGCTAGCTACTAAAATTAGTTGAAGACATCCAAACAATCTAGTTAATAGTTCAACTATTAGCTATTTTTAACAAATTATCTAATAGTTAGTTAGCTATTTGTTAGTTAACTAATTCCACTAGCCAACTAATTATTATCTTTGTTGCATTCAAATATCGACAAAGGCATTCCACAAAGAGACCGACAAATGGGCTCACTGGTGCTCCCTTTGCTGAATGCCAAAAAGACAGACACTCAACAAACAAATTTGTTTTGTCAAGTGCTAGTTTGTACCTCTCGGTGGAGAGGGCTTTCTTTGCCGAGTGTCGTGACGACAGACACTCGACAAAGACTCCCTTGTACCAAGTGTCAGTAAGTACACTCAGCAAAATCTCTGTCATTTGTCGTCATCACGACGAATTTTCTTTGCCGATGGCTCGATAAAATGCAGTCAACAAAGAAGATGTTGCCGATCTACAGTTGAACGAGTCTTTTTTGTCAAGAGTCACACTCGACAAAAAAATTGTCGAGTGTTTTCTAGGTTGCGGCACTCGGCAAAGTAGTCTGTTTCGGTAGTGACCCCTTAAGTTAGACCCCTACCTGTACCAGCTTAAGATTATTGTTCACATATCTCCATACATTCTTTTTTATTAGCATACTATATCTTATTTAGGTTATGTTTGAATGCACTAAAGGTAATAGTTAGTTTGACTTAAAAATTGTTAGTGTAATTAACTAGCTAAATATTAGCTAATTTGCTAAAAATAGCTAACATGTCAACTATTAGCTAGACCGTTTAAATGTATTTAGCTAATTTTAGCAGTTAAATATTAGCTTCAGTACATTCAAACAGAACCTTAGTACATTCAAACAGAACCTTATATGGATCATTTTTAGGGGGTGTTTGAATGCACTAAAGCTAATAGTTAGTTGTCAAAATTAGTTAAAGATATTTAAACAATCAAGCTAATAGTTAACTAGCTAATTTCACTAGCAATATTTAGTCAACTAATTATTAGCCTTGGTGCATTCAAACACTATCTTAACAAACAGATGAGCTTGTCCACTAATCTGTCCTAAAATTCCTAAATCAAGTTTTGGAGGATAAAAGGAGTAAGATGCACTTATTTGTTGTTGCCATTTGTCAAAGCATGCACTTTGAAATATGGTTCGGGGGAAAGGGCATAAATAGAACATCAGATACGTAAGAGCTTAATGGTCCTCACACCAATCAACGAGAATGAACAGTCATTTAATGAGGTAGGTCTCACAGCAAGCAAGTATAGACAAACCTCCACATTCGTCATTTATGAATCAACGTATAATTATGCAAGACAAAATTGTGTTAGCTCTTATCTATTGGTGGGCATCTCAGTATGCTAGCATCTTTTTAAATGCTTTGTGCTACTCCCTCCGTCCCAAAATATATTTTATTTTAGACTAAACATACATTCATTAATTAACCTAAGTATTTATTATCATTTATTGGAATGTGGACGAAGAAAAAGTGGAATGGAAGGAATGGAAAACTATATTTTGGAACGGATGGTTTTTTTTTGGGGTGATGGTGGAGCATCTAGGGCCCTAGTTGTTTTAGTGATTAATGATAATATAAGATTATTGTGACTTACGTATGTTTTGAAGATTATACGATAAATTAAGTCATGATGTAGGAAATTGGGCTTCAACAAGTGAAAACACCCCGAAGGATGAAATATCTAAGGAATGATGCTAAAAAGGTCATGGTATACTAGTTCTAAGTGTCATGTTGGACACTTAGTTTAATAATAGGGTCTTTATATTCCTTTAGTCATACTATAAAGAGGGATTATGGATAAGTAACTTAACCTAGGCATGTCTAAATGTAGTGTGGTGGTTCACTTATACACAAAAACTAGTGCTAGGTAACTCTTGAGAGCACACAAAAATCTAGAGAGAAAGTCCAAATCAGAAAACATAGAGAAATGCACTTTGTGTGCACTGGACCATGGTACGGTGTGCGTCGGACCTTGTTCCCCGAGTGGCTTCTATTGCCCATCCATCAAAGAGGCAACAGACCCTGGTTCGATGCGTGTCGGGTCGTTTTGCTAGAGAGCTCGATTTTAGCTAAACAGTTGTGAAGCATGTAGGACCTAAGTGATGTTTTGGTAATTAATGACAACTATATGTGGACTAACGAATTATTGGAGAAATAAGAATACATGTTGGACCACGGGGAGAAGAGCTTTATTGAAAGTCTTGAAGACTTAAACTTTGGTTGTGGAATGGATGAAGACAAAGGTATTGTCGGGGACCATAATTAGGGGTACCCTCAAGGCTCCTAAATCTCAGCTGGTAACCCCCATCAGCACAAAGCTGCAAAGGCCTGATGGGTGCGATTAAGTCAAGGATCGGTCCATTCGAGGGACGCGATCACGCCTCGCCCGAGCCCAGCCTCGGGCAAGGGCAGCCGACCCCGGAGGATCTACGTATCGCCCGAGGACCCCTCCAGCAATGGACACACCTTCGGCTCGCCCGAGGCCCAGTCTTCACCAAGAAGCAACCTTGGCCAAAATCGCCACGCCAACCGACCAAATCGCAGGGGCATTTAATGCAAAGGTGGCCTGACACCTTTATCCTGACGCGCGCCCTCCAGTTGACAGAGCCGAAGTGACCGTAGTCACTTCGCCGCTCCACTGACCGGCCTGACAAGAGGACAGCGCCGCCTGCGCCGCTCTGACTGTTGTGCCACTCAACAGAGTGAGGCTGACAGCAGCCAAGTCCGGCCCTAGGCGCCATGGGAAACTCTGCTTCGCCCGACCCCAGGGCTCGGACTCCGGCTCAGCCCCGGAAGACGACGAACTCCGCTTCGCCCGACCCCAGGGCTCGGACTCGGGCTCAGCTCCGGAAGATGATGAACTCCGCTTCGCCTGACCCCAGGGCTCGGACTCGGGCTCAGCCCCGGAAGACGACGAACTCCGCTTCGCCCGACCCCAGGGCTCGGACTCGGGCTCAGCCCCGGAAGACGACGAACTCCGCTTCGCCCGACCCCAGGGCTCGGACTCGGGCTTAGCCCCGGAAGACGACGAACTCCGCTTCGCCCGACCCCAGGGCTCGGACTCAGCCCTGGCCTCAGCCGACGGTCTCCGCCTCGCCCGACCCAGGGGCTCGGACTCGACCTCGGTCTCGGAAGACAGACTCGACCTCGACCTCGGAGGAGCCTCCACCTCGCCCAACCCAGGGCTCGGACCGACCACGTCACAGGAGGCGCCATCATTACCCTACCCCAAGCTGACTCAGGCTACGTGGAACAAGACCGTCGTCCCATCTGGCTCGCTCCGCTATACTAGTAATGATGGTGCCCCACACGCTCTATGACGACGGCGGCTCTCAGCCCCCTTACAGAAGCAAGAGGACGTCAGCAAGGACTCGACAGCCCCGACAGCTGTCCTTCCGCCAGGCTCCGGCGCTCCTCCGACGGCCACAACATCACACGAACCGGGTGCCAAAACCTCTCCGGCTGCCATGATGGCATGTACTTAGGGCGCTAGCTCTCCTCCGCTAGACACGTTAGCACACTGCTACACCCCCATTGTACACCTGGATCTTTTCCTTACGCCTATAAAAGGAAGATTCAGGGCCCTCTTACGAGGGTTGGCCGCGCGGAGAAGGACGGGACGACGCTCGCGTGAGGCCGCTCCCTCCCTCCCGCGTGGACGCTTGTAACCCCCTACTGCAAGCGCACCCGACCAGGGCGCGGGACAAACACGAAGGCCGCGGGATTTCACCTCTCACGCCTGTCTCCCTCCGGCTTCTTCCCCCCTTCGCGCTCTGTCTCGCGCCGACCCATCTGGGCTGGGGCACGCGGCGATAATTTACTCGTCGGTCCAGGGACACCCCGGGTTCGAAACGCCGACAGTTGGCGCGCCAGGTAGGGGCCTGCTGCGTGTTGACGAACAGCTTCCCGTCAAGCTCCAGATGGGCAGTCTTCAGCAACCTTTCCAGCCCGGTATGGTGCTCCGTTTCAGGAGTCTTGAGTTCATGTCCCTCGACGGCAGCTACGACATGATACTCCTTCCCCCGCCGTGCGACAGCGACAATGGCGGCCGACAGCCCGCCCGCCGGCGGCGGAATCGACGACGCCTTCCCCGCGTAGTGGAAGAACAACATTCGAGCTCGCCCCGTCCCCTCCCCCGCCAACGGAGGAGGAGGCGGGGCAACCAAGGCCAAGCAGGAGGCGGCACCTCGTCGGCTGTCGAGCGAGTCGACGGCGCCGGCGCCCCAACAGGGGGCACGTCGGGCATCGACCTCGCGTCTGAGACGAAGACGAGCGTCGTCTCCCCGCAACACGCCAATCCCAAGCAAACGGACGACGCCAGCACGCTCGCGAAGGACTTGCTGGGCGTCACCCTCGTACCTGAGATGGCGGCGCAGTCTGCTCCGGACGTGACTTCGTCACCGCCCGTCGACCAAGAGGTACTGTCGGCGTTTCGAGACCGGGGGGTCCCTAAGCCGACGAGTGAGTGTGCCGCGTGCCCCAGCCCAGATGGGTCGAGCGCGTGGGCGAGCGCGAAGGGGGGAAGGCGAGGTGGCCGGAGACGGGCGTGAGAGAGGTGGAAATCCCGCGGCCTTCGTGTTCGTCCCGCGCCCAGGTCGGGTGCGCTTGCAGTAGGGGGTTACAAGCGTCCACGCGGGTGAGGGAAGCGAGCGGCCCCAAGAGAGCGCATGTCCCGTCCTCGCTCCCGCGCGGCCAACCTTCTCTAAGAAGGCCCTGGTCCTTCCTTTTATAGTCGTAAGGAGAGGATCCAGGTGTACAGTGGGGGTGTAGCAGAGTGCTACGTGTCTAGCGGAGGGAGAGCTAGTGCCCTAAGTACATGCCAATGTGGCAGCCGGAGAGATCTTGGCACCCTGCTGGTGTGATGTCGTGGCTGTCGGAGGAGCAACGGAGTTTGGCGGAGGGACAGCTGTCGGAGCGGTCGAGTCTTTGCTGACGTCCCCCTGCTTCCGTAAGGGAGCTGAGAGCCGCCGTCGTCACAGGGCACGCGGGGCGCCATCATTGCCTATCTGGCGGAGCTAGCCAGATGGGACACTGGTCTTGTTCTCTGCGGCCCGAGTCGGCTCGGGGTAGAGTGATGATGGCGCTCCCTGTTGACGTGGCGGGCCTGTGCCCTAGGTCGGGCGACGTGGGGGCTCCTCCGAAGCTGGGGTCGAGTCTGTCTTCCATTGCCGAGGCCGAGCCCGAGCCCCTGGGTCGGGCGAGGCGGAGGTCGTTCGGCAGAGGCCAGGGCGGAGTCCGAGCCCTGGGGTCGGGCGAAGCGGAGTTCGTCGTCTTCCGGGTCTTAGCCCGAGTCCGAGCCCTGGGTCGGGCGGAGCGGAGTTCGCCGTCTTCCGAGTCTTAGCCCGAGTCCGAGCCCTGGGGTCGGGCGGAGCGGAGTTCGCCGTCTTCCGGGTCTTAGCCCGAGTTCGAGCCCTGGGGTCGGGCGGAGCGGAGTTCGCCGTCTTCCGGGTCTTAGCCCGAGTCCGAGCCCTGGGGTCGGGCGGAGCGGAGTTCGCCGTCTTCCGGGTCTTAGCCCGAGTCCGAGCCCTGGGTCGGGCGGAGCGGAGTTCGCCGTCTTCCGGGTCTTAGCCCGAGTCCGAGCCCTGGGTCGGGCGGAGCGGAGTTTCCTATGGCGCCTTTGGCAGGGCCTGACTGCCTGTCAGTCTCACTCTGTCAAGTGGCACTGCAGTCGGAGTGGCGCAGGCGGCGCTGTCCTTTTGTCAGACCGGTCAGTGGTGCGGCGAAGTGACGGCGGTCACTTCGGCTCTGCCGGGGGGCGCGCGTCAGGATAAAGGTGTCAGGCCACCTTTGCGTTAAATGCTCCTGCGAATCGGTCGGTCGGTGCGGCGATTTAGTCAGGGTTGCTTCTTAGCGAAGGCAAGGCCTCGGGCGAGCCGGAGATGTGCCCGCCGTTAAAGGGGGGCCTCGGGCGAGACGGAAATCCCTCGGGGTCGGCTGCCCTTGTCCGAGGCTAGGCTCGGACGTGGCGTGATCGAGTCGCTCGTATGGACCGATCCCTGACTTAATCGCACCCATCAGGCCTCTGCAGCTTTATGCTGATGGGGGTTACCAGCTGAGAATTAGGCGTCTTGAGGGTACCCCTAATTATGGTCCCCGACAGTAGCCCCCGAGCCTCGAAGGGAGTGTTAGCACTCGCTTGGAGGCTTTCGTCGCACTTTTTTGCAAGGGGACCAGCCTTTCTCGGTTGCATTTTGTTCCGGTGGGTGCGCGCGAGCGCACCCGCCGGGTGTAGCCCCCGAGGCCTCGGAGGAGTGGTTTCACTCCTTCGAGGTCTTAATGCCTTGCGTAATGCTTCGGCTGGTCTGGTTGTTCCCTCATGCGAACTGGCCGTAGCCCGGGTGCACGGTCGGGGCCCAAGCTCTCGGGCTGGTATGTTGACGCTGTCAACGGTTCGGCCGGAGCCGGGTTTGCGAGAGCAGCCCCCGAGCCTCCGCACAGGGCGAGAGGGCGATCAGGGACAGACTCAGCTTTTTTACATACGCCCCTACGTCGCCTTTCCGCAAGGAGGAGGGGGGAGTGCGCCATGTTACCCTCGATGGGCACCGAACATGGTGTCTCCGATGAGCTGCAAGCGGGTAATCCGAGTGGACGTCCGTGCCCCGTTCGTTGGGGGTCGGCTAGGGGCCCAGAGGCATGCCCAAAAGTACCTGCGAGTGATCTGCCGGACCCGGTCCCCTGGCGACGGGGTCCGAGGGCTCGATGCCTCCCTCCGATGGGATTCCGTTACAAGATCGCTCCCGCTGGTCTCGGAAATGTCCTAGGGTACCTCGGGAGCGCAGCCTGAGCCTCGGTTATGTATCGAACGTACCCCTGGTCATCCCTCGCTCGGCGTCTGAGGCGACTGTGAACCCTTCGGGGGCCAGCCTTCGAACCCCTGATCAGTAATGGGCGCGGAGCCCGAGTAGCCTGAGGCGGCCGTGGAGCCCTTCAGGGGGCCGGCCTTCGAACCTCTGACCAGTAGTGGGTGTAGGGCCCACGCGATCTGAGGCGACTGTTGAACCCCTCGGAGGGCCAGCCTTCGAACCTCTGATCAGTAGGGGGGCTCGGAGCCCGGTTCCTTCACAGGGAAGGATCCTTTTCGGGGTATCCCCCTTTCCCGGTCCGTGTTGCAAGAGATAGAGAAAGAGGAAAAAAGGAAAAGGATACGAAATCGAACGACGTGGCGTACCTTTTTTGGCGTGGTTATTACGGCGAAGGCGAAGCGTCGCCCGCTTCTCCTGCCAGAAACGCCGCCTGTCCCGCCGCGGAGTTAATGCGACGGGGCGAGTGGTTGGCGGGGCGGCCGTTGTGCGTGCGCGAGCCGTTCGAGGGACGGATCACGGGTGCGCCGTCTTCACGCCGTGAGAGGAGGCTTTCTTGCTGCCCCTGGATGGGACGTGAGCCTGGCTGACGACGTGACCGCTGCTCCCGCCCGCCTGCCACCGTCATTACTGCCGGCCCACTTTCAGCTGCATTGACCGTCGCGCCAGGCTGGCGCCGCTGGGTCGTGCGCTGGGTCGCCTCGAGTCGCGGCATTGGTTCCGCAACCGAAGAGGCGCGACGGTGGCACAAGTGGCGGTGCAGTTGCCTGCATGCAGCATCCGGCGCGCCGGTTGCGCGACGCGTGGGCCTGGGCCTCCGTGCTGGCACGCTGGGAGTCGGAGAAGCGTGTCCACTTGGCACGGTTGCATGCCGCCTGCATGGCTATCCACTCCTTCCGCCCGTTGGTCTGGGCAAAAGTGGGGGGTCGCTTGTAACCGCTGGGCGGTTGTGTGCACCACGCGCGGCGCTTTGGCTTCTTCTGCTCTGAGCTGGTTTGCATGACATGCGGGACCCAGCCCCCGCGCCGCAGGGGAGGGCCTTGGAGCGTGTTGGAGAAGACTCAGCCCGTGGTGTTTGGGGGCGCACGTAGGGAGAGTTGCCTTTAAAAGGAGGGCGACCCCTTTCGGAAGGCAACCATGTCTTCTTCCTCCCTTATGTGTCGCGTCTTTCCACCTTCCAAGCCCCCGGATGGGGGGCATCCGCCGTCTTTTCGCCTCATCGTTGGAGGAACGCAACTCCGCGGGAGTTGGTACCTTTCAGCCATCGTTCGGCTTCAAGGATTTTCATCATGCAGCCCTGTCGCTCCCCCCCGGTGGTGGTCACCCAAGACGGTGACCGCCAGTTCCTGGGTGGGGAGAAGCAAGCCGGGCTGCGATCTTGGTCCCACCCTCAGCTTCAAGGATGTTCATCATCCTCGCTGGGGTGGGGCCCGGGCTGAGCCGGCGCTCTACCTCCCACGCGGGTTCGCGAGTCACCCCTTCCCGCGGCGTTCGGGGGAGAGGGCGCTCACTGGCCCTGCGGGCGGCCCGGACTTCGACAACGCGGGGCTGGTCAACGGCGGGCGTCGTCACCTCCAGCGTGTCGGGCCCGTTGGCTTGGCTCCCGGCGGCCCCTCCTGTCGGAGGGCGGCTGCCGCGCTGCGTGCACGGGAGGACCACCCAAGTTGCCGCGCGCTGCTAGGGCGGCGTTCGTGTTCTGGGGTGGTCCTGCCTTTGCACCGGGATGGCGCCTTCACGCGGAGGTCAGTGCCCCACTCGCCCGGGAGGATTTGAGTGGGGATCTGCCGGGGAGCCGGTGGGCCCTGCCGTCGGTGCCGAGGCGGAGGCGGCTCAAGAAGTCCCCGTCACCGACGGGGTCACCGCCACCATCCGCGCCTCTGGCCTCCGGCTATTCGCACTTGTCCTCGCCCCTCGAGCGTCGGTGTGGGTGATGGCAAGATTGCAGCAGCGCCCACCCTGAGGCCTGCGCTGCTGCAGCTCGACCATCCGGAGCGGGGGTCATTGTCGTCGTAGTCAGAGCGGGCGGCGGCGAGCCGCTCGTCGGTCTTCTGTTGCTCCGCAGGCCCACCCCCATGGAGTGGGGTTGTTCGTACCTGCGGAGGGGGAACCGGAGTTCCGTTTGTAATGGCACCTTGGATGCCAGTGTGTTTGTTCATCGTGGCTGTCGAGGCCTGAACATGTATGTAATTTCGGCACGGAGCCGTGTTTTTTCCTCATTTTCGAGCACTAAGTCTCGCCTGTTGATTATCTGAACCGCTTCACCAAGCATGAGTCGCCCCGTGTCAAGGTGACGAGTGAGGTATCCGTATCCCGGAGGCGTAGGAGTCCCTCGGCTCGATCGGCCTCGTTGTCTGGGGCTCCTCTAGCTTAGTTAAGGAGACCCCTTGGCCGCTCTTCGATGAGCCGAGGCCAGGGGTAGCGATATCAGCACGAACAGAGGCGGAGTTGGCTCGAAAACGGGAACCTGGTTGGCCAGAGCCTAGCCGGGTTGTCCGTCGGCGGGACCGACGCCGGAGTTGACCAGCCGAGGCCTCGGGTCGGGCTGGCGCCCTTGGAAGATGGTTGGCCGAGGCCCCTGAGGCAATCGGCCGAGCCGCCTGCTCGGGCCGGATTCCCGGAGAAGTCCCTGGACCGCGTCGTTGTCCGAGGCTGGGTCGGTCCTCGCTGGAGGTGTCGTCGATGCTGAGGGTGTTACAGCCCCCCTCCAGCGTGAAGACCCGAGCCTGCAGGATCAGATTGTCTTGTAGCGTGTGCCCTCTGCGGCCGCTGAGGCCAGAAAACACACCCTCGCTGCGCTGTAAAGCTGCGTCTCCTTTCCTCTTATTTCGAGCATCTGGACTTTTTGTCGGTATTAGGGATATTTGTGCGAGCGAGAGTTGCTTCTCGCGGAAGGTGATGAGTGAGGTATCCGTATCCCGGAGGTGTGGGAATCCCTCGGCTCGGTCGGCCTTGCCGCTTACGCGTACTTTCACCCGTCCATGAGGCCCTGTCACCGATTCGGTCGAGAAGGCTTGAAGGACCGCTTCGGCAGAAGAGCTTCCGAACGTAAAGACTTGTTCGGTCCACGGAATCACTTTATCCGAACGCGAGTTACTTATCGCAGAAGGTGATGAGTGAGGTATCCGTATCCCGGAGGCGTAGGAGTCCCTCGGCTCGGTCAGCCTTGGCTGCTTACGTGTACTCCGTCGTTTCCAGGATCCGCTTTTCGAAGTAGTCAAAAAGCACGAAAGATATTCTGCAAAAAAGAGGTCTCTTTTCGAGGAAAATTTCGACGCAGAGGGGGTCTCCCCCCTTTTAGCCCCCGAGGGAGGATCGGGCTTTGCCGAGGCGAGGCCGACCCTTCCTTGATGACTAAACTTTTGCGTGGGTGCGAGGTATATGAACAACTTGAAAACATCTTAAGGGTAGAAGCGACGTAGCTGTTTGATGTTCCAAGCGTTGCCGTAGACCTCGCCTTGATTGTTGGCCAGCTTGTATGTTCCGGGCTTCAGAACTTTGGCGATGACGAATGGCCCCTCCCAGGGGGGCGTGAGCTTGTGCCTCCCTCGGGCGTCTTGCCGCAGCCGAAGCACCAGGTCGCCCACCTGGAGGTCTCGGGACCGGACCCCTCGGGCGTGGTAGCGTCGCAGGGACTGCTGCTACCGCGCCGAGTGTAGTAAGGCCTTGTCCCGAGCCTCTTCCAGCTGGTCCAGTGAGTCTTCTCGGCTAGCTTGGTTGCTTTGATCGTTGTAGGCCCTCGTCCTTGGGGAGCCGTATTCCAGGTCAGTGGGCAAGATGGCCTCGGCCCCGTAGACCAGGAAGAACGGCGTGAAACCCGTGGCTCGGCTTGGCGTTGTCCTCAGGCTCCAGATCACCGAGGGGAGTTCCTTCATCCATCGCTTGCCGAACTTGTTGAGGTCGTTGTAAATCCGGGGCTTGAGCCCTTGTAGAATCATGCCGTTGGCACGCTCTACTTGCCCATTCGACATGGGATGAGCCACGGCGGCCCAGTCCACCCGGATGTGGTGATTCTTGCAAAAATCCAAGAATTTTTTGCCGGTGAACTGGGTACCGTTGTCAGTGATGATGGAGTTTGGGACCCCGAAGCGATGGATGATGTTGGTGAAGAACGCCACCGCCTGCTCGGACCTGATGCTGTTCAGGGGTCGGACCTCGATCCACTTGGAGAATTTGTCGATGGCGACCAGCAGGTGCGTGTAGCCCCCGGGCGCCTTCTGCAAGGGACCGACGAGGTCCAGACCCCATACAGCAAAGGGCCAGGTGATGGGTATCGTCTGCAGAGCCTGAGCGGGCAGGTGGGTCTGCTTCGCATAGAATTGGCACCCTTCACAGGTGCGGACAATTCTAGTGGCGTCAGCCACCGCCGTTGGCCAGTAGAAGCCTTGCCGGAAAGCATTTCCGACAAGGGCTCGAGGCGCTGCATGATGGCCGCAAGCCCCCGAGTGTATTTCTTGCAGGAGTTCCTGGCCTTCGGCGATGGAGATGCATCGCTGGAGGATGCCTGAGGGGCTGCGGTGGTAGAGCTCCTCCTCATCGCCCAACAAGACGAACGACTTGGCGCATCGCGCCACCCGCCGAGCCTCGGCTTGGTCGAGGGGTAGCTCTCCTTGGCGGAGATATTGCAGGTACGGGGCCTGCCAATTTCGATCGGGTGTGGCCCCACTCTGCTCCTCCTCGACGTCCAGTGCCTCGCCCTCGGGGGCCGAGGGTACCTCGGGCTGAACCGAGGACGCCTCGGGCTGTGCCGAGGGTGCCTCGGGCTCGGGTGTGTCGTCGATCTTGACGGAGGGTTGATGCAGATCCTGGGAGAAGACGTCCGGGGGAACCGTTGTTCGCCCCGAGGCTATTTTAGCCAGCTCGTCCGCAGTCTTGTTGTAGCGCCGAGCGATGTAGTTAAGCTCGAGCCCGTAGAACTTGTCTTCCAGGCGCCGAACCTCATCGCAGTAGGCCTCCATCTTCGGGTCGCGGCAGTGGGAGTTCTTCATGACTTGGTCGATGACGAGCTGCGAGTCACCGCGGGCGTCGAGGCGTCTGACCCCTAGCTCGATGGCGATCCGCAACCCGTTGACCAGAGCCTCGTACTCAGCCACATTGTTGGACGCCAGGAAATGGAGGCGTAGCACGTAGCGTAGGTGCTTCCCGAGGGGCGAGATGAAGAGCAGGCCCGCGCCGGCTCCCGTGTTCATCAGCGACCCGTCGAAAAACATGGTCCAGAGCTCCGGTTGGATCGGAGCCGTCGGCAGCTGGGTGTCGACCCATTCGGCTACGAAGTCCGCCAACACCTGGGACTTGATGGCCTTCCGAGGGGCGAACGAGATCGTTTCGCCCATGATTTCCACCGCCCACTTTGCGATCCTGCCCGAGGCCTCTCGGCACTAGATGATCTCCCCCAGGGGGAAGGATGACACCATAGTTACCAGATGAGACTCGAAGTAATGTCGCAACTTTCGCCTCGTCAGGATTACTGCATACAGCAGCTTCTGAACTTGTGGGTAGCGGATCTTGGTCTCAGACAATACCTCGCTGACGAAGTAGACTGGCCTCTGAACGGGCAATGCATGCCCTTCCTCTTGCCTCTCGACCACAATCGCGGCGCTAACCACCTGAGTGGTCGCGGCGACGTAGACCAAGAGGGCTTCACCATCAACTGGGGGCACCAAGATAGGCGCCTTTGTAAGGAGCGCCTTCAGGTTCCCGAGAGCTTCCTCGGCCTCAGGGGTCCAAGCGAAACACTCGGCCTTCCTTAAGAGGCGGTACAGAGGCAGACCTCTTTCGCCGAGGCGTGAGATGAAGCAGCTCAGGGCCGCGAGACATCCCATGACCCTCTGTACGCCTTTTAAGTCCTTGATGGGCCCCATGCTGGTGATGGCTGCGATCTTCTCCGGGTTGGCTTCGATGCCTCGCTCGGAGACGATGAACCCCAGGAGCATGCCCCGGGGCACCC
This sequence comes from Zea mays, assembly GCF_902167145.1. NCBI lineage: Eukaryota > Viridiplantae > Streptophyta > Magnoliopsida > Poales > Poaceae > Zea > Zea mays. The sequence continues at coordinate 175,561,044 of NC_050101.1, read as the reverse complement.
CGAAGACACACTTCTCGGGATTGAGCTTGACTCCTTTCGCCTTGAGACATCAGAATGTCACTTCAAGGTCGGAGAGGAGGTCGGAAGCCTTCCTTGTCTTGACTACGATGTCATCGACGTAGGCCTCGACTGTGCGACCGATGTGTTCGCCGAACACATGGTTCATGCACCGCTGGTACGTCGCGCCCGCATTCCTCAAACCGAACGGCATGGTGACGTAGCAGTACATGCCGAAGGGCGTGATGAAAGAAGTCGCGAGCTGGTCGGACTCTTTCATCCGGATTTGGTGATACCCTGAGTAGGCATCGAGGAAGGACAGGGTTTCGCACCCAGCAGTGGAATCCACGATTTGATCGATGCGAGGTAGAGGGTAGGGAACCTTCGGACATGCTTTGTTGAGACCAGTGTAGTCTACGCACATCCGCCATTTCCCCCCTTTCTTCCTCACAAGCACAAGGTTGGCAAGCCATTCGGGATGGAATACCTCTTTGATGAACCCTGCTGCCATTAGCTTGTGGATCTCCTCGCCTATCACTCTGCGCTTCTCCTCGTCGAATCGGCGCAGAGGCTGCCTGACGGGTCGGGCTCCGGCCCGAATATCCAGCGAGTGCTCGGCGACATCCCTCGGTATGCCGGGCATGTCCGAGGGACTCCACGCAAAGACGTCGGCGTTTGCGCGGAGAAAGTCGACGAGCACTACTTCCTATTTGGGGTCGAGCCCGGAACCGATCCGGATCTGCTTGGAGGTGTCGCCACTGGGGTCGAGAGGGACGGTCTTAACCGTCTCCGCTGGCTCGAAGTTGCCGGCATGTCGCTTCACGTCTGGCACCTCTTTGGAGAGGTTTTCCAGGTCGGCGATGAGGGCCTCGGATTCGGCGAGGGCCTCGGCGTACTCCACGCACTCCACGTCGCATTCGAACGCGTGTTTGTACGTGGGGCCGACGGTGATGACCCCGTTGGGGCCCGACATCTTGAGCTTCAGGTAGGTGTAGTTGGGGACGGCCATGAACTTCGCGTAGCATGGCCTTCCCAGTACCGCGTGGTAGGTTCCTCGGAACCCGACCACCTCGAACGTCAAGGTCTCCCTTCGGAAGTTGGAGGGCGTTCCGAAGCAGACGGGAAGGTCGAGTCGTCCGAGGGGCTGGACGCGCTTCCCAGGGATGATCCCGTGGAAGGGCGCAGCGCCTGCTCGGACGGAGGACAGATCGACGCGCAGGAGCCTGAGGGTCTCGGCGTAGATGATGTTGAGGCAGCTGCCCCCGTCCATCAGGACCTTGATGAGCCTGACGTCGCCGATGATGGGGTCGACGACGAGCGGGTATTTCCCCGGGCTCGGCACGTGGTCGGGGTGGTCAGCTCGGTCGAAGGTGATGGGCTTGTCGGACCAGTCTAGGTAGACTGGCGCCGCCACCTTCACCGAGTAGACCTCTCGGCGCTCTTGCTTGCGATGCCGAGCCGAGGCATTCGCCGCATGCCCACCGTAGATCATGAAGCAGTCGCGGACCTCGGGGTACTTTCCTCCTTGGTGATCTTCCTTCTTGTCGTCTTCGCGGGCCCTGCCACCCTCCGCGGGTGGCCCGGCCCTGTGGAAGTGGCGCCGAAGCATGACGCACTCCTCGAGGGTGTGCTTGACGGGCCCCTGATGATAGGGGCACGGCTCCTTGAGCATCTTGTCGAAGAGGTTAGCACCTCCGGGGGGCTTCCGAGGGTTCTTGTACTCGGCGGCGGCGACAAGGTCCGCGTCGGCGGCGTCGCGTTTCGATTGCGACTTCTTCTTGCCTTTCTTCTTGGCGCCACGCGGAGTAGATGCCTCGGGAGCCTCTTCCGATGGGCGGCCCCGGGGCTGCTTGTCCTCTCGGAAGATAGCCTCGACCGCCTCCTGGCCAGAGGCGAACTTGGTGGCGATGTCCATCAGCTCGCTCGCCCTGGTGGGGGTCTTGCGACCCAACTTACTCACCAGGTCACGGCAGGTGGTGCCGGCAAGGAACGCGCCGATGACATCCGAGTCGGTGATGTTGGGCAGCTCGGTGCGCTGCTTCGAGAATCGCCGGATGTAGTCCCGGAGTGACTCTCCCGGCTATTGCCGGCAGCTCCGGAGGTCCCAGGAATTCCCGGGGCGCACGTACGTGCCCTGGAAATTGCCGGCGAAGGCTTGGACCAAATCATCCCAGTTGGAGATCTGCCCCGGAGGCAGGTGCTCCAACCAGGCGCGAGCGGTGTCGGAGAGGAACAGGGGGAGGTTACAGATGATGAGGTTGTCGTCGTCCGTTCCACCCAGCTGGCAGGCCAGGCGGTAGTCCGCGAGCCACAGTTCCGGTCTCGTTTCCCCCGAGTACTTTGTGATAGTAGTCGGGGGTCGGAACCGGGTCGGGAACGGCGCCCGTCGGATGGCCCGACTGAAGGCCTGCGGACCGGGTGGTTCGGGCGAGGGACTCCGATCCTCCCCGCTGTCGTAGCGTCCCCCACGCCTGGGGCGGTAGCCTCGGCGCACCCTTTCGTCGAGGTGGGCCCGACGGTCGCGACGATGGTGCTCGTTGCCGAGGTGGCCCAGGGCCGCAGGCGCGGTGTTGCGCATGCGCCCGGTGTAGACCGAGGCTTCCCGCATGAATCGGGAAGTCGCGGCGTGAGGTTCCGAGGGGTATCCCTGCCTTCGGGAGGCAGAGCTCTTGGCCCGTCGAGCCGCAGCGCCTTCCAGGAGATTCTTGAGCTCTCCCTGGATTCGCCGACCCTCGGTGGTTGATGGCTCCGGCATCGCGCGAAGGAGCATCGCTGCGGCTGCCAGGTTCTGACCGACCCCGCTGGATGCGGGCGGCGGCCTGACCCTGACGTCGTTGGCGGCGCGGTGCTGGAAACCTTGGGGCAGGTGACGTATTTCTCCGGCCGGGGGTTGGCCCGCCCATACCTGCCCGACGTCCCGACGGATCGGCTCAAGCGCTCCTGCTCCCTCGTCGAGCCTGGCCTGCGCCCCGCGGACTTGCTCGAGCTGTGGGTCGTGACCCCCCGCCGGAACGGGGACCACAGCTAGCTCCCGCGGGATGTCGACGCGAGGCACCGGCCTAGGAAGATCACCGTCCTCCGGCATGCCGAGATGGTTGCCTTCGGAGGGATCCCCTAGCTCGACGTGGAAACATTCGCGGCTTGGGCCGCAGTCCTCGTCGTCAAGGCTGCGGCTACCGTCGGAACAGTCGGAGAGGCAGTAGTCACACGCGGTCATAAAGTCCCGCATGGCACTGGGGTTGCCAAGTCCGGAGAAATCCCAACAGATGCTGGGATCGTCATCTTCCTCGGACCCAGAGGGCCCGTAGGTCGAGATGTCCGTCAATCGGTCCCAAGGCGACCGCATACGAAACCCCAGAGGGGTTGCACTCGCCTCAACGAGAGCGCCCGCCAAAGCAAGGTCGCTAGGCGGGTTGAGGCCGAGTCGAAATGACGTAAGATGGGAATCAGTCAGTACCTTTTGGTCGACGAGGAGCGACATAGTCACGTCGGGGACTGGAGGCACCGTCGTCTCAGGTACGAGGGCGACGTCCTGCAAGCTTTCCGCGAGCGCGCTGGCGTCGTCTTCTTGCTCGGTATCGGTGTGTCGCGGGGGGACGGCGCTTGCCTTCGTCTCGAACGCGAGGTCGACGCCCGGCGTGCCTTCCGTTGGGGCGTCGGGGACGTCGATTCGCTCGACGGTCGATGAAGCGCGGCCTCCCGCTTGGCCTTGGTTGCCCCGCGTCCTCCTCCGTTGGCGGGGGAGAGGACGGGGCGAGCTCGAATGTTGTTCTTCCACCACGCGGGGAAGATGTCGTCGGTTCCGCCACCGGCGGGCGGGTTGTCGGCCGCCATTGTCGTTGTCGCGCGGCGGTGGAAGGAGTACCATGTCGTAGCTGCCGTCGAAGGACATGAACTCAAGACTCCCGAAACGGAGCACCATCCCGGGCCGGAGAGGTTGCTGGAGACTGCCCATCTGGAGCTTGACGGGAAGCTGTTCGTCAACACGCAGCAGGCCCCTACCTGGTGGAGTCCGAGCCCTGGGGTCGGGCGAAGCGGAGTTCGTCGTCTTCCGGGTCTTAGCCCGAGTCCGAGCCCTGGGTCGGGCGGAGCGGAGTTCGCCGTCTTCCGGGTCTTAGCCCGAGTCCGAGCCCTGGGGTCGGGCGGAGCGGAGTTCGCCGTCTTCCGGGTCTTAGCCCGAGTTCGAGCCCTGGGGTCGGGCGGAGCGGAGTTCGCCGTCTTCCGGGTCTTAGCCCGAGTCCGAGCCCTGGGGTCGGGCGGAGTGGAGTTCGCCGTCTTCCGGGTCTTAGCCCGAGTCCGAGCCCTGGGTCGGGCGGAGCGGAGTTCGCCGTCTTCCGGGTCTTAGCCCGAGTCCGAGCCCTGGGTCGGGCGGAGCGGAGTTTCCTATGGCGCCTTTGGCAGGGCCTGACTGCCTGTCAGTCTCACTCTGTCAAGTGGCACTGCAGTCGGAGTGGCGCAGGCGGCGCTGTCCTTCTGTCAGACCGGTCAGTGGTGCGGCGAAGTGACGGCGGTCACTTCGGCTCTGCCGGGGGGCGCGCGTCAGGATAAAGGTGTCAGGCCACCTTTGCGTTAAATGCTCCTGCGACTCGGTCGATCGGTGCGGCGATTTAGTCAGGGTTGCTTCTTAGCGAAGGCAAGGCCTCGGGCGAGCCGGAGATGTGCCCGCCGTTAAAGGGGGGCCTCGGGCGAGACGGAAATCCCTCGGGGTCGGCTGCCCTTGTCCGAGGCTAGGCTCGGACGTGGCGTGATCGAGTCGCTCGTATGGACCGATCCCTGACTTAATCGCACCCATCAGGCCTCTGCAGCTTTATGCTGATGGGGGTTACCAGCTGAGAATTAGGCGTCTTGAGGGTACCCCTAATTATGGTCCCCGACAGGTACCAACCGATTTCCATCTCACGCCTTTTGGATTCAGCCTCGACCCACCAAGCGACTTCGCTTTGGTGGACGCTCTCGTAGAGGCGAGTCCAAACCCTCTGGGGTATCGTATGCGGTCACCCTGGGACTGGCTGACGGCCATCTCGACCTACGGGCCCTCGGGGTCCGAGGAAGATGATGAGACCGACTTTTGTTGGGATTTCTCCGGACTTGGTAACCCCGGTGCCATGCGAGACTTTATGACCGCGTGCGACTACTGCCTTTCCTACTGTTCCGACGGTAGCCGCAGCCTCGGCGACGAGGACTGCGGCCCAAGTCGTGAATGTTTCCACGTCTATCTAGGGGGTCCCAATGAAGGCAACCATCTTGGTATGCCAGAGAACGGAGATCTCCCTAGGCCTATGCCTCGCGTTGACATCCTTCGGGAGCTAGCTGCGGTCCCCGTCCCGGCGGGGGGTCATGACCCACAGCTCGAGCAAATCCACGAGATGCAGGCCAGGCTCGACGAGGGAGCAGGAACACTTGAGCCGATCCGCCGGGACATCGGGCAGGAATGGGCGGGCCAACCTCCGGCCGGAGAAGTGCGTCATCTACCCCAGGGTATCCAGCACCGCATCGCCGACGGTGTCAGGGTAAGGCCGCCACCCACTTCCAGTGGAGTCGGCCAGAACCTGGCTGCAGCGGCAATGCTTCTCCTCGCGATGCCGGAGCCATCAACCACCGAGGGGCGGCGTATCCAGGGAGAGCTCAAGAATCTCCTGGAGGACGCCGCGGTCCGACGGGCCGAAAGCTCCGCCTCCCGAAGGTAGGGGTACCCCTCGGAACATCGCGCTGCGACTTCCCGATTCATGCGGGAAGCCTTGGTCCACACCGGGCGCACGCGCAACACAGCGCCTGCGGCCCCGAGTCGCCTCGGCAACGAGCACCATCGCCGCAACCGTCGGGCCTGCTCTGGACCATGTTCTTCGACGCAACCGTCGGCTCTGATCCAACCGGAACTCTGGACCATGTTCTTCGACGGGTCGCTGATGAAGACAGGAGCAGGCGCAGGCCTGCTCTTCATCTCGCCCCTCGGGAAGCACCTATGCTATGTGCTACGCCTCCACTTCCCGGCGTCCAACAATGTGGCTGAGTACGAGGCTCTGGTCAACGGGTTGCGCATCGCCATCGAGCTAGGGGTCCGACGCCTCGACGCTCGTGGTGACTCGCAGCTCGTCATCGACCAAGTCATGAAGAACTCCCACTGCCGCGACCCGAAGATGGAAGCATACTGCGATGAGGTTCGGCGCCTGGAAGACAAGTTCTACGGGCTCGAGCTCAACCACATCGCCCGACGCTACAACGAGACTGCGGACGAGCTGGCTAAAATAGCCTCGGGGCGAACAGCGGTTCCCCCGAACGTCTTCTCCCGAGACCTGCACCAACCCTCCGTCAAGACCGACGACACGCCCGAGCCCGAGAAGGCCTCGGCCCAGCCCGAGGCACCCTCGGCTCAGTCCGGGGTACCCTCGGCTCGGCCCGAGGCACCCTCAGCTCGGCCCGAGGCACCCTCGGCCTCCGAGGGTGAGGCACTGCGCATCGAGGAGGAGCGGAGCGGGGTCACGCCTGATCGAAACTGGCAGACCCCGTACCTGCAATATCTCCGCCGAGGAGAGCTACCCCTCGACCAAGCCGAAGCTCGGCGGTTGGCGCGGCGTGCCAAGTCGTTTGTCTTGCTGGGAGACGAGAAGGAGCTCTACCACCGCAGCCCCTCAGGCATCCTCCAGCGATGCATTTCCATCGCCGAAGGCCAAGAGCTCCTACAAGAGATACACTCGGGGGCTTGCGGCCATCACGCAGCACCTCGAGCCCTTGTTGGAAACGCCTTCCGACAAGGTTTCTACTAGCCGACGGCGGTGGCCGACGCACTAGAATTGTCCGTGCCTGCGAAGGGTGTCAGTTCTACGCAAGGCAGACCCACCTGCCCGCTCAGGCCCTGCAGACCATACCCATCACCTGGCCGTTTGTTGTGTGGGGTCTGGACCTAGTCGGCCCCTTGCAGAAGGCACCCGGGGGCTACACGCACCTGTTGGTCGCCATCGACAAATTCTCCAAGTGGATCGAGGTCCGACCCCTAAACAGCATCAGGTCCGAACAGGCGGTGGCGTTCTTCACCAACATCATCCACCGCTTTGGGGTCCCGAACTCCGTCATCACCGACAATGGCACCCAGTTCACCGGCAGAAAGTTCCTGGACTTCTGCGAGGATCACCACATCCGGTTGGACTGGGCCGCCGTGGCTCACCCCATGACGAATGGGCAGGTAGAACGTGCCAACGGCATGATTCTGCAAGGACTCAAGCCTCGGATCTACAACGACCTCAACAAGTTTGGCAAGCGATGGATGAAGGAACTCCCCTCAGTGGTCTGGAGTCTGAGGACAATGCCGAGCCGAGCCACGGGCTTCACACCGTTCTTTCTAGTCTATGGGGCCGAGGCCGTCTTGCCCAAAGACTTAGAATACGGTTCCCCGAGGACGAGGGCCTACGCCGACCAAAGCAATCAAGCTAATCGAGAGGACTCACTGGACCAGCTGGAAGAGGCTCAGGACATGGCCTTACTACACTCGACGCGGTACCAGCAGTCCCTGCGACGCTACCACGCCCGAGGGGTTCGGTCCTGAGACCTCCAGGTGGGTGACCTGGTGCTTCGGCTGCGACAAGACGCCCGAGGGCGGCACAAGCTCACGCCTCCCTGGGAAGGGTCGTTTGTCGTCGCCAAGGTTCTGAAGCCCGGAACGTACAAGCTGGCCAACAATCAAGGCGAGGTCTACAGCAACGCTTGGAACATCCAACAGCTACGTCGCTTCTACCCTTAAGATGCTTTCAAGTTGTTCGTATACCTCGTTCCCACGCAAAGTTTAGTCATCAAGGAAGGGTCAGCCTTGCCTCGGCAAAGCCCGACCCTCCCTCGGGGGCTAAAAGGGGGGAACCCCCTCTGCGTCAAAATTTTCCTCGGAAAAAGATCTTTTCTGCCAGAGTGTCTTTCGTGCTTTCCGACTATTTCGAAAGTGGATCCTGAAAACGACGGAGTACACGTAAGCAGCCAAGGCTGACCGAGCCGAGGGACTCCTACGCCTTCGGGATACGGATACCTCACTCATCACCTTCTGCGATAAGTAACTCGCGCTCGGATAGGTGATTCCGCGGACCGAACAAGTCTTCACGCTCAAAAGCTCCTCTGCCAAAACGATTCTTCGGGCCTTCTCGACTGCGTCGGTGACAGAACCCTATGGACGAGTAAGAGTGCGCGTAAGCGGCAAGGCCGACCGAGCCGAGGGATTCCTACGCCTCCGGGATACGGATACCTCACTCATCACCTTCCGTGAAAAGTAACTCTCGCTCGCACAAACAATTCTGTTACCGACAAACAAGTCCAGATACTCGAAACAAGGGGAAAAGAAACGCAGCTTTACAACACGACGATGGTGTGTTTGGGCCTCGACGGCCGCAGAAAACACACACTACAAGATAATCCGATCCTGCAGGTTCGGATCTTGACAATTGAAGGGAGCAGCAGCACACTCAGCGTCAACTACACCTTCGGCGAGGTCCGACCTAGCCTCGGACGGCGACGCGGTCGGAGGATCTCCACCCCGAAGGACGACATCAGCACCACGCCCGGGCCATCGCCGCCAGGGTCTTCTCCAGGAATCCGGCTCGAGCAGACGGCTCGGCCGGTCACCTCAAAGCCTCAACCAGCTGTCCCCCGAGGACATCGGCTCGGTTTGTGGCCTCGGCAATTCAATTCCGGCGTCGGTCCCGCCAGTGGACGACCCAGCCAGGCTCTGGCCGACCAAGTCTTCTTTTCGAGCCAACTCTGCCTCTGTCCGTGCTCACACCACTACCTTCGGCTTCGGCTCATCGAAGAGCAGCCGAGGGTTCATTTGACTAAGCAAGAGAAGCCTCGGACAGCAAGGCCGACCGAGCCGAGGGACTCCTACGCCTCCGGGATATGGATACCTCACTCGTCACCTTTGCACGAGGCAACTCACGCTTGGTGAAGTGGTTCAGATAGCCGACAGGCGAGTCTTAGTGCTCGAAATGAGGAAAAAACACGGCTCCGCGCCAAAAATACATACATGTTCAGGCCCCGACAGCCGCAATGAACAAGACACCGGCACTCAAGATGCCATTACAAGCGGAACCCTGGTTCCGTCTCCGTAGGTACGAACAACCCCACACGATTGGGGGGGGCCTGCGGAGCAACAGAAGGCCGACGGGCGGCTCGCCGACGCCCGCTCCAGCAGCGGCGACGACGACGACTTCTGCTCTGGGGGGCCGAACAGCAGCAGCGATGACCTCAGGGCGGATGCTGCTGCCATAAGGCCCTCTCCCATGCCCTCTCTCGAGAGGCAAGGACGGGCAGAAGGCCGTAGAGTTGGAGGTCAGTCCGTGGGCGGCGCCGGCTATCTCGTCGGTGGAGAAACCTCTTCCGGCTGCCGTGGCGGAAGGCGGCGCCGGAAGCGGCTCCGAAGCCACTCGGGTCGGAGAGCCGGGCACGCGGCAGCTGCCAGCGCCACGAACGGCGAACGCCCCTCCCCCCGATCACTGAGGGAAGGAGCGGGCTGCCGCCCGCGCAGGGACCGACCCCAACTCGGCGCACTCCCCTCCCCAGCACTGATGATGAAAATCCTTGAAGCTGGGGGAGGGGCAGAGGCCGCAGCCCAGTTTGCTTTTCCCCGCAATCGAACTGGAGGTCACCGTCTTGGGTGACCACCGGCGAGGGGATGCGGCCGGGCTGCATGATGAAAATCCTTGAAGCCGAACGATGGCTGAAAGGTACCAACTTCCACGAAGTTGCGTTCCTCCAACGACAAGGCGGAAGGATTGCGGGAGTTCCCCATCCGGGGGCTCGGAAGGTGGAAAGGCACGATGCATAAGGGAGCGCGAAGACATGGTCGCCTTTCAAGGGGGTCACCCTCCTTTTAAAGGCAACTCTCCCTACTTGCGTCCCCAGCCGTCGCGGGCTGAGTCTTCTCCAACACGCTCCAAGGTCCTCCCCCTATGGCGCGGGGGCTGGGTCCCACGCGTCATGCGAGCTGGCCCAGGGCAGAAGAAGCCAAACCGCCGCACGCGGTGCATGCAACTGCCCAGCGGTTACAAGCATTCCTCCACTTTCGCCCAGACCAGCGGGTGAAAGGGCGGACAACCATGCAGTCGGCAGGCAACCGCGCCAGGTGGGCGCATCGACTCCAACGCGCCCAGCATGGAGCCTAGGCCCACACGTCATGCAACCGACGTGCCGGTTGCTACGTGCGAGCAACTGCACCGCCACTCGCACCACTATCGCGCCTCCTCGACTGCGGAACCAGTACCGTGACTCGAGGCAACCCTGCGCGTGACACGACAGTGCCAGCCAGGTGCATCGATCACGGGCCAGTCGGCCGCGGGAGAAGGCGCGACGGTCGATGCGGCCAAAAATGGGCCGGCAGTAATGGCGGTGGCAGGCGGGCAGAAGCAGCGGTCACGTCGTCAGCCAAGCTCACGTCACCTCGTGGGACAGCGAGAGAACCCTCTCTCACGGCGTGAAGACGACGCACCTGTGTTCCGTTCCTCGAACGGCTCGTGCACGCGCAACAGCTGCCCCGCGAACCACCCGCCCCGTCGCATTAACTCCGCGGCGGGACAGGCGGCGCCTATGGCAGGAGAAGCGAGCGATGCTTCACCTTCGCCATAATGACCGCGTCAAAAAAGGTACGCCACGTCATTCGATTTCGTATCCTTTTCCTCTTTCTCTCTCTTACAACAGGGACCGGGAAAGGGGGATACCCCAAAAGGGATCCTTCTCCGTGAAGGAAACAGGCCCCGAGCCTCCCTACTGATCAGAGGTTCAAAGGCTGGCCCCTCGGAGGGGTTTAACAACCGCCTCAGAGCGCTTGGGCTGCATGCCCACTACTGGTCAGAGGTTCGAAGGCCGGCCCCTCGGAAGGGTTCAACGGCCGCCTCAGGCCACTCGGGCTCCGCGCCCACTACCGATCAAGGGTTCGTAGGCTGGCCCTCAAAGGGTTCACAGCCGCCTCAGACACAGAGCGAGGGATGACCCTGGGTACGTTCGATACATAACCAAGGCTCGGGCTACGCTCCCGAGGTACCCTAGGACATTTCCGAGACCAGCGGGAACGATCTTGTAACGGAATCCCATCAGAGGGAGGCATCGAGCCCTCGGACCCCGTCAAAAGGGGACCGAGTCCGGCAGATCACCCACAGGTACTTTTGGAGCGCGCCTCTGGGCCTCTAGCGGACCCCTAACAAATGGGGCACGGGCATCCACTCGGATTACCCGTCAGCAGCTCGCTGGAGACACCATGTTCGGCGCCCTCCAAGGGCAACGTGGCGCTTTCCCCCCTCCTCCTTGCGGAAAGGCGACGCAGGGGCGTATGTAAAAAAGTCGAGTCTATCCTTGACCGTCCTCTCACCCTGTGCAGAGGCTTGGGGGCTGCTCTCGCAAACCCGGCTCCGGCCAAACCGTTGACAGCGTCAACATACCACCCCGAGAACTTGGGACCCGACCGTGCACCCGAGCTACGGCCAACTCGCATGAGGGAACAACCAGACCAGCCGAAGCATTGCGCGAGGCATTAAGACCTCGGAGGAGTCAAACCACTCCTCCGAGGCCTCGGGGGCTACACCCGGCGGGTGCGCTCGCGCGCACCCACCGGAACAAAACGCAACCGAGAAAGGCTGGTCCCCTTGCAAAAAAGTGCGACAAAAGCCTCCAAGCGAGTATTAACACTCCCTTCGAGGCTCGGGGGCTACTGTCGGGGACCATAATTAGGGGTACCCTCAAGGCTCCTAAATCTCAGCTGGTAACCCCCATCAGCACAAAGCTGCAAAGGCCTGATGGGTGCGATTAAGTCAAGGATCGGTCCATTCGAGGGACGCGATCACGCCTCGCCTGAGCCCAGCCTCGGGCAAGGGCAGCCGACCCAGGAGGATCTACGTCTCGCCCGAGGACCCCCTCCAGCAACGGACACACCTTCGGCTCGCCCGAGGCCCAGTCTTCACCAAGAAGCAACCTTGGCCAAAATCGCCACGCCAACCGACCAAATCGCAGGGGCATTTAATGCAAAGGTGGCCTGACACCTTTATCCTGACGCGCGCCCTCCAGTTGACAGAGCCGAAGTGACCGTAGTCACTTCGCCGCTCCACTGACCGGCCTGACAAGAGGACAGCGCCGCCTGCGCCGCTCTGACTGTTGTGCCACTCGACAGAGTGAGGCTGACAGCAGCCAAGTCCGGCCCTAGGCGCCATGGGAAACTCCGCTTCACCCGACCCTAGGGCTCGGACTCGGGCTCAGCCCCGGAAGACGACAAACTCCGCTTCGCCCGACCCCAGGGCTCGGACTCGGGCTCAGCCCCGGAAGACGACGAACTCCGCTTCGCTCGACCCCAGGGCTCGGACTCGGGCTCAGCCCCGGAAGACGACGAACTCCGCTTCGCCCGACCCCAGGGCTCGGACTCGGGCTCAGCCCCGGAAGACGACGAACTCCGCTTCGCTCGACCCCAGGGCTCGGACTCGGGCTCAGCCCCGGAAGACGACGAACTCCGCTTCGCCCGACCCCAGGGCTCGGACTCAGCCCTGGCCTTAGCCGACAGTCTCCGCCTCGCCCGACCCAGGGGCTCGGACTCGACCTCGGCCTCGGAAGATAGACTCGACCTCGACCTCGACCTCGGAGGAGCCTCCACCTCGCCCAACCCAGGGCTCGGACCGACCACGTCACAGGAGGCGCCATCATTACCCTACCCCAAGCTGACTCAGGCTATGGGGAACAAGACCGGCGTCCCATCTGGCTCGCTCCGCTATACTAGTAATGATGGCGCCCCGCACGCTCTATGACGACGACGGCTCTCAGCCCCCTTACGGAAGCAAGAGGACGTCAGCAAGGACTCGACAGCCCCGACAGCTGTCCTTCCGCCAGGCTCCGACGCTCCTCCGACGGCCACGACATCACACGAACCGGGTGCCAAAACCTCTCCGGCTGCCACGATGGCATGTACTTAGGGCGCTAGCTCTCCTCCGCTAGACACGTTAGCACACTGCTACACCCCCATTGTACACCTGGATCTTTTCCTTACGCCTATAAAAGGAAGATCCAGGGCCCTCTTACGAGGGTTGGCCGCGCGGAGAAGGACGGGACGGCGCTCGCGTGAGGCCGCTCGCTCCCTCCCGCGTGGACGCTTGTAACCCCCTACTGCAAGCGCACCCGACCAGGGCGCGAGACAAACACGAAGGCCGCGGGATTTCACCTCTCACGCCCGTCTCCCTCCGGCTTCTTCCCCCCTTCGCGCTTCGTCTCGTGCCGACCCATCTGTGTAACACCCCAGAGTCCACAAACACCCCGGAATGCTACTGAACTACACATCTGACATCCATATATAAAATTTCGGCAGCATCTCCTTTGAAAGATTGCATAAACGAGGGGCAACAGTGTATAAACATATATCATGACAAAAAACATACTAAGCATTATTAATATGCTAGCAAAGGAAAGTTAAACATAACAACATGAACTGAATTAACCAGTGCACACGACTAGAAAAAAACAAACATCATTTGACATCGAGCTTCTAATTAAATCATGGCTGCAACTGGGCAGCGTTATTATAATAGTGAAGGTGGACGTGCTGCTACTTCCCTCATTCCCAACATGAATCAAATACCTGCATTGAGTAATGCAAGAGTGAGATGATACATCTCAGCAAGCAAATTATCTTGACGAGATATTTAAACCACAAATTGAGTTAAACAACATTTTAAAGGAATCCCAATTGAGATCAGAAATACTTGTAGATATAGAACTCAATAGTCCCAATATAACCAATACTATCTCATTTCCTCGAACAACCACAATAGGTTGTATAACCCTTCCCTGCGTCAATAATACCTGCAGATATCACTTCAATGTATGCATAGGAATGCAATGTGTAGGTCATATGCCCTCATACCTCTGAGAGTATAAAACTACATCATCTGCTAATATCACTTCAATGAATGCATATAAATGCAATGCATATGTCCTCTGCCTTCATACCTCTAAGGGTATGAAGCTACATCGTACCCCTCCTCGGGCAACGTATGATGCTAAGTTGTACCAGTACGGTCGGACCATAGGTCACGACCAAACTTCAGATGCAAATGAATAATGTAATGCATATGACATGCTGCATTTATCAATATACTTCACTTCCTTCAGATACAAAACAAACCTCAAATAATACTTCATCTGCCTTCAGATACAATACAAATCTCAAATAATACTTTATCTGCCTTCAGGGGTGTAAATTAATCTCATGGGTCATACTCGAACCATAATCATCATCAATATATGATTGAGCATCAGTATAATACAAGCAAGTAAAGCATCACCATAGAGTTCAATTATGAAAGAATTCCATAATTCTGAATATTAGAGCGTAGGCGATAAAAAAACAACAAGTCAAAACGGTAGCAACCACTGCTACATTCACTTGCCTTCATCGAAGAAGAAAGATGTACTAGGCATGATCCAGAGTGTAGCCACCTGCTAGCGGGCATAAAATTAGTACAAATATTTCACAAACATTTGCTAACAATCAACAAATCGCTCGTACACTTGAAACCAAATCCCGGTGGAAAGACTCCCACCCTGAACCACATGCCAAACAGCAGCGGCGCTGTTTGTTAATTTTGTATCTTTAAAATTATAACAGTGGTGATATTAAACAAATACTCTATGAGTGTCTACACAAAATATTATATAACTTCGGTATTCAATGGATAATTAAATTCTGCCATCTATAAGTTCTAAAACATATGATAAGATAAATGTCTGAATCTGTTTCAGACAGCAGCATAGTTAACTTCAAAATTCAATATCTACCAAACTACTCAACCAAAAATTATGAAATTCTACTGTCAGTAAGAACTTTTATCCCTCTACAAATGTCTCCATAGTTGGAACAGCCAATTTGGCTATTTACTATATGAAACCCACCAGTGAACAGACCCGCTCATTTTTGTCAGGCAAACAGGAACAGCCACAGTAAAACAAACATAACTGGACTTTCATAATTCATATGAATGCGCTCTTTAACAATCTGGAAAGCTTATGAAATTGTCTACAACTTCTTTTACAATCCTAAAGTTTAATTCTGTTGATAAAATTGCCTAAAGCTTAAGAGAACAGATTCTGTACATAATTATGAGACTGAAAAACTGCTATAATCAAACTGCAATAACTTTCTGATCTGATATCCGATTGAGGTGTTCTTCGCGGCCACGGAAAGATCTACAAATTATCTACGACTCATAGATAGACTTTTTATTTTTTTGAGGCAACTAAGACCACGGAAAACTGGCATGAACAGAAACTATTGAATCTGCCATTCTGCAGAAACTAATTTCGAGATTAAAATCTAATCTCCCATCCAATCTAACCAAAAAAACTAATTGCAGGGCCTAAAACTCATCCAAAACAAGGGAAAGCATTCATCAAGTGGATAAAAGAGAGAGAGGAAAGGAAATCCAACCAATTCTTGGAGAGGAACGACGTAATTACTCTCTTATTGTATCAGAATTTATTGGTCCGTAAGTTTGTGGTACTGCCGCATTATGAAATTTGTTTGCAGGATATGGAAGTCATCCCCTGAGTTATATAGGCGCGAGCATGCTGCGCCGGCCTAAGCCACCGCTTGACTTCAGCCGATGGCTCCGTTAGTAGGGCATAGTGGTCACCCCGAGTTAAGTAAGCGTGAGCATGTTGCACCGCCTTAAGTCGTTGCCAACTTAGGTCGATTGCTCCGTTTGTAGGGCATAGTGGTCACCCCGAGTTAAGTAAGCGTGAGCATGTTGCACCGCCTTAAGTCGTTGCCGACTTAAGTCGATTGCTCCGTTTGTAGGGCATAGTGGTCATCCCGAGTTAAGTAAGCGTGAGCATGTTGCACCGCCTTAAGTCGTTGCTGACTTAAGTCGATTGCTCCGTTTGTAGGGCATAGTGGTCACCCCGAGTTAAGTAAGTGTGAGCATGTTGCACCGCCTTAAGTCGTTGCCAACTTAAGTCGATTGCTCCGTTTGTAGGGCATAGTGGTCACCCCGAGTTAAGTAAGCGTGAGCATGTTGCACCGCCTTAAGTCGTTGCCGACTTAAGTCGATTGCTCCGTTTGTAGGGCATAGTGGTCACCCCGAGTTAAGTAAGAATGCAAGTCGATCATAAACGAGCCGTGTATCTTTGAAATCTCTCTTTATTGATGACATATTTCCATTTTACAGAATACATTGTCGCCCCAGCTGTTTTGAAATACAGCTAGGGATAAAACTTTCTGAGGTGCTCTATGTTCCAGGAGTTCCCAACTTCTGTGCCATTCATCTGAGTGAGGCGATACGATCCGGGCCGAGTGACTTCTGCTACTATGAAGGGTCCTTCCCATAAGGGTGATAACTTGTGCCGTCCCTCCCCCGTTAGAATTCGGCGGAGGACGAGGTCTCCTACTGAAAAGAACCGTTGTCGCACAGCCTTGTCGTGATAGCGCCTTAGAGTCTGCTGGTACCGTGCTGATTGGATTACCGCATTCAGCCGTTCTTCCTCAAGTACATCAACGTCCTCCAGCCTGGTGGCCTCGGCTTCTGCTATGCTTTCGAAGATCAACCTTGGCGCCCCAAATTTGAGATCAGCAGGTAGTACTGCCTCCGACCCATAAACCATGAAGAAAGGAGTGTTTCCATGCAGGGCTCGGCTAGGTTGGGTTCTCAGGCTCCAAACAACATAAGGCAATTCTCTTATCCATTTTCCTGCGAATTTTTCATTCTTATCGAAGACCCTTTTCCTGAGTGCCTCCAATATCATTCCGTTGGCTCGCTCAACCTGCCCGTTGGCTCTTGGATGTGCTACAGATGCGTACTTGATCTGAATGCTCTTTTGCTCGCAGAAGTCGAAGAATTCTGAACTAGTAAAGTTGGATCCTAAGTCAGTAATGATACTGTTTGGTATCCCGAATCTGAATATTATGTCTTGTATGAATTCCACGGCCTTAGCAGAGGTTAAAGAAGCAATGGGCTTGAACTCTATCCATTTGGTGAATTTGTCAATCGCCACCAATACATGGGTATATCCTCCTTGAGCTTTCTTGAAAGGTCCAATCATATCCAGTCCCCAGCATGCGAAAGGCCAGGTTACTGGTATGGTCTGCAGTTGCTGTGCTGGCATATGCTGTAGCTTTGACAAGTATTGGCAAGCTTCACACCTCTGGACTAACTCGGCTGCATCGTTCTTCGCCGTCGACCAATAGAATCCTGACCTGAAAACCTTTCCGACGAGTGTTCTGGATGCTGCATGAATTCCACATTGCCCTGCATGGACCTCCTCCAGAAGCTGCTTCCCGGTGGACGGGAGAACGCACTTCATGAGGATGCCTGACGCGCCCCTTCTGTACAATACCTCCCCGATGAGTGTATAGTGAGCTGACTGCCTGGCAATGCGATCTGCCGAGTTCTTGTCATCTGGTTCTTCTTCATTCCTTATGTACTTAATAATCGGCCGTCTCCGGTCATCAGAGTCTGACTCGAGTTGATCTATGATATTGCACTCTTCTGTTTGATCCATTGAGATACTTGGCTGAAGAATTTCTTGCACGAAGACTCCGGGTGGGACCTGAGTTCGACCGGATCCGAGCTTGGACAGTACATCGGCTGCTGTGTTCCGATCTCTTTCTATATGATGAAATTCCAGATCCTCGAATTTATCTTCTAGCTTTCGGACGGCAGCGCAGTATTTTCCCATTGAATCACTTGAACAATCCCATTCCTTGTTTATCTGGCTGATGACTACCAGAGAATCTCCGTATACCATCAATCTCTTGACGCCCAGCGATATGGTGATGTTCAATCCGTGTATCAAAGCTTCATACTCGGCTGCATTGTTAGAGGTCGGGAATAGCAACTGGAGGGCGTACTTGAGGTGTTCGCCTCCAGGTGCGGTGAAGAGGATCCCTGCCCCTGCTCCCTGCAGCTTCAGCGAGCCATCAAAATACATTCGCCATACTTCTGCAGTTTCTGGATTATCCGGTACTTGGTGTTCTGTCCATTCTGACACGAAGTCAACCAGCGCTTGAGTTTTGATGGCGGTACGAGGTCGGAACTCGATGTCGTGGGATCCCAGCTCGCAAGCCCACTTGTCTATTCGGCCAATGGCTTCCTTGTTGTGAAGAATGTCCCCTATTGGAAAACCAGTGACTACTATGACTTTGTGGTCGTCAAAGTAGTGACGCAGCTTGCGGGCAGTTAGAAGTACTGCATATAATAGCTTCTGAACCTGAGGATACTTTTTCTTCGAGGGGCCTAGAACTTCACTGATGAAGTAAACAGGATGTTGCACTGGATAGGCATGTCCTTCTTCTACTCGCTCGACTACCAACATGGTGCTTACCACGTGAGTCGTGCAAGAGATATACAGCAGCAAATCTTCAGCCGGTTGAGTCGGCGTAGCTCGCCGGGGTGGTTTCAGTACTGGTGGTGTTGTCAAAAATTTCTTCAGTGCGTCTAGAGCGTCTTGTGCTTCTGAAGTCCATTGAAACTTATCCACCTTCTTGAGTAGCTTGTAAAATGGCAAACCTTTTTCTCCCAGCCTTGAAATAAATCTGCTCAGAGCTGCCATGCATCCAGTAAGTCGTTGAACCTTCTTTTGTGACCGAGGAGCTTCCATCTTCATGATAGCTTCAATCTTCTCTAGATTAGCCTCAATTCCCCGGTGGCTGACGATAAACCCGAGCAACTTTCCTGCTGGTACCCCGAAAACACATTTTTCAGGATTGAGCTTCCATCTATATCTTCTTAGGCTGTTGAAAACCAGCTGTAAATCTTCGATGAAGTTCTCCGAATTCTCTGTTTTGATCACCACATCATCTACGTAAGCTTCCACACGCTTGCCCCAGTGATCGGCTAAGCATGTTTGAATGGCTCTCTGATAAGTCGCTCCAGCGTTTTTGAGGCCAAACGGCATGGAGGTATAACAGAAAGCACCGAATGGAGTGATGAACGCCGTTTTTTCCTCGTCTTCCTTTGCCAAACTAATCTGATGATACCCGGAATAGCAATCTAAGAAAGACAGCACAGAACATCCAGCGGTGGAGTCCACCACCTGATCTATCCTCGGGAGCCCGAAGGGATCCTTCGGACAGTGTTTGTTGAGATCAGTATAGTCGACGCACATGCGCCAATCCACTTTATTCTTTTTGAGTACAAGAACAGGGTTGGCTAACCACTCGGAGTGTAATACTTCTCTAATAAATCCAGCCGCGACCAAGCGAGCTAACTCGGCACGGATGGCCTCTCTCTTATCGGGCGTGAAACGACGTAGCTTTTGCCGGATCGGCCTCGCCTGGGGATAAACCTTCAACTTGTGCTCGGCCAGTTCTCTTGGGACTCCCGGCATATCCGCAGGTTGCCATGCGAATACATCTCGGTTATCTTGCAGGAACTGGACGAGCGCGCTTTCCTATTTGTCATCCAAGCTGGAGCTGATGATGGCTGTCTTGCGCTCATCAGCAAACCCCAGGTTGATTCGCTTGGTCTCTTCAGTCGGCCGCATGGAGGTCGCGGCCTGAGCTTCGTTTGCCGGTACGGCGAGGTCCTCCTCAGGCTTAGAGTTCGCCGGTGTCGAGGAAACCGTTGATGGTTTGGTGTTGAGGGCGGCTTGGATGGCCACTCGGAAACATTCTGCGGCGCCTTGGAAGTCGGCGCGCACAGTTATGATTCCTTGTGGTCCTGGCATCTTCAGTACCATGTATGTGTAATGGGGGATGGCCATGAATTTGGCCAACCCTGGCCTTCCGATAATGGCGTTGTACCCGCAGTCGAAGTTCGCCACCTCAAACCTCAGGAACTCGGTTCTGTAGTTCTCCGGAGTTCCGAAGGTGACTGGCATGTAGATGTGGCCCAGCGGGTACTCTCCCTCCGTCGGCACGATGCCGAAGAAAGGAGTGTCCGACTTGTGGAGCTCTTTGAGGTGAGCCCCCAAGCCTTGGAGTGTTTGGGGGAAGGTGATGTTGATGCTGCTCCCCCCGTCCACTAGCACCTTCTTCACCCGGCTCTCTCGGATCACCGGATCGACGAGGAGCGGGTATTTGCCTGGATGGTCGAAGTTGAGCCATTGATCTTCCCGAGTGAAGGTGATCGGGTGCTCCGACCACCGGTATGGGGCGGGAGGACCGGTGGTCGCCACCAGTATCTGGCGATCATTGAGCTTTTGTTGTCTCTTGTTCTCCTGTGACCCATGTCCGTCGAAGATGACGTTGACCTCCCTGTCGACGCGTGGGAAAGCTCCTCCTCCTCCCTCCTCCGGCTGATGAGGTTGTCGTGGTTCATCCGGTCCTCCCCTCGGCGGAGGGGGAGGTAGAGGTTGGAAGGGTCGGCCATGCCCAACGGAGTGCTTGAAGTCCCGGCAGTTGCGAAGAGTGTGGCGCATGTCCTTGTGGTATGGGCACTGGGCGTCGAGGATGTCGTCTAGCGTGTGCTCGCCTCCACGAGGTCCTCCTCGGGCGCGAGAGGCAGGTGGTCCGGCGGCGTGTACTTCTTCGCGAGGCCTCTTCTCCCAGCGTTTGTCGGGTGGCTGGTTCGCGTCGCGTCGTGGCGCTGCTGGTACAGGCTTTGTTCCTCCGATGAGGTCCTGAGCTCGCTCGTCGGCGGTGATGTAGAGGTCAGCTTCCCGGAACAGCTCCTCGGAAGTAGTCGGCGCCTTCTGTAGTATGGCTCGGACAAAAGCCGAGTCGTTGGATCCTCTGTAGAAGTCCTCAATCACGGCCGCCTCCGTGACCTCGGGGATGCGATTTCTCATGGTCTGGAACCTTTTGAGGTACGACCGGAGAGTCTCATCCCCCCGGCGCTTGATGGATTTGAGGTCCCACGGTTGTGCTGGCTTGTCGGAGAGGGACTGGAAGTTGGCGGTGAAGCGTGGACTAAAGTCTCCCCAGTCGTCGATACAGTGTCGGGGTAGATGTCGTAGCCACTGTAGCGCATCTTGCCCAAGGACGATGGGTAGGTATGCGGTCATAACGTCCTCAGATGCTCCGGCAGCCCGAGCAGCGGTGATGTAGACGGCTAGCCAACCCCCTGGATCCTGCTTAGGTTCATACTTGTCGACATTGGATACCTTGAAGTTAGGAGGCCACTGGATGGCCCTAAGGCGCGGAGTAAGAGCGGACACTCCGCACGTGTCCTCCTGTCATCGGGGACGATGTCTGTCCCGGGGAGGGGAGTTGTGATTGTGGTTCTTCGACCGTCCCCGGGTGGTTCCGCCAGTTGAAGCCGTTGCCGACTCAGTCCTGGTGGCCTGGCTTTGAGTCAGGATGCCATGATCCCGGTCATACTCCTCCCGACGGCGAATCTCGTTTTCATGCCGCCGCTCGCGCGAAGCATTGATGGAGCTTCGTGCGTCTCGGCGACTGTTGATGGCGTGTCGTAGATCGTTCGGCGGGTGAGCGAGTGGTAGAAGATGGTTGGCTGCCTGGGTGAACAAGCGTCGGTATCCCTCGGCGTCGGGAGTCCGAGGAAGTCCATCAGCTATCCGAGCTAGTACCCCTCCGACTTCGCTTGGCGTGTTCATAGCTCGGGCGAAGTCGGGATTCAGGTTGCGCCCGAAGAGTGGATTCTCCTGGCGTTGCCTTGCGTCTTGCTCGGCCTGCTCCTGAGCCCGCCGGCGATCACGTCGTCGGGAGTTCCTTCGTTCCCTGAAGACGCGTTCTTCCGGAGTTTCTCCTATCTCTGAGATCTCGTCTCGCGAGACAGGCTGCTCCGGATCCCGTTCTCCGGCCGCGTGATGTCGTCGAACGTTCCTGCGCCGGTTCCTCCGTCGGCGGGATTCTCGTTGAGGCGGCTCTTCTTCGGGCGCAGTCGGCTCGTCGTCAGAGACGGTGGGCGACTCCACTCTCCCGACGAAGAGGACGTCGGGGTAGAACGGTGCTGTTGTCGTGGCGACTTTCTTTCCGTTCTCTTTCGAGGCCAGAGGAACGGAAAGAAAGACTTGCTTTTCCCTGGTCTCCTTCTTCCTTGCAATCCGTGTCCATTCTTTTGTCAGGGAAGCAGACAGCGGAGTCTTCCGGATCAGCGAGCCCTCGGCTCCCACCTTTCCGGAGACGATCTTTTCCGGAGAGCTGGAGGTTGCGCCCCTCCGGCATTTTCGGGGTTTGTTGGAGGAGACTTCTTTTTCGGCGGATCCGCGATACGGTGTAGAGTTCCCTCTTCATCCGCTATGGATGAGATTGTCCCAAAGCAGAATACGGATCCAGGACGCATGGTGATCTTGCTGTTGAAGGTGACGGCCATTGAGCTAGCTTGGATCGTCGACACACCCCCTACCTGGCGCGCCAGCTGTCGGTGTTTTGGGTCCGACCGCACACCCGGGGTTGCCCCTCAAGGTGTTTTTAGGAGTAGGACGGTGTCAACGACTGTAGCAAAATGGTTCGTGCCGATCACACGAGAGACAGTGGACAAGATTTACAGGTTCGGGCCGCTTAGAGATGCGTAACACCCTACGTCCTGGTGAGTATGTGTACGTGGTTACAAGAAGGCTCTCTGGATTGAAGACACAGAGAGTTGATGTGGGTGGCTGGGTGAGATAGGGTCGATCGATCTGAAGGGGTGCCCCCTAGGCCTTATATACTCGACCGTGGGGCAGTACACGTGGATATGATAACAACAAGTAGCTAAAAGGTAGTGAACCTCTTGAATTTATCCCTACGTAACCCTCGCCGACTTATCCTCGCATGGCTCCGTTGCATGGGGGCTTCAGCGCGGGAAAGTCGGGTTCCTGTTGCGATTTACCCGTTCGACGTTGTGGGCCGTCCGGGTTTGCACCAATCCGGTTTTACGTCTTCTCTGCTTTGTGGGTTGTCTCTCCCCAGGCCCACGAAAGAATGACCTTATGATTTATTGGGCCCTTGGGCCTTTCGTGAGGTCTTTTACTCTTTAGTGGACCCGGGGGATATCTATCCCCCACAATCCCGTCGAGCATAGTCGCACTAAACACATAGATATTCGGTATCATTTTCTTAGGGATCACCAACAAAAGGGAGATATCGAGATTTCTTACATTAACACTAAAGATCAATTAGCCGATATCTTTACCAAGCCTCTTGATGAACAAACTTTTAACAAACTTAGGCATGAGCTCAATATTCTTGATTCGCGCAATTTCTTTTGCTAAATTGCACACATAGCTCATTTGTATACCTTTGATCATGTCTCTTTCATATGCTATGACTAATGTGTTTTTCAAGTCTGTTTCAAACCAAGTCATAGGTGTATTGAAAGGGAATTGGAGTCTTCGGCGAAGACAAAGGCTTCCACTCCGTAACTCATCCTTCGTCGTCACTCCGCGCATCTCTCCATCTTTTTGGGGAGAGTTCAAAGCAAAAGGACTTCATCTTTGGTACAATCTTCACTCATTTATTTATGACCAAAGGGGAAGAAAGTACTTCAAGGGCTCTAATGATTCCGTTTTTGGCGATTCATGCCAAAGGGGGAGAAAGTATGAGCCCCAAAGCAAAAGGATCGCACCACCACCTAATTTTAAAATTGGAGATTTTCCATTGGTAAATTTCAAATTGGTATCTTATTGTGTTCAAAAGGGGGAGAAAGTAGTATTTCAAAAATGATATATCAAAACCCTCTTGAACACTAAGAGGAGGATCTCATTTAGGGGGAGTTTTGTTTAGTCAAAGGAAAAGCATTTGAAACAGGGGGAGTAAATTTCAAATCTTGAAAATGCTTCGTAAAATCTTATTCATTTACCTTTGACTATTTGCAAAAGAACTTTGAAAAGGATTTACAAAAGAATTTGCAAAAACAAAACATGTGGTGCAAGTGTGGTCCAAAATGTTAAAAATGAAGAAACAATCCATGCATATCTTGTAAGTATTTATATTGGCTCAATTCCAAGCAACCTTTGCACTTACATTATGCAAACTAGTTCAATTATGCACTTCTATATTTGCTTTGGTTTGTGTTGGCATCAATCACCAAAAAGGGGGAGATTGAAAGGGAATTAGGCTTACACCTAGTTCCTAAATAATATTGGTGGTTGAATTGCCCAACACAAATAATTGGACTAACTAGTTTGCTCTAGTGTATAAGTTATACAGGTGTCAAAGGTTCACAACAAGCCAATTAAAAAGACCAATGTTGGGTTCAAAATAGAGAGCTAAAGGCATCCCGAAAGGCTCCCTGGTCTGGCGCACCGGACTGTCCGGTGGCGCACCGGACAGTGTCCGGTGCACCAGGGGACTTCGCGCTGAACTCCTCAGCCTCGGGAATTTTCAGAGCCGGCACGCTATAATTCACCGGACTGTCCGGTGTACACCGGACAGTGTCCGGTGCTCCAAGAGGACGCGGCTCTGGAACTTGGCAGCCTCGGGAATTCGCAACGGCTGCTCCGCTATAATTCACCGGACATGTCCGGTGTACACCGGACTGTCCGGTGTAACTGCGGGGCAACGGCTATTACGGCACCAACGGCTACCTGCAGCGCATTTATTGCGCGCGCAGCGCGCGCAGAGGTCAGGCACGACCATACTGGCGCACCGGACACTCAACAAACATGTCCGGTGCGCCACCGGACATCCAGGCGGGCCTAGAAGTCAGAGCTCCAAAAGTTGGAACCCAACGGCTTTGGTGACGTGGCTGGCGCACCGGACATGTCCGGTGTGCACCGGACTGTCCGGTGCACCATTCGACAGTCAGCCCCACCAAACGGCTAGTTTGGTGGTTGGGGCTATAAATACCCCCAACCACCCACCATTCATGGCATCCAAGTTTTCCACTTCTCAACCACTTACAAGAGCTATGCATTCAATTCTAGACACACCAAAGAGATCAAATCCTCTCCAATTCCACACAAGGCTTTAGTGATTAGCGAGAGAGATTTGTCGTATTCTTTTGAGCTCTTGCGCTTGGATTGCTTCTTTTCTTTCTCACTTGTTCTTGTGATCAAAACTCCATTGTAATCAAGGCAAGAGGCACCAATTGTGTGGTGGCCCTTGCGGGGAAGTTTTGTTCCCGGCTTTGATTTGAGAAGAGAAGCTCACTCGGTCGGAAGGACCGTTTGAGAGAGGGAAAGGGTTGAAAGAGACCCGGTCTTTGTGACCACCTCAACGGGGAGTAGGTTTGCAAGAACCGAACCTCGGTAAAACAAATCCGCGTGTCACACCTTTTATTTGCTTGCGATTTGTTTTGCACCCTTTCTCCCGGACTCGATTATATTACTAACGCTAACCCGGCTTGTAGTTGTGTTTATATTTGTAAATTTCAATTTCGCCCTATTCACCCTTAAGCTTTTTATCATCGTGTATATTATCAATATTTGTATCAGTACCTTCATTCATCATTGCAGCCTTGGCCAGCTTTTCATCATAGCGCTTTATTAGCTTTTCAGTTTATTCCTTTTCGCGCTGCATTTTAGCTAATAGTGCATTATTATATTCCGTCTTAGCTGTTATATCTAGCTCTGATATCAATGCGGCTGCTAGCACACTAGTCTTTTCCAAAGAAAACACATTAAACAGCTTGCTTAACACATGTATTGCTACACATTCCAGTGTATAGGTGCCCATACCTCTAACAATATCTTTATCTTTATCATCCTTCAATTTATCAAGAAGGTAATCCCTAGCTGATTGTCTATCATTATTGAAGAACTTCCCCTTCAACTGGCCTGCAGACTCATGGACGCTACCCTCATCAAAGTGGATAGTCAAATGCTCGATTTGAGTTTGAATCTCTCTTAACTCTTCGGGGGTTTGATTCGTATTATTACTACTACGGCTGGCTAGCAAGTCAAAGACTTTCCCCTTAGATACCGGATCTGTGTTCTGTTTGTGGTTAATACCTTCTTTTTCGTAACTTCCTAGGAAGTTATCCCAGAAGAGATAGAGTTTGTCTATAATATCAGGTGTAATCACAACCCCTTTTTTAGCAGGGGGTATCCATAGATCGGCGTTGTACTTTTGATTTATAAGTTCCCACCTTCTAACAGTCTTTACCACATCACCCCCCGAACTTATATTAGAGGGTGGCTGAGTCAGCTCCAGCCTATAATCATTTAGCCTGTACTCTCTTTTATAATCGTCAGAGTCGCAGTCTCTTGACTCTCTAACAAACTCCCTTATAACATTATGACACGGGTTAATCAAACTATTCTTGAGTTCCGAACTCTTTGACAAGATTTCTTTATCAACAAAAAAGGCGCTGTCCCGAGCTATCGTTATTTTTTTTACAGCCTCCCGCAGTAGTCCTGAGGATATTCTATATGTCTTTGTCATTTTTCAATTCCATTTTCAGAGCCTCTTCCCTGGCAGATTTTATCTGTCAGTCTTTGAGACGTTGTTGTCTTCTTGACTGAGCTGTCGGTACCTGTTATTTGTAATTATCCCTTGTGCTCTATCACGACTTGTGTGATAGTATGGGTGGGGCAAAAACATTATGTTATCCGACACCCTGCAAGATATGTGTTGAATATGCTCAATAAGGTAGTTTGTATTTATATAAGATCATAATAGTAATTGTGTTTCGGTATGTGTTGAATATGCTCAAGAAGGTAGTTTTTTTTATATAAGATCATAATAGTAATTGTGTATCGGTATGTGTTGAATATGCTCAATAAGGTAGTGTGTATTTATATAAGATCATAATAGTAATTGTGTGTTGCTATACTTTTCGATATATCTCCAAATATTCCACCGATATATCTCCAAGTATTTTCCTCTTGAGAAATACCTTCAGAATCATTTTTCAAGTCCCTATAAATATTTTCTTCATAACTTTCCTCATGCTCATACGTATACGTATGCCCCGGTGTCATACGGTGAGCTCTACAAGCTAATCTCACTTATACAAGACAAATACATGCTAATATCCCACTAATCCTCTCATCCTCCCACTAATCCTCTCATCCCTCCCCCTAATCCCCCCACCATGGCTATAAATAGAGGGGCAAGGGCCTCCTCTCATCCCACCCCAAGCCATTTCATGGCAACTCTCTCCCCCCCACACACACCCACTCCATGTTCCACACAAGCACACACTAGCACAAGGATCGTTCGATCGTTCTTCGATCGTTCGTCCCCTGTTCTTAGTTTGTTCGTTCGTTCGTCCGATCGTTCGATCGTTCGTCCGATCGTTCATGGTTCGTTCGTCCGATCGTTCATGGTTCGTTCGTCCGTTCGTCCGATCGTTCGATCGTTCGTCCGTTTGTTCGTCCAAATAATCTTTTTCCTGCCGTTATGCTGCCGAAATTCCGATCGTCCATTCGTTCGATCATTCGATCGTTCATCGTTCGTTCAGAGTTCCTATTCATCGTTCATCGTTCGTTCATACGAACTATTCACCATCACTATTTTACTGTTACTATTTACCGTTACTTTTTACCGTTACTATTTACCGTTACTTTTACCGTTACTATTTACCGTTACTATTTACCGTTACTTTTTACCGTTACTATTTACCGTTACTATTTACCGTTACTATTTTACTGTTACTATTTTACCGTCACTATTTACCGTTACTATTTACCGTCACTATTTTACCGTTACTATTTTACCGTCACTATTTTACCGTTACTATTTACCGTCACTATTTTACCGTCACTATTTACCGTTACTATTCACCGTTACTATTCATCGATCATCCGATCACCCCAAATTTCAACTACTCATCCATCATGCTGTCTAGTCCACCTAAGACCAGCCAGACCCATATTCCAGTTATACAAACTCCGGTGACTGTGATTTTCCTTCCAGTGGGAACTTCCCATCTGGTCACTCATCCTAAGTTTCTCCAAGTTGAGCACGCTTAACTTGAGATTCCTTCGAACCAGGCTTCCAAACTCAGATTCCAATAATTCTCGTTTCTAAATTCTTATCAAACTATTCCCTATCCAACCATGTCATCCCTTAAGCATGGTTCATATTCCAGAAAACTCCCAAAATACTCTCGTCCCATATTCTGCCTATAACTCTCCTGTTCATACTAGGTCAGACGATTCATTCGTCAATATTCTCACCAACAGTGAAATTCACTGTGCTACACCACGTACATCCAGCTATAAATACACCCAGCTACCCTCTCCCTCTCCACACACACTCAACACCCTCAGCCAAGGAAAACACCCCACCCACCCAGTTACTCCGCTCTACCGGCTATACGCATAGCGTCGCTTCGCCTCCAGTCCACCCTACTTTTATTGGAGCGTTCGTGTCGTCTCGTGGAGGCCAGATCTGCAAGTCTACGCCAGACGGTGGAGCCAGAAGCCAGTTCCGCGAGCTCTCCTTCCCCCTTCGCCGAATAAGCACGGCAAGCTCACTGGATCCCTTTGATGCATAAATTACCTATGTTTTTCAACCACAACCCTCAGCCTATTATTTTATGCATGATATGATTTTGAGACAAGTTATTATGGCCGCCCAGCCGCTTGCCGCAATCAATCCCTGATATATTTGTTACAAATGATTTGAGGAAAGGTGTGAGTTTTCAAAAGAAATTGCTTTTCAAAATG
This sequence comes from Zea mays, assembly GCF_902167145.1. Classification (NCBI taxonomy): domain Eukaryota; kingdom Viridiplantae; phylum Streptophyta; class Magnoliopsida; order Poales; family Poaceae; genus Zea; species Zea mays. Next base: position 175,532,613 of record NC_050101.1, on the reverse strand, counting down.
TGTATGATGAAGGGTTCTCACCCTTATCACCTTTGAGTAGGGATGATCAGGGACTCCCTGGTTTAGGGGAGGGCCTAAGGTGATGGCTCAGCTGGTTTAGGCGTGAGCAGAAGGATTGTCCCCTCGTATAAGGACCGGTTTGTCATCTTTCACTACCTGTACTCATGATAAGTACAACCACTCGAGACTGTGTGAGCAGTCACTCAATCTGAACTCGTGCGGTCCGACCCTAGGGTTATGAAGGCTGGGGAGCACCGAGAGGATAAGGAGGGGGAAAGTTTTGTCTGGTTTGGACATGGTGGTGGCCTGACTCCTTCCGGTATAACCGTTAAGGTTAGGACGTGTGAGGAAAGAAAGGGATTCGGATTCGGGTCTCACTAGCTATGAGATCGCAAAGCCGGACTAGTGGGTAAAGTGTACACCTCTGCGCAGAGTTTGAAAACCTATTCGAATAGTCTGTGTCCACAGGAATGGACGAGTCTGGTATGGTATGGCAATTAATGTTTGGTTTTCAAAAAGGGTGCGTTTGAGAAAAATGGTTTTTAAAAGGTTCGGCGGTTGAGCCGTGAGCTATGGTGGACGGGAAGTCCAGTGGCTGTTTTTGAAAAGGAAAACCAGTGGGAAACTGCTGAGATACCTGGATGGTTTAGTCCAGGGGATTTTGTTATAATACTGAAAAACTTCCTGCTCCTTTTGGAGAGGATGCGCTTTGCAAAATACAAAATGTTTTTCAAAACAACCCTGCATAAAATATTGTTGTTTCTGCAAAATATCCTGAGCTCCACATATTCCATGCATTATATCTGATTTCCCCATTCCGCGGGTGAAGGTGGGCTGCTGAGTACGTTTGTACTCACCCTTGCTTATTTATTTTTTTCAGAAAAAGGAGATCGGGTAAGAGTTACGACTGTTCCCAACCTTGCATGTGGCTGTTGGACCGTTGATTTGCTTCACTGCGTATATCGGGCTGCTTCAGCCCCACTCTGATGATATGTCCCGAGTTGTGGACCAACTCTTAAAGTTGTTCGCCACCTTTATAGGTTTGTCGTTTAAGCAGATCTGTAATCATCTGATGTATAAATGTGTTTACTAGCCTCCTGGGACTAGTAATTGTATCACATTTGAGTCCTAGAGGATTGGGGACGCTTCAGAGAATGGTAATGAGGGGGATCATGGGAATGCCGATAGAAGGGACACCGCTATGGAGGAGAATAACTCCAAAGCAAAAGACACAAATGACAATTCTTGGGCTGCACCTTCCTTTGCTAGCAACAGAAGGGACGTAGGAAAGGATGTCTAGATGGACGATGGTGCTCTGGATGATCTTGATGAGGATGACCTGCTCGAGGATGAGGTGATGGAACAATCTCCTGTTGTTTCACTAAAATATGCAGTCCTTAGTGATGTTCTTGATGCAGGCTTAGGTGAGCAGGCCAAACATACATCTGGACAGCATGACTGTGAGGTGCAGGAGGGCTGTAATTCAAAGTCTGGGTTGGTTGAGCATAGCAAAGTGCCTAGGGACGATTGCAGCAAAATGGAAGAAGCTACTGCGACTTTGGGACACCAATTGAAGTGTGATGTTCAGCAGCCTGACGCCAGCTTTAGCTCTGAAGTTGCTCTTCCAGTGATACCCAAGCCGGTAAAAGTCCTCAATAAAATTTCTGCAGCCTTGCCATAAAGGAGAAGCAAGAGGCGGGAAGCAGAAGTAGATGAGGACATGTTGAAACATGAGAAAAGAGTGGTGGCGAAGAAAAATCTTGATGGACCGGAAGGTAACAGTTTTAATAATTTAGTTCTTTCCTTTACTGATGAGCTTGTTATTAATAATTTAATATCTCTAGGAATTTCTTTGGGTGCTTCTAAAAGATTAGTTCAGAACTCGGTAGATCATCTTAAGATATTAGAAAAGGAGAGAATTAAAGAGTCGTCTGTTAAAATCAGTCAGGATAACCATGTAGAGTTAGGAGAATCAGATGTAGAAGATGATGATCTATATACTCTTGGTGACCTTTCAGGTGACCTGTCAGAGGAGATCATGGAATATCTTACTGATTCTAATAGGTTGTTAAGCAATTTTAAGAAAGTGAAATCTAAAAAAGGCAAAAAACATTGTGTTAACTCGAAAGTAAAGACAAAAATCTCTAATAAATGAAAGGAATCTTCTGGAATAGCAGAGGTCTTCGGGACTTGGCTAAACCAAGGTTTTTATTTGATGCATCTAATGACCATAATTTATACTTTATTGCTCTTCTTGAAACTCACAGAAAGGGCTACTCCAAAGCTGAGTTAAGTACCTTTTGTGGGAGCAGAGGTTTTCTTGGCAATGGTGCCCTTCTAGAGGCCGATCGGGAGGTATTCTACTAGGTGTTAACTTAGAAACATTTGACATGGTTAAATCCTGTAAGGGCGATTTTTTTTTCTAAAAATACATTTAAAAAATAGGAGTGACGACTTTCAATGGGTTTTAATGGTTGTATGCCTGTATATGGTCCAGTGCAACCTGAACATAAAGTCTGTTTTCTTACAGAGTTAGTCAATGTCATCAGTACAGAGACAATGCCGATTTTGGTAGGAGGAGATTTTAATATTATAAGAAACCCGACGAAAAAAAGTAGCGACCGTTTTGATAACAGGTGGCCGAACTTGTTTAATGCCTGCATAAAATCTCTTAATCTTCAAGAACTGGAGCTCTCTGGCCGTAAATTTACCTGGGCTAGCTCTGAGCCGAACCCGACTTATGAGAAGCTTGATAGGATTTTGGTGAGCACTGAGTGGGAACGAAAATTCCCTTTATCGGTGGTTGAGGCCCTATCGAGAGATATTTCAGATCACACACCTTTATTGTTTCAAACTGAAAATGCCTCCTATAGAGGAAATAACCAAATGTTCAGATTTGAGATCTCATGGTTGTACATGGAAGGTTTTCATGAATTGACAGCAAAGGTGTGGAACAAGGAAAATAGGGGAAGCTCTTCCCTAGTTAGATGGCAAAATAAACTTAGAGCTCTGCGGCGTTACCTGAGAGGTTGGTCAAAAAATGTGCTTGGGAATACTAGAAAAAGAAAGCGGTTCTTGCTTACTTTCTTAGAATCTTTGGATAAAAAAAGGGAGGAGGGGATTCTCTCCCCACAAGAGCAGGAACATAAGTATTGTCTTTCTGCTAAATTAACAAAGTTGCTTAGAGAGGAAGAGATATACTGGATTCAACGATTGAAAGCAACTACGTTATTAAAAGGCGAGAATAATACTTTTTTCACCTTCTAGCAAGTGGTAGAAATCGTAAGACAAAAATAACACAATTGGAACAAGAGGAAGGGATAATCATTGGCCAAAATAATCTTAAAAAATATATAACAGATTATTACAAAAAGTTATTTGGATCGCCAAATTTAAATCATTTCTCGTTAGATGAAGATACACGTGATGACATCCCGCAAGTATCGAATATCGAGAATGAGTTGTTGATAGGGAGTTTATCAGAAGCTGACATAAAAAAGAGGTTTTCCAATTGGAACACAATAAGGCGCCAGGTCCAGATGGTTTTCCTACTGAGTTTTACAAAAACTTTTGGGAGGTTATAAAAAAGGACTTACTGGCACTTTTTGAGGATTTTCATAATGGGATTTTGCCACTCCATAGTCTCAACTTTGGAGTAGTTACTCTGGTGCCGAAAAAAGAGGCTATAAAAGTGGAAAAATTTAGACCGATTTGTCTTTTAAATGTAAGTTTTAAGATTTTTACTAAAGTCCTTACAAATAGAATATCAACTGTCGCCAAAAAGATAATCCAACCTACTCAAACAGCCTTCATCCCTGGTAGATATCTCTTGGAAGGAGTGGTTATCCTTCATGATACCATTCATGAGATGCACAAAAGAAAGAAAAATGGTGTAATCCTTAAGCTAGATTTCGAAAAGGCATACGATAAAATAAAATGGCCATTTATACAACAAGTGTTACGGATGAAAGGTTTTTCTCAAACCTAGTGTAAGTGGATGCAACAGGTGGTGGAAAAAGAAAGTGTTTCAATAAAAGTTAACGATGATTATGACCATTATTTTCAGACCAAAAAAGGAGTTCGACAGGGAGACCCTCTGTCACCTATTCTTTTTAATTTAGTGGTCGACATGCTTGCCATTCTCATAAATCGAGCCAAGGACTTGGGGCAAGTTGTTGGTGTTATACCACACCTGGTAGATGGAGGACTTTCAATACTCCAATACGCAAATGATACGATTATCTTCATGGAAGATGATTTAGAAAGGGCTAACAACATGAAGCTAGTGCTATGTGCATTTGAGCAACTTTTAGGCCTAAAAATTAACTTCCATAAAAGCAAATTTTTCTGCTATGGTGCTGCCAAAGGGTTAGAATTAGAATACTCTGACATTTTTGGGTGTGGCGTGGGGAGCTTTCCATTCAAATATCTAGGTATTCCGATACACCACAGAAAATCGAGTAATACAGAATGGAGGGTAATCGAAGAAAGGTTTCAGAAAAAACTAAGTGGATGGAAAGGTAAACTTCTCTCAGTCGGCGGTCGCCTGGTGCTGATTAACTCGATACTTAGTAGCTTAGCTATGTTCATGTTCTCTTTTTTCGAAGTTCCACGGGAAGTCCTAAAACATTTGGACCAGTTTAGGTCTCGTTTCTTCTGGGAAGGTGGGGGACTCAAAAAGAAATATAGGCTAACTAAATGGAGTGTTTTGTGCACACCCAAGGCTTTAGGGGGTCTTGGCATCCTAGATCCGAGGTTACAAAATAGATGTCTTCTAAGTAAATGGCTTTTTAGACTCATTAACGAACAAGGTATCTGGCAAAGTCTCCTTCAAAATAAGTACCTAAAAAATAAAACAATAACCCAAGTAGAACACAGGCCCGGTGATTCTCACTTTTGATCCGGACTTATGGCGGTAAAACAGGACTTTATGAGAATGGGTCATTTTGTGTTAGGGGATGGTACACAAATTCAGTTCTGGGAAGATAGATGGTTGGGGTCTGTCCCTTTGAAAGACCAATTTCCAGATCTGTACAACATTGTGAGAAAGAAAAAGGCAACAATAGCTAATGTTCTTCAACATAATCAACTTAATGTGGCTTTTCGTCGGTCACTTAATGTAAATAATCTAGCTGCTTTGAATCAGGCAGTAGCTAGAGTATTTACTATTAGTCTAGCTGATCGAAGAGACACGTTTGTTTGGGATCTTCTCCAGCAAGGTCAGTTTATGGTCAGCTCTATGTATAGGGCTTTAGTCGCCCCGAACATTGTTTCGAGAAACCACCGCATCTGGGATTTAAAGCTACCTTTGAAGATTAAAAGTTTTATGTGGTACTTAGTTAAAGGCATAGTTCTAACAAAGGATAATTTAGCAAAAAAACAGTGGAAAGAAAGTGTTAAATGTTGTGGATGTAACTTAGATGAATCCATTCAACACCTTTTCTTTGACTGTCATATGGCTAGATGTGTTTGGAGAGCTGTACAAATTTCATTTAACATTACTCCACCTTCGTGCATCCAACATATGTTTGGCACTTGGCTAAAAGGTTTAAATTCTAGACTTAAGAGCCTGATTTGGGTTGGAGCATGTGCCCTCTGTTGGGCTATATGGTTAAGTCATAATGATGTGGTTTTTTGATAATGTACAAGTTTCCACTCCCTTTCAAGTCACTTTCAGAGGAACACATTGGACAAGGTTCTGGACACTGTTGCAGAAGGAGGAGGACAGACCTCAAGTAAAATGGGGCCGTCGTGTGCTTGAAACAACAATGATGGAGATCTTTTCAAATAATGGATGGTCTTTTTTTCATAGATTGAGAGCATAGTTTGAGAGCTTAAATTTATGAAACCTTCGTAGAATGTGAGATTTTGTTCTAATGTGGAACCCCATGTTTGTGAGTTTGACAGCCGAATGTATCAACCGATACAGAAGATGGCAGTGGCAGAGCTCCATAAAAATAACGTCCCAGGCCACTCTACAAATATAACGATGTACTACTCGTCTTTTATTTTTTCACACTTTATGGGTAGTAATATTTAAAACAATCCAGTGGAACTGTGGCAGATAGAGAAAGAGAATCAGACATTTGAGAACAATTACTCACAATAGAGGAGAATCACGGGCACATGGCAGTCAACACTCAACACACAACGCTCGCTGCTTAGGTGGTCACTGCCCATTGGCCAGGGAGGCGCTCCGCCCTCGCCCATGGGTAAGAAAAGTAAGGAAAATAGGTTGAGGAAGTTGTATAGTTTGGGAGATGTATTGGCAGGGCGGATTTGGGCGGTGGCATGGTGCTAGTGCGGACCGCACGCGTCATTGCTACAGGTTCGCAGGGACGTTGGAGGCGGACTGGCGGTGGCGGATGCCTGAGTCAGAGCCCGCCCGGCTGCCTTAGAGGTTGCTGCCTTGTTCCCTTATCGGATTCGTAGAGCCTGAAGGCGTGGAGAGCGATAGAGGACTGAATGGAGGCGGCCGCGCCGCTGGCAACATAGGAAACGCAGCTGCGCATGTTTGCGAAATAATTGAAAGAGTGTGTTCTCGTGGCTTGAGCGACTGAGGGAGGCCGCCAGCGCCACCAGACTCAATCGGTGCAGCAGGAGATCTTTTAGGCTGAAATGTATTTTGGTCTAGATTTTTTGGTTGAAAAAAGACCTATATATAAGAGGGTTTTTGGGCTGCGCCCTGGGCCACGGCCCAGGTGGCCCGAGGCCCAAATCCGCCCCTGGAAGATGGAATATTAATAATATTCTCATTTCTAAAAAAATTTAAGGCTAGTTTGAGAACACCATTTTTTTCTAAAAAATTTCTATTTGCCAAGGTAAAATGAACTAATTTCGCTTAAAAAACGAAAATCCTTAAAAAAATGAGGTTACCAAACTAGTCATTAATATATAACTTGTCCAATGGATAGACGGTAGACATATTTACATAATGGGCTATTGGATGCGTTTTTCCTTTTTTCATGTCATGAAATGGAATTTACAGAACCGTGGATGTATTAATGGATAACCCTTCTCCCACAAAAAAATATACTCACTTAGTTCTTTTTTATTTATCGTTGTTTAGTTTAAATATGAACTAGCGGACGACAAATATTCGAGACTCCAGATAGTATCTACAATAAAGTTGCCCATACTATACGTACTTGAGTCTTCAGGTTATGTGAAGGTTAATTATATGAGAGCCACGCAACGCCATTTTAATTATTGTATGTATGCCAAAGAGTACACAATAGCGGAATGGCAAATATACCAAATTATGAACAGCGTAACAACAAGATAGAGAGATGATCCATGACGATTGCGACGGATCGACCGGCGCTAGCAGTACAAAGCAAGCTACTAGACCATGCAAATGGAGAAGCTGAGCTTAGATCTTGCCGCGCGGGCCCGGCTGCGGCGGCTCCTGAGGTCCCTTCTTGATCGGCAGGAGGTCCGGTGACGCCGACGCGCTGACGTAGGCCAGAAGTGAGCCGCCGCCCAGCAGCAGGAACTTGAGCAGCAGACCTCTCTTGGTGAACGGAGCCGCGAACGTCTCGAAGAACTTGCTCTGGTGACGTGAAGAACGCATGCAGCAGAGAGATCAGATCACCCTAGCAAGTCTAGTTACCGCAGGGAATTGAATGGGTTGGAAACATCATGGCACCTGTAGCGGGTTGTAGGGCGAGGGCGCGTCAGAGCCGTAGAGGTCCCACTGTCCGGTGGTGTTGCCGATGTCGTCGAGGTCAAAGTAGACGCTCTTGTCGCCGTACTTGGCCACCACGGCGGCTGCGCGGGGCCTGCGGATGGAGCGGGCCGACGGCCTGGCGACGGCGAGCTTCCTTCCGGAGATGGAGCTGCCGGCGAGACCCTTGATGGCCACGGGCTTCACGGAGACGGCGGCGAGGGAGGCCATGGCGGCTAGCTAAGCAAGCTTGACGCGCGCACTGGACAGTGGCGCTGTTGGGGGTTGCTGGTGTCCCGGTGCGTGCGTACGTGCACGAACTTAATTCGGCGGATCGTATCGTGCTGAGGATTTGGGATTTGTGTGGGTGGACGCCTCGCACTCTCAGGCGCGAAGATGGCCGTGACCCATAGGGAGGATGCCGTGTGGCCTGCTCTGGATAGGCTTATCCTGATCTCCTGATTCTGATGCGAGCTGACTTGGCAATACCGACATGGAGCCAGGTAGGCTAAGCGAGGATCTGTTCTAGTGTTCTGCTTCTGCAGTTTTTGTTTGTGCTTGGGCTTGTCCGTCTTGTAGGCCGAACGGGCCTAAAACAGCCCATGCGCGACTTGTCGACAAGGTCCACACGGCCCACTGTGTCTATACTCTATACTGTACGGCGGGACGCAGCTGGAGCGACGGGACGAGCCGCACCCGCACCTCCCCGCGGACAGATCGATCCGTCCGTCCTCCGTCGTGTTCGTTCAGGCCGAGCGAGATCCACTGCTGACTGCTCACTGCACCGAACCGAGAGAGCGTGGCAGGCAGGCGGGCGGCCGATCACCGACGCCGACGCGGCGTCCACACGCGCCAACGGCCGAACGCACTCTCTCCCACCCCTCCGTCGTGCTCCACGGCCCAACCCAACCCTACGCACTCCTCCCCCCTCCCCCCCCGCAGCTACATCTCCCCTCCCGCTTCGCCAGTCGCCACCGCGCGGCGGGAGCTCGCTGAAGAGCTTCCCCCCTCTCCCCCCAGGCCCGCGGCGGCGCCGGCTCGGCCCCCGTCATCGCGCTATCGTAGGCTCGCGGGCTCAGCTGATCTGGTCAGCGAGGCGAGGTTGCCGGGGGGCCAGATTCCGCTCCCGCCCGCGCGTGGTCTGGGGTGTGGGCGGTGGATCGGCTGCGCGGGTCATTAGATCTATGCCCGAGATCTAAGGCGCCAGCGCCAGGTGCGGAGGCGGAGGCCGTGAGCCGGTGGCGGTCGGAGGCCGGGGACAGGGATGGCGTGGTGGTCCGGGAAGGTGTCGCTCAGCGGCCTGCAGGACATCGCCGGAGCCGTCAACAAGATCAGCGAGAGCGTGAAGAACATCGAGAAGAACTTCGACAGCGCGCTCGGCCTAGAGGAGAAGCGCGACGATGAAGAAGGTACGTACGGCACGGAGACAATAATGCTACGACCCTCAGTCCTGCCATTCGCCTAATTCAGTGTATTGACGGTGCATTGGTGCGTGGTTGTCTGCGTATTAACATTGCAACTGTTGATATGACACTGATAGGGTAGTCAATGGTGTTAGTGGTTATGTTTAATTGATATTTGACAGATCCATGTTTGCGGAGAATGACATGTGCTCATTGCTTATTATCATTGGACCGTGACCAAAAAATGCGCCTATCACCCGATCAATTTCTGCGTGAAGTCAAAATTCAGTCTATTAGTCTGTTGAATTCTGTGCTATTGAATGGTTTAGGCATATTTTCAAACCTATGTCCTCTTACAAGTGTTGGAACTGTAACACCTTTTGCACTCTGTCTGAGTTGCTGATATCTGTAGGACCGATTCATTTGCTAGTGCTGGCTAAGAGCTTCACAATGGAAGCATTGTATTTTTTGTTTAAATAAAATGTTTTTTGTAACGCAGCTACGTGCTCAAATAAAATGTCTTTTTTTGTAACGCAGCATCAGGATCGCGGACATCCAACTCTGATGGAATAGGATTCTTCAATCCTGTCATGGCTTTCATGGGACACAATGGTGAAGAAGATGGCACTGAAGTATCAGAAAAGCCACAATTTCCAAAGGATCTGTCAGTAGAGGAAGAAAATCATAGCACCCCAACTAAGAAACAGACATCCGAGGTAGATCATTCAGAAGTATCAGTAACAACATTTCCAGAACAGCCTTCAAAATCAGAAGAAGCTCATAGTATCTCCAATGAGTCACCTGTTTCTAAGGCAGATGTTTCTGAGCAGTCCATAACACCACAAACTCCAGCACATCCTTCAGTAGCAGAAGAAAAGCTTGATGGCTGCACTGAGGCACTTGCATCTAAGGTGGGTGATGATGAAGCATCAGAAACATCACAATCTCCAGGACATCCTTCAACAGTTGAAGAAAACCAGGACCATCAATATAGTAAACATTCTTGTCCTAGTGATGAAGCAGAGCCAAATCAGCTTAGAGAGTCTGCTGGAGACTTACCTGATGGTAGTGCATTTTCTTCGCCTATCAAAATAGATAAATCAGGTGACACCGAAACAGGTGAATCTATTGATACAGGAAAGGAAGACACATCTGATGGGAATGCCTCTCAGTCACAACCAGCAGAATCCATGCTAGCTAGTTCCGATAATATAACTGAAGTTGAGGACAAGATTGCTCAAGAATACAATGTCCCAAAAGAACTTAGTAGCCCACAGGAGAATTGCGATACAGTAGACAAAGTTACTCGTCTTGAAGTCAAATTACATGATGGCAATATTGATACCAAAAAAAGTGAGGAAGAAAGCAATAAGATGGAGGCAGGGGAAGTATCTGTTGTTGTACAGGAGGATAATGTAATGGAGCAACCTGAAGATTTAATGTCAAAGTCCATAACTGCAGCTCATGATTCACATTCGCAGAATGAGTCAGTGGTCAGTTTGACCGATGTACCTGCTGGACTAGGGGGAGTAGGCCCCGCAGATAATTTTACAGAAGAAGAAAAGATTGCTAGAATCACAGATTTTCAGATTGTGGACTCTGTTGTTTCTGTTGGTGAGCTAGAGAAATTAAGACGTGAAATGAAGATGATGGAAGCTGCATTGCAAGGTGCTGCAAGACAGTCACAGGTATCATTTGTACATGCCCAAATCTCTATGGAAGCAATTCAGTCAAAGCTTGTGGAGTTGTACTCTATGAAAGTACTCCACATGGAAGTGAACCTTTTAAATATGTGAATTCATGTTTTTTTTGTGGAAAATAAGGGAAACATTTTAGTAATCCTGTACAGTTCATGTTTTATAATTGTACAGTTGAAACATTAATAGGTTCTGGTCCCATGTGTCATTTGGTTGTGACATACCCAGCTCTTTGATATTCATTGTGCCTAACAGCATGTAATTCTTTCCACAGTCCAAAGCTGATGAAATTGCAAGGTTGATGAATGAGAATGAACAACTAAAATCAACGATCGATGATCTCAAGGTATGTTTGTAAGCATATTTTCCATCTTTTGCCTTGCAGCAGCAGTTCATAACGTCTGAATTTAGTACTTGATGCCGAGATGAATGTTAGAAACGTATTCCCTGTATTAATCATTAGTGCTGTAGAGCACTAACACATTTTAAATTTTATGATTGATCGGTTTCTGATACGATACAGAGTAAGTCTTCTGAAGCCGAAATGGATGCACTTAAAGATGAATATCACCAAAGAGTAGCAACTCTTGAAAGGAAGGTGAGGCACATAGCCACTTTCTTCTTGTTGACGTGATGCTTCTATTGTCAATTGGTGATTGCATATGGCTTCCAGATTTAGTAGTCATGGCCATTTAAAAGGGTTAGGTACACATTGCTTCGATTTGGGCATGTTACTATGTTATGCCCACCTGCATTGGCCTGGAACCTCGTTTTTTCGTTTTGGGAAGTAGTTGTCTACTGCTTGGGTTGCTTTTCTGGTTTGAGCCCCGTGTGCTTAGTTTGGATAGCAATAATAGTTTTTTGGGTCTTAATTTATCAGGTGTCTGGAAACTATTGTAATTTCGTTGCTTTTCAGTAATGAAATTTGGGACGTCCATAGTGGAAAAAATGGCTACCTGCATTGTTGCAAATGCATCACTTTGCTTTTTTTGTGTGTAGTACAGTATCTATTACTCTGTGTTAGTGGCAGGAATACCTTATGATTTTCTTTTGTGCTTTACAATCAGTCAGCTACACCAGTCACCACTCACCAATGATAGATTGGTTGGTACATGATGAGTACAATACTGACTGTGAAGCTTTATTTTCAATTTTCTTTGTTCTAGCAAATCAGGAGTTAAAAACGATCTTTATAGTCTCAGAAAATGTATTGGTCCTTATTTCTTTGGTGGCTAGTGTTGAGGATTTATTGACTGTTCATGCATTTATTCTAATTCAGTTTGGTTCAGATAGTGTGTAGTGCTAGAAATAGAAACAATAATAAGATGCAATATTGAGGTCATTAGCATGTTTTCAAAAGGAAAAAAGAAGAGATCATTGTAATGCCACAGCCAGAACGGCACAAGTTACTACACTACCTTTTGTCTGTCTTTTTCTTTACTTTTCTGTTCCCTGGGTCAAACTGTACAACTATTTTATTTTGTGCGTGTTTCATGACATCTATACATCATCTTATCCTTATGCATAAGGCATAAATTTGACCATTTCTTTGCCTTGATGTATGTAGGTGTATGCATTAACCAAAGAGCGTGATACACTAAGGAGAGAACAGAATAAAAAAAGTGACGCAGCTGCCCTTTTGAAAGAAAAGGATGAGATCATCAATCAGGTCATGGCTGAAGGTATGTAGAACCTATATGGTATTCTTGTTCTACTATGTTTATTGTGAACCAACGTTAGATTCTCATTATTCAAAGAATTGTCTCATTATAATGTTGTCAATTACAAATAATTATTTCATTTGTTAAAATTTTAACGTCCACTTCAAGCACTACTGCACTATTACCACCATATAATGCATTATATCGTGCTGATGTACCTTCTTATTCTGCTTTACTCCAGATGCACAAATAGGTGAGCAATCTATTGACATCAATAGCTTGTTTTTATTAATAAACAGGTGAAGAACTATCCAAAAAACAAGCTGCCCAAGAAGCTACAATACGAAAACTGAGAGCACAGGCATGGACCAGAACTCTACGCTATGTTCAGATGATAAAAATGCTTTCCTCAGTACCAATTATACTACTTTTTGTTCTTTTGTTGAAGCTAGATTCGTGAGTTTGAAGAAGAGAAACAACGTCTGAACTCAAAGATCCAGGTAAAAAAGAATATCAACTTGCCAACTTGGTACATTTAGTATGATCCAAACCGAGTTCTTTTCTTATTGATGTCTGTGATGCAATGTAATTAAATTCTGCTTACCTTCTTGAACATCATGAAAAATGCAAACCTTTTCTGGATTTCATAATATGAAATAGTTTTCGCCCTCTTTATTACTTGTGTTTTTGACTTAATGCACTGGGTACCATTTAAACTGTGCTTACGTCATTTGTATCCCATGGTAGTTACAATCAAACAAGCTTACCTGTATGGTTGTTTACAGTTTTGTGTTTTAGTTGCAATTATACAAGCTTCCACCCTATGATCTGTAGATAGATGGAGTAAAGTTAGTTTGGCGCCCTGAACAAAATGTTATGTCCCATTTACTTTTCTGTCCTTAAAAGTAAGCATGTACTTGACAATTTATGAGTAAGCAGGTTGAGGAGGCTAAGGTCGAAAGCATTAAGAGAGACAAGATGGCAACCGAGAAGTTGCTTCAAGAAACAATAGAAAGAAATCAGACTGAACTTGCAGCTCAGAAGGAGTTCTACACCAATGCTCTTAATGCAGCTAAAGAGGCTGAGGCATTGGCTGAAGCAAGAGTCAACAGCGAAGCCAAAGTTGAACTGGAGAACCTTTTAAGAGAAGCTGGCGAAAAAGAAAATATGCTGATTAAGACAATCGAGGAGTTGAGGCTTTCTCTCACCCGACAAGAACAAGAGGTAAATGCTGAACATTTGTATCCAGACATTTTCTCTTACTGTCAATAGAAGTAGGACACTAGGACTGTAGGACAGTAAGAGTACTTTATTTGCAGACCTAAATATAATCTATGTCATTTAGTTATATGCTTCAATAGGAACGACCTATTTGGCCATCTATCTTGTATAGCTGTCCGATGTCAGTTCCATTGAGGCATTGACTAACTGTTTCTGTGGCTGTTTCAGGCTGCTTTCAGGGAAGAAAGACTAAAAAGGGACTATGACGATCTTCAAAAGCGGTATCAAGTAAGCAAGGCACTTCGTTAACTGGTATCAAACAGTCAAATGCTAATGGGCCATTTCTCACTTTCTTCGCTATTTATATACTTCAGGCTAGTGAACTTCGTTATAATGAACTGGTGACACAAGTTCCCGAGTCTACCAGACCCCTCCTAAGGCAAATTGAAGCCATGCAGGTATTGGTCCCCACTCCCCTGTATTTGGCCTTTTTTAAAAACTTGTTTCATGTTTCTTTTGTTGTTTATTCTTGGTCTATGTGTCACACTTCTCTTTTGATTCCATATTGGGCTTGCCCGCTTGTTCAGTTAATCAATTGCATGTTAATATTGACAGGAGACATCTGCTCAAAGGGAAGAAGCTTGGGCTGGCGTGGAGAGAACCTTAAACTCTCGCCTTCAGGTTTGTTAAAAAATATGTTTTAACTGTAGCTGCATAAATGCAATGAAGAAATCTTGAATTATAAAGTTTCTGTCTTTTCTTAACGCGTCATGTATAATCTGTTTCTTTCGCTTGGATATGCAGGAAGCAGAAGCTAAAGCTGCTGCTTCAGAAGAAAAGGAGCGGTCTGTAAATGAACGACTGTCGCAAAGTTTATCCCGCATAACTGTTCTTGAGACCCAGGTTTGTGTTCAATTTCTAGCAAAAGCAAAAAAATGCTAGTATTAGGGTTAAGACCTCACTTTCAGATTTAGTCAAGTAATTTTTGGGGTGACTATTTGGTCATGCAGATTACAATTCTTAGGACAGAGCAAACACAGCTGAGCCGATCTCTTGAAAAGGAGAGGCAGAGAGCATCTGAAAGTAGACAGGAGTACCTAGCAATTAAAGAGGAGGCAGCAATGCAAGAAGGGCGGGCTAAGCAGCTCGAAGAAGAGATAAAGGATCTTAGAGTTAAGCACAAGGAGGAGCTGCAAGAAGCAGCAGAACACAGGGAACTTCTTGAGAAGGTAGTTAACTGCGATAGTTCCAGAAAAAAAATGGACCAGCTATGTATTTTATTAGTTTTAGGATTATGAAAGTGATGTTTTCCTGCCAATTTTGTTAATGCCTCTCGAATTTATGACTTCAAACATAGATTTCTGCTATACACATTTTTTAGGATCATTGTTTTTTCTTAGCCAAGCATTTTTGTTTTATGTCATTGATCATATTGTTGCTACTGAAAAGGTAATAAATGATCAGATCAGTTTAACTTGCTTGTTGATACTTGAATAAACATAATTGCAATATATGTGATATTTTCTTTCATGGATTGCACTTACAGGACCTTGAAAGGGAAAAGGCTGCCAGGGCAGAAATTGAGAAAACATCTTCCCGTGAAGCGCCTAAAGTCCCACTTCCCGATCAGACAAGTATGACTTTTATTTTTATACCAATTAATTTAGGCGAGTTAGACCCAACTTTGCCTCTTGTTGTTACCTTACCATTCTTTTTAAATTGTTTCCTATTTTTCTCTTTGAAGGAAATGCCCCTCTCAGAAAGCTGCCTAGTTCTGGCAGTATAAATAGTCTAGAAGAAAGCCATTTCCTTCAGGCTTCGTTGGATTTATCTGACAATGCTTCATTAGAGAGGCGAATGTCTTCAGAAAGTAATATGTCATATTATCTGAGGACCATGACTCCAAGTGCTTTTGAGTCAGCACTTCGTCAAAAGGATGGAGAGCTTGCTTCTTACATGTCTCGCTTGGTATGTATAAGCATCCTTCTGATATTTCTCCTCAAACGGTTTATTTAGTACCCCATCAAGTTTTATCACCTTTGTCTTGCTGGTAAACAATAGTAGTAAACTTTTAGAAGTAGTAGCTGATCATTAGGACAGTTATTACAATTTTGCAAATTTATTGATGATTTTTCTTGTAACTGAGTTCATTCATGTCCATAAACATATCTTTCACACAGTTTTTTTTAACTAACTTCGCAACTTCCAAATTGCCAGACATGATTTGACAACATTTTTTTGGCCCAATATTGGTATTGTTCTCTCAGTGGGTTCTTGGCTAAGGCAGCTGAACAGGCTCAGTTGTTTGTGGTGTGGTTATACGCCTATACCACCCACGTTCAAGTACTTGTCCAGGCAAATTGGGTGCCTATTTTCTTGATATAAAAGCTGCCTAGTTCCTCCTTGTTGGTCTAGTTTTTTTTCATTGTCTTCCTGGCGAACTTCTATTCAGCAGCATTTAGAATTTAGTACGGAAGTTATTGGCGCTTGACAGGAGCCAACCTGTGCCCCATCCTGCACTGGTTCGAAAATCCTACACCTTCAGATTCATGCATTAGCATTACACTCATCTTTCATGTTCAGAATTGGAAATTGTTCCTTCAGGTGGTCTTGGATCATATTCTGATAAAGAAATATTCCTACAATATATGGAGTCATATGTGCTCGGCTGCTGGCAATATTTCTAGCTCTGTTATTCCTTTTGTACTTCTTTTATAAGATTGATTAAGACAGCTGTCATTCAAACTTCATTATTTCATTTATCATTTGTTACTCTTTTGACCTGCAACCTTCTTGGAAGTAATGTTGTTGTATGTTTCAGGCCTCATTGGAATCTATTCGGAATTCACTGGCAGAGGAGTTGGTGAAACTGACAGAACAAGTAAATCCTGATAATCTAATTGGAGTTTTGCATATTTATCTGTAGAGAATGCGTGCACACTGAATTGATCTTCTATGCAGTGTGAAAAGTTACGGACTGAAGCCGCTGCTGTGCCTGGCTTAAGGGCTGAATTGGAAGCTCTGAAACAAAGGCACTTCCAAGCTCTAGAGTTAATGGGGGAACGTGATGAAGAGGTATTGTTCCCATTCTACACATCATAAGCTTCGATTGTGTTAATGGCTTCATCATAAGCTATACAATACACCCATGGTCTAACAGCTGGGTTTCTGTTTTCAAGTTTTTCGGGGTACATTCTGCTTAGCCCAAGCTAGGCTTAAACTCTACCACCAACCATAAAGTTATGAATATTGCATGTGTATCAATCATGCAAAAAAAACTAGTTTGTTTATAAGATGGGGAAAATAGCCCTTTTCAGTTTCAGAGGCAAAACAGTGCAAGAGTTAGGCAGAGACACTGGTTAACATTAGGTAGGCTATAAGCTAGAAACTGAACAATGGCTGTAACTGCATACAGTTCGGTTTTCGAACACTCGTTTGCGGTTCAGCTAGAAATTAAGAATAAACCTAATTTATTATACGTTTTAGAAAATTTGTCAACGTTCACTTCAATTTGATGGTGTTTTGCAGTTGGAGGAGCTAAGAAATGATATTGTTGACCTAAAAGAGATGTACAGGGAGCAGGTGGATCTTCTTGTTAGCCAGGTTTGAAGCTTGCTTGACCATTTATTTTGTACCTTCCACTGCAAAGGCCTTTAGTTCTGTTGCCCTAAACCCTGCTTCATCCCTTACCAGCTCCAGGCATTGGGTGCTCGTGTATAGTGCCGGTATGGATTTGTCGTGCCATCGGGCAAGGCAAGACAGGTCTGAGACTTGAGCATGTTTTCCTTTTTATTTTGTAACCGTACAACGGCACTGAAAATATTCGTCTGTACACATCAAAAACACCTTCGGCGTTGGGTTTAGGAGGATACGTTGTTGTATACTAGATCAAGTAGTTTCACAGTTTTACGTGCATTCTTTTTTATCTGTGTTCATTGAAATGTATCAAATTTGAATCCATTTGCATGTGTACCTCAGAGGAATGCAATCAATCAATAATATCGAGAGCTCTTTTTATGTCCTAAGTTTCGTTCTTAGAGATCATGTCGAACTGTGGAAGGCAATACCACAATAAGGTAGCGACACTGATTACATAATAACAATCGTTCGGTTCTTTTTTATCGCGGATTTTTGTTCAGTCCTTTCGGGTTTTGGTAATTCGGTCCTTTTTTTCCTTTTCTTTCCTTTCCTATTGTATGTTTGTAACCAAAGATATAAAAGGAAGTACATAAATTTTGTTTGAAATGAGTATGAAAGATTTGTCGTGCACTCATGCTATAGTAGTAGCTCCTATAGAAGAACAAGCCGAAGCCACGCTACGGTACGGTTCTCGCAATAGCAGCACACACAGATGAAAACACACTGATCATAGAAGAAGTCGACATAAATTTAGAGAGAGATTGTACCATGCAGAGAAGTCGACATGGTGTGTTGCTTAAGATAGCGGACCACAGTAAGTAGAGACAAATATTCATGTTATGTGAGGCTCCTCTGAAGAGCTAATAGCTAGAGTTTGTCGAAGATAGACATACGCCCATCAGCCTGTACGAAGCGGCAAAATTCCATCATGCATAGCTCGCCTCACCTCCGCATTCGGCACCGAGTCAACAACTATAAAATTACGATGCATCATAGTATTTAATATAAGCCTAAAATCTATCTAATTTTAATTAAATAAAATAGACGTTAAACTCATATTAAATCTAACCGCTCATAGATTTCGGCTGACAAGTGCAACCTATTTTTTACCGAAAACTGGTCATTTTTTCCGGCTTTGGTTCAGCAATCTCGTCGGCTGGGACAGTCAGTCAGTCGTCGTCATCGCGTGCTTTGAATGACAAACTGTGGATGGGAGAACTGGGTGAGGTAAAAATGAAGAACATTTTTTTTTCCAAAAGAAAAAACAGAACAGAGTTTTTCCTTGAACACGGGAAAACAAAAAAAACATCGTCGACAGCAGGATTCGAACCTGCGCAGGACAAGCCCAACAGATTTCGAGTCTGTCTCCTTAACCACTCGGACATATCGACGCTTGCTATCCCAAGGGAAACATTCGCTATAAGGGCTGATTTGGTGATTAGGGATCCCTAGGGGATCCATGGGGGAGGAATTCCCTTGCAATTCAATTTTGAATAGCAAAAGGATTTCTTCCGCTTGGGATCCCCGGTCACCAAACCAGCCCTAAATGCCATATAAATATCAGTACGTCACTTAACCATTTTATTCCGTATTAAGCCTTCGGCATATCACTTACTAACGCATGTCGATTTCATTGCCTTCCGAGCTCTACTTGCAGCAGGAGACACCAGCCCAGAAATTCCTTCAATGCCATCTAAATTTATACCAGTCCGGCAGTCCCTCCAAAATTATACTGATCAATTAATTGCCACTGAATTATATTTTCCGTTCTCCTATATGCCATTGTCGTTAGTTTTTCATTAATCCATGTCATCTAAATTCAGAGTAAAGGTAATTTCAGAACCAGCCTCACTGTTACAGATCACAGGCGTAGCTGCGCACTGCCGCAGATGCCCATTGCGTCGTGGCAAAGCAACTCACGAAAAACCAAAACGACTGAAGAAGCTACAACAACAACAACAACAACAACAACAAAGCCTTTTTGTCCCAAACACGTTGGGATAGGGATGAAACCCCGTATGAAAACCTCAGAGTTCAACCCCCAAAGAAAAAAAAGGGAAACAAAGGCAAAGGAGAACCGAAAAACGACGAAACGGGAAAACACATAAAAGAGATAAAGCCCACAAGAACCAGCAAGATCTAAATGGGCACAAGAAAAGGTCAAACGATTAAAGAGGAAAAGCGAAACTATAAATCAAGGTTCTGGCACGTGAATTGCACACTTCCACCCCTTCCTATCCACGGCGAGCTCTTTATCAATATTCCACTCCTTCAGGTCCCTCTTCACAGCCTCTGTCTACGTCAAGGTTGGTCGACCTCTACCTCTCTTCACATTTTCGGGACGCCTAATTATTCCGATATGCACTGGTGCCTCTACTGAAGAAGCTAAATGACGGTATTTTGCTTTTCCTCTTTAACAGTTGCAATGTACGGGGGCGCTTTTACATCTGTAAGGTAACACACAGTATGAAAAACAAAAAAAACCTAAAAGAAAGTCTACATGTCGTATCGAGCTGATGAGGAAAAAAAATGAAGAGCACAAAAGGAATACACGAGACTAAAAGGCAGGGGGAAAATCCTATTTTGATTGCCGCTGCAACTTGTTCAGGATGACATTGCATTACCGAAGACAGATCTCGGCACGAAATCTTTGGCGCAACTTGTTCAGGATGGCATCACCCAGCAGCTTTACCTGGGCACCTGGTAAGGACAGGGAGTTGAAATTTAGAACTAACATGCCGCTGGAGACGTGCTTCAACCTTCTGCCTTGCCGGGAGAAACCACCTCTAGGAGCAAGGCATAACGCAGCTCGCAGGAAGCTATATTACAGGCATGTCAGCTTCTAGGTTCTTATAAAGTGCCCAGCCTGCGGGGTAGTTCAGCTGAGGAGGTTCCAGGTTAAAATTCCAGACCATGACCCTGTTGCAATTGTCCGGAAGACCCTCTATTTGGCGCTCACTTTTAACAAGCTTTTCTATAAACCGTGACTCCTGCAAAAACACATGTCAGGTCAGACCATCTATATGATACAATGGTAAAGTAGGACTCAACTGTGGGCATAACTTTTCATCACATAGCTTCGTTCTACACTTCTACATCAAGATGGCCATGTTACATTTCCATTTGGTGGCGATACTTGCTTCAAGAGACCCTTAATATGCTTATATATGTTTTTTATCTATTGATTTTACCTCCATTGTAAATCTATTGTTTCAGTAGAAAACCAAATTCTAATGCATGTTGTTCCACCACAAATCGGTCATTTCTACAAGTGGAACGGAGAGCTGTAAACTGATGTTTAGATATAGCAACAAGGATCGATCTCCAACAGAGACAAGTGTTGGCTTCACAGAAGCAGAGGTTCCATCAGCTCCATGAAACATTACTGTAACCTTACTATTACAGTTCATATATTAAAATAAACTCACCTGCAAACCACCTCTTCCACCTGTGTGGATTATAACAGAATCCATAGGCGGGCGGTTCCATCTTTGAGGGTCCCATAACAGTGTACTGTTGAAAGCAAATGCAGAGAAACCAATTGGGAATCGACGAGTTGAACTCTTCTTTTGAACCGTCTGGACTGTGTGCCATCTCATGACTCGGTTAGCTTTGCAAATAGGGCCTTCCAGAACTGCCCTATACTTTGTTCCAATATGGATTGTTACAGGCCATGAGCCAAAGCGCCTGAGAAACATAGCACATCTCATGAGAAGCGAAGTCGGGATGTCTCGTCTAATTCTACCGAAATATGGCTAGCATACCTTTTGAGTTTTGACCTGAAACTTCTGGCTACCAGTTTCAGGGAGCGTTGTGGTTTTCTAGCTCTATTATTCCAATTAAACTAATCAAGGCTATGTGATGCTTATACTCTTACATGTCAATAAAAACATCTCTAACTATTTATTATGAATCATCAAAACAATTTGTAGACAATAAGTTCATTACAAATATATCAGTACAGGCCAACAAAATTGTGGTAGAGAGCTCTGACCTGATCTTCTGCATTTCTTCAAATACATCAGCTGAGTATGACCGTTCTTCATCAGCAAAATGCATTATACCATCAAGGTGATGCCTTTTGACATGATAGATTGCATTATTCCTTTGACAAACAGCAATCTTCCGAACACTCGTGGTATTCTTTCTGCACATAAGATGCCTGTACATAACCCCGGAAGACCTCAGAATTTCTGCTGTTTCATAGGACTGTTCAGGCCATTCCACCACTAACCATAGAAGAGGTGCCTGTACAGCTTTCAAGGTATGGGCTAGCCGATTCAAGTAATATGCCTGTTGTGGCCGGACAGAAGTGATTGTCACGATTATCAGCAGCTTCTTCACGGGAATGTCAGATTCTCTAATAGCAGGCAACACAGGTGATGATTCAGAAAAATCCACATCATCATCCAACAATGCAGGGACTGGAGGGCTCTCTTGAATATGAGGCTCGTCGATCAGTTCGATCTCTTTCTCTACTACAATCGTCTCCGACTCCTTAACTTTGGTACCCACCATTTCCGTCTCAATCACACCCTCGTGGAACGGAAGCATCTTGTTTTCAGATACTATTTTCTTGTAGACGTCGACAGAGAATAAAGGCATGAACCCAATGAAAATGCCTAACATGAAAAAGAACAGTAGACGGACTGCAACTCTCCTGCAGCTCAACCCCTTTGATTTTGATCTCTCCTGCGATCGGCTATGCCTCTGTGAAGTCATAGCCGCATACACTGACTTTAGCTTGCTCGACAGCAGGAATCCTCTCACTGCGACATAGGACTGCGAGTACAACGGTTTTGGGGACGGAGAGGGATCGTTGAACTCGGACCAGTCCCTAACTGACCCTTCCCGTAGGATAATCCCGCTGTTCCTTCGACTGGACAGCATTCCAGAATGAAGGCTTCGTGATGCTTGTACTCCTCCTGAATTGCTCAAAAGCACGAGTCCTTTCGTCCACGGTCGCTGCACTTTCTATCCCTTTCACTCATGTGAAGCCGTGGTCCGTGGATGCAGCACCCTCCCTCCCTGGTGAGGTAATCAATTGAATTGTACCTGCAAAACAACGTGACGCGAGAAGTGCGTTAGCTCAGGTCAAGATCAATCTATAAACAAAGCGGGCTAAATTGAAACATTCCCCTGGAACAGGGATCCAAATTGCAGGAGAGCAAGATCCAAAGGTGAGGGCATGTACAGTGGGTGTCTTAAGTTGTGTCTTAGAGTGTGTCTAGGGGGGTGAATGTAAAAAATCTCAAGACATGTATCTTGACGAAGACACAGTGTCTTAGCTCTATATTCGAGACAGGAGACTATCTGATTGGTCACTTTAATTTATTGAATGTTCTGATTGGTACAATGAATATGGTAAGACACATGTTTTAGACATGACCACTGTATTATGTTGTGTTTAAGTTGTGTCTTATACTTGGAGTACCGTGCAGCTGTATCTAGGTTGTACATGCCCTGAAGGCGCATAGGGCTCTAAGAACTTGAGGAGAAAACCAAACATTTCTCCCTAACTAGCAGAGACGCCGAGGCGGACCCGACTAATGGGCATGGGGGATCAGCCGAAACCGCAAGCTTTGGAAAATTAACTGCTACCACCCGTCCAAGCAACTATAGCTGGACGGATCGGATTCTTCTTGTGCAGGACAGAGCAAGCAAGCCAGCAACCCGTCCAAGCAAGGAAAGGCTACCTTACCAAGGAAGGAAGACGAGCAACCAGGCCCGGGCGGGCGGGAAACCTATCCACGCCGCTGAGAGCAGGAAGCGGCGGCGGCGCGAGGAAGCCTGATTCAGAAGGCTTTCCTCGCTTTCGCTTCGCGTACGGCTCCGCCGCCTGCTGCGGTGGAGGTGGCTTGGCTCGGCCCTCTCCCCCACTCCACGCCTCTCTTTTCGGAAACCGCTGCCCCTGCTGTTAGGGCTGTTTGGAAACTCAGTTCTCAAAACCATACTTTATAATATTATAATTTATTATAAATTAAAACATAATTATAGTATATTTTATATCGGGTCAAACTAATACCTGTTTAAAGACAAAGTATTTTAATTGAAGTGTAGGAGAAGAGAAAACGGTAGCTACATACAAGCCAAAAAATTTAGTTTAGATAAAAAAATTTACCCAAAAACGTGATATTGATAAAATCATGGTTTAAAATACAGAATATTTAGATATACGTTATTGTTTGGGACTAACAAAATAGCGTGTTCCCCGACCGGCTGCGGCTTTTGACTTCTTCTCCCTTCCATTTTTCTTTCTTATAAGAAAACGAGGTAACAATTATTTGACGCGTGCGAAAGTGACAAGACGTCTAAACCTCCAGCGTAGCTCGAGCCCGTCGCCTGTAAGGGGGTGTTTGGTTACCCCGCTAAAATTTAGCTCCTGTCCCATCGAATGTTTGAACCTCCGTTCCGGGTATTAAATGTAGTCGGATTATAAAACTAATTTGTCAGCCGAATATTAAAAGACGAGACGAATCTAGTCCAGTTGGTTGTGTCTATATTTCATACTCCTATTTAAAAGTCAAACGCTTGATGTGACCCAAGCTAAACTTTAGCAGGAGCAACCAAACACCCCCTAAATAGGACAGGGTCAAGTCACAAAGAACCAAGTCTAAAAAATGTCAGGCTAGTAATGGTTGTTTCTATTTGTTTTCTACACAAAAATATCCCACAGCCACACTCGGCGACCGTAGAAGACTGTATAAGGTTAGGCTGTCTACACCAGCTTCCTCTAAATTCCATTCTTTATTATATTTTCTAATGCACAATTTTTTCACCTTTTTATTATAAAACAAATTTAACACCTTAATGTGTGAAACAAAAAAAACTTGTCCAAAAATATTATAGCCATATTACTCATCTTTCAATAGTAGCACTAGCATTAACGAATTACTGAAAATTTCTATTATATATATATTCGTTGCAACGTACGTATGGGTCAAATCTCCTATAGAGCTTCCTAGAAGTTTTCTATATGTCGGTGTTCCGAGACCGGGGGTCCCTTGGGCCGACGAGTGAGTGTCGCCGCGTGCCCCAGCCCAGATAGGTCGAGCGCGAGGGCGAGCGCGAAGGGGGGAGAAGCGAGGCGACCGGAGACCGGCGTGAGAGAGATGGGAATCCCGCGGCCTTCGTGTTCGTCCCGCGCCCAGGTCGGGTGCGCTTGCAGTAGGGGGTTACAAGCGTCCACGCAGGAGAGGGAAGCGAGTGGCCCCAAGAGAGCGCCTGTCTCGTCCTCGTCCCCGCGCGGCCAACCTTCTCTAAGAGGGCCCTGGTCCTTCCTTTTATAGGCGTAAGGAGAGGATCCAGGTGTACAATGGGGTGTAGCAGAGTGCTACGTGTCTAGCGGGGGAGAGCTAGCGCCCTAGGTACATGCCGTCGTGGCAGCCGGAGAGATTTTGGCACCCAGCTGGTGTGATGTCGTGGTCGTCGGAGGAGCGATGGAGCCTGGCGGAGGGACAGCTGTCGGAGCGGTTGGGTCCTTGCTGACGTCCTCTTGCTTCCGTAAGGGGGCTGAGAGCCGCCGTCGTCATAGAGCATGCGGGGCGCCATCATTGCCTATCTGGCGGAGCTAGCCAGATGGGACGCCGGTCTTGTTCCCTGCGGCCCGAGTCAGCTCGGGGTAGGGCGATGATGGCGCCTCCCGTTGACGTGGCTGGTCTGCGCCCTAGGTTGGTCGATGTGGAAGCTCCTCCGAAGCCGAGGTCGAGTCTGTCTTCCGTGGTCGAGGCCGAGTCCGAGCCCTGGGTCGGGCGAGGCGGAGGTCGTCGGCTGAGGCCAGGGCGGAGTCCGAGCCCTGGGGTCGGGCGAAGCGGAGTTCGTCATCTTTTGGGGCTGAGCCCGAGTCCGAGCCCTGGGTCGGGCGGAGCGGAGTTCGCCGTCTTCCGGGACTTAGCCCGAGTCCGAGCCCTGGGTCGGGCGGAGCGGAGTTCGCCGTCTTCCGGGACTTAGCCCGAGTCCGAGCCCTGGGTCGGGCGGAGCGGAGTTCGCCGTCTTCCGGGGCTGAGCCCGAGTCCGAGCCCTGGGTCGGGCGGAGCGGAGTTCGCCGTCTTCCGGGACTTAGCCCGAGTCCGAGCCCTGGGTCGGGCGGAGCGGAGTTTCCTGTGGCGCCTTCTGCAGGACCTGACTGCCTGTCCGTCTCACTTTGTCAAGTGGCACTGCAGTCGGTGCGGCGCAGGCGGCGCTGTCCTTCTGTCAGGCCGGTCAGTGGAGCGGCGAAGTGACGGCGGTCACTTCGGCTCTGCCGGGGGGGCGCATGTCAGGATAAAGGTGTCAGGCCACCTTTGCATTAAATGCTCCTGCGATTTGGTCGGTCGGTGCGGCGATTTAGTCAGAGTTGCTTCTTAGCGAAGGCAGGGCCTTGGGCGAGCCGGAAATATGTTCACCGTCGGAGGGGGGCCTCGGGCGATGTAACACCCGGTTTTAAAGGACAAAGCCGGGTGCATCTCATACATGCGCCAAAGAAGACAACATATATAATAACAGAGTGTATAGAGATAAATGTCACAAAACATCAGAGTATTTATTACATAGCAGAAGACTTATTACAAAATAAAGGAATAACCATAAAACGAACTAAGGATCGTTGGCGCCAATGTCAACTGAGAAACGCCACCTAGATCAAGTCGAATGCCTCAGTGTTAGGCAGCTCCTCTTCGACCACCTGTTCTTCTCCTGTGGGGGGTGTGTGAGACAGCAAGAGTGAGCTCACATACGTTCATAGCTCAACAAGTCATGGGGAATAATGTGGCATGAACTCACCAAAGGTGGGAGTTCATGTAGTGTAAGGCTGATCAATGAAATAAAGGCTGAAGCTGAGCATTGCTTTTATAAGCTGGTTAAAATTTTATTAGCAATTACTAAGTGTAAGTAAATACCAAACCTTAATAATAATAAAGAACAGTAATAGTAAAATAATCCCAAATGCGATGCAAATGTCAAAATAACTTTATGTTCCATAAATTAATCATGTGAGGGTCCGAGCCGCTCATGACCGTGAGCACGACTAGTATACTAGTTTTACACTCTGCAGAGGTTGTGCATCGTTACCCACAAGTCATGTTACCCATCTGCCAAGAGACGACCAATCCCATACACCTCTACCGAGGAGGCAAGGCAGGGTAACACTACGAGGCCTTTACAAAGTTCCACTAGCTTCAGAAATCCCGCTACAGTTTATAGGAAGCTCCAGTGCAGGGTTCTTGCCTGACCGCCATCGCAGCAAAATCAGCACAAGGACCTCCCTACACTGACCACTCCCCTACTGCCCTTGCCCCTTTCGGGTAAGGAAGACCTCCACTAGCTTTCCTAGTTAATCAGCCAAGGGCGTCCCATTAAACCCTTGTGGTAGCACTGTTTTCCCGGGTGGTCGCTCCATGTTCCCATTAATTTAATGATCTTAACATGAACAGTAATAATAACAAGATAATAACAGAATAATCATGAATAGTGTATCTCCATACCCAATCCACATAAAGCAATAGCAAGTACTACCCAAAAATATTTCAGGGGTGAACAAGGTATAGAG
Source organism: Zea mays (assembly GCF_902167145.1). NCBI lineage: Eukaryota > Viridiplantae > Streptophyta > Magnoliopsida > Poales > Poaceae > Zea > Zea mays. The sequence goes on along the minus strand of NC_050101.1, from coordinate 175,505,800 downwards.
GTAATCAAAACTGGGGTAACATAAAGGCTCCCATCAAAATTAACCTATGCAGATCATTAAAATTAATAAGAACATGGCTGGGAAAAGTAAGTGATCAAGGGCACAACTTGCCTTCCACGAGCTCCTGCTCAGCTATCTCTACTTGTTGAACCTCAGGATCCTCTGTAGCTTGCTCGTCTACTCGCATCAACACAATACATACATAGTATAGCACAAATTAACATCACACCAAACATGTAAATAAAATACACAGTAATAATCTAGACATTAAAATAAGATCCTAGGAACTGGAATCATTAATTTTGGAGTTATAGATTTTAAGTTATGAATTTTCCAAGGTTTTACGTATTTAATACAAGATTAAGTGTTAGATAAAATTTAATGTGTCTTTCATGCCAAAACAGAGACACAAATGGATAGACAACAATATTACAAAAATTTAGGAACTGGAATGGATTAAAAAGGATTCAAAATGAGTTTTCTATGAATTAAATGAGAACTAGGACTTATTTTAATACCAAAAACTCATTTATTTATTTCTTTTATTAAGTTTACTGTTCCCTGGGCTGCGCGCAATATTTCAGAGAACTCCAAGGGCTTACGCGCAAGGATTCCTAAGACCCATAACACTGTTCCTTTGGACCGCGGGTTCTATTCTTCAGAACCCCGAGGGTTCTTATGTAAAAAGCACTGCGAAGCGATATCGGTTGACTACAGCCGTTGGATCAGGGTTCGACGCTTAGGATTAGATCTTATTCCTCCCCATACGGTACACCACGATAGCCGCTGGATCCCGCATCAATGGTTCAGATTTAAAATACTAGCGCGCAACATGAATCGTCCGATCGCGATCGGACGCGTCATCGCGCCGTTGGCCAAACCGTTAACCTGCTTCTAATCGTGGCCATCGATTCTAGATCACATGGCTCCACCTGCATCTTCTCCGCGCACCCAAGTAGGCCTGTGGCACCGCCTGAACCACGGCGAATCCTCACCGGTGCCAACGCTAGCTACGGCGCTAGAGCCCGAAGTCCCTGACTCTGAGGTTCTACACAATACGGTAATGAATGCGATCCTTAGGAAAAAGGTTCTCACCACGAAGTAGGCGTTGCCGTGCGCGGCTCGGAGTAAGGCGGACGGATGGCTCGGTCCTTGCTCCGACGAGGAATTCATGTTGCCCCGACGTTCGATCCTCCTCGACGCGCCCGCGAGCAGCACCACCAAGCTCCCGCGATGCCCACCGACCCGGATCCGAATCACCAGCGATGCAGGCACCCGGTTGGCCACACGGCGCCCCAATTTCACTCTCTCTCTCTCTCCTTATGGTGTCGAGCACACGGCGCGCACGGACCAATGAAGAGGGCGGTGAAGTGCTAAGGTGTTAGAGAATAGGGTTGCGGCCGCCCTAAATCCACCCGAGACTGGCGACGTGGGTGGAGTCGTGGCTGGATAAGCGCGAACGGCCCGAGGTCTTCGGTTCACCCCCCTCCATGCACGGAGCTCCATTGCAAGGGATGCACCGGACAGCGGGTCCCAGTCAACAGGGACGTGCGCATGGTACAGAGACCGACGTGCGGGTCCCCTTGTCAGAACGAGCGCGCAGCGCGTAGTGGAGAGGGCATTGGGCCACGCGGGAGTGGAGAAATGGTTAGATGGGCCAGATTAGGGTTTGTTGGCCCATGCCCATGTGCTTCTTCTTTTCTTTTTTTTTTGATTTATATTTTCCTTCTCATTTGAATTCAAATTTCAAACTTAAATCCTTTGGTAGATTCTCCACAGATTGGAAGTATAATTTGAACATACTAGTCTTACCTTTATTTATAATATTTATTTCATATATATTTTATTTTTTTAGTACTTATTTTCCTCCTTCTCCACATTTCTTTGGAGTTTTGTTTTTTTCCAAATTAGAGTTTAAATTCCATGTGTCCATTCATATATTAATATATTGATAATAACACCTTTATTTTATTATCCATATATGCACAATCAAGCAAAGACTCAGCATGATGCATGATTTATTTAGGTGCCATTGGTTATTTAATCTCCTTTTGATGGTGTTTATTCACATATGATAATAACTAGAGATGGCACACACATATAGATAAAGGAGATATTATCTTTTCATATGATTTCCAAATTTAGGTATTACAGATTCTACCCCCCTTAAAAATAATCTCGTCCTCGAGATTTAAGAAGATCTAGGGAAAAGATGGGGGAAGTCTATGCGAAGCTCTTCTTCTCTTTCCTAGGTGGCTTCATCTTCACCATGGTGACTCCATTGTACTTTGCACATCTTTATCACCTTATTTCTTGTAACTCGAGTCAAAGTGTCTAGAATCTTGATAGGATACTCAGCATAAGTCAGGTCATCTTGAACACTAAGGTCCTCCATTGGTAGCTGCTCCTCAGGTACCCTGAGGCACTTCTTCAGCTGAGATACATGAAAGACATCATGAACATCCGCAAGATGATCCGGTAACTCCAATTGATATGCAACCTCTCCCACTCGCTTTAAGATTAAGAAGGGTCCAATAAAGCGAGGGAACAATTTGCCCTTAACCTTGAATCTCCTCATTCCACGAAGTGGTGACACCTTGAGATACACATAATCTCCTTCTTCAAATTCCAGTGGTCTTCTTCTATTATTAGCATAACTCTTTTGCCTGGTTTGAGCCACCCTCAAATTCTCTCGAATTATACGGACTTGTTCTTCTGCTTCTTGAATCAGTTCAGGCCCAAAGAACTGTCTTCCCCTAGTCTGATCCAATATAGAGGAGTCCTGCATTTCCTGCCATTTAGTCTCGAACGGTGACATCTTTAGACTGGCCCGGTAAACTATCATTATATGAGAACTCAGCATAAGGTAGACCCTTGTCCCAACTACTACCATGCTGAAGGGTCCAAGCTCCCAACATATCTTCTAATACTTGGTTAGTCCTTTCAGTCTATCCATCAGTCTGAGGGTAATAAGTTGTACTGAAGTTCAACTTTGTATTCACATTCTCATGAGAACTTCTCCAAAACCTTGAGGTAAACTGTGATCCTCTATCCAAAATGATCTTCTTCGGTACACCGTGTAGAGACACAATCCAAGCCATATATAACTCAACCAATTGAGATCACTTATAAGTAGTCTTGACCGGAATGAAATGAGCCACTTTAGTCAATCTATCCATAATCACCCATATAGCATCATATCCTTTCAAGGAGCGAGACAATCTGGTAATGAAGTCCTTACCAATCTCTTTCCACTACCAGTCGGGTATCTTTAATGGGTATAATAGTCTAGCTAGTCTTCGATGTCCAGCCTTAACTCTTTGACACACATCACACATAGCCACATGTGCAGCCACATCTCTCTTCAATCCATACCACCAATACTTTTGCTTCAAATCCTGATACATCTTAGTGCTCCCAGGGTGGATAGAATAAACTGAGTCATGTGCTTCCTTCAATATAGTTTCCCGAAGACTATCAATATCGGGAACACAGATCCGATTCTTGAACCATATCGTGCCTTGCTCATCCTCTGTGAATTCCGGGCCTCTACCTTCTGTTATCAGATCCTTGATCTCCTAGATTTTAGCATCACCAACCTGACCTTTACGAATCTCTTGTTCCAAGGTAGGTTCCAATTCCATGGTAATTCCTTCTGTATGTGTAACAATTCCCAGGTTGAGCCTCTCAAAATCTTTGGCTAATTCATCAGGTAGCTGGACAACGAAAGCGGAGTGAACATGCTCCTTCCGACTCAAGGCATCTGCAACCAAATTTGCCTTGCCTGGGTGATAGTGAATCTCCAAATCATAATCCTTAATGAGCTCCAACCAACGGCGTTGCCTAAGGTTGAGATCCTTCTGAGTGAATATGTACTTCAAACTCTTATGATCCGTATATACTTGGCACCTAGTTCCCATGATGTAGTGTCTCCAAATCTTAAGTGCATGCACAACGGCAGCCAATTCCAAGTCATGAGTGGGGTAGTTCAATTCATGCTTCCGCAACTGACGAGATGCATAGGCAATCACATGTCCTTCTTGCATGAGCACACATCCAAGTCCTTGGCCACATGCATCACAGTAAATGTCAAATCCCTTCTGCAGATCTGGCATAATCAACACTGGCGGAGACATCAGTCTCTCCTTCAATTGATCAAAGCTTTCTTAGCACTTCTCATCCCACTTGAATTCTCTTCCTTTCTCCAAAAGCGAGGTCATAGGCTTAGCAATTTTAGAGAACCCTTCAATAAATCTCCGATAATATCCGGCGAGTCCCAAGAAACTCCGAATCTCAGTAACTGTAGTGGGCACTCTCCACTCCATTATCTCCTTCACTTTAGCAGGATCCACTGCTATTCCTCCATTAGAAATAATATGACCAAGGAATGACACCTTGTCAATCCAAAACTCGCACTTGCTGAACTTAGCGTAGAGTTGATTATCTCGCAGCTTTTGTAGCACCAACCTTAGATGTTCTTCATGATCACTTTCATTCTTAGAATAGATAAGAATATCGTCGATGAACACCACGACGAATCTGTCCAAATACTCCATAAACACCTTATTCATCAAATTTATGAAATAAGCTGGTGCATTGGTTAATCCAAATGACATAACGGTAAACTCATATAATCCATATCGCGTTGAGAAAGTCGTCTTAGGAATATCCGAGGGTCTAATCTTCATCTGATGGTATCCCGATCGGAGATCAATCTTCGAGAATACCCTGGCTCCTCTCATCTGATCAAACAAATCCTCAATACGGGGTAATGGATACTTGTTCTTCACCGTGACATCATTGAGTGATCTATAGTCCACACACATCCGTTGCGATCCATCCTTCTTCTGCACAAATAACACCGGTGCTCCCCAAGGTGAGGAACTCGGACGAATGTACCCAGCCTCTTGCAACTCCGTTAAGTGCTTCTTGAGTCCCTTCAACTCTTCTACAGACATCCTGTATGGCCGCTTGAAAGTAGGGGCAGTCCCAGGTAAGAGATCAATGACCCACTCAACTTCTGTATCTGGTGGCATCCCTGGTAACTCCTCTGGAAAGACATCCGGAAAATCCTTAACCACACGGATGTTGTCACCAACAAACTTCCCATCTACTAAGAATGCCGCTAGTCTGATGGTGGTAGTTACTGCAACTTCAACTTCAAATCTTTGTCCTTTGGAACTGGTGAGTTCTACGGTTCCCTTAGCACAGTGTATATACAGCCTTTGCCTTTTTTAACCATAACATACCAAAGATCACGTCTATAGTGCTCTCTTCTAACACTATAGGGGTAGCCCATCTGGGTTAGCAATACAGGGTAAGAAAGGAAGAATTGTAGACAAGGCGAGTCATTACGAGAAATGTTACTGCGGGGGATTCATTAGCTGTAAGGAAAATGGACCCCGGGCCATTTGGCTAATTGAGTTTTGGTGTTTGATGAACAACACAATCCATGAACTAATAAGTTTTCTAGTGTTTGTGTTTGTAGTTCACAGGATGCGAAGAGAATTGGACCAAGGCAATGAGGATGCAACACCTCAAAAGAAGACATAAAAAGATGCATAGGAGTCCAATACTCAAGAACAAAGAAGCCCGAAGAAATCAGCGAAGAAATCCAAGTCAAGGGCTGTCAGCCAGCGCCAGGTGGCGCACCGGACATCGGTGTCCGGTGTGCACCGGACTGTCCGGTGAGGCACCGGACAGTCTGCGCAGAGAGGCCGCAGAAAGGCGCTCTCTGGCTGTAGCACCGGACTGTCCGGTGTGCACCGGACTGTCCGGTGTGCCAACGGGCAGAAAGGCAACGGTCAGATCCAACGGTCGACTGCTACAGGCGCCAACGGTCGGCTGACGTGGCGTGCACCGGACATCTACTGTTCAGTGTCCGGTGGTGCACCGGACTGTCCGGTGCACCCGACGACAGAAAGCTGCTGCTTTCTGTCCAACGGCTAGTTGAGGGTGTGGAGGCTATAAATACCACCCCAACCGGCCATTCTCTAGTGTGAGAGCCCAAGCAACATTCCAATACACATAGTGCATATCTCCAAGTGCTCAAACACCCAAGTGCTTAATAGAATCACTCGGTGATTAGCGTAGGTGCTTTGCGAAGTGCTTAGGTTAGTTAGACCGCTTTAGCGCTTGCTCTAGGTGAATCCTAGTTAGTTGAGTGAGTTTAGATAAACCTCACAACCCCTCGGCTCTTGCGCGAGCCGTTGTAATTGTACCGAGTGGGGCGAGAGTCTTGCGAGACCGTGACAACCGCGTTTGTGTCACGGCCGCCACCGTGTACCGGAGGGAACGAGGCCCGCGGCGTTTCGGCCGGAAGCTCGATAGTGGAGACGGCGGGGAGCGTCCGAGAGGAGCCGGAAGCGGAGCACCACTTGCGCGTGGAGAAGGCCCGCGGCTCTCTATGGAGTTACTCGACCGTGGTGCTTGGCCCTCGCATGGGCTTCCCTTTGCGTAGGGGCACCAACGAGGATTAGTCGGGACCTTGCGCGGTTCCGGATACCTCGGTAAAAATACCGGCGTCATCCACGAGAGTTTGCTTCTCTACTTAGCTCTTTACATTCCGCATTTATATTAAGCATTTAAGTTTCAATCTTGTAGTCATACTTATTTAGTGTAGATTGGAACTTAGCCTTTTGCGGTAGAGATAGCAACACTTAGACAAAACCTAGTTTGCACATTGATTACTTGCATAGGTTTTGCTCTAGGGATTTATTTGTGGCCTAGTTTAGTAAAAGTTTTAGAAGTCCTAATTCACCCCCCCCTCTTAGGCGTCACCCGTTTCCTACAATTGGTATCAGAGGCGGTTTGGCTCATTTGAAACACTTTAGCTTCACCGCTAAAAGAGCCGACGCTTTTTAGAGGAAGGGATGGATACCCATAGGCCACCACACTTCGACGGCACTAACTTCCCATATTATAGTGCTAGAATGGCTTGTTACCTAGAGGCCGTTGATCTAGGTGTTTGGAGAGTCACTCGTGACGGGATGAAACCCCTCAAGAATCCCAAGAAACCCACCACGAGTGAGGAAAAAGAAATCCATTTAAATGCTAGAGCCAAAAATTGCTTGTATGAATCTCTTAGCATGGACATTTTTAACCAAGTATTTACCTTGAAAACTGCTAATGAGATTTGGCTAAAATTGCATGAGCTCCATGACGGCACATCCAATGTCCGTGAGCAAAAACATTGCCTAGTCTTAAATGAGTATAATTCTTTTGCTATGAAAGATGATGAGCTTGTTAGAGACATGTATTCTCGCTTGAATCTAATTATCAATGAGCTCAATTCTATTGGCATTAATAAGCTAGGTGATGCGGACATTGTGAGGAAGATTATCTCCCTGCTACCACAACAAAAATATGGGAGCATCATCACCATCCTTCACAACATGGAGGACTTGAGCAACATGACCCCGACTATTGTGATTGGGAAAATCGCGGCCTTTGAGATGTCGCGAAAAATGAGTCGGGGAGAGGAGCCAACTACCTCAAGACCATATGCTTTTGCATGTGATGAAAGGAAGGGCAAAAAGAAGGCTCCCACTCCAAGTTCCTCAAGCGAAGAAGAGAAAGAAGAAGAAGAAAGTGATGATGATGAAGATAATCAACCATGCACATCATCCTCCGAGGACGAAGAAACAATCCGACGCGTCGGAAAGGTAATGAGGATGATCCGCAAGATTAATCTAATGGGTGTGCCCCTGCAGGTCGAGGATCTTCTCTTTAACATTGACAGGAAAAAGCAAAGGAAGAGAGGATGCTTCGCATGTGGGGAGAAGGGCCACTTCAGGGACAATTGTCCAAATATGGCCAAACCCAAAAAGGAGAGGAGCAAAGGCAAGGCGCTCACAAGTGTTAGAACTTGGGATGATTCTTCAAGTGAAGATGAACCTCCAAGGACGCGCAGCCACCGGTCCTCGTCACGATCATCACGGTCATCACACAAATGCCTTATGGCAAGAGGTAACAAAAGCATTCCATCCTCTAGTGATGAAAGTAGTAGTGATGATGAAGGTGAGGGAAAGGCCTCTCTAGAAGAACTTGCGGAAGCCGTTAATTTTTTCCAGGATGTTTGCACTAAGCAAAAAGCTCAACTTAAAACTTTGAAAAATAAGTTGGTTAGCTCTCAAAATGATTACAAAGGTTTGCTAGAAAAATTTGAAACTTTTGCAAACTTAAATAGTGAGCTATCAACTAAAATTGAGTTATTGGAATCTAGTGCTCCATCCACTGCTACCGATGATAGCCTTATTAAAAAGAATGAAAAACTTAAGGCTAAGTTAGCTAGCTCCCAAGAAGCTATTGAAAATTTGCTAGAGAAAATGGAAATTCTTAGCATACACAATAATGAGCTAACTACTAAGCTAGAAAACATTGGTAGCACCCCAACAGCATCTTTAGTTGAAATACCCGAAATAATTAAGAAAGATGCTTCTACTTCCTGCTTTGATTTAATTGATGATTCTAACCCCTGCAACCAAGTTGTTGTTGAGAATATTGTTGTAGAGACATGTTCGGATGAGGTTGCAAAGGAAAATGAACAATTAAAGCAAGAAGTGGCTCGCCTTGGAAAGGCTTTGTATGACAAGAAAGGCAAAGCCAAACAAATCCGACCTCCACAGGATAACACCACTGCGGGAGTGAACAAGCCTGTAGAGGGAGAAACTGTGATTTGTAGGCTGTGCCACATGGAAGGCCACAAGTCTTTCCAATGCAAGGCGATGACCGGGGATAAACAAAGGCAAAAGCTCAAGCAAAAGCCATCAAGCAAAATCTCCAACACCTACATCAAAAAGGTGAACAAAAAGGATGCTACACCATATTTGATCAAGAAGAAAAAGAATGGAAAGGTGATAGCAATCAAGGCCAACAAGCAAGCCAACAAAGGAAAGGGAGCCAAACGCATCTGGGTGCCAAAGGAGATAATTTCAACCATGAAAAGCACCAAGAAGGTTTGGATCCCGAAAGGGAAGTGAGTGGACATAAGGTCTTCGGGAAATTTGGAGACTTGGCAAAATTGGGATGTATATCATGGGATACATCATATTGGATCAAGTTTATTGCCAAGTGGGTTAGTGAAAACTTTTGGACCCAAATTTCCCACCCATGACTAAGGTAACTAGTTTTATTGTATTCTTTGTTTTTACAATTGGTATCTATTTATCTTTTATCTAGTTTACCTTTCTTACCTAGTATTACATTTGTTATGTACTTTTGTTCAAATTCATGCATACTAGGTAAATCATATGGTGGGATTGCTTGTTTTTAATTCATATACTTAAGCAAACCTACATGGCTTAAAATGTTTATTTAAGCATGGCACATAGCTTTTATATCACTCCATAGTAAATGATGCATCAATTGAAAATTTTGATTTTTACAAGTGTATCATTTAACTTATATGTGCCAAAGTTTGGATTATGGATAATTTGCCCCTCTTGATATCAAATCAAAGTGCATGTCTCCTACAAGTATTCAAAACTTGTATGCACACTTTTAGGGGGAGGTTACTCTATAATCTAACACTTTGAGACTAACACCTTTTCAAGTCTATTTTATGTGATAGTCTCATTGTAAGGAAAATAAGGTCCCCGGAGAAAGACAACAATCTTCCACTGCAAAATCTCTAAGAACTCTCATGTCTCTCAAGCTCGCCATTGATCTTCAATTGGTATCTTTTGAGACTACTTTCAGTATCATTTACATGTCTTCTCCAATATTTGATTAGACTATATTTCATATCATATGCTTCCTTGTTGCTAAAAATGCATAAGTGGTTAACTCATATTCTGTTACCTATGCATAAGGGAAGTTAGTCTTTTCAAATCATGTCTTGCACCTCTAATTTTCACATGCTTTTTCCTAAGTAGAGGATCTCTGTCAGGGGGAGTATTTCTTCATCTCTAAAGGGGGAGAAAAACTCTTTCCAAAGGAGAATACTCATTTAGAGGGAGTAATCTTTTGAGGAACTCCTACTCATGGTATCTTTCATGATCTACAAGTGGTATCTTTCATGGCTTAATTTAATATCCTTCTAGTGATATCATTTGTTGAGGGCAAGCTTTTATTTACTTCCTACATGCTTTTAATGTCTTCCTTTTCGGTGGTTGATGCCAAAGGGGGAGAAGTTTAGGGGCCAAAGCAATGAAAACTATATCAAACACCAAACACCACCAATTTAAAATTTTATATCTACAAATGGCTTTTTAAGTGGTTTTGGTTATTTGGTCCAAAAATAGGAAGTAAGTGAATTATGGAGTTAGGGGGAGGCTTAAGTCCATAATGTCACATTGTGGGGACAATCATGCATCTTAGCAAGTAGATTGCATATTTTTATTCAAATACTTGTATTATTTGCTTGCTTTGGTTGTGTTGTCATCAATCACCAAAAAGGGGGAGATTGTAAGGAAAATGGACCCCGGGCCATTTGGCTAATTGAGTTTTGATGTTTGATGAACAACACAATCCGTGAACTAATAAGTTTTCTAGTGTTTGTGTTTGTAGTTCACAGGATGCGAAGAGAATTGGACCAAGGCAATGAGGATGCAACACCTCAAAAGAAGACATAAAAAGATGCATAGGAGTCCAATACTCAAGAACAAAGAAGCCCGAAGAAATCAGCGAAGAAATCCAAGTCAAGGGTTGTCAGCCAGCGCCAGGTGGCGCACCGGACATCGGTGTCCGGTGTGCACCGGACTGTCCGGTGAGGCACCGGACAGTCTGCGCAGAGAGGCCGCAGAAAGGCGCTCTCTAGCTGTAGCACCGGACTGTCCGGTGTGCACCGGACTGTCCGGTGTGCCAACGGGCAGAAAGGCAACGGTCGGATCCAACGGTCGACTGCTACAGGCGCCAACGGTCGGCTGACGTGGCGTGCACCGGACATCTACTGTTCAGTGTCCGGTGGTGCACCGGACTGTCCGGTGCACCCGACGACAGAAAGCTGCTGCTTTCTGTCCAACGGCTAGTTGAGGGTGTGGAGGCTATAAATACCACCCCAACCGGCCATTCTCTAGTGTGAGAGCCCAAGCAACATTCCAATACACATAGTGCATATCTCCAAGTGCTCAAACACCCAAGTGCTTAATAGAATCACTCGGTGATTAGCGTAGGTGCTTTGCGAAGTGCTTAGGTTAGTTAGACCGCTTTAGCGCTTGCTCTAGGTGAATCCTAGTTAGTTGAGTGAGTTTAGATAAACCTCACAACCCCTCGGCTCTTGCGCGAGCCGTTGTAATTGTACCGAGTGGGGCGAGAGTCTTGCGAGACCGTGACAACCGCGTTTGTGTCACGGCCGCCACCGTGTACCGGAGGGAACGAGGCCCGCGGCGTTTCGGCCGGAAGCTCGATAGTGGAGACGGCGGGGAGCGTCCGAGAGGAGCCGGAAGCGGAGCACCACTTGCGCGTGGAGAAGGCCCGCGGCTCTCTACGGAGTTACTCGACCGTGGTGCTTGGCCCTCGCGTGGGCTTCCCTTTGCGTAGGGGCACCAACGAGGATTAGTCGGGACCTTGCGCGGTTCCGGATACCTCGGTAAAAATACCGGCGTCATCCACGAGAGTTTGCTTCTCTACTTAGCTCTTTACATTCCGCATTTATATTAAGCATTTAAGTTTCAATCTTGTAGTCATACTTATTTAGTGTAGATTGGAACTTAGCCTTTTGCGGTAGAGATAGCAACACTTAGACAAAACCTAGTTTGCACATTGATTACTTGCATAGGTTTTGCTCTAGGGATTTATTTGTGGCCTAGTTTAGTAAAAGTTTTAGAAGTCCTAATTCACCCCCCCCTCTTAGGCGTCACCCGTTTCCTACAATTAGCTAAGTAGATTAGTGTGTTATCCACTAAAGCTAATACATTACCTTATGGTGGTACATGCTAAGATGCCCGTCTATACTATTTCAATCAATCAAAGAAGCAAATCAGGCATTGATCATCAGAACAATCAACCAACATTTTTTTAATAGAGAAAATAGTTTTAATTTTTGTGTCTTAGGTCTCCTATCTCTTAAAAGTTCATAAATGTAGGATTCCAAGGTGTGAAATCCATCTTGTCTTAGAGTAGAAAAGGTAAGAATGATCAGAGTAGAATAGCAAAAGGTGAGACAGGACCAAGACAAGGTGAGTATGGAATGAATCAAAGTAAGGTAAGTAGGTAAGGATTTGTCCATTTCTATCTAGGTTTCGTCCTACAGTCAACATTTCCTCTGATACCACTTCTGTAACACCCGGTTTTAAAGGACAAAGCCGGGTGCATCTCATACATGCGCCAAAGAAGACAACATATATAATAACAGAGTGTATAGAGATAAATGTCACAAAACATTAGAGTATTTATTACATAGCAGAAGACTTATTACAAAATAAAGGAATAACCATAAAACGAACTAAGGATCGTTGGCGCCAATGTCAACTGAGAAACGCCACCTAGATCAAGTCGAATGCCGCAGCGCGTAGTGGAGAGGGCATTGGGCCACGCGGGAGTGGAGAAATGGTTAGATGGGCCAGATTAGGGTTTGTTGGCCCATGCCCATGTGCTTCTTCTTTTCTTTTTTTTTTGATTTATATTTTCCTTCTCATTTGAATTCAAATTTCAAACTTAAATCCTTTGGTAGATTCTCCACAGATTGGAAGTATAATTTGAACATACTAGTCTTACCTTTATTTATAATATTTATTTCGTATATATTTTTTTTTAGTATTTATTTTCCTCCTTCTCCACATTTCTTTGGAGTTTTGTTTTTTTCCAAATTAGAGTTTAAATTCCATGTGTCCATTCATATATTAATATATTGATAATAACACCTTTATTTTATTATCCATATATGCACAATCAAGCAAAGACTCAGCATGATGCATGATTTATTTAGGTGCCATTGGTTATTTAATCTCCTTTTGATGGTGTTTATTCACATGTGATAATAACTAGAGATGGCACACACATATAGATAAAGGAGATATTATCTTTTCATATGATTTCCAAATTTAGGTATTACAGGCGAGACGGAAATCCTTCGGGGTCGGCTGCCCTTGACCGAGGCTAGGCTCGGGCGAGGCGTGATCGAGTCGCTCGAACGGACTGATCCCTGACTTAATCGCACCCATCAGGCCTTAGCAGCTTTATGCTGATGGGGGTTACCAGCTGAGAATTAGGAGTCTTGAGGGTACCCCTAATTATGGTCCCCGACAGTAGCCCCCGAGCCTCGAAGGGAGTGTTAGCACTCGCTTGGAGGCTTTTGTCGCACTTTTTTGCAAGGGGACCAGCCTTTCTCGGTTGCGTTTTTGTTCCGGTGGGTGCGCGCGAGCGCACCCGCCGGGTGTAGCCCCCGAGGCCTCGGAGGAGTGGTTTCACTCCTTCGAGGTCTTAATGCCTCGCGTAATGCTTCGGCTGGTCTGGTTGTTCCCTCATGCGAGCTGGCCGTAGCCCGGGTGTACGGTCGGGTCCCAAGTTCTCGGGCTGGTATGTTGACGCTGTCAACGGTTCGGCCGGAGCCGGGTTTGCGAGAGCAGCCCCCGAGCCTCTGCACAGGGCGAGAGGGCGATCAGGGACAGACTCGGCTTTTTTACATACGCCCCTGTGTCGCCTTTTCGCAAGGAGGAGGGGGGAAAGCGCCATGTTTCCCTCGATGGGCGCCGAACATGGTGTCTTCGGTGAGCTGCAAGCGGGTAATCCGAGTGGACGTCCGTGCCCCGTTCGTTAGGGGTCGGCTAGGGGCCCAGAGGCACGCCCAAAAGTACCTGCGGGTGATCTGCCGGACCCGGTCCCCTAGCGACGGGGTCCGAGGGCTCGATGCCTCCCTCTGATGGGATTCCGTTACAAGATCGCTCCCGCTGGTCTTGGAAATGTCCTAGGGTACCTTGGGAGCGCAGCCCGAGCCTTGGTTATATATCGAACGTACCCCTGGTCATCCCTCGCTCGGCGTCTGAGGCGGCTGTGAACCCTTCAGGGGCCAGCCTTCGAACCCCTGATCAGTAATGGGCGCGGAGCCCGAGTAGCCTGAGGCGGCCGTGGAACCCTTCGGGGGGCCGGCCTTCGAACCTCTGACCAGTAGTGGGTGTAGGGCCCACGCGATCTGAGGCGGCTGTCGAACCCTTCGGGGGGCGAGCCTTCGAACCTCTGATCAGTAGGGAGGCTCGGAGCCTGGTTCCTTCACGGGGAAGGATCCTTTTCGGGGTATCCCCCTTTCCCGGTCCCTGTTGCAAGAGAGAGAGAGAGAAAGAGGAAAAAAGGAAAAGGATACGAAATCGAACGACGCGGCGTACCTATTTTGGCGTGGTTATTACGGCGAAGGCGAAGCGTCGCCCGCTTCTCCTGCCAGAAGCGCCACCTGTCCCGCCATGGAGTTAATGCGACGGGGCGAGTGGTTGGCGGGGCAGCCGTTGCGCGTGCGCGAGCCGTTCGAGGAACGGCTGTTTCGCTTCGTGTTTTTGAATCCCGCGTCCGGTCCGGGCGGAACGTTGGAACCGGTCTCGCCTTGGTCTTTATATACCTGGGAGAGGGTTTGGTGACGGTTCTTTGCTCCGCTTCCTGCCTCCCTCTTAGGTTTTCGCAACCCGAGAGACTTAACCAGAGAAGAGGAAACCGCCCTTCCTGCCCCTTGCGCCGCCATCCCTTCCGCTCGACGATGGCTGACCGGGTGACCATCATCCCGCCGCGCGATCCATGGCCTTTTTCCATGGTGACGGCGAGTGATCTGGAGGATCTGGTCGGCGAGGGCTTGCTTCGCCCTCTCACCGATGAGCAGCGACCGGAATGGATTCCTCCCGTGGGCGGAGCCGCTCCGTCCCCACCGCCGGGGTACATCGTGAGCTTCGTCTCCTTCCACGAGCGGGGATTCGGTGTGCCAGCGGGCCGCTTTATGCGGGCGATCCTGTACCACTATGGGGTGGAGTTGCACAACCTCACCCCCAACTCCATCTCGCAGGGTGCCATCTTCGTAGCGGTGTGCGAGGGATACTTGGGGATCGCCCCCCATTGGGATTTGTGGACCCATCTCTTTTTCGCGGAGCTTTTTGCCTCGCCGACGGGGGAGAGGAAAGTCCGCGCAGCGGTGCGGGCCGGCGGCTGCACCCTCCTGCTGAGGCAGTCGCGGGCGTCGCAGTATATTCCTGCCATCCTCGCGTCCTCGAACAAGGGGTGGCAGCGCCGTTGGTTCTACCTCCGGAATGATGGCGAGTTGCTCCCGCCGTTCTCCCAGCGAGTAGTCACCACTGCCACCGACGCTTGGCGCCACGGGACCCCGCACGAGAGACAGAAGAACCTCGAACCCCTTCACCAGGCCTTAGAGGCGTTGCGGAAGGGGGGACTCACCGCTGCGGGAGTGATTGCCGCCATCCACCGTCGGAGGGTGCTTCCCTTGGCGGAGCGACGGCTGTCGCTTTGGGAGATGACCCCGGAGGCGGACTGGGAGGGCTCGCGGATTTCCGCTGATCCTCTTCCCTTCGACGCCCTCCAATGGCGGGTGTCCGTCGCGTTGGGGAAGCCGGACCCCCATGCCTTCTCCCAGCTTTTGATGCGCCCCGACCGAGGGTGCGTGACTCTAGTGAGTGCCTGCTCCTTCCTTCTTCATACATTGGGCTGCTCCTGGTTTTTACGACCGGGGTTTTTTCCCTTTCTTCAGGAGGTGGGGTGGCACAAACCTTCCCTGCCACGGGTCCCGCAGGACGCGGTGGACCGAGCAGCGCGGCGGGTCGCCGCGGAGGAGAAGAAGAAGAAGAAGGACGCGGAGAAGGCCCGGGCCCGCGAGCGGAGGCGGGCTCGAGACGCCTTGGAAAAGCTCCGTCGCCGGCAGGAGAGGGAGGGGCTCCCGAGGGAGCCGTCGCCGGAAACGCCCGACAACGACGACGATGACGAAGATGATGACGAGGAGGATGACATGGCCGCCCGCCTTGGCCTCAGCCCCGACTTGGGGTTTGGCCAGGAACCATCAAGCCAGCCCTCGAGCGGGCTGACGCCGTCAGTCGCCAGAGTCGGGGCGTCGGGGTCCTGGCCCGAGGGGCGGGGGCAACCTGAGAGGGCACCTGACCCCTCGGCTGGAGGAGCTGAGGTGACCCCGGAGGGCCAGGCCAGGGCGTCTGCTCTCCGAGAGCCGCTGCTCGCGCCGGCAGCGCAGGGAGGCGACCCTCAGGTCACCGTGACAGTGCCCGGGCAATCTGCCCCCCGGGCGTCCAAAGCAAGGGTGGTGCCGAAGTTGCCGGTGAAGCGGACCTCGGCGGCGGTTTCGGGGGCCGGGATCCAAGAGACTTCCCCCCAGGCACGGTGGATCATGGCCCGGAGCGGGTAAGTATCTCGGAATGTCTTCGTCTTGGCTTTCCATTCATATGTTCCGGCCGTGATTTCTCTTTTTCTCCCAGCAAGTGAAGCCATGGCCTGACCGACCTGGCGCCCCGGAAGGCCCTTAAGACGACGTCGGCCTGTGCGGCCAGCGCCGCTCCGGGCCTTGCCGTTCAGCCGACCCTCCCGCAAGGCGTTCCACCACAGGGGGCTCGGGCAGCACCGGTCGCCGTGGAGCAGGTTCCCGAGGCTGGCTCTTCTACCGAGGCGGCCATCGTGATAGGGGAGGCGGCTGACGCTGACGTGGTCCCGAGCCCACCGGACGTGCCGGCCATGCCGGCGCCTGCCGCTATCGAAGTCGCCGCCGTCCCAGTCGGAGAGCGACCGGTTGCTGCCGACGTCGAGACGGCTGATGCGTCGGCGCTTGGTGCCTCGGGGGAGGGGGGCGTGGAGGCGCGATCCGTCCCGCTGGGCGGCAGCCTCGTCGCTGTGCGGCAGAGCTCCGAGGGCCGGCGCCAGTTGCTCCGGTTCCGGACCCGTGAGGCCTCGGACCCCGCCTTCGTCCTCGACGATGAACGGGAGGACCAGTCCTGGGATGAGCTCCACGAATGTGCTGAAGCAACGGTGGGGTTGCTCCGGTCGTCGCTAGAGGTTTTCTGCAGGGACGTCCCCAAAATCCTCCAGGTAACGGTTTCAGGCATACCTTTTTCTCTTCTGTGACCGAGGCATTCCTCGTGACGCCTCGCTTCCTTCCCTCAGGATCTGACAGATCGGAGCGCCGCCAAGTCGTCGTTCATCCGTCGCGAGGTCGACGTCTGGGGCTCGCTGCGATCCCTGAGGACCTCGCTCGCCAGGGCTACTGCGCGCCTTTCTCGGCAGGGCGCCGAGGTAGCGGACCTCCAGTTGCTCTGCACTGACCTGAGAGCCGAGGCGGCAGCGGCGCGCGCAGAAGCGCAACGGCAGCGGTCAGAGTTCGACCGGGTCGTCGAGGAGCGGGACCAATCTCGGGGCTGAGCTGCCGAGGCCGAAAGCCGGGCCGAAACCCTTGCGACCGACCTCGCCGCAGCCTAGGTCGCGGCCTCGGAGCAGCGTGCCCGAGCCGGAGGTACGCCTTGGCCATCCTTGGTTCTCGTTCCTGTTTGTTTCCTCTGCTTGTGTTTGAGACCTTTCTTCTGGTTGTTCGCAGAGCTCGAGTCCGCCCTTGGTGAGTCCGCCAAGGCGCTTGCCGAGGCGCTTGCCGGGGCGGCCGAGCAGAGGGAGGCCGACAACGCGGCCATGTCCGAAGCCGTCTCGGACGTTTATCGGATCCTCGGCTCCGGCGATGTCCCCTCAGGAAGCTCCCCTCAAAGTCGCCTTCAAGCCTTGGGTGATCACGTGCGCGGCAGACTCCGCGAGGCGCTACACCACGGCGTCAGGCGGGCCTTCGCCGTGCTCGCTTCCCACTATGTTGTGGACCTGGAGCGGGTTAGTGAGGGGTATTGTCTTCCTGACGAAGACGAAGCTGCCCTGGCAGAAATCCAGCGGCTCGACGCGGTCGCCGCGGGTCCGAGTGTAGTGCTGGCGACCACCTTTGAGGCGGAGATCCTCCCCCCTGCGCCGTCGCTGGAAGCCGAGATGGACTTTACCGAAGGCGGGGACAGAGCTGAAGGTGCGGCTCCTTCCCAAGGCGACGCCTAACTCCGTTGGAACCGTTTCTGTTGGATGCGCGTGTGTCTTTCTGCGGCCGCTGAGGCCTGAACACTTTGTTTCCATTGCATGAAGTCGTACTCCTCTTCCTTTTATTTTGCGTGTCTGGCTTTGCCTGTCAATAACAGGGTGGCTTCCCGAGTAGGGGTCATTTTTCGTGGTGGTTGATGAGTGAGGTGTCCCTAACCCGGAGGCATAGGAATTCCTCGGCTCAGTCGGCCTTGCCACTTACATGCACCCACATTCACTCCTTAGGGCCCTGCTTCTGACGTAGCCAGGAGAACGCAAAAGCCTTTTTGACCGAAAATTTTGGATGCGGAGAGGTGCACCCAATCTTGACGCAGAGGGGTTCCCCCCTTTGTAGCCCCCGAGGGAGGGTCGGGCTCTGCCGAGGTGAGGCTGACCCTTCCTTGATGACTGAGACTTGTGTGGGAGCGAGGTATACGGATGGCTTGAAAACATCTTAAGGGTAGAAGCGACGTAGCTGTCGGATGTTCCAAGCGTTGCCGTAGACCTTGCCTCGACCGCTAGCCAGCTTGTGGATCTCCTCGCCTATCGCTCTGCGCTTCTCCTCGTCGAATCGGCGCAGAGGTTGCTTGATGGGTCGGACTCCGGCCCGAATATCCAGCAAGTGCTCGACGACATCCCTCGGTATGCCAGGCATGTCCGAGGGACTCCACGCGAAGACGTCGGTGTTTGCACGGAGAAAGTCGACGAGCACTGCTTCCTATTTGGGGTCGAGCCCGGAGCCGATCCGGATCTGCTTGGAGGTGTCACCGCTAGAGTCGAGGGGGGCGGCCTTAACCGTCTCCACTGGCTCGAAGTTGCCGGCATGACGTTTCACGTCCGGCACCTCCTTAGAGAGGCTTTCCAGGTCGGCGATGAGGGCCTCGGATTCGGCGAGGGCCTCGGCGTACTCCATGCACTCCACGTCGCATTCGAACGCGTGCTTGTACGTGGGGCCGACGGTGATGACCCCGTTGGGGCCCGACATCTTGAGCTTCAGGTAGATGTAGTTGGGGACGACCATGAACTTCGCGTAGCATGGCCTTCCCAGTACCGCGTGGTAGGTTCCTCGGAACCCGACCACCTCGAACGTCAGAGTCTCCCTTTGGAAGTTGGAGGGCGTTCTGAAGCAGATGGGAAGGTCGAGTCGTCCGAGGGGCTGGACGCGCTTCCCGGGAATAATCCCATGGAAGGGCGCATCGCCTGCTCGGACGGAGGACAGATCAACACGCAGGAGCCCGAGGGTCTCGGCGTAGATGATGTTGAGGCTGCTGCCTCCGTCCATAAGGACCTTGGTGAGCCTGACGTTGCCGATGACGGGGTCGACGACGAGCGGGTATTTCCCCGGGCTCGGCACGTGGTCGAGGTGGTCGGCTTGGTCGAAGGTGATGGGCTTATCGGACCAGTCTAGGTAGACTGGCGCCGCCACCTTCACCGAGCAGACCTCCCGGCGCTCTTGCTTGCGATGCCGAGCCGAGGGATTCGCCGCATGCCCACCGTAGATCATGAAGCAGTCGCGGACCTAGGGGAACTCTCCTGCTTGGTGATCTTCCTTCTTGTCATCGTCGCGGGCCCTGCCACCCTCCGCGGGTGGCCCGGCCCTATGGAAGTGGCGCCGAAGCATGACGCACTCCTCAAGGGTGTGCTTGACGGGCCCCTGATGATAGGGCACGGCTCCCTGAGCATCTTGTCGAAGAGGTTGGCACCTCCGGGGGGCTTCCGGGGGTTCTTATACTCGGCGGCGGCGACAAGGTCCGCTTCGGCGGCGTCGCGTTTTGCTTGCGACTTCTTCCTACCTTTCTTCTTGGCGCCGCACTGAGTAGACGCCTCGGGAGCATCTTCCGATGGGCGGCCCTGGGGCTGCTTGTCCTTTCGGAAGATAGCCTCGACCGCCTCCTGGCCAGAGGCGAACTTGGTGGCGATGTCCATCAGCTCGCTCGCCCTGGTGGGGGTCTTGCGACCCAACTTGCTCACCAGGTCGCGGCAGGTGGTGCCGGCAAGGAACGCGCCGATGACATCCGAGTCGGTGATGTTGGGCAGCTCGGTGCGCTGCTTCGAGAATCGCCGGATGTAGTCCCGGAGGGACTCTCCCGGCTGCTACCGGCAGCTTCGGAGGTCCCAGGAATTCCTGGGGCGCATGTACGTGCCCTGGAAATTGCCGGCGAAAGCTTGGACTAGGTCGTCCCAGTTGGAGATCTGCCCCGGAGGCAGGTGCTCCAACCAGGCGCGAGCGGTGTCGGAGAGGAACAGGGGGAGGTTGTGGATGATGAGGTTGTCGTCGTCCGTTCCACCCAGTTGGCAGGCCAGACGGTAGTCCGCGAGCCACAGTTCCGGTCTCGTCTCCCCCGAGTACTTTGTGATAGTAGTCGGGGGTCGGAACCGGGTCGGGAACGGTGCCCGTCGGATGGCCCGGCTGAAGGCCTGTGGACCGGGTGGCTCGGGCGAGGGACTCCGATCCTCCCCGCTGTCGTAGCGTCCCCCACGCCTGGGGTGGTAGCCTCGGTGCACCCTCTCGTCGAGGCGGGCCCGATGGTCGCGATGATGGTGCTCGTTGCCGAGGCGACCTGGGGCCGCAGGCGCGGTGTTGCGCGTGCGCCCGGTGTAGACCAAGGCTTCCCGCATGAATCGGGAAGTCGCGGCATGAGGTTCCGAGGGGTATCCCTGCCTTCGAGAGGCAGAGCTCTCGGCCCGTCGGACCGCGGCGCCTTCTAGGAGATTCTTGAGCTCCCCCTGGATTCGCTGACCCTCGGTGGTGGATGGCTCCGGCATCGCGCGGAGGAGCATCGCTGCTGCAGCCAGGTTCTGGCCGACTCCACTAGATGCGGGTGGCGGCCTGACCCTGGCGTCGTCGGCGGCGCGGTGCTGGAAACCCTAGGGCAGATGACGTATTTCTTCGGCCGGGGGTTGGTTCGCCCATGCCTGCCCGACGTCCCGGCGGATCGGCTCAAGCGCTCCTGCTCCCTCGTCGAGCCTGGCCTGCACCCCGCGGATTTGCTCGAGCTGTGGGTCGTTACCCCCCGCCGGAACGGGGACCGCAGCTAGCTCCCGTGGGATGTCAACGCGGGGCACCGACCTAGGGAGATCACCGTCCTCCGGCATGCCGAGAAGATTGCCTTCGGAGAGACCCCCTAGATCGACGTGGAAACATTCGCGGCTTGGGCCGCAGTCCTCGTCGTCGAGGCTGCGGCTACCGTCGGAACAGCCGGAGAGGCAGTAGTCACATGCGGCCATAAAGTCCCGCATGGCACTGGGGTTGCCAAGTCCAGAGAAACCCCAACAGATGCTGGGCTCGTCGTCTTCCTCGGACCCAGCGGGCCCGTAGGTCGAGACGTCCGTCAGCCGGTCCCAAGGAGACCGCATGCGAAACCCCAGAGGGTTTGGACTCGCCTCTACGAGAGCGTCCGCCAAAGCGAGGTCGCTAGGCGGGTTGAGGCTGAATCCAAATGACATAGGATGGGAATCGGTCGGTACCTTTTGGTCGACGAGCGGCGATGAAGTCACGTCGGGGACTGAC
Source organism: Zea mays (assembly GCF_902167145.1). Classification (NCBI taxonomy): domain Eukaryota; kingdom Viridiplantae; phylum Streptophyta; class Magnoliopsida; order Poales; family Poaceae; genus Zea; species Zea mays. The sequence continues at coordinate 175,484,322 of NC_050101.1, read as the reverse complement.
TGCACCGTCGACTCAGGTACGAGGGCGACGTCTAGCAAGCTCTTCGCAAGCGCGCTGGCGTCGTCCACTTGCCCGGGTTTGGCGTGTCGCGGGAAGACGGCGCTCGTCTTCGTCTCAGGCGCGAAGTCGATACCCGGTGCGCCCCTCGTTGGGGTGCCGGCGCCGTCGACTCGCTTGACAGCCAATGAGACGCTGCCTCCTGCTTGGCCTTGGTTGCCCCGCCTCCTCCTCCGTCGACGGGGGAGAGGACGGGGTGAGCTCGAATGTCGTTCTTCCACCACGCGGGGAAGACGTCGTCGATTCTGCCGCCAGCGGGCGGGCTGTCGGCCGCCATTGTCGTTGTCGCACGGCGGTGGAAGGAGTATCATGTCGTAGCTGCCGTCGAAGGACATGAACTCAAGACTCCCGAAACGGAGCACCGTCCCAGGCTGGAGAGGTTGCTGGAGACTGTCCATCTGGAGCTTGACGGGAAGCTGTCCGTCAACACGCAGCAGGCCCCTACCTGGCGCGCCAACTGTCAGCGTTCCGAGACCGGGGGGTCCCTTGGGCCGACGAGTGAGTGTCGCCGCGTGCCCCAGCCAAGATGGGTCGAGCGCGAGGGCGAGCGCGAAGGGGGGAGAAGCGAGGCGGCCGGAGACCGGCGTGAGAGAGATGGGAATCCCGCGGCCTTCGTGTTCGTCCCGCGCCCAGGTCGGGTGCGCTTGCAGTAGGGGGTTACAAGCATCCACGCAGGAGAGGGAAGCGAGTGGCCCCAAGAGAGCGCCTGTCTCGTCCTCGTCCCCGCGCGACCAACCTTCTCTAAGAGGGCCCTGGTCCTTCCTTTTATAGGCGTAAGGAGAGGATCCAGGTGTACAATGGGGTGTAGCAGAGTGCTACGTGTCTAGCGGGGGAGAGCTAGCGCCCTAGGTACATGCCGTCGTGGCAGCCGGAGAGATTTTGGCACCCAGCTGGTGTGATGTCGTGGCCGTCGGAGGAGCGATGGAGCCTGGCGGAGGGACAGCTGTCGGAGCGGTTGGGTCCTTGCTGACGTCCTCTTGCTTCCGTAAGGGGGCTGAGAGCCGCCGTCGTCATAGAGCATGCGGGGCACCATCATTGCCTATCTGGCGGAGCTAGCCAGATGGGACGCCGGTCTTGTTCCCTGCGGCCTGAGTCAGCTCGGGGTAGGGCGATGATGGCGCCTCCCGTTGACGTGGCTGGTCTGCGCCCTAGGTTGGTCGATGTGGAAGCTCCTCCGAAGCCAAGGTCGAGTCTGTCTTCCGTGGTCGAGGCTGAGTCCGAGCCCTGGGTCGAGCGAGGCGGAGGTCGTCGGCTGAGGCCAGGGCGGAGTCCGAGCCCTGGGGTCGGGCGAAGCGGAGTTCGTCGTCTTTTGGGGCTGAGCCCGAGTCCGAGCCCTGGGTCGGGCGGAGCGGAGTTCGCCGTCTTCCAGGACTTAGCCCGAGTCCGAGCTCTGGGTCGGGCGGAGCGGAGTTCGCCGTCTTCCGGGGCTGAGCCCGAGTCCGAGCCCTGGGTCGGGCGGAGCGGAGTTCACCGTCTTCCGGGACTTAGCCCGAGTCCGAGCCCTGGGTCGGGCGGAGCGGAGTTTCCTGTGGCGCCTTCTGCAGGACCTGACTGCCTGTCCGTCTCACTCTGTCAAGTGGCACTGCAGTCGGTGCGGCGCAGGCGACGCTGTCCTTCTGTCAAGCCGGTCAGTGGAGCGGCGAAGTGACGGCGGTCACTTCGGCTCTGTCGGGGGGGGGGGGGGGGGCGCATGTCAGGATAAAGGTGTCAGACCACCTTTGCATTAAATGCTCCTGCGATTTGGTCGGTCGGTGCGGCGATTTAGTCAGGGTTGCTTCTTAGCGAAGGCAGGGCCTCGGGTGAGCCGGAAATATGTTCACCGTCGGAGGGGGGCCTCGGGCGAGACGGAAATCCTCCGGGGTCGGCTGCCCTTGTCCGAGGCTAGGCTCGGGCGAGGCGTGATCGAGTCGCTCGAACGGACTGATCCCTGACTTAATCGCACCCATCAGGCCTTAGCAGCTTTATGCTGATGGAGGTTACCAGTTGAGAATTAGGAGTCTTGAGGGTACCTCTAATTATGGTCCCCGACACTATAAATCAAATTTTTATGAGAAAAACACAAAAAAAACTTGTCTCCAACAGTTTTCCTAAATTGTTTCCAAATTTTTTATAGCCATTAAAACCCCCTCATTTATAGCTATAAATAAGGTTTTTTTCTCCTTAGAAACAATCTGTCGTTTTAAGAAATTTATTGAAGAAATGATTAAAATCTACACATACTAATTTTTTAGATGTCATTTAAAACTGATTCAGGAGTCAGTTTCTAGTGAGCTCTTGAAGATGCTCTAAGAAGGACGGTAAAAGATGTAAGAGGTTCTGTTGAAGAGGCTAAAACGATCTGTGTTTGGATCAGAGGCTTCATCGATGGTGGTGCAGTGTTTGCCCAGGTGTGCAAGCTACCCTTCACCTGCCGGACGGCGACAGCGAGCGACGGCGCGAGCAGCCCGCCGGACTTGCATCCTGAGCCGTGGACATGGATGATGCTCGGTAGACACAAAACCGGAGGATATTAGAGGGATTAGAATATCCTCCTTATTTAATTTTGATTAAGAAAAAGATTTTAATCCCTCTAATCTTCTCTAGTTTTTGAACTCCCAAACTAGCCTAGAGGTTAGTGAACTAACCTAGCCCCACGGCTGCAAATAGCGATGCATGAGCATGATGCCAAGGACCCTTGGTGCCGCGGAACTAAAGATTAGGAAGTGTTTGATCTCTGGAAACTAATTTTTAGTCTATTTATTTTATTTTAGTATCCAAATTACTAAAAACGGAAATAAAACTTTATTTTGGTTTTGTATCACTACAGTAAACAGAACAACGTGCGACGGCCGAAGCCGTCGGACATAAGGCTAAAACCGTCGGAGATATCTAATGTCCGACGGCTTTACCTTATCTCCGACGGCTTTAAGCCGTCGGAGATAATTCGTCGGAAATAACGTTATGTCCGACGGCTGCCGTCGGATATACGCTATGTCCGACGGCCGCCTCTGCCCGTCGGACGTAATACACAGCAACCGTTTTACCGGTCAGCCTGTGGGGCCCACAGGCTTATGTCCGACGGCCCGGCGCTAGGCCGTCGGACATAATGAAGCCTTATATCCGACGGCCCGGCGCTAGGCCGTCGGACATAATGAAGTCTTATGTCCGACGGCTACCACTAGGCCGTCGGACATAATAAATTATAGAATTTACACAAAATTCTGTTTTTTTAAAAATCTGACATTTACAAAACAAAAACAGATTTCATGCACATATACACATTCACATTCACAATCACAAGTATACACATTCAAATAAGTATTCACAATCACAAATATTCTCACATAAATATTAACATTTACAAATTTAACATCAACATATAGGTCCGACGGTTGTTGCAAACTGACATTGTGTCTCACAAACAAGTGTTGCAAAGTGTTTCATAAATTAACATCACGACACATCAATCATATCCATAGCCACCTCCTCCGGCTGGACTCTGCGTGTTGAAAAGGTTGTTGACCCACAAATGTGTTGTGTCGTCTTGACCAGACCCATCACCAGGTGCGGCAACTGAAGCGGATGGTGTCTGAAATCCCTATAACACAAGCACATGAAATAGTAACCACTCAGTTGTTCATTTAAACATATAAGACATCTATGAACATGTCACACACGCATATGTGTACATACCATAGGGAATTGTGACGGAGGCGGAGGCGGAGGTGGAGGCGCCAACATTGGCATTGGCAGTGCAAACTCCGGAGGCGGCATCCCATATGTCGGCATCGGGACGCCCGCTTGTTGGGCTAGTTGCTACAAATTATATACAAGTCATTGTTGAGCTAATAAGATACACATCAAGTGTTTTGCAAAATAAGCTACAAAATGTTACTTCAGCTTACCGAGAGAAGAGCTTGATTTTGGGCCTGGAGGTTTGCATAATACTCGTCCCTCTTCTTCTGGTACTCGGCTTGTTGCCTCTGGTACTCAGATTGTTGCCTCTGGTACTCCAATTGTTCCCTCAAGACTGATTAATGGTACTCTGCCTGTTGACGCAACACTGCCATCTCTATGTCGTGGGCGGATGATCGTGAACGGGACGACTGTGAAGACGACGATGTGGACTGTCGTCCACGGCGTCTCAGCTCTCTGGAATCAATCGTAGAATCAAAAATACCCAACCTACAAGAGTGAACCATGCACTTAGTATAGTAACTCATGCCTCAGTTGAATCGCAAGCATATGATGACAATTTTGTAATCCAAATCAAATAATCTCACCGTCCGTGGGCTTGTCCTCCTCCGCTAGCATATGCTGCCTGAGGGTCGATTGGCTGGCTCCTCCAATCGTACTCCTGCCCATGGCGTTGAACCATCTCCTGCCCATACGAAGCCTGGAGGCAAACAATATCAAATATAAGTGCATAACCCCTATGCCCTTGCAAACAATATCAAACACATAATAGAGTATCAAAAACTCACTAGACGGTCGGTGGCCGTCTGAGTGCATAACACATCAGGATTCTAAGGATCAGAACCCCTATGCCCTTGCATATACACCTCCACATCCGTGGGCGTACGGCCGAATTTGACTTCCTGTACATAAAAGTTACAATGACACATTTCTATGTAATTCAAAAGTTACAACAAACTGTGACTTACCATTCGCTTAGCCAAGCGCACATGACCATCACCACCGTAGTTGTGGAACGACTCGGTCCCACGGTTTCCCCTGTTCCTTTCGGAAATGGCACGAAACTCAGGGGAAGCCCACCATCTGCACAATGCCCGATAACCCTCTGATCGGGTGGCCATCCACGGCACCGACACCTACATGAAATTTTTTAAATAAAGCAAGCAAATACATGGCTTCGTGCGATATGAGAGGCAAGAACCTGTTTACCTCTAGGTATTGCTCCTCCGTCAAGTAAATTGATGACCACTCGGCCTTGGTATTTGGCATCGGTCGATCATCAGCATTTGCTCTGTACCATGCCTTTATAGCCTGAATTCGTGCATAGTACATTGCATCTGCAACGACATCGTTCACGTTATACTCAAACACGTAACGAGCGTTCATATCATATGATCCATTGTCCGGCAACTTGTACCGTTTCTGCAAAAAAATTAGTGTTATCATAAAAGCAAACATGTATGGAATAACTAAAATAGTATAAATAATTCATACCCAGAATGCATCCCAAACTAGTGCCTGTGTGTTGCCAAACGTTCTACAGACACCATAGCGATAATGCTCCCAAGTGGTGGCGGGGACAGACTCGCCAGTAGGCAAAGTCACAACACCAGGCCAGTGCAGACGAACAAGATTACCAAGGACCATGTTCACCTACCTGTAGTGTCCTGTGCCTGTGAACGAGTCGTCGATCCAAGACCTGCAAATAGTATAAACAATGTGGAAATTAAAACATAACTTTCAATAACATTTAAGTAAAGACATGTCACTCACTTTCCACTAGGCTTTATCAAAACCCGAGATTCGGGTGGAAGCTCTGGAGGTGGTCCAACAAAATGCAGCTTCCTCATTCTCCTAACTCGAGAAGTTCCAGACCCAGCTGCGGAATCTCCACCAGCACCAGAATCCCCAGCATCGTCTCCAGCATCATCTCCCACATTATCTTCACCATCATCTTCAACATCATCTCTTGCATGATCCTCTACCACTGGTTCCTCAATTTCAGCATCCTATGAAACAAATACCTTACATCATACAATATTAAGTAACTCAAATAATGTAATTTAACAACTAACTTACATCTTGTGGAGGCAAATGTTCTGCCAGCGCTCTCCGTCTGCTCATGGTAGAACCTGTGCCCTGAAAAACTGAATCCTCACCCCTCGAGCTGCTCCTCGAGCTACTCCTCGTCCCAAGCAAACTACGAGCAAAAGACTTCATTTTCTTTGACATCCTATTTTAACAACAACAAGTTAGTACATAAATCGACAATAAAATATGCAACAAAATCATAAAATACGCAATAAAATAATAAAATATGCAATAAAATCATGTTCCATACTCGTCAATCGTAATCGTAATCAAAATCAGGATCTAGTTGCTTTCGTCGATTTAATGGACGCCAAGTAGCTTTCTTCTTTCTCGTCACTCGTTTTCGTTTTGGAGGAACCTCTACATCATTTTGATCACCTAATAAAGATTCTTCCAACATTTCAGTTTGTACATTAAACGTGCTTGTAAGTTCTTCGTCTTGGAAAATCTCAGCAGCCCCCACTTCGTGCTCGATTTGACTTTCAACATAACGAGCATCACCAGGAGCATATAGTCGTTCACGAGGATTAACTTTGTACACTACCCTCCAATCAACCAAACCCTTTTTCTTAGATGGATATGTCATATAATACACCTGCTCGCATTGGTGGGCAAGGATTATAGTGTCGTGGCCTTTTAATCTATCATTGTGTTTGACTTCCACCATGCCATATTGATTTTCTCGCGTTGAGTTTGGAGAAAACCAATCACAATCGAAGAACACCACTTTGAGTTGTTTATCTCCAAAAAACTTGTACTCGATTATATCATTAATGACTCCATAATAATTAGTCACCTTCCCTTCATCATCGACAACTCTAGTTACAACTCCGGAATTTGTCGTGGCTGCTAGAGGATGATCATCTTCGAACCTTGTGGAACGGAATCTAAAACCATTGACATCATACCGACCATAACGTCTGCCAGTTACTGCTCCTAGGGATAATTGTCGAAGGTCCGGGTGTATATTGTCATTTTTATCTACATAATCTCGAAACCAACACAAGAAATTAAGTCCCCCATCTTTTCCCTCTCGACGAATCTGGTCACGTTCACAGCCAGAGATGCAATTTTGAGAATCATATTCCCTGTTAGTACAAGGAAACAAACCTTTTAGTCTCACAACAAAAATTCTAGCGGCAATGACTAAAATAAAGTTTACACTTACAGGAGAAACTGACTCATCTCTTCCATGTTGTTATACATGTAGAGTAAAGCAGTCTTCCATTCGTCGTTGGTGAAACAGTATGTTGTGCTGGGTCCTACAGTTTTGCCCCTCCATTGAAAAAATTCAATATCACTGATAGGGGGCTCGTCGACATGATACCGCAACGTATGGGCATTGACATTGTGTTCCTCTGCAAAGTACAGGCCCGTGAACGATGCTATCTCTTTATATTTGAATTCTTCAGCGATGCAACCTTCAACTCGTCTCTTATTACCAACCATTGCATGTAGCTTCTTTAGTGTCCTTTCGATGTGATACATCCATCTATATTGCACAGGACCTCCTACCTTAGCTTCGTATGGTAGGTGAACAAGTAGATGTTGCATCGGATTGAAGAAACCTGGTGGAAATATTTTTTTCAAGTTTGCATACCAAAATCGGTATTTGTTGCTCAAGCTTCTCCATCATCTCTTTCTTTATTTCTTTGGCACAAAGATGTCTATAAAAGTAGCTTAGCTCCGCTAATGCTTTCCAGACATCATTTTTTACAAAACCACGAAACATAACTGAAAGGGAAATGTGCCCTTGGGCCATTTCTAAGTATTTTGGTGATTGAGTGTCAACACGAGTGCTTAAATGTGAATCAATGCCCATGGATGAACAAAGTGCAAATCTACAACAAAGGTATGTTTCTAAGTCTTAGTACATTGGTTTTGTGTACTAATATATTTGTCTAAGTGTTAGAAACAGATAGAAGAAGAGAAGAGAAGACTTGGCTGTGTACAGCCAAGGGGCTGTTTCGGTCTGGGGCATCGGACTGTCCGGTGGTGCACCGGACAGTGTCCGGTGGTGCACCGGACAGTGTCCGGTGCGCCAGGCTCCCTCGGCCGAAGAGCCCGCTCTCGGGAATTTGCTGACGGCGTACGGCTAAAATTCACCGGACTGTCCGGTGTGCACCGGACTGTCCGGTGAGCCAACGGTCGGCCAGGGCCAACGGTCGGCCGCGCGATCAGCGCAGGACACGTGGCCGAGCCAACGGTCGGAAGGGGGCACCGGACTGTCCGGTGTGCACCGGACATGTCCGGTGCGCCAACGGCTCCCGCATCTGCAACGGTCGGCTTCGCCATTTAAGGAAAGGAATCGGGCACCGGACACTGTCCGGTGTGCACCGGACTGTCCGGTGCGCCCGACGACAGAAGGCAAAGATGGCCTTCCAGATTTGTTCTCAACGGCTCCTAGCTGCCTTGGGGCTATAAAAGGGACCCCTAGGCGCATGGAGGAGTACACCAAGCAACTCTTGAGCATTCTTGATCATCCACACTCAGTCTTTGCGCATCCGTTTGTGATTCTAAGTGATTCGAGCTCTGTTCTTGTGAGAAACTGTGAGATAGTCTTTGAGCTCGAATCTTGGCCGTGTGTGTGCGCGTTTCGCTGTGGATTTGTGTGTGTTGCTTCCCTCCCTTACTCCGTGCTTCTTTGTGAATCTTAAGTGTAAGGGCGAGAGACTCCAATTTGTGGAGATTCCTCGCAAGTGGGATAAAGATAAGCAAGGCAAAATACTGTGGTATTCAAGTGGGTCTTTGGACCGCTTGAGAGGGGTTGATTGCAACCCTCGTCCGTTGGGACGCCACAACGTGGAGTAGGCAAGTTTTGTACTTGGCCGAACCACGGGATAAATCACCGTGTCTCCTCTGTGTTGAATTCTCTGTGATTGTCGTATTGTGCAAGATCTTCTCTTTAGCCACTTGGCAATTATTATGCTAACCTCTAACAAGTTTTTGTGGCTATAAATTAAGTTTTTACAGGATCACCTATTCACCCCCCTCTAGGTGCTCTCAATTGGTATCAGAACCGTTCTCTTCACAAAGGGACTTACCGCCCGAAGAGATGGATCCTAAGGGGAAGGGAATAGTGATCAACGACAAGGAAAAGGAGTTCTTCGTCAACGACCCAAAAGATGACAAATCCAACGACTCCGGCTCGGGGCATAAACGGAAGGAAGGGAAGAAGAAGAAGACAAGGCGCATCAAGGAGATCATCTACTACGACGATAGTGATGAGTCTACTTCTTCCCAAAAGGATGATGACAACGACTACAAAAAGACGGTCAATTCGAACTTTTCATTTGATTATTCTCGTATTCAACATAGTTCGAATTCGCATTTACTTTCCATTCCTCTTGGCAAACCTCCACACTTCGATGGGGAGGACTACGGATTTTGGAGTCACAAAATGCGTAGTCACTTATTCTCTCTCCATCCAAGCATATGGGAGATTGTGGAGAATGGAATGAAGTTTGATAGCTCGGATAGCCCTATGCTTATAAATGAACAAATTCATAGAAATGCACAAGCTACTACTGTTCTCTTAGCATCTTTGTGCAGGGAAGAGTACAATAAGGTGAGCGGCTTGGACAATGCCAAGCAGATATGGGACACCCTCAAGATCTCTCACGAGGGGAACGACATCACCATGCTCACCAAAATGGAGTTGGTGGAGGGCGAGCTTGGACGATTCGCCATGATAAGGGGAGAGGAGCCAACTCAAACCTACAACCGGCTCAAGACCCTTATCAACAAAATAAGGAGCTACGGAAGCACGCGTTGGACGGATCACGACGTCGTCCGCCTAATGCTCAGGTCCTTTACCGTTCTTGATCCTCATCTCGTGAACAATATTCGTGAGAATCCCAGGTACACGATGATGACGCCCGAGGAAGTACTTGGAAAATTCGTGAGCGGGCGGATGATGATCAAGGAGGCAAGATACGTCGACGACGCGTTGAACGGTCCACTCCACGAGCCTCAACCCATTGCTCTAAAGGCAACGAGGAGCAAGGAGTCGCTACCTAGCAAGATGGCGCAAGTTGAGGCGGCCGGGCTCAATGATGAAGAGATGGCCCTCATCATCAAGAGATTCAAGACGGCGCTAAAAGGTCGAAAGGGACAGCCAAGCAAGGCCAAGACCAAGGGAAAGCGATCATGCTTCAAATGCGGTAAGCTTGGTCATTTTATTGCTAACTGTCCCGAAAATGATAGTGACCAGGAGCAAGGGAAAAATGGGAAGAGAGAGAACAAGAAGGTTTACAAGAAGGCCAAAGGCGAAGCACACCTTGGAAAGGAGTGGGATTCGGATTGCTCTTCGTCCGACTCCGACGACGAAGGACTCGCCGCCACTGCCTTCAACAAATCGGCTCTCTTCCCCAACGAGCATCACACTTGCCTCATGGCAAGGGAAAAGAAGGTAATCACTCGTAATGCTAATACTTATGATTCTTCTAGTGATGATGAATCTAGTGAGGATGAAATTGATTACTCTAGTTTATTCAAGGGATTGGATAGAACTAAGATAGCTAAGATTAATGAGTTGATCGATGCCTTAAATGAAAAGGATAGAATCTTAGAGAAACAAGAAGACCTTTTATATGAAGAACATGATAAATTTGTTAGTGCACAAAATTCACTTGCTCTAGAAGTTAAAAGAAATGGAATACTTTCTTGTGAACTTTCTACTTGTAATGAAACCATTTCTTCTTTAAAAGGTGAAATTAACGATTTAACTGCTAAACTAGAAGTAGCAAGTAACTCGTATGTTGAAAATATTACAATTTGCACTAGGTGTAAGGATTTTGATGTTAATGCTTGTAGTGAACACTTAGTTTCAATTTCAAAACTAAATGATGAAGTGGCTAGTCTTAATGCTCAACTTAAGACTAGCAAGAGTGAAGTTGATAAAATAAAATTTGCAAGGGATGCCTACACAGTGGGTAGACACCCCTCAATTAAGGATGGTCTTGGCTTCAAGAGAGAAGCCAGGAACTTAACAAGCCATAAGGCTCCCATCTTTGTCAAGGAGAAAGGGAAGGCCCCTATGGCTAGTAGTGCTAAAAGGAACCATGCTTTCTTGTACTATGATAGGAGACATGCTAGAAATGCTTATAATGATTTTGATTCACATGCTTATGATTCTTATGCTATGACTGCTTCTAGTTCTCATGTTGTGCATATGCCTAGGAGAAATTTTGCTCATGTTCCTAGAAAAGTTGTGAACAAACCTTCTACCATTTATTATGCTTGCAATGCTCCCTTTGCTATTTGTAGAAAGGGTAAGAAGATAATTGCTAGGAAATTAGGGGCAAAATGCAAGGGTGACAAAACTTGCATTTGGGTCCCTAAGAAAATTTGCACTAACCTTGTAGGACCCAACAAGAGTTGGGTACCTAAGTCCCAAGCCTAAATTTGCCTTGCAGGTTTATGCATCCGGGGGATCAAGCTGGATTATCGACAGCGGATGCACAAACCATATGACGGGGGAGAAGAAGATGTTCACTTCCTACGTCAAGAATAAGGATTCCCAGGATTCAATTATTTTCGGTGATGGGAATCAAGGCAAGGTAAAAGGGTTAGGTAAAATTGCAATTTCTAATGAGCATTCTATCTCTAATGTATTTTTAGTAGAGAGTCTTGGATATAATTTGCTGTCTGTTAGTCAATTATGTCATATGGGGTATAACTGTCTATTTACAAATGTAGATGTGTCTGTCTTTAGAAGAAGCGATGGTTCATTAGCTTTTAAGGGTGTATTAGACGGCAAACTTTATTTAGTTGATTTTGCAAAAGAAGAGACCGGTCTAGATGCATGCTTAATAGCTAAGACTTGCATGGGCTGGCTGTGGCATCGCCGCTTAGCACATGTGGGGATGAAGAACCTTCACAAGCTTCTAAAGGGAGAACACGTGATAGGTTTGACTAACGTGCATTTCGAAAAAGATAGACCTTGTGCAGCTTGTCAAGCAGGTAAACAAGTGGGAGGAGCGCATCACAGCAAGAATGTGATGACCACTTCAAGACCCCTGGAGCTGCTGCATATGGACCTCTTCGGACCCGTCGCCTATCTGAGCATAGGAGGGAGTAAGTATGGTCTAGTTATTGTTGATGACTTTTCCCGCTTCACTTGGGTATTCTTTTTGCAGGATAAGTCTGAAACCCAAGGGACCCTCAAGCGCTTCCTCAGGAGAGCTCAAAATGAATTTGAGCTCAAGGTGAAGAAGATAAGGAGCGACAATGGGTCCGAATTCAAGAACCTTCAAGTGGAGGAATTTCTTGAGGAGGAAGGGATCAAGCACGAGTTCTCCGCTCCCTACACACCACAGCAAAATGGTGTGGTAGAGAGGAAGAACAGGACGCTAATCGATATGGCGAGGACAATGCTTGGAGAATTCAAGACCCCCGAGTGTTTCTGGTCGGAAGCCGTGAACACGGCTTGCCACGCCATCAACAGGGTCTACCTTCATCGCCTCCTCAAGAAGACTTCGTATGAGCTACTAACCGGTAACAAACCAAATGTATCTTACTTTCGTGTATTTGGGAGCAAGTGCTACATTCTAGTAAAGAAAGGTAGAAATTCTAAGTTTGCTCCCAAAGCTGTAGAAGGGTTTTTGTTAGGTTATGACTCAAATACAAAGGCGTATAGAGTCTTCAACAAATCATCGGGTTTGGTTGAAGTCTCTAGCGACGTTGTATTTGATGAGACTAATGGCTCTCCAAGAGAGCAAGTTGTTGATTGTGATGATGTAGATGAAGAAGATGTTCCGGCGGCCGCTATACGAACCATGGCGATTGGAGAAGTACGGCCACAGGAACAAGATGAACGAGATCAACCTTCCTCCTCAACTATGGTGCATCCCCCAACCGAAGATGACGAACAGGTACCTCAAGTGGAGGCGCTTGATCAAGGGGGAGCACAAGATGATCAAGTGATGGAGGAAGAAGCACATCCAGCACCTCCAACCCAAGTTCGAGCGATGATTCAAAGGGATCATCCCGTCGACCAAATTCTGGGTGACATTAGCAAGGGAGTAACTACTCGATCTCGATTAGCTAATTTTTGTGAGCATTACTCCTTTGTCTCTTCTATTGAGCCTTTCAGGGTAGAGGAGGCCTTGCTAGATCCGGACTGGGTGTTGGCCATGCAGGAGGAGCTTAACAACTTCAAGCGCAATGAAGTTTGGACACTGGTGCCTCGTCCGAAGCAAAATGTTGTGGGAACCAAGTGGGTGTTCCACAACAAACAGGACGAGCACGGGGTGGTGACGAGGAACAAGGCTCGACTTGTGGCAAAAGGTTATGCCCAAGTCGCAGGTTTGGACTTTGAGGAGACTTTCGCTCCTGTGGCTAGGCTAGAGTCCATTCGTATCTTGCTAGCATATGCCGCTCACCATTCTTTCAGGTTGTACCAAATGGATGTGAAGAGCGCTTTCCTCAACGGGCCAATCAAGGAGGAGGTGTACGTGGAGCAACCCCCTGGCTTCGAGGATGAACGGTACCCCGACCATGTGTGTAAGCTCTCTAAGGCGCTCTATGGACTTAAGCACAAGCCCCAAGAGCATGGTATGAATGCCTTAGAGACTTTTTAATTGCTAATGCTTTCAAGGTTGGGAAAGCCGATCCAACTCTTTTTACAAAGACATGTGATGGTGATTTGTTTGTGTGCCAAATTTATGTCGATGACATAATATTTGGTTCTACTAACCAAAAGTCTTGTGAAGAGTTTAGCAGGGTGATGACGAAGAAATTCGAGATGTCGATGATGGGCGAGTTGAACTACTTTCTTGGGTTCCAAGTGAAGCAACTCAAGGACGGCACCTTCATCTCCCAAACGAAGTACACGCAAGATCTGCTAAAGCGGTTTGGGATGAAGGACGCCAAGCCCGCAAAGACTCCGATGGGGACTGACGGACACACCGACCTCAACAAAGGAGGTAAGTCCGTTGATCAAAAAGCATACCGGTCAATGATAGGTTCTTTGCTTTACTTATGTGCTAGTAGACCGGATATTATGCTTAGCGTATGCATGTGTGCTAGATTTCAATCCGATCCTAAGGAGTGTCACTTAGTGGCGGTGAAGCGAATTCTTAGATATTTGGTTGCTACGCCTTGCTTCGGGCTCTGGTATCCAAAGGGGTCTACCTTTGACTTAGTTGGATACTCAGACTCCGACTATGCTGGATGTAAGGTCGATAGGAAGAGTACATCGGGGACGTGCCAATTCTTAGGAAGGTCCCTGGTGTCATGGAACTCTAAGAAACAAACCTCCGTTGCCCTATCCACCGCTGAGGCCGAGTACGTTGCCGCAGGTCAGTGTTGCGCGCAACTACTTTGGATGAGGCAAACCCTCCGGGACTTTGGCTACAATCTGAGCAAAGTCCCACTCCTATGTGACAATGAGAGTGCTATCCGCATGGCGGAGAATCCTGTTGAGCACAGCCGCACAAAGCACATAGACATCCGGCATCACTTTTTGAGAGACCACCAGCAAAAGGGAGATATCGAAGTGTTTCATGTTAGCACCGAGAACCAGCTAGCCGATATCTTCACTAAGCCTCTAGATGAGAAGACCTTTTGCAGGTTGCGTAGTGAGCTAAATGTCTTAGATTCGCGGAACCTGGATTGAATTGTAGCATACATGTACTTATGCTTTTGATCATGTTCCTTTTTGCATTTTATTGCTTATTATGGTGCTCAAGTTGTACAAACACTCCCTGGACCTTACAAGTCCGTTGCAAAGTGATGCACATGTTTAGGGGGAGATGTGTTACAACTTGACCCTTTGAGACTAACCATGTGCTTGAGTTTGATGATTTAGTCTCGAAGGAGGATTGAAAGGGAAAAGGTGGACTTGGACCATGAAAGACTTCCACTGCACTCCGATGAGAGGGTAACGTATTCCAAGTTCATCTCATGCAATATTATTGCCTTTGTATTCTTGTTGAAGATCTTGGTGAGGCAATGGGGTTAGAAGGCCAAGATTGATCCCGTTTTGGTGCTTGATGCCAAAGGGGGAGAAAATAAAGGCCAAAGTGATAAATGGATCAGCTACCACTTGAGAGATTTTGAAAATAGTAGAATAGAGTTTTTGTTTTGTCAAAAGCTTTTATTGTCTCTTATTGTCTCTATTGTCAAAAGTTGGCTTCTTGTGGGGAGAAGTGTTGATTATGGGGAAAATAGTAGAATAGAGTTTTTGTTTTGTCAAAAGCTTTTATTGTCTCTTATTGTCTCTATTGTCAAAAGTTGGCTTCTTGTGGGGAGAAGTGTTGATTATGGGAAATAGGGGGAGTTTTTTTTTTGAAATCTTTGATCAATCTCTTTTGAAATGACTCTCTTTATGCCTCAACATGTGTGTTTGACATAGAGATAGAGATTTGAGTTTGATTTGCAAAAACAAACCAAGTGGTGGCAAAGGATGATCCATATATGCCAAAATTGAATCAAAACCAATTTGAGTTTTTATTTGAAGTAATTTTGCACTTGTTCTATCTGCTTTATGTTGTGTTGGCATAAATCACCAAAAAGGGGGAGATTGAAAGGGAAATGTGCCCTTGGGCCATTTCTAAGTATTTTGGTGATTGAGTGTCAACACGAGTGCTTAAATGTGAATCAATGCCCATGGATGAACAAAGTGCAAATCTACAACAAAGGTATGTTTCTAAGTCTTAGTACATTGGTTTTGTGTACTAATATATTTGTCTAAGTGTTAGAAACAGATAGAAGAAGAGAAGAGAAGACTTGGCTGTGTACAGCCAAGGGGCTGTTTCGGTCTGGGGCACCGGACTGTCCGGTGGTGCACCGGACAGTGTCCGGTGGTGCACCGGACAGTGTCCGGTGCGCCAGGCTCCCTCGGCCGAAGAGCCCGCTCTCGGGAATTTGCTGACGGCGTACGGCTAAAATTCACCGGACTGTCCGGTGTGCACCGGACTGTCCGGTGAGCCAACGGTCGGCCAGGGCCAACGGTCGGCCGCGCGATCAGCGCAGGACACGTGGCCGAGCCAACGGTCGGAAGGGGGCACCGGACTGTCCGGTGTGCACCGGACATGTCCGGTGCGCCAACGGCTCCCGCATCTGCAACGATCGGCTTCGCCATTTAAGGAAAGGAATCGGGCACCGGACACTGTCCGGTGTGCACCGGACTGTCCGGTGCGCCCGACGACAGAAGGCAAAGATGGCCTTCCAGATTTGTTCTCAACGGCTCCTAGCTGCCTTGGGGCTATAAAAGGGACCCCTAGGCGCATGGAGGAGTACACCAAGCAACTCTTGAGCATTCTTGATCATCCACACTCAGTCTTTGCGCATCCGTTTGTGATTCTAAGTGATTCGAGCTCTGTTCTTGTGAGAAACTGTGAGATAGTCTTTGAGCTCGAATCTTGGCCGTGTGTGTGCGCGTTTCGCTGTGGATTTGTGTGTGTTGCTTCCCTCCCTTACTCCGTGCTTCTTTGTGAATCTTAAGTGTAAGGGCGAGAGACTCCAATTTGTGGAGATTCCTCGCAAGTGGGATAAAGATAAGCAAGGCAAAATACTGTGGTATTCAAGTGGGTCTTTGGACCGCTTGAGAGGGGTTGATTGCAACCCTCGTCCGTTGGGACGCCACAACGTGGAGTAGGCAAGTTTTGTACTTGGCCGAACCACGGGATAAATCACCGTGTCTCCTCTGTGTTGAATTCTCTGTGATTGTCGTATTGTGCAAGATCTTCTCTTTAGCCACTTGGCAATTATTGTGCTAACCTCTAACAAGTTTTTGTGGCTATAAATTAAGTTTTTACAGGATCACCTATTCACCCCCCCTCTAGGTGCTCTCAATAACAGGAAGGAGTCTTTCCATTATTATGTGGTAGTCATGACTCTTCAACCCAGAAAACTTGCCCGTCTTCAAATTCACAGACCTTCTAAAGCCCGCGGCGTAACCATCTGGGAACTTTAAGTTTTCAACCATTTCATCAATTGTTTCTTCCTTTTAGGTTTAATACTGAAAGGAGCACGTGGCTTCTTCTGATTCTCTCCTATCTCCATAGTTGGTCTTCTACAGATTAAGGCCAAGTCTTTCCTTGCCTTAGGGTTGTCTTTTTGTTTTGTGAGTGATATTCATGCAAGTGCTGATAATGCTTTCACCCATATTTCGTTCCTGGTGCATGACATCAATGTTATGCATTAGAATCAAGGCTTTCATATAAGGGAGTTCCCATAGACCACATTTGTGAGTCCAATTATGCTTGGTTCCATAACCTTCAAAATGATTTCCATGTTCGTTTAGTTTCAAATCATTAAGTCTCGCGAGAATCTCTGGACCACTTAGATGCTTGGGTGGTCCCCTCGTCACAATCGTGTCCTTTTTAAAAGCGTTCCTATCGAACCTGAATGGGTGATCCTCTGGCAAAAAACATCTATGGCAATCGAAGTAAAATATCTTTCCACCAAACTTTAGTCGAAAGCATGAAGTGTCTTCAACGCATATCGGACATGTCAAAATCCCATGACAACTCCATCCAGCAAAGATACCATAAGCCATAAAATCATGAATAGACCATAAAAACGCGACTCTCAGGTTGAACTTCTGTTTCTTGTAACAATCGTACGCCTCGTCTCCTTCCCACAAAATTTTCAATTCTTCAATCAGGGGCCTCATCATCACATCGATCTTTGTTCCAGGATGATCCGGACCAAGTATTACAAGACACAAGAAAATAAATTCATATTTCATGCAAAGAGCTGGTGGAAGGTTGTATGGAACAGCAAAGACGGG
Organism: Zea mays; assembly: GCF_902167145.1. NCBI lineage: Eukaryota > Viridiplantae > Streptophyta > Magnoliopsida > Poales > Poaceae > Zea > Zea mays. Next base: position 175,466,759 of record NC_050101.1, on the reverse strand, counting down.
CCAACATGAGTAGGACGTTGCAGTTAGATTGAATGGCGAGAAACCATCTGTTGCCAAACCGAAGCGAACATTCCGCACTTCATCAGCAAAGCTAGAATCAAAAGCATCTAATGCCTTCCATGCATCTGTATCAGCTGGGTGCACCATGACATTTGGATTCTCACGTACCCCTTCTTTGTGCCACCTCATGTGTCTGGCTGTATTCTTGGAGATGAACAAACGTTTCAACCGAGGTATAAGAGGCATGTAACGAAGCTGCTTACGTGCAATCTTCGTAGTCACGGTCAAACCATCGTCGTTTTCAACCTCAACGAATCTACGCTCACCACATACAGTACACTCCTTCTCAACCGCGGTCTCCTTCCAGAAAAGCATACAATTATTTTCACAGACATCGATTTTTTCGTAGTCCATACCGAGCCCAGATAACAACTTTTTAGACCGATACATGTCCTTTCGCATCTTGTGATTCTCCGGAAGTACATCACTGATTAAGTTCAAAAGCTCCTTGTAACAGTTGTTTGAGAATGCAAACTTAGACTTAATAGCCATAAGTCGAGTCACAAATACAAGGACTGTCACTTTTGTGTGCTCATGCAACGGCTCTTCGGCAGCTTTAAGGAGCTCGAAGAACTTCTGAACCTCAGGTGTAGCTGGATCCTCAAACTCGGTGGGTTGACCGGGGTTCTCCCAATCGACTGTTAGAAGCTCATGGCGTACATCGTCAAGCATCTCTTCCATCCTATCGTAGTCCTCCTCTTCATGTGACTGAACTTCCGATACAATACGAGGAGGTGGATCCTCACCGTGGTGCACCCACACCTCATAGCCTGGCATATAACCGTTCTTGCAAATATGTATCGACATAGTCCTCCTGTCAAGGAAATTAATGTTCCGACACTTGCTACAAGGGCACCTAACATCGATTCCAGTCTCTGACCGAGCAAAAGCACGGTCGAGAAAAGCATCAGTCTTGGCAACCCACTCACTTGATAGAGCACCTCTTTTCTTCCAACCATCATACATCCATCGACGATTCTCCTCCATACTAGATACGAGACGTTAACTTAATTAGTTATGATTACTAATTAACCACACTAATACAATAGCCACTAATTAACCAAACTAATACAATAGCACTACAAAAAATCATTTCACGGGACCCTAAATCAAATAAAACAACCTTATTTCCGAGGGCTTAATAATTACCCTCGGAAATTAAAAGTTTAAATTATATAACCACTAATAAATAAATTAAAACAAGCTAATTTAATTGCATAATTAAATTAAGCCGTCGGACATAACAAAACTAAACATTGCTAATAGCAAACAATATATGCATATACAAAATTATACTAAACATTATAAAATTCCTTACTTTGTCGGACGATTAGCTGATGAAGCGGACGCCGGCGGGGTCGGGGCGGGCGTCGGTGGCGTCGGGGACGGGGGCAGAGGCTCCGGCGGCCGCGGGCGGCGTCGGGGCGGCTCCGGTGTCGCTTTGGCGGCGGTGGAGTTGCCGGTCGACGTGGACAGAGGATCGGGCGCGGGCTAGGCGTCGGGACGGGGCTGGAGGTCCCCGGGAGAGGCTTGGGCGGTGCTGGGCGACGACGGTGGCTCGTCGGCGATGGTGGCGGCGGCGTGGGCTAGGCGGCGGCGGCTACGCATGCGAGCAGGCGGAGAAGACAGACAGAAATGAAACCGACGCGGGGCGCGGGGCGCGGTTAAAATCCATTAGTTCCGACGGCCACCTAGGAAGCCGTCGGACATAAGCTTATGTCTGACGGCTTGCCTGACAGCCGTCGGACATAAGCTTATTGAAAGTCGCCTAGAGGGGGGGTGAATAGGGCGAAACTGAAATTCTCAAAAATAATCACAACTACAAGCCGGGTTAGCGTTAGAAATATAATAGAGTCCACGAGAGAGGGTGCAAAACAAATCGCAAGCGAATAATGAAGTGAGACACGCGGATTTGTTTTACCGAGGTTCGGTTCTCTCAAACCTACTCCCCGTTGAGGAGGCCACAAAGGCCGGGTCTCTTTCAACCCTTTCCCTCTCTCAAACGGTCCCTCGGACCGAGTGAGCTTTCTCTTCTTAATCACTTGGAACACAAAGTTCCTACAAGGACTACCACAAGATTGGTGTCTCTTGCCTCAATTACAAGTGAGTATGATCGCAATGAAGAATCAAGAAAGAAGAAAGCAATCCAAGCGCAAGAGCTCGAAAGAACACAAGCAAATCTCTCTCACTAGTCACTAAAGCTTTGTGTGGAATTTGGGAGAGGATTTGATTTCTTGAGTGTTTCTAGAATTGAATGCCTAGCTCTTGTAAGTAGTTGGAAGTGTGAAAACTTGGATGCAATGAATGGTGGGTGGTTGGGGGTATTTATAGCCCCAACCACCAAACTAGCCGTTTGGTGCAGGCTGGCTATCGTATGGTGCACCGGACAGTCCGGTGCACACCAGACAGTCCGGTGCGCCAGCCACGTCACCAAAGCCGTTGGGTTCCGATCGTTGGAGCTCTGACTTCTGGGCCCGCCTGGATGTCCGGTGGCGCACCGGACATGTACTGTAAAGTGTCCGGTGCGCCAGCATGGGCGTGCCTGACCTCTGCGCGCGCTGGCGCGCATTAATGCACCGCAGGTAGCCGTTGGCGCCAGAAGTAGTCGTTGCCCCGCAGTTACACCGGACAGTCCGGTGTACACCGGACAGTCCGGTGAATTATAGCGGAGCAGCTGAAATGAATTACCGAGGCTGGCGAGTTCCTGAGGCCGCTCTTCCTTAGAGCACCGGACACTGTCCGGTGTACACCGGACAGTCCGGTGAATTATAGCGGAGTTGTCTCTGGAATTTCCCGAAGGTGACGACTTTGAAGTCGGAGTCCTCTGGTGCACCGGACATGTCCGGTGGCACACCGGACAGTCCGGTGCGCCAGACCAGAGGTGCCTTCGGTTGTCCCTTGCTCCTTTGTTGAACCCAATACTTGGTCTTTTTATTGGCTAAGTGTGAACCTTGGGCACATGTATAACTTATACACTAGAGCAAACTAGTTAATCCAAATATTTTTGTTGGGCAATTCAACCACCAAAATTAATTAGGGACTAGGTGTAAGCCTAATTCCCTTTCAATCTCCCCCTTTTTGGTGATTGATGCCAACACAAACCAAAGCAAATATAAAAGTGCATAATTGAACTAGTTTGCATAATGTAAGTGCAAAGGTTGCTTGGAATTGAGCCAATAAATGTTACTTACTAGATGTGCATGGATTGTTTCTTTATTTTTAACATTTTGGACCACACTTGCACCAATTCTTTTTGTAAATCCTTTTCAAAGTCCTTTTGCATCATAGTCAAAGATAGATGAAATTTTTGCAAAGCATTTTCAAGTTTAAAATTTTCTCCCCTTGTTTCAAATGCTTTTTCTTTGACTAAACAAAACTCCCCCTCAAATAAATTCTCCTCTTAGTGTTCAAGAGGGTTTTAAGATATCACGTTTTGAAAATACTACTTGCTCCCCCTTTAGAACACAAAGAGATACCAATTTGAAATTTTCCAATTGAAAACCATTAATTTTAAAATTAGGGTGGTGGTGCGGTCCTTTTGCTTTGGGCTCATACTTTCTCCCCCTTTGGCATGAATCGCCAAAAACGGATATTTTGAGTGAGATATAAGCCCTTTTCTAACTACTTTCTCCCCTTTGGCAAATAAAACATATGAGTGAAGATTATACCAAAGATGGAGAGCGATGCGGAGCGACGGCGAAGGATGAGTAGTAGAGTGGAGTGGAAGCTTTTTCTTCGCCGAAGACTCCAATTCCCTTTCAATATACCTATGACTTGGTTTGAAATATACTTGAAAACACATTAGTCATAGCATATATAAAAGAGACATGATCAAAGGTATACTTATGAGCTATGGGTGCAAGTTTAGCAAAAGAAATTCCTAGAATCAAGAATATTGAGCTCATGCCTAAGTTTGGTAAAAGATTGTTCATCAAGTGGCTTGGTAAAGATATCGGCTAATTGATCTTTAGTGTTAATGTATGAAATCTCGATATCCCCCTTTTGTTGGTGATCCCTAAGAAAGTGATACCGAATGGCTATGTGTTTAGTGCGGCTATGCTCAACGGGATTATCCGCCATGCGGATTGCACTCTCATTATCACATACAAGAGGAACTTTGGTTAGTTTGTAACCGTAGTCCCGCAGGGTTTGCCTCATCCAAAGCAATTGCGCGCAACAATGACCTGCGGCAATATACTCGGCTTCGGCGGTAGAAAGAGCGACCGAATTTTGCTTCTTTGAAGCCCAAGACACCAAGGATCTTCCCAAGAACTGGCAAGTCCCCGATGTGCTCTTTCTATTTATCTTACACCCCGCCCAATCGGCATCCGAATAACCAATCAAATCAAATGTGGATCCCCGAGGGTACCAAAGCCCAAACTTAGGTGTATAAGCCAAATATCTCAAGATTCGTTTTACGGCCGTAAGGTGGGATTCCTTAGGGTCGGATTGGAATCTTGCACACATGCAAACAGAAAGCATAATGTCCGGTCGAGATGCACATAAATAAAGCAATGAACCAATCATCGACCGGTATACCTTTTGATCCACGGACTTACCTCCCGTGTCGAGGTCGAGATGCCCATTGGTTCCCATGGGTGTCTTGATGGGCTTGGCATCCTTCATTCCAAACTTGGTTAGAATGTCTTGAGTGTACTTCGTTTGGCAAATGAAGGTGCCCTCTTGGAGTTGCTTGACTTGGAATCCTAGAAAATACTTCAACTCCCCCATCATCGACATCTCGAATTTTTGTGTCATGATCCTACTAAATTCTTCACATGTAGATTCGTTAGTAGACCCAAATATAATATCATCAACATAAATTTGGCATACGAACAAATCATTTTCAAGAGTTTTAGTGAATAAAGTAGGATCGGCCTTGCCGACTTTGAAGCCATTTGCAATAAGAAAATCTCTAAGGCATTCATACCATGCTCTTGGGGCTTGCTTGAGCCCATAAAGCGCCTTAGAGAGCCTATAAACATGATTAGGGTACTCACTGTCTTCAAAGCCGGGAGGTTGCTCAACATAGACCTCTTCTTTGATTGGTCCATTGAGGAAGGCACTCTTCACGTCCATTTGGTAAAGCTTGAAGCCATGGTAAGTAGCATAGGCTAATAATATGCGAATTGACTCAAGCCTAGCTACGGGTGCATAGGTTTCACCGAAATCCAAACCTTCGACTTGTGAATACCCCTTGGCCACGAGTTGAACTTTGTTTCTTGTCACCACACCATGCTCGTCTTGCTTGTTGCGGAAGACCCACTTGGTTCCTACAACATTTTGGTTAGGACGTGGAACTAAATGCCATACCTCGTTCCTCGTGAAGTTGTTGAGCTCCTCTTGCATCGCCATCACCCAATCCGAATCTTGTAATGCTTCCTCTACCCTGTGTGGCTCAATAGAGGAAACAAAAGAGTAATGCTCACAAAAATGTGCAACACGAGATCGAGTGGTTACCCCCTTATGAATGTCACCGAGGATGGTGTCGACGGGGTGATCTCGTTGGATTGCTTGGTGGACTCTTGGGTGTGGCGGCCTTGGTTCTTCATCCTCCTTGTCTTGATCGTTTGCATCTCCCCCTTGATCATTGCCGTCATCTTGAGGTGACTCATCTCTTTGATTTTCTCCTTCATCAACTTGAGCATCGTCCTCATTTTGGGTTGGTGGAGATGCTTGCGTGGAGGAGGATGGTTGATCTTGTGCATTTGGAGGCTCTTCGGATTCCTTAGGGCACACATCTCCTATGGACATGTTCCTTAGCGCGATGCACGGAGCCTGTCCTTCACCTATCTCATCAAGATCAACTTGCTCTACTTGAGAGCCGTTAGTCTCATCAAACACAACGTCACAAGAAACTTCAACAAGTCCTGAGGACTTGTTAAAGACTCTATATGCCCTTGTGTTTGAGTCATATCCTAGTAAAAAGCCTTCTACAGTTTTAGGAGCAAATTTAGATTTTCTACCTCTTTTAACAAGAATAAAGCATTTGCTACCAAAAACTCTAAAATATGAAATATTGGGCTTTTTACCGGTGAGGAGTTCGTATGATGTCTTCTTGAGGATTCGGTGTAGATATAACCGGTTGATGGCGTAGCAAGCGGTGTTGACCGCCTCGGCCCAAAACCGATCTGATGTCTTGTACTCATCAAGCATGGTTCTTGCCATATCCAATAGAGTTCGATTCTTCCTCTCCACAACACCATTTTGTTGTGGCGTGTAGGGAGAGGAGAACTCATGCTTGATGCCCTCCTCCTCAAGAAAGCCTTCAATTTGAGAGTTCTTGAACTCCGTCCCGTTGTCGCTTCTAATTTTCTTGATCATTAAGCCAAACTCATTTTGAGCCCGTCTCAAGAATCCCTTTAAAGTCTCTTGGGTATGAGATTTTTTCTGCAAAAAGAACACCCAAGTGAAGCGAGAATAATCATCCACTATTACAAGACAATACTTACTCTCGCCGATGCTTATGTAAGCAATCGGGCCGAATAGATCCATGTGGAGTAGCTCAAGTGGCCTGTCGGTCGTCATGATGTTCTTGTGTGGATGTTGGGACCCAACTTGCTTTCCTGCTTGGCATGCGCTACAAATCCTGTCTTTCTCAAAATGAACATTTGTTAGTCCTAAAATGTGCTCTCCCTTTAGAAGCTTATGAAGATTCTTCATCCCAACGTGGGCTAGTCGGCGATGCCAGAGCCAACCCATGTTAGTCTTAGCAATTAAGCATGTGTCCAGTTCAGCTCTATCAAAATCTACCAAGTATAGCTGACCCTCTAACACACCCTTAAATGCTATTGAATCGTCACTTCTTCTAAAGACAGTGACACCTATATCAGTAAAGAGACAGTTGTAGCCCATTTGACATAATTGAGATACAGAAAGCAAATTGTAATCTAAAGAATCTACAAGAAAAACATTGGAAATAGTATGGTCAGGTGATATAGCAATTTTACCCAATCCTTTGACCAAACCTTGATTTCCATCCCCGAATGTGATAGCTCGTTGGGGATCTTGGTTTTTCTCATATGAGGAGAACATCTTCTTCTCCCCTGTCATGTGGTTTGTGCACCCGCTGTCGAGTATCCAACTTGAGCCCCCGGATGCATAAACCTACAAAACAATTTTAGTTCTTGACTTTAGGTACCCAAACGGTTTTGGGTCCTTTGGCATTAGAAACAAGAACTTTGGGTACCCAAACACAAGTCTTGGAGCCCTTGTGTTTGCCCCCAACAAACTTGGCAACTACCTTGCCGGATTTGTTAGTCAAAACATAAGATGCATCAAAAGTCTTAAATGAAATGCTATGTTCATTTGATGCACTAGGAGTTTTCTTTCTAGGCAACTTAGCACGGGTTGGTTGCCTAGAGCTAGATGTCTCACCCTTATACATGAAAGCATAGTTAGGGCCAGAGTGAGACTTCCTAGAATGAGTTCTCCTAATTTTGCTCTCGGGATAACCGGCAGGGTACAAAATGTAACCCTCGTTATCCTGAGGCATGGGAGCCTTGCCCTTAACAAAGTTAGACAAATTTTTAGGAGGAGCATTAAGTTTGACATTATCTCCCCTTTGGAATCCAATGCCATCCTTGATGCCAGGGCGTCTCCCATTATAGAGCATACTTCTAGCAAATTTAAACTTTTCATTTTCTAAGTTATGCTCGGCAATTTTTGCATCTAATAATGCTATATGATCATTTTGTTGTTTAATTAAAGCCATGTGATCATGAATAGCATTGATATCAACATCTCTACATCTAGTACAAATAGAAGTGTGCTCAACGGTAGATGTAGAGGGTTTGCAAGATTTTAGTTCTACAACCTTAGCATGCAACATATCATTCTTAGTTCTAAGGTCAGAAATAGTAGTATTGAAAACATCAAAATCTTTAGCCTTAGCAATTAAATTTTCATTTTCTACTCTAAGGCTAGCAAGAGAATCATTCAATTCCTTAATCTTAGCAAGCAAATCAACATTATCATTTCTAAGATTAGAAGTTGAATCAATACAAACATGAGAATCAACCTTAGCAATTAATTTAGCATTTTCTTTTCTAAGGTTGTTAATGGTCTCATGGCAAGTGCTTAGCTCACTAGACAATTTTTCACATTTTTCAACTTCTAGAGCATAAGCATTTTTAACCTTAACATGCTTTTTGTTTTCCTTAATAAGGAAGTCCTCTTGAGAGTCCAAGAGATCATCCTTCTCATGAATAGCACTAATCAATTCATTTAATTTTTCCTTTTGTTGCATGTTAAGGTCGGCAAAAAGGGTACGCAAATTATTCTCCTCATCACTAGCATTATCATCACTAGAGGATTCATATTTAGTGGAGGATTTAGATTTAACCTTCTTCCTTTTGCCGTCCTTTGCCATGAGGCACTTGTGCCCGACGTTGGGGAAGAGGAGTCCCTCGGTGACGGCGATGTTGGCGGCGTCCTCGTCGGAGGAGGACTCGGTGGAGCTCTCGTCGGAGTCCCACTCCCGACAAACATGGGCATCGCCGCCCTTCTTCTTGTAGTACTTCTTCTTTTCTCTCCTCTTTCCCTTCTTGTCGTCCCCCTGTCACTGTCACTAGATATAGGACATTTTGCAATAAAATGACCGGGCTTACCACATTTGTAGCACACTTTCTTGGAGCGGGGTTTGTAGTCCTTCCCCCTCCGTTGCTTGAGGATTTGGCGAAAGCTTTTGATGATTAAAGCTCCTCATTGTCGAGCTTGGAGGCGTCAATTGGTTGTCTACTCGGTGTAGACTCCTCCTTCTTCTCCTCCGTCGCCTTGAACGCCACCGGTTGAGCTTCGGACGTGGAGGGTTCGTCAAGCTCGTTGATCTTCTTTGAGCCCTTAATCATACATTCAAAGCTCACAAAATTCCCGATTACTTCCTCGGGAGTCATTAGTGTATATCTTGGGTTACCACGAATTAATTGCACTTGAGTAGGGTTAAGGAAAATAAGTGATCTCAAAATAACCTTAACCACCTCGTGGTCATCCCATTTCTTGCTCCCGAGGTTGCGCACTTGATTCACCAAGGTTTTGAGCCGGTTGTACATATCTTGTGGCTCCTCCCCTTGGCGAAGACGGAAGCGACCGAGCTCCCCCTCGATCGTTTCCCGCTTGGTGATCTTGGTGAGTTCATCACCCTCATGCGCGGTCTTGAGTAAGTCCCAAATCTCCTTTGCATTCTTCAACCCTTGCACCTTGTTGTATTCCTCCTTGCTTAGAGAGGCGAGGAGTATGGTTGTAGCTTGAGAGTTGAAGTGCTCGATTTGGGCCACTTCGTCCGTATCATAGTCTTCATCCCCTACGGATGGTACCTGTGCTCCAAACTCAACAACATTCCATATACTTTTGTGGAGTGAGGTTAGATGAAATTTCATTAAATCACTCCACCTAGCATAATCTTCGCCATCAAAGGTTGGCGGTTTGCCTAATGGAACGGAAATTATGGAGTATGTTTAGATGTACGAGGGTAGTGTAAGGGGATCTTACTAAACTTCTTGCGCTCTTGGCGCTTAGAAGTTACGGACGGCGCGTCGGAGTCGGAGGTCGATGTTGATGAAGTATCGGTCTCGTAGTAGACCACCTTCCTCATCCTCTTTTTCTTGTCCCCACTCCGATGCGGCTTGTGAGAAGAAGATTTTTCCTTCTTCTCTTTGTGGTGAGAAGAAGAAGATCTTTTCTCCTTCCGTTTGGAGGAGTCCTTCTTCTTCTCCTTCCTCTTGGTGCGGGACTCTTCCGATGAAGTGCTCCCTTGGCTTGTAGTGGGCTTGTCGCCGGTCTCCATCTCCCTCTTGGTGTGATCTCCCGACATCACTTCGAGCGGTTAGGCTCTAATGAAGCACCGGGCTTTGATACCAATTGAAAGTCGCCTAGAGGGGGGGGGTGAATAGGGCGAAACTGAAATTCTCAAAAATAATCACAACTACAAGCCGGCTTAGCGTTAGAAATATAATAGAGTCCACGAGAGAGGGTGCAAAATAAATCGCAAGCGAATAATGAAGTGAGACACGCGGATTTGTTTTACCGAGGTTCGGTTCTCTCAAACCTACTCCCCGTTGAGGAGGCCACAAAGGCCGGGTCTCTTTCAACCCTTTCCCTCTCTCAAACGGTCCCTCGGACCGAGTGAGCTTTCTCTTCTTAATCACTTGGAACACAAAGTTTCTACAAGGACTACCACAAGGTTGGTGTCTCTTGCCTCAATTACAAGTGAGTATGATCGCAATGAAGAATCAAGAAAGAAGAAAGCAATCCAAGCGCAAGAGCTCGAAAGAACACAAGCAAATCTCTCTCACTAGTCACTAAAGCTTTGTGTGGAATTTGGTAGAGGATTTGATCTCTTGAGTGTGTCTAGAATTGAATGCCTAGCTCTTGTAAGTAGTTGGAAGTGTGAAAACTTGGATGCAATGAATGGTGGGTGGTTGGGGGTATTTATAGCCCCAACCACCAAACTAGCTGTTTGGTGCAGGCTGGCTGTCGTATGGTGCACCGGACAGTCCGGTGCACACCGGACAGTCCGGTGCACACCGGACAGTCCGGTGCGCCAGCCACGTCACCAAAGCCGTTGGGTTCCGATCGTTGGAGCTCTGACTTCTGGGCCCGCCTGGATGTCCGGTGGCGTACCGGACATGTACTGTAGAGTGTCCGGTGCGCCAGCATGGGCGTGCCTGACCTCTGCGCGCGCTGGCGCGCATTTAATGCGCCGCTGGTAGTCGTTGGCGCCAGAAGTAGCCGTTGCCCCGCAGTTACACCGGACAGTCCGGTGAATTATAGCGGAGCAGCTGAAATGAATTCCCGAGGCTGGCGAGTTCCTGAGGCCGCTCTTCCTTGGAGCACCGGACAGTCCGGTGAATTATAGCGGAGTTGCCTCTGGAATTTCCCGAAGGTGACGACTTTGAAGTCGGAGTCCTCTGTGGCACACCGGACAGTCCGGTGCGCCAGACCAGAGGTGCCTTCGGTTGTCCCTTGCTCATTTGTTGAACCCAATACTTGGTCTTTTTATTGGCTAAGTGTGAACCTTGGGCACCTGTATAACTTATACACTAGAGCAAACTAGTTAGTCCAAATATTTGTGTTGGGCAATTCAACCACCAAAATTAATTAGGGACTAGGTGTAAGCCTAATTCCCTTTCACTTATGTCCGACGGTCCACCTGCCAGCCCTCGGATATTCTCCCTTATGTCCGACGGCTGCCAGTGGCCGTCGGACATAAGCTTATGTCCGACGGTTTCCTAGGCAGCCGTCGGATATAAGGTAGCCGTCGGACTTGTATCGTTTTACTGTAGTGTATGTAATAATTTATGTACTAAAATGAATAAAATAAAGGGATTAAAAATCAATCACTATAAACCAAACAACGCGTAGAGATACACTAGCTACTAGTATAGATGCATAACGCGGCCATTGGCGGATCCAAGAATTAAAGACAGCCTAAGTAAGATTACACTTGGCATGTTTGGTTGGCTTCTCTAAGTAGCCTAGCTGCATGAGCCAGGCCGATGGAGCCTAACTTCAGAGATGCGACCAATTTTCTCGCGCCTGCAGAACCTAGCCTAGGGTGCTTTGAGTATCATTCCAGTCTGGCTTCACATTTGCACGCAGGTAACCAAACACACACCTCGCACGTGTAGAGTCTGGTTGACAACAACCAAACACCAGCTGCGGGATGCAATCACCAGCAAATACAGACAACCAAACATATGGATAGGGTCAGATTGGTTGTCTCTAGAGCTCATCCAGATTCTCTAGGTGCAAATCACATATGTTTGATTACCTACATAGCTTTCCCAACCGGATCCAGATGACTTGTTTTTATTTATTTTTGTATGTTGTTAAAATATCTAATTACCAAACACAGTTCACATTCTTGATATTTTTACGAATGGAACCAGACTAGTTTTATCATATAAATTTATAAAGATAATAATAGTATTTTATTTAAAAAATATTCTATCTTTATGTTAATTGCTAATGCATCTAACCAAACAACACCAAAATTTAAAAATCATATACATATTCTCTTAAAGATGTTCTAGATCTTCCTTTTAAAGTAAAATAGTGTCTGGACTAGTAAGGGCACTATAAAATGTCACTGCCATATAATATCGTCTCGACACGATTAGACATTGTAGTATTGTGCCTGAATAGGATTAAGTGTAATATTTCCTCCACTATAGAAAAATACCAATATAGCTGTTGGTGACTTTTTGGGCGTCAATCACTGCGTGAGAACCGGCGGCGGTGCTCTCTGCACAGGCGCGGACGGTCCGCGACATGGGGCAGGTGTCGGCGTTTCGAGACAGGGGGGTCCCTAAGCCGACGAGTGAGTGTGCTGCGTGCCCCAGCCCAGATGGGTCGAGCGCGTGGGCGAGCGCGAAGGGGGGAGAGGCGAGGCGGCCGGAGCCGAGCGTGAGAGAGGTGGAAGTCCCGCGGCCTTCGTGTTCGTCCCGCGCCCAGGTCGGGTGCGCTTGCAGTAGGGGGGTTACAAGCGTCCACGCGGGTGAGGGAAGCGAGCGGCCCCAAGAGAGCGCATGTCCCGTCCTCGGTCCCGCGCGGCCAACCCTCTCTGAGAAGGCCCTGGTCCTTCCTTTTATAGTCGTAAGGAGAGGATCCAGGTGTACAATGAGGGGTGTAGCAGAGTGCTACGTGTCTAGCGGAGGGAGAGCTAGCGCCCTAAGTACATGCCAATGTGGCAGCCGGGGAGATCTTGGCACCCTGCTGACGTGATGTCGTGGCTGTCGGAGGAGCAACGGAGCTTGGTGGAAGGACAGCTGTCGGAGCGGTCGAGTCCTTGCTGACGTCCACCTGCTTCCGTAAGAGAGCTGAGAGCCGCCGCCGTCATGGAGCTTGGGAGGCGCCATCATTGCCTATCTGGCGGAGCTGGTCAGATGGGACACCGGTCTTGTTCTCTGCGGCCCGAGTCGGCTCGGGGTAGAGTGGTGATGGCGCTCCCTGTTGACGTGGCGGGCCCGCGCCCGAGGCCGGGCGACGTGGGGTTTCCTCCGAAGCCGAGGTTGAGTCTGCCTTCTGTTGCCGTGGCCGAGCCCGAGCCAAGGGGTCGGTCGAGGCGGAAGTCGTTCGGCCGAGGCCAGGGCGGAGTCCGAGCCCTGGGGTCGGGCGAGGCGGAGTTTCGTCGTCTTCCGGGTCTTAGCCCGAGTCCGAGCCATGGGGTCGGGCGGAGCGGAGTTTGCCGTCTTCCGGGTCTTAGCCCGAGTCCGAGCCCTAGGGTCGGGCGGAGCGGAGTTCGCCGTCTTCCGGGTCTTAGCCCGAGTCCGAGCCCTGGGGTCGGGCGGAGCGGAGTTCGCCGTCTTCCGGGTCTTAACCCGAGTCCGAGCCCTAGGGTCGGGTGGAGCGGAGTTCGCCGTCTTCCGGGTCTTAGCCCGAGTCCGAGCCCTGGGGTCGGGCGGAGCGGAGTTCGCCGTCTTCCGGGTCTTAACCCGAGTCCGAGCCCTAGGGTCGGGCGGAGCGGAGTTCGCCGTCTTCCGGGTCTTAGCCCGAGTCCGAGCCCTGGGGTCAGGCGGAGCGGAGTTCGCCGTCTTCCGGGTCTTAGCCCGAGTCCGAGCCCTGGGGTCGGGCGGAGCGGAGTTCGCCGTCGCGCCTTTGGCGAGGCCTGACTGCCTGTCAGACTTACTCTGTCGAGTGGCGCTGCAGTCGGAGTGGCGCAGGCGGCGCTGTCCTTCTGTCAGACTGGCCAGTGGAGCGGTGGAGTGACGGCGGTCACCTCGGCTCTGCCGGAGGCGCGTGTCAGGATAGAGGTGTCAGGCCTCCTGTGCGTTAAATGCCCCTGCAATTTGGTCAGTCGGTGTGGTGATTTAGTCAAGGTTGCTTCTGAGCGAAGCCAAGGCCTTGGGCGAGCCGGTGATGTGTCCGCCATAAAAAGGGGGCCTCGGGCGAGACGGAAGTCTCTCGAGGTCGGCTGCCTTCGGCCGAGGCTAGGCTCGGGTGAAGCGTGATCGAGTCACTCGTGTGGACTGATCCCTGACTTAATCATGCCCATCAGGCCTTTGCAGCTTTATGCTGATGGGGGTTACCAGCTGAGAATTAGGCGTCTTGAGGGTACCCCTAATTATGGTCCCCGACAGTAGCCCCCGAGCCTCGAAGGGAGTGTTAGCACTCGCTTGGAGGCTTTTGTCGCACTTTTTTGCAAGGGGACCAGCCTTTCTCGGTTGCATTTCGTTCCGGTGGGTGCGCGCGAGCGCACCCGCCGGGTGTAGCCCCCGAGGCCTCGGAGGAGTGGTTACACTCCTTCGAGGTCTTAATACTTTGGCTGGTCTGGTTGTTCCCTCATGCGAACTGGCCGTAGCCCGGGTGCACGGTCGGGGCCCAAGCTCTCGGGCTGGTATGTTGACGCTGTCAACGATTTGGCCGGAGCCGGTTTTTGCGAGAGCAGCCCCCGAGCCTCTGCACAGGGCGAGAGGACGATCAGGGACAGACTCGGCTTTTTACATACGCCCCTTCGTCGCCTTTCCGCAAGGAGGAGGGGGGGAGTGCGCCATGTTACCCTCGATGGGCACCGAACATGGTGTCTCCGGTGAGCTGCAAGCGGGTAATCCGAGTGGACGTCCGTGCCCCGTTCGTTGGGGGTCGGCTAGGGGCCCAGAGGCACGCCCAAAAGTACCTGCGGGTGATTTGCCGGACCCGGTCCCCTGGCGACGGGGTCCGAGGGCTCGATGCCTCCCTCCGATGGGATTCCGTTACAAGATCGTTCCCACTGGTCTCGGAAATGTCCTAGGGTACCTCGGGAGCGCAGCCCGAGCCTCGGTTATGTATCGAACGTACCCCTGGTCATCCCTCGCTCGGTGTCTGAGGCGACTGTGAACCCTTCGGGGGCCAGCCTTCGAACCCCTGATCAGTAATGGGCGCGGAGCCCGAGTAGCCTGAGGCGGCCATGAAGCCCTTCGGGGGGCTGGCCTTCGAACCCCTGACCAGTAGTGGGTGTCGGGCCCACGCGATCTGAGGCGACTGTTGAACCCTCGGGGGGCCAGCCTTCGAACCCCTGATCAGTAATGGGGGGCTCGGAGCCCGGTTCCTTCGCGGAGAAGGATCCCTTTCGGGGTATCCCCCTTTCCCGGTCCCTGTTGCAAGAGATAGAGAAAGAGGAAAACGGAAAAGGATACGAAATCGGACGACGTGGCGTACCTTTTCTGACGCGGTTATTACGGCGAAGGTGAAGCGTCGCGCGCTCCTCCTGCCAGAAGCGCCGCGTGTCTCGCCGCGGAGTTAATGCGACGGGGTGAGTGGTTGGCGGGGCGCCCGTTGCGCGCGTGCGATCCGTTCGAGGAATGGGTCACGGGTGCACCGTCTTCACGCCGTGAGAGGAGGCTCCCTTGCTGTCTCAGGATGGGACGTGAGCCTGGCTGACGACGTGACTGCTGCGCCCGCCCGCCTGCCACCGCCATTACTGCTGGCCCACTTTCGGTCGCTTTGACCGACGCGCCAGTCTGGCGCTGTTGGGTCGCCTCGAGTCGTGGCACAGGCTTCGCAACCGAAGAGGCGCGATGGTGGCACAAGTGGCGGTGCGGTTGCTTGCACGCAGTAACTGGCGTGCCGGTTGCTCGACGCGTGGGCCCGGGTTCCAGGCTGGCGTGTCAGAAGTCGGAGAAGCACGTCCATCTGGCGCGGTTGCATGCCGCCTGCATGGCTGCCCGCCCCTTCCGCCCGTTGGTCTGGGCGAAAATGGGGGGTCGCCTGTAACCGCTGGACGGTCGTGCGCACCATGCGCGGCGGTTTGGCTTCTTCTGCCCTGAGCCGACTTGCATGACATGCGGGACCCAGCCCCCGAGTCGCAGGGGAGGGCCTTGGAGCGTGTTGGAGAAGACTCGGCCCGCGGCGCTTGGGGGCGCATGTAGGGGGAGTTGCCTTTAAAAGGAGGGAGGCTCCCTTCGTAAGGCAACCATGTCTTCTTCCTCCCTTAAGCGTCGGGTCTTCCCGTCTTCCAAGCCCCCGGATGGGGGGTATCCGCCGCCTTTCCGCCTCCTCGTTGGAGGAACGCAACTCCATGGGAGTTGGTACCTCTCAGCCATCGTTCGGCTTCAAGGATTTTCATCACGCAGCCTGGCCATACCCCGCCACCGGCGGTCACCCAAGATGGTGACCTCTAGTTCGACGGTGGGGAAAACGGGCCAGGCCGCGGCTTCTACCCCTCTCCCGGCCTCAAGGATTTTCGTCATCCAGGCCAAGATGGAAGACGAGGCGAGTCGGGGGGCCGCCTCCGCGTGGGTCGGCTGCCCCTTTCTTCCCCCTGCGCCTGGGGGTGAAGGGCGTCCTTGAGCCCCACGGAGACTTCCTCCAGCCATGCCAGGATATGCAGGGCGCTAGGGGCCCTGGGTCCCCATCTCCCTGCCTGAATGGCTGGTTCTCGTCCTCAGCGGGGGGGGAGCCCTTCTGCCGTGACACCTCCCCCAAGGCTGCTGCTTAGGCTGCTTCGCTGTCTGGGGCAGGGGAGGTGGCCGTCGCGTTTGGAACGGGCGGCAGCGAGCCGCCCATCGTTCTTCAGCTACTCCGCAGGCCTTCCCCTTCGGAGGGGGGTTGTTCGTTCATTGTGGCTGTCGAGGCCTGAACGTGTATGTAACTTCGGCACTGAGCCGTGTTTTTTTTTCTCATTTTCGAGCAGCCTGTTTGATTATCTGAACCGCTTTACCAAGCATGAGTTGCCCCGCGTCAAGGTGACGGGTGAGGTATCCGTATCCCGGAGGCGTAGGAATCCCTCGGCCCGTTCGGCCTTGTTATGTGAGGCTCCTCTAGCTTAGTTGAAGAGACCCCTCGGTCGCCCTTCGGTGGATCGAGGCCGGGGGTAGCGATATCAGTATGAACAGAGGCGGAGTTGGCTCGAGAATGGGAACCTGGTTGGCCGGAGCCTAGTCGTGTTGTCCGTCAGCGGGGCCGACGCCAAAGTCGATCAGTCGAGGCCTCGGATCGGGCTGGCGCCCTTGGGAGCCGGTTGACCGAGGCCCCAGGGGTAACCGGTTGAGCCGCCTGCTCGGGCCGGATTCCCGGAGGAGCCCCTGGACCGCGACGCCGCCCGAGGCTGGGTCGGGCTTTGCTGAAGACGTCGTCGATGCCGAGGGTGCTACGGCTCCCTTCGGCGCGAAGACCCGAGCCTGCAGGATCCGATCATCTTGTAGCGTGTGCTTCCTGCGGCCGCCGAGGCCAGAAGAAAACACCCTCGCTGCACTTGCGAAGCTGCGCCTTTTTTCCTCCTGTTTCGAGCATCTGGACTTCGCCGGTAACAGGGATGTTTGTGTGAGCAAGAGCTGCTTTTCGCGGAAGGGACGAGTGAGGTATCCGTATCCCAGAGGCGTGGGAATCCCTCGGCTCGGTCGGCCTTGTCGCTTACGCGTACTTTCACCCGTCCATGAGGCCCTGTCCCCGACTTAGTCGAGAAAGCTTGAAGGACTGCTTCGGCAGGAGAGCTTCCGAACGTGATGACTCGTTCGGTCCACGGAGTCGCTTTATCCGAGCGCAAGTTACTTATCGCAGAAGGGGACGAGTGAGGTATCCGTATCCCGGAGGCGTAGGAGTCCCTCGACTCGGTCAGCCTTGGCTGCTTACGTGTACCTCGTCGTTTCCAGGATCCGCTTTCCGAAGTAATCAAGAAGCACGAAAGAAATCCTGCTAAAAAGAGATCCTTTTTCGAGGAAAAATTCGACGCAGAGGGGGTCTCCCCCCTTTTAGCCCCCGAGGGAGGGTCGGGTTTTGCCGAGGCTAGGCCGACCCTTCCTTGACAACTAAACTTTGCGTAGGTGCGAGGTATATGAACAACTTGAAAACATCTTAAGGATAGAAGCGACGTAGCTGTTTGATGTTCCAAGCGTTGCCGTAGATCTCGCCTTGATTGCTGGCCAGCTTGTATGTTCCGGGCTTCAGAACTTTGGCGATGACGAATGGCCCTTCCCAGGGGGGCGTGAGCTTGTGCCTCCCTCGGGCGTCTTGTCGCAGCCGAAGCACCAGGTCGCCCACCTGGAGTTCTCGGGACCGGACCCCTCGGGCGTGGTAGCGTCGCAGGGACTGTTGGTACCGCGCCGAGTGTAGTAAGGCCCTGTCCCGAGCTTCCTCCAACTGGTCCAGCGATTCCTCTCGGCTGGCTTGGTTGCTTTGTTCGGTGTAGGCCCTCGCCCTTGGGGAGCCGTATTCCAGGTCAGTGGGCAAGATAGCTTCAGCCCCGTAGACCAGGAAAAACGGCGTGAAGCCCGTGGCACGACTCGGCGTCGTCCTTAGGCTCCAGACCACCGAGGGGAGTTCCTTCATCCATCGCCTGCCGAACTTGTTGAGGTCGTTGTAGATCCGAGGCTTGAGCCCTTGTAGAATCATGCCGTTGGCACGCTCTACCTGCCCATTCGACATGGGATGAGCCACGGCGGCCCAGTCCACCCGGATATGGTGATCTTCGCAAAAATCCAAGAATTTTTTGCCGGTGAACTGGGTGCCGTTGTCGGTGATGATGGAGTTCGGGACCCCGAAGCGATGGATGATGTTGGTGAAGAATGCCACCGCCTGCTCGGACCTGATGCTGTTCAGGGGTCGGACCTCGATCCACTTGGAGAATTTGTCGATGGCGACCAGCAGGTGCGTGTAGCCCCCGGGCGCCTTCTGCAAGGGACCGACGAGGTCCAGACCCCATACAGCGAAGGGCCAGGTGATGGGTATTGTCTGTAGAGCCTGAGCGGGCAGGTGTGTCCGCTTCGCATAGAATTGGCACCCTTCGCAGGTGCGGACAATTCTAGTGGCGTCAGCCACCGCCGTTGGCCAGTAGAAGCCTTGCCGGAAGGCATTTCCAACAAGGGCTCGGGGTGCTGCGTGGTGGCCGCAAGCCCCCGAGTGTACTTCTTGCAGCAGTTCCCGACCTTCGGTGATGGGGATGCATCGCTGGAGGATGCCCGAGGGGCTGCGATGGTAGAGTTCCTCTTCGTCGCCCAGCAAGACGAATGACTTGGCGCGTCGCGCTACCCGCCGAGCCTCGACTTGGTCGAGGGGTAGCTCTCCTCGACGGAGATATTGCAGGTATGGGGCCTGCCAATCTTGGTCTGGCGTGGCCCCGCTCTGCCCTTCCTCGACGTTCAACGCCCCGCCCTCGGGGGCCGAGGGTACCTCGGGCTGAGCCGAGGGTACCTCGGGCTGAGCCGAGGGTACCTCAGGCTCGGGCGCGTCGTCGAGCTTGACGGAGGGTTGATGTAGATCCCGGGAGAAGACGTCCGGGGGGACTGTCGTTCGCCCCGAGGCTATCTTGGCCAGCTCGTCTGCGGTTTCGTTGTAGCGCCGAGCGATGTGGTTGAGCTCGAGCCCGAAGAACTTGTCTTCCAGGCGCCGAACCTCGTCGCAGTAGGCCTCCATCTTCGGGTCGCGGCAGTGGGAGTTCTTCATGACTTGGTCGATGATGAGCCGCGAGTCACCGCGGGCGTCGAGGCGTCTGACCCCTAGCTCGATGGCGATCCGCAATCCGTTGACCAGAGCTTCGTACTCGGCCACATTGTTGGACGCCGGGAAGTGGAGGCGCAGCACGTAGCGCAAGTGCTTTCCGAGGGGCGAGATGAAGAGAAGGCCTGCACCGGCCCCCGTCTTCATCAGCGACCCGTCGAAAAACATGGTCCAGAGCTCCGGTTGGATCGGAGTCGTTGGTAGTTGGGTGTCGACCCATTCAGCCACGAAATCCGCCAACACTTGGGACTTGATGGCCTTCCGAGGGGCGAACGAGATCGTTTCGCCCATGATCTCCACTGCCCACTTTGCGATCCTGCCCGAGGCCTCTCGGCACTGGATGATCTCCCCCAGGGGGAAGGATGACACCACAGTTACCGGATGGGACTCGAAGTAGTGTCGTAGCTTCCGCCTCGTCAGGATCACAGCATACAGCAGCTTTTGAACTTGTGGGTAGAGGATCTTAGTCTCGGACAGCACTTCGCTGATGAAGTAGACCGGCCTCTGAACGGGCAATGTATGCCCTTCCTCCTGCCTTTCGACCACAATCGCGGCGCTAACCACCTGAGTGGTCGCGGCGACGTAGACCAAGAGGGTTTCTCCGTCCGCCGGCGGCACCAAGACTGGCGCCTTTGTAAGGAGCGCCTTCAGGTTGCCGAGGGCTTCCTCGGCCTCAGGGGTCCAAACGAAACACTCGGCCTTCCTTAAGAGGCGGTACAGAGGCAGACCTCTTTCGCCGAGGCGTGAGATGAAGCGGCTCAGGGCCGCGAGGCATCCCATGACCCTCTATACCCCTTTTAAGTCCTTGATGGGCCCCATGCTGGTGATGGCCGCAATCTTCTCCGGGTTGGCCTCGATGCCTCGCTCAGAGACGATGAACCCTAGGAGCATGCCTCGGGGCACCCCGAAGACACACTTCTCAGGATTAAGCTTGACTCCTTTCGCCTTGAGACACCGGAATGTCACTTCAAGGTCGGAGAGGAGGTTGGGAGCCTTCCGTGTCTTGACCACGATGTCATCGACGTAGGCCTCGACTGTGCGACCGATGTGTTCGCCGAACACATGGTTCATGCACCACTGGTACGTCGCGCCTGCATTCCTCAGGCCGAACGGCATGGTGACGTAGCAGTACATGCCGAACGGCGTGATGAAAGAAGTCGCGAGCTGGTCGGACTCTTTCATCCGGATCTGGTGATACCCCGAGTAGGCATCGAGGAAGGACAGGGTTTCGCACCCAGCAGTGGAATCCACGATTTGGTCGATGCGAGGCAGAGGGTAGGGGACCTTCGGACATGCTTTGTTGAGACCAGTGTAGTCTACACACATCCGCCATTTCCCCCCTTTCTTCCTCACAAGCACAGGGTTGGCAAGCCATTCGGGATGGAATACCTCTTTGATGAACCCTGTCGCCATTAGCTTGTGGATCTCTTCGCCGATCGCTCTGCGCTTCTCCTCGTCGAATCGGCGCAGAGGCTGCCTGACGGGTCGGGCTCCGGCCCGAATATCCAGCGAGTGCTCGGCGACATCCCTCGGTATGCCGGGCATGTCCGAGGGACTCCACGCAAAGACGTCGGCGTTTGCGCGGAGAAAGTCGACGAGCACTGCTTCCTATTTGGGGTCGAGCCCGGAACCGATCCGGATCTGCTTGGTGGCGTCGCCGCTGGGGTCGAGGGGGACGGCCTTGACCGTCTCCGCTGGCTCGAAGTTGCCGGCATGGCGCTTCACGTCTGGGACCTCCTTGGAGAGGTTCTCCAGGTCGGCGATGAGGGCCTCGGACTCGGCGAGGGCCTCGGCGTACTCCACGCACTCCACGTCGCATTCGAACGCGTGTTTGTACGTGGGGCCGACGGTGATGACCCCGTTGGGGCCCGGCATCTTGAGCTTCAGGTAGGTGTAGTTGGGGACGGCCATGAACTTCGCGTAGCATGGCCTCCCTAACACGGCGTGGTAGGTTCCTCGGAACCCGACCACTTCGAACATCAGGGTCTCCCTTCGGAAGTTGGAGGGTGTCCCAAAGCAGACCGGGAGATCGAGTCGCCCGAGGGGCTGGACGCGCTTCCCAGGGATGATCCCGTGGAAGGGCGCAGCGCCTGCTCGGACGGAGGACGGATCGATGCGCAGAAGCTTGAGGGTCTCGGCGTAGATGATGTTGAGGCAGCTGCCCCCGTCCATCAGGACCTTGGTGAGCCTGACATCGCCGACAACGGGGTCGACGACGAGCGGGTATTTCCCCGGGCTCGGCACATGGTCGGGGTGGTCGGCCCGGTCGAAAGTGATGGGCTTGTCGGACCAGTCTAGGTAGACTGGCGCCGCCACCTTCACCGAGCAGACCTCCCGGCGCTCTTGCTTGCGGTGCCGAGCCGAGGTATTCGCCGCATGCCCTCCATAGATCATGAAGCAGTCGCGGACCTCGGGGAACCCCCCTGCTGGTTGTTCTTCGTTCTTGTCGTCGTCGTGGGCCCTGCCACCCTCGGCGGGTGGCCCGGCCCTGTGGAAATGACGCCGAAGCATAACGCACTCCTCGAGGGTGTGCTTGACGGGCCCCTGATGGTAGGGGCACGGCTCCTTGAGCATCTTGTCGAAGAGGTTTGCACCTCCGGGGGGCTTCCGAGGGTTCTTATACTCGGCGGCGGCGACAAGGTCCGCGTCTGCGGCGTCGCGTTTCGATTGCGACTTCTTCTTGCCTTTCTTCTTGGCGCCGCGCGGAGCAGACGCCTCGGGAGCTTCTTCCGACGGGCGGCCCTGGGGCTGCTTGTCCTTTCGGAAGATAGCCTCGACCGCCTCCTGGCCGGAGGCGAACTTGGTGGCGATGTCCATCAGTTCGCTCGCCCTGGTGGGGGTTTTGCGACCCAGCTTGCTCACCAGGTCGCGGCAAGTAGTGCCGGCGAGGAACGCGCCGATGACATCCGAGTCGGTGATGTTGGGCAGCTCGGTGCGCTGCTTCGAGAATCGCCGGATGTAGTCCCGGAGCGACTCCCCCGGCTGTTGCCGGCAGCTTCGAAGGTCCCAGGAGTTCCCGGGGCGCACGTATGTGCCCTGGAAATTGCCAGCGAAGGCTTGGACCAAGTCGTCCCAGTTGGAAATCTGCCCCGGAGGCAGGTGCTCCAACCAGGCGCGAGCAGTGTCGGAGAGGAACAGGGGGAGGTTGCGGATGACGAGGTTGTCGTCGTCCGTTCCGCCCAGTTGGCAGGCAAGGCGGTAGTCCGCGAGCCATAGTTCCGGTCTCGTTTCCCCCGAGTACTTTGTGATAGTAGTCGGGGGTCGGAACCGGGTCGGGAATGGCGCCCGTCGGATGGCCCGACTGAAGGCCTGCGGACCGGGTGGTTCGGGCGAAGGACTCCGATCCTCCCCGCTGTCGTAGCGCCCCCCACGCCTGGGGTGGTAGCCTCGGCGCACCCTTTCGTCGAGGTGAGCCCGACGGTCGCGTCGATGGTGCTCGTTGCCGAGGTGGCCCGGGGCCGCAGGCGCGGTGTTGCGCGTGCGCCCGGTGTAGACCGAGGCCTCCCGCATGAATCGGGAAGTCGCGGCATGAGGTTCCGAGGGATATCCTTGCCTCCGGGATGCAGTGCTCTCGGCCCGCCGGGCCGCAGCGCCCTCCAGGAGATTCTTGAGTTCTCCCTGGATTCGCCGCCCCTCGGTGGTTGACGGCTCCGGCATCGCGCGGATGAGCATCGCTGCGGTCGCCAGGTTCTGACCGACCCCGCTGGATGCGGGCGGCGGCCTGATCCTGACGTCGTTGGCGACGCGGTGCTGGAGACCTTGGGGCAGATGACGTATTTCTCCGGCCAGGGGTTGGCCCACCCATGCCTGTCCGGCGTCCCGACGGATCGGCTCAAGCGCCCCTGTTCCCTCATTGAGCCTGGCCTGCGCCTCGCGGACTTGCTCGAGTTGTGGGTCGTAACCCCCCGCCGGAGCGGGGACCACAGCTAGCTCCCGTGGGATGTCGGCGCGAGGCACCGGCCTAGGGAGATCACCATCCTCCGGCATGCCAAGATGGTTGCTTTCGGTGGGATCCCCTAGCTCGATGTGGAAACATTCGCGGCTTGGGCCGCAGCTCTCGTCACCGAGGCTGTGGCTTCCGTCGGAACGGTCGGATAGACAGTAGTCACATGCGGTCATGAAGTCCCGCATGGCACTGGGGTTGCCATGTCCGGAGAAATCCCAACCGATGCCGGGATCGTCATCTTCCTCGGACCCGGAGGGCCCGTAGGTCGAGACGTCCGTCAGTCGGTCCCAAGGCGACCGCATACAGAACCTCAGTGGGGTTGCACTCGCCTCAATGAGAGCGCCCGCCAAAACGAGGTCGTTTGGCGGGTTGAGGCCGAGTCGAAATGACGCAAGATGGGAGTTAGTCGTTACCTTTTGGTCGACGTGGAGCGACGTAGTCACATCGGGGACTGGTTGCGCCGTCATCTCTGGTTCGAGGGCGACGTCCTGCAGGCTTTCCGCGAGCGCGCCGGCGTCGTCTTCTTGCTCGGGGTCAGCGTGCCGCGGGGGGGACGGCGCTTGCCTCTGTCTCGAACGCGAGGTCGACGTCCGGCGTGCCTTCCGTCGGGGCGTCGGGGGCGTCGATTCGCTCGACGGCCGGCGAAGCGTGGCCTCCCGTCTGGCCTTGACGGCTCCGCCTCCTCCTCCGTTGGCGGGGGAGAGAACGGAGCGAGCCCGAATGTTGCTCTTCCACCACGCGGGGTAGACGTCGTCGATTCCGCCGCCGGCGGGCGGGTTGTCGGCCGCCATTGTCGTAGTCGCGCGGCGGTGGAAGAAGTGTCATGTCGTAGCTGCCGTCGAAGGACATGAACTCAAGAGTCCCGAAACGAAGCACCGTCCCGGGCCGGAGAGGTTGCTGGAGACTGCCCATCTGGAACTTGACGGGGAGCTGTTCGTCAGCACGCAGCAGGCCCCTACCTGGCGCGCCAACTGTCGGCGTTTCGAGACAGGGGGGTCCCTAAGCCGACGAGTGAGTGTGCTGCGTGCCCCAGCCCAGATGGGTCGAGCGCGTGGGCGAGCGCGAAGGGGGGAGAGGCGAGGCGGCCGGAGCCGAGCGTGAGAGAGGTGGAAGTCCCGCGGCCTTCGTGTTCGTCCCGCGCCCAGGTCGGGTGCGCTTGCAGTAGGGGGGTTACAAGCGTCCACGCGGGTGAGGGAAGCGAGCGGCCCCAAGAGAGCGCCTGTCCCGTCCTCGGTCCCGCGCGGCCAACCCTCTCTGAGAAGGCCCTGGTCCTTCCTTTTATAGTCGTAAGGAGAGGATCCAGGTGTACAATGAGGGGTGTAGCAGAGTGCTACGTGTCTAGCGGAGGGAGAGCTAGCGCCCTAAGTACATGCCAATGTGGCAGCCGGGGAGATCTTGGCACCCTGCTGGCGTGATGTCGTGGCTGTCGGAGGAGCAACGAAGCTTGGTGGAAGGACAGCTGTCGGAGCGGTCGAGTCCTTGCTGACGTCCACCTGCTTCCGTAAGAGAGCTGAGAGCCGCCGCCGTCATGGAGCTTGGGAGGCGCCATCATTGCCTATCTGGCGGAGCTGGTCAGATGGGACACCGGTCTTGTTCTCTGCGGCCCGAGTCGGCTCGGGGTAGAGTGGTGATGGCGCTCCCTGTTGACGTGGCGGGCCCGCGTCCGAGGCCGGGCGACGTGGGGTTTCCTCCGAAGCCGAGGTTGAGTCTGCCTTCTGTTGTCGTGGCCGAGCCCGAGCCAAGGGGTCGGTCGAGGCGGAAGTCGTTCGGCCGAGGCCAGGGCGGAGTCCGAGCCCTGGGGTCGGGCGAGGCGGAGTTTCGTCGTCTTCCGGGTCTTAGCCCGAGTCCGAGCCCTGCGGTCGGGCGGAGCGGAGTTCGCCGTCTTCCGGGTCTTAGCCCGAGTCCGAGCCCTGGGGTCGGGCGGAGCGGAGTTCGCCGTCTTCCGGGTCTTAGCCCGAGTCCGAGCCCTGGGGTCGGGCGGAGCGGAGTTCGCCGTCTTCCGGGTCTTAACCCGAGTCCGAGCCCTAGGGTCGGGCGGAGCGGAGTTCGCCGTCTTCCGGGTCTTAGCCCGAGTCCGAGCCCTGGGGTCGGGCGGAGCGGAGTTCGCCGTCTTCCGGGTCTTAACCCGAGTCCGAGCCCTAGGGTCGGGCGGAGCGGAGTTCGCCGTCTTCCGGGTCTTAGCCCGAGTCCGAGCCCTGGGGTCGGGCGGAGCGGAGTTCGCCGTCTTCCGGGTCTTAGCCCGAGTCCGAGCCCTGGGGTCGGGCGGAGCGGAGTTCGCCGTCGCGCCTTTGGCGAGGCCTGACTGCCTGTCAGACTTACTCTGTCGAGTGGCGCTGCAGTCGGAGTGGCGCAGGCGGCGCTGTCCTTCTGTCAGACTGGCCAGTGGAGCGGTGGAGTGACGGCGGTCACCTCGGCTCTGCCGGAGGCGCGTGTCAGGATAGAGGTGTCAGGCCTCCTGTGCGTTAAATGCCCCTGCAATTTGGTCAGTCGGTGTGGTGATTTAGTCAAGGTTGCTTCTGAGCGAAGCCAAGGCCTTGGGCGAGCCGGTGATGTGTCCGCCATAAAAAGGGGGCCTCGGGCGAGACGGAAGTCTCTCGAGGTCGGCTGCCTTCGGCCGAGGCTAGGCTCGGGTGAAGCGTGATCGAGTCACTCGTGTGGACTGATCCCTGACTTAATCATGCCCATCAGGCCTTTGCAGCTTTATGCTGATGGGGGTTACCAGCTGAGAATTAGGCGTCTTGAGGGTACCCCTAATTATGGTCCCCGACAGCAGGGTTAGAGTTTCCTGTCTGACGGACCGAACGGTCCGCGTATACAGGTTGTCGGCGGCGCCTGGATTTCGCCTACAGACCGTCCGGCTACTCATTTTGGTGCTCAACAATAGCTTCTTAATATGTCAAACACTATTCAATTTGAGCAAACAAATATAAAAAACTAATATTTATAATATGTAAAAAAATTGCTAGGCTAATTATTAGATATGATTTTTATAATAGATGCATTTGAAATTGCAGATGTTGATAATCGAGATTTAGGGGGGAGGGGGGTAACGGAGACGGTAGTTTGTAGCCGTGTTGCTATTATTAAAATAACACACACTCGTCGTGTGCATGCATGACTTGATCTGAGCCTCTGAGGTGGAGAGCTAGAGGGCCACCGCGGTGCGCGGGCTCCACCACCGCCAGACCCAGAGTCGTCCGACACGTCTGCCATGCCCGGGCCATCCTGATTTCTGATCCTAACGTCGCGCCGGCCCGGCGGCCCCGTCACCCGCACGAACACTCCGGCCCTGGCTGCTCCTCACAGCGCCCGCTGCACAAATGCATTGGGTTTGGCGGTGGCAGTGGAAATGGCAGTGGGCAGTGGCAGGCACTGCAGCTGCACTGTGGCGACCAGCAGGGTCGACCAGCGAAAAATGCGGCGCTCTCGAGCACCACCCCTGGCATGGTGGCCGGCCGGCGAGGTGAGCGGTGATGATGCACGCATGGAAGGGGAGCAGAGCAGATCAGAGGCTCCTAGGACTGTATGAGGATTGAGTAGTGGGAGTGGGAGTAGCCGAGTAGGAGTACTCGCGTCGCGTACCACGAGTGGTACGTAACGACTCGGAGCGGCGGGCGCATACTGATACCGCTTCTAGACGTACTGGCGCCTAGATCGAGGTTTGCCGCTGCAGGCACGAGCAGCAGCTGCTGGTATTGTCGCGTCAAGCGCCATTAACACTAGCGTCCCATAGACCTGTGAATCTGATCTGATGATGGCCTCAGATTACCTCAGCGGGACATTATTATGACCGCAGCGAACACGCACGTACCAATGTCCAATGGCAATGATGCTTCGCTTCACCTCCAAAGCTCATCAGTTCCGACGACGACCTCTGCACCCGACGTGTTCAGCATTCCGCGCCGCGCCTCCCTGGCGGCACCTTCGTCCCCCGCCACCACCGCCCGCTCCGCACGATGCACGGACGGGACTGGAACCGTGGAACACGGCGTCGACAGCTGCCGGTCCCGGAGGCTGGTGACCCGGTGGACTCGGAGCACGGCCGCCACCGACTTCCGGGGCACTCTCCCCAGCAGGGGCGGACCGAGAGGGGAGGGGGGGGCAAAGTAGGCCATGGCCCCCCTCAATTTTCTCTCTCTTATATATCTAATATTTATTTAGTGTTAGTATAGAGAAAAATTAAAGTTTTAGGTCGGTTGAAGTTTTCTGTTTATATAAGTATAACACTGTCTCCAGCAGGTAGTGTAAAATAGGGGACACAGAACTGTAGATGATACTGTTTGTAGAGTAAGGTTTCAAATAGAGGATAAGATAAGAAATCTGATAGAGATAGCCTAAGTTTCAATGGTATAATGAGATGATATTACACTGGTGTTAGTTTGTTATTGAAATTTTAGAACACGACCCTTGACCCATAGAATCAACCCGAGATCATCGGCCCATTAGAATCAACATACTAAATTCATAATATTCCTGTCCCATAGATGTATACTTTCCTTTTTAAAGTGTCGACCAACGACCCATGACACCGCTCTTCAATTCAATCGATCCAGAAACATTTTAACTATGGCCCAGTCCCATTCTTATCGATACCGTCTGATCCCGTCCCATAGATGTATACTTTCCTTTCTCGGCACACCTATCCATCGAAGAGATCAATATTCGACAAGGTATACCCAATTTTTTATTAGGCTAGTAAGAACTTAAGAGTATATTTACTTCTTTTGTTTATTTTTTTTCTTTGAATTTATGTCGTGTATTGATATAAAACTTGAATTCAATGCAACACTGGTTTTTACAATCTTTTGCTTGATTTGTCATGTGAGTTTTTGCCCCCATGAATTTTCGTCCTGCGGCGTCCGCCACTGCTCCCCAGATCAGAGGCCTCTCTGCTCTAGGCTCTGCTCTGCTCTGCTCTTCTGGAGTGTGGAGTGTTCTCATAAAAAAATCGGAAAGGGAATCCTCGCCGAGATCCTGTCGCTGCCGAAAGAAACATTTTTTTACTTTTAATCGCCGGCAGCGTGCGCTCTGCTTTTTGTCACGCCCGACTCGAGTCTGGAAATTCACCGTTCGTCCTCTGCTGTTACTCACGGCGTGTGTGGCACAATTGAGTAAGAAGAGTACACTGCCACGTATCTGGCCACGCCGCCACGGTCACGCTCGGCTCCGCTGCCTGCAGTGGGGTAAAACTGGAGAGAAGGCCTCTTTTGACTTGCCAATTGACCAAAGGGTCGGTCAAACGTCCGTTACTGCAGCTGCAGGCCAGGGGTGCACACACAACGCCCCGCGGCCCGACAAGACATCCACCAATTCCTTCATGTGCCCGTACTCGTCATAAAAAAACTTATCAAAAAAGGGGAAAAAATGCTGTGCCCCATTTCCCTACGCGCACGCACCCACCCACCGGGCGAACGGGCGAAACCAGACGGCCCGAAAAGCGGGGAGCAGAGGAGAAAGCACTTCCGCTCGGCCGGTCGGCTGCATTTTTTGTATTTTAGCCCTTAAACAGAAGTAAATTCACGTTTGGACCTAAAAAAATTTTAAATGCAGTTTTGGACCCTTAGCTCGGCGCCATAGGCTGTGGCGCCGAGCTAACGAGCTGTGACGTGGCCGCAACGGCTAGCTGCGTCCAGGGCTAACCTGGCGCTGACGTGGCGGCGGCGCGGCCTCGTAGCTCGGCGCCACAGATCTTGGCGCCGAGCTACGAATTCCTATAAAAACGCCCGCGCGGCTGGCCGAGAGCAGCTCATTTCATCCCATTTCCAAACTTCGTAAAAATTTCCTGGATTCAAAGATTTGAGTTGGTTCACTTCGTAGACCAAGGTATGATTTCCAACTGATTCCTTTTGTATATTAGATTGTTAGTTTAATAATTTGTATACACCTATTATATTATCATTTCGATTATTAGTTTGTGTAAACTTATTATAAAGCATAATAGGTACAAGTGATAATTATAATCGTTTATTAGATGAAAGACATGTACCGAGAGGCGTTGTGGCAGAAGAGAGGTCGTCCTCGGGAGTTATATCCGGACGTATCTAGTAAGGATGCTCCTGTTCCTCCTGAACTCCCCGTGCCTAACTGTGACTGTGGCAGACTGGCTTGGGTACATCAATCACAACATCCAGACACGGCTGCTCGCTGCTACTACCTTTGTGGCACTTTGGACGTACGTAGCTTATGACTTGTCACTTAATTTTGTTCGCGTTCATTATTTTGTAGATATGTAATAGTGCATCTTTCCATTATTTTAGGGACATCAGAGGTGTTTCTTTTTCCAGTGGATCGATGGCCCTGATAAATTTGACCCTCGATATCTTCTTTTCGTTAATTGGTTGAGTGGAAGGACCAGTCATGAGCGTTTTAAGCGTTGGGTACCTCCTCCCCCGAATCCTCCACCAATGACGGATGCGGAGAAGGAGGTAGCAACAGAAAGACGGATGGACTCACCGCCTCGATGCGATTGTGGAGACCGTGCTGTCATCGACGAAGACTATGACAAGCAGTTCTGTTGTCCGAACATTGATTATGTGAGCCCATTGATATGCTAAATGTATGAACTAGTTTTTATTTACAATAAATTACTAATTTTTTCTCTTGTAGCCATACGGGTGGCGTAAGTGTCGTTTCAGAGAGTGGTTGTATGGTCCTTTGTCCCATTGGCCAGAGCCAGAGGTAAAGGAAAAGAGATACATGGGGTGGGCGGCAGAAGAGGTCAAATTTGATCCAGTACTCTGCAAATGTGGTATTGAAGCTAAGTATGGATTAGTTCCTTCGGAGCTTGGTGTTGGATATTTTTGTGGACATATGGTCGATTACGATGAGGTTGGTATTTTTTTTGCACCAGATGTAATGTTATAGCGGTACTTACTATATTTTTTGTAGGAGACGAGGAAATGCAGTTGGGAGAGTTACGACGACAAAGGAGAGGTGATGCGCACAATAGAGTCGAAGAGAATAATGGGACAGAAGATGCGTTGTGGATCTCGGCTCGTTGATTCGTACATTAACGATCGCATACGCGACATGCGTAGGGAAGCAAAATCTGCCTTTTATGATAGCCCGAAGCGTGCAGAGTATAGGAGGTTGAAGGCGGCAGATGAGAAGAGAGCACAGGATGCAAGGGAATGGGAAGCGGCTCAAGCCGAGAAACAGATGTTGGATAATCTTGCTGATCGCCTCAAGGGAAGTAAGTGAGATAAATGATATTATAATTATGTTAGTACAATTTATTTATCCTGACTTTGCTAACTTAATTTTCTCATTATATTTGCAGAGATTGGAAGCGGCGTAAACTATTTGGCCGATGAGGCGCATGCGAGATATGTTCAGGATAAAATGGCAACGGTTGAGCTGATGGAGGAGGAGGACGACGACACATCTAGATTGAGTGAGCTTATCGCCCTCGCAGAGGCAGGATTACATGAAGAAGAGGAGGACGACATGTCAAGGTTGAGTGAGCTCATAGCACTAGCTGAGGCTGGATTACGTGCTCAAGAGGAAGAGGATGAGTTTATGTCACAGGCCGCCGCAGAGGTAGAGGCAGCTTATTACAAGAAGAAGTCTGATGAGGCTGAGGCTGAGGATGAGCTATTCTCCCAAGCTGCAGATGAAGCAGAAGCCAATTATTACAAAAGAACTGGTGACAAGTGTGATGCAGGACAATGCAGCAAGTGGAATGAGGTTGTTGTTGAGGATTGCGCGACGGATGACTCCGAAGATGAGTTACTCATAGATTGTGATTCAGACTGAAGAATTGTAGCCTATTATGTAGTATTTACGTATCAAAAATAATTTAGAACTCTAAAGATGCGTTACTTATTGCTTATTATGTTTTTTACAGTTCACAAAAAAAATTTGCAAGAGTTCCCCTTGTTTTATTAACAACCACAGTTCAAATAATCACATATCATAAGACATATAAGCATTTCAACATATAATACATCACAAAATAACATCGAATATAAAAACATCCACAGAACATAGTTCTTCATATAATGTCCACAAACAAAGTCCAAAATACAAGTTCCCCAACACATTGTCCAAAACACATAACATAGTTCATATTACAACGTCTCCAGCATAAGTCCAAATCACACAGTCCATATCACAAAAGTATTCATTTCCTCCTAGTCTTACCCTTGCCCTTGGCCCCAAGAGCGTCGGTGCCTGGAGTGTAAGGGTCTCGTGGACGCCTTCTACGTGGTGTCAGCTGTGATGGCTGAGTTGTAGGAGCATCCTGCAACTGAGACGGTCCAATCTCCACCTGACCTGCGGCGCCAGCGCCAGCGCCAGCGTCGTCGTCGTCGTCGTCGTCGTCGTCGTCGTCCTGGGCCATGTTCTCAAACGTGTCCCGCGTCGATCGCGACGAGCTGAGTCCTGCTGTAGATGGTCCAACTGCACACATGGGAGGCAGAACGTCCTGCTGCATACGAGGCACAGGCAGCTGCACGTCAACGCCCGCTAGAGACCGGCATCCACACCGAGCCGCTGCTCGACGAAGACGACGTGATACCCTCTGTAATCGAAATGTTAGTTAAAGACATATGTTACACCATACAAATAAACAAGTTTTCTGTTAGACATTGATACTCACTGATAGTAACGATAGCGTAGTAGTATCTGAAGTTCTCTGTGAGATACGCTCGAGTTCAACAACAGATACGAGCATAGAGTTTCCCTATCACAAGTTAAGACATTAGGATGCTCAAAACTAGACATAAAACATTGAATTGAAATCTCTAATTTTAGTAAAGAAATAGTTACCACTCTATCAAGGATTGGAGCAGCCTCAATTTGGGACCCGTGTCGAGCAGCTATGTCGAAAGCTGTGTCTTCGTCGTCTGACGATTCTTGCTCGGCGTAGTCTGCTGCTGTCCACTGTCCCTTCAGCTTGCACCTAGTCACACCCGAATACCAAATCAAATACCTCCGGAAGTTGTAGTTTGTGTGCGCCTGGTCATTCTCATAGTTCAGATCCCCCTGCTGGTCCCATTCATCAATGTAATCACGATGGTGCGTCTCGAAGTCTGTGACCTTCTTCTGTCTCTTTCTGTCGAACCTGCAAAAGTTAGAACCATATATTAGCGACTAACTGATATTTCAATTATTAGTTAGAATAACAAGTGCATGTAGTAACTCACTTATGAAGTTGTATTGAAGTCGAGAATGGCTCCACCGGAAACTCCTGGCGCAATCCGAACTGTCGAGCAACTCTGTGGGGCAAGTGGTACTCAACATGAAAGGGAAATAGGCTTTAAACCTTTTCCTAAATGATTTTGGTGATTGAATGTCCAACACAAACAAATTGGACTAATAGTTTGCTCTAGATTATATGTTCTACAGGTGCCAAAGATTCAACATAAAACCAATAAAAAGAACAAGACAAGAGTCAAAATAAAGGAGCAAAGGGGCAACCGAAGGCACCCCTGGTCTGGTGCACCGGACTGTCCGGTGTGCCACCGGACAGTGAACAGTACCTGTCCGGTGCACCAGGGAACGCAGACTCAAACTCGCCATCTTCGGGAAAGTCCAGGGCCGGCGCGCTATAATTCACCGGACTGTCCGGTGTACACCGGACAGTGTCCGGTGCGCCAAGGGAACGCGGCCTCAGGAACTCGGCAGCCTCGGGATTTCACGAAGACTGCTCCGCTAAAATTCACCGGACTGTCCGGTGTGCACCGGACTGTCCGGTGTGCTAGCGGAGCAACGGTCATCTTCGCGCCAACGGTCGACTCTGACGGTATACAGTGCAGAACAGTACACGCGGCAGAAGTCAGAGCAGAGGATCAGAGAGGCACCGGACTGTCCGGTGTGCACCGGACTGTCCGGTGCCACATGAGGACAAAAGCCTCCAACGGTCGACCAGCTCCAACCCCAACGGATAGGATGACGTGGCTGGGGCACCGGACATGTCCGGTGTGCACCGGACTGTCCGGTGCGCCCATCGACCAGCAGCTTCTCCAACGGCTACAAAATTGGATGGTGGCTATAAATACCACCCCAACCGGCCACTTCAAGAGGAGGGAGCCCAAGCAACATTCCAAGTCATCTAGTTGACATACTCAAGCCCTCCCAACCACCTATATTCATTGATCCATCCTATACACAAGATTTAGTCCACTACAACCAACACAAGTGCCACAAAAGAGAGAGCAAGCAATTGAGAGCTACTCAATTGAGTTTAGCCCTAGCGCCTTGTGAGATTCATTGAGAGATAGTGTGTGCTACATCTTCGTGTTCATTTGCGCGTGGAGTTTTTGACTCCCATTCGAACTTCCTCCAAAGTGTTGGAGGCTTGTAAAAGCTAGCAAGAGACACCAAAGATTGTGGTGGTCCTTGTGGGATCGAGAGTGATCCTTGAGAAGAAGAAGAGCTCGCCGATCCTTGTGTGATCGGGAGAGAGGGAAAGGGTTGAAAAAGACCCGTCCTTAAGTGGACTCCTCA
This sequence comes from Zea mays, assembly GCF_902167145.1. NCBI lineage: Eukaryota > Viridiplantae > Streptophyta > Magnoliopsida > Poales > Poaceae > Zea > Zea mays. The sequence goes on along the minus strand of NC_050101.1, from coordinate 175,432,894 downwards.
ACGGGGACTAGGCCTTCGAGGGCCGAACCTCGGTAAAACAAATCACCCGTGTTCATTGTGCTTTTGCTTGTGATTTGTTTGCTTTCCCTTACTCTAAGTTCTCTTGCGCTATTCTTTGCTCATATCATTTGGTGTTGCTTCAAGTTAAAATCTCATTTAAGCGAAGCAACACTCCGCAAGAAAAGAACTTGAGTTAGTGCTCTTTTTCATCTAAGCTTCCTTGCTTTGTTATCATAGAACTATTAGTTGTATTGATTTATCACTTCCGCATTATTTGAAAGCTATACTCCTTTCAAGCAAGAACTTAGTTTCTATTCTCCGATATTTGTATATCTTGTTCTAACCACTAATCAAGGGATCTAGTTGGGGGATAAAGTTTTAATTTTCAGGTTCCGCCTATTCACCCCCCCTCTAGGCGACTTTCAATTGGTATCAAAGCTAGGCACTTCATCTTGAGTCTAACAACTCGAAGTGATGGCTCGTAAAAGATCCCAAAAGAACAAGAAGACATCTTCCAAGGAAAACACGGAGGTAACTCTTGAAATATTACTTTCCGATTGTTCTAATTATGATTCATGGTCTACTAGAGTTATAAATGCCTTTAGAACCGTAGATCCACAATTAGAACAAATTTTAGACAAGAGTATTATCCCTCCTAACTATGCTAGGGAAAATGTTTCCGATGAAGACCAAAGATGTATTCGCTTAAACTATCTAGCTTTTGACATCTTGGTTAATTCTCTTAGCAAGGAAGATTATCATGCCCTCATAATGAATCATTATGAACATATTCCCGATGCGCATGATATTTGGACTAGAATTAAAAGCAAGTCTAATAAGTCCAAAAATGATAGTTCATTTTGTGCTTCTGCTTCCTTTGGTATTTGTGATACTAACCCTTGCAAAGGAGAAGAAGAAAATGAACGATGGAGACCAAACGATGAATCCACCTCTCCAAAAGGTTTGTCTTCCCATTTCGATTCCCACATGTGTTGTGTAGCTAATGAAAATGATAGCGGAAGCACAAACGAGGATGAGGAGGAAGAAAGAAGCTTTGTGCATCTCTACGCTCGCCTAAGCCAAGAAGATAAGGCGGTCATGCTCAAACTTCTAGAAAGAGCGAGAGAACAAAGCGAAGCTCGTCAAAGGCTAGAAGATATTCTCTCCATAAAGATGCAACACTTTGACGAGTTGACTAAAGAACATGAGGAGCTAAAGTGCTCTCATGTTGATTTGGTCCAAAGGTATGAAACTATTTCAATTGAGCAAGATAACGCTTTACATTGTATCGCTCAATTAGTAAATAGGAATACCTTGCTTAAGGACCAAATAGAAAAGCTAAAAGTTGAAAATCTAGCTTTTCAAAATAAATATGATATGCTTCTATGTTCTCATGAAAATCTTATAGATGATCATATCATATTAAACATTGCTCATGAGGTTGTGATAGAAAATTTAAAATCCCAACAACCTCACTCATGCACATGTATTCAAATTGATACTATATTACCATGTGCTAATGCTTGTTGTTCGTCGACAAGCAAATCTTCTTTTGAGCTAGAATCTACAGGAACAAATGATGATTCATATCAAAAGCTCAAAGAAGAAAATGAGAGGCTAAAGAAGAGCTTGACACAACTTAAAGGGAAATGCATTGCCCAACCTTCTCAAGATAACCGTGATCACATGGTGAAGAAGCTTGAGACGGGAACAACCGTGGCATGCACTACATCCCTTGAAGAAAATGTCAAGGATTTGAGGATTGCCAAGAGGAATAAACAAAAGAAGAAATTCAACACCTCCTCCAAAAGCCTCAACCACGCCTCCACAAAAGGTAACATCCAAGGTAATGATCAAGCCACACTTCACATTAAGAGGTGTAGTGAATGCTTTAAAGAGGGGCACTTGATTAGGTCATGTCCCTACATTAAAAATGGCTTGATTATTAACAAGGATGATAGACTTTGTTTTAAATGCTCCAAGAAGGGACACTTGCTTAGATCTTGTCCCCATTTAAAACAAAAAGGCATAGGGTTAGAAAAGAAGGTTTTTACTAACCATGTAGCAGGCAACAAACAAGGAAAGAAGAAATCTTCAAAATTTGGAAAACGCCTATGCTACACATGCCGAAAGAAGGGACATCAATGCAAAGATTGTCCCATTGGTAAAAATCTCACTCCTAACTTGTCATTTGATTCATATATAACTAGGCAACCCAAGATTGCAACTTGTGCTAGAAAGGTAACAAGTTTACCAAGCGCTAGCACAAAGGACACTTGGGTTCCTAGATCTTTGTTTACTAACCTTAACGGACCCATCAAGCGATGGGTACCAAAATGTGCTTGACAAGATTTGTAGGAGAAGGAGATGATATGAAGCCTTGGGGTGCTTGAGGGAGTTAATTCAATTCTTATCAACTCAAGCTATCAATCTTCAAATGATCTACATATTCAAGATTGACCCAAGGTTATTTCAATATTGTATTCAAAACCCATATCATCTCGGAAAGATATTAATGTTGTAGGAAATAAAAGATCATCATGTGCGGAATATCAAAGCCTACAACATGAAGGAAAGTCAAAGGATGGTAACACTTATATTCTTAAGTGCAATTATCTTAAATTGTCATGTGTCTTGTGTAGTCGCATAGAAATAGAAAGCACTTAAGCATGTTTTAAAATTATGTCATCATTCTTTGAAGAAATTCCTCTCATATGGTAGATTGTGTATTTATCAAATTCTATATTATGACAATCTACATGTCTTTAAATTGTTGCAAGTTTACATGGCATGTCTTTACATTAACTATTCTATTATTGCCATGTTCTAGATATAGAGAGATATTTCATGTTCTTAAAAGGAATAAGGTGTCATGTAAGAAATTCAAATTCTAAAGACACTTATAAAAGGGAATCTTTCTTTATGTCTAGAATAGTGAGTCTAATATCTAAGTAACTCATGTAGTCTCACTAGTAGAGAATATGTTTCTAGTTGGAGATGCGTAATTTATCATGACAAGGAAAATCAATCCAATAATGTATGTTATATGTTTTATTGCTTAAAATTGGATTTGATTCTTCTACATTTATCGCTCTCCATGTTATGAATTAGATTTATTCCCTTAAGTCTCAAGAATTTAACCATGCTTGTTTTATGAGTTAAAACTAGGCATACTTCATGGAATAATCTAGTTCATATTAGAAAGTTTCCATGCCAATAGTAATTCACTTTTCATTCTTTGTCAAAATGATTACTAAATGGAAACTAGTGCTTGTGTTACTAACGTATCTCTTGAGCTTGCTTATAAATATGCATAGAAGGGAAAGTACACAAGCCTCATGGGTTGATCTTCACCCAAAAGAAGAAAGGTAAAAGCAAAGGTATGGGAACTCATCTCTTTAATATAGTTCCCTTCAATGGTTATTCACTCTAAATTATCATTCTTGAAGAATAGATTCTTTGGAGGACTAAATTTGTCTTGATGTGCACTCAATCACATTCTCATAAATGCACTTATCCATTAGAATCTAATTCATGGCTTTGCTATATTTGTTTTCATATTGATAAGCTTTCAAGTCATGATGTTAAAATTCAATATGAAGAAGTAAAATTTCCTAAGATTGTTCAAAATGTTTAGAAGGTGCATATCCCTCTTTTTATGGTGTGCACCAATATTAAGGATTTTTCTTCACATCTATGTGACTTGTGGATGATGAATTATGCATGTTAGCTATCTAAAGAAATCATCCCTCGCCATATACTCCCTTGCGTCATTAACATCTCTCTTGAGTATTTTCAATGAGTTTGGAAGGAAAAAGAGACGACTACAAAGGGAGGACACTCAAATGAAAAAGGAAGAACATCAAGGACAACAACACCTACTTGGACAATAAGGTCTTCGCAATAATCAATGGTGTGGTTGTAAGCATTCTAAATTCTTTTTCATTATGAGATTACAAGGCTTAAGTTGTCTGTTGCTAAATTTGTGAGCCTTGATCAAAATGTATAATGCTTCTCCCTTTATGTTCTTTGAAGTAAATGCATCGAAATCATTTTTTTTATTACTTGATGCATATCTTTAGGGGGAGTCCATTATTATATTTTGATTATGTTGAGACTATTGCTTTGTCTTAAAAATTTCATATAGTCTCTTGCATGAGAATAATGTTTCTCATATAGTATGCTACTACACATCAATCCAACTTGTTAAAATAATGTCGCTTTTATCAAGGATTGTTGCTTTCATTTCTAAAGTAGCATGCTTATTGGATTCTCCTATTTTTAAGCCTGATTGAAAGTTTAATGTCCTTGTTGCTCTCTTGATCGCATATTGGTTGATCATTAAACAACTTCGAGTATCACTTATGCTTCTTAGTGCCTCATGTAATTTCAATTTGATCTCAATTGGTAATTTTAATTGACATCCATCTTGATAAGCACTAAGGAAAAAGGAGAATTCATGATTCATTTATGCAACTTGTGATCCATTTGATATATGCTAACAATAATGTGAAAAAGATCACTAGTTGTAGAACTCTCTCTTGTGCAAAGTATTTCCATATATTGTCATTGAGTATAGGTCTTAAGCAACAAAGACTAAGGACAAAGCACAATGAAGAGAGCGTCAACTTGTACCTAAATCTTCCTCTTATAAGCATTCTTTGCATATCTTATATATAAGGAAGAGAAAGCATGTTCCTTTGCATTTATCCCTGCTTCATACCTAGTTTAACCTCTTAAAATTCCACTCATGCATTATTGCATCTTTGCTAAAACTAGATGAAGTGATTCCATTGTCAAAGAGCTTAAAGCTTAACCTTGTAACGAGGATAAGCTACCTTTGTTCCAAAGGTGGATGGTCCTTAAGCCTCTTTGAAATCCTTAAGGGAAAATGCTTAAAATATTTGTAACATGCTTTCTGTAGTGCATAAACTGTCATGAGCATCACACTTATCCCATGACACAATGCACTTCACATTCTACATGATTTAGATATGTTCTCATTAAACCTAATTATGTGCAATTGGCATTTTAGGCCAAACTATGTGTTCTCTCCATGCACATATTTAGGGGGAGCAATCTATGTTGTATAGAACTATGATCATGCTTAATTGACATATCTCTTGATCATATCTCTTTCATTGTGGTACAAATGCATATATCCTATTATTCCCGTACCATGACTACGACTAATATATTTCCAAGTATATTACTATGCTAAGTCGTAGATTGAAAGGGAAATGGAGTCTTCGGCGAAAACAAAGGCTTCCACTCCGTATATCATACTTCGCCATCACTCCAAGCAACTCTCTATTCTTTGGGGGAGAAATGAGCATCAAAGAAAAGGACTTCGTCTCTGGAAGAGAGTAAGAGCCCAAAGCTAAAAGACCAGACTTCGCCTTTGGTATAATCTTAACTCATTTATTTATGCCCAAAGGGGAAGATAGCACTTCAAGGGCTCTAATGATTCCGTTTTTGGCGATTTATGCCAAAAAGGGGGAGAAATAAGCCCAAAGCAAACGGACCGAGCAAAAGGACCGCACCACCACCACCAAATTCAAAAACTTAGTACTTTCCAAAAGTCTTTATCATTTGGTATCCTATTGTGTTCAAAAGGGGGAGAAAGTAGTATTTCAAAATGGTATATCAAAACCCTCTTGAACACTAAGAGGTGGATATCTTTTAGGGGGAGTTTTGTTAAGTCAAAAGAAAAGCATTTGAAACAGGGGGAGAAAATTTCAAATCTTGAAAATGCTTTACAAACTCTTATTCATTTACCTTTGACTATTTGCAAAAGATCTTTGAAATGGATTTACACAAAGAATTTGCAAAAACAAAACATGTGGTGCAAGCATGGTCCAAAATACTAAATAAAATAAAGAAAGAAAGCATCCATGCATATTTTATGAAATGAATATTGGTTTAATTCCAAGTAATCTTTGCATCTATTCTATGCAAACTAGTTCAATTATTCTCTTATATATTTGCTTTGGTTTGTGTTGGCATCAATCACCAAAAAGGGGGAGATTGAAAGGGAAATAGGCTTTAAACCTTTTCCTAAATGATTTTGGTGATTGAATGTCCAACACAAACAAATTGGACTAATAGTTTGCTCTAGATTATATGTTCTACAGGTGCCAAAGATTCAACATAAAACCAATAAAAAGAACAAGACAAGAGTCAAAATAAAGGAGCAAAGGGGCAACCGAAGGCACCCCTGGTCTGGTGCACCGGACTGTCCGGTGTGCCACCGGACAGTGAACAGTACCTGTCCGGTGCACCAGGGAACGCAGACTCAAACTCGCCATCTTCGGGAAAGTCCAGGGCCGGCGCGCTATAATTCACCGGACTGTCCGGTGTACACCGGACAGTGTCCGGTGCGCCAAGGGAACGCGGCCTCAGGAACTCGGCAGCCTCGGGATTTCACGAAGACTGCTCCGCTAAAATTCACCGGACTGTCCGGTGTGCACCGGACTGTCCGGTGTGCTAGCGGAGCAACGGTCATCTTCGCGCCAACGGTCGACTCTGACGGTATACAGTGCAGAACAGTACACGCGGCAGAAGTCAGAGCAGAGGATCAGAGAGGCACCGGACTGTCCGGTGTGCACCGGACTGTCCGGTGCCACATGAGGACAAAAGCCTCCAACGGTCGACCAGCTCCAACCCCAACGGATAGGATGACGTGGCTGGGGCACCGGACATGTCCGGTGTGCACCGGACTGTCCGGTGCGCCCATCGACCAGCAGCTTCTCCAACGGCTACAAAATTGGATGGTGGCTATAAATACCACCCCAACCGGCCACTTCAAGAGGAGGGAGCCCAAGCAACATTCCAAGTCATCTAGTTGACATACTCAAGCCCTCCCAACCACCTATATTCATTGATCCATCCTATACACAAGATTTAGTCCACTACAACCAACACAAGTGCCACAAAAGAGAGAGCAAGCAATTGAGAGCTACTCAATTGAGTTTAGCCCTAGCGCCTTGTGAGATTCATTGAGAGATAGTGTGTGCTACATCTTCGTGTTCATTTGCGCGTGGAGTTTTTGACTCCCATTCGAACTTCCTCCAAAGTGTTGGAGGCTTGTAAAAGCTAGCAAGAGACACCAAAGATTGTGGTGGTCCTTGTGGGATCGAGAGTGATCCTTGAGAAGAAGAAGAGCTCGCCGATCCTTGTGTGATCGGGAGAGAGGGAAAGGGTTGAAAAAGACCCGTCCTTAAGTGGACTCCTCAACGGGGACTAGGCCTTCGAGGGCCGAACCTCGGTAAAACAAATCACCCGTGTTCATTGTGCTTTTGCTTGTGATTTGTTTGCTTTCCCTTACTCTAAGTTCTCTTGCGCTATTCTTTGCTCATATCATTTGGTGTTGCTTCAAGTTAAAATCTCATTTAAGCGAAGCAACACTCCGCAAGAAAAGAACTTGAGTTAGTGCTCTTTTTCATCTAAGCTTCCTTGCTTTGTTATCATAGAACTATTAGTTGTATTGATTTATCACTTCCGCATTATTTGAAAGCTATACTCCTTTCAAGCAAGAACTTAGTTTCTATTCTCCGATATTTGTATATCTTGTTCTAACCACTAATCAAGGGATCTAGTTGGGGGATAAAGTTTTAATTTTCAGGTTCCGCCTATTCACCCCCCCTCTAGGCGACTTTCACAACAGCATAAAAACAGATGAGGGGACACCTCATGAGGTAGAGGTTCTCGTCTATTGAGCACATGCTGCTCAACTGTATGCTGGCGAAATATGGATCAAGATACGGTTGCCAAGTCACCTGCAAAAGTTTTAGAAAGCCCATGTAAGCACGCTGGTGTCGTGTGATAAAAGTAGAAAGGACATGTAAAAAGAAAAAAGGAGACAACTGACCATCGAAGGAGTAAGTGCGTCGAGCTCGTTTGAGTACTCCACGTAAGCACGCTGGTGTCGTGCGAATGGCTCCTCGACCTGGTCCCAGCGGTAAGCAGCCGTGGGCTTAAGCCGATGTCCGGCTACCACGAACCACTCACGAGGAGGAAAATATCTCTTTGCCGTTCCTCCATTCATTAGGTTTGGGGATGTACTCGTAATGCATGCCTGGGTTTTTTGCTTTCATTGCATTGAACAATGCTGGTAACTTCTCGTAACCCTCCTCCCAATCCCCGTATATCATCTTCCATGCTCGCTGCTTTGCCCTCCATGCTTTCCCATATTTGATCCTGTAACCAAACAGCTCCGAAGTCATGGTCATAATTGACTTCACCTTCAAGTTTGGCTGACCCTTCAATATCCCCAATATCCTTTTCGCAATCAGGGTAGATGTCAACTGACGATGCTTAGAGCTCAGCTCTGTCTGGGCACAAGTGTGTGGACCTACAATTTTGGTGATCTTAAACTTTCCGGTGTCCTTCTGCCTTCGGGCACATACCCTCCAATTACATTCTGGCACCTCGCACACAACAGTGTAACGACGCTGTGCATACGAATGTCTCACCTTGAACGGCCTCTTCCGGTTCACAGAATATTCCTGTAGCCATCGTCTCAGTGTAGGCAGATCCTTGAAAAGTAAGCCAACCTTAATCTCAATGCTGTCGGCGTTATCCGGAGCCTCTAGCAGTTCATCGTCACGTCCTTCAGCATACGCACGGGTGGAATGACTTAAACTGCTAAATTCATGTACTGCAGGGTCTCGCTCCGGACACAAACGTCTTATGAGTTCAATTTCTTGCTCGGTCATTTCTTGAACCGGACGGTCATCATCAGAATCTACGGCCCGTGCAGCCTCATATGGCTCCTCCTCATCCTCAATCTGAACATCAACACTATTGGATGCCCTGCATATGTTGTCCATATTATATGACACAGGCACATCAATCTGAACATCAGCATTATTGATATGTGGAGATCCTGCATCGGGTCGGAGCAAGAAAAACCACATTAAAAAGTCTAATCAAACGAAATAATGATGGATACGAACAATGTGTCGAAGACACTTACTAGGATGATCGTCAACTGGATCCTGGGTCAATGGGATCTCTTGGGGGGGTACCACCGCATTAGAAGCCCCACAAACGCCGGGAATAGGACGAGAAATCCCATACTCGTGCGGACCCGATTGAGCATCGGGCACAACAACGACTTCTTCATGAAGCTCTACCAAAGGAGCTTCAATACGAGATGCATTTGGCATTTGTGGAGACAACCCGACTGGACCTCCGCAATGACTAACAGGTAACTTTTGAACAACCACATCCAAACATGGTGGAACCATCGTCTTCACAATTCTTAAATATATCACCCAATCATCTTCTGAGGTAATGGAGATCAACCGTCGGACAACTGTTCCATATGTAATATGGGACAACAAACCCTGAATTGATATTCTAGGGTCGTTTATGTCGCAACTAATCTCCTCACAAGCTCGAGCCAAAAGCTGGTCAAAAGTTGGTCTTTCAACGAACAACATGGTCACGATCTTCATACCATCAAAAGTAACACTCCAATAAGCATCTATCTCCACCCTTCCTCCATGGTATAGTGTTACTAGGCTGTCCATCTATTTCAAAAATGGATTACTAACTCAATAATGGCTACATACTTAAGCCTACTAACTTACTAAGTAATAAATATATATTAACTAATAACTATACAATAAATATTAAATAAACACATCAAACGAAATTACATAATCTATAAATAATGTACGAAAACTATGTATACCTGAGAACGCGTACGACTCCAGCTAACGGTGGAGAAGGTCAAGTCGGACGAACACCTACGTACAAAAAAACTTATTGTCAGTAAAAAATTTGGCAGCACCTCCCCTGTAAAGTGATGTTTATAGAACCTGCGAATAAACGACAACACGATGGTTGCCAACACAGAAAACATGTAATACCAATGCGCTAAACAAAATGGTAACTATATAATCACTAAGAATTTACTAAACACTAACAATATGCTAACAATTTACTAAACACGAACAAGAGCTAACAATTTACTAAACAATTTACAAGTAAATGGCTAGCTAGTATACTAAATACTAAACTAAATAAATACTAACTAAATGCTAAACACTAATGTAACCACTAACCCTAAACACTAAACCCTAAAATGCTAAAAGCTAAATAATAACTAACCACTAACGAACAACTAAACACTAAATAACTAGGTAATACCAACTAAATACAAAAATATTAAGTAATAATTATAAAAAATTATTACCTTGTGAGCTGGAAGGCCGGAGGGAGAGCGGCAGGCGGAGGAGAGCAGGCGGCGGTCGGAGTCGAGCGAGCTCGGCGGCGAGCTCGGCGGGAGAGGCGGGCGCCGGGCGAGCGGCGAGCTCGGCGGCGAGCTCGGCGGGCTGCGGGCGGGCGGCGCGCTCGGCGGGCTGCGGGCGGGCGGCGAGCTCGGCGGCGGCGGCGGTATGAGCGACGGCGGGCGTAGGAAAATGAAGACGCGAGCGAAACAGAGAAGAAACGAAGAGGAAAGGCGTTTCGGTTAAGTTTCCTAGCTCGGCGCCAAGATCTGTGGCGCCGAGCTAGGTGTGCCACGCGGCTGCCACGTCACGAAGCTCGGCGCCATAGGCTGTGGCGCCGAGCTGTGTTAGCTCGGCGCCACGGCCTATGGCGCCGAGCAAAGGGTCCAAAACTGCATTTAAAATTTTTTTAGGTCTAAACGTAAATTTACTTCGGTTTAGGGGCTAAAATACAAAAAATTCGGGCCGGTCGGCCACTTCCCACTTCTTCTTCATCGTCTCCCACTCTCCCTCCTGTTCTAAACAAGGCACCACCACCAGGCACCAGGCACCAGGCACCAGCCGCACCATCGCCTATTCGCCTCCTCTCGGGCTCGCTCGCTCGCCCCCACTCTCGTGCTTCTGCTTCCCCACCCAGTCACCTCGACCTCAGCCCCTCTCGCCCTCCCTAATCTCGACTCCGATGCCGCCGCCGCTCCTCCAGGCGCGCGACTACATGGGCGCCGGCGCCACCCCTCTGTCCTGCTCCTCCAGCGGCGAGGGCACGGGGCCGCACCTCGCGCTGCGGCTCGGGCTCCCAGGGTCCGACTCCCCCGGCCGCGACGCGGGGCCGGAGCCGGACCACGCCCACGTCGACGCCGCGCTCACCCTCGGCCCTGCCCCCGCCCCCGCCCCCGCGCCTCCCAGGGTCGGCGCAAAGCGCGGGTTCGCCGACTCCCGCGACCGGTGCGCGAAGCGGGACGCCACTGCTGCGGATGACGCTGCTGGGGGAGTGACCGGGGAGGAGAAGCGGGTAGGTGCGGCCGCTGCCGGAGCTCCGCCGGCTGCCAAGTAAGTGGGTGCTGCCTTTGCCTGCGCTTAATTTGTTTCGGTTCGTCGTATACTCGTATAGTCGTATGGTGCAACTTTTGCTTTTTGCTACCATGCTTTGTGGGAGGAGGACCGAGGATGTATGCGATTGGTAGCTTGCCGGTGGCAATATTAGAACTTAGAAGCAAAAGCAATAATTGGAACCTAAGCACAGAAACAGAAGACGTAGCTGCTGTTTTTTTAATTGCTTCAGAGAAAAAAAGTGTACGCCCGCTTTTATAGCAACCATAGTATATCGTCGTACTCCTAATTAACGCTGGGTTGCCTGACACACCATCAGGACCGGGCATTATTATCAATATGGTAGTCTGTTTTACCAAAGAAGGCTTTTGTGTTTTCCCTTGTCACTATCTCCACTGATAAACGGTGCGTGGTTCCAAGTTCAAGCTATAGCCACTTTTGGTGGAGTTGTCACAGAGGCCACAACGAAGTTGCTTGAGATGGAAGCGGCCACATTCTGTTTCGTGCAGGCTCTACATGCATCTAGGGTAGAATGGAATATGTGGAGTATCCCGGAGGTCTAGACATAACGCACTCAAATGGGTCTTGTGATTTTGTTCGGCAATCTTTCTCATGATGTCTTCAGTGGCATGGACTTAATTAAAATCTTTTGGCCCCTGGTGTTCTATAGGGCGCAAGTTGTTGGATGGCCGCCTGTTAGGAGCTACCGGAAGAACACACTAGCTATGAGTGCCACAAAGACAAACGGGGAAGATGAAGGTAGGAGTGAGGCGGGATGCTGTTATGTTAAGGTCAGCATGGATGGAGCCCCATACCTAAGGAAGGTGGACCTCAAGACCTTTTCGAGCTATGAGGACCTTTCGCTTGCTCTGGAGAAAATGTTCACCTGCTTCATCACTGGTGAGTGCTTCTGTTTTCTGTTAGTTCTTATGCCAGATTTACCAATTTACTTGTTCCACATCTGGTTATTTACCCCTGTTATAATGATGTAATGAGTTACTTTGTCACCAGTACATGTACACTTAGGTATACTGTTTTCCGCATAAAGTTTTGAGTATTTTATTGGAAGTAATTGGTAAAGGAGTAAAGGACGATGCATGGTTAATTCATAATTAGTTACATTAGCTGAACAATGGCCTCTGCACTTGACTTTCAATCTTGGTCAATAATCTACAAGAATGTCATTTCAAAAGAAAAAGAGAAGTGGCATTGCTTGATTGCTAACTAAGGTGCTAAGGTCGAACCTACCCAAGTTGATGTTGAAGCAGCTGATGGTGAAGTCCTCCTGACAGATGTGCATGGCCATGTTGAGTGCTACACCTTGCAGGGAACATGGTCACCATTGGTCACCGTGACCCGCATGTTGGTTTTTTTCTTTCTCGAAATGCGCATGAGAATTGTGCCCCATAATATATTAAGAAGATATAGGAAAAGGTCTAAAGAAGACCAGAAACAAAACAGCTTCCTTACGGAGGCCAGTAGCAAGCATACAAAACTGAATCCATCAAAAATAAACAAAGGAACACCCTAGAAATCAATTAATGGGGCAGCCAGAGAGCAAAGGCCTTTTGCCCCAGCTGTTTCCCAACGACTTCTCTCCTTATCAGCAGATGCCAAGATTGACGATAGACTTGGAGTCCTTCCATCGAAGACACATTTATTTCGATGATTCCATATTGTCCAAGCGTCCAGGATGATAAGGGAATCAAGACCTTTTTTTAGTAAGTCCGGAAACCACATCTGAAACCTCTTCCCACCAACTCCAGAAGGAGGTGACAGCCGGCTGAGGGGCAAGGGAGTGCAGCCCATATTTTCTCAGAAGCTGATACCAGAAAATTCTTGAAAAAGAACAAGCCACAAGGAGATGGTCCAAAGTTTCTGCCTCTTGGTCACATAAAGGACATTTCTCAGGGTGGTTTATCCCTCTCTTAGCTAATCTATCAGCTGTCCAACGTATGTTGGTGTTGTCCACCGTAACTTGTCCGATATGGCGCATGACCCTTGGAATTGATGAAGTTGTGGGTCTAGCTGGTTACCATGGATGTAGGTGTGGAGATGCATGATGACCTTGGTGCGTATGACAACGATTACGTGGAGGGAGACGACTGGGCGTTGGGCCCATCCTCAAGGACCACCTTAGTGCCCTCGTCGGCTTGTCCTCGGGTGCCTTGTCGAGCAGGTTGTTGTTGATCTCAAGATGGAACATACGTTGGCACTGTGCCCCCACACGTAGGTTCATCGTAGCTGTAACACAACCCTTGGCGATGGTGCTCGGTCATCTCTGCCATTGTGAGGCTGCTGAACTGGTACGAGGAAGCAATCATGGTCGTCATTGGAGGTGGTGCAGGCAACATATACGCAACTGCAGCAGTTTAGTGCGCCGGGCAGATACAACGGTGGGCGCTAGGGAGGCTGGGCAGCTTGCTGCTCCGGGTGGCCGCAGCATGACGCTCGTAGGCCGGTGCCAGGGGCATGGCTGTCTCCAGGTCAGGCAAGATAATTGCCTTGATTAGATTAATACATCTCCTCTCCTTATATAGAGAGGCTTACTTGACCCCAAAGCAAGTTATCCTTACTTTTATGGAAAACTTCTAATCAACAATCAATATTGATCGTATTTTATGAAAACAATGTAAAATATCTAAGGAAGGAAAATTTTGGCATTTCGCCAATAACTGTCCGGCGGTTGTAGGTGATGCCCATCATAACACCTTCCTTTGTTCTGTAAATATAGATGTTTCTCAAATAAATACATACATTTAAACTAGTGATATTTCAGGTCAAAGCGGTTCGTGCAAGACTTCAAGAAGGGAGAGGCTTACTGATGGTTCTAGGGCTGATGCCCTTCAGGACCAAGAATATGTCCTTACTTACGAAGATAAAGATGCTGACTGGATGCTCGTTGGTGATCTCCCCTGGGAGTAAGTTCCTAACTTGGTATAGTTTGCAATATTTATCCAAACTATAGTGTTCCTTTTCTGTTTATATGCAAATGATATAGGGTTCTTTTTCTTGAAACCAGTGGAAACCGATACGATTTTGGTGCAGCGGTCTAGACTGGGTGCAATTCATTAGAAAACACTTGCATTTAAGATGTGGCAACTGAAAAAAGAGGGAAAATGGTTCCAGTGAAGACTGTAATTTGATCAAATGTTTAGATTCACTCATGTGTGAAATTAGCTATTCTAGTTTTGCACTTATTTTGGATCAGAGGATTAAGATTAGCTAATGCGTGTATTCGTATGAATATCTCATTTCACCTTTGTAAGAGAGAAAGTGTTCCCTATACTCCATTCCAAATAGTTTACACTCTGGCTTTGTCACAATCAAATTTCTCGGACTACCAAGGTTTTAGAAAAAAAATATTAACATTTGCAAGATCATATAAATGCTTTATCAAAATATTTTTCATGGAGAATTTGATGAAACTAATATGGTGTTCTAGATGTCTGTGCATTTATTTTAATTTTTTCTTAAACAGTTGTTTGTGATCCATCCCTGACATGAATTATTCACATCTTTCTTACTTCCTTTCTTATTGCTTAAACAGCTATGGATGTATTAGACATTTACTAGTTATTTCTAATGTCCTTTTTTTGCAGCTTGTTCACCACAATTTGCGGGAAACTTAGAATCATGAGAGGCTCTGATGCTGCTGGCATGGGTATGTGGACATCTTTGACTGTTGGAGTCTCTTTGATGCTAAATATTATATGCTGTGGTTTTATTTTCTTGGGCTGCTTCTAATGTTAGTTCCTGATCACTATTATCTGTCCTTGTGTTAGTTTATATTGAACTAAACTATGCGTTTGGATATGTTTTTTTTATGCTGTACACATAAAAATAGATGTAGTAATAATGTTAGGGCAGATTAAATTTCAACGAAAATGTGAAGGCCCGTGGGAAAAGTGTTGGCTGAGCACGCATACTATGCTTCTACTACTATTACTGTCGCTGTCCGCTTATGACTTGGGCTGCAATTGAACATATATGCCCTTATTTTGCTTGGAAACTGCTAACGGTTATGACCAACTATAACTGTTTGCTGGATGGAACCAAGTAACTCGAAACCTTTCCGTGAAAGCAAATTGCATCTTGGGCCATCACCCTTTGTGCTGATACACGATGGCATTAGTGAACATTGTCTGCTCTTTCGTATAACTGTACTTGGTTGTTCACGCATGCACCAGTTTCGTATATAACTGTTTGTTGCTCTGGATTCAAAAAGTATCCAATCTTCCTGCAGCTCCAAGATCACCGGAGCAGATAGTTGGGACCAGAATAAGGAACGTTGCCCGGCATGCAGAGTCGTGAACTGAAAGGAAAGGACAGAGTTTACATGGCGCTGAAGGGAGCGGTGTTTTTACGTGAAGTGCTCCGGTTAAGTCTCTCTCTCTCTCTTTTTTTTTGTAACCCCCACATGTGCAATGAGATGTGTGTGGCCCTACTGTAAGACACCCCATTTTGCCCACGAGGTTGTCACGTGTTATTGTAGATGGTCGCCTTTGTGTTATGAACGATCAAACTCGGCAGTAGCCTGCTTGCTGCTTCCTCTATGATACTTTCCTCCGTATTTGGAAGCTCGTACTTCATATGGTAGAAGTAAGAAAAAAAAAGCCCATGTTGCCCATTAAGATTTTTTGTTCTCCTGATGTGTGTGCGAGTGAACTAAACTATTCAGTGGATCTAGAAAGAATCTGATCACTGAGTCTGTTAGTCAGCTCTGTTGTTTTACCTGATGATGGATACTCCTATAGAGCTCCGTTGTTTAGACCGTTGTAGCTGAAATCTATCTAGACAAAACCACTTTAGAAACAGTCGTTAAGCATACAGGCTGATTGTTTTTATTTTTTCAATAACACCCTATCCAAACAAGTGTACCACCTACACCTTTGGTAGGCGTAGTTGGTGGGAGAGCAAAAAGAAGAAGAAAAAAAGGGAGGCTGAATGACCGTGAAGGAAAGTAGTAATAGTACTGGAGCATCGGACGACAAGGAGGTGTGCCCGGGCTGGCGCTCGGTGAGATCTGGTCGGGCGGATGAGCGTTGCCAACCATCGCAACAACTCCAGATCCCGCGGCCCCAGACCAGTTCGCTGCCGCTGCCATTCTCGCAACCCGACACGTCTGCCGCTGCGCTGCGCTGCGCAGTGCGCACCTCGTGGGGCCCTGTAGGACCCGGACCCGGACCCGGATCCGAAGCTAGCGAAACTGCTTTATTAGCTGCCTGCGACTGCGAGAGAACACGCCTGGTTACTACTACTACTAGGTAGCAGCAGCGATCGATCGGGACAGTGAAAGGTCTCCAGCACAAAACTGGCACCCTGCCCCGTCCCTCTTGTGCCCCTGCAGTATTAAAAACATCGTCACGCAGAATTGCACGTCTGTCACGGGTCCTGTGCGTCCGGCTCCGGCCGCCGTGCCCCGTCCTGGCGCGCTGCCTCCGTGATTGTTCATTCGTTTAGCGCGGACGGGGGCCGACCCTGGCAGCTACAGCCTGGTGCTGGTGCTGGTGCTGGTGGCGGCGACCGGATCACCAGGCGTCCAGTCAGGCCGAGGGGGACCCAACGGCACGGTGGCCAGTGGCAGTGGGTGACGAGGACCACTGCGATCTCGACGCCACATGCACGGCTCGGGTTGGGGACTTGGGGTTGCGGGCTCGACGACCAGACCCAGCGTCCCGCGGCGCACGAGAGCGGGAGCGGGACCAGCCAGAGCAACCAGCATTGCCTCGGCAGTCAGCCCAGCGCGCGATGCCGATATGCCATCGGTGTTCGGCGGGCGACCGCGACGGAACACGGCCAGTTGCTTGCGCGCCTTGACTCGCAGTCGCAGTCGCAGCGGCGCAGCGCCCGCGGGCACGGACGGACAAGCCCCAGTGGCTGGTCACATGGCCGCGGGCCCGCCCCCTCCCCTCTCTGCCTACGCCTACGGACGCCGTCCCCGTTTCGCCATGCCGTTGCCCGTTGGAGCATGGGTATCCGCCCGTCTGCACGCGTTTGCAGTACGTACATCAGTAGATGAGTTGCTTTGCAGTTATGGATGTCACGCGCGCGTACATGCCATGCCATGCCATTGAATGGACACTCGGGCACGCATGTACTGCTGCGCCAAGTGGGGGCGACCCTTCAGAGAGTTTACACGAACACATGAACTGTGCCACGGCATGCATCTAGGCATGGTCCTCGCGTGTGCTCTGTGTCTTGCTCCATGTCTCTTTGCCTCTCTCTCTCTCTCTCTCTCTCTCTCTCTCTCTCTCTCTCTCTCTCTCTCTCTCTCTCTCTCTCTCTCTCTCTCTCTCTCTCTCTCTCTCTCTCTCTCTCTCTCTCTCTCTCTCTCTCTCTCTCTCTCTCTCTCTCTCTCTCTCTCTCTCTCTCTCTCTCTCTCTCTCTCTCTCTCTCTCTCTCTCTCTCTCTCTCTCTCTCTCTCTCTCTCTCCTCTCTCTCTCTCTCTCTCTCTCTCTCTCTCTCTCTCTCTCTCTCTCTCTCTCTCTCTCTCTCTCTCTCTCTCTCTCTCTCTCTCTCTCTCTCTCTCTCTCTCTCTCTCTCTCTCTCTCTCTCTCTCTCTCTCTCTCTCTCTCTCTCTCTCTCTCTCTCTCTCTCTCTCTCTCTCTCTCTCTCTCTCTCTCTCTCTCTCTCTCTCTCTCTCTCTCTCTCTCTCTCTCTCTCTCTCTCTCTCTCTCTCTCTCTCTCTCTCTCTCTCTCTCTCTCTCTCTCTCTCTCTCTCTCTCTCTCTCTCTCTCTCTCTCTCTCTCTCTCTCTCTCTCTCTCTCTCTCTCTCTCTCTCTCTCTCTCTCTCTCTCTCTCTCTCTCTCTCTCTCTCTCTCTCTCTCTCTCTCTCTCTCTCTCTCTCTCTCTCTCTCTCTCTCTCTCTCTCTCTCTCTCTCTCTCTCTCTCTCTCTCTCTCTCTCCTCTCCTCTCTCTCTCTCTCTCTCTCTCTCTCTCTCTCTCTCTCTCTCTCTCTCTCTCTCTCTCTCTCTCTCTCTCTCTCTCTCTCTCTCTCTCTCTCTCTCTCTCTCTCTCTCTCTCTCTCTCTCTCTCTCTCTCTCTCTCTCTCTCTCTCTCTCTCTCTCTCTCTCTCTCTCTCTCTCTCTCTCTCTCTCTCTCTCTCTCTCTCTCTCTCTCTCTCTCTCTCTCTCTCTCTCTCTCTCTCTCTCTCTCTCTCTCTCTCTCTCTCTCTCTCTCTCTCTCTCTCTCTCTCTCTCTCTCTCTCTCTCTCTCTCTCTCTCTCTCTCTCTCTCTCTCTCTCTCTCTCTCTCTCTCTCTCTCTCTCTCTCTCTTCTCGATCAGGAATACCTGATGCATCCTATTCTCACCTCCAACGACATGCTTGTTACGATTCTTATCCCACCGCAAGCCCACCCCAGCAAGCAATAATGCAGGGGGGCGATCCCACGAGCGCTTGTTTTATCAGTGGATCGAATTAAATTGTAAAGGGATTAAATCTATTTTAAGTCAACATTGAACATACCAGATTTATTACTCCCCTTAGTCTTCTATCTCGTGCAAACAAGGGCTAAGAGCAACTCTAAGAGAACGCTTAAAACAACCCGAAAAGAATTTATTAGCAAAACATCTCGTTTACACCATTCCAATAGTCCCTCCATTTTCTCCCCCCCCCAATACTTCGCATCGCGAATAAGTGTCCCTCCTCCCTCGCATATTTTCGCCTCGGTGACTACTTCCCCAATCGATCGCTCTCGGGGTTTTCCCATAGTCACTCTTCTATGATTCACCGAACTGTCCGGTGTGCCACCAGACTATCCGGTGAGCCAATGGAGCAACGGTCAACTGTGCCCAACGGTCAACTGCGGTGAACAGTGAACATTGTACAGTGCAGAAGTCAGAAGTCATAGCTCCGAAGTCAGAACACACTGGACTGTCCGGTGTGCCACTGGACTGTCCGGTGCCGCAAGAGGACAAAGGACTTCAACGGTCAACCGCTCCAAACCCCAACGGTCGACTGACGTGGCACACACCGAACAATGAACAATGTCATGTCCAGTACACCACTGGACTGTTTGGTGTGTCCATCGATAACAACGACTAGAATAGTGGTTGGGGCTATAAATACCCCCAACCACCTCCATTCAAGCCATCCAAGCTTCCTACACTTTACATTCAATACAAGAGCAAAAACATACACTCCAAGACACAATCAAAAGATCAAATCATATCCAAGCTTCAAAATCAACTCAATTGCTTAGTGACTTGAGAGAGAGTGTTCTGTGTTTCTTTTGTTGCTCTTGTTGCTTGGATTGCTTTCTCCTTCTCATTCTAATTCTTCTAAGTGCTTTGTAAAGCTAGCAAGAGACATCTAAGTGTGTGGTGATCCTTGCGAGGTCTTAGTGACCCAAGTGATTAAGGAAAAGCACTCGACCGGTCTTTTGTGACCGGTTGAGAGAGGGAAAGTGCTGGAATAGACCCGGCCTTTGTGGCCTCCTCAACGGGGACTAGGTTCTTTGGAACCGAACCTCGGTAAACAAATCACCGTGTTCATTTGTGTTGATCTCCACTCGATTTGTTTCCCCCATTTTCCTCTCTCTAAAGTTCCCTCGCTCATATTGATTTGAGTTTGCTCCCAAGGTTATCCGCATTGGTTGAGCAACTCATAGCAAGGAGAACTATCTTCCGCACTCCGATTTATTTCTAACACTAACCCCGGGCATAGTGCGTGTTCAAAGTTTATAATTTTCAGGTTTCGCCTATTCACACCCCCTCTAGTCAACTTTCAAAGGGAAACCACTCGAGTGGATCTCGCGCCTGGCCCCAGACCAACCTGTCATAAATGATCGGCCGCATTATCTGGGCATGGTGCCGAGCCACAGTGGAGGCACCGGTCCGCCTTCTACTCATGACCTACGAACCCTTTAGGTCGCACGTCACTCATGACCTACGAGCCCCTCAGACTGCGATGCATTTATGGCTCATGCATCCCCGACCTGTGATGCACTCATGAACTATCAAGACTAAGCTTGAGTGCACAGGCTGCTATTAGGGCGCAACATGACGAACCATGTCGAGCCCCAAGCTACAATAGGCCATGAGTCGGCATAGCCCGAATGATGATGTTTAGGCCCCACACTGCCCGCATCGTCTGCCATAAAGAATGCAAAACAACCAGGGGATCGTGAGCATGCGTGGCTTTACCCCGTGGTAGAACTGGTAGAACGTCCAGTTGTACCGCCATCCGGTTGCTCCTTCCTATGGAAGCCACCGCTGACTAACCCCCTCTTTGGCCTATAAAAGGAGGAGATCGGCCCCCTGATACGAAGAGGGTTCTTTTCTCTCGGACACACAACAGAACCCCAAACGAGGAGACGCTCAGAAGGACTGACGAACAAGAGGAGGATCGAGAGGTCGGAGCCCTGCTACCAAGCCAAGACTTAACTAGAACTCCACCTTATGACCACCTCCACCATGAATAAGACATTTGCGAGCCTCTCCTTCCTCTCTCGCCCCGCTTGTAACCCCTGCTACAAGCTTTGATGATCAATGGTGCCGGTAGCGTAAGCCGCCGATGTCTGAGAGTAGGGACGTTCTGTCCGAACAGTATAAATCTTGCGGCCATTGTGTATACCGCCTGGAGCTCAAAACACGTACAATAAATTACTTGTTGGAGCGAGGTTCTAAGCATCAACCTCATCCCTTGTTGTAGGGTCAAAGGCATCATCACCGGTGCCTCACAGGCGTTGTCCGAGCTGCGTCACCGGTGGTCAGGGCGGACATCAACGCCATCTCGCTCGTCAATCCCATAAATAATCCGATCTAGATTCTGGATTTTGTGACATTCTGTGCTTTTGGTTCGGCTATGCAGGGAACAATATAGGATTTGGATTTCGTGGTACGACTTATATATATATATATGATATAGGATAAATTTTGTTTTAATAAAACACAAAATATATGTTTTCTATTGATTAGGTGAGTGTGAAAGTGGAGCAAACAACTAAAATTAAACACTCACTTATATATAATTTTATCTTATTTTTTTATATACACTCTGTTATTATTGTAGTAGAGATAGAAAATATTATAGAAGTGTGGCTTGATTCTACAAAAATGTAGGTTTTTTTGAAAAATATTGACGCGGGATGACGGTTGAAACTGATGCTTTAATATAGTAAAAATAAAGATTGTTCTACAATTCAGCATGTATCACGTTGTTCTGTTGGCGTGTAAACAGTGTTGTTTCTCGTTACTAGGGAAATTAGCAAAATCCTCTTCCTCCGTAAAATGCGATCGTCCGTCAGCCGGAACAGTTCATTCGCTCTTATTCTCTTTCCAGCTGTGAATCGGATCCGTCTCCTTATCCAAGGACTGTTGGACGACACACGTCGAGCAAGAGTACGTCCATTTTAAAGCTGAGAGGAGAGAGACCATGTAAGTTTGGAGAGTGGATCACGGACATTGAATTTTGGTCTGTTTGTTTCGACTTCTGGCAGCTTCTGGCCACCAAAAACTGCTGTGGACTGCCAAACGCTCAGTTTTTCAGCCAACTTTTATTAAATTTGTTGAGGCAAAAACCATCCAAAATCAACATAAACACATAATCGATTAAGTCGTTGTAATAGTAGGAATCCATCACTTTCTAGATCCTGAGTCCTATGAACAACTTTATCTTTCTCCACGCGTAATCATAATGATACTCAGATTCTTCCCACAGCTAGATTCTCTCTATAGCCAGATTTTCAGAAAATCTGGTCAGAAAAAAGCTGAACCAAACAGACCCTTTGACTGCTGGATACGGAGTTTTCTGGAAGATGAATAGTGTCGCTTAAGGCCTTGTTTGGGAACAAAGTTTTTGAAAACCACAGTTTTTGAAATACTACAGTATACTTTAGTCATGACAATACCGCAGTTTACAATACCGCAGTTTTGAAAACTGAGGTCCAGAGCTAAGTTTAGAATGCCTTAAAACAATTGCAATACTTCAGTTTTGAAAACAGAGATTTTAGCTAGCTTGCCAAACACTATTCTGTACATAATACTGCAGTATTTGAGAATACTGCAGTATTCTTCCAAAACTGTGAAAAAACTTCACTCCCAAACACCCCCTAAACGTGTGCGGAGTTAGATACGGAGTTTGTGGAAAATACACAAACATAATCTAGAATATATGTGTTGATTATATTTGTTGTTCTGCGTTCTGCATTCTCTATCTATGTCCTGCAATTTGCCAATTTGATGCCCTTTTGTTGGCTTGCAGATAGTGTTATTTTTCTTTACCAGGGAAAATTGGCAAAAGCTAATCATGGCAAACACCTGTCACACCCGGTTTCGCTGTTGCCGGGCACTGGCAGTGTGGCCGTACGCCCGCGCAGGCACCGATCGCTATCAGCGAGGGGCGTCCGGGACGAGATGACGAGGCATCTGGTTGTAAGATTCATGGGTGACGCACGCAGGCACCAATCAGCCAGCAAGAGAACGGGGGACGAGGGCAGGGCGCAAGGCTACGGCGATCGCTGCCCCGCACATGCCACGGGCATGCTTGCCCCATATGGGCTATGGGGTGGTAGTGGTACCCGGATCCCGGCGGCAGCCTTGCTGATCGCTTTGCCTGTCCCCTTTTGATCCCAGTAAAACGTTGCCTCCATGCCCCGCTCGTCCTCTCCATCTGCGGTTTCATTATTTATTTTTTTACTGCGCCGTTAAACGCCACCGCCGCCGTACCCCGTACCTACCTACTTAAACGCCACCACCGCCGCGCCGGGCGCCGCTCGACAGCAAGAGCATTCAATACACTCCATATCAACCAGCTAGCTAGCTAGCTCGCTCTGAGCAAGGTTCGCGTTCGCGGCGATCAGCTCAGCGCGGTGGCGGCTGCGACGGCCGCGAGATGAGTCGCGCCGCGCAGACAGGAGGGGGCGGGGCCGGAGGGGCGGCGAGGCTCAAGGCGTCGCCACGGGCGCTCTTCTCCTGCGGCATCTTCAGCACCTGCACGCACCCTGCGCTAAGCCCGACGGCGACGCCCAACAACAATGTGGTGCCAGGGAGTGGCGGCGGCGGCGGCTCGGGCGCGCCCTGCGCCGAGGCGTCGTCCGCGTCGCCTGCGGTGCTGGAGGCGGCGGCGGCGGCGGCGGCGGCCACGGCACCTCCTCCGCAGCGGCAGCACCAGCACCAGCGGGCCGCGCAGAGGAACGCCGGCCCGTCGTCGTCGTCTTCCTCGTCGTCCTCGTCCGCGTCGCAGAGCTTCACGCAGTGGAGGCTGCCGGTGCACCACCCGCCGCAGGCCTCAGGAACCGGCGGCGACGCGCTGCTGAGCGCCGAGGAGAAGTTCGCGACGGGGGAGGTGGTGGCGGCGCTGCGGGCGGTGGAGCGGGAAATGGAGGCCGCGGCGAGGCCGGTGCCGGCGGGGGTGGTGGCCGGGGTGGTCGCGGCGGTGCGGGAGCCGGCCACGGCGCGCCTCGCCGCCAAGGTGCTGCTCGTCGTGCTGCTGGAGGAGGGCAACCGGGAGACGGCCGTGGAGGCCGGCGCGGCGTCGGCGGCCGTCGAGGCGGTGGCGGCGTCCGGGCCGGCGGGGGCCACGGCCGAACGCGCGCTGGCCGCGCTCGAGCTCCTCTGCACGGCCCCCGGCGGCGCCCCCGCCGTGCGGAGGGAGGCGCTCGCGGCGCCGGTGCTGGCGCGGGCCGTGGAGGCGATGGCCGGCCGCGGCCGGGAGTGCGCTATCGGCGTCCTGGCCGCCGTATACGGTGGCGCTGCCGGCGGGGAGGACGGGGCCTCGTCCTCGCCGCCGCCGCCAGCAGTGGTGAAGGCGGTGGTGGCGGCGATGCAGGGCGAGTGCAGCGCGCGTGGGCGTCGCAAGGGCGCGCAGCTGCTGCGCGCGCTGCAGGAGGGCGGCCGCCTCGGGCTCGCGTGGGACGGCATCGGCGATCAGTGAATCCTCTTCGGCTTACACGTGGGACCCTGGTCGCAGTGACCAGTTCTTAGGTAGTTGCTGTGGGACCTAGGCCACTGAAGCGTGGGACCGAGTCAGGACGGGAGGGAGCAGTGACACGGTCGGTGGGGTGATTTGATTGATATGTTGTGGTCACCTTTTGTAGCCTGTGATTTGTACCATCAAAATTTATCGCGCCCCTGACGCGTCTGCTCTGCGCCCGTTGTTTGCTGAACCTGCAGGCTGTAATAATCCCACGATTTTCACGGAAAATTATAAATGAACCAGTTCAAATAAACGTCGATGAGAGGGGAAAAAAAATCTTGCATTCTAAACGCTTTTCACTGGCATCTTTTGGATCTAGTTGGATCCCATTTTTGGTTTAGTAAATTTCACCATTTCAGATTGAAAAAAATAGAGTAAAAATAGAGTATTGGATACTCAATAGTAGAGATGGCAAACGGGTCGTCCGCTCCGGTGAAGCCCGGCCCAAAATGGGCCTGACCCACTAGGCACGGTAAGAAAGCCGGGCTAGGACGTCTAAGCCCGCGGGCTCGTTCTCTTGTCCGAGCCTATCTCGATACGGGTCTAAATAGGCCGGGCCAACTCGGCAAGCACAGAAAAAACGGGTTAAAACGAGTTAAATGGGTCGGTAAACATGATTTAGTGTAAAAAGCGGGCTTGATAGGCTTAAAGGTAAACGGGTCATGTCGGGCTAGCCTATCGTGCTTAGTTTCCTATCCGGACCTAGTCCGCTTATTCATGTCAGGCCGACCCAGGCCCGTATAAAAGTGGAGCGTACCGGGCAAAAAAACGTGCTTCGGGTCAGACTTTCATGCTTCGTGCTTTCTATACATCTATAATCAGGGCCTGTTTGTTTACCCCCATGGATTATATAATCTGGATTATTTTTGGAGGATTATATAATCTAGATTATATAATCTGGATTATATAATCTGAGTAGTCCTGTTTGTTTACCAAGATTATTTGAGTTGTTAATAGGATTCTTTTGTATGAGGAAGACAAGAATGCCCTCTATATTTGTACTAGGTTGAAACTCATATATGAAAAAAAATAATTCAATTGACATTGGCAAATATTGCATTAGCAATATTATCACGGAAAGCATTATGTCACCTTCTTCATCCCCAAATTGACTAGTACTAGGCACAAAACGATTCAGTGGATTATAATGGCAATGGTGGGTAATTTCTAGGAAACTTGAAAGGGTAGTGGGGAAGTGGGAAAAAAATAATCTGAAATAAGCACCTCCTCACTTGCTTATGGATTATCATAATCCAAGGGGTTAGATTATATAATCTGGGCAAATAAGCTGGACTGTTTGTTTGCCTCTTAGGGTTATTTAATCCAGATTATATAATCTGGGGGGTAAACAAACAGGCCCTCAATAGTATTGGACTACATAAACGATAGAAACAGTTCCTTTCATAAGCTACACAAACATGCCTAATTTAAAATCCATCGGAGAGTCACTAATTGCTAAAATAGTTTCAAAAAATCCAACGAGGGTTCATTAACGTCCCGTTTGGATCATTGGAATTGAATTACATTCTAATAATAGTAATTTAGTCATATATCAATTAAGATAATTCGGTTTTATACAAAATATATTTGTATACTATTATTAGCAAGATGTCGAAGATATTAATTTGCTACATTTTTACTATTTTTACTATAGAGGAGTGAGACGAAGAGTGTCATGTAAGTTACAGAGTATAAACAAATTCTACTAATGCATAAAATCATTTCTCATCCTATACCCCATAAATTTGAGATAGACTTATATCTGAACTTTGGAAAGTGGTGGAATGTTAAATTCCAAACTAAATAAGTTATTTTATTGAGTGAATTCCAATTTCTCTAAAATGAAGGGTCCAAACGCCCCGTAATATTAATTCATCAAAACTGCTGCGCATATAATCGTCCAAATATACCTGGATTCTAAAGAATCACGGGGAAATCAAAGCACGGTGAACATCACGATGCAAAACATTTATGACTTGATATATCAAAATAAGAATTGGATGCTTGACCATTATTGCACCCTCCTCCATACTCTTGATCTCCTTTATATATCCAAAAATACATATCCACATTCATTGTACTAGATATATCTAGATTTGCGTTGATGTTTTTATTTATTAGATCAATCTAACTACTAACTTACAAGGGGCCACTGTATCTACAACAATACAATGCATGAATAAAAGATCCCTTATGAATATATGCATTTATGAAAAGAGCAAAAGATTGCAGCAAATAAATTATGAATGCTTGCTTCGTGGTGACACATACATGATGCCACTATATATATATAGTAATATAGAGCTCCACAAGACCACAAGTGAAAAAATAGTATTGGGGAGCAAACTAATTCTCACTGTGTATGTAGCAAAAGCCTTCCCTCAATTTTGTAGATTTGGTTTTGCATATAATGCACGCTAACCTATATCTTTTACATATGATTTGTTTTATGTAGGTGCCAATGGATGAAACTAGTACAAGATATTGCAGCAAAGGGGAAGAAAGAGCTTCATCCTTGCCTAAGAAGCGTGGAAGGACCGCTAAAAGCATCCTAGCCAAGCCAAAGGAAAGGAAAAAAGGGTTTGGGATTGCCAAGCTTGAAAGAATGAGAGAAGAGGAAATGAGGGTAGAAGAGGAAATGAAAGAGTATTTTAAAGACAGCCTTAGGCAACCACCAATTTATGGAGCTGATATCCAAGACTTGGTAAGCACACTTGTAGTTGTAGGGGTATGATCCACTCGTACTGTTCCTTATAATGTTGTGTCTTATATTTAGGGGTGGTAATGGATCATGATCCAAATGTTTCTTCACAATTCTTTTAAGTATTTAATTAATTTTAGTCAAAAATAAATAGAAATAGACTTTGATCCTAATTTGATTTAATCATAAAATTAAATTTTATAGTATAAAATTTAGAAACCATTACTACCCCTACTTATATTATGTCATGGATTACTTTCTCTCCTTCGAAGCACTTTTATGAGAATTGACCTATACCAACTGGTATATTCCTTTGCTTATGATATTGCTTCATTTCTCTACCAACACGTTCGAATTATGTTGGCAAAATGTGAATAGGTATGCATTACTGCAACACGGACCTTTTTATCTGCATTTTTTAAAAGGTAATTATCACCAATATATCCACTAAAATTATTTTACTAGAGAATATCATCAAGTGTGAGGATGCCATATGTATATTCTAAGGCTACTATACAGCATGGTTACAAACAAAAGTGGTATTTTCAAAGCCAGATGATTTTGTTATGGAATTTTCAGAATTTGAAGCAAGGAAGCATAATGTTGCCTCATTACCCATTGAGGTCCTATTACCACCCTTGCTCATGCTTCAATGCCATGCCAAATTCTTCAAAACTTCGTGGTGTATGAGCCTTCTATTAATTGTTACGTCTATTCAAACCTGAAAGCATCACTTTTTTCTCTCCAAATATGTACAAATTTTGCATGTACAATACCAATACCATTTCCCTTACATCTATTCAAACCTGAAAGCATCACCTTTTTTTCAAATTTGTACAAACGTTACCTGTACAATATCAATCGCATTTCTCTTACATCATGTCCTTAGCATTGTATACGATGGCGTCTAATGCGTGGACCATGGCTGGCCCTCTTATGATTTATTGTAGATGGCATATGGAGCAAGAGAAGAGATGAGTGGACGGTTCAAGCTTCCTATGATAAGGTACACACATATAAACGATTATTTTCCCATCTTTATATATACTCTTCGAGTTAGAGAGCTAGTCGAGGATGGCTATGCAGTATTTTTTTTTTTGTAAAATCTTTTTGCTTTCAAATGGGACCCCCTAAATCATGATCAAATATTTCATGTCTGACCGGTGTCAAATATATGACTAGGTCGCTAGGCACCTCCGGAGCAGCATCTTATGTCAATCCAAATAGCACGGTTCCTATAACGCTTGATCTCTTTGAAGCACCTGATCATAGGGTATACATCTCTCTGTCTCATGGTCCACTTTTATATACAGCACAAACTTGTTATTGTTGTGTAGCATTATTTTGAAATATGTTGCAGTATTTTTCTCGGACATAGACAATACCTTTTATGAAATATATGTTCAATGATATATACACAATGCTAAACAAAAATGTCCCCCTAAACACTCAAACGTTGCAGGCAGGGAACATGTGCATGGTATTCAACTGCATAGACTATCAAGCTTAGTGATAATGGTCGTGTTCTAAATTTCTAATGCTTACAGGAACATGAATACATTGACTTGAAAAGGAAGGATGCTGAAAACTTATCGGAGGACCCACGAGACCTAGACCTTAACCTGAAGCTATAATTCTAGAATTCATAGAAGTGTCTTGTGCAATCGTTCATGATGGTGGTGGTTCCAACATTTTACAAGTGAAACCGTATGAGTTTGATGCATGGTTTTGAATTTGAGAAACAGTGTTGATTCTATGGACTAATAAATAGCATATGACCAACTAGATCAAGGAATGCTCCCTTCCCCTCAATTGTAAGGCTAGACTATGGATTCCTGTTTGAATTGGTTTTAAAATATATTTGATAGTTTATTTGGTTGCATTTTTTTTGCTACGACTACGAAGTAATGAAATTCGAGTTTCCTGTCGTGAGAATGTGAGACTTTGGAATCTACCTCTGCTACGATATATGATGTGAATAAAGTTCTTTTGATATAAGTAGAGCAAGAATACTGGAATTATGTGTGTGTATAGTATAAAAGTTGCGCACACGCATGACATTAGCGTTGTAGCCAGGCAAAACCTATATACACTAGCTTTTGCTTTGCGTAACAAACACAGCCTTACGCCGGTGGTAAGAACTAGAAGGATAACCCTTCACGAGCAAGACCGTCTCTGTTTCTCTCTTTTTTTTCCCTTCTTCAAATACTTGCTCTTTTGTTCCTCCCTAATACTAACTGCATGCCCAATGAGCACATCGTCTATAGATCAAAATCCAACCATAGCATTGGCAGTCCATGTGTCGCACGCATTGCACTAAAGATACACAATTTTTGTGCTCAAACAAAGCTCAAAATACAAGAACCCTAAACCTGCGTGATAATTAAGAATCAATATGAGATGAACACGGAGCATTACAGTGAAAATGGCTGATATAGACACAAGAGGCGTAAGGATTTATTAGTCAAGCATTCTCTGTGAACCGCTAAATTAATTTTCTGCAAATTTGACATTTGGTGCAATGCCTGGCCTTATGGGAGGACCCATTAGAGAGAGTCCTCGATCAGCCTTCTTCTCATCTTCAGCATGAGCAGACGAGGAAGTACTTGCCTCTGCAATTTACCAAACGAAAAATGAAAAACATGCATATATAATTTTGACAGCAAACATTTTTTTTTCTTGAATACGCAGGAGAGCTGCGTATTTTTGTATTAAGAAGAAGAATAAAATGGGGAGAAAAAACCCCAGTACAAAGGTGTTACATTTGGCAAACCAAAACCAAAAAACACTCCCCAGACAACTAAGACACCTAAGACACCTCTTCTAAATGAAAGAAAGAGAGCGCTTTGGCTCCAGCCATACGCCAACCCATCAACTCCTCCCTTGCAGCTGCCAACACCACCGCAGCGCTAGGGTTACAGTTATCAAAAACACACCTATTTCTATGCTTCCACAAAGTCCATGCACCCAAAATGACAAGAGAATTGAATCCCTTGGATAAAGGCATGCCCACCCTGGCAGCACTATTCCTCCACCAGGTTTCAAAACAGACGTCATCATGGGAAGGGCAGAGCTCCTGGAAGCCACCCGACCGCAGAAGGCTGAACCAAAACTGTTTTGCAAAACTGCACTGAACCAGCAAATGGTTGATAGTTTCTTCCATCTGGTCGCATAAAGGGCAGGACTCTGGGTGATCCAGGCCACGCTTAGCAAGTCTGTCAGCCGTCCAACATCTATCGTGCTCCACAAGCTAGAGGAAGAATTTACACTTTCCTGGAGCCCAGGATTTCCAAATGCGTTCAGCAGGCTCAAAGCTAACAGAGCCAAGAAGCAAAGCCCTGTAAGCTGAACTAGCCGAGTATTCACCCGATTCACTGAACCTCCAGGTATGCACATCAGGAACATCCGGCTGCAGAACCATCCCCTCGAGTAAGTCACAAAGGTCCATGAGATTAGCAAGGGCTGTAACAGAAATAGCCCCTCTCAGATCAGCCAACCAATTGAGATCAGGCAAGGCATCCTTGACCAGGCGTCTAGAAGCAATACGCTTGGGCACCATACCGAAGACAGCAGGTGCCACCTCCTTAATACATTTGCCATTCAGCCAATGATCTTTCCAAAACAGAGTATCAGACCCATCTCCCAAATGAGTGATAACAGCCGCAGCCAACAAGCTTTGCACAATGTCGCAAGTTTGAATCTGGAAGTCCGACCATGGCTTAGTCCTATCAGATTTTTGCAGCCAAGGCCACCTAGCCCGCAGTGCCCAGCTCATGATCCGAAGATCACTAATACCCAGACCCCCCAGGTCCTTGGGTCTAGTGACTTTGGGCCAAGTCAGCAGACAATGGCCACCATTCACCTCCTTCCTCCCTCTCCACAGAAAGCCTCGTCTAAGCTTATCAATTGCTTTAAAAGCCCAAGAAGGGATGTCCAACGCCAGAGCAGCATAAATCATTCTTGATGTCATCACAAATTGAACATAAATGGCTCTACCAGCCTTTGTCATCAGATCAGCTTTCCACCCAGGTAACTGTGCTGCAGTTTTATCGACAATTGCTTGAATTTGACTTCTCTTAAGCTTTCCAAGAGAAAGCGGGAGGCCAAGGTACTGACAGGGAAATTCCGAAATGGAACATGGAAGAAGCTCCTGAACACAAGCAAGATCCGCCTCAGAACATCGGATAGGAAAAACATTACTCTTCTGAACGTTGGTCTTTAGACCGGACGCATCCCCAAAAATCCGAAGGATTTCCAGAATCAGATTTATGTCTGAAGGCACCGGCTTGAGGAAAACCACTGCATCATCCGCGTATAAAGAGAATCGGTGCTGCAAACTGTTCGTGGAAAGAGAGTGAAGCAGCCCTTCATCAGAGGCCCTCTGGATCAGCAAGTTGAGAGTGTCCATGACTAAGATGAACAACATTGCAGATAAAGGGTCCCCCTGCCGAAGACCCCGCTGGTGAGCAATGTAGTCCCCGGGAACACCATTTAATAAAATTCTCGTCGAAGAAGAGGCTAACAGCCCACAAATGATGTCACGCCAAATCTGCCCAAAACCCAACTTCTGCAAGACTTCTAGCAAGAAAGCCCAAGATACCGAATCAAAAGCCTTAGAAATGTCGAGCTTGAAAAGAATGCGGGCTTGCCTTTGACGATGAAGAAACCTTGCAGTGTGCTACACAAGCATGAAATTGTCTAAGATAAATCTTTTCTTAATGAACGCTGTTTGATTCGGAGAAACCATATCATTCAAATGCCGAGCCAATCTGTTGGCCATCATCTTTGTTACTAACTTTGCGAAACTATGGACAAGGCTGATCGGACGAAAATCTTTCACTTGGGTTGCACCCTCAACCTTAGGCAGAAGAGTGATAAACGCTGAATTGAGCAGCCCCATGTTCCTAAATTTCTGAGCCCAAACACAAGAGATCGCTACCATAACATCAGCTTTGATTGTTACCCAACAAACCTTGTAGAAACGGCCGGTGAAACCATCCGGGCCCGGAGCTTTATCCGACGACATAGATTTTACAGTACCCCAAACTTCTTCCTCTGAGAAAGGCACATCTAGCTCATTGAGATTGAAAGAAGGCATCTCCAGGGCATCAAGATTAAGAGAATTTTCTCTCCTCAAAGTAGTCCCGAGCAAGGCATCATAGAAATGGAACAACTCATCAGCCTTATCCTCATGCGATGTCAAAATAAGCCCTTCACTTGTAGATAATGAGCCAATAAAATTCTTCTTCTTTCTTATTCTAGCCTGAGCATGGAACAGGGAAGTATGAGCGTCCCCTTCTTTCAACCAATTAATTCTGGACCGAAGACGGGCTATAGATCTCGACAAGGAGGAGAGCACCAAGATGTGCTTCTTAAGGGTACGCCTCAACCACTCCTCACTTGGAGATAGAGTTCTGCTGTCATGAGCCATCTCCAGCCTATGAAGGAGCTCCCGAGCCATTTCAAGCTGTAGTTTTAAATCCCCCACTTTATTATCACTCCAACGCTGCAAAGCCTTTGCCATAGCCTGTAATTTCTTGGAAAGACGAACAAGAGGGCACTGGCCTGCGGGAATCGAACTCCATGCGTTAGCCACAACATCCTGGAAATCCTCCAATTTCACCCAGAAGGTCTGAAAATGGAAGCGCCCTTTCCTTTTATTAATATCACACAGGCCCAACAAGAGAGGGCAGTGATCCGAATCTTGAGTAGCAGCACTCTGGAGAAGGCAATCTGGAAATAAATCTTCCCAATCAGCAGTACAAAACATCCTGTCCAATCTGACTAAAGTAGGGCAGGCATGCCCATTCGACCAAGTAAACCTGCGGCCAATCAGAGGAAGCTCTAGGAGGGCAAGATCGTCCTTCCACCTTCGAAATCTGCCCATCATAGCACGATCAACATTGGAATTACTCTTGTCTTCATCACACAGAATCATGTTAAAATCGCCAACAACCAGCCAGGGCCCAGAACAGTGGGTCCTAATCAATCTGAGATCTTGTAAGAACTGAATTTTCTCATGATTCCCTTGAGGGGCATAGACACATGACAACCACCAAGATGACCCAGTCTCAAGGCTAAAATTCACCGAGACACAATGGTCATCAATCCTAGAGCCACATGAGCTGATATTATTCTTCCAAGCCACTAGAATCCCTCCACTAGCCCCAACTGAAGGTGCGAAAACAAAATTCTGAAACTCAGACCCAAGCAACCGGAACACAAACAAACGAGAGAAAACCGACATTTTTGTTTCCTGGAGGCAAACAACATCAGCCTTGACTGAGTCCACCAAACAACGAACAACATCCTGACGGGCCGAGCCATTAAGACCCCGCACGTTCCAGCACATAATTTTTGACGGATCCATTTGGAAAAAACATTGAAAAAACGACCATCAATACACACAGAGGCGATCAGGCCTGCACCACTGCACCCTGCAAGTCTTCTGGGACAGTCCAGTTGAAGAGAGCTGCAAGAGCTTTAACTTGCAGATCAGTCAGCCGCTCACCGAAAACCTTGGCATAGTTATCGAGAACCTCCAGGGACAGCGATTCAGATGGATCCCCACCAAGAAGGCCGAGCTCATTAGCAATCCTCCATTTTCCTTTCGAAACTTGTGCTGGGGCCATTACCTTTTCAGCCAAGCGCCTGCTCCACCGAGGTAGAGCCCCCTCACAAGGTGCCCTGGGGCGACGCTGCCGCTTCTGCTTCTGCGGCCCACACAGGACCCGAGCGGCCGGCCTGGACACTCTAGCGATGAATTCAGCAGTGGTCGCAGACTGAGCAGACGAGAGAGGGGATTGTGAAGCAGCAGCCCCTCTGCACTTCCTTCTGAAATACTTGATTGGGGAACACGGCCACCTCCTGAGCCCTGCCCCAACAGCCTTCATGGACGGCTTCAACACAGTCCCCACACGGGTAGCGATGGCAGGGCCACTCGAGGGGGATGAAAATGCACTCAAAGTTTCCACCGCCGGAACAGAAGAGTCCACATCAACATCAGTCATGGACAAGAAGACTTCACCACCCGGGCCATCGCAAGCACCTGGAATCTCCAAAGTCTCAGTGCCAGGCCCATGAACATTCTCCAGGGGCAGACTCAACCCAGCATCCATGCAGCCAATCACCGGCTCCACATCATCAGTATGCGTGTCCCCAGTAACCAAGGCAACGGAAGGCGCCGAGTCTTTCACGGACAATCCAGCCTCCACATGTCGAACAGAGACCGGGGCAACACCCAGCCTTTCACGGACTGGCCTGCGCGCTGCAAGTGCTTCCCCGGACTCAGCATGCCCCATCTGAACTGAACTGTTGAGCCTACGCCGACGAGGCCCGTTGTCCTGATCATCATCAAACGCCGGCGACGGAGGTGCAACAGCGCTATGCACCGGCGGAGAGATCAGAGACACAAGGGCAGTCACTTGGTAAGCGAGCAATCTTCTCTCAAGAGAGGTAGAGCCAGGCGTCATCATCAATGGTTCCGGAACAAGGAGCTCCACCAAATTTGGAATGAGGTGTGGACGTCGGCACCATCCAAAAACCTTGAAGGAAGAGAAGTCGTGTCGATTCACCGTGTCAGGATGGAGCTCCACATCAGTGCAGTGATCCCTCAACAAATTCTGAGCAGTAGCCAAATCCCAAGCATGAATTGGAATCCCTTTGAACTCCACAAGAACAGGAGATGGAAAGGCCACCACCTCGGCATGGGCAAGTCTAGACCATCTCAGGAACTTGAAAGACCCAGAAAGAGAATTGAAAACAGCACCATTGTTGTACACCTGATTGGCCAGCTCTTCGGAATTCAGGATTAAGACAAAATCTTCTGGGCACGAACGATGAACGGAGAAGGACGACGCATCCAGCCCGAAACCAGCAGCCACCTCATCAGCAAGAGTCTCAGCAGCCACCCTCGGTCTTGAACCAGTGACAACAACGAACAGAGCACACCGTCGCAACCGCAGTTCTTCTCTAGCAAGCGCATCCGCACGGTCCAAAATGCAGAGATGTGTGGCTTCCACCATATCAGGAACAACCGGTTGAGGGGCATGCACCCTGACCGGCTCTAGGGAAGAGAAACCGGGTGGAGGTGCAACTTCACTGGATTCCTCCAAAGGTGCAACGGGGGCGGTCTTAGGCCTTCGACCCCGCGTACGATGGCGGCGTTTCTTCGTGCCACCCAAGGTAGGGTCAGCCACACCGGACCTCTGGATGGCCGGGATCGGCGAAGAGACCCTGCGCCACTCCATGACGCGTCTAGGAGAGTCCAAAGGCTTGTGAACCAGCCTAGGGCCAAGACGATCCCACACCGAAACTGAAGCTTTGATCACTTGCGCCGCACTAACCTTGCACTGGACTGCACGATGTCCGAACCCCCAACACTTGAAGCAGCGCACCGAACGTCGGCAATCCGCCGCCCGATGAGAGGAGGCCAGACAGTTAAAACACCTACCCCGGAGATCCTCAGGGATCGATCGACGGGGAGGTGGCGAAGGGGGGAGTTGACGTCGACGAGGTTCGACCCTAACCCAGCCCTCCTGGTCAGGAACAGGCCTGCGCACCGTTCCAGGACGTTGCACCACCGCAAACTTCGGTCTGTGCGGAGGTTGAGGGAGGGACTGCCGGGCAGACGGCAGGGGCGGAGGGAGCAGCAGCACGTCCTTGAAAGTCCTCTGCGAGGCACCGCTTCTGAAAGGGAATTAGGCTTACACCTAGTTCCTATATAATTTTGGTGGTTGAATTGCCCAACACAAATCTTTGGACTAACTAGTTTGCCCAAGTGTATAGATTATACAGGTGTAAAAGGTTCACACTCAGCCAATAAAAAGACCAAGTTATGGATTCAACAAAGGAGCAAAAGGGCAACCGAAGGCACCCCTGGTCTGGCGCACCGGACTGTCCGGTGTGCCACCGGACATGTCCGGTGCACCAGGGAGACTCAGACTCAAACTCGCCACCTTCGGGAATTACCAGAGGCGACTCGGCTATAATTCACCGGACTGTCCGGTGTACACCGGACAGTGTCCGGTGCGCCAAGGGAGGTCGGCCTCAGGAACTCGCCAGCTTCGGGAAACTCCAACGGCTCGTCCGCTATAATTCACCGGACTGTCCGGTGTGCACCGGACTGTCCGGTGCGACTCCGGAGCAACGGCTAACTCCGCCCCAACGGCTACCTGCAGAGCAATAAATGCGCGCGCAGCGCGCGCAGGAGTCAGAATCGCCCATGCTGGCACACCGGACATCAAACAGTACCTGTCCGGTGTGCACCGGACACCCAGGCGGGCCCACAAGTCAGAAGCTCCAACGGTCAGAATCCAACGGCAGTGATGACGTGGCAGGGGGCACCGGACTGTCCGGTGTGCACCGGACTGTCCGGTGCGCCATCGAACAGACAGCCTCCCAACGGCCACTTTTGGTGGTTGAGGCTATAAATACCCCAACCACCCCACCATTCATTGCATCCAAGTTTTTCCACTTCTCAACTACTACAAGAGCTCTAGCATTCAATTCTAGACACACCAAAGAGATCAAATCCTCTCCAAATCCCACACAACGCCATAGTGACTAGAGAGTGATTTGCTTGTGTTCTTTCGAGCTCTTGCGCTTGGATTGCTTTCTTCTTTCTTGATCCTTCTTTTGCAACTAAACTCACTTGTAATTGAGGCAAGAGACACCAATCTTGTGGTGGTCCTTGTGGGAACTTTGTGTTCCAAGTGATTGAGAAGAGAAAGCTCACTCGATCCGTGGATCGTTTGAGAGAGGGAAGGGTTGAAAGAGACCCGGCCTTTGTGGCCTCCTCAACGGGGAGTAGGTTTGAAAGAACCGAACCTCGGTAAAACAAATCCGCGTGTTACACACTTCATTATTCGCTTGCGATTTGTTTTGCGCCCTCTCTCGCGGACTCGTTTATATTTCTAACGCTAACCCGGCTTGTAGTTGTGTTTATATTTGTAAATTTCAGTTTCGCCCTATTCACCCCCCCTCTAGGCGACTATCAATTGGTATCAGAGGCCGGTGCTTCATTAGAGCCTAACCGCTCGAAGTGATGTCGGGTGATCACGCCAAGAAGGAGATGGAGACCGGCGAAAAGCCCACTACAAGCCACGGGAGCACTTCATCGGAAGAATCCCGCACCAAGAGGAAGGAGAAGAAGAAGGACTCCTCCAAACGGAAGGAGAAAAAGTCTTCCTCTTCTCACCACAAAGAGAAGAAGGAAAAATCTTCTTCTCACAAACCGCATCGGAAAGGGGACAAGCACAAAAGGATGAGGAAGGTGGTCTACTACGAGACCGACACTTCATCAACATCGACCTCCGACTCCGATGCGCCCTCCGTCACTTCTAAGCGCCAAGAGCGCAAGAAGTATAGTAAGATCCCCCTACGCTACCCTCGCATTTCCAAACATACACCTTTACTTTCCGTCCCATTAGGCAAACCACCAACTTTTGATGGTGAAGATTACGCTAGGTGGAGCGATTTAATGCGATTTCATCTAACCTCGCTCCACAAAAGCATATGGGATGTTGTTGAGTTTGGCGCGCAGGTACCATCCGTAGGGGATGAGAACTATGATGAGGATGAGGTGGCCCAAATCGAGCACTTCAACTCTCAAGCAACAACAATACTCCTAGCCTCTTTAAGTAGAGAGGAGTATAACAAAGTTCAAGGGTTGAAGAACGCAAAAGAGATTTGGGATTTACTCAAGACCGCGCATGAAGGAGATGAGCTCACCAAGATCACCAAGCGGGAAACGATTGAGGGGGAGCTCGGTCGGTTCCGGCTTCGCAAAGGGGAGGAGCCACAACACATGTACAATCGGCTCAAGACCTTGGTGAACCAAGCGCGCAACCTCGGGAGCGTAAAGTGGGATGACCACGAGGTGGTTAAGGTTATTCTAAGATCACTTATTTTCCTTAACCCTACTCAAGTTCAATTAATTCGTGGTAATCCTAGATATACTAAAATGACCCCCGAGGAAGTTATCGGGAATTTTGTAAGTTTTGAGTGCATGATCGAAGGCTCGAGGAAGATCAACGAGCTTGATGATGCCACCACATCCGAAGCTCAACCCGTTGCATTCAAGGCAACGGAGGAGAAGAAGGAGGAGTCTACACCAAGTCGACAACCCATAGACGCCTCCAAGCTCGACAATGAGGAAATGGCGCTCGTCATCAAGAGCTTCCGCCAAATCCTCAAGCAAAGGAGGGGAAAGGATTACAAGTCCCGCTCCAAGAAGGTTTGCTACAAGTGTGGTAAGCCCGGTCATTTTATTGCTAAATGTCCTATATCTAGTGACAGTGACCGAGGCGACGACAAGAAGGGGAGAAGAAAGGAGAAAAAGAGGTACTACAAGAAGAAGGGCGGCGATGCCCATGTTTGTCGCGAGTGGGACTCCGACGAAAGCTCAAGCGGCTCCTCCGACGACGAGGACGCCGCCAACATCGCCGTCACCAAGGGACTCCTTTTCCCCAACGTCGGCCACAAGTGCCTCATGGCAAAGGACGGCAAACGGAAGAAGGTTAAATCCAACTCCTCCACTAAATATGAATCTTCTAGTGATGATAATGCTAGTGATGAGGAAGATAATTTGCGTTCCCTTTTTGCCAACCTTAACATAGCTCAAAAGGAAAAATTAAATGAATTGGTTAGTGCTATTCATGAAAAGGATGACCTTTTGGATTCCCAAGAGGATTGTCTAATTAAAGAAAACAAAAAACATGTTAAGGTTAAAAAGGCTTATGCTCTAGAAGTAGAAAAATGTGAAAAATTATCTAGTGAGCTAAGCACTTGCCGTGAGATGATTGACAACCTTAGAAATGAAAATGCTAGTTTAAATGCTAAGGTTGATTCTCATGTTTGTAATATTTCAATTCCCAATCCTAGAGATAATAATGATGATTTGCTTGCTAGGATTGAAGAATTAAACATTTCTCTTGCTAGCCTTAGATTAGAGAATGAAAATTTGATTGCTAAGGCTAAAGATTTTGATGTTTGCAAAGTTAAAATTGCCGATCTTAGAGATAAGAATGATATACTTCGTGCTAAGATTGTTGAACTTAATTCTTGCAAACCATCTACATCTACCATTGAGCATGTCACTATTTGTACTAGATGTAGAAATGTTGATATTGATGCTATTCATGATCATATGGCTTTAATTAAACAACAAAATGATCATATAGCAAAACTAGATGCTAAAATTGCCGAGCACAACTTAGAAAATGAGAAATTTAAATTTGCTCGTAACATGCTTTATAATGGGAGACGCCCTGGCATCAAGGATGGCATTGGCTTCCAAAGGGGAGACAATGTCAAACTTAATGCCCCTCCAAAGAACTTATCTAACTTTGTTAAGGGCAAGGCTCCCATGCCTCAGGATAATGAGGGTTACATTTTATACCCTGCCGGTTATCCCGAGGACAAAATTAGGAAAATTCACTCTAGGAAGTCTCACTCTGGTTCTAACCATGCTTTTATGTATAAGAGTGAGACATCTAGTTCTAGGCAACCAACCCGTGCCAAGTTGCCCAAGAAGAAAATTCCTAATGCATCAAATGATCATGCCATTTCTTTTAAAACTTTTGATGCTTCTTATGTGCTTACTAACAAATCCGGCAAGGTCGTTGCCAAGTTTGTTGGGGGCAAACACAAGGGCTCCAAGACTTGTGTTTGGGTACCCAAAGTTCTTGTATCTAATGCCAAAGGACCCAAAACAGTTTGGGTACCTAAAGTCAAGAACTAAATTTGTTTTGTAGGTTTATGCATCCGGGGGCTCAAGTTGGATACTCGACAGCGGGTGCACAAACCACATGACCGGGGAGAAAAGGATGTTCTCCTCATATGAGAAAAACCAAGATCCCCAACGAGCTATCACATTCGGGGATGGAAATCAAGGTTTGGTCAAAGGATTGGGTAAAATTGCTATATCACCTGACCATACTATTTCCAATGTTTTTCTTGTTGATTCATTAGATTACAACTTGCTTTCTGTTTCCCAATTGTGTCAAATGGGCTACAACTGTCTTTTTACTGATGTAGGTGTCACTGTCTTTAGAAGAAGTGATGATTCAATAGCATTTAAGGGTGTGTTAGAGGGTCAGCTATACTTAGTAGATTTTGATAGAGCTGAACTCGACACATGCTTAATTGCTAAGACTAACATGGGTTGGCTCTGGCACCGCCGACTAGCCCATGTTGGGATGAAGAATCTTCATAAGCTTCTAAAGGGAGAGCATATTTTAGGATTAACGAATGTTCATTTTGAGAAAGACAGGATTTGTAGCGCATGCCAGGCAGGGAAGCAAGTTGGAGTTCATCATCCACACAAGAACATCATGACGACCGACAGGCCGCTTGAGCTACTCCACATGGATCTATTCGGCCCGATTGCTTACATAAGCATCGGCGGGAGTAAGTATTGTCTTGTAATAGTGGATGATTATTCTCGCTTCACTTGGGTATTCTTTTTACAGGAAAAATCTCAAACCCAAGAGACCTTAAAGGGATTCTTGAGACGGGCTCAAAATGAGTTCGGCTTAAGGATCAAGAAAATAAGAAGCGACAACGGGACGGAGTTCAAGAACTCACAAATTGAAGGCTTTCTTGAGGAGGAGGGCATCAAGCATGAGTTCTCCTCTCCCTACACGCCACAACAAAATGGTGTAGTGGAAAGGAAGAATCGAACTCTATTGGACATGGCAAGAGCCATGCTTGATGAGTACAAGACACCGGACCGGTTTTGGGCCGAAGCGGTCAACACCGCCTGTTACGCCATCAACCGGTTATATCTTCACTGAATCCTCAAGAAGACATCATATGAACTCCTAACCGGTAAAAAGCCCAACATTTCATACTTTAGAGTTTTTGGTAGCAAATGCTTTATTCTTGTTAAAAGAGGTAGAAAATCTAAATTTGCTCCTAAAACTGTAGAAGGTTTTTTACTTGGTTATGACTCAAACACAAGGGCATATAGGGTCTTTAACAAGTCCACTGGACTAGTTGAAGTCTCATGTGACGTTGTGTTTGATGAAACTAACGGCTCTCAAGTAGAGCAAGTTGATCTTGATGAGATAGGTGATGAACAGGCTCCATGCATAGCGCTAAGGAACATGTCCATTGGGGATGTGTGTCCTAAGGAATCCGAAGAGCCCCCATATGCACAAGATCAACCATCCTCCTCCACGCAAGCATCTCCACCAACTCAAAATGAGGATAAGGCTCAAGTTGATGAAGGGCAAAATCAAGACGATGAGCCACCTCAAGATAATGGCAATGATCAAGGGGGAGATGCAAATGATCAAGAAAAGGAGGATGAGGAAGAACCAAGACCGCCACACCCAAGAGTCCACCAAGCAATCCAACGAGATCACCCCGTCGACACCATCCTCGGCGACATTCATAAGGGGGTAACCACTCGATCTCGTGTTGCTCATTTTTTGTGAACATTACTCTTTTGTTTCCTCTATTGAGCCACACAGGGTAGAGGAAGCTCTCCAAGATTCGGATTGGGTGGTGGCGATGCAAGAGGAGCTCAACAACTTCACTAGAAATGAGGTGTGGCATTTGGTTCCACGTCCTAATCAAAATGTTGTAGGAACCAAATGGGTTTTCCGCAACAAGCAAGATGAGCATGGTGTGGTGACAAGGAACAAAGCACGACTTGTGGCCAAAGGATACTCCCAAGTCGAAGAGTGCCTTCCTCAACGGACCAATCAAGGAAGAGGTCTATGTTGAGCAACCTCCCGGCTTTGAAGACAGTGAGTACCCTAACCATGTCTATAGGCTCTCTAAGGCGCTTTATGGGCTCAAGCAAGCCCCAAGAGCATGGTATGAATGCCTAAGAGATTTCCTTATTGCTAATGGCTTCAAAGTCGGCAAAGCCGATCCTACTTTGTTCACTAAAACTCTTGACAATGATTTGTTCGTATGCCAAATTTATGTTGATGATATTATATTTGGGTCTACTAACGAATCTACATGTGAAGAATTTAGTAGGATCATGATAAAGAAATTCGAGATGTCTATGATGGGGGAGTTGAAGTATTTCTTAGGATTTCAAGTGAAGCAACTCCAAGACGGCACCTTCCTTAGCCAAACGAAGTATACTCAAGATATTCTAAGCAAGTTTGGGATGAAGGATGCCAAGCCCATCAAGACACCCATGGGAACCAATGGGCATCTCGACCTCGACACGGGAGGTAAGTCCGTGGATCAAAAGGTATACCGGTCGATGATTGGTTCATTGCTTTATTTATGTGCATCTCGACCGGACATTATGCTTTCCGTATGCATGTGTGCAAGATTCCAATCCGACCCTAAGGAATCCCACCTTACGACCGTAAAACGAATCTTGAGATATTTGGCTTATACACCTAAGTTTGGGCTTTGGTACCCTCGGGGATCCACATTTGATTTGATTGGTTATTCGGATGCCGATTGGGCGGGGTGTAAAATTAATAGGAAGAGCACATCGGGGACTTGCCAGTTCTTGGGAAGATCCTTGGTGTCTTGGGCTTCAAAGAAGCAAAATTCGGTCGCTCTTTCTACCGCCGAAGCCGAGTACATTGCCGCAGGCCATTGTTGCGCGCAATTGCTTTGGATGAGGCAAACCCTGCGGGACTATGGTTACAAATTAACCAAAGT
Organism: Zea mays; assembly: GCF_902167145.1. Lineage (NCBI taxonomy): Eukaryota > Viridiplantae > Streptophyta > Magnoliopsida > Poales > Poaceae > Zea > Zea mays. The sequence goes on along the minus strand of NC_050101.1, from coordinate 175,390,344 downwards.
CCCTTTGCTATGTGATAATGAGAGTGCAATTAAAATGGCCAACAATCCCGTCGAGCATAGCCGCACTAAGCACATAGCCATTCGGTATCATTTTCTTAGGGATCACCAACAAAAGGGAGATATCGAGATTTCTTATATTAACACTAAAGATCAATTAGCCGATATCTTTACCAAGCCTCTTGATGAACAAACTTTTACCAAACTTAGGCATGAGCTCAATATTCTTGATTCGCGCAATTTCTTTTGCTAGATTGCACACATAGCTCATTTATATACCTTTGATCGTATCTCTTTCATATGCTATGACTAATGTGTTTTTCAAGTCTATTTCAAACCAAGTCATAGGTGTATTGAAAGGGAATTGGAGTCTCCGGCGAAGACAAGGCTTCCACTCTACTCTACTACTCATCCTTCGCCATCGCTCCAAGAAAAGGACCTTGTCTTTGGGGGAGAGAGTAAAAGCCCAAAGCAAAAGGACCGGACTTCGTCTTTGGTATAATCCTAACTCATTTACTTATGACCAAAGGGGAAGATAGTACTCATGGGCTCTAATGATTCCGTTTTTGGCGATTAATGCCAAAGGGGGAGAAAGTAAGAGCCCAAAGCAAAAGGACCGCACCACCACCAACTTCAAAAACTTAGTTCTTTCCAAAAGTATTTTTCAATTGGTATCCTATTGTGTTCAAAAGGGGGAGAAAGCAGTATTTCAAAAATGGTATATCAAAACCCTCTTGAACACTAAGAGGAGTATCTCATTTAGGGGGAGTTTTGTTAAGTCAAAGGAAAAGCATTTGAAACTGTTGGGGTCGTGCTTCGGTACGCCGAAGGTCTCACACGAAGAAGCAGCTTCGGCCAAAGTCGTTTCTAAGAGATGGCCGAAGGTCCCTTTTCATGAAGCTTCGGCGTTTTAAACCGACATAGAGGCAGAATGACCTTTTTATACATGTATGTCCGAGTTAATGTTGTAAACTTCCGCAAGGGGCATAATTGTAATTTGTCACAGGCTGCGACCTGTGTCTATAAATAGATGAACAGTACCTCTGTACTGTTCACGCGAACCTGCTTTTTTGCCTTCGCATCACATTCGTACTTTTTGCCTTCCGCAAGACCGAAGGTACATTTGTACTTCAAAGTCATTTATATTCATTAATACAAGTAGAGATAATTCTATGATAATATTTACATGTTTATTTCATGATTTATGTGAATGTTTTATTCTTCATTGTTATGCTTACGAAGGTATGTCCTTTGTAACCTTCGTCCGAGATGCTATATATCCCGAAGGGATATATGGTTATGAAGGACGAAGGACCTTAACACTTAACATTTTCTGTGTTGCCTTGTTCTTAATTCGAAGCATTTGAGAACAAGTCCCCAACATTGGCGCCCACCTCCGGTCAACTCACTTCCACCTTTCTGAGCTGATGGCTTCGTTCAACACTCAAGCTGGAGCTGCTTCGGCTTCGAAGCTGGTGCTCCCGATAACAGGCGGTTCTTGCTCAGAGCCAGCTAACAAAAAGCAGAAGAAGGAGGCTCAGAGAAGGGTGCAGCATGTTGGAGTGCAGGGACCCTTCATTAAGTCAAAATGGTCTCACATTCCAATTACCTTCTCTCAGGAAGATCTTCAGCTCAAGGACTATCCTCACAATGATGCTATGGTCATTTCTTGTGTGATCAAAGGGTTTCTGGTTCACAATGTCCTAGTTGACACAGGCAGTGCAGCTGACATTATATTTGCCAAAGCCTTCAGACAGATGCAAGAGCCTGAAGACAAGATTCATGATGCTACGCACCCTCTTTGTGGCTTCGGAGGGCGGCAGATTGTGGCACTCGGGAAGATTACCATGCCGGTAACCTTCGGATTTGTTAATAACACAAGGACTGAGCAAATTGTGTTTGATATTGTTGACATGGAATACCCCTACAACGCCATCATTGGTCGTGGTACCTTAAATGCTTTTGAAGCAATTCTTCACCCAGCTTATCTCTGCATGAAGATACCTTCGGACCAAGGGCCTATTGCTATTCATGGGAGTCAGGAAGCTGCCAGAAGGGCCGAAGGAAGCTGGACTGATTCCAAGGCAATCCATAATATAGATGGAGTTGAAGCTTGTGAATAGTACAAGTTCAGGAGGGAAAAAGCAGCTTCGGCTGATCAGCCGAAGCCCATGCTGCTGTGTGAGGATATAGCAGAGCAGAAGGTGCTATTGGGCTCGCAATTATCTGAAGATCAAGAGAAAACCTTGATAAGGTTTTTATTCAACAATAAAGATGTTTTTGCATGGTCAGCCAATGATCTTTGTGGAGTGAATCGGGATGTTATTGAACATTCGCTCAATGTTGACCCATCCTTCAGACCCCGCAAGCAGAGGCTTCGGAAAATGTCTGATGACAAGGCCGAAGGGGCTCGCAACGAAGTAAAAAGACTCCTAAGTGCAGGAGTTATCAGAGAAGTGAAGTATCCAGAATGGCTAGCTAACACTGTTATGGTGAAGAAGGCCAATGGAAAATGGAGAATGTGTATTGATTTCACAGATCTCAACAAGGCTTGTCCGAAGGATGAGTTCCCGCTGCCAAGGATAGACTCTTTAGTTGATGCAGCAGCTTCTTCGGAACTCATGAGTCTCCTGGATTGTTACTCAGGCTATCATCAAATCTGGATGAAAAAGGAGGATGAGCCGAAGACTAGTTTCATAACCCCAAGTGGTACATATTGCTATCTTCGGATGCCTGAGGGGCTTAAGAATGCTGGAGGGAGTTTCAGCAGGATGACTGCGAGGGTTCTCCAATCTCAGATAGGCAGAAATGTGTTGACCTATGTTGATGACATTATTGTAAAAAGCACGAAGCAAGAAGACCATATTGCTGATCTGCAGGAGACCTTCGCCAGCTTCAGACAAGCTGGTCTGAAGCTGAATCCAGAAAAATGTGTCTTCGGAGTAAAGAAGGGTAAGTTCCTTGGATGCTTGGTTTCAACAAAGGGAATTGAAGCTAACCCAAATAAAATCGAAGCTATACTTCGAATGGAGCCACCAACCACAAGAAAGGGGGCCCAAAGATTGACAGGAAGACTGGCATCTCTTAACAGATTTATATCCAGATCAGCGGAAAGAAATCTACCCTTCTTCGAGGTGCTAAAATCAGCTGAAGTCTTTCAATGGGGCCCAGCTCAACAAAAAGCTTTCGAAGAACTCAAGCAATACCTGATAGATCTAACAACATTAACTCCACCAATGCCAGGGGCTCCTCTGTTGTTGTATGTGGCAGCTTCGCACTCAGCAGTAAGTGCGGCACTTGTGCAGGAGAAGTTTGATGGACAAATCAAGAAGCAGGTCCCAGTATATTTTGTATCTGAGGTCCTTAGTGTCTCAAAGAAAAATTATACAGAACTGGAGAAGGTGTTGTATGCCGTTCTAATGGCATCCAGGAAGCTTCGGCATTATTTTCAGGCATATAATATTATTGTTCCTTCTTCGCAGCCGTTGAAAGATATCATGAGAAATAAAGAAGCTACTGGCCGAATTGGAAAATGGGCTGCGGAGCTTAATGAATTTTACATTGATTATGTGCACAGATCCTCGATCCAGTCTCAAGCATTGGCAGATTTTATTGCCGACTGGACGCCAGGGGCTCAGGGCGAAGAAGCGAATAAAGATGCCGAAGCATGGACAGTGTTTTGTGATGGCTCCTGGGGAACCTTCGGAGCAGGAGCAGCTGCTGTTTTGGTTTCACCGTCCAAGGTTAAAACTTGCTATGCAGCAAGACTGGACTTCAGCTGCACAAATAATATTGCTGAGTACGAAGCCTTGCTCCTGGGTCTTCGGAAACTAAAGGCGATGGGGATCAGGAGGGCGATCCTTAAAACTGATTCTCAGATTGTTTCGGGTCATATTGACAAAAGTTGCAAGGCTAAAGACCCGAAGCTTGAAAAATACCTAGACACAGTCCGAAGGATCGAAGCTTCCTTCGAAGGATTCTCTGTTAAGAATATCCCTCGAGGGCAAAATGAACATGCTGATTTGTTAGCCAGGTCTGCAGCACAGGGGCTGCCGCTACCTTCGGATGTATTCTTCGAAACAATAAAGGCACCTTCAGTGGAGTTACTTGAAAGAGCAGTTCTTACTATTTCTCCTGTGTACAGTGAAGATTGGAGAACTGAAATAATTTCTTACCTTCAGGGCAAATTCCTATCAGATGACGAAGCTTATAATAAAAGAATAGAGGCAAGAGCTCGTCCGTATATCATTATAGAAGGGGAGTTATACAAGCATGGAGTTTGTGCCCCGCTGCTCAAGTGCTTGTCCAGAGCCGAAGGTATAGAGTTGATGAAGGAGATACATGCAGGCCTTTGTGGATCCCACATCGGATCCAGGCCGTTACTTGGAAAAGTGTTCCGTCAAGGATTTTATTGGCCGAAGGCAGCTTCGGATGCAGCTGAGTTAGTTCAAAAGTGCGAAGGTTGTCAGAAATGTGCAAGAGATCAAAAACAACCTTCGTCTTTGACACAGCTAATACAACCCATCTGGCCATTGCAAAGGTGGGGCCTCGATTTGCTGGGCCCATTACCACCGGCTCAAGGCAATCTGAAATATGTTGTAGTTGCTGTGGAATATTTTTCGAAGTGGATTGAGGCGAAGCCATTAGCTACAATAACTTCGGCCACTGTCCAAAAATTTTTCTGGCAGAATATTGTCTGTCGCTTCGGAGTGCCGAAGGCTATAACTGTAGATAATGGAACACAATTTGACTCCGAAGAATTCAGAAATTTTTGTGATCAAATTGGCACGAAGATCCACTTTGCGTCAGTCAGGCACCCGGAGTCGAATGGGCTTGTTGAAAGGGCCAACGGCATCATAATGACAGGAATAATGAAGCTAATCTTTAATCAACCAAGGGGAAAGTGGCCAGATCAGCTTACCAAAGTGGTATGGAGCCATAACACAACAACATCAAGATCTACAGGCTTTACCCCATTTAAGTTGTTATTTGGTGACGAAGCAATAACCCCGGAAGAAGCCAAAGCTGGATCAATAAGAGTGGTAGCTTCGGCAGAATCAGGTCCCGAAGATACTTGTCTCGTGGAAAAAGATGCCTTAGAAGGGATCAGGCTTCAGGCCGTGGAGAATATCAATAAGTACCAGGCTGAAACAGTTAAATGGCGAGATAGAAAGGTCCGGCTAAAAAATATTGAGCCAGGACACTTGGTGCTTCGGAGAGTGGCCAATCCGGATACAGTGGGCAAATTGCAACTGAAATGGGAAGGGCCTTTCTTAGTAGCATCTTCGTCAAGGCCTGGTTCGTACAGACTGAAGGACATGGATGGCAATGAAATTCCAAGATCTTGGAATGCGGATGAGCTTCGGCGGTTTTATGTATAACTCGATGTAATTTTGACTTTTCTTTTCTTTTTCATGGCACCCTTTTCCTTTCTAAAGGGGGAGAAAGGTTTTTAATGGGGCCATCATATGTAATTTCCTTTTTAGTTTTATAAGAGCAAAATCCCCCAAAGAATGTAAATGTAAAAGCTGAGAGCGCACCATCGAGTGCCGAAACTAAAAAAGAGAAGAAGCTCCAAAGACGTCCCTAAGGGGATGCAGAGCTTACAGCGAAAAGTCAACGCTGATTCCGCCGAAAGTAAAAGGCGAAGAAGCTCCAAAGTCGTTCCTAAGGGAATGCAGAGCTTATACCGTCTAAGTAAAAGACGAAGAAGCTCCAAAGACGTCCCTAGGGGGATGCAGAGCTTACAGCGAAAAGTCAACGCTGATACTGCCTAAGTAAAAGGCAAAGATGCTCCAAAGTCGTTCCTAAGGGAATGCAGAGCTGACGTGTGTTTGCTCCTAAGAAAATGATGGATGAGTGTGGCTTCGGACATACGCTTCGGACATTCATTTGCACATTACATCATGGCATTTGCATGCATAAGCATTCATTCATAGCATTTGTGTTCCTAAATGGTTGCTTCGGCACAGAGAAAAGTTTCGGATAAATGGTTTGTTATGATTCGTTATGTAAAAGAAAGGTTTCGAAGAAGTGGTTTTTTATGAATCGTTGTGGATAAGAGTAGCTGTCTTTTATGTTTTGTTATGTAAATAAAAGCTTCGGCAGATAAGAGTAGCAGTCTTTTATGTTTTGTTATGTAAGGAAAGGCTTCGGCAAAAAGAGGAAGCGGCCTTTTATGCTTCGTTGTGTACGAAAAGAAGGGAAGGTGTTTTTTCGCCTTCGGCTCAAAAAACTGATTTCGTCCACATCAAAGCACCTCAATCGAAGGGTAAGAATATATTACAAGGTATGTACAAAGTTCCTTGAAGAACAGTTTAATTCTATTTACAAGAGTTGTTACAAAATTATCCTGAGTTTTTCTAAAGCACACTTCTGCTAGTCTTCATTAAGCTTCAGCTTCGACAACAACTTCGGCGACATATCCTAGGCATCATCTTCACCTTCGTCATCCTACATGAGTCAAGAAATCATAAGAATCAAGCCCAAAGGAAAAGGTAAGCACGAAATGTCATTTCTTACTGGTTCAAGATGACTTCGGGCTTCGTCTCCAGCTTTCTCTCGCCCGCCCTTTGTCCATACCATTTTTATAAATCTATTGGAGATACTTCGGGCGAGGTCGGGCATATCATCCAGGATTGATGAAGATAAGGTAAAGTTGGGCCTGTTGACAACCTTTCCATGTTCGCAGCCGGCCTTCAGAAATGCAGCAGCGGTACCCCGAGAAGCTACCCAGGCACAGAAGTCGCCGTGCCCGGCTATAACTTCGTCAAGCTCTTCGATTTCAGCTTCAATATGATCGAAGGCCTGGGGTAAATTTTCCGCCGAAGGGTTAAATTTCCCACTGCTGGCTCCAACAGAGTAAAATATCTTCTTTAATCGTCCAATACAATTATTGCCAAAGTTCAAGCATTTGTCTTGAAGGCTTGTTAATGCTTTCTTCAATTCTGAGCTGGTCTGGACTTCGGCTTTAAGCTTCGAATTCAGTTCTAGCTTCTCCTGATCAAATTGTTTTGATTGATTGATAAGCTTCGAATTTAACTCTAATATTTTAGCCTCAGTTTCAGCCAGCAAGCCTTCGGTCGATTGGAGCTCGAAGTCTTTCTTTTCAATGATGGCAGATTGCTCTTTTATTTTGCTTTCCAAGTTTTCAATTATAGCTTCGTGCTTTTTGTCCTCCAAGTCTTGTTGCATCTTCAGAGCTTTGCTCAGTAGCATGCTCTGAACAGAAACAACTTATGTTAAGTAATATTTTCATTGTTAACGGCAATAAAAACCAGAGAAAAAGGTTGTTTACCTTGAAGTTAGAATAAAACAAGCTGCCGACGATATGTTGTCGTCGGTAGCGGCTGATGTCTGTCTCTAACTTCGGAAAACCGATACTCTTCGATAGAGTACTGATTACCTTAGCTCCAGTCTGGTCTCGAATACAGCCTAGTTTTTCATCATCTACACCCCCAAATAGAAGGGCTCCTGGCTTGTAGCCGCAAGATTTGGCATAGTCTTTCAGTTCTTCTATTTCGTCCTTCGTCAGTTTCTGCCCAATTAGATTCTGGAAAGAATAGGCTTCGTCGTCCGGAGTTTCTTCGACTTTTTCTTTCCCTTTCCCTGGCACTGTGGCCAGGATTTCTTCAGTAACGGTGGCAGCTTCTTCAATGTTTTCTGTCAAAATTTTGTCAATATTTTCAAGAGTAGTTTCTAAATTTACATCTTCGGGTGTGGCAGCTTCGGTAGCCGCGACTTCCGAAGCTCTACCTTCAGCAGCTGCCGTTTTCTGAATTGACAACCTAGGTGGAGTTTTGTCGATAACCTCAGTTACCGCAATAATTCTTTGCCGTTTGGGTTTGTTTATCTTCGGTTGATCCGGCTCGTCCACCTTTTCAAAAAGCTTCGTCAGTTGGAGCCCTAGTGGACTTAGCTTCGTAGGCATGGGTTCAGTCATTACCTTTAAAATTTCCTCCACGTCGCTGGTAGAAGGCGGTGTGGGGGTCTCCTCTTCTTCGGGTGATTTGCGCTTCGGAGCAGATATTTTTCTTTTCTTGAAAACTTTCTTCTCCTTTGCTGGTATTTCTTCATCCCTGATCAGAGCTTCGGCTACTCTTTTTCTTTTGAGGCCCTCGGCGCCCTTGTTCAATTGTTCGTAGTCTGGGTATTCGAAGCCTAGGGCGTCAAGCACTCGGTTCAGCCTTCGTTTCGGTCGGGCACCGAAGGCTGCTGTCATTAGTTGATCCTCTTTTTTGGAGTAATTCCCCAGGATTTCGTTGCACATCACCTCAACAGTGTCTAACCATTCTTTGCAGGGTTTTTTGAAGAACTTCTTGAACTTGAAGTAATAGGGAAGCCGGACAAGCTCCCCCTTCTTCTTCTCTCCCTCTAGCTTCGGCATCTCCCACTCTTTTAGAGTAGGGAAAACTTTGAATGCCAAGAACTCTTGAACTAGATCCCTGGTGCCAATATGTTCTGAGATAATTTCAAATTCACCCAGAGCAGCCCAGGTGGGACCTTTTAGGTCGCCAATGTGGCATTGTGGCCTTGTCTCTCCGAAGATTAACTCCAGAGGGCTTTGTACCAATTTTTCTTTGTCTTCATCGACTTTTACATAAAACCACTCAGATTTCCAACCTGCTGGCCATTTGCTTCGGTAGCTGATGACAGGACACTTTGTTGTCTTCCGGTAGGCAAAATTATAGCAACCGAAATTATCATGTAGCCCATCTTTTCTGGCCTTTGTTTGGTAATGTAATTCGTGAGCTCGGCAGAAGCTGTCAGCAAATGGTTCCACAGCTTGGCTTCGGAGGGCCCAGATATAAACATTGAGCCTAACGATGGCGTTAGGAGTCAATTGATGAAAGTAGATACCAAACCTCCTTAGTATCTCTGCAACAATACCGTGGAGAGGGAATCTAAGCCCAGCTTTTAAAAAACTCTTGAAAATAACAATCTCATCCTTCCTTGGCTTCGGGGTGGTTTCTTCTTCCCCGAAGCGGAGTAGCTTCTTCTGGTCCTCATTGAAATAACCTGCTTTCACCATCTTCGAAAGGTCAGCTTTTGAAACAGTTGATTTCCCAAAATCCAGGTGACTGGGCTTGCTGGGCGTAGCAAGGTGATAGTCATCTTCGGAGTCAGTCCCTTCAATGTTTTCTTTTCCTTCGGCAGTTGTTGGGCCTGCTTCGGCAGCAGGCATTTCTTCTGTAGTCAGTAGACCGGAACGCTGCATTGCTTCGGAGATGGGCACAGTGTCTGAACCTTCGGCTTCGTCTCCCTCGCGTACAACTTTGGCAGTAGATCGTATTCTCGCCATTTGATTTTAAGTTTGGGAAGTCAAAAACTTTTTTCCTTTTTTCTTTTCTCCGAAGCTCTTTTTTCTGACGAAGCGGACGTTGAGAGGCACCTTCGTTCGATTCTGAGACTTAAGCTTCGGCTATGGTGAAAAATTTTGGCAGCGAAACAGTGCAAATAGCAATGAATGCTGTGGTAACTTCACACCCACCTGTTTGTTTATATAGTGCTGCAGGTAGGAAGGCGAAGCGGTGGAACTGTTACATCAGGCGCGCAGTAACTCATACCCGCTGTGCAGTGGACCGCAAAGACCAAACAGTAACTCTACAAAGTGGGCTTGGCACGCGCTCGGAAGTCGGATCGTTTCTCCGCAACGAGCTCAGGGAAGGTGTTTTTTGGACCTTCGGCTTCCCGAAGCTGAAGAGGTTTTTTTTCACGGGCCAAGCTCGTTACGAAGAACGATCTAGCACCGCGAAAGGGGCTACTGTTGGGGTCGTGCTTCGGTACGCCGAAGGTCTCACACGAAGAAGCAGCTTCGGCCAAAGTCGTTTCTAAGAGATGGCCGAAGGTCCCTTTTCATGAAGCTTCGGCGTTTTAAACCGACATAGAGGCAGAATGACCTTTTTATACATGTATGTCCGAGTTAATGTTGTAAACTTCCGCAAGGGGCATAATTGTAATTTGTCACAGGCTGCGACCTGTGTCTATAAATAGATGAACAGTACCTCTGTACTGTTCACGCGAACCTGCTTTTTTGCCTTCGCATCACATTCGTACTTTTTGCCTTCCGCAAGACCGAAGGTACATTTGTACTTCAAAGTCATTTATATTCATTAATACAAGTAGAGATAATTCTATGATAATATTTACATGTTTATTTCATGATTTATGTGAATGTTTTATTCTTCATTGTTATGCTTACGAAGGTATGTCCTTTGTAACCTTCGTCCGAGATGCTATATATCCCGAAGGGATATATGGTTATGAAGGACGAAGGACCTTAACACTTAACATTTTCTGTGTTGCCTTGTTCTTAATTCGAAGCATTTGAGAACAAGTCCCCAACAGAAACAGGGGGAGAAAATTTCAAATCTTGAAAATGCTTTGCAAACTCTTATTCATTTACCTTTGACTATTTGCAAAAGATTTTTTGAAATGGATTTACAAAAGAATTTGCAAAAACAAAACATGTGGTGCAAACGTGGTCCAAAATGTTATATAAGAAAGAAACATTCCATGCATATCTTGTAAGTAGTTTTATTGGCTCAATTCCAAGCAACCTTTACACTTACATTATGCAAACTAGTTCAATTATGCACTTATATATTTGCTTTGGTTTGTGTTGGCATCAATCACCAAAAAGGGGGAGATTGAAAGGGAATTAGGCTTACACCTAGTTCCTATATAATTTTGGTGGTTGAATTGCCCAACACAAATCTTTGGACTAACTAGTTTGCCCAAGTGTATAGATTATACAAGTGTAAAAGGTTCACACTCAGCCAATAAAAAGACCAAGTTATGGATTCAACAAAGGAGCAAAAGGGCAACCGAAGGCACCCCTGGTCTGGCGCACCGGACTGTCCGGTGTGCCACCGGACATGTCCGGTGCACCAGGGAGACTCAGACTCAAACTCGCCACCTTCGGGAATTACCAGAGGCGACTCGGCTATAATTCACCGGACTGTCCGGTGTACACCGGACAGTGTCCGGTGCGCCAAGGGAGGTCGGCCTCAGGAACTCGCTAGCTTCGGGAAACTCCAACGGCTCGTCCGCTATAATTCACCGGACTGTCCGGTGTGCACCGGACTGTCCGATGCGACTCCGGAGCAACGGCTAACTCCGCCCCAACGGCTACCTGCAGAGCAATAAATGCGCGCGCAGCGCGCGCAGGAGTCAGAATCGCCCATGCTGGCACACCGGACATCAAACAGTACCTGTCCGGTGTGCACCGGACACCCAGGCGGGCCCACAAGTCAGAAGCTCCAACGGTCAGAATCCAACGGCAGTGATGACGTGGCAGGGGGCACCGGACTGTCCGGTGTGCACCGGACTGTCCGGTGCGCCATCGAACAGATAGCCTCCCAACGGCCACTTTTGGTGGTTGAGGCTATAAATACCCCAACCACCCCACCATTCATTGCATCCAAGTTTTTCCACTTCTCAACTACTACAAGAGCTCTAGCATTCAATTCTAGACACACCAAAGAGATCAAATCCTCTCCAAATCCCACACAACGCCATAGTGACTAGAGAGAGTGATTTGCTTGTGTTCTTTCGAGCTCTTGCGCTTGGATTGCTTTCTTCTTTCTTGATCCTTCTTTTGCAACTAAACTGACTTGTAATTGAGGCAAGAGACACCAATCTTGTGGTGGTCCTTGTGGGAACTTTGTGTTCCAAGTGATTGAGAAGAGAAAGCTCACTCGATCCGTGGATCGTTTGAGAGAGGGAAGGGTTGAAAGAGACCCGGCCTTTGTGGCCTCCTCAACGGGGAGTAGGTTTGAAAGAACCGAACCTCGGTAAAACAAATCCGCGTGTTACACACTTCATTATTCGCTTGCGATTTGTTTTGCGCCTCTCTCGCGGACTCGTTTATATTTCTAACGCTAACCCGGCTTGTAGTTGTGTTTATATTTGTAAATTTCAGTTTCGCCCTATTCACCCCCCCTCTAGGCGACTATCAGCTTCCAACGGCACCAACGCCCAAGGCCGATGAGGACGGGTTGGTGAGGCAGGAAGACGCCCACCGCTGCGCCTTGGAACGCCCAGCGGGGGAGAACGGACAAGCCGCGGGAGACAAAGTCGCCACACGGGAGGGGGAGGGGGAAGTGGTCGCCGGAGTCGGGGTGAGCGCCGGCGAGGGGCTAGGTGGTGCGGGGAGGGTGGGGCGGGCGCCGTTACCGGAGCGATGGGCGGGGGAGGCGGAAGGGCATGCAGGGAAGGCGGGAGGGCGGGGAGCCGAACGGTCCGCCGAAATGACCGCCGAACGGTCCGCCGAAATGACCGCCATCACACTAGCCTGTTTTTATTAAAGCAGACTCATTTTGGGAATTTTTTGACAGCAAACATCGCTAGCTCATAGCTTAAAATGGAATTTCCTTCCACAGTTTATCATTTTGCGCAACCAGATTACTGGCAAGCAATGCATAAAAAAGGCCCCACAAGTAGAAATATTGTGAAAAAAATTTAAAGGGCTTAATGACATGCCACCAGTATACACCAATCATGTAACTAACCAATGGAGGAACAGCCCGGGCTGTTAGGATGGAACCATGGTTTAAATCTTCTCTAACATCCATTGCTAACCAGACACATGTTACATAAAATCAAATGTTTTAACTCTAGATTTTGTTAACAAATATATTTTTTTAGAAGCAGACATCTTTTTTGTTAATATTTAACTGTCACCATAAAAAGTATCACACAAAAATGTAGTTTTTTTTCTTCATTTTTCTGGGAAGGAAACACAGTCACTAACCCTGAGGCTCCTTGCCATCGTCAGTTTGCTTGCTTCCTGTTTGTTCAGCTTTGCCTTTTGCAGTAACACAAGACACAACCTGAGGTGGAGCACCAAATGCCCATGAAGAGATTGTTTCAAGTGTTGGTAGCTGGACCGCTGGGTAACCACAAGCAACCTGAGAGGCATTACCCATTGTCTGGACAGCTAGTCCACCGTTTGTGGGTGGCCTCAACTGCACAGTACATACCGGGTGAAAATTTGGTGCATTAGTTACGGTAGGAGGTCCAGAAACTTGAGCTGGGACTTGATATGGCACAACCACTGCATTTGATGCCTGCATCTATAATGGATTCCCAGGTGTCAGCTTTCTAGGGATGGACTCGATTCCTGAGAAACTTGGTTGCCTCTTTCCTTGAAAATCAACTGCAGTATCATCGGCAGATCTTTTCCTATCAGATCCCTTGTTAACGACAGAGCCCTTAGCACTGTCTTCACACTGTGCAACCTGTTAGGTGGTCGCACAAATCAGTTCAACCCAAAAGTTTAAACTGATAAGAAAAAGTAGTGAATCCACTTATACACTTCAACACTCACACCCACGTGCAGCCAGAGAGAAATACGCAATCGTGAAATAAATGGACGGAGACACAAATAAAGCCTCTCCTCTGGCTTTGGTAACATGCTAGAGCTGACGCAATAATCAATTCAACTCAAAAGCTTAATCTGATGAGATAAGGTAGTCAATCTATTTATACATTTCAATACAACCAACCAAGAATTTGAGCCTTCTGCTTCTGACTTACAACATCCTCATTTTCACCGGTTGAACCATCATCCATACTAATTGAGATAGGTGCATTTTTTGCACCTCCATCAGAGCTCTTACTGAATGCATCAGGCTGCTCACTAGCTGTCTGATGCTTCTTCTGAAAGTTCATCTCTTCAGAAAGCAAATTGTGGTTACTCGAGACTGGCTTCTGCTCCTCGGAATTATTTCCATTGTTATTTGGCATCCTTCCATCTTGATAACTGCAAAGCTGGGGTTAATGGCTCATTGGTTCAACCGGCCCATCTACCATTGGACCAGAGAAACTCCCTGGTTGTCCCCAGAAGTTCCCAAATTGTGGTGCAACAGGGTTGTGTCTCTGTTTACTATTCTGTTCTTGGTTTTCAGCGTTCTTTTGATAAAACTTCCCAAAAGGACCGTCAGGAGTTTGTCAACCACCTTTGCTACTGCTTTCTTCAACTTGGGGTTCTGCTTTTGGTTCTAGAGGTGCATCTCTAGACCTGGCCTTCCCTGACGACCCACCCAAAGATAGGCCCAAAGTAAGCTCAATCCCATTATCACCGTCCATTTCTAGTTCTTGGTAGGCAACTCATCCTTTCCTTTATACTCAAAGGTGAAACTATTGTCTGCTTCTTAGTTTTCCAAGCAATAATGCTACCAAAAATCACAATATGAAAAAAACATCGAGGGTCAGAGAAATCACTTGGCCACGTAAGAATCATAGAAGACTTATAACGGTAAAGAACTTGTGCGCGAAAAAACATACGACACGTAAGACACGAAGCAGATCATTTCAAAGTCATTTTACAGTTTATAAGTGTATTAATCTTATTTTGTAGATATTAAAAGCACAAAGTAGATCAAACAAAAAGAAGATATAGATTTATCGTGGAAAACCTCTCCAAAGCGAAGGAGAAAAAACCATAGATGCGAGCCAGCAACAATATCACTATTTTTTAGGTGGTTACAGATCGCAGGAGATTTACAAGTGTATTTATAGAGGTGTGTTGGGATCCAAATTGAGTGGATGGTCTGGCCCTTGGACCCGGACAGTCCGCGTGCCCCGAGATTAGATTAACTTGAGTGTTTATCCTTATCCCGTGCGTGGTTATCTATCTAATCGCGTAGGAGCTGTTGGCTATCTCTTAGGAAAAGGTCCAGACCTCCTCCCCTATAAATATAAAGGGGTACGGCCGATTGAGAACCCCCGAACACATTCCAATCGAACCAATTACTTTACTTACTTTTCCTGCCCTAGGAGTAGATGTAGCGTAGTTTTAGTTGTAGTCTTCCACATATCCACTTCCACCCCTATTCGACTCTATGTCGTCTAGATCCGTCTTGGGTGGTCTGCCGATCCCAAGACGACCCTAGGATCTCACCCCTCCCGGGAGGCAAGATCTAGTTGTCCATCCAAGACCTCTTCTTCGAATTGATCTCTTAATTCCTAGGCGACTCCACGTCGTCTGGGGACGCCCCAGGTGACCTGTCGACCCGGAGCACCTTAAGATCTTTTCCCCAGGGGACGATATCTAGATTCCAGCAAGGAGGAGGAAGATGACCATGTCGCCAGGTCGCGGACCGTCCGGCCCAAAGCTGCGGACTGTCCGGTGTGACGCAGGGAAGACACCGCTCCTGCGCCCAGGTCGCGGACCGTCCGGCCCAAAGCCGCGGACCGTCCACGCTGCCGCAGAGGGCACCGCCAGGCGGTACAGCACCTATTGCGTTGTCCAGATCGGCGCCGCAGAGGGCACCGCTGGGGACGAGGTTGCAGATCTACAAAATCAGGCTTACATGGCCGATTCTAAAGATCTCAACGGTGCTTCTCCAAACAGCAACACAAGGGTGACTAATTTATCGGCCGCTGAGCGTGAAAGATTAAAAGATGACATGAAGAAAATAGACGAGGAGGTCCAGCGACAAACAGATCAGGTGCTCAAGGTGGCGGATAAGTGGTTCCTCTCGCACTTCAGGGTAGATTGCCACTAGAAGGCCGTCTAAGAGAGGGACATAAACGCCGAGTACATGTCAGCCATGCTGCAACAGCTCCCCACGATAGGTGATGCCAGGTCAGCCGATGATATTCCATTTATTAAAATTTATTTTGATAATCGGATTAAAAGTATCACGGAGGACATAGAAAGGATGACGCATGCATTAGGAAAAACTCACATGCCTAATTTTTTATCACATAAATTAGGCGCCAAAACAATTGTGTCAAACACATCGGCAACAAATGGGTTTCCCCAGCCATATTCTGGTATGTCGATGAACTTATATCCAGGACGACCGTCACCACCATCTTCGCTAAATGGTGAGTCAACTCTGAGCATGGCCGGACCGTCCGCACACAATCGCGGACCGTCCGGCCCTCCATCAGACCGTCCGGCACCCTACGCTGGACAGTCCGAAGTTACACATAGCCCACCACAAGGGTCACAGGTGTTGCCTGACGTGACCGGATAGTCCGGGGATAGTACCGGGCCGTCCGATCCACTCGCAGACCGTCCGACTGCGCAGGTCAGACCGTTCGGAGCACCAGAAGTCACCTGTGATCCGCCTAGTGCGGAAGGCCGGCATAAATATAACCGGCCACCCAAGCCCCAAGAACCAAAAAAGTCACATGTCCCTGAGTTTGTTTGGCCCACTAAGGCCAAACCTTCTATTCGCTCTCACCCGCACTCGACACAAAAGGAAAAAGTTAAGTTCACATTTAATATTACTAAGTGTGATAAAATATTTGATGAGTTGCTTAAACACGGTAATATTAAATTGTCACATGTAATTCCTCCGGTTGAACAATTAAAAGGGCACGTTTATTGCAAATGGCATGGCTCCTTTCTCCATAACACCAATGATTGTGTCGTCTTCCATCGACAAATACAATCGGCTATAAATGAAGGTTGATTGAGGTTTCAAAAGGAGGTGAGGATTGACGGGCCACCTGTCCCTGCCACCACATTAGAGCCGACAAGCAAAAAAGTCATAGTTCGGCCTTGTGCGGCCGATAAAAGCAAAGATAAAAATGTCGTCATTGGTGATCCCCGCACACCAAATATGTTACGCAGAGTAGTTACTTGGAAGGCTCCGGACAAAAGAAAGACCGGAGGCGCTGAGGGGCAAGCACGATCCGACACCCGATCACGGTCACCTATCCTGTGTACGCCGGACGATCCAGGTACTAAGGGACAGTCCGAGACAGGCGCGGACAATCCGTCTATGATGGCCGGACGGTCCATAGATGGTCAGAAGCAGCAACCTCAGACCATCAGACCACAACGTTCCAACACAAGTGTTAGGAAACAAAACACTACTAAGACGTCTGGACGACTCAGTAGAGTGAAAGGGAAATGTGCCCTTGGGCCATTTCTAAGTATTTTGGTGATTTAGTGTCCAACACAAGTGCTTAAGTGTTAAACTATGCCAAATGGTGGACAAAGTGCAAACCAATACAAAGGTATGATTCTAGACTTAGTACATTGGTTTTTGTGTACTAACATATTTGTCTAAGTGCTAGAATCAGAGAAAATACAATTAGATAAGTCTTGGCTCGAGCAGCCAAGACTCTGCTCGGTCTGGGTGCACCGGACTGTCTGGTGGTGCACCGGACAGTGTCCGGTGCGCCAGGCTGGCTCTGGTGAAAAGGCTGCTCTCAGGTCTCGACGGCGGCGTACGGCTATAAATCACCGGACTGTCCGGTGGTGCACCGGACAATGTCCGGTGAGTCGGCTGCGGCGAAGTCGCCGCTCTCGGGAACCAAGTCAACAGCGTACGACTATAATTCACCGGACTGTCCGGTGAGGCACCGGACTGTCCGGTGAGCCAACGGTCGGGCGCGCCAACGGTCGGCCGCGCAATCCGCGTGTGACGCGTGGCCGAGCCAACGGTCGAATGGGAGCACCGGACTGTCCGGTGTGCACCGGACAGTGTCCGGTGCGCCAACGGCTCCAAGTCTCCAACGGTCAGCTGCGCCAGAATGGGAAAGAAATCCGCACCGGACAGTGTCCGGTGGTGCACCGGACTGCCCGGTGCGCCAGTCGACAGAAGGCAAGAATTGCCTTCCTGGATTGCTCTCAACGGCTCCTAGCTGCCTTGGGGCTATAAAAGGGACCCCTAGGCGCATGGAGGAGTACACCAAGCACACTTTGAGCATTCTTGATCATTCACACTTTGTCTTTGCGCACTTGTTCGACATTCTTAGTGATTTGAGCTCCATTCTAGTGAGAACTTTGTGATATTCATTAGAGCTCAAGTCTTGGCCGTGTGTGTGCGTATTTGCTGTGGACTTGTGTGTGTTGCTCATCCCATCCTTACTTTCGTGTTCATTTGTGAACATCTTTTGTAAGGGCGAGAGACTCCAAGTTGTGGAGATTCCTCGCAAATGGGATATAGTGAAAGGAAAAGAAACACCGTGGTATTCAAGTGGATATTTGGATCACTTGAGAGGGGTTGAGTGCAACCCTCGTCCATTGGGACGCCACAACGTGGAGTAGGCAAGTTTTGACTTGGCCGAACCACGGGATAAATCACTGTGCCTCTCTGTTTTGATATCTTTGTGGTTATTGTGTCTTGCAAGAATTCCTCTCTAGCCACTTGGTTTTATTGCTCTAACACTTAATCAAGTTTGTGGCTTCAAGTTTTAAGTTTTTACAGGATCACCTATTCACCCCCCTCTAGGTGCTCTCAATTGGTATCGGAGTCGTTCTCTTCACGTAAGGAACTAATCGCCCGAAGAGATGGATCCTAAGGGCAAGGGGATGGTGGTCAATGATAAGAAGAAGGAATCCTTCATCAATGATCCAAAAGATGACAAGCCTACTGACTCGGGCTCGAGCCACAAAAGAAAAGACGGGAAGAAGAAGAAAACAAGGCGCATCAAGGAGATAGTCTACTACGACAGCGACGAATCTTCCTCTTCCCAAAAGGACGACGACGACTACGAGAAAAAGAAAACGATCAATTCAAACTTTTCTTTTGATTATTCTCGTATTCCGCAAAGCTCCAATACTCATTTGCTTTCCATTCCACTCGGTAAACCTCCTCACTTTGATGGAGAGGACTACGGATTTTGGAGTCACAAAATGCGTAGCCACTTGTTCTCTCTCTATCCAAGTATATGGGAGATAGTTGAAAATGGAATACAATTTGATAGTACGGATAGTCCCATATTCATCAATGAACAAATTCATAAAAATGCATAGGCTACTACTGTTCTTTTAGCGTCATTGTGCAGGGATGAATATCATAAGGTGAGTGGCTTGGATAACGCCAAGCAAATTTGGGACACCCTCGGGATCTCTCATGAGGGAAATGACATCACCATGCTCACCAAGATGGAGTTGATGGAGGGCGAACTTGGGAGATTCGCAATGATCAGGGGAGAGGAGCCAACCCAAATATACAACAGGCTCAAGACCCTCGTCAACAAGATAAGGAGCTATGGAAGCACGCGATGGACAGACCACGACGTCGTCCGCCTAATGCTAAGGTCTTTCACTGTCCTTGATCCACATCTTGTAAACAATATTCGTGAAAATCCTAGGTACACCAAGATGTCGCCCGAAGAAATACTTGGAAAGTTCGTAAGCGGGCGGATGATGATCAAGGAGGCAAGATACGTCGATGAGGCGTTGAATGGTCCAATTCATGAGCATCAAGCCATTGCTCTCAAGGCAACAAATAACAAGGAGGCGCTACCTAGCAAGGTGGCACAAGTTTAGGCGGCAGGGCTCAATGAGGAAGAAATGGCCCTCATCATCAAGCGCTTCAAGACGGCGCTAAAGGGCCGCAAGGAGCATCCTAAAAAGAACAAGACGAAGGGAAAGCGCTCCTGCTTCAAGTGCGGTAAGGTTGGTCACTTTATTGCTAATTGTCCCGATAATGATAGTGACCAGGAACAAGGAAAGAATGGGAAAAGAGAGAACAAGAAGGTTTACAAGAAGGCTAAAGGCGAGGCACACCTTGGAAAGGAGTGGGATTCAGATTGCTCTACGTCCGACTCCGACGATGAAGGACTCGCCGCCACCGCCTTCAACAAATCATCTCTCTTCCCCAACGAGCATCACACATTCCTCATGGCAAAGGAGAAGAAGGTATGTACTCGAAACAATACTACTTATGCTTCTTCAAGTGAGGATGAATCTAGTGATGATGAAATAGACTATGCATATTTATTCAAAGGCTTAGATAGAACTAAAATTGATAAGATCAATGAATTGATTGATGCTTTGAATAAAAAAATAATCTTTTAGAAAAGCAAGAAGATCTTTTATATGAAGAGCATGATAAATTTGTAAATGCACAAAATTCTCTTGCATTAGAAGTTAAAAGAAATGAAATGCTTTCATGTGGATTGTCTACATGCCATGAATCTATTTCTAGCTTAAAGAGTATCAATGATGACTTGAATGTAAAACTAGAAATAGCTAATAAATCAAGCTCTTGTGTAGAACATGTTGTGATTTGCAATAGGTGTAAAGATTTTAATGTTGATGCTTGTAGTGAACACCTAGTTTCCATTTCTAAATTAAAGGATGAAGTGGCTAGTCTTAATGCTCAACTTAAGACTAGCAAAAGTGAATCTGATAAACTAAAATTTGCAAGGGATGCCTACACGATTGGTAGACACCCCTCAATTAAGGATGAACTTGGCTTTAAGAGGGAAGCCAAGAACTTAACAAGTCATAAGGCTCCCATCTCTGCCAAGGAGAAAGGGAAGGCCCCTATGGCTAATAGTGCTCAAAAGAACCATGCTTTCATGTACCATGATAGGAGATATTCTAGGAATGTTCATAGAAGTTATGATTCTCATGCCATGATTGCCTCAAGTTCTTCTATTATGCATGATAGAAATTTGGCTAGGAAAAATGTTGTTCATCATATGCCTAGAAGAAATGTTGTTCATGTACCTAGGAAAGTAAGTAATGAACAGTCTACAATTTACCATGCTTGCAATGCTTCCTTTGCTATTTGTAGAAAGGATAAGAAAGTGGTTGCTAGGAAATTAGGGGCAAAATGCAAGGGAGATAAAACTTGCATTTGGGTTCCTAAGACTATTGTCACTAACCTTGTAGGACCCAACAAGAGTTGGGTACCTAAGACCCAAGCCTAATTTGCCTTGCAGGTTTATGCATCCAGGGGATCAAGCTGGATTATCAATAGTGGATGCACAAACCACATGACGGGGGAGAAGAAGATGTTCACCTCCTATGTCAAGAATAAAGATTCCCAAGATTCAATCATATTCGGTGACGGGAATCAAGGCAAGGTTAAAGGCTTAGGCAAGATTGCCATCTCAAATGAGCACTCTATCTCCAATGTATTTTTAGTAGAGTCGCTAGGATATAATCTTCTATCGGTTAGTCAATTATGTAATATGGGATATAATTGCTTATTCACAAATGTAGATGTGTCTGTCTTTAGAAGGAGTGATGGTTCATTAGCTTTTAAGGGTGTACTAGACGACAAACTCTATTTAGTTGATTTTGCAAAGGACGAGGCTGGTCTAGATGCATGCTTAATTGCTAAGACTAGCATGGGCTGGCTGTGGCATCGCCGTCTAGCACATGTGGGGATGAAGAACCTTCACAAACTTCTAAAGGGAGAACATGTGTTAGGTCTAACAAATGTGTATTTCGAAAAAGATAGACCTTGTGCAGCATGTCAAGCAGGTAAACAGGTGGGAAGCTCTCATCATATCAAGAATGTGATGACCACGACAAGACCTTTGGAGTTACTTCATATGGACCTCTTCGGACCCGTCGCCTATCTGAGCATAGGAGGAAGTAAGTATGGTCTTATTATTGTTGATGATTTTTCCCGCTTCACTTGGGTATTCTTTTTGCAGGATAAATCTGAAACCCAAGGGACCCTCAAGCGCTTCCTAAGGAGAGCCCAAAATGAGTTTGAGCTCAAGGTGAAAAAGAAAAGGAGCAACAACGAGTCCGAGTTCAAGAACCTTCAAGTGGAGGAGTACCTTGAGGAGGAAGGAATTAAGCACGAGTTCTCCGCTCCCTACACACCACAGCAAAACGGTGTGGTAGAGAGGAAGAACAGGACGCTCATCGACATGGCAAGGACGATGCTTGGAGAATTCAAGACGCCCGAGCAGTTTTGGTCGGAAGCTGTGAACACGGCTTGCCACGCCATAAACCGGGTCTACCTTCATCGCCTCCTCAAGAAGACGTCATACGAGCTACTAATCGGTAACAAACCCAACGTTTCATATTTTCGAGTTTTTGGGAGTAAATGCTACATTCTGGTAAAGAAAGGTAGAAATTCAAAATTTGCTCCCAAAGCTGTAGAAGGTTTTTTGTTAGGTTATGACTCAAATACAAAGGCGTATAGAGTCTTCAACAAATCATCGGGTTTGGTTGAAGTCTCTAGCGACGTTGTATTTGACGAGACTAATGGCTCTCCAAAAGAGCAAGTTGAGCTTGATGATGTAGATGAGGAAGATGTTCCAATGGACGCGATTCGTACCATGGCGATTGGAGACGTGCGACCGCAGGAACTCAAGGAGCAAGATCAACCTTCTTCCTCAACGATGGTGCACCCCCAACTCAAAATGATGAACAGGTTCCTCAAGAAGAGGCGTGTGATCAAGGGGGAGCACAGGATGTCCAAGTTGAAGAGGAAGAAGCACCACATGCCCCTCCAACTCAAGTTCGAGCGATGATTCAAAGGAACCATCCCGTCGACCAGATTTTGGGTGATATTAGCAAGGGAGTAACCACTCGCTCTAGATTAGCTAATTTATGTGAGCATTACTCTTTTGTCTCTTCTATTGAGCCTTTTAGGGTAGAAGAGGCCTTGCTAGATCCGGACTGGGTGTTGGCCATGCAGGAAGAGCTCAACAACTTCAAGCGTATTGAAGTTTGGACACTGGTGCCGCGTCCCAAGCAAAATGTTGTGGGAACCAAGTGGGTGTTCTGCAACAAACAGGACAAGCACGGAGTGGTAACGAGGAACAAGGCTCGACTTGTGGCAAAAGGTTATGCCCAAGTCGCAGGTTTGGACTTTGAGGAGACTTTTGCTCCTGTGGCTAGGCTAGAGTCTATTCGTATTTTGCTAGCATATGCCGCTCACCATTCTTTCAGGTTGTTCCAAATGGATGTGAAGAGCGCTTTCCTCAATGGGCCAATCAAGGAGGAGGTGTACATGGAGCAACCCCCTGGCTTTGAGGATGAACGGTACTCCGACCACGTGTGTAAGCTCTCTAAGGCGCTCTATGGACTCAAGCAAGCCCCAAGAGCCTGGTATGAATGCCTTAGAGACTTTTTAATTGCTAATGCTTTCAAGGTTGGGAAGCCGATCCAACTCTTTTCACTAAGACATGTGATGGTGACTTATTTGTGTGCCAAATTTATGTCGATGACATAATATTTGGTTCTACTAACCAAAAGTCTTGTGAAGAGTTTAGCAGGGTGATGACGCAGAAATTTGATATGTCGATGATGGGCGAGTTGAACTACTTCCTTGGGTTCCAAGTGAAGCAACTCAAGGACGGCACTTTTATCTCCCAAACGAAGTATACGCAAGACTTGCTCAAGCGATTTGGGATGAAGGACGCCAAGCCCGCAAAGACTCCAACTGGGAACTGATGGACACGTCGACCTCAACAAAGGAGGTAAGTCCGTTGATCAAAAAGCATACCGGTCCATGATAGGTTCCTTGCTTTATTTATGTGCTAGTAGACCGGATATTATGCTTAGTGTATGCATGTGTGCTAGATTTCAATCTGATCCAAGGGAGTGTCACTTAGTGGCTGTGAAGCGAATTCTTAGATATTTAGTCGCTACGCCTTGCTTCGGGATCTGGTATCCAAAGGGCTCTACCTTTGACTTAATAGGATACTCAGACTCCGATTATGCTAGATGTAAGGTCGATAGGAAGAGTACATCAGGGACGTGCCAATTTCTAGGAAGGTCCCTGGTGTCGTGGAGTTCTAAGAAACAAACCTCCATTTCCCTATCCACCGCTGAGGCCGAGTATGTTGCCGCAGGACAGTGTTGCACGCAACTACTTTGGATGAGGCAAACCCTCCGGGACTTTGGCTACAATCTGAGCAAAGTCCCACTCCTATGTGACAATGAGAGTGCTATCTGCATGGCGGACAATCCTGTTGAGCACAGCCGCACAAAGCACATTGACATCCGGCATCACTTTTTGAGAGACCACCAGCAAAAGGGAGATATCGAAGTGTTTTATATTAGCACCGAGAACCAGCTAGCCGATATCTTTACCAAGCCTTTAGATGAGAAGACCTTTTGCAGGCTGCGTAATGAGCTAAATGTCTTAGATTCGCGGAACTTGGATTGATTTGTAGCATACATGTGTTTATGCCTTTGATCATGTTCCCTATGCATTTTGTTGTTTATTTATGGTGCTCAAGTTGTACTCATGATCCCCGGACCTCACAAGTACAATTGTAAGTGATGCACTTATTTAGGGGGAGGCATGCTACAACTTGACCCTTTGAGACTAACCGTGTGCTTGAGTTTACTTGATTTAGTCTCAAAGGTAGATTGAAAGGAAAAGGTGAACTTGGACCAGGCAAGACTTCCACTGCACTTCGATGAGAGGGTAACTCACTCCAAGTTCGTCTTCATATGTTTATTGCCTTTTTACTCTTAGTTGAAGATTTTGGTGAGGCAATGGGGTTTAAGGGCCAAGATTGATCCCGTTTTGGTGCTTGATGCCAAAGGGGGAGAAAAAAAGGCCAAAGCAAGAAATGGATCAGCTACCACTTGAGAATTTTGAAAATAGTAATAGAGTAGAGTTTTGTTTTGTCAAAATACTCTTATTGTCTCTTAGTGCTAAAAGTCTGTCTCTTGTGGGGAGAATGTTTGATTATGGGAAAAAGGGGGAGTTTTTGAATCTTTGATCAATTTCTCTCGGAATACCTCTCTTTATGTCTCTACAAGTGAATGTGACTTAGAGATAGGAAATTGAGTTTGATTTGCAAAAAAAAAACCAAGTGGTGGCAAAGAATGGTCCAAATATGCCAAATTTGAATCAAAATCATTTCTTGTTTGAAATTACATTGATATTGCACTTCTTTTAGTTGCTTTATGTTGTGTTGGCATAAATCACCAAAAAGGGGGAGATTGAAAGAGAAATGTGCCCTTGGGCCATTTCTAAGTATTTTGGTGATTTAGTGTCCAACACAAGTGCTTAAGTGTTAAACTATGCCAAATGGTGGACAAAGTGCAAACCAATACAAAGGTATGATTCTAGACTTTGTACATTGTTTTTTGTGTACTAACATATTTGTCTAAGTGCTAGAATCAGAGAAAATACAATTGGATAAGTCTTGGCTCAAGCAGCCAAGACTCTGCTCGGTCTGGGTGCACCGGACTGTCCGGTGGTGCACCAGACAGTGTCTGGTGCGCCAGACTGGCTCTGGTGAAAAGGCTGCTCTCGGGTCTCGACGGCGGCGTGCGGCTATAAATCACCGGACTATCCGGTGGTGCACCGGACAATGTCCAGTGAGTCGGCTACGGCGAAGTCGCCGCACTCGGGAACCAAGTCAACAGCGTACGACTATAATTCATCGGACTGTCCGGTGAGGCACCAGACTGTCGGGCGCGCCAACGGTCGGGCGCGCAATCCGCGCGTGACGCGTGGCCGAGCCAACGGTCGAATGGGAGCACCGTACAGTGTCCGGTGCGCCAACGGCTCCAAGTCTCCAACGGTCAGCTGCGCCAGAATAGGAAAGAAATCTGCACCGGACAGTGTCCGGTGGTGCACCGGACTGTCCGGTGCGCCAGTCGACAGAAGGCAAGAATTGCCTTCCTGGATTGCTCTCAACGGCTCCTAGCTGCCTTGGGGCTATAAAAGGGACCCCTAGGCGCATGGAGGAGTACACCAAGAACACTTTGAGCATTCTTAATCATTCACACTTTGTCTTTGCGCACTTGTTCGACATTCTTAGTGATTTGAGCTCCGTTCTAGTGAGAACTTTGTGATATTCATTAGAGCTCAAGTCTTGGCCGTGTGTGTGCGTATTTGCTGCGGAATTGTGTGTGTTGCTCATCCTATCCTTACTTCCGTGTTCATTTGTGATCATCTTTTGTAAGGGCGAGAGACTCCAAGTTGTGGAGATTTCTCGCAAACGGGATATAGTGAAAGGAAAAGAAACACCGTGGTATTCAAGTGGATCTTTGGATCACTTGAGAGGGGTTGAGTGCAACCCTCGTCCATTGGGACGCCACAACGTGGAGTAGGCAAGTTTTGACTTGGCCGAACCACGGGATAAACCACTGTGCCTCTCTGTGTTGATATCTTTGTGGCTATTGTGTCTTGCAAGAATTCCTCTCTAGCCACTTGGTTTTATTGCTCTAACACTTAATCAAGTTTGTGGCTTCAAGTTTTAAGTTTTTACAGGATCACCTATTCACCCCCCCTCTAGGTGCTCTCATAGAGTCGGCCCTACTTTTGGTCAGTTGCTTGCCAAATATATGAAGAAGGCCGTTCCACAGAATCGGCCAATAAAACAAACGAAGTCAAAATGGTGATCTGTGCGAAAGCAAAAGCCAACTAAACAGACCTAAAAGGTAGCACAACCAAGATCACCTTGTCATCCTCCTCCAGGGATAGCATGGTGTGTCCCGTTCTATCCATCGTCGATGTGTTGTCCTGCTCATGTGTGGGGTGGTACGGCGATAAATTCGTATTACTGGCCCAATCCATTTGCTTATTTGGGCTGGGGGCACCACAAGTTTTTGCCTATTGATAGGTTGATCAGGCAGACAGGGCCGAAGAGGATGCAATCCGAAACGGCCTCTGTGCATTAAAGTTTCATCAAGTATTTATATTATCTGATCGCAAGAGCCGATGACTTGCATCGAGCTAAGTCCTTACTTCAGGAACAAAGTAGCTCATGAAGTCAATTGTTTCCGAGGTTTTCGCTAGTGCTTTTGGTTCGCCAAGCTCCACCAAAAGGCAGGGGGCATATGTTGGGATCCAAATTGAGCGGACAGTCCGGCCCTTGGACCCGGACAGTCCGCGTGCCCCGAGATTAGATTAACTTGGGTGTTTATCCTTATCTCGTGCGTGGTTATCCATCTAATCGCGTGGGAGTTGTTGGCTATCTCTTAGAAAAAGGTCCAGACCTCCTCCCCTATAAATATAAAGGGGTATGGCCGATTGAGAACCCCCGAACACATTACAATCGAATCAATTACTTTACTTACTTTTCCTGCCCTAGGAGTAGATGTATCGTAGTTCTAGTTGTAGTCTTCCACATATCCACTTCCACCTCTATTCGACTCTACGTTGTCTAGATCCGTCTTAGGTGGCCTGTCGATCCCAAGACGACCCTAGGATCTCACCCCTCCGGGGGGGCAAGATCTAGTTGTCCATCCAAGACCTCTTCTTCGAATTGATCTCTTAATTCCTAGGCGACTCCACGTCGTCTGGGGACGCCCTGGGTGACTTGTCGACCCGGAGCACCTTAAGATCTTTTCCCCCAGAGGACGATATCTAAATTCCAGCAAGGAGGAGGAAGACGGCCCTGTCGCCAGGTCGCGGACCGTCCAGCATAGAGCTGCGGACCGTCCGGTGTGACGCAGGAAAGACACCGCTCCTGCGCCCTGGTCGCGGACCGTCCGACACAAGGCCGCGGACCGTCCGCGCTGTCGCAGAGGGCACCGCTAGGCGGTACACCATCTAGTGATTGGCGTTGTTCAGATCGACGCCAACAAGATGAAACCCTAAACCTTCCGGTGACGGACCTCCGCTTCGCTTACCAACTTAGTCGCCTTTTTCAGAATTTGGATCATAAATATAATGGTTATAAATGATTATGAATAAAAAAAAGAAAATATGTGACCCACCCTAATATTATAACGTTGTGTTCGCCATGGGTTACCATAAAATCCAAGTGATTAGTAAGTGTAAGCTTGTAATTAGACCAGATCCGAATACGAACAGTTAAACAACCCACGACTAGGGTTTGGGTGCTCTGTTTCCGACAGCAAGAACGGAAGAGAAGTGTGGCTGTGTGGGCGTACCTGTCGGGTGCCTTCGTCGACGAAGGCACAGAAGCGTGATCTGGCCCATGGTGTAAAAGCGCAAAACACAAGGGGGAAAATAAGATACGAGCACACCAAATGACCAAATGGCACTAGACCACGGCGCCGAGCACATCTTTCTCTTTCCCTACCGACCGAGAGGGAGATGAGCGGTGGCGTGCGGAGGGTCCTGGAGGCGTGGAGGCTCGGCGTGGTGAAGTACGGCGAAGCGCTCCAGCTGCAGGAGCGTCTCGTCGCGGACCGCAAGGCCGGCCGCGTCGGCGACCTCGTTCTGTCGCTGCAGCACCCGCCGACCTACACCCTGGGCAAGCGGCGCGAGAAGGCGGAGCGGAACCTGCTCGCGCCGGAGGCCGACCTGCGCGCCCTGGGCGCCGAGATCCACCGCACGGAGCGCGGCGGCGACGCCACGTTCCACGGCCCCCGGCAAGCCGTGCTCTACCCGCTCCTCTCGCTCCGCACCTTGGGGCTTGGCGCGCGGAGGTACGTCGAGGGGCTCGAGTCCGCGATGATCCAGGTCGCGGCGCTGCACGGCGTCTCCGCGAGGCCCGGGGACCCCGGCGAGACCGGGGTGTGGGTCGGGGACCGCAAAATCGGCGCCATCGGGGTCAGGATCTCCTCCGGGTTCACGTGGCACGGTCTGGCATTTAACATTGACCCCGACCTGGAGTACTTCGAGCACATCGTGCCATGCGGCATCGCCGGCAAGGGGGTGACGTCGCTGCGGCGGGAGGTGGGGGACGGAGCGGAGCTCCCGGCCGACGGGGTCATCCATGACCAGCTCGTGGGGTGTTTGGCGACAACTTTGGGTTTTACTGATGTGGAATTCAAGGATGATTCTGAGCGTGGAGACCTGATCGGAGTTACAGCTTCACAGTACTGACGCCTGATTCAGTTTTGCGTTAGAACGTCCTGTAATCAAATTTCGGAATGTTTTTTTTTCTTCATCAGATACGTCCTGTGATCCATTTTTGAAGCACAGCTTGTCCAGGAAAGGCACAACTCTGTCTGTACATTGTTTTTAGAATTCGAATCGTCAGTGAAAACTGATTGCAGCAGGCAACTGTCGATGCTATGATCCTCTTCAGTTCTCTGATTTTTTTAAGTACTGAACGTTTGAAAAGATGGGGCAACGATGTCCAAGAAGAAACCTCGACGCTGTCACGATGATCTGCTGCTATAGGTCCACAAGAAATCAACTATCACTCTCCAGAACACAAACATGTTACTAGAAAGCACAAATATTTTGCTTTCTTACTGCTTTTGTGTTTCGTTGATGGGTTATTTTTCTCTTCCCTCCGTTGTGGTTGTAAGATACTATTTTCAGCTAGAGTTAGTGTATTATGTGTGGTTAACTTTTAGCACATCTACTAGAGACTAGCTAAATGACTTGTTAAAATTTAAATAGACTAACTAAATGACTCGTTAAAATTTAAATATTTAACATCAAAATAACTTTCTAACAGACTAGTCATCTAACTAGCTAAGTCATCCGGCTCTCCAAATTGCCCCATAGCTAGCTAAACTTGGCCAGTCACTCCAACTAACCATAATAAGTTGCATGTTAAAGAGTCTGTTGAGATGTTATATATAGAGTGTAATCTTTATAGAGAGATAAATAAAAAGTTAATTAATGAATATAAACATATATAAAAACTATTTTTATAGATTAATTAATGAATGTATGTTTAATCTAAAACAAATTATATTTCGGGACGGAAAGAGTATTAGCTAGCTAATTATTAGTATAGGGTTGTTCACCTATTTAGCACTTCTAAGTGAATTTAATAGTCAGTCTACTAAGGCCATTTTCAATATAAGCTTCATACTCATTAAACACGATGACACATCATCGCATTTGACGGCATGACAGTGCAATTAATAGAAGAGAGATATAGAGTTTTTATTGGAGATGGTAGAGTTTTATGGGGATGAAACTCCGCATAAATGGTTACCTAGTTTAAATATGATGTAGCATCATTGAAAATAGTGCATGAAACTCATCGATAGCCTAATAAATCAGATTTTTCAATACTAATTGCTGTTAACTACTCCACTAGATGATATAGCTATCCAAACATGTCCTAAGCCCGTAAGTGGAATCAGATTGCCCTTCACTCAATGGCTAATCCATATCCATCTTTCATCAGACTCCACAAGGTTTAAACTTCAAACCCTGCTGATCAGTGTTGATCTGTCTACTTGGCATCCCTTGCTAAGACTCGAGAAGGTTCAAACTTCAAACCCTGTCTACTCGGCCAGTTCCCAGTTGCCACTTGGCGTGTGCACAGCACAGTTACACACTGATTGCAACATTTTGATATCAAGTGACACATTTAGAGGACATTGAAGTGCAAATCAGCCCTTAATCACAGCATAAATCATATAACTGCTCCTCAGGAACGTCAAAACTCAAAACAGCCAACAGATAAGTTTCAAATTTGGTTACTATGTAAACTAACATCGTCCTTTCATTATACCCTTATTTGTTTGAGATCTTGACAGATCTTTGGGATGAAGAAACATACAAAAGCTACATCAAAGCCAAACAGCTATTTTTTTAATCCTTTGGCTGATTAGGAGGGCTCTCCGGTTTGCTGTTCTTGTCAGGAGATGTACCCGCTTCATCCACAATTCTGAACCCAAGCTCTGACATGTCTTGCTTGGCCATCAAGTTTCTGAGTATGGTAAATAAATTCAGAGATTTTAGAACCACACACAGAAACAATGATTTGAAATCATAACGCGAGCAACAGAAAACAGGAAAAAAAAACTGCATCTTGCTAGCCAGCAAACATTTTCCAACACCTTGTTATGAGCTCAGATACTGAATTTCAGAGATCAAAAATGGTAAGTATTCAAGTTCAACCCAGTGCCAGTAAGAATTTCCAAGATAAAACAACAAATGTTCTTTCTCAACACAAATCAGTACACGCACCAAAAGTAGGAGCTGAGCACTTGTGGTTGGCGAGCTGGTTACTTCACATAATCACCAAACACTGACCTCGATGTGCACATTGCACACGTGTTGCACTTGCACCCGAGTATGCGAACCACTGAGCATTCTAGGAGGCCAAACTATGTTGCCGTAGGCTAATGTAGCAATAGCATTTACTTCACTCAACAACTGAAAAAGGGTCATAACAGGTGTAGCCTGGGGAGCATGTTCAATAGATCTCAAAATATTAAGTGCCCAAAAGAGATATTTGCCAACCAAAAAAAAATGCTGAAAGCATTTGAGTGCAGGAAAGAGAACTAATTTTGACCAATGTCTAGTGCGGTTGGTTGGTCGTTTCTGTTTCTTTTTATGAGTTTTGTGAGTGGTGTGCATTGGGGAGGGGCTTTTCCTAGCCGCACCCTAGTTTTTGTATGTACTCTTTCTTAATGAGATGACACACAACTCTTTTGTGTTGTTCAAAAAAAAAAAGATGATAATTTCAACAAAAAGGTCAACTATCTAGAAATTTGGATAGTTACTGATATTTTAACTTCAGTTCATCCATATTAATACATTTGCAGAGCTTCTTTGGGGTATCAAAGCTGTACAGTTTAGCATTGCAGCCAGGACAAAATTCATGTTTACAACACTTCATCATAGCCACCCGGGCTTGCACAAGATATTGCTTAACAAGATACAGAGTTTCCACCAAAATAGTTTAAATACCAGTGATTTATTGCATAAACATAACAACAAAGATCACAGAAACTACCCCGGTTTAGATAATTATATAGATAATCAAAAAAATGAGGTGATGTAACTATACCATTATAGCTTTTTACAGATCTGAATTTAGCATATATACAATAAGAACTGGGCATACTAACCTCTCCATCCGACACTCCAAATACTTCTTTGAGAACTGCCGACATTTTTCAGACTGGAATCCTGTAGATTTCAGGCAGCCAAGATAATCTTTCTTCTCCTGTTTGAACAGTTACTATCACTAATCATGTAACATGTATATGATGGTAGTGGTAACTGATGAAGAAGTTCTGCAGCCTTACCAAGTCGCACTCATGTAAGTGATCCAATGGGAACACACCTTTTTCAGGAGGTACAGGCCTCACCCCCCTATTTCCGCCAAAAGCACCACCTGTGAAAATTCAAGTTATTACCATCACATAGATATGATTAAAAAACAGTAAATACTAATAGGAATCGATTTTAGGAGCTTAACACCTAGATAAATAAACCTCATTACCGGCACTCATTTGCCAAAAAGTTCGGGTTTCGATCAGGAACAATCAAGAATAAAGTCCTGCAGGAATAAAGTCAGTTTGTGTGAACAATGCTCCGCACTGCAACAACACAAAGAAGGCACAGGTCAGTGATGCTAATAGCATGTCTAGCATTAACACAGTTCATTTTGTAATAAGCGCATTATAATTGGTAAGTGCAGTGTAGAAAATATATCAACTGAAACTTTGGTTTAGTATCAGTAATGTCTACCTGTTTAAATCAAATTGCAGGATGATTAGACAACCTTTTAGTGCACTACTAGAATGTCGACAAGTATGTGAGGATGCATTTTTTTAGAAAAAAAAGTTTTAGCCAATGCAAGTGATTTTTTTACTAATGCAGTCTGTAAGTTGCAAGTTGCAACAATAAACAACCACCGGGTGCATGAAGCTCTGAATATGCATCTGAACAAGAGTGGCCAATGAACTGACAAGCATGTATCAGGAGTTCAGAACATACAGATGCAGCCAGCTATGGATCTAAAAAACTATTAGTGTGGCTGTGGGTGCAAGAATGCAGTGGCGTAATTGGTGGGAAAGCTAAAAAGCATTTCTGATTCCTAGGGCAAAAAAAAAAAAAAACTGTCCCAGAAGTGGTGAATTGACACACATAGGGCAAATTGGTGAAACTGCGCACCTAGGGCCACTTAATCGTCTAAATCACCCACAGTTTACATACATATAGACATCAAAAGCACTAGAAATCAAGAGGTGGGCACTGTGGCATTGTATTGCAGTTTTGAAGTAAATGTGAAATAAGAACTGAGGATTGTGTGGCTTTGGGTGCTCGAGTGCAGTGGCAGAGCTGGTGAATTTCCTAGGGCCACCATTGAGTTTAAATCACCCACAGGTATGCCGATTGACAACTATCGTACTAGAAACCAAGAACTGGGGATCGTGGCATTGTACAATTGAAGTTTAAAAGCAAATGCGAAATGTAGTATCCAGATATCAAATACCCGATGAGCTTCTGCTGCCCCACACCGCCGGACTCCTGCTGGTCGTTGTTGCCTGTCCCGCGCGCACCTGGGCGAGTCGGCGAAGGGCCGCCGGCGCTACAGCACCCCGCCTTTGCTAGTTGCGGAGCGTCCTCTCCGCAGTCTGGACCCACCTACCATAGAGAGACATATGGGCAAATGACGGAGCCTGGACCCACTTGCCATAGGGACAAATGCTGTGAAGTCTATAAAAACACAACCTTCCCACCCCACATCAACCAAACCCTAAACCCCTCTGATCTCCCTCTCGCGCCGCCGCCACCATGTCGCCGCCGCAGCCACCACACCCGGTGCCCCGAGAGACGGTGGCCAGCGCTGTCGCTTCCCTGACAACGTGGATGAAGAAGCGCGCTGCGGAGGCGCGCCCGAACCTCCTCGCCGACGAGCGCGACGACATCGTGGTCCTCCAGCTCTCGCTACGCCGCATCCCCGCCTCGCGCAGCACCAAGCCGCGCCTCCTCCCGATGCCACATCCCGTTGTTGGGCACGACGGCGCCTCCGTCTGCGTCATCTCGGACGACCGCACCAAGTCGCGGTCCCCTTCCGCCTCCGACCTCCACGCGTCCATGTCGCTCCACCGTTTCCCCGTCTCCGAGGTCATCCCGCTCTCTACGCTCCGCACGGATTACCGCCCGTACGAGTCTCGGCGCCGTCTCGCAGCCTCCCACGACCTCTTCGTCGCCGACCGCGCCATCCTCCCCCTGCTGCCGCGCGTCCTCGGGAAGGCGTTCTACTCCACCAAGAAGGCTCCGATTGGAGTCGATTTCACCCGCATCGGATGGCCGGAGCAGGTCCGCAGGGTTCTTGGCTCTGCTTTTCTGTACCTGCGGTCAGGGACCTGCTCGGGGATTAAGGTGGGTAGGCTGGACATGGAGGAGGAGGATATCGTGGACAATGTGATGGCCGCGGTGGAGGAGGCTGTCGAGAAGGTGCCAAAGAAGTGGGGCAATGTCAGGGCGCTGCATCTGAAGGCTGTGGATTCAGTTGCCCTACCAATTTACCAGGTTGTGCCGGAGTTGGGTATGAAAATCGAGGTGCCTGAGCCTGACATTGTTGGATCTGGGGAGGTCATCGAAAAGAAGGCGAATGCTGGTGCCGATGGAAGAGAGGTATTTGCCAATGTGAGTTCCAAGAGGAAGAGGAATAAGAAGGAGCAGATTGAGGAGGGTGTTGTGATGCAGGAAGAAGTTCAGGTGGATACAGAGAAAAAGAAGAAGACGAAGAGCATCATGGTTGATGATAGCCAGGAGGTTGGCAAGAAGGGTAGAGTGAAGGGCAAGCGTGCTACCGAGGAGGGAAAGAAGAGGAAGAAGAGCATAAAGGGTGATCGTCGGTAAGAAGATCAAGGGGGAGAAATCAGATGACATGTCAAGAAGTTGAGGACCAAGGTTTATATGATGTAGGCTTCACTTGAGATGGCCACCAATCAATTATACTGCAGAACTTGGCCCCTCAGGTTTTTCTTCAGGTTTTGTTAGCTTAGTAGCTCAAATGTATGGGTTATAGAAGTATGGCAAAACTGTTTCTTGTTAGTATGGCAAATCTGTTTCTTGTTAAGACTATGTGCTTTGCTCGACTCTCAACGATCAATTGTTGATCTTCTAAGAATATGCTTATGTTGTCCTGCCCTCACTGAAGTACCCCTCATGATCTGTCTCCTAAATAACGATGGTTCTATCTGGTATTTTAGGCTGCATTATTTGCATTATGAAACTGGCGCTGTGCATTTTCTCTCACCCCATGTCACTGTCGCCCAGATTTGAGCCAGTTATGTTGTCCTCTATACCCTTATGAACTGTCACTGTTATCATAGATGATGATGGATGAATATTCTCCCTTTTGTGGGATCACGTCTGTTGAGCTACATTGTAGTTTGCAGGATCTTAGCTGAGTTCATTCATGCCGTCAATCATTTCAAGAAAAATCTTGAAATCAGCTTTGTTGTATTACCAATCATCATCTCTGTCGGCATACTGGATGAAAAAACAGGAACCGTGTTCTGCAACCCCATTCCCCCGTTACAACACAGTACTTCTCTCATGGTAAACCTGATGAACCTTTTTGGTTTGAACAGAACTGACATTCGTCTTTGAGGGATAACCCCACCCCACCAAACAACTGAATCGATCGTAGATTTGTCATTCCATTCCTGTACTGGTGATTCTGAATCCCTCTCCCTCCTGAATTGATGATAATAAACTTGCCATTTCATTCCTTCAACCGGTGATAATAAATTTGCATTTCATTCTGTGTACTGACTTGTACTGGTGATTCTGAACATCTGGTGCGAAGCTAGAGAAATTTGCCATTCCATTCCTTGTACTGGTGATTCTGAACACCTAAAGTGAAGTAGCCGCTTTGTAAGATGCCTCCCTCTGAATTGATTATCTGCTGGGATGCCTGTAGCTTCGGGTTGTTAACTGTATTGCCAACTTTTGGATCGCTGCAAGCTCTAATAAGTCACAGTCTTATCAACTTGTTCGCCTGTCAACACACCGCAGCCGTGTCGACTGCACCTGCCTTGCCGACGCCAGTGGCCAGATATGCCAAGCCGTGCCGCTGATCACGAGAGCGGAGTCAACACCAATGCACGACGTCCTCGCGTCGCGCTATCTCGTTCTCTGGCAGCCGAACCGCCCAACGCCGCAGCACGGATCTCTCATCTGCTCGCTCTGCGCCACGGAGAAGATGTTGTCGGACGCGTTGCATTGATCATTGGGGAAGCGACGGCAACGTCGGGGTCAAGAGGCCAACCTCTCTCACACAGTCCCAATGTCCCATACGCGATCGGGATTCGAGAGGAAGCCGCTGGTTGCGGTGACGATAAGCTCAGAGCAAAGGGCCACCGGGCGCGGGCCCCACCCGTCGGGCTCGTACGCCCCGATTGGCGGGCCTCCCGTTCCAGAAATGCCGGGGGAGCAGCACGCGCCCCCACGCATGGCGTGCCACGGCTCGCGGCCGCGCCTCCCACGCGGCGCCCATGCGCGCGCCCTCCCGTGTGGTCGGCCTCGGGCGCGTCACCGGTGACGGTGAGTCGAACCGGATAAACCTATTCAGCCCCGTCCCATCCCATCCCTGCGCTCTCTCGCTCCCGGATCGCCGCGAGCTCCTTTTTGATCTTTGACTCGCATCGCGTCTCCTCTCGCCTCCGTTTTGGATAAGCCCGTCTGGAAGCCTCTCCTGCTTTCATTTCGCCGGCCCGCGGAGAACAGCTCGGCGGGTTCCCTTCGTGCAGCGTTCGGAGAGCTCTTCCTGCTGCTCTGCGACGGACGGGGACGGAGAGGTACGCCGGCCTACGTACCTACCAACTGCATGCGGTCCAAGTGTTTGTCGACATGGCTGTGTCCTGTGTGTGTGTGATTGGCCGTTGTTTTGCTTAGGAGTTGGGTGGCGGGGACGCTTACGCACCTTGTCGTTTTGATTGGCTCGTCACATCACGTCACGTCACCTTTGATTCCTTAGTCTCATTTGATCCGGGAATTGAAGTTGCTACTTATTTGATGCATGTATGCTTTGCCCTGATCCACATTTCGGAGCTTCTCCTTCACTATTTTTTCCCTTTTGAGGGTGTTACATCCTGCAAGGGTTAGCTATGATGCGATTGGGCAATGACAATGTTTCTCTGCTAGCAATGGGCATAATTGTCGTTACACAATGTTAACTTACCTCACAGTTTATTAAAAATAAAAATCCATGTACGATCTGTCGGTGGCTACGTTGGCAGTGTGGATATTATCCCCTGCCCTACCAATGTGTTGATCTTCTCTTGCGTCATATACACATAAAAGAATAGTCGGTGGTCTATTATGCAGGTAATTTAAGGAGACAGCATCTCTTATATAACTTACCTCACAGGGCTCTTGATGTGTTCTTTTTTTTTGTTCTTTTGTTAGGTCAAAAATGTACCATCACGGATGATGGATGGTCTCCGGTATCATCTGCGTGGGACATAGATGGAGGACTACTTTTCACGCTTCCTAAACCTTGGTTGGCAGCTAAGACAATACTTGACAGAATTAATAGGTACCAGGACCAGTAACTTGAGCTTGCATCTCTTAGAGCATCTCCAAGAGACTCCTCATTTTTAGCTCTATATTTAACTATCTATTTAACTTTTCATAAAGATTACACTCTATATGTAGCATCTCACTCCAACAGACTATCTATCTAGTTTGCCTAGTCAGGTGGCTAGCCAAATTTGGCTAGTGAGAGAGTCAATTTGAAGAGTCGGATAGCTTGTCGAGTCAGATAGCTAATATGTTGGAGAGTTATTTTGCTATTGAGTAGCCAAAATTTGGCTTGGCGCGTTATTTAGCTAGTCTTTTGGAGATGCTCTTAGTTCACACTTCACAGACAGAACTGCTTGGAATTTGGGTATGCTGATATTTTAGAGCTCCTAGCCATCTTGTTTCTTTTGCTGATTCTGAGTTGCAAGTTCCTAATTACAGGATTCACGTTTTCTTTTCTTTATTTATATGAACAATTAGTCTGATGCTTGACTACTTTCTGTTAGATAATAGTAGCCCTGGATGTATGGTTATTTGAGACACACATAACATTTTTTTAGGCATTGTGGTTAGAATATCCGGGCCTTTGATTGGATAAGATTTGTTTGAGTGCCAATGAGACAAATCCTTCTCAAAACTAGAGAAGCCTGAAAATTTGATGTTTTTGTTGTGTTCTTCCTTTTTATGTGTGTGTCTTCATCCTCGCAGAAAATTTGGTTCGGACCATTAATCGGATTCCTCAACGTCTTGGAGTCCAATTCTCTGCTAGCCATGGAGGATCATTGACTGGCACCACAGTATACTTTCATGAAAGGGCATCTACGTTATCTGTTAATACTATTACCACTACAGAAAAACAGACTGCAAATGGAACATCTGAAGGCGCAATTTTCAGAAAAGGACTTTCCAGTATTTACGAAAGGTTCAGTTTCCTTATAGCTTTGTAAGCTGATTACATCCGTTGTTGTCTTGTGTCTCACATTCACTTTGCAACTATTTGTGTTGTTAGATCATGTGTCAGGTCTTCCTATCTTTTACATGGCTTCATGCTGGTACGAAGATTGGCATTCAGTGTGCGAGATCTGTGGAATCTATTTTCAAGTGAAGTACACGCCAAACTAACCAGGTTAGTTGATCCCTTCTCTGTTCAGACCTCTATATTTGCTTACATATTGCATTTTGTGGTCTGAGGACTCCGTGTAGGCTGCAGCCCAGTCCTCATTGTTCTGATTAGCTCTGCCATTTTTTTATCACAGGATCTTACATCGTTTCTGGACAACACTACAGGGATCTTGTGAAGACATAGGATGGTTGCAAAGAACTCGGGCATCACTTCGTTCAGTTGATGGGACAGGTCGCTTCAAGGAGATTTTGCATGAGATAAGGTGAATTTTTTGTGCCCAGTTTTAGGAACTCTTGACACACAAAAAGGAAAAACATTACACACTACCACTTCTTTCAGAAAGTATTTGTAGCATTTTTGACAACATTGTAGTGTGAAAATTTTAAGCATAAACTACCAATTAAGTTGGACTGGAAGTGATTAATCAGTTCGGAGAAGGCCGACGATACTAAAAGCTGCATTATGTTTCAGGAATGGCGTGCATTGCCTGCCTGATACACTGATTTACTTATTTATTCCTGGTGAGATATCTTTCTGGATGGAGCTAGTTTCTGCGGATGATCCTTACATGCCATCGCTTACAAATTATCCCGTCTGCTACTTCTTTATGCAGGCCTTTTTAGCAACCACAGTCCACTTTACTTCACCAATACGAAACGATTCTTTTCAAAAATGGGATTGGCTTGCCATATTGCGAAAATTCATAGCGAGGTATTTGAGCTGAAGGGTGGCATACAAGTGGTTTTTCTCCCCTAGTATTAGGTTTCTTTCTTGCTTCATTTTATGTCCTGAACCAGCTGCTACTTGTGCTAGTTTTTCCTACTGTTATTCCTTGCACTTACCGTTACCATTTACTTTGTGTCTAGGCGTCAGTGGAGAAGAACGCGTGGGAACTGAAACAGTACATTGAGGAGCTCTACTGGGGGTCTGGTAAGCAGGTTCTGCTCCTTGGTCATAGCAAAGGTGGAGTTGATGCAGCTGCAGCTCTTTCCTTGTACTGGTCTGAGCTCAAGGGTAAGGTTGCTGGCCTGGCGTTGGTTCAGAGCCCATATGGTGGCACCCCGGTCGCCTCCGATATCCTTCGAGAAGGCCAGATCGCTGATAAGGAGACAAGGAGGATCATGGAGCTCATCGTATGCAAACTAATCAAGGTCCCCGATTCCCCATCATGAACTATTTCTCAGTCAAATCCGTTGTTTACAAGACTGTTCGTTCATTATCTCATCCATTTCAGTCTTCAAAAAAAAATTAACAATTGCAGGGCGACATCAGGGCCTTGGAGGACCTCACGTATGCCAAGAGAAAGGACTTCATCTCCCAGCACAAACTCCCCATCGATGAGCTGCCGATCATCTCCTTCCACACCGAAGCCAGCACCGCGCCCACAGCGCTCGCGTCGCTGACCCGTGTCGCCCAAGCCGAGCTCCTCCCATGGCTACCCCTGCCACGGTTCTTCCTGTCTGCATCCGAGTTTGTCGAGTCAATGCTCGCCTCTCTGAAGGTCCCCGTGGTTGCGCCTGTGTCTGCAGCCATGGCGGTGACAGCCCTCCACCTGCGGCTGCGCTATGGGGAGAGGAGCGACGGGCTGGTGACACGGCGCGACGCCGAGGTGCCTGGGTCAGTGGTAGTTAGACCCGAGAGGAGGCTGGACCACGCGTGGATGGTGTACTCCACGCTGAAGATGGGCAGCGCTGAGGCCGATGCGAGCGAGATGTGCGAGGCTCTGCTGGCCATGCTCGTTGAGATTGGCAGGAAGAAATTTTGCTGACCATCTGGTCATCTGGAGTTCTCCATGGTTTTGGTTATATATGCACATATATGTCACGCATACTACAAATGATAGAGTATTACAGTCTTTACAGGGAACAGTGGAAATTAGATTAATTTCCTTGGTGAAAGCAGGGCTCTGTGATAAAACCATATGCTACTTTTTTTGACAATATGCATACTTTGTGGCAATATGCATTAATTTTGGACGAACCATAGGCTACTTTGGCTATGTAATGTTCTTCGCACTTCACATTTA
The DNA here is from genome assembly GCF_902167145.1 of Zea mays. Lineage (NCBI taxonomy): Eukaryota > Viridiplantae > Streptophyta > Magnoliopsida > Poales > Poaceae > Zea > Zea mays. The sequence goes on along the minus strand of NC_050101.1, from coordinate 175,350,398 downwards.
ATTTAGTTTTTTTTAATGGTTTTGGTTTATACACTCGGCTTTATTTTAGTAGGAGAGTCACTAACCATAGCGACTGCTGAGTAAAGCCTTTAAAAAAGTGTAAAGCTAAAAAACATGGTTTGAGTAAAATATAAAGCTAAGGAAAAGATGTTTTGATATGTTAGATTTCTAACCAAAAATAACTTTAGTGCATGTTTGGAAGGAGAGGTGTTTGGATTCTTGTGACTATTTTTTAGTCATTCTATTTTATTCATTTTAGTTCTAAATTATTAAATACGAAAATTAAAATAGAGTTTTAGTTTTTGTATTTAGCAATTTAGAGTCTTCCAAACACCCCTAAAAAATCCCCTACAAGTACGACGCTGTTTTCATGTACGCACATTTGGAATGTTTTTTTTAAGCCGGAACAAGAGCCTTGTGAAAGAGAGCCTCGGTAATTTCACACGAATATATGATATATCACTTTGAACCCTCATATTGTTCAGTTGCCTATTCTTTGATTACAAGTTGGTCAGGAACTTAATAAAAAATATCACACACAATTTTAGGATAAGCATTTTGAGTCTTTACAGCTTAGTTGATTTATCTTCACTCTTACATCACGTAGTTGGCCTTCTCTTTGAGGCCAGGTTTAATTTAGAGTGACTAAACTTTAGTTATTTTTAATCACTATAAAACTAAACATGGTGACTAAAATACTTCAATTAAAGTTTAATTCTCTAGTCAAAGAGGGTGACTCAAATTGACTAAAGTAGCACTTATTACTACATCTACCTCTCTTTTTCTTCTACGCCCTATTTAATAGGGGTAATGTAGTTTTTATATATAATAATTAATTTTCTTTAGTCAGGTTTAATCGCTGAAACTAAACAGAGTAATTTAGTGACTAAACTTTAGTCACTAAAAGACTCATACATGGTCTAATCTTTAAAGTATTGTTGGGACTTGTCTGGAAGGTCGATTGTTTTTGTCTGGTGAGGTAAGACCAATGTTTGATTATAAGTACGTGTCAAAAATGTTTGTATGACAAGAAAATCGTTTTTGATTATCTATAGAATTATAATGTATTCTATCTTCTTATATGTTCGTGTAATTTAGTTTGTGGTCATAAGAGTGTAGCTATATGGGATCTTGTGTTTGACTTTTCTAAGAGCGAATATTATGCGATTTAATGTTTTTGCGCCTTTAGTGGTAGACAACATTACGTTTTTGTTGTTGATAGCGAAACAACTATGGTGACTTTATCAATCATGTCTTGAGGATTTGTTGGTCTTCGAATATGCAACTAAATTACCTAACTGTAGTAATTGAGACATTCTCGTCAACAGCGAAGTGTTTGTGGTGACTTTTATCAATCTTGTATCGAGTATTCATCAATCCAATATCGAATGTGTAACAAAAGAAAGGTTTTTTGCCGCTCGATAGAAACCTTGAATGCACTTGTGCGACATGCACTACGAAGAGACGATTATCACCTCCTGTTTCGCTGCTACTTGAGTTATGTGGGTCTTCACTAGAATCATGATCTTGACTTCTTTTCAATAATTCATGATGTTAAGGGTGCCTTCGGCCATAGTTTCTTCATGGAAATTCTGGCGCCTGTGTTTTGGTGCATTTGGAAGCAGAGGATTGACTTCATCTTTAGGAATGAGGTTCTTTCTTTTTCTTATTGGCGACACTGTTTCAACGACATGTTGAAGTCGTAGATGCTGAGATTTAATCCCTCTTTTAGAGCTAGACTATTACTTTGGCTAAATTATCGATAGCTTCTTTTCTTGTTTTCTTTTGTTCCCCTTGTAATCGTATTTTTCATTCCAAAAAGCTTTAATAAAATCACGCGGTAGGATTTCCCCTATAGTATTTTCCAAAAAAACAAAATTAACTAATCACAATAATAGAGCTAGAGCACCAGCGGGCTAGGAGTTCCATTTTGTCGAGCATCTTCAAGAGTCTTTTTAAAATTTATCATCTAAGCACTAATTAGAAAGTCATTTAATGGAAAGTCACTTTCTAAGTCTTTATAACTTTAACATTTTCTCTTGCGAGCTCTATGTTTTTGTTTACTAAAATCCAAAAGAGAAGTTATCTCTAATTAAATTGTTTGTCAGAGAGTATTGTTTTACCAAGATCTCTATAACTATAAATCAGAAAGCATATTTAAAGAGTCCCATGGTGCTACTCTAATGGTTTATTTGGTATGATGCTCGAATTTTTTGCTTGGGTAAGCACGACTCTCATTACACGTACATAATTAAATTGTTCAACTAACCAAACAATAAGTTTGTTTGGATCTATTAGCATTAGAAATTAGTAGCTAAAATAGTACTTGTGGATCTTAATACACCTACTAGTAAATAGTTAATTATTAATTTGTGGGATGCTAACTATTAGTTCTATTAGCTGGTTGAAGTTACTAATAGTTTATATATACATTTGATTCACTATTTAAGCATATATTTATATATTTTATAATTCTAAACCCGCCAGAGATGTATGTTAACATGTAAGTTGTTTATCTTAATAGTCAACAATTAATATGCAATCAAGTGTTATATACAAGCATGTAAGCGAGTCTCTTGGTTCGTTAGATCATTATATAACTATAGATATGATCATGGTTTGTTAGGGGTTCTCTATTAATCTATACAAGTTGGTGGTGGAAAGATTTAAGTGTTAAATGTGATACGTGGTTCGATCATAATTTAACAAACTAAAAACATCGCTTGCACACTTACACATAAAACCTGATTGTATATTAGTTATTACCATCTTCATAATGCACTCAATTAAAACTCACTAGCATATGCATTTGTATGAAGAAGCATTTTATACATATCAAATTGCTTCAAGTTCTGAACCAAAAAAAGACCTAAGTTGAGTCCGGGTGTCTTTCAAACCTTCCACCCCTTAAACCCTCGTCAAAACCGCTGCTCACTGAATATTTCCATTTTTACCCTTTCCTCGCCCCTACCCCCGCCACCGCCGCCGCCGTCGCCGCAGCCATGGCGTCGCGGCGCTGTCTCCTCCGCTTCCTCTCGATCCGCCTCGTTCCTCAGAGATCTCAACCTCTTGCGCCGATCTCGACTGCGACCCGGACCCTAACCTCTTTGTCCGAGGCCCTCGGCTCCCCAGCTCCCCGGGCCCTCGCCTCCCCCCGGCTGTACTACCCCTCGCGCTGCCACTTCGCGACCCGCTCCTCCGGCGACGAGGACGACGGAGAAGACGAAGAAGAGCACTACGACGATGAGGGGAGCGATGGGGAATGGGGGGACGATGAGGAGGTGGTGGCGGCGAAGAAACCGAGCGGGAAGACCGAAGAGGAGAAGGTAGCGGAGGCGGCGGAGATCGGCTACAAGGTGTTGGGACCGCTCGGGGCTGACGATAAACCCTTCAAGCCCTACGAGCCCGTCTTCGCCGTCGTACAGGTCTGCTCCATTTGCCCGACTCTTTATTTTTGAGGCTGGGGTTTGGATGTAGTGCATGACTGCGTGTGCTTGTTTCTCCCTGCAGATCGGCTCGCACCAATTCAAGGTGAGCAATGGCGACTCCATCTTCACGGAGAGGTTGAAGTTCTGTGATGTGAATGACAAGGTAAGATTTGCGCTTCTAGTGCGACCTGATTTTTGTGTGACTTGTATATGATGCAGCTGCGACTTGTGCGATTAATAGTTCTGATGTTTGAGGTTGCGTTTTAGTATTGAGAGCTTATGGTCTTTCCTGTTTCATGTATTATATTATATTATATTCAGATTTCATATAGTTAAATTGCAATAAGAAAATGCTGCTATACTTGATAGTGTAAAGATATTTATAAGTTCATGAACTTGTAATGGAACCCCAGTGATATAACTTTTTTTATCTACTAGGGCTTGGACCATTGTAATTCTGCTCGAATTTATGTTGAAACTGACCTTGGACTATAGGTTCTAGTTATTAAATCTAGCTTGGAGGATGTATTTTTAGTCTCATTTTATTATGTATTCCTAGATCAAGGTTGTAGCATCTTGAGTTGTGATTAGTGGATTGAGAAGGATTATTGTTCAGGTCTTCTTGTTTTGGTTGGATTTTTGTAGTATGACTGTATCTGTTTTTCATGATGTTTTCTTTAGTTTATTAAAAACTACCAAGTTAAGAAGAGAAATCTACTATGTGGATTCATGAATTCCTTTTCTGATGCTAGCAGCCAGCATTGGTCTCATTGTGACATCCTTTGTGTTTTATTCTATTCATGATTTACTGATGGTGCTGTTGTCTGCTTGACTTTACTGCAGTTGGTCTTAAACCGAGTTCTCATGCTTGGTTCACAAGCTCAAACAGTTATTGGGAGGCCAATACTACCTGATGCTGCTGTTCATGCTGTTGTAGAAGAACATGTAAGATGAACAGTTGGAAACTAAATTCTTGAGCTCTTCTTTTTTGTTACCACAGCATTTTCACTGACGAAATTTATGAAATGATTACTAAACTCAATTTGACCGAAACAAGTCAGTAAGTGTATTTGCTCGATTAGTGGAATTTTGGTTTGCAATATATGTGTCAGACACTTTCTGTGTATCTGTGCAGATTTCAGATTTATTTGAGTGTATTTATTTTAGCAATTCAGTTGGTATGCATGCTCATTTACTTACTGAGTAGTGACTGTTTTAACCTACTGAGTACTGATTTTGATGCATTTGAAGTGGGCTAGCTGATATGATATGACTATATGAGTAGTCACATTGGCAGTGCCGGAGAAGCCTTATAGTCATCCGCAGTTTGTACACATTTTCTAGTGTATGTACTATTATGCTTGTATGATGTGATGATTATAGTTTGTAACATGTAAATCATGCCTCATTCTTTATTATTCAAGTCTTGTCCTGAAGGCATGTTCATGTATAGAGTGGTAAAATGTTGTCATGTATCTACTCAACAGAAAATTTACAATTTACTGGATATTTGCTGAGGACTACCTATCTGATCTGTTGATAACCATGTTGGACTGCATCATTTTTATGCTTATAACTTGAATGGCATCTGATGAGTTTGTGTTATAGTACCAGTTACAGATTTTGCTGATACCATATGCTTTTGTTTTCTATTTTTTTATAATTGCCAAAGATAGCAGTACGACCAATATATCTTTCAGTCTTTATGTCAACTTGCACATACCTTCTTGGCATCACCTTGCCAAAGCTCATTGATGCAATTGTCTGTTGTAACATATTGGTGTACTGATTTGAGTTCAATCTCTCTTGATAATCTTGACAGGCCTTAGATGCAAAAGTGATCATATTCAAGAAGAAACGGAGAAAAAATTACCGCCGGACGAAGGGTCATCGACAGGTACATTTTTTGTTGCATTTAGTTTGGCTAGTATACACTGTACCCCCAAAGAAACCGTGGATGTTTTCTTGGTACTTGCTGCCTTGTCCATGTGGATCATGTAGTTCTTACTGTACCCTGTAACCTTTTACAGGAATTGACAAAACTGAGAATAACCAACATTGAAGGAATAGATAAGCCAGAGGCTGCTGCTGTTGCTACCTAAACCCAGGGCAAAGAGAGAAAGTAACAGTGCCTTTTGTTTATGGCAGCAAGGCCTGCCTAGGCAATCATTCTGGCGGGTTGTGTTAGTCAATACCAGTGAAATGTCGCTTCTTTTCTTGTTTTAATTTGAAGGGTAGAACCGTAGAAGCTGTCAGCATTTACGATATCTGACATGATGCCAATGTACCGAGCAGTTTGGGTGGTGTGGATCAGCTATTGTAGTTTACAGTGGCACCCATTTTTTTCATTTTTGGTTAGCTTTTCTGTTCACATCCTTTACATGTGTTCTCAACTCCTGATATATCAGTTACATGTTGACGGCTAGAGTGTAATAATGAAACCGCGGTGCGTCGTTTCGATGTCTGAAAACTGTAAGACCTGGTTTATGCAAACTTTACACTTGCCTGCACTCTTTGTATCTTGCCCCATCTTCTAAGTTGCGATGCACCAGAAGTCCAAAACCGAAAGTGGGCAGATCCATTTGATTGACCCAGGAACCCTTGCACTTCGTCAATTGTCATGCTCTGATAGACTGCTCATAATCTGAAGATCTGCTGCTCTGTCGAGGTTATATATATAGACCAATCCTTCTTGCCCTCTCACGTTCCCTCGAGTCAACTAGGCCGCGTGTTTGATTAGTCATTGGGCAGACTGTTTCTTTCTTTCTTTCTTTAAAAGAAAAAAGTTCCTTTTGCAAATGGCAAGGCATTGTTTATTTACGTGATGATGCGGGTGGCACTAGCACCACCAAAGAACACTTTTCTATTTATTGGTGCTTAGATTAGTCGTTTTGAGTGTGATAGGTTTACTAGTCTGCAGGTTAATAGATTAGATTCGATTTTAATCGCTAGTGCTGCTGGTGGTGTGCTTGGTGATCGCTGCGGTGGATTGGACCTGTGGATGTGGACTCCTTTTGGTGCCATTTCGTGTGGTCGAGGATGCAAACCTGTGCTCAACTTTACATCGGTATACAATGGTATGTCTACGTACGTGGATGAATGCAGTTTGTTTCTATTTACTTTTTTCTCCAGAAGTACAGTATGCCAGACATATATATTGATAAAGAAGGAATCAAATACAATAAAAAGGAAACCTCCACTCACAAAAATAACAACAACAACAACACACATAAAAAAACAATCCTATACGCCACAGAAAACAAGCTTTGTAGTCAGAAAAGAAGGCTTTATGTTCGGTCTTCAATTTCAAACTCCACTCTACAACAGTTATATACGTGTCTGCTAGTCATAGTCTTACTAGACTAGAAAAATCTTATCATACAATATTCATCCGCAGTACAATCATCATTCTTTAACAACCTATTTGGATTCTGTAAATAGAAAGCAATACCTAAACTGTGCTTCTCATTTTAATACAATCAGATTATTTTTCAATTCCTCGATTAAGAAAAAAACAAAAGACCTAAGTTTCTCGGCCATTCACATCCCCACGCACCTATATATATATATAATGTATTTATATATTACACGTGGGTGCATTCAATATAGAGAATGCATCCAGGCCGAAACTACGCGGCAAGAGCACCTGGTCCGAGCCAACCGCCCCACCACCCTGCTGAGTTGCTCATCAAATCATGATTTGCAGGCCCTGACAACTTCAGTCTGCACCAAGACTAGCAGTTGCGATTATTGTTTTGTTTAACAAATTTTTGGACATAGTTATATAGAAGTTGCAATCACACCAGATCAACAATTGCAATTACATCAGACAACAATTGCAATCATTGTTTGTTTAACAGATTTTTAGACATAGTTATATAGAAGTTGCAATCACACCAGACCAGCAGTTGCAATTACACCAGACAACAGTTGCAATCATTGTTTGTTTAACAGATTTTTGGACATAGCTATATATAAGTTGCAATCACACCAGACCAGCAGTTGCAATTACACCAAACCAGCAGTTGCAATCATATTTTTTAATAAAATTTCCCAGAGTTATTCAGTACTTGCAATCACATCAGAGCAACTCAGCAGTTGCATCCACACCACACCAGGAGTTGCAATCATTTTGTTTACATTTTTTAATAGATATTTGAGTAGAATTATACAGCAGTTGCAATCACACCTAATGCGGGGTTGCAATCACACCACACCAGCAGCGACAACAATCTCCAAGGATTTAGGGGAGGAGCATCGAGGCGATTCAAGGTGCGGCAGCGACGGTGGGACCATGGATCTAGGGTTAGAGGATCGGAGGAAGAAGGAGTCGGCGGGTCAGGGAGGCGCGGCGGTGGGGGACAGGGAGGCGCGCTGACAGAGAGGCGCTCGACGGCGCGGGGACAGGGAGGCGCTCGGCGGCGGCGGGGGAGAGGGTGGCATGGGGACAGGGAGGCACGCGGCGGCGACGGGGGGCAGGGAGGCGTGCGTACAGGAGGGCCGAGGGCGTGTTCTTATGGGAAGGCGTGCTCGGGGTGTTAGGTGCTCTGGTCGGACAGAGAGTCTTAGGGTTTATGCATCCACAAACTAAAATACACATGATTGCATTTTAGTGTCGTCGTGTGTCTATATATATATATATATATATATATATATATATATATATATATATATATATATATATATATATATATATATATATATATATATATATATATATATTCTTGTAATAAATCCGACTGGTGTGCTATGTTTTCCCAACCCAAGAAACCAAGCAATTGCTGTATCAACACAAGATAGCCGCTTTCACGGATAGATGGATATGCATCCGTGCGTGCATGCATGCATCCCCTTCCAGACATCCACTTTGTATATATATATAAATAATAACTGTTCGTTTGTCTAGCAAACATTCACGAGAACGCGCGGGGAGATCCGATCCAAACAAGCAAATCAAAGCAAGCATGCAACTGTCATGGATCACGATGATCTTCGCAGGTAGATCCTGTCTCGCGTACTGAACAGAACTCCGCCGATGAGCCTAAGGCACGCGGTAGCATTTAGGCATCAGGACCCACGCAACCCAAGGGCTAATCGGAAGCCGTGTTCATCTACATCGCCTCCACCAACGCAAAGTCGCCACGCCAAAAGTCAGAGCGCCGAGCGCTGCTGCATAATGGTAGTAATGCGCAAGGGCAAAGCCACTTTTGGCAAAGCAGAGGAAAGGAAAGCGAAGCAAAGCAAAGCAAAGAAAAGCTAGGGCCGGCGCCAGCCACCATTGGTTTGGTGGGTGTCATCGCAGGTCTCACCTCCCATCCCGCCCGGGGGGGCTGTAATATAATGGAGGAACTGTGCTGGGGCATTCGGGTTGGAGACGGAGCATATCCTCCTCTCCTCGATCACCCTGCATTTTTTTTGGCTTAAACAACTGGCCTGCCGCCCTGCTTTGCTTTGCATCTGCCCTTTCTGGGTGCCTCCCCATTCCCCACCTCCTCCCGTTCCGTCCCGTCACGGTCACTCGAATCAGATCGAGCTTATCCAATTCCATCCTTCTCCCTGCATGCTGGCTGCAAGCAACTTGCGAGCCTCCTTTTTTTTTTTCTCTTTTCCCAGTCCCAGGCCATTGCCTGTCTCCCTGTTCATCCGCCTTCTTTTGGCACTGAAATACAGGTGCAACTGAACTCGAATCCAGCAGGCGACACATCTCGGCTGCGCGTGTCTTTTCTCGTGCCAAATTTTAGGCTAGAGAGGTGTAATTGTGTAAAGCTCATCTGCATACGCTGGGTTTCAGACCTTTTGCTTGTAAGGTCACGCTCAGAAAATCCCAGCCTTTCACCTTTGAATGTTAATGTTCATTAGGAGTATATGACAGAGAATATGCTGCAATAGTGGCCTGTGCCTTTCTTTTCCCCCCTTCCTTCCCCTTTGTAAAGTTAGTCTCAGGAAGGAAGATTCTGAGATTATTCTAATCCGAGGAGTTTTCTGCTAAGCTTCCATGCAGCAGACGCCAGTTGATCTGCTTATTTTGTCGCTCAACTGTTTGGAAAGTTGATGGCGCCACAAAGGATGGCATATGCTGCCAGAGTTACCTGTACTAAAGCTTGTTTTTTTAGGGATACAAAGACTCCATATGATGATCACGATTATTATTATTCTAATCCACGATCAATTGTACTTCGACATGGATTGTACTACCTTCCCTGGGGTGGGGAATTGTACTGCCTTCCTGAAACATGCATCAGTAAACACTTTCTAACACCGTCTATCGATGATGGATGCCTTCCTGAAATTGTACTGCCTTCCCGCAATTTTCAAGCTTTCACCAATCCACTGCTAGTATTGTAAATTTTGGAGAGAGGAAAAAAAAAACATGAGGATAGCAGCCAGGAATAGACATATTGGATGACCTGAATGCTGGTAGGCCCATTGGACTCAGTGGCTCCGAGATCTAGTGGGAGCAGCACAGGTGCTTCACTGATTAATTGATTGCAGAGTTGAACACGGCCCTGGTGCCATGATGACGAACTAATCTGGTGTTGACCTACTGCTGCGAGAAAGGGAATTCGAGATGGAGAGGCAGCTAGCAGAGAGCAGAGCACTATGAACAGCAAACACTGCATCATGCAAGCACAGTCCTCCCATTGCTATAACATTTTATGTTATCTTTACCAATAAAAAAGAGAATCCTTTTTGTATGCCTTTAATTTGCTACGTATCAAGCAATGGGCCTGGATGAATTTCAGGGGAAAAAAAGAGGACATCGTTAAACACACATGGCAAATGCATGTGCAAATCATGCGTGTACAGTGCGTCCACAACAGGACTTATGCGTGCTGTGCGCGACCATCGACGGTTACTCCAACAAGGCAATAACGTTCTCTATATATATGTAAATACTTATATTAAAGACATTTTTATTTTATATATATATGTATTTGTCATACTCTAAAATGTATTATAAATATTTTAGTTTTGATAAACCGGTTATTTAAAGTATTTAAATGGATAGAGGTTTGTTTAGAGAAACTCTCTCTATATAGAATCTAGCAGCATCCTCTAAATTTAGAGAACCGTTTGTAGGACGCTGTTGGAGAGCGTAGATGGCCGTTTGATCCTCTATGTTTAGAATAGATGAGCCTTTAGGGGCCTTTGTACATTTGAGAGTATGACAAATACATATGTACAAAAAAAAATAAAAAATGTTTCTAATATAGATATTTGAGTATAGAAGACGTGATTTAGATGACGTTGTTAAGAGAAAGGATTTATAGAGAATGAAATCTTTTGGAGAAAACTGTGAAGAATGAATATAAATGATAAATATAGAGGATGTTGCTAGAGACAACAGACCCGTATAGCAAACGAGCCATGCATATGCTAAGGGGAAAAAAAAAGTCAAGACGACGGTCCACAGACCAACTTCACGCTTCGGCTGAGATCTCGACCGGCTGTTAACTTGGAATCTATCCATCCAATTCCATATAGCTATCAACAACATAATAACAAGTTGGATGAGAAAGGAAGCATATTCCGCAGATCATCCGAAACCCATTTCGTTTTCAGCATTTAATTTACACGTACACTGGCACTGCCTTCCATTCCATTCCATGCATGTCTCTCTAGAATATCCACTCGAGATACCTCAGAAAGTGTAGCCCAGCACATGATCCATCAGATCCTTTGAGCTGAGAACGCCACTTGCCCCTCCCTCCTCTCCTCTCCTCTCCTCTCCTCAGTGTGTCCTACTGGTTCGCTGCCGCCGTCGCCACCGCTCTAGAAAGCCATCTGTTGCGATTGCTGAAATTATACACAAACTTGACATGAATCAGTCTTGTCTTGTAGAAAAAACGTAGGAATAGAAAGAAAGATCGCAAGCAGCCAAGCAGATAGCCGGGCGATGCAATGGCTTGCGTTCCGATCCAGTGACGCAACTTGCCGTTCTTTTCTATGCGTGTGATGAGAGCTGGGAACTACGTGCTTCTGGTGACCGCAAAGAAAGGAAGGCTGGCACTAAGCAAGCAAAAAAGGAGAGGCGGCCACTCCACTGTGTCGTGGCGCCGCCTGCTGCACTTCCAGCGGTGTCGCAACGGCCATGTGGAGGGATATTCTGCAGGCGATCCCGGGATCCTGCAAACTTGCAGGGGTAGTAGGGAGTATATTATTATGGCCGTCGTCAGCAGACCGTTCAAAACCATATTTTGCACAGCTGTTTTTTTTCTCCATTTTTGTTTTACTTGGTACCGTGAACTGCAACGCAAAAGTCTCATTTGAACTAACGACATTTTGGATGTTCTGCTCGATTCCAGTTGTCTTTGGTCGGACGAACTGTTCTTTTTTTTTGGGTGTGTGTGTGTGTGTCTAGAATAAAAACAAACAATTCAACCAAATATCAGTTAAGCTACCTTTTAGCTCTAAAAATGTCTATAGCTTTTTTTAGGCTGGATCTTTGCATTTATATGGTTGGTCAGAACACTAGCTAGCTATGCCCAGCTAAAATTTGAGTTGTTTCTCCGTGGGATCGAAGTGGCAAATTCCTGCAGCCAACAATGGGGATTCCAGAGCAATCGCGCTGGCAAAAGTAGAAGCGGATCCGACGAGAGCGAGACACGGGGAAGGAACTCAAGAGGGGCCCAATCGGCAATAATAGCTTCCCGTTCAGCTCGGGTCAACTCACCGGCCTGATCACCCTGACCCCGGTTAGGTCCGCGTCATTTCGGAGCAAGGAAATGGAAATTCGGGAGCCCACCAAAAGCTTTCGTCTTCAGTTCCCAACACCTGTATTGGTCTATTGGAGAGAGAAAAAGGGAGAGTGGAGGAAGAACACGCGAGCTCGTAAAAGTGGCAGGGTGGGGGATGGGATCCCATTAGCGCAGCGCAATTAGGCGCGCCCTCGGCTAAATAAAAGAAGCCAAAAGAATTGCGCGCGGCACCGGAAAGGCGAGGCCTTTGCGCTCGCGCACCGTAGAAATCGTTACCGGCACCGCCACCACGCCCACTCGAGCAAGCCGCCGAGCACCCAGCGAGAACCTCCCACTCCTCCCAGTGGCTCTCTGTCCTCTCGCGCCCCCTCGCGTCCTCACTGCCACTTGAAATACCGGTGGGCACACGACCGCTCCAGTGTTCAACTGCTCCGGGCTGTGATTTGGTGCGACTTGGTGTTGTTGGTGGTGGTGCTACACGTCTTGGCCTCTGCTTCCTCGGAGGGATTGGAGCCGTTTGAACTCAGGAGCTTGCTGCTGGCCATGGTCCAAGGGTTAGGGGATGGATTGAGGCGTGGGGGGAGAGGAGCGCAGTAGCTTCCTCTTCTTCTTCTTCTTCGGTGCGCGGGTCTGGGCTCTCGGGAGCGAGCATGGCGGCGGGTTGGGATTGCGACAGGTATGGACACCATTGCGTCAGGCTCCAAATTTGGTACCTGCTTTCGAGGTTCGTTTCGCGTGTTGTCGATGGGGCGCCGGCGGTTTCCCCCCTGGCTTCACTGCCTCTTGTGCCGGCGCAGCCGCTGCTCCTCCCCGGTTCCTACCGCGGCGAACCCCAGCCGCGTGATCGTTGTTGAGGAGCGCGAATTATTCGTGCTATGACTATATTGTTGATTCTTCGTAGTTGTGTTTCTGCCATGTTCCCTCGGCTATCACTGGGGTTATGCCGTTACTTCTTTGTTGTTGATTGAAAGCGAAAGAAATATCTGGCTTCTTTGTTGGGTTTGGAGCTGTGAGATTAGGGAAATTTGTTTGTCTTGTTTGATTGGTGTGCAGGGTACTAAGGTTTAGTTGGGCTCCATCTTTGTTTGCTTCTAGGATGATGTAACTAGCATGGATAGATAATTGGTTGTGTTTGATTTATTCGGAAGGTTGGCTCATTTGATGGGTTGTGTCAATTGCCATAGCTGCTTATGAGTGGTTATGATGCTGCCGTGTATGTGATTTCTTGTTATCTTCATGTTTACCAGGAAGAATCTCAATTTCCCATGTCAAGTTTACAAAATGGCACTTGTGTTAACTAAAAAAACTAGTGGTTTCCCTGATTCAAACTTTTGTTTGTCTGATAATTTCTTCAGTTAAATAAAGTTGGAAGTACAGGTTATTTTAGGGAATCATCCACTCTGCCTTCTTTGGTTGATTTGGTTTTTGCCTGCCCCATCTATTGGTGAATTAGTGCTTTAGCCTGAACTTTCAGATCTTTCATTCATTATGTCTATTTTACCTTGCAGTAGGAAAAAGGACATACCGATTGCTGTAGTTGTCATCGATCAGGGAAATAACTTTTACATGTTTGTATATGCGTACTCTAGCAAGCAAAACTCTGTGGCCCTGTTTGGGACAGCTGCTGCTTGTTAAAAAAGCAGCTTATCTGATAAGCTGGTAAAAAGCAGCTTCTGCTTGTTGGCTGCTTTTAGTTCATTTTGAGAAGCAGCTGAACTGATAAGCTGCTGCAGAAGCTGCCTGTTTGGCAGAACTTCAGCTTAAATTTGTGAAGAAGCTGAAAATAAGCTGTGCCAAACAGGGCCTGTATCTACTGTTTCTGCTGTCATTCTGGGTAATAATCTCAATATATCATTGCCTAAAAAATCTTAATATATCAGGCTTCCATGTTGTTGGAATACGGTATTTTTGTTGGTTTGAACTGTCTTTTTTATTCTTTTGGTGTCTTGGACTATACTTATTATGGTGTTTGAGAAATAAAATGGTAAATGCAAAGGCAAAAAAGAATCTGATATGTTTGAGCATTTTTAACCAATAATTATTTGTTCTTAGAATCATATTTCTGATCTGCCCCATTCATTTTTACGCAACAACTTCTAATTTAGAGGGTTTTATCTTTTTACTGTTCATATGCCCAACAAACTTCATTAATGGAATTAGCCTAGTATATTGAGAAAATTAAGGGGATTTTCTACTGTATTCGTCCTTGAAAGCCTCAATTTCCTTGATCAGCATTTTCTATGAAGCATGTAAATATTTTTGTCTCTTTGTAGGCTTGCATGTTGCATGATATTATTTTGTAGTAAGATGCGAAAGGACTTCTAGTTGAGTTGGTTATGTGGTCTGAGTAGCACTCCTCAGGTCCTGGGTTTGACTCCCCGTGTGAGCGAATTTCAGGTTGTGGTTAAAAAAAATCCCCTCGTCTGTCCCACGCCAAAGCATAGGTCTAAGACTCGGTCCCCATCGCGGGTTTTTTGACCTGCGTGAGAAGGTCTTCTTCTTAATATAATGCCTGTGTGCTGTCTTACCCCCGTAGGTCGAGTTTTTTTTTATTTTGTAGTAAGATGACCATTTGAACTAATCTTCTCTTGCTATGGTTTCAGGGTCAGCTGATCCTAGCAATTGGACCCGACAGACCATTTTATTCTGTGATCTCATCATAATTGAAGCCCCCACTGATGAAAAGCTGTTACCTTGGTTGCTTTCTTGAGTACTGGTCACCAGATAGTAGCATGTTCTCTTCTGTGTGATTAGGCTTGATTGTGGACTGACACTCCTGGTCACTTATCTCTTGTGATCATCCAGAGTATATCATCTGTCAGCTGATCTTTTCTCTATGGAATCGCTTCCCTTTATGAAAGTATCCTTGTTTTAGGGCAAATCTCCTTTGGCAAACATTGTTCAGGGTGCATCACTTTGCTGGTTATCCTGAGCATATTCTCCTCGTCGAATGAACTATCAGCAGCGAAGAGACTTCCAAATGATATCCATCAGGAAATTCTCATTTAGTTTGATGGAAGTTTCATAAGGTTTCGTACCATCTGATTTGCTGGGCAAATCTCCTTTGGCAGTACTTATTAATAGCTCTTTTGGGGGCAAATCTCCTTTGGCATTAGCTTTAAGATTTCTCACTGGGCAAATCTCCTTTGGCACTAGTTCTACCTTTAGTTTCACATCGCTCTTCGGGCAAATCTCCTTTGGCACTAAATACCAATTATATTTACTATTTTTAGTAAATCTCCTTCCGCTGTGCGCACTAGCATCTATATCTGGGTAATTCTCCTTTGGCATTATCAGTCAAGTGTGCTGCCTGCCTGCACATAACTTATACGAGAATATCAAGAAGTGATTCTGGAAGGTAATACACCGATTTCCTTCAATGCGACATTTGTGGTTCCTGCAAGCTATGATGGCCATTCATTACTTGTATCCCAATGATCCATAACTAGATGCACTTAAATGTAGGACATGTAACTAAAAAGTTAGAACACAAGGATAGAGAGAAACGCTTATGGCTTATCCAATCCTCACTCGGTTAATTTGATAATGGCTGTGAGAATGAAAACAAATTGTGACATCAACATCAATAGAAGGCTATGAGGCCATACATTTGTATTTCAGTGGATAGATAATATATTAGCATATTGCATAAGGTGATAATGGAAAAGTCTCCACAAGGTTTCTGTGCCACTCTCCATGTGGTTGCTATAGTCATGGCAGAATGGAATGGAAAAGAAATAACCATGTGGAGCAACACACAATCCAATAGTCAATTTTAGAACTAGACGATAAACAGATAAATTTTGAGCATGCCAAGTGTTTTAAGAATTTAAAAGGTTTTTTTGATAAAAAACCTGTAAATTATCCTTAAGATATAAGGTTTGGATGTTTGGTATTGTTAAGGGTACCTCCCGCTCCCAGTACATTGCAAACACCATAAAGAGATATGGTTCTGTTTATCTTTTCTCGTTACGATCTCTGATCCTCTTATATTTCCATCATTTTCTGCAGAAATACTTGGCCAGCTGGTATATTGACCTTCTGGACATCAATTTGCATATTGTTCCTTGTTCTTGAGATTACCACGTTACCCAAGCAGCCACACCTTACTAAGAAGGTAGGTAATTATGGAGTAACATTTCTTAACAAGGTTGTCTTATGCCGTATCAATAACCAAGTGTGACGTTGCAGGGTTTGAAATCATGGATTTGTTTACAATTGACTCGGATAGTGAGTCATATACTGGGACCAGTGACAGTGAAGACCAAGAATGTGAATTTACATATAGTGACCATGCCCAAAACATCTTGTCCAGTCTGGATGAGAGCATTGGCAAGATTGATAATTTTTTGACTTTTGAAAGGGGGTTTCTGCATGGGGATATAGTCTGCCCTGTTTCTGATCCCTCAGGTCAGCTGGGACGTGTTGTTGGTGTTGCAATGTTTGTTGACTTGGAGACAAGCTCAGGTGACATAATTAAAGATGTAAACAGCAAGAAGCTATCAAGAGTGAGATCTTTTGTTTCCGGTGACTGCGTTGTTATGGGGCCATGGATTGGACGAGTGATAAGAGCATTTGATCTTGTCACACTTTTATTCAGTGATGGAGCAAAGTGTGAAATCCTGTTAAGGGATTCGGATGTACTGAAGCCCATTCCTCCTGTTCTTTTTGAAGATGCACCTTACTTTTATTATCCTGGCCAACGTGTGAGGATAGTCGATCCGTCAGTTTCCAAGTCAGCAACATGGTTATGTGGATCATGGAGGCCCAGTAGAGATGATGGTATTGTCTCTCATGTCGATGTAGGGCTGGTGCATGTGAACTGGATCACATCTGTAACCAATGTTTGGGGAGATAAATCATCAAGTCCTCCAAACATTCAGGACCCAAAGAAGCTCACCTTGCTGTCATGTTTCCCTTACGCTAATTGGCAACTAGGTGATTGGTGTGCTCTTATGACTGACAACAATGGATGCCTCTGGATGGATTCTGGCAAGTCTTGTATTCTTAGTGAAGACCAGAAGTGTGACTCTCATGCACACATGTATTTTGAAAGTTATGGTTCAGATTGTTCTCAAACATTTGTTGTTGCCAAGACAAAGAGCACTGTTGATGTTCTGTGGCAGAATGGAACTGTATCTCTTGGTCTAGAACCCCAGGCATTACTCCCTGTGAGTACCCTTGGTGACCATGATTTTTGGCCAGGTCAATTTGTCCTAGAAAAACTGACTGTAGAAGATGCTGCAAGATGTCCGCGAACGGCAATAGTGAGTGATGTGGATGCACTGGAGCGAACAGTAAATGTAAAATGGATTGGTCCAGCACATAGTGACATTGTCAGCTATGGAAGTGACCCTGCAGTGGAGACTGTAAGTGTTTATGAGCTAGTAGAGCACCCAGATTTCTCCTTCTGCACTGGCGAGGTCGTTATCAGGTCAGCTATGAACATAGACAAGTCTGAAGCAGATCCCACAAATGGGTCATTGGCAAGCAAAGAATCATTGGTTACCTCCTCTGGCTTCTTATCATGCACCGGAAATGTACTTGGGTACAAGGACAATGGAATTGAAGTGCAATGGGCTAATGGTGTTATATCCAAGGTAACTTAGCTTTAACTCTGCCACTAACTTTGTCAGTCTGACAGTCTCTAACTGGGTCCTGATTATGTTTGGTTAGTTAGTTAGTTGTCTACTTTCTTAAGCTGTATTTATTTGCCATGTTTTAGTTATATCTATGTTCCAGTCTTTTTTTTTCGAGCTTGATCAAGCATGAGATATTGGAAATGTATTTTTTTTAAGCATGAGATATGGGTCTGAACAAACTAGCGGTAACACATTTCTCTCTTGTCCAATGGCAGGTGCAACATTTTGAGATAATTGGATTGGACAAGCTTCTTGATAATAGTTCTGTAGAATCAATGAATGAGGAACATACAATTGGTGATTCATTAGACGAGGCTGAGCAGGAGGAATTGAACCATGAGGTCTGTTTGTTTGTTTGTCTGTTTGTCTCTCTCCCTCTCTTTCTCAACTTTTTAAACTGTATTAAGTGATGGCTGAACATTTTTTTTGTTTTGTTCAGATTGCTCTGGAGTCTACTGAAGACTGCACTGGCTCCTTGTGCAAAGCCACTGCTTTTCTATTTCCCAAGACAGCTTTTGACTTCCTGACAAATGTGGCTGCTAGTTTGTTTGGTATTCATGGTTCTCCATCTCCAAGCTCAGTAAGTTATTTGTTGAACAAATTCAGCCAAGCTCATTTTTTCCAGAGTTTTTAAGTGAATATGTTATCCAGGTTTTGGTAGATCCTCGATATGAAATTGTGAAGATGGCAGAAATGCAGCCATGTGCAGAAGAAACACCAAAAGAAGAACAGATAGTGAAGTTTGTGGCGCAGATTGACAAGCCAATTCTCTCTTCAGAAGATGCCATCTCAAAAAGATTCGATGTAGTCACTGACTGTTTGGATCATCATTTTGTGAAGGAAAATGGCCATGAAAGTGTAATGCAGCTTCTGAAGCTTTCACTGTCATTATTCTCGAGCAATAATCATTGGTGTGAAAGGGGCATTATGTGTAATGATGATTATTTTCTATTTTTAGGTTACAAGAGGTTGGTTGAAGAAGGTGCGACTGGAATGGAACATCCTGCAAAATGACCTACCAGGTGTTATTTTGAGCTTTTCTACCGTTTAATTCAGTAAATCTGAAACTTCAGTAGTTTTAATTTCTGTAACAGGTACCTGCTAGTAAATCTGAAACTTCATTAGCTGTTTATTTCACTCATTATTTCTTAGAGATAGTCTACTATCGGTAGCAAATCTGTACCCTAACATTGAGTGCTGGCATACTTGCATTGGTGTTTAAGGCTAGGTGTAAATCATTACATTCCACTGGCAAATATTCCATGTCATGGAAACCATATTACTTTTAATTCTAGTATGATGTTTATATGTATGCTTTGTTTTAACTATGCAGATGGTATTCATGTGAGAGTTTATGAGGAAAGGATGGATCTTCTGAGGGCTTGCATCGTTGGGGCACCTGGAACACCTTACCATGACAATCTTTTTTTCTTCGATATTTTCTTTCCTCCTGATTACCCCCATGAACCACCTGTAAGCTCTTCCATTCCAGTCTCTATTGTTCTTATATAAATCTTACAGCTCTTTTTTTTTCAAATATCAAATGGTGTAAATTTTTCTTTCCAGTCTGTTCACTATCACTCTGGTGGTCTCCGCCTGAATCCAAATCTGTATGAGTCGGGAAAAGTGTGCCTCAGCCTCCTGAAGACATGGACAGGCACTGGTAACGAAGTGTGGAATGCTGAGAGCTCAACTGTTCTTCAGCTGCTGTTATCGCTTCAGGCCCTTGTTCTCAACGAAAAACCTTACTTCAACGAGGCGGGATACGACAAATTTGTGGGCAAGGCTGATGGAGAGAAGAACTCCATCACGTACAATGAGAATGCCTTCCTTCTGTCATGCAAATCCATGATGTATGTTTTACGCAAGCCTCCAAAGGTATGTCGTCATCAGCTCTGAAAACACGTTAGTTCTTTCTTATGCATCTACCATTCAAACACTTTGTATGTTTTAATTAAACTTGAGAAGTCAAGAACGCTTCCGAATTCATAATGCTACGTGTTCAAATAAACTTCAATCAAACAGCTCTGGAGTAAACAAGGCTTCTGAATTTATAATGCTATGAGTTAGCTAGCTAGGTTCTGTTGCATCACTCAATGTTAGTTGTTAAGACATGTATTTGACGGAGTTGTCCCCTTGTCTGAATTCAGCATTTTGAGACGTTGGTCAAGGAGCATTTCACCTGCCGTGCCCCGCACATCCTGGATGCCTGCGAGGCTTATCTTGGGGGCGATCTCGTCGGACACGCGCACGACAAAGCATACGTAGCAGAGGACGGCAACAAGAACTGCTCAACCGGTTTCAAGATAATGCTTGGTAAGCTTCTGCCGAAGCTCGTTACTGCCTTCTGTGAGGCCGGTATCACCAGCGACCGGTAAAACCAGCGCAAGCCTGCTCTCTGCTGCATCAGCAATGGAATTGGGACCCTTTATTATATTGCGCGTGTATATTCGATGCTTGTGTATTCCAAATAAAATGGCGCCTGGTTTGTGTGTTACTTGTGCCTGTCTTGTAAATGTGAAACAGTATATACAGATGATTGCTGAACTGATATGCTTGGTCTTGTAAATGCGGAACGGTATGTACGCATGATTGCTGGTGTTTATGTTGCTAAGCTGAAGGCAGCTAAACACTCAAGTGTTTGGGTTTGGGCTGTCTTCTGCGGTCAGTGTGAAATAAAATGTAAATGTGTGTTGTTCAATCGTTTTGGACTATTGGCATAGCAGCTGTGTATTCATATATTTGCTCATATTGCAATCTGAAATACGAAGGCAAGGGGATCCATTGTTGCCGTGCTGTTTATCTTGTATATGGATGTGCTGGATTGATTTTTATTTTTATTTTTTAATACAATTTATTGCGCAAATTACATAAATATCTCGAAAATTCACACTACCGAAAACCATAGGTTGTCATGGGGCTAAATAACATTTTGGGGAAAAACACCATAAATAAGTGAAATAGGTAATGTTTAATTTTTAACATCTATTTCAAAAATCACAACATTACTAGGAGGCCAAACTTCATTTTATTCGACAAAAATAAGAGATGTGGACCACATACAACATATATTAATAGAGAGGAAAAGTAAGTTTAGACATGGAATAGAAGTTCCAAAAGAAGGGGGAAAGCATAAAGTCATGGAGATTTATTACTAGAGGACTACTCTCCTAAAGATCTCGCTTCCTCCTTGCTGGCTTTAACAGGCATGCCCTCAGACCTTTCCCGCTGCATGCCAACAGATCAGATGTTTATTATACTCGCTAGACGAAAATAAATTATGACAGGTGAATGACTCGCTCAACAATAGAAACAATAGAGGATGTTCTAGACGCCTATATCATAAATTTGGAGATGGTTTTATGGTAACAAAAACTTGTAGTTGGCGTTGGTAGGAAATGGAGTCCGTTCTTACAACGTCCTTCAAGTTTTTTTTTTCGATGTCAAAAAATATTAAAGATAAAATTCAAGAAAATCTGAATTATTAGAGATAAGAGGAACAAAGACAAGATTTTTTCTGAGCACTGGGTACACGATGAATATTATTCATATGTTAATCATGGTATGACCAATATTATGTGAGGTAAAACCAGCTGTGTGATCCTGAGACCTCTGTGTTTACCTGTTGACAGATCGCGACTGTCAACAAACTTTGTTTTGATGATTCTGTATTTTGTTAAAAAAGAATTTGTTATTGGGTTGGAGCGACGTGCATATGTTTCTGCTCTTGTCGTAAAATCATCTCCTGCAGCTTACATATACCCATACATATATTCAAACTAGTCTAATAACCGTGCGTTGCAACGGTACCTAACCATATTTAATGATATTCATTGAGTGACTAAGAGCATCTCCAACCACGTGACCTATAAAAATGCCATATATTTTAAAAATAAGTATATTTTATAGAATTTAGGGCACCAACAAAACACTCCGCTCCAACAGTAAAACGCTAAATCTAGATTATAGGGCAGTCCACTACGGTGTAGTATATTTGAGTCACTTGAGAGGGTGCCCTATAGTTTTTTGACAAAAATTTATGAAATAGGGCACTGTTGGAGTAGTTTTTTTTGTAGAGCCCTATATTTAAATTTGAGGCACTAGTTTGAGGCATTGTTGGAGATGCTCTAAGCGACACTTGAGAGTCTTAATAGACCCTCCACATAAAAATATTATAATAAATAAATTTAATGTCAAATTGAACATATTGTTCATATACCATATATTGAACTCGTAAAACAAATATTACACTTGATCTTAGCCAAAAGACCGAAAAATAAGTTGAAAAGGAACCCCTTTACTCGAGTTAAATTATAGCCTGTGTTTTGGCTTATGACTTGGGAGCGAGAGGATGGTGTAGATCCGATGCCCTAACCAAAATCATCATTGAGATTCCATATGTAACACATGCAAATTCATTTATGGTGATGGCTTAACAGTTTTCTCCAAATTTAGCAAGACGTAGAAAAGCACAAGTACACCAACAAGATCATTCCCGAAATACCAACTACAACAAGTTTATCCTCTAATACTTAACATGCTTACTGAAATATATACTTACTATTGCCTTTAGAGTATCATATCAAATAATAAAAACATTTTCCGCTTTTACAGAGCCTTGTACTTATTTTCAATTGCATAGTTGGTTTCACTTAAAATTCAATATGCAACGATGGAAAAAAGCGTACAGAGGTTGTTGCGAAATGGACGGAGTTTGTTGCTAGAGCGACAGCCTCGAGAACGCTGTGTGAACAAATAGGATAGAGATGTGATATGATATGAGACCGCAGGTTGATTTTGAAGAAATATAAGGAGTTCTTTGTAAAAAAGATGACGTGTGACGACCGTTGAAACTAATACTTTAATATAGTAGAGACTACACTCTACAAATAATACAATCTACAATACAAAATACTGCAAAAGTTGTTTTTAGTGACCATATGTGTGAACTAATGTATAAACATTGTTTTGTATCGTTTTGTAGATTGTATTGTTTATACAATGTAGTTTGAATATAAGTATGAGTATAATTAAACTGTTGGAGATGGTCTAACCGATAACCCCACATTGTTTACGTTATACGTACGTAATAGGTACTGCAGCCTTTACAAATCACTTCTAGCATCTATAAAATAAAATATTCTACAACAGTTGTACTGGCGGTGCGGATAGATTGCATCGATAACCGTCTGCTAATTGGATTAGCCTTAGAGATAGAGAACACGCGTGGTTATGCATGATTGTTTTGGGTGGATATTTGGGAAAGCTCTAAGCCAAAACAAGTATGTCGCTTTTTTTATTTAGCTTCTGTAAATTCAGGAGCTCAGAAAAGGTGAATTTATATAGAAAATTGAAAAGCCTGGTTTTCAGGGGTTTTTACAGCTTACCGAGTTTATAAAGCTAATAACACCATCGAAAAACTGATATTAACTTTTTAGATCAAAAGCGTAGTAACAGTGTTTTTACAAAAGGTCGCTGCAGATTAAACAAACAGAACTGATATTATTATTCACCCACCACACCACATGTGAGTAGGCCAGGGCCCACGAGCCAGCCTCCCAAGGTCAGTCAGGTGTCCAGATACTGAAGCAGACCCCGTGCGAGCTGATTTCCTGAACTGGAATGCAGAAAGCCGAGAGAGCCTAGGGCCCACCACGCACCGAGCCTTAAAATAAATTCCAAAAATCTGAACGGCTTTTCGGGTCGGTCCTTCTTTCCTCTACGAAAAAACCATTTTTTCAGTATAAAATTTCGTTTTTCTCCTCTCAGTCTCCGACGCCGCCGCACTCATCCCCCCAGACGACCACCCTCCTCCTCCTCCCCCACCCACCTCGCCGGAACCCTAGCGCCGACCGCCTGCCGTGCCCATCGACGGCGATCGCATTGCTGCGCCCCGATGGCGACCCGCGCCTCCAAGTGAGTCATTCTCGTCGCCGATCTATTTGGCCCCTCGTCCTTTTTTTTAGACCAAAGGCTTATTTGGCCCCTTATCTCCTCCCGTCTCGCCCCCCTTCAATTCTGATTCTGATGCGGACTTGCCGCCCCGCCGATCTGGTACCCGTCGCAGGAATTGCCTCTGCGCGGGCAGCTCTTCGTTCGATGACCCCGACGTGGTCGAGGTGTCTCCGGCAACCGCCGCGGCTGCAGGGTGGGCCTCCGGCCACCACAAGAGGAAGCGGAGCCAGGTGATGTCCAATTCGCCTCCTTCTCCTTGGATTCCTTGGGATTGGTATGATTGTTTTTTTTAAAAAAAAAAATCCGTGCCGGGGAAACGGTGAATTCTGATAAGGCCTGGTGGTTATATGATGGCAGGTTGCAGTTGATAAGTTAATTCATGTGCCATGTATTTGAACAAAAAAATGTGATGTGTTTTGAAGTGTTCATTTGGCAATCATCTTATTGGTGTATTGGTCAACCATGGAAGTATGAACAAATGGTATTTAAAAAAATGTGGTCTGTTCTCTAGCAGAAAAAAAAAAACAGAACAGAACAAATAAGATGTTACATCACGGGGATTCATGGAAAACAGAAATCTTAGTTTCTTAGAGAAGAATCAGCATGAGAAAGAAGAATTACATCATGACGATGCACACATAAGAATACTAAACTTCTAATAACATTAGTTTGGTTCCCCTTGCATCTTCATTTGATTCATCAGGTCCTTGATCCTTTTTGTCAACTTATGACAGTCTTCATCATCCAACAGATGTTAGATTTTCCTTTTTTTTTGTAATCACTGTAGCCCTCTTATTTTTAATATGTTACACTGACAAACGAGTGAATTCTATTGTGAATGTCATAATCCTGCCCAGCCTTATTTTAAAGGTGTCGCCTAGGCGTCCAGGCGCCCGAACGATCCAAGGCGTCCCCGTCGCCTAGGTAAGAATCAGCAAGAGGGTATAGGGCAGAGGGGAAGGGAAAGGGGCGCCGCCGTTTCGGGGTGGCAGCGCCGAATCGGGAGCAGCGGAGGCCAAATCCAGGGCGGCGGAGGCTGAATCGTTGGCGGCAGCGTCCAAATCGTTGGCGGCGGCGGTGAATCTGAGGCGGCGACGGCGAATCTGTGGTGGCGGCGGCTCAATCGGGGGCAGCAACAGCTGAATGGTGGGGGAGAGAGGCAACCTAGGGTTGCCAGAGGAAGGACTATATGGGCTGGCTGGTGGGCTGGGCCTCCTACCCCTTCCTTCTCCTTTTTTTTCTTTTTCTTCCTCCTCCATGGCACTGTTTTGCTGATCCTCAGGTTGATAAGGCGTCGCCTAGGCGTCTAGGCGGTGGTCCAGCGCCTTATCTCGCCTTACCGCCTTAAGAACCATGCTGCCCAGCCCCCTGCCCCTACATCTGCACATATGCTGATATGCACCTTTAGATATATATTGCCACCAAAGATTTCTTTTGCAGAAGACAAATGCACCTCCTAAGTAAAAGTGCTGAAAGCATTTCATAATTTTTAATGATGCCCAAGTAATCTTGCCATTCCTCGAATAGTTTTTTTCCCATAAAGTTGTATGAAGCCATTTCTTAAATAAATGCATATACCATATGCATTGTGCACACATCTCACAACTACATCTATGCCCCCCCCCCTCCTGGTTTCTCTGCATTGCATTCTGTTTAGAAAGATTGCAGAAAAAAGAAATTATCTGGAGGTCTACGGTCTACCTTTAACTTTAAGCCCATGATTTTACTATTTAGCCCTCCAAAATCCAGTTTACCACACATTGGTTTATGCAGAACTCTTCTGTGTTTATTTCATTTTGTGTCTTTTTTGTTTTGTCTACCAAGTGTTGAATAATAGTAATAGGCGCATCCTGTCATGGTCTGATAGACATAGGCATGGTGCAGTTGACATAATAACGAATTGACAATGGCAGTGGCATTTGTCAAGTGCATATGAGGTGAAAAGTTGTTAGCTGCTGGTTTGTTCCATTTTATGTTCTCATATCCTTTTTAAAACTGTCAGAATTATCTTCATAAATCATTATGTGGGCATACTTTATGTTCTTTAGGTACGCAGGCGAATGTCAAAATTGAGACAAACAAATGCTCTTGTTTTATTATGGCAAATTAATAGCTTCTGAGCATGTTATGTTACAATTATACTGTATCAAAAGAGTGTTGTTTGCTATTTGATGAATTTGCTTCTGAAATTTGTGCTTGCTTGAACAATAGGTTGTACCGCAAGAAGTGATTGAAATCGATGATGATGATCCTGATGGAGTCATACTTATTGGTGATAAAGCACAGGTGGAAAAGAATAAGCAAACTGCTGTATGTCCCATGGATTGCTCAAAGCATGCCAAGGTAAATTCCCTTATATCTTATTCTTATATTATCTGCTTTTATACGATGCAAGCTCAGACAAACTCTTTTGTGTAAATAAATTCAGAGTGGTTGGGTTCAGGACATCCCTGGTCCAAGCACATATGCTTCAAAATATACCAGTTCCTGGGTTGACCTGAAAGTGTTTCAAGACGAGGCAGTTTACAACTATTCTGATGGCTACCCCTTTGATGGATTTGAAGAAGACTATGCTTATGATGAAGATGAGTTTGAGGATGATGGTTATGACACTCCACTCATTGAAAGTGAGTTTCAATTTAGTTTGTCTGCCAAGTTTGATAACTTCAATGTTCTACATGGTCTGGAGGCTTCTTTACCGTGGAAGCATAAGACTGCTATTGAGATTGCAAATAAGACCAAACCTAGTAAGGCTGTAGATGATAAAATCGAAGAAAAATACAAGGCCTTCAAACGATTTGATACTGTTGATGATCATAGTGATCATTATTATTCAAAGCCAGAATCAAGAAAGGTTCAGGCGGTAAAAAAGGTAATCTTTTTTCCCTGCCCTTTGCTATCATTTTTGTCTTAGTTCAGTTCAGTACTAAAAAAATTGTTTTAACAGCCATCAAAAGACTGGGTCAAACGTATTCAGCATGAGTGGAAAGTCTTAGAGAAAGATTTGCCAGGTAGGTAGCTGTTGCTTACTATTACCGTAATTTTATGAATTGGTCGCATGGGTTTCTTTGAATAGTACCACACTTGGTGCAATCATGCCTTTGTTAGTTAAATGCGTCTTTTGTCTTGAGAACTTAGAAGAGCCTGTTCATGAGGGTCAAGAATGGTTATAGTTTCACCTGTCTACTTTAAACAAAATATTATAATCTGTATTTTTCTTCAAATTGAATAGAAACTATATTTGTGAGGGCATATGAGGATAGAATGGACCTGCTTAGAGCTGTCATTATGGGACCAGCTGGTACTCCTTACCATGACGGGCTCTTCTTCTTTGACATTTACTTCCCTCCTCAGTATCCAAATATACCACCGGTAATATTTTCTTGACTTCAGCACTTTATATCAATTAATTATTTTCCTTGTTCCTTCAGTTTGCTTTAAGAATCATGGGATGATCGGTTGTTTCTATACAGATGGTGAATTACCGTGCTGGTGGTTTGCGGCTTAATCCAAACTTGTATGCTTGCGGGAAGGTGTGCCTTAGCCTCCTAAACACGTGGACTGGCAGTGGATGTGAGAAGTGGAACCCGGCCAATTCAACTATGCTGCAGGTCCTGGTCTCTATTCAAGCTTTGGTTTTGAATGCAAAGCCTTATTTCAATGAGCCTGGCTACGCTATGCATGCTAACACAGCCCACGGGGAGAAGAAATCCCTGACATATAATGAAGACACGTTCCTGCACTCCTGCAGGACGATGCTGTATTCTCTTCGAAATCCACCAAAGGTATGCCTCTTATTATTATGTTTATTTATTACTGTAACTGCGGTAAACTGGGGGACAAGTGCTTGGGGAGTATGGTGCCCGACCGCTCGAACATGGTGATTTAGTTTGTAGCATAGGTTTAGGTTCCCTATTGTGATAAAAACCATTAGCTTGTTTTGCCGCCTATGCTTTCGTATGCAGCCATGCGAACCTAACGTGGGTGTAACTGTCCGCAGAATTTCGAGGATTTTGTTGCTGGCCATTTCCGCAAGTATGGGCGCAACATCCTCGTGGCTTGCAGAGCCTACCTGGAGGGTGCCCAGGTTGGATGCCTTTCTGGTGACGGAGTGCAAGACGTCGACGAAGGCGACAAGAGCTGCTCGGTGAGGTTCAAGCAGTCACTGAAGAGGCTTCACGAGGAACTTCTGGCGGAGTTCACCGCGAAGGGCGCGGACTGTGGCAAGTTCCTCAGCGAGAAGGCAAGGTCCGGAGCTTCCACATCGGCAGCGGACACCACGTTGAGGCTGTAAGGCGGAGTCGGGCTTGCTGTTGGAAATAAACCTGCCATTCAAGCTATCCTCGGTCGATGGGGAGTTGGGCCACACCGATGCAACACAACACAGCAAGTTTGATGCCTGAGCTGCCGATCGTCTAACTGCTTTCTGTAGGTAGTCTATGTATATATCCCTGTCTAGATCTTCTGGTAAAGACATAAGCGAGACATATTGGGCGTTTAGGGACACCATTATACCGTAGGTATTTACGTGTTTATAACTGCTGGCCGCAGCCCCGGCAGCTGTGTCGGGCTGTGACCTCGTCCTCAGCTTCAGCTTGTGCTGATATGATTGGGACCACCCACCATTTGGATATCAAAATGATGTTGGTCTAGGTTAGGCGATTCCTGACTGATTCGTTCGTGGGATATTCGGTGTGTGCCGCCTCCTGTTCTTTTACGACTGAGCTCCAGTGGGTCCGTTTGGTTGCTCACACTATGGTGGTTCTGGTTCAGCCAATGATTTGAAGATCGTTGAAAACCACAATATGTATTGAATAACCGAAGCATAGCTTTCGGTACAATACATCAAAGGTCAAGTGGAATCAGATACATAGGGACCTTCGAATGAAAAACTAGAGATTACAACATCATCAGCCGCACGATGATAGTAGCTATCACCATAAAAAAGATGATAATGAAAATCAATAAGGTGTGAAGATCCTCGTCTGTTATGGATCCACTGACAATAATCTAGATGCGGATATGATCCTACTCGAAGTCGAAATCCTTTGAAGGGTGCAACAATGGTTGAGTACAAAACGTACTTTGCAAGCTCCACCTCACCACGAAGATAATTAACAGATACAAAGCATGTCAAGATTAAAATAATAATGCCAAGTATAGCAATGCAACATATATAAGTGACTCATCTGGCTTATAGGATAGCTCATCTATAGCTGCAAGGACCACACCGTAGCTCACCCAAATCCGTGAGGATTGATATACTGTGTAGAGCGCTCGGGATAGACTCCAGTGAACCACAAAACGAAAACTGACACCTAGCCACAACGAGCGGGTGAAGAAATTGCAGGTGAGTAAAATGCCAGGGAGTTCCTCTGTTGCGTGCATATGGTCTTAGAGCGAGGAATCAGCAGATCCCTGCATGGCAGAGCAGGTGAAGAAATTGCATGTGCATCATGCCATGCATGGCTATTGGGAGGGATCAAGTAATGAGTCTACTCCATGCATGGTGAAAAGAAATGAAAAGGGAGACAGAATGAGCACGTGCATGAAATAACGGAGGTGGATGAGAGAGAGAGGAAACAAGTGACATGATTGTGTTCAATTTATTTTTTTTCATCTTTCTTAATCAATTGTTCTTTGTTCTTTGGATTTTAACTAAATGTCTCTGTCGGTTAATTATCGTCTTGTTGAAATTGATAACTAGACGTTATACAAAGCCACATGGAAGTCATTTGCCATCACTTCTTCGACGCCCCCACTAGAGAGGATGGCAGTAGCATAGATCTAGAGAAACTCGGTGGATTGATCATCCCATCATATTTCTCCAGAATTTGGGGCAAACTTTTTGTGGCTAGTCCGCATGGCAAAGTACCGAAGTGAGATCCATGCACCTGGGCCTGATTGGATGGGCTCGTTGGCAAATGCATGCGTTGTAGGGGGGCATCGAAACATGAAACTATGGCTGGTGGCCTTTTTCCTCATTGTGAGGGCCCTGAGGTATATGTCGTACCATTCATGGTGTCGTTTAGGTAGCTGGCATGGTGCTCAGGGCTGACACCGAGGTGGAGCCCTACATCGTGGCTCTATAGGATAAGGTACAACCTCAACATGTTGGACCTGAAGAAACCATAGCTTGGGCTCGAGAGCATGCAGATGAAGGGTCCCAATCAGTTGTACCTCTAAGTGAGGTTGTGCGGGAAGAGATGGACTTGACCCTAGCGAATATTTAGGAGAATTTTTTCTTCTGAATCTTACAGATTTCTAAGTCGTCCCATACCAATTCCTTTAGCACATTTCTCAAATGAGAAAATTGATAGGGACTTAGTGAACAAATTGTCGAGATTAGAACTTGATTTGGTTTGCAAGATATTTATTTATTCTCATATTGTAATTCATGAGGATAAAACAATTTAAGAGAAATATGTTTATTAATATTGTGTTTTATATAACTCGTTTGCATCTTTGTGACTCGAGCCACATTATCTTCATATACAATATTGGTGAGTCCATAACACCAATACCACAAAACCGTTGCACGTGGCTAATCATCGCTAAGTCAAACACATTCACAAAATGGTTATTCCACATTGTAAGCTCGTTTATGATTTGCCATTACGGGGGATCGGATAAATATTTGGCGTTTATGTATCCAACCACATCAGAATTTGTGCCTATATAGTCCAAGATCTCTTTATACCATTCACATTCACACTCACATATATGAGGATATATGTTTGATTCCTATCCAATGACATTTGGTGGGCGAAGTATTTTGTCGAGCTAGAAAGCTCACTGCAAATGCAACATCATGGTCTGATGTGATTTACAAGGTACATGGACGACACTAGTATATGGGCATCATGTGGTCTGAATTGGTCTGTTTTCATTTCTAAAGATCAAATAACTATAGGTTTTTTTTGGAGGGATATGATTTGTTCATATTGAATTTTGCTAATACTTTCTCGGTATAGCTATAGGCACACTAAAGTTCTAGTCGGAAGGTGCGCAAGTTGTAAGCAAAATTTAGTGAGATCCAAATTTCGACTCGAACTTCGCCTCTTTAGGTAATGATATTTAAATCGTCAACATACATGGGTTGGATAGGACGCAAAATTATGTTTGTGACTTTTAAATAAATCGTCAACATACATAGTGATCTGACTGAAGATTTTGTTGGTTCGTCGTTGGACGGCGCCACGCCAGAGACCAGTGTCGTAGGCTCGTAGCGGAGTGTGCCGCGTACTGCTGACCCTCCACGAACCTTCGTCGTACGCGTGAGAAAGGTCTCTGGTCAGATCTAAGTGAACTGAGACGAGAAATTCATCAGTGTCGACACGGACACACGGCCGGTTGCAGACCATGGAAGTTTCCAAGGCCAGGCAACACAGAAAGACCAAAATTTTAGTTCACTGCCATGGAAGATGGCTGGGGAAAGTGACACACCAGCAGGCAGCAGCCTCGTCCGGTCGTCCCTATGCGCGACGGTTTTGGAAACCTGACTCCTAAAAAATCATTAGGCTTTCTTTCTTTGTTTGTTTCTTCTCCAAATAGAAGACCAGAACATTGTCTCAACAAATATACCACACGAGACAAGCAACCACTAGCTGCAGCTTGCACATATAGAACAAGCAAAAATGAGACGACGAAGCAGCAAGACTCCCGCCGCAGGACTGCTTCCTTCGTATGATCGTATCCTACGTCCTGACCCCAGCCCGCCCGCGGTCTCCTACAAATCCCCGTGCCCGACTGCCCGTAGCCCCCCCAAGCTCCGGCCTCCGGCTGCCCCGCCCCCGCGACAGCGACTCCGCCCCCAGACCTCGTCAACCCGCCGCCCGCACGTCACTCCACTAACGTGTCCCCCCGGCCCACCATACCCGATGGTTCCCCGCCACCCCACGACCTTGACCTCGCCCGGGCCGCGCCGTCGCTGTCCCCGCGCCTGCAGCCCCCGCACGCAGCCCCACCCCCGACGCCACACACTCGCACACACTACCGGACCAGGGCGACCAGAACGCTGCGACGGGCTGCGCTGCGCAGTCCACGCCACGCCACGCCGCACGGCAGGCCGACGGAATAGTACCGTGCCGTTGGCGGCACGTACAGCAGTTCAGGCCGGCCTTCCCCTCGCGGCTCTGTCCGTTATAATCCGCACGACCGCACGCACGGTGCAGAAGTAAGGGCTGGGACCACCGGACGACGATGCGGGGCTCCTCGGGCGCGCGCATGACCGCGCAGGACGCGGCGGAGGCGGCGGTGGGCGCGGTCGGGTGCGGCTACGACCTGACGGGGGACCTCCGCCTGGGCCGCGCCAAGCCTGGTGGCCGGCTGGTGGACCTCGACGGCGCCGGGAAGGGCCCGGGGACGTCCCAGTCCGCGTCCCCGTCGCCGCGGGAGCTGGCGTTCCCCGGCGGGGCCGCCGTGGCGGGCGTGCCGGCCGGGGTCGTCGCCGGCAAGGGCGAGCGCGCGCGGTTCCGCTCCGACGTGCTCCCCTTCGCGCAGATGGCGGAGGAGGTGAACCGGTCGCTGTCGCTGCCCGCCAGCAAGATCCCCTCGGGCGCCTTCAACGCCATGTTCGACTACCGCGGGTGCTGGCACCGCGACGCCGCCGCCACGCGCAGCCTCTGCTTCGACGCCCGCCTCGTCGAGCTCTACAGCGTCGAGGCCGTGCGCGCCAGCCTCGCCCTCAGGGACCACGTCAGGCGGGACCTCCCGCCCGTCTGGGACCCCGCCGCGCTCGCCGAGTACGTACTGTCGAGTCCACCGTCCCAGCAGCAGCGGTGACTGGTGATGGGTCTCGAAAGCTCATGATGGTGCTGCTGCTGCTAGCTCCCTCCCTGCAGGTTCATCGACAAGTACGGGACTCACGTCATCGTCGGGGTGAAGATGGGAGGCAAGGACGTGGTGTGCGTGAAGCAGCTCAAGGGCTCCAGCCTCACGCAGAGCGACGTGCAGGCCCGGCTCAAGGAGCTCGCCGACGACAGGTTCTCGGAGGATTCCACAGCAAGTTCCAATTCTTCCACCGCGGGAGGCGGCAGGTTGTCGCAGGGGCTAAACGTTGGGCCCGGATCGGCCGCCTGGCAGTCCTTCAGATCACCCGTCGTGTCTCACAAGGATGTAAGCAAGCACGTACTGTTGCGGTTTTGCATTCTACTGCACTGCTCGTCACCAAGAAAATGTGAATAACGAACGCCCTTAGAACGTGGTGGGATCCTCGCAGGACATGGTGTGCATTCACGTCAGGAGAGGCGGCGTCGACAGCGGCCAGGGCCACGGCAAGTGGCTCTCCACCATCACCGGCTTCCCGGACGTCATCTCCATGTCGTTCGTGCCCATAACGAGCCTGCTCACCGGCGTCCGGGGCAGCGGCTTCCTCAACCACGCGGTGAACCTCTACCTCAGATGTATGTACTGTTAGTCTGGTCTGGTGGAGTCGTCTGGTGTGTGATTGTGTTGTGTTGGATGTGCTATCTAATCGTCGGTTGCTCATCCGGTTTTCCTGCTCGTAACGTGGAGGCAGACAAGCCGGCCATAGAGGAGCTGCAGCAGTTTCTCGAGTTCCAGGTGCCTCGGCTCTGGGCTCCAGAGTTCGGTCAGCTCCCGCTCTCCCTCCAGAGGCGGAAGAACATCCTGCCGTCTCTCCAGTTCACCCTCATGGGCCCTAAACTTCACGTCAACACTGCCAAGGTAAGTCACCCGCTAGCCGGCCATCGAACACAACACGACGGCATTCGCATTCCCAGTTCGGGACTTCTTTTAATCCATCGGTGCTCTCTTCTCCCGTACAGGTCGACTCCTGCCTCCGCCCGGTGACCGGCATCCGGCTGTTCCTGGAAGGCAAGAAGAGCGACCAGCTGGGCGTCCACCTGCAGCACCTGTCGGCGACGCCCGGCGCGATCACGGTGCTCGGCGAGGCCGCGTCCTCGGCGGACGACGCGGCCGCCGTGAACGAGCGCGCCTACATCGAGCCCGTCCGGTCGCCGCTGCTCTCGCACATCTGCACGGCGCCCGTGCAGTACAACGGCGCGCTTATCGACGACTGCGCCGCCATCGTCACCAGCGCCTGGCTCGAGGTGCGGGACGCCTGCTGCCTCAAGAAGGTGCTCTTCCTGCGCCTCGGCTTCTCCGGCGTCGCGGACATGAAGATCCGCCGCTCCGAGTGGGGCGGGGCCCTGGTCGCGCCGCGCAGGTCCGGGTCGCTGTCGGCGCGCCTCAGCGCCGCGCTGTCCGGTGGCCTGGCGCCGGCGCCGCCGGCGGTGGAGGAGAAGGTGGAGGTCAACTCCGCCATATTCCCCAAGGGCCCGCCGGTGCCGCTCCCGGTTCAGAAGATGGCCAGGCACATCGACACCACCGAGGTGAGCAGGGGCCCCGACGACCTGCCGGGCTACTGGGTCGTCACCGGCGCCAAGCTCTGCATGGAAGGCGGCAAGGTTGCGCTCAAGGTCAAGTACTCGTTGCTCATCGCAGTGCAAGAGGACCCTGAAGGACACTGACGCTTTGAGGCCTCCATTGCCGTCGTCGACGCCTCAACTCTCTCTGTCTGTGTTGTGTTGCGGCGGTGTAAAGTTCAGTTGTGGGCAACTACGTTGTACAGAATACAGTGTGCCCAGAGGCTGATGTTTTTTTGGTTTGTTCACTCAGTTCTTGCAAATCTAGGAACAGTTTAGGTTTAGATATAATACTGAGAAATTACCTGATTCGATTGAGCATTCAATACATGAAAAATTAGTGCCGGCTGCATCTGCAATTTCATCAAAATTTGGCACGGTCCTGCAACAGATGATTTTCTTTCGCAGGTAGGGGCTGCATAAGACATCCACAAAGCAAAATAGAAGAAACAACATCTTTGCTTTGTAAGTTTAGGTATTGTGCCAGTCTCAGTGAATTCAACTACACATTGTCCTCCCCATCGTCCAGGTACATCATATATATGTCTGTTACCCATAAGCCAACCGTATGAGACGCAGGGCACGCTCAGTTACCTCCTAGCTACGCTGTGAGAGTGATCGTTTACTTTGGGTGAATACTCGAGGGCACCTTAAAACCTCTCTGCAGTATCAACCACCGGCCGTGCCTCCACACGCTTCCTATCAGAAAGGTAAGGGCCCCGTTTCACCGCATCATTCAACTGCACCGAGAACATTTTGTTGCTGGTTAACGATTTAGACTCGAGCAACAAAAGTGACAGATACTGACTGGCTCTGACAATCTACCTTCCCAACGAGTTCAGAAAGACTTGCTTCATGCAGAAGATGGGATGATGATAGGGCCTTGTTGATTGCCACACAGCAGCCATACCGGGTTTCCATGCCTACAACAGTGAATAAATTGTACCATTACAGTAACTGGTCCAATAAATAGAAACTTGCACAGTCCACGGTAGGATTAGTAACTATGAACGACTTAATCATGGCATCACATTCAATTGTAACCAGTCTCACAAAAACAGTTCTAAATGAACAAATAAATACCCATAATGCAGCACTCCTGTTAAAACAAGACCAGATGGTAATAATTACTTCATTAGGACCAAGTGTATTGATTATTTACCAAGTTTTGTTGTCTCCATTGTTGGATCCGTAACAAATCTGATTATCTCTGAATTTAAGCAAACCTCCCTTAAGCACCATTCCCGGATGACCAGTCCTGTTATTACTCTGTAGCCCTGCAGATATCCAAGGCCATGCACTCCACATTCATCAGGTTGTGCACAATAACAGTATCAAAGCTAACGATTTAAGAAAAATATTCATCCAAAAATGAAAAAAAATATCTTTAACGAGCATAAGGTGCTTACAGCTATCCTAACGTCTGGGTCTTGTTGCAGAACTGATAGTAGAAGAGCCTGGCAAACAATCAAGAAAAGAAGTCTAATAAAAAAAACAGGCTAAGAAGGCAGAATCATAAGCAATTCACATAAATGGACAAACTAGAAAAACTGTTGCTACTAACTGAAGGGGTTAATTTTGGACTGTTTGCTGCAGTCGTATAGACCAAGCGCTTCAAGTTTTCCTCGGCTTCGCTATCCAGTTTCATCTGATCTTCTTGTCTACCAACACCACAGATGTTCCCAAAGGCATGTAAAGCAGCCTGCATACGTATCATAACGCATAAGTGGGATAGCTTCTATCAATGACTCCTTTACAGTGGCGGAGCCAACCACGGATCCAAGCCTGGGCACGGTTAGGAGAAAGCAGCTCCACCTCCGGCTGCTGGTTTGCTGAGGATGGGCGTCGGGCGGCCGGCTGCTGGTGCTGGGCGCTGCGCTGGTCTGCTGAGAGCATGCGGCCGGGGCTGGGCACGCTGTGCAGGGTGGCCGGGGCTAGCCTGCTGTGGCCACCGCCTGCTGGGCTGCTGTGAGCCACGCCGAAGGATGAAGGAGTCGACCAAGCTGGCAAAGGGTCAGCCTGCTGCAGCACTGGCGCGAGCGCGGGCGACCAGGCCCTGGAGGAGACGATTGGTTGTTGGTGCTAGGCAGCTACCTCTAGCGTTTGGCGTCGACCGTGAGGGAGTGAGGGTGAGGCCATGATGGTTAGTTGCCGTGGGGAGGCCATGGTTTGACCACGTCTGTGGCTGATAAATATGATCTGGTCACTTGCATCTCGCCGAAGGCGAAGCCCGGGCACGTGTCTAGGCTGGCCGAGCGGTGCCTCCGCCACTGCTCCTTTACTAGTAACAAGTGATGATTTTGATCAAAGCACGCAAACAAGTATACAAACTTACCAGCTGTCTACCCCTGCCTTGACGATCAAAGGATGACTCGACAACATGTCTGGCAACATTTGATGATGTCAGCAAGAAATGTGCTCCTTGACTTGCTATTGTGCCATAAAATCAAAGAAACAGTAAGGATTTGTTCTGGCAACGTTGTGAAGGTTTGAATATTATCAAGCAGAAACATGACTTACTTGTACCAATTAGACCCAAGGTCTCCAATGCACTCTCAATTTCATCAGTATTCTTGCTTTCTTCCATCTTCAAAATTCTGCCTATGGCTATGAGCAGATTGGTAACGCCTATAACACGGGGAAATCTTGATTAACATAACTGTCTAGTTTCACATGTAAGAAAACCACAGAAGATGGGCGTCTGATAAAATTTAAAGCAGGATGATGAACCATTTACAATAAAAATCTTCAATGCTCAAAGTTGTGGAGCAATCGGTAACAAGAAGTTTCACAACTAAAATGGTGTATTGATGCTTACAGGATTTATCTATTGCTGTGAAAGCATCAGCTGAAGAAAGAAGCCTCCCACTAACTAATGCTGCCCTTGACCGTATAACAGAATCAGCTGAGGAATCACTGCACATGGACCAAAAGAAAAGATAACATATTATAGCTGAAAACACAACAGAAGGAAAAACAGAGATATAAAGGCAATAAGACAAGTACTTGATGATATCAATTATGAGTTGAAGCAAGTTGGTCTTCAGCAGGAAAATGTTGCTGTGAGGGTGTTCAACAAGCTGCGGTGTCATAGAAGAAATAGTTAGCAAAATATAGCTTCTCCAAGAAACTCCAGAATCTTGAAGACATTGATCGTGATCATTCATTAGGTAGCAGAATACCTAATTACCTATGACTGCCAGGATTATGTAACATGTTGATTGTTGACATGGTACAATATATAAGGAAAGAAACTGCAATTACCACAATGCGATAAACATTGGTTCATCAAGCCTCTAATATGAAATAATACTAATCCAAGTCTCTTGCAAATGAATCACGGTTTCACGAGTTTTTACACGACAGACACCATAAAAAAACATTATTATCTTCAAACTTAAGGGATATAGCCCCTTCTCCTTGAAAACAGTTTTTCATATGTAAATCCGTTTAAAAAACAAATACATAAATCAAGTACTCAAAATGAAACTCTTAGTGAGTAGCCAAATATTAGGATGCACAAATGAACAGAAAAAAAAAACTTTTTACCTCATATAGGACCTCTAGCGCACTGAGGGTTTTAAGCATATCTCTTCTATCTTTTATTTCCTCTTCAAATATGCTCAGAAGGTTTGAATCACGAATAGCAGTAGCAGTATAACTTGAAACAGTGAAGAGCTTGGCTATCAAAGATAGAATACGAATCCGTGCCTACAATTGTGAGAAACATGAATAACAATTGGTCATGTTGTGGTCTACAGATCAACAGTACATGTACAAGCATACAGTACAAGATAAACAAAAGTCACTCAGTAGTAACTAATTTTATTGGTACCAGATAAAAGAGAAATGTACACAATAAATTAATGACATCCTAGAATGCATGCAACTTCTGCCATTACTGTATTACATGGTAAATACTCTGAAAGACGCATGAGAATGATATTAATAGATTCATTATAAATAGTATTGATGTGACATGCTCATTATCAAAAGTATTCTGTCCCAAGTTGGGCTAGACTAGAGATTAAACTCGACAAGAGCCACAAACAAAGATGATACAATAAAGTCGAAAGGTGCCAATAATAGTAGCAACTGTATTAGGTTTTGGTGATATCACTTAATACTTTTGAGCCATTGTAACTACATTTAAATTTGATGGCATATAGTTAACAAGGTCAAACACAAGTGGATCAAATCATATGCAGTATTGATTAACTGGTTATTTTTAAATCATGTTTTTTCTGGCTTTGTGCATGTAGACCGGCATTGGTCCACAAGGGCATGACTTGTTAATTTGTTATTTGTTGGTTTTGCAAAATATGTGTCATAAGAAGACACACAACACCATACCAATGAAGATGACTGAGCTGCCACTTTACCAAGTTGCACAGATCCTTGACCATCTGGTGGGAATATGACTTCCTACAGACAATAAAGAAATAGACTAAATATCCATCACAAAGAAAAGATGTTCAATACTAAGAAGAATTATTGGACTCACAGCTCCTTTAGGAATTTGGGCTAAACGCTTTACAGTGTCCAAAATGATTGCTGAAATTTCTTCATCTCTACAGAAACCAAAGACAGCAAATAAAATTTTATCACCAAGTTACAATGCATATGATTCAACAGGATTAAATAATGTGCATGCGTATAAAAAAAATACCCCTCAATCAAACATTTGATCAGAAGAGGATACAGATTATGCTGCACAACTGTTTCCACAGCAGCACCACCATCTTCAGCCTTGTCAAGAAGATGGAGTACCTGATATGGTGATACAGAATTTCAGTCAGTGGCTAGAAACATTGTTCTGTAAAAGTTTGTGGAACGTTTTCAAAACTGAAATGAAGAGCACCATAGATGGAAGGGGATTATCATGAGTTGCAGCACACAAGTGCCCTGTCAGCACAGTGAGCACACAAAGTTCACTGTGACCGTTTACTCTAGAGAATATGAGCTATGTCCAAGTTAAAGAAACCTTGAAGGTTACATGGAGTAAACCTTTTAAAAAATATGTACTAGAAGGAAATTGTCTTTATCCATTTGTCATCTCAAAGAAGCAATCAAATGAAATTACAATAAAAATCTATAGTATGCATTGTCCTTAGAGATGCACTTAGAAATGTACCTGAATATGTACATGGAAATGGATAAAAGAAATTGAAGTTAAATAAAGATAACAAACAAACCAAGTTTTCTGAGTGTCCATGCGAGTAACAAATAAAGAACAGCAAATGCAAGTAACATGCACTTAGAAACATGTTCAGGTACATACAGCTTTGCAGGCTAATTTTCTGATTTGCTTCGAGTCTGTGAGCAATCCAGCTTGAATAAATGCCTAGAATATAAAAATACAATGGAGATTTCAGATCATCAGTATGCATGAGAACTAAGCAAGGAGTTTTCACAAAGAATGAACATTGATCATTTTGTTAAATATATTTAAATATATTGAGCTAGGTAAGAGTAGGTGGACATGTCTAGATAGCAAGTCAGAAGGAGATAGTTACACATACACCGTAGTTTGGCAGAAGTGACGCTCCATATCTTGAGGAAAATATTTTGTCTAAACACTCTGTGACAGTTTCAACCATCCCAGGTACATCTTCTTCACTCTGCAATGCACTAAGGGACAAAGAAAAATAAACAGAGTCACTGAAACAGGATAAAGCACATAAGGTGCCAGTAGACAGTATAAATAAGGTGCTAACTGTAAAAGTTGGCTTTGTCAGTGTAAGAGAATTTCATAGAAACAGAAAAGTATTCTTTTTCTATAAAAAAATTGTAAACTAAAAAATACAATAGCCAAGCTATTTAATTATAGAAATTGAGACACGTTCTGTGATGGATTTAACTTATCCTACATTTTGTGCCTTTAGTAGCCTTAGTATTTCTGGCAATTGCAATGGCTTCCTTATTTCATTATGTGCAGAAAAATAAGGTTGTCTAGAAATGACGGGCCAAATTTTCTTAGGCCCCGTGTGTTTCGTTAGAATTGAATTCCATTCTAATAATCATAATTTAGACACAAACTAATTAAGTTAATATATTTATATATGTAATATATTTGTATATTATCCTAAATTATATGAGAGAGATAGTTATACACTATATTTATGCTATAGAGAAGCAAGTAGAAGAGTATGCTATAAGTTGTACATTAAAAAAGTAGCATGTAAATCTATAGAATCAATTTTCATCTCTCACCACATGAATTTGAGATAGACTTATATATAAACTTTGGAAAGTGAATGTCACATTCTAAAAAAAATAGCCTACTCCAGATTCTAATTCCTCAAAATGAAGGGAAACAAACGGGGCCTTATTGTATTTCCAGGATCATAATACATATTTTTTTGCAAAAAAATATAATATGATATGTTGCTCTTTCTACACAGTACACACTAATGAAAACATCTATGAATGCAGATATAAGCTACAAGCATAAATGCATGCATATGCGTAGCCGAGTATAGCCAGTTTTTTAAGTCGACCCATGATTTTTTTTCAATAAAAAGTAAATGTATCTAACCAATTATCTCATAGTAGTACTAGCTACTGAAAGCTACTTCAGAATAAAAAATAATAAAGTCAAAATCATTTAGCTTGTTCTCTCAATTTCAATTGACCACTACTGAATTAACTATACCTAATATGAATTGGAATCAGAACATATATGGATAAAACTTCTAAAGGGTCTCGAAAAGAGGTATTTTTTCCCGAGCCTGTATTGTTATGAATTCAATGGCACAGGAACATACAAAAAGTCGAGAACTCAAAAAAAATGGAGGAAATAGAAGAGGCATACCCTAAGAGCTTAGGCAGCGGACATCGTTCCAGGAACTGCCTCACAGTATCATCACTATGCAACCCTGCAACCAATGACATGCAGATTCAGTCCTCTAGTCGTCACATGACTAGTCTACCTATGCATTTCAAAAAAAATAATTAGTGCGCTTAAATTTAAGGAAAACTTTGATGTGCACCACTTCAGAATATGTAACCATTATTATGTCATGAATCTGCCTGGACTACTTGTAATTTTCCCTTCTTGTAAGAAAAATAGCCTTCCATCAAAACACACTCACGCACAAAGACACATCGATGGATGGTGCAATACAAGCCAATAGTATCCCCAGCATTGGTGGAGCCTCTTGGAGGCCAAACTGGGGAGCTCCCACCCGATTCTGAAAATAGATTTCTGAAGCTAATCTATAGTCAGCTTATTTAGCACCAAGTACTAGGCATCAACTCATCCATAGTTCAACCATGGTTTTTCTGTGTTTGGTCCCTCCTTGATTTTATATCAGGCTCCGCCACTGTCTCTAGCTTTTTTAAAAAAAAATCAGATTTGAGCTTGTCGTGACATATTCATTGATGAGACTGGAGGTAACACTACAGGAAATTTCCCCGCTAGAGCAGAGCATGCGAAAAAAAAAATCTTCCAACCAACAGCAGAACCCACGCGCGAATCAACTGAATGCCGAAGTAAGACAGCCCCAGCCCCCAGACACGGCCAGGATCCACTACTAGGTTTCCAGCGCGGCGAGCTCAACACCAAAGTGATCCAACCGGTTCTCACGATCGGACTCAGGCATAACCCGGCGCCGGCGAAGACAACCTGCGGTGAGCAATTAACTTCATCCGCCCAGATTCGACGCGAGGTAGGGAAAGGGGCATTGCCTGGGTAGGACGCGAAGTCAGC
Source organism: Zea mays (assembly GCF_902167145.1). Lineage (NCBI taxonomy): Eukaryota > Viridiplantae > Streptophyta > Magnoliopsida > Poales > Poaceae > Zea > Zea mays. The sequence goes on along the minus strand of NC_050101.1, from coordinate 175,308,575 downwards.
GGCCGCACGAAGCATCGCGCCAAGCTCTCCCGCCGCCGGCGAGGGCTCCATCCAGTGCTGTCCTCCGCCGCGCCGCTCTTCTCTCTCGAGTCTCGCCCTCTGGTGTTTCGGCTTGGGGGAGGAGAAAGCCTCTGCGCCTAGCCGAGTGCGTGCCTCCGAATGGAATGAGACCAACAGACAACGCCGCTCTAGTGGAGTCGAGACTGTCGAGTCACTGGGCAGGAGGTACCTGATTGGGCTGTTTTCAGTTTGGGCCAGATAGACGAACATCCAGTTGGTACCTGGACTTTTAGGCCCTGTGATTCAAACGTGATCCAAATACTTGAAGTTGCTGACACAGTGAAGGCTTCTGCCTTCGACAATTAGCATGAGCAAGTATAGTTTAGTTCCTGCTTTGAAAGACAACTTTATTAACCAATTATGTTGGGTCCCAGTGACTTCTCACTCCTTCGTGTGTGTTCTTTGATGTGTGTGCGGGGTGTGGGGGATTCACGTTAGGCAGCATAGTTCTAAATATAATGGTTTCGTATAAAAAAACGTAAGTATCAAATTTATATCTTGATTAGATATTTTGAGGTTATTTTGGAGGCTGAAATAATTGTTGCATTGTTGAGAGGTCAATTTAGGGGTGTTTGGTTTCACCGCCTAAAGGTTAGTCTTTATCACATTGGATGTTTAAATGATAATTATGGATATCAAATATAATTTAATTATAAAACTAATTGCACAGACGAAGACTAAAAATCGAGAGGAATTTATTAAATCTAATTAAACTCTCTATATCGGTGTGAACATTACTTGGTGTACCCATGCTCTACCTATCTATGGGGTGGTAAGGGACTCTAGATTTTACACTATAAAATTTAAAAATTAACTCGGATTAGGGTCGAGCTCTATTTTTATTTATTTTAAACTAAAATTATTTAGACTTGATCGGTTGTGTCTGGATCGAAATGGATTGAAAGGGATTAAATCTCTTCCTAGTCAAAATTGAATAGAAATAGATTTAACCTCCCTCGATCATCTTTGATCCAGACGCAACCGAACAAGGTTTTAAGATTTCTAAATTATTGTGAATAAACAACTACCCCTACCTACTACCTAGCACCGAGTGATAATGTATACTAATTTGAGCTGTTACTCTTGGTTCCCGTTGTTCAGAATTTTAGTTCTCTAGCACCTCTGTATGCACATATAATCATCATGACCTATCGTTCTACCTCCTCTCCCTCTCTCGCATCTTAGGTGACGGTGTGCAACAAGTTAAGCTTGTCTCCACTGTGCTATAGACACCTACAAGAAGTCTATCCAACCAAAGCCAAGATCCTGCAGGGGCTATGCATCTGCAATCTGCCAAGGAAAAAAATCACACTTCCTGTACTTGTGTATAGGCGTATAGTTGGCTTGGAAGCTTCACGCCACATAGACCGTCTCCGATCCAAGCTGTAATCTGCTGTACAAAGCTTCTTCCACTTCTGAAGAAGGACCTGTAGGCACCAGCCAATCCTTGCTTGCACGACAGACTAGCCTAAACGCGTGCTCGCTCCCGTCTTCCAAAGGAAAATGCAGCCAGCACGGCACCAAACCATGCGGTGGTCAAATGGATTCATCCATCCGCGCTCGGGAACGCAAGAAGGAATCATATCCCTGCCGCGCCTCGTTTTCTATTTGCGATTCGGCGGCCATGTGGTTGGCGCCGGAATGCATGGCCATGTGGGCAGACAGGTTAGTTCCGAGTTCGTCGTTCCGGCAACTGCCCAAGTTGCCACCAGTCGTCGTCCTGACATTCTACTCGGGAACTCGGATGCATGCATGCACGCAATCGCTGACGCAGCTAGCGAGCGATACCTGGAGAAACATGCAAGTAGCTGGCAATAATTAACAGAACCCTGACCGGCCGGGTAAGTTCAGTAGAGCAAGCTAATAACCTAATAAGCCGCTGCATGCCAGTTTGTGACGATCGATACAGGGTAAGTTTTGGTGGAGCAAGCTAACCTAACAAGCCAGTTTGTAATACAGTTTCAGTCGCTGGTCGGCCCATACCAAGGAATCGCAGTTCAGAAAACCTGCAGGAGTTCAGGTCGAGGCACGTTGGATAAACGAAGTGTGGAGGGCCGGGCAACAAAACTGCACTAGCGATGGTGCATGCCGCGAGATTTACTGGGCACCAAAAGCTGTACGTACTGTTAAACGTACTAGTTTTTCAGTCCGTTTTTATAAAAAAAAACATCTTCATAAAAAAAACTATCTAAACTCAATATAAACACAAAATCGATCGAGTCGTCGTGATAGTAAAAATACATGATCTTGAACGCTTTGGTCCACTCCATCTTTATCAACACATAATCCTAAAAATATTTAGATTCTTCTCACATTGTAAGAAAAGCTGGCCAGAAAAAAAAAACCGACCATAGAAGGGCAATGCAAGGGCGATGAAGCATGATCACCCGCTCGATTTAACGTACGCTGGCGGGACACCAAAGGCGAATCATGACGGCGCGCGCGTGCGTGCGTGGATCCAAATGATGAGAGCTCAGAGCTGATCATAGTCCAGGTAGATAAAAGGTCGAGGCTCAATTAAAGTTCAGCAACGCAACCGCCAACCGGGACTCAGCAGCCGCCAACAGAGCGAGCAGGCTGGCGATCCTGCATTTCTGTAAATACTCCGCGAAGAACACAACGCCTTTCCTTAGAAAATCTAAACAAAATAATAAAAATACAAACAAGCATGTCTTTCTGATCCAGTTCGTCCCGGAGCCGAGCCACGGATGGATATGGATTAGAAGTGAGACCCACACACATGGTCATGGCTGCCAAGTGCCAACTAGAAACGGCCGAGCCCATAGCCTGGCCCACGGGACAGCGAGCAAATCCTCCTCGTCTCAGAAACCCGATCGGACCGAACCCCTGCGGGAACTGGGCACGCAGCGCCCGACCCGGCAATCAATCACGCCTGCCAAACGCCAACGAAGCGCGCACAAGGCACGACCCCCGACCGCGTTTTATCCACGGGCAGCGTGCGCAGCGCCAGCCAGCGGCTTTTGTTTTTGTTTTCCCGTTTATAAAAGACGCCGTCTCGGTCTCGCTCCCCTCGCCGTCACGGACGCAACCAAAAAGCTCTGCTCCAGCCACCTCTTCTTCTTCTTCGCCTTCGAGTTCGAATACGAGCACGCGACGACGCGAGAGAAAGCTCGTGCGGAGAGGTGGCGCGCGGAGGCGAAAATGGGCGCTGCTGCTCCTCTTCCCAGTGCGTAGCAGAAGAACCCCGTGGGTCTGCGCTGGCCACTGCTGCCGTCGTGTGACGGTGTGAGGGACGCGGCGTGAAGGGGATCGGAGCACGAGCAAGCAAGGAGGGCCGGGAAGTGAAACAAGGATCAAAGAAATGGCGTCGCGCGGCCACCTGCTGCTAGCGCTGCTCGTCCTGGCGTCGTCGTCGGCGGCGGCGGCGAGCGGCGCGCGACACCAGGCGCACGGGAGGCGGGGAAAGCCGGCGCGGCCGCGGCCGCGGCCGCGGCTGGAGCTCGTTCCCGCCGCGCCGGGCGCGTCCCTGCCCGACCGCGCGAGGGACGACGCGCGCCGCCACGCGTACATCCGGTCGCAGCTGCTGGCGGCGTCCCGCACCCGCGGGCGCCGCGCCGCCGAGGTGGGCGCGTCCGCGTCCGCGTCCGCGTTCGCCATGCCGCTCTCGTCGGGGGCCTACACCGGCACGGGCCAGTACTTCGTGCGGTTCCGCGTGGGCACCCCCGCGCAGCCGTTCGTGCTGGTGGCGGACACCGGCAGCGACCTCACCTGGGTCAAGTGCAGCGGCGCCGGCGACGGGACCGGCGATGCGCCGCGGCGGGTGTTCCGCGCCGCCGCGTCCAGGTCGTGGGCCCCCATCGCGTGCTCCTCCGACACGTGCACCTCCTACGTGCCCTTCTCCCTCGCCAACTGCTCGTCGCCGGCCAGCCCCTGCGCCTACGACTACCGGTCAGTACTCCCCGATTGCCCATTGCCCTCCGCCGATCGATCGCCTCGTGCCGCTCGACCCACTGACACGCACACGTGCTCCTCACTCCACCGGATCGTCACGCTGGTGGCTGGCTCCGGTTCCGTACTCCGTGCGCGACACGGCCGGCCTGGCTGGCTTCCCAACCCAACTTCCCAAACAGGCAGCGCCGCAGCGGCTTGAAGTGCCGGTTGGTGGGCGGGTGGGTCGGGGCCTCGGGGGATCTCGCGCGCGCCATTACTCGCGAAGCTCTTTTTCTTTTTTTACCGCGCTCGTCCTCCTCCTCCTGCTGCTGCTGCCGGTCTCGCCGCGGCATGACAGAGCGCGGGATTCAATTGCGTAGCCCGGCAGCAAGGCTCTGCTTCTGCTCGATGGGGTTGCTACCGCCGCGGACACGAGTTTCGCTGACTGGGAGCCATCTCCATGCGCCTTGTGCTTTACTCAACTTGCACTTCACTTCCTCTCCTACGAAGTTACTTGAGCCGAGCGAGACATTCAGATACTTGCTAGAGTAGAGTACACGACTCACGGCGACAGCAGAGTAGGTTCTAGGGTTTGACCAACCACATGCTGTACGGGTCGAGGTTGTCCAGGTCCAGGCTGCCAAATTGGATGCGCCGTTAATGTTGTTGAGGTCTTCTGCTGGTTGCGGCCGGGACGGTAGAGCGGGAGCCGGGAGGGGCACGCACACATTTAAATTTACCGGTCCCGGCCCAGCCCGCGTTCCTGTCTGGCTCCGATGCCCATGGTCTTTGAAACTTGCCAGCGCGCTTCGTTGTCTTCTGATGCTACTGCGGTAAACAGTGTCACAGTGTAGCATGACCTAGCCAACGCGTTGGCTGATTCATCAGCAGAAAGCCATGCAGTCATTCACCCGTTTACCAGCTAAGCTTTTGACCGGTCGGGCACTACTACTTTCCAGCTAGTTAGTAGTTGGTCAAATGCGCCGTACTACTTGGTAACATCTCAACTGGAATGGAGAAAAAAAAATGACGTGCTAGCCTCGGGCTGCCCCAGGCATAACCATCGTATGAGCTGGGATTACTCTTTTCAGCCACTTTGCGGACTCGTTGAGCTCAGCTTTACAGTTCATGACGAGACGTATCTTTCCGTTTCCCAGCTGTCTAAACGATTCCGAAGTACAGACCGCATCGAAGATGAGTAGTAGAGTTCTTGGTTTGGTGCCCTCCCAAAAAGACCAGGGTCCCCCATTCGAATGCAAATAATGCATTTTTTATGAGTTCAATGAAAGCGATAAGCACGTTATTATCCTTCGTATTCGTAATATAGTACAGCACAGCGTGTTGCGGCCGAATCTTTACTTGCACGCGGGTGGCGGATCCTGGCGCTGACGTGGTGGCAATGGCGCGGCAGGTACAACGACGGCTCGGCGGCGCGCGGCGTGGTGGGCACCGACTCCGCGACCATCGCGCTGTCCGGGAGCGAGAGCCGGGACGGCGGCGGCAGGCGCGCGAAGCTGCAGGGCGTCGTGCTGGGCTGCACCGCGTCGTACGACGGCCAGAGCTTCCAGTCCTCGGACGGCGTGCTCAGCCTGGGCAACAGCAACATCTCCTTCGCGTCCCGCGCCGCCGCGCGCTTCGGGGGCCGCTTCTCCTACTGCCTCGTCGACCACCTGGCCCCGCGCAACGCCACCAGCTACCTCACCTTCGGCCCGCCGGGGCCCGAGGGCGGCGCCGCGGCGTCCAGCAGCTCCTCCTCCGCCGCAGCGCGGACGCCGCTGCTGCTCGACCGCCGGATGAGCCCGTTCTACGCCGTGGCGGTCGACGCCGTGCACGTGGCCGGGGAGGCGCTCGACATCCCCGCGGACGTGTGGGACGTCGCCCGGGGCGGCGGCGCGATCCTCGACTCCGGGACCAGCCTCACCGTCCTCGCCACCCCGGCGTACAGGGCCGTGGTCGCCGCCCTCAGCGAGCGCCTCGCCGGCCTGCCCAGGGTCTCCATGGACCCGTTCGAGTACTGCTACAACTGGACCGCCGCCGCGCTGGAGATCCCCGGGCTGGAGGTGCGCTTCGCCGGGTCCGCGCGCCTGCAGCCGCCGGCCAAGAGCTACGTCGTCGACGCGGCGCCCGGGGTGAAGTGCATCGGCGTGCAGGAGGGCGCGTGGCCCGGAGTGTCGGTCATCGGCAACATCCTGCAGCAGGACCACCTCTGGGAGTTCGACCTCAGGGACCGGTGGCTCCGGTTCAAGCACACGCGCTGCGCCCTATGATGATTGCTCACGGACGCCGCGCATCATTCCTCTATGCCTTGATAAAATTTGTGACGAGTTTGGAGGGAGTTGGGTTTTTTTTTCCTGAATGAATGAATGAAAATATAATTTTTAGCGCAAAGGGAAATCGTTCACCTTGCATTTTTAGCTTGGAGGAACTGGTTGTGCTCGTGGTCGGTGCAGATATGAATCTTCTTCGTTGAGACTTTCAGCCTCCACACACAGTGACACATATTCTGAAACAAGAAAACACATATTCTAAAACAAGAAAGAAACAAAAAATAATATAGGCCATATGAATGAACTGAACTTTGCAAACTCCGCTAGTCCGCTTACACAACAAGGTGCAAACATAATGCGTGTGAATATCCACGCAAGAAAATTAAAATCAAAGCAAACCTAATAACATGTCAACGGGACGAAGTTGCACTACGCATATTTTCCAGAGCGTACATTGAAGGCATTGTGACGCCTAAGTTGAGAATAAATTAGGCAACTTAAAATAGTCTATACAATATTCAATAAGGAATAAACATGTTGCGCATCAAGCTTCTCGTGTAATCAAAAAAATTATGAAATAATACTATATGTATTTCATTATATACTTTACCAATTTATTAAATTTAAAGTTTAAATTCATCTTAGTTAAGAGATATAAAAATTATGGAATCAATACGTTTTTTATATCTCTTAAAATATAATGATTAAAAATTTAAACTTCATACATCGGTATAGTAAGTAATAAAATACATCTCTATTTTCTAAGAATTTTTATGACTTTCGTTAATTTGGTTATACGATGATTGGATGGGAAGCTTGATTGCACAGTAATTTTTAAATTTGCTATGCAGACAAGCCTCTCGTTCAATTGCCAAGCAATTAAACTACATAAGTCATGAAAAATTGCCCAAAATCCATATGTACTTTATCAATACTCTTAACATTATATCATATTTTAAGTTTTAACTCAACAAATGTTAAAGAATAAAAAATGAATCATTTTTAAATTCTTTGTATTGGATTTATTTTTCTTTTCTATATCTCTTAACACGAAGAATTATAACTTAGAACTGGATACATTGATATAGTATCTAATAAAATACATCTATAAATGTTTTAAGTTTTTTTCATGACTTTTGGTATTTGATTACACAGCTATTGTACAAAAAACTTGATTGTATAATAGTTTGAGATTAGAAATATACTTAACTTATATTACTAGCCACCAAACAGCGTTGAATGGGTTCTAACAGATAAACCACAAGGCAAATAGCTTTCGTACTGAAAGGGAAATGTGCCTTTGGGCCATTTCTATAATGTTTTGGTGATTAAGTGCCCAACACACATTCTCTAAGTTCTAAATGTGCCAAAGATTGAAAAAGTGCAAATCAAGACATGAGGTATGTTTCTAGACTTAGTACATTTGTTTTTGAATACTAATGAAGTTATCTAAGTGTTAAAAACAGAGAAAAGAAGAAAAGAAAAGGATTGCAAAAGACCGGTTGTGTGCAGCCGAAGCTTAGCATAGTCTGGCACACCGGACTATCCGGTGCGCCAGGCTGGACTCCGGTGAAAAGGTCACTCTCGGGAAAAATCGGCGGCGTACGACTATAATTCACCGGTTGTCCGGTGGTGCACCGGACTATCCGGTGAGCCAACGGTCGCCAGCGCAACGGTCGGCCGCGCAATCCGCAGGCGACGCGTGGCCCGCGCCAACGATCGGCAGGGGGCACCGGACTGTCCGGTGCGCCAACTGGCCCGGAGGTGCAACGGTCATCTGCGCCAGAATAGGAAGGAGATCGGCACCGGACCGTCTACAGTGACTGTCTAGTGGCGCACCGGACTGTCTGGTGCGCCACCCGACAGAAGGCAAGGATGACCTTCCTTGTTGGCCCCCAACGGCTCCTAGCTGCCTTGGGGCTATAAAAGGGACCCCTAGGCGCATGGAGTAGTCACCCAAGCATTCACTAAGTATTCTAAGGCATCCAGACTCTGCTCCCGCGCATTCGCTTTGTTGTGTTAGAGATTTGAGCTCCATTCGAGTCAAGAACTCCATGTGTGTCATTTGAGCTCAAGTCTTCACTTGTGTGTGTGGGTGTGCTGCGTTTTGAGTCTTGTGTGCGTTGCTCTTTCCAACCTTACTCTTGTGCGTTCTTTGTGATCAATCTTGTAAGGGCGAGAGGCTCCAAATTGTGGAGATTCCTCGCAAACGGGAAAAGTGAAAGGGAATTAGGCTTACACCTAGTTCCTAAATAATTTTGGTGGTTGAATTGCCCAACACAAACAATTGGACTAACTAGTTTGCTCTAGTGTATAAGTTATACAGGTGTCAAAGGTTCACAACAAGCCAATTAAAAAGACCAAAGTTGGGTTCAAAATAGAGAGCTAAAGGCATCCCGAAAGGCTCCCTGGTCTGGCGCACCGGATTGTCCGGTGGCGCATCGGACAGTGTCCGGTGCACCAGGGGACCTCGCGCAGAACTCCTCAGCCTCGGGAATTTTCAGAAGCCAGCGCGCTATAATTCACCGGACTGTCCGGTGTACACCGGACAGTGTCCGGTGCTCCAAGAAGACGCGGCTTCGGAACTTGGCAGCCTCGGGAAATCACAACGGCTGCTCCGCTATAATTCACCGGACATGCCTGGTGTACACCGGACTGTCCGGTGCATCTGCGGGGCAACGGCTACCTCGCGCCAACGGACGCCTGCAACTGCAATTAATGCGCGCCAGAGCGCGCAGGCGTCAGGCATGCCCATGCTGGCGCACCGGACATTCTACAGTACATGTCCGGTGCACCACCGGACATCCAGGCGGGCCCAGAAGTCAGAACTCCAACGGTCGAATCACAACGGCTTTGGTGACGTGGCTGGCGCACCGGACATGTCCGGTGTGCACCGGACTGTCCGGTGCAGCATACGATAGACAGCCTCCACCAACGGTCATGTTTGGTGGTTGGGGCTATAAATACCCCAACCACCCCACCATTCATTGCATCCAAGTTTTCCAGCTTCCAACAACTATACAAGAGCTAGCATTCATTGCAAAGCACACCAAAAGAGATCAAACCCTCTTCCAACTCCACACAAAGTTTTAGTGACTAGAGAGAGTGATTTGTAGTGTTCATTTGAGCTCTTGCGCTTGGATCGCTTCTTTTCTTTCGCATTCTTTCTTGAGATCATACTCACTTGTAATTGAGGCAAGAGACACCAATTATGTGGTGGTCCTTGCGGGAAGTTTGATTCCCAAGTGATTTGAGAAGAGAAGCTCACTCGGTCCGAGGGACCGTTTGAGAGAGGGAAAGGGTTGAAAGAGACCCGGTCTTTGTGACCACCTCAACGGGGAGTAGGTTTGCAAGAACCGAACCTCTGTAAAACAAATCCTTGTGTCACACTCCTTATTTGCTTGTGATTTGTTTTGCACCCTCTCTCGCGGACTTGTTTTTATTTCTAACGCTAACCCGGCTTGTAGTTGTGTTTATATTTGTAAATTTCAGTTTCGCCCTATTCACCCCCCCCCTCTAGGCGACTATCAATTGGTATCGGAGCCCGGTGCTTCATTAAGAGCCTAACCGCTCGAAGTGATGTCGGGAGATCACGCCAAGAAGGAAATGGAGACCGGCGAAAAGCCCACTACAAGCCACGGGAGCACTTCATCGAAAGAGTCCCGCACCAAGAGGAAGGAGAAGAAAGACTCCTCCAAAGGGAAGGAGAAGAAATCTTCTTCACACAAAGAGAAGAAGGAGAAGTCTTCCTCCCACAAGCCGCAACGGAGTGGGGACAAGAAAAAGAGGATGAGGAAAGTGGTCTACTACGAGACCGATTCTTCATCGACATCCACCTCCGGCTCCGACGCGGCGTCCGTCACTTCTAAACGCCAAGAGCGTAAGAAGTATAGTAAGATCCCCCTACGCTACCCTCGCATTTCTAAACATACACCTTTACTTTCCGTCCCATTAGGCAAACCACCAACATTTGATGGTGAAGATTATGCTAGGTGGAGTGATTTAATGCGATTTCATCTAACCTCACTCCACAAAAGTATATGGGATGTTGTTGAGTTTGGTGCACAGGTACCATCCGTAGGGGATGAAGACTATGATGAGGATGAAGTAGCCCAAATCGAGCACTTCAACTCCCAAGCCACAACCATACTCCTCGCCTCTCTAAGTAGAGAGGAATATAACAAGGTGCAAGGGTTGAAGAATGCGAAGGAGATTTGGGATCTACTCAAGACCGCGCACGAGGGTGATGAACTCACCAAAATCACCAAGCGGGAAACGATCGAGGGGGAGCTCGGTCGCTTCCGTCTTCGCCAAGGGTAGGAGCCACAAGATATGTACAACCGGCTCAAAACCTTGGTGAACCAAGTGCGCAACCTCGGGAGCAAGAAATGGGATGACCACGAGGTGGTTAAGGTTATTCTTAGATCACTCATCTTCCTTAACCCCACTCAAGTTCAATTAATTCGTGGTAATCCTAGATACACACTAATGACTCCCGAGGAAGTCATCGGGAATTTTGTGAGCTTTGAATGTATGATCAAGGGCTCAAAGAAGATCAACGAGCTTGATGATCCCTCCACGTCCGAAGCACAACCGGTGGCTTTCAAGGCGACAGAGGAGAAGAAGGAGGAGTCTACACCAAGTAGACAACCAATCGACGCTTCAAAGCTCGACAACGAGGAGATGGCTTTAATCTTCAAAAGCTTTTGCCAAATCCTCAAACAACGGAAGGGGAAGGATTACAAATCTCGTTCCAAGAAGGTTTGCTACAAGTGTGGTAAGCCCGGTCACTTTATTGCTAAATGTCCATTATCAAGTGACAGTGACAGGGACAACGACAAGAAGGGCAAGAGGAGAGAAAAGAAGAGGTACCACAAGAAGAGGGGTGGCGATGCCCACGTGTGCCGCGAGTGAGACTCCAACGAGAGCTCCACCGACTCCTCCTCCGACGAGGACGCCGCCAACATCGCCGTCACCAAGGGACTCCTCTTCCCCAACGTCGGCCACAAGTGCCTCATGGCAAAGGACGACAAAAAGAAGAAGGTTAAATCTAAATCCTCCACTAGATATGAGTCCTCTAGTGATGATAATACTAGTGATGAGGAAGATAATTTGCGTACCCTTTTTGCCAACCTTAACATGGAACAAAAGGAAAAATTAAATGAATTAATTAGTGCTATTCATGAAAAGGATGACCTTTTGGATTCTCAAGAGGACTTCATAATTAAGGAAAATAAGAAACATGTTAAGGTTAAAAATGCTTATGCTCTCGAAATTGAGAAATGTGAAAAATTATCTAGTGAGCTAAGCACTTGCCATGAGACAATAGACAACCTTAGAAATGAAAATGCTAATTTATTAGCTAAGGTTGATTCCCATGTTTGTAATGTTTCAATTACCAATTCTAGAAATAATAATGATGATTTACTTGCTAGGATTGAAGAATTGAACATTTCTCTTGCTAGCCTTAGGATTGAAAATGAAAAATTGCTTGCTAAGGCTAAAGATTTTGATGTTTGCAATGCTACTATTTCTGACCTTAGAACTAAGAATGACATGTTACATGCTAAGGTTGTAGAATTAAAATCTTGCAAACCCTCTACATCTATCGTTGAGCATGTATCTATATGTACTAGATGTAGAGATGTTGATATTAATGCTATTCATGATCACATGTCTTTAATTAAACAACAAAATGATCATATAGCAAAATTAGATGCTAAAATTGCCGAGCATAACCTAGAAAATGAAAAATTTAAATTTGCTAGAAGTATGCTCTATAGTGGGAGACGCCCTGGCATTAGGGATGGCATTGGCTTCCAACAGGGAGGCAATGTCAAACTTAGTGCCCCTCCTAAGAAATTGTCCAAGTTTGTTAAGGGCAAGGCTCCCATGCCTCAGGATAACGAGGGTTACATTTTATACCCTGCCGGTTATCCCGAGGACAAAATTAGGAGAATTCATTCTAGGAAGTCTCACTCTAGTTCTAACCATGCTTTTATGTATAAGAGTGAGACATCTAGCTCTAGGCAACCAACCCGTGCTAAGTTGCCTAAGAAGAAAACTCCTAGTGCATCAAATGATCATGACATCTCATTTAAAACTTTTGATGCATCTTATGTTTTGACTAACAGATCCGGCAAGGTAGTTGCCAAATATGTTGGGGGCAAGCACAAGAGCTCCAAAACTTGTGTTTGGGTTCCCAAAGTTCTTGTTTCTAATGCCAAAGGACCCAAAACCGTTTGGGTACCTAAAGTCAAGAACTAAACTTGTTTTGTAGGTTTATGCATCCGGAGGCTCAAGTTGGATAATCGACAGCGGGTGCACAAACCACATGACAGGGGAGAAGAAGATGTTCTCCTCATATGAGAAAAACCAAGATTCCCAACGAGCTATCACATTCGGGGATGGAAATCAAGGTTTGGTCAAAGGTCTTGGTAAAATAGCTATATCTCCTGACCATTCTATTTCCAATGTTTTTCTTGTAGATTCATTAGATTACAATTTGCTTTCTGTATCTCAATTATGCAAAATGGGCTACAACTGTCTTTTCACTGATGTAGGTGTCACTGTATTTAGAAGAAGTGATGATTCAATAGCATTTAAGGAAGTGTTAGAGGGTCAGCTATACTTGGTAGATTTTGATAGAGCTGAACTCGACACTTGCTTAATTGCTAAGACTAACATGGGCTGGCTCTGGCATTGCCGACTAGCACATGTTGGGATGAAGAATCTTCATAAGCTTCTAAAGGGAGAACATATTTTAGGACTAACAAATGTTCATTTTGAGAAAGACAGGATTTGTAGCGCATGCCAAGCAGGAAAGCAAGTTGGTGCACATCATCCACACAAGAACATCATGACGACCGACAGGCCGCTTGAGCTACTCCACATGGATCTATTCGGCCCGATAGCTTACATAAGCATCAGCTGGAGTAAGTATTGTCTTGTAATTGTGGATGATTATTCTCGCTTCACTTGGGTATTCTTTTTGCAGGAAAAATCTCAAACCCAGGAGACCTTAAAAGGATTCTTGAGACGGGCTCAAAATGAGTTCGGCTTAAGGATCAAGAAAATAAGAAGCGACAACGGAACGGAGTTCAAGAACTCAGAAATTGAAGGCTTCCTTGAGGAGGAGGGCATCAAGCATGAGTTCTCTTCTCCCTACACCCCTCAACAAAATGGTGTAGTGGAGAGGAAGAATCAAACTCTATTGGACATGGCTAGAACCATGCTTGATGAGTACAAGACTTCGGATCGGTTTTGGGCGGAGGCGGTCAACACCGCTTGCTACGCCATCAACTGGTTGTATCTACACCGAATCCTCAAGAAGACATCTTATGAACTCCTAACCGGTAAAAAGCCCAACATTTCATATTTTAGAGTCTTTGGTAGCAAATGCTTTATTCTTGTTAAAAGAGGTAGAAAATCTAAATTTGCTCCTAAGACTGTAGAAGGCTTTTTACTAGGATATGATTCAAACACAAGAGCATATAGAGTCTTCAACAAGTCCTCCGGACAAGTTGAAGTTTCTTGTGATGTTGTGTTTGATGAGACTAACGGCTCTCAAGTAGAGCAAGTTGATCTTAATGAGATAGGTATTGAAGAGGCTCCGTGCATCACGCTAAGGAACATGTCCATTGGGGATGTGTGTCCTAAGGAATCCAAAGAGCCTCCAAATGCACAAGATCAACCATCCTCCTCCATGCAAGCATCTCCACCGACTCAAAATGAGGATGAAGCTCAAGTTGATGAAGTAGAAGATCAAGCAAATGAGCCACCTCAAGATGACGGTAATGATCAAGGGGGAGATACAAATGATCAAGACAAGGAGGATGAAGAGCAAAGGCCGCCACACCCAAGAGTCCACCAAGCAATCCAACGAGATCACCCCGTCGACACCATCCTCGGCGACATTCATAAGGGGGTAACTACTAGATCTCGTGTTGCACATTTTTGTGAACATTACTCTTTTGTTTCCTCTATTGAGCCGCACAGGGTAGAGGAAGCACTCCAAGATTCGGATTGGGTGGTGGCAATGCAAGAGGAGCTCAACAACTTCACTTGGAATGATGTATGGCATTTAGTTCCACGTCCTAATCAAAATATTGTAGGAACCAAATGGGTCTTCCGCAACAAGCAAGATGAGCATGGTGTGGTGACAAGGAACAAAGCTCGACTTGTGTCCAAGGGATACTCCCAAGTCGAAGGTTTGGATTTCGGTGAAACCTATGCACCTGTAGCTAGACTTGAGTCAATTCGCATATTATTAGCCTATGCTACTTACCATGGCTTCAAGCTTTACCAAATGGACGTGAAGAGTGCCTTCCTCAATGGACCAATCAAGGAAGAGGTCTATGTTGAGCAACCTCCCGACTTTGAAGACAGTAAGTACCCTAACCATGTCTATAAGCTCTCTAAGGCGCTTTATGGGCTCAAGCAAGCCCCAAGAGCATGGTATGAATGCCTTAGAGATTTCCTTATTGCTAATGGCTTCAAAGTCGGAAAGGCCGATCCTACGCTCTTTACCAAAACACTTGAGAATGATTTGTTTGTATGCCAAATTTATGTTGATGATATTATATTTGGGTCTACTAACGAATCTACATGTGAAGAGTTTAGTAGGATCATGACACAAAAGTTCGAGATGTCTATGATGGGGGAGTTGAAGTACTTCTTGGGATTTCAAGTGAAGCAACTCCAAGAGGGCACCTTCATTAGCCAAACGAAGTATACTCAAGACATTCTAAACAAGTTTGGGATGAAGGATGCCAAGCCCATCAAGACACCCATGGGAACTAATGGGCATCTCGACCTCGACACGGGAGGTAAGTCCGTGGATCAAAAGGTATACCGGTCAATGATAGGTTCTTTACTCTATTTATGTGCATCTCGACCGGATATTATGCTTTCCGTTTGCATGTGTGCAAGATTCCAAGCCGACCCTAAGGAAGCTCACCTTACGGCCGTAAAACGAATCTTGAGATATTTGGCTTATACTCCTAAGTTTGGGCTTTGGTATCCTAAGGGATCCACATTTGATTTGATTGGTTATTCGGATGCCGATTGGGCAGGGTGTAAAATCAATAGGAAGAGCACATCGGGGACTTGCCAGTTCTTGGGAAGATCCTTAGTGTCTTGGGCTTCAAAGAAGCAAAATTCGGTCGCTCTTTCCACCGCCGAAGCCGAGTACATTGCCGCAGGCCATTGTTGCGCGCAATTGCTTTGGATGAGGCAAACCCTGCGAGACTACGGTTACAAATTAACCAAAGTCCCTTTGCTATGTGATAATGAGAGTGCAATCAAGATGGCGGATAATCCCGTTGAGCATAGCCGCACTAAACACATAGTCATTCGGTATCATTTTCTTAGGGATCACCAACAAAAGGGAGATATCGAGATTTCCTACATTAATACTAAAGATCAATTAGCCGATATCTTTACCAAGCCTCTTGATGAACAAACTTTTAACAAACTTAGGCATGAGCTCAATATTCTTGACTCGCGCAATTTCTTTTGCTAACTTGCACACATAGCTCTTTTATATACCTTTGATCATGTCTCTTTCATATGCTATGACTAATGTGTTTTTCAAGTCTATTTCAAAACAAGTCATAGGTGTATTGAAAGGGAATTGGAGTCTTCGGCAAAGACAAAGGCTTCCACTCTGTAACTCATTCTTCGCCATCACTCCAAGCAACTCTCCATTTTTGGGGGAGAAACCATGAGCACCAAGCAAAAGGACTCCATCTTTGGTATAATCTTCAGTCATTATTTTATGACCAAAGGGAGAGAGAGAAATTCAAGGGCTCTAATGATTCCGTTTTTGGCGATTCATGCCAAAGGGGGAGAAAGTATGAGCCCAAAGCAAAAGGACCGCACCACCACCAATTTCAAAAACTTAGTTTTTCAGAGAGTATTTTCAATTGGTATCTTATTATGTTCAAAAAGGGGAGAAAGTAGTATTTCAAAAAGGATATATCAAAACCCTCTTGAACACTAAGAGGTGGATCTCATTTAGGGGGAGTTTTGTTTAGTCAAAGAAAAAGCATTTGAAACAGGGGGAGAAAATTTCAAATCTTGAAAATGCTTTTCAAAATCTTATTCATTTACCTTTGACTATTTGCAAAAGAACCTTGAAAAGGATTTACAAAAAATTATTGCAAAAACAAAACATGTGGTGCAAGCGTGGTCCAAAATGTTAAAAATAAAAAAACGATCCATGCATATCTTGTAAGTATTAATATTGGCTCAATTCCAAGCGACCTTTACACTTACATTATGCAAACTAGTTCAATTATGCATTTCTATACTTGCTTTGGTTTGTGTTGGCATCAATCACCAAAAAGGGGGAGATTGAAAGGGAATTAGGCTTACACCTAGTTCCTAAATAATTTTGGTGGTTGAATTGCCCAACACAAACAATTGGACTAACTAGTTTGCTCTAGTGTATAAGTTATACAGGTGTCAAAGGTTCACAACAAGCCAATTAAAAAGACCAAAGTTGGGTTCAAAATAGAGAGCTAAAGGCATCCCGAAAGGCTCCCTGGTCTGGCGCACCGGACTGTCCGGTGGCGCATCGGACAGTGTCCGGTGCACCAGGGGACCTCGCGCAGAACTCCAAAGCCTCGGGAATTTTCAGAAGCCGGCGCGCTATAATTCACCGGACTGTCCGGTGTACACCGGACAGTGTCCGGTGCTCCAAGAAGACGCGGATTCGGAACTTGGCAGCCTCGGGAAATCACAACGGCTGCTCTGCTATAATTCACCGGACATGTCCGGTGTACACCGGACTGTCCGGTGCATCTGCGGGGCAACGGCTACCTCGCGCCAACGGTCGCCTGCAACTGCAATTAATGCGCGCCAGAGCGAGCAGGCGTCAGGCACGCCCATGCTGGCGCACCAGACATTCTACAGTACATGTCCGGTGCACCACCGGACATCCAGGCGGGCCCAGAAGTCAGAACTCCAACGGTCGAATCGCAACGGCTTTGGTGACGTGGCTGACGCACCGGACATGTCCGGTGTGCACCTATCGGTGTCTCGAGACCGGGGGGTCCCTAAGCCGACGAGTGAGTGTGCCGCGTGCCCCAGCCCAGATGGGTTGAGCGAGTGGGCGAGCGCGAAGGGGGGAAGCGAGGTGGCCGGAGACGGGCGTGAGAGAGGTGGAAATCCCGCGGCCTTCGTGTTCGTCCCGCGCCCAGGTCGGGTGCGCTTGCAGTAGGGGGTTACAAGCGTCCACGCGGGTGAGGGAAGCGAGCGGCCCCAAGAGAGCGCCTGTCCCGTCCTCGTCCCCGCGCGGCCAACCTTCTCTAAGAAGGCCCTGGTCCTTCCTTTTATAGGCGTAAGGAGAGGATCCAGGTGTACAATGGGGGTGTCGGGGACCATAATTAGGGGTACCCTCAAGACGCCTAATTCTCAGCTGGTAACCCCCATCAGCATAAAGCTGCAAAGGCCTGATGGGTACGATTAAGTCAGGGATCAGTCCACACGAGTGACTCGATCACGCTTCACCCGAGCCTAGCCTCGGCCAAGGGCAGCCGACCTCGGGAGACTTCTGTCTCGCCCGAGGCCCCCCTTTTTACGGCGGACACATCACCGGCTCGCCCGAGGCCTTGGCTTCGCTCAGAAGCGACCCTGACTAAATCGCCACACCGACTGACCGAGTTGCAGGAGCATTTAACGCAAAGAGTAAGTCAGACAGACAGTCAGGCCTTGCCAAAGGTGCCACGGCGAACTCCGCTCCGCCCGACCCCAGGGCTCGGACTCGGGCTAAGACCCGGAAGACGGCGAACTCCGCTCCGCCCGACCCCAGGGCTCGGACTCGGGCTAAGACCCGGAAGACGGCGAACTCCGCTCCGCCCGACCCCAGGGCTCGGACTCGGGCTAAGACCCGGAAGACGGCGAACTCCGCTCCACCCGACCCCAGGGCTCGGACTCGGGCTAAGACCCGGAAGACGGCGAACTCCGCTCCGCCCGACCCCAGGGCTCGGACTCGGGCTAAGACCCGGAAGACGGCGAACTCCGCTCCGCCCGACCCCAGGGCTCGGACTCGGGCTAAGACCCAGAAGACGGCGAACTCCGCTCCGCCCGACCCCAGGGCTCGGACTCGGGCTAAGACCCGGAAGACGGCGAACTCCGCTCCGCCCGACCCCAGGGCTCGGACTCGGGCTAAGACCCGGAAGACGGCGAACTCCGCTCCACCCAACCCCAGGGCTCGGACTCGGGCTAAGACCCGGAAGACGACGAACTCCGCTCCGCCCGACCCCAGGGCTCGGACTCGGGCTAAGACCCGGAAGACGGCGAACTCCGCTCCGCCCGACCCCAGGGCTCGGACTCGGGCTAAGACCCGGAAGACGACGAACTCCGCTCCGCCCGACCCCAGGGCTCGGACTCGGGCTAAGACCCGGAAGACGACGAAACTCTGCCTCGCCCGACCCCAGGGCTCGGACTCCGCCCTGGCCTCGGCCAAACGGCCTCCGCCTCGCCCGACCCCATGGCTCGGACTCGGCCTCGGCAACAGAAGACAGACTCAACCTCGGCTTCGGAGGAGCCCCCACGTCACCCCGCCTAGGGCACAGACCCGCCACGTCAACAGGAAGCGTCATCATCGTCCTACCCCGAATTGACTCGGGTCACGGAGAACAAGACCGGCGTCCCATCCGGCCAGCTCCGCCGGATGGGCAATGATGGCGCTCCACAAGCTCTGTGACGACGGCGGCCCCCAGCTCTCTTACGGAAGCAGGGCGACGTCAGCAAGGACTCGACCGCTCCAACAGTTGTCCCTCCGCCAGGCTCCGTCGCACCTCCGACAGCCACGACATCACGCCAGCAAGGTGCCAAGACCTCTCCGGCTGCCACATTGGCATGTACCTAGGGCGCTAGCTCTCTCTCCGCTAGACACGTAGCACTCTGCTACACCCCCCATTGTACACCTGGATCCTCTCCTTACGACTATAAAAGGGAGGACCAGGGCCTTCTTAGAGAAGGTTGGCCGCGCGGGACCGAGGACGGGACAGGCGCTCTCTTGGGGCCGCTCGCTTCCCTCACCCGCGTGGACGCTTGTAACCCCCCTACTGCAAGCGCACCCGACCTGGGCGCGGGACGAACACGAAGGCCGCGGGACTTCCACCTCTCTCACGCTCGACTCCGGCCACCTCGCCTCTCCCCCCTTCGCGCTCGCTCACGCGCTCGACCCATCTGGGCTGGGGCACGCAGCACACTCACTCGTCGGCTTTGGGACCCCCCTGTCTCGAAACGCCGACAGTTGGCACGCCAGGTAGGGGCCTGCTGCGTGCTGACGAACAGCTCCCCGTCAAGCTCCAGATGGGCAGTCTCCAGCAACCTCTCCGGCCTGGGACGGTGCTTCGTTTCGGGACTCTTGAGTTCATGTCCTTCGACGGCAGCTACGACATGATACTTCTTCCACCGCCGCGCGACAACGACAATGGCGGCCGACAACCCGCCTGCCGGCGGCGGAATCGACGACATCTTCCCCGCGTGGTGGAAGAGCAACATTCGAGCTCGCTCCGTTCTCTCCCCCGCCAACGGAGGAGGAGGCGGGGCCATCAAGGCCAAGCGGGAGGACGCGCTTCGTTGGCCGTCGAGCGAATCGACGCCCCCGACGCCCCGACGGAAGGCACGCCGGACGTCGACCTCGCGTTCAAGACGAAGGCAAGCGCCGTCCCCCCGCGACACGCTGACCCTGAGCAAGAAGACGACGCCGGCGCGCTCGCGGAAAGCCTGCAGGACGTCGCCCTCGTACCTGAGATGACGGTGCAACCAGTCCCCGATGTGACTACGTCGCTCCTCGTCGACCAAAAGGTACCGACTAACTCCCATCTTGCGTCATTTCGACTCGGCCTCAACCCGCCAAACGACCTCGTTTTGGCGGGCGCTCTCATTGAGGCGAGTGCGACCCCACTGGGGTTTCGTATGCGGTCGCCTTGGGACAGGCTGACGGACGTCTCGACCTACGGGCCCTCTGGGTCCGAGGAAGATGACGATCCCAGCATCTGTTGGGATTTCTCCGGACTTGGCAACCCTAGTGCCATGCGGGACTTCATGACCGCATGTGACTACTGCCTATCCGACTGTTCCGACGGAAGCCGCAGCCTTGGCGACGAGAGCTGCGGCCCAAGCCGCGAATGTTTCCACATCGAGCTAGGGGATCCCTCTGAAGGCAACCATCTCGGCATGCCGGAGGACGGTGATCTTCCTAGGCCGGTGCCTCGCGCCGACATCCCACGGGAGCTAGCTGTGGTCCCCGCTCCGGCGGGGGGTTACGACCCACAACTCGAGCAAGTCCGCGAGGCGCAGGCCAGGCTCAACGAGGGAACAGGAGCGCTTGAGCCGATCCGTCGGGACGTCGGGCAGGTATGGGCGGACCAACCCCTGGCCGGAGAAATACGTCACCTGCCCCAAGGTCTCCAGCACCGCGTCGCCAACGATGTCAGGGTCAGGCCGCCGCCCGCATCCAGCGGGGTTGGTCAGAACCTGGCAGCCGCAGCGATGCTCCTCCGCGCGATGCCGGAGCCATCAACCACCGAGGGTCGGCGAATCCAGGGAGAGCTCAAGAATCTCCTGGAAGGCGCTGCGGCCCGACGGGCCGAGAGCACTGCCTCCCGAAGGCAAGGATATCCCTCGGAACCTCATGCCGCGACTTCCCGATTCATGCGGGAAGCCTCGGTCTACACCGGGCGCACGCGCAACACCGCGCCTGCGGCCCCGGGCCACCTCGGCAACGAGCACCATCGACGCGACCGTCGGGCCCACCTCGACGAAAGGGTGCGCCGAGGCTACCACCCCAGGCGTGGGGGGCGCTACGACAGCGGGGAGGATCGGAGTCCCTCGCCCGAACCACCCGGTCCGCAGGCCTTCAGTCGGGCCATCCGACGGGCGCCATTCCCGACCCGGTTCCGACCCCCGACTACTATCACGAAGTACTCGGGGGAAACGAGACCGAAACTGTGGCTCGCGGACTACCGCCTTGCCTGCCAACTGGGTGGGACGGACGACGACAACCTCATCATCCGTAACCTCCCCCTGTTCCTCTCCGACACTACTCGCGCCTGGTTGGAACACCTGCCTCCGGGGCAGATCTCCAACTGGGACGACTTGGTCCAAGCCTTCGCTGGCAATTTCTAGGGCACGTACGTGCGCCCCGGGAATTCTTGGGACCTTCGAAGCTGCCGGCAACAGCCGGGGGAGTCGCTCCGGGACTACATCCGGCGATTCTCGAAGCAGCGCACCGAGCTGCCCAACATCACCGACTCGGATGTCATCGGCGCGTTCCTCGCCGACACCACTTGCCGCGACCTGGTGAGCAAGCTGGGTCGCAAGACCCCCACCAGAGCGAGCGAGCTGATGGACATCGCCACCAAGTTCGCCTCTGGCCAGGAGGCGGTCGAGGCTATCTTCCGAAAGGACAAGCAGCCCCAGGGCCGCCCATCGGAAGAGGCTCCCGAGGCGTCTGCTCCGCGCGGCGCCAAGAAGAAAGGCAAGAAGAAGTCGCAATCGAAACGCGACGCTGCTGACGCGGACCTTGTCGCCGCCGCCGAGCACAAGAACCCTCGGAAGCCCCCTGGAGGTGCAAACCTCTTCGACAAGATGCTCAAGGAGCCGTGCCCCTACCATCAGGGGCCCGTCAAGCACACCCTCGAGGAGTGCATTATGCTTCGGCGTCACTTCCACAGGGCCGGGCCACCCGCCGAGGGTGGCAGGGCCCGCGACGACGACAAGAACGAAGATCACCAAGCAGGAGAGTCCCCCAAGGTCCGCGACTGCTTCATGATCTATGGAGGGCATGCGGCGAATGCCTCGGCTCGGCATCGCAAGCAAGAGCGCCGGGAGGTCTGCTCGGTGAAGGTGGCGGCGCCAGTCTACCTAGACTGGTCCGACAAGCCCATCACCTTCGACCAGGCCGACCACCCCGACCATGTGCCGAGCCCGGGGAAATACCCGCTCGTCGTCGACCCCGTTGTCGGCAATGTCAGGCTCACCAAGGTCCTGATGGATGGGGGCAGCTGCCTCAACATCATCTACGCCGAGACCCTCAAACTCCTGCGCATCGATCTGTCCTCCGTTCGAGCAGGCGCTGCGCCCTTCCACGGGATCATCCCTGGGAAGCGCGTCCAGCCCCTCGGGCGACTCGACCTCCCCGTCTGCTTCGGGACGCCCTCCAACTTCCGAAGGGAGACCCTGACGTTCGAGGTGGTCGGGTTCCGAGGAACCGACCACGCCGTACTAGGGAGGCCATGTTACGCGAAGTTCATGGCCGTCCCCAACTACACCTACCTGAAGCTCAAGATGCCAGGCCCCAACGGGGTCATCACCGTCGGCCCCACGTACAAACACGCGTTCGAATGCGACGTGGAGTGCGTGGAGTACGCCGAGGCCCTCGCCGAGTCCGAGGCCCTCATCGCCGACCTGGAGAACCTCTCCAAGGAGGTGCCAGACGTGAAGCGCCATGCCGGCAACTTCGAGCCAGCAGAGACGGTTATGGCCGTCCCTCTTGACCCCAGTGGCGACACCACCAAGCAGGTCCGGATCGGTTCCGGGCTCGACCCCAAATAGGAAGCAGTGCTCGTCGACTTTCTCCGCGCAAACGCCGACGTCTTTGCATGGAGTCCCTCGGACATGCCCGGCATACCGAGGGATGTCGCCGAGCACTCGCTGGATATTCGGGCCGGAGCCCGACCCGTCAGGCAGTCTCTGCGCCGATTCGACGAGGAGAAGCGCAGAGTGATTGGCGAAGAGATCCACAAGCTAATGGCAGCAGGGTTCATCAAAGAGGTATTCCATCCCGAATGGTTCGCCAACCCTGTGCTTGTGAGGAAGAAAGGGGGGAAATGGCGGATGTGTGTAGACTACACTGGTCTCAACAAAGCATGTCCGAAGGTTCCCTACCCTCTGCCCCGCATCGATCAAATCGTGGATTCCACCGCTGGGTGCGAAACCCTGTCCTTCCTCGATGCCTACTCAGGGTATCACCAGATCCGGATGAAAGAGTCCGACCAGCTCGCGACTTCTTTCATCACGCCGTTCGGCATGTACTGCTATGTCACCATGTCGTTCGGTTTGAGGAATGCGGGCGCGACGTACCAGCGGTGCATGAACCATGTGTTCGGCGAACACATCGGTCACACAGTCGAGGCCTACGTCGATGACATCGTAGTCAAGACAAGAAAGGCTTCCGACCTCCTCTCCGACCTTGAAGTGACATTCCGATGTCTCAAGGCGAAAGAAGTCAAGCTCAATCCTGAGAAGTGTGTCTTCGGGGTGCCCCGAGGCATGCTACTAGGGTTCATCGTCTCCGAGCGAGGCATTGAAGCCAACCCGGAGAAGATCGCGGCCATCACCAGCATGGGGCCCATCAAGGACTTAAAAGGTGTACAGAGGGTCATCGGATGCCTCGCGGCCCTGAGCCGCTTCATCTCACGCCTCGGCGAAAGAGGTCTGCCTCTGTACCGCCTCTTAAGGAAGGCCGAGTGTTTCGCTTGGACCCCTAAGGCCGAGGAAGCCCTCGGCAACCTGAAGGCGCTCCTTACGAAGGCGCCTGTCTTGGTGCCCCCGGCGGATGGAGAAGCCCTCTTGGTCTACATCGCCGCGACCACTCAGGTGGTTAGCGCCGCGATTGTGGTCGAGAGGCAAGAGGAAGGGCATGCATTGCCCGTTCAGAGGCCGGTCTACTTCGTCAGCGAAGTGCTGTCCGAGACCAAGATCCGCTACCCACAAGTTCAAAAGCTGCTATATGCTGTGATCCTGACAAGGCGGAAGCTGCGACACTACTTCGAGTCTCATCCGGTAACTGTGGTGTCATCCTTCCCCCTGGGGGAGATCATCCAGTGCCGAGAGGCCTCGGGCAGGATCGCAAAGTGGGCGGTGGAAATCATGGGCGAAATGATCTCGTTCGCCCCTCAGAAGGCCATCAAGTCCCAGGTGTTGGCGGACTTCGTGGACGAATGGGTTGACACCCAGTTGCCGACGGCTCCGATCCAACCGGAGCTCTGGACCATGTTTTTCGACGGGTCGCTGATGAAGACAGGAGCCGGCGCGGGCCTGCTCTTCATCTCGCCCCTTGGAAAGCACTTGCGCTACGCGTTGCGCCTCCATTTCCCGGCGTCCAACAATGTGGCCGAGTACGAAGCTCTGGTCAACGGGTTGCGGATCGCCATCGAGCTAGGGGTCAGACGCCTCGACGCCCGTGGTGATTCGCAGCTCGTCATCGACCAAGTCATGAAGAACTCCCACTGCCGCGACCCGAAGATGGAGGCCTACTGCGACGAGGTTCGACGCCTGGAAGACAAGTTCTTCGGGCTCGAGCTCAACCACGTCGCTCGGCGCTACAACGAAACCGCAGACGAGCTGGCTAAAATAGCCTCGGGGCGAACGACGGTCCCCCCGGACGTCTTCTCCCGGGATCTGCATCGACCCTCTGTCAAGATCGACGACGTGCCCGAGCCCGAGGCACCCTCGGCTCAAGCCGAGGCGCCCTCAGCTCAGCCCGAGGTACCCTCGGCCCCCGAGGGCGAGGCACTGGACATCGAGGAAGAGCAGAGCGGGGCCACGCCTGATCGAGATTGGTAGGCCCCGTACATGCAATATCTCCGTCGAGGAGAGCTACCCCCCGACCAAGTCGAGGCTCGGCGGGTAGCGCGACGCGCCAAGTCGTTCGTCTTGCTGGGCAATGAAGAGGAGCTCTACCATCGCAGCCCCTCGGGCATCCTCCAGCGATGCATCTCCACCGCCGAAGGTCGGGAACTGCTGCAAGAAATACACTCGGGGGCTTGTGGCCACCACGCGGTGCCCCGAGCCCTTGTCGGGAATGCTTTCCGACAAGGCTTCTACTGGCCAACGGCGGTGGCTGACGCCACTAGAATTGTCCGCACCTGCGAAGGGTGCCAATTCTATGCGAAGCAGACCCGCCTGCCCGCTCAGGCTCTGCAGACGATACCCATCACCTGGCCCTTCGCCGTATGGGGTCTGGACCTCGTCGGTCCCTTGCAGAAGGCGCCCGGGGGCTACACGCACCTGCTAGTCGCCATCGACAAATTCTCCAAGTGGATCGAGGTCCGACCCCTGAATAGCATCAGGTCCGAGCAGGCGGTGGCGTTCTTCACCAACATCATCCATCGCTTCGGGGTCCCGAACTCCATCATCACCGACAACGGCACCCAGTTCACCGGCAAAAAATTCTTGGATTTTTGCGAGGATCACCATATCCGGGTGGACTGGGCCGCCGTGGCTCATCCCATGTCGAATGGGCAAGTAGAGCGTGCCAACGGCATGATTCTACAAGGGCTCAAGCCTCGGATCTACAACGACCTCAACAAGTTCGGCAAGCGGTGGATGAAGGAACTCCCCTCGGTGGTCTGGAGCCTAAGGACGACGCCGAGTCGCGCCACGGGTTTCACGCCGTTTTTCCTGGTCTACGGGGCTGAAGCTATCTTGCCCACTGACCTGGAATACGGCTCCCCGAGGACGAGGGCCTACACCGATCAAAGCAACCAAGCTAGCCGAGAAGAATCGCTGGACCAGCTGGAGGAGGCTCGGGACAGGGCCTTACTACACTCGGCGCGGTACCAGCAGTCCCTGCGACGCTACCACGCCCGAGGGGTCCGGTCCCGAGACCTCCAGGTGGGCGATCTGGTGCTTCGGCTGCGGCAGGACGCCCGAGGGAGGCACAAGCTCACGCCCCCCTGGGAAGGGCCATTCGTCATCGCCAAAGTTCTGAAGCCCGGAACATACAAGCTGGCCAACAATCAAGGCGAGATCTACGGCAACGCTTGGAACATCAAACAGCTACGTCGCTTCTACCCTTAAGATGTTTCCAAGTTGTTCATATACCTCGCACCTGCGCAAAGTTTAGTCATCAAGGAAGGGTCGGCCTAGCCTCGGCAAAGCCCGACCCTCCCTCGGGGGCTAAAAGGGGGGAGACCCCCTCTGCGTCGAATTTTTCCTCGAAAAAGGATCTCTTTTTAGCAGGATTACTTTCGTGCTTCTTGACTACTTCGGAAAGCGAATCCTGGAAACGACGGAGTACACGTAAGCAGCCAAGGCTGACCGAGCCGAGGGACTCCTACGCCTCCGGGATACGGATACCTCACTCATCACCTTCTGCGATAAGTAACTCGCGCTCGGATAAAGCGACTCCGTGGATCGAACAAGTCTTCACGTTCGGAAGCTCTCCTGCCGAAGCAGTCCTTCAAGCTTTCTCGACTAAGTCGAGGACAGGGCCTCATGAACGGGTGAAAGTACGCGTAAGCGGCAAGGCCGACCGAGCCGAGGGATTCCCACGCCTCTGGGATACGGATACCTCACTCGTCCCTTCCGCGAGAAGCAACTCTCGCTCACACAAACATCCCTGTTACCGACGGAGTCCAGATGCTCGAAACAAGAGGAAAAAAGACGCAGCTTCGCAAGCACGGCGAGGGTGTGTTTTCTGGCCTCGGCGGCCGCAGAAGGCACACGCTACAAGACGATCTGATCCTGCAGGCTCGGGTCTTCACGCTGAAGGGAGCCGTAGCACCCTCGGCATCGACGGCGTCTTCAGCTATGTTCGACCCAGCCTCGGACGGCGGCGCGGTCCAGGGACCCCTCCGGGAATCCGGCCCGAGCAGGCGGCTCGGCCGGTTACCCCTGGGGCCTCGGCCAACCGGCTTCCAAGGGCCTCGGCGGATCGACTTTGGCGTCGGCTCCGCTGACGGACAACACGACTAGGCTTCGGCCAACCAGGTTCCCATTCTCGAGCCAACTCCGCCTCTGTTCATACTGATATCGCTACCCCTGGCCTCGGCTCATCGAAGGGCAGCCGAGGGGTCTCTTTGACTAAGCTAGAGGAGCCCCAGACAACAAGGCCGATCGGGCCGAGGGATTCCTACGCCTCCGGGATACGGATACCTCACTCGTCACCTTGACACGGGGCGACTCATGCTTGGTAAAGCGGTTCAGATAATCAACAGGCGAGACTTAGCGCTCGAAAATGAGGAAAAAACACGGCTCCGTGCCAAAATTACATACATGTTCAGGCCTCGACAGCCGCAATGAACAAACCCACCGGCATTCGAAGTGCCATTACGAACGGAACTCCGGTTCCCCCTCCGCAGGTACGAACGACCCCACTCCATGGGGAAGGCCTGTGGAGCAACAGAAGACTGACGAGCGGCTCGCCGCCGCCCGTTCTGACTACGGCGACAGTGGACCGGCGTTGCTGCGATCTTGTTCTCGCCCCCGCCGACGCTCGAGGGGCGAGGACAAGTACGCCGGCGCGATGGCCCGGGGCGCGGGTGGTGGCAGTGATCCCGTCGGCGACGAGGACTTCTCGAGCCGCCTCCGCCTCGGCGCCGATGGCAGGGGACACCAGCCCCCCGGCAGATCCCCACTCAAATCCTCCCGGACGAGTGGGGCACCGGCCTCTGCGCGAGGGCGCCGTCCCAGTGCAAAAGCAGGACCACCCCAGAACACGAATGCCGCCCTAACCGCGCGCGGCATCGTGGGTGGTCCTCCCGTGCACGCGGTACGGCAGTCGCCCTCCGGCAGGAGGGGCCGCCGGAAGCCCGGCCGACGACACCGACACGCTGGGGGTGACGACGCCCGCCGTCGATCAGCCCCACGTTGTCTAAGTCCGCGTCGTCCGCAGGGCCAGCGAGCGCCTCCGCCCCCGAACGCCGCGGAAAAGGGTGACCCGCAGACCCGCGCGGGAGGTAGGGCGCCGGCTCAGCGTGGCCCCCACCTCAGCGAGGATGATGAACATCCTTGAAGCTGAGGGTGGGACCAAGATCGCAGCCCGACTTGCTCTTCCCCACCCAGAAGCTGGTGGTCACCATCCTGGGTGACCGCCGGCATAGGGGTGCGGCCGGGCCGGCTGATGAAAATCCTTGAAGCCGAACGATGGCTGAGAGGTACCAACTCCCATGGAGTTGCGTTCCTCCAACGAGGAGGCGGAAAGGCGGCGGATACCCCCCATTCGGGGGCTTGGAAGATGGAAAGACACGACGCATAAGGGAGGAAGAAGACATGGTTGCCTTCTGAAAGGAGTCTCCCTCCTTTTAAAGGCAACTCCCCCTACGTGCGCCCCCAGACGCCGCGGGCTGAGTCTTCTCCAACACGCTCCAAGACCCTCCCCTGCGACTCGGGGGCTGGGTCCCGCATGCCATGCAAACCGGCTCAGGGCAGAAGAAGCCAAACCGTCGCGCGTGGTGCGCACGACCGCCTAGCGGTTACGAGCGACCCCCCACTTTTGCCCAGACCAACGGGCGGAAGGGGCGGGCGGCCATGCAGGCGGCATGCAACCGCGCCAGGTGGACGCGCCTCTCCGACTTCTGACACGACAGCTTGGAAACCCAGGCCCACGCGTCAAGCAACTGGCGCGCCAGTTGCTGCATGCAGGCAACCGCACCGCCACTTGGGCCACCGTCGCGCCTCTTCGGTTGCGGAGCCCATGCCGCGACTCGAGGCGACCCAGTAGCACCAGCCTGGCGTGTTGGTCAAAGCGACCGAAAGTGGGCCGGCAGTAATGGCGGTGGCAGGCGGGCGGGCGCAGCAGTCACGTCGTCAGCCAGGCTCACGTCTCATCCTGGGACAGCAAGAGAGCCTCCTCCCACGGTGTGAAGACGGTGCACCCGTGACCCATTCCTCGAACGGATCGCGCACACGCAACGGCCGCCCCGCCAACCACTCGCCCCGTCGCATTAACTCCGCGGCGGGACACGCGGCGCCTCTGGCGGGAGAAGCGCGCGACGCTTCACCTTCGCCGTAATAACCGCGCCAAAAAGAGGTACGCCACGTCGTTCGATTTCGTTTCCTTTTCCTTTTTCCTCTTTCTCTATCTCTTGCAACAGGGACCGGGAAAGGGGGATACCCCGAAAAGGATCCTTTTCCGCGAAGGAACCGGGCTCCGAGCCCCCTACTGATCAGGGGTTCGAAGACTGGCCCTCCGAAGGGTTCAACAGTCGCCTCAGATCGCGTGGGCCCGACACCCACTACTGGTCAGGGGTTCGAAGGCCAGCCCCCCGAAGGGCTCCATGGCCGCCTCAGGCTACTCGGGCTCCGCGCCCATTACTGATCAGGGGTTCGAAGGCTGGCCCCCGAAGGGTTCACAGTCGCCTCAGACACCGAGCGAGGGATGACCAGGGGTACGTTCGATACATAACCGAGGCTCGGGCTGCGCTCCCGAGGTACCCTAGGACATTTCCGAGACCAGCGGGAACGATCTTGTAACAGAATCCCATCGGAGGGAGGCATCGAGCCCTCGGACCCCGTCGCCAGGGGACCGGGTCCGGCAAATCACCCGCAGGTACTTTTGGGCGTGCCTCTGGGCCCCTAGCCGACCCCCAACGAACGGGGCACAGACGCCCACTCGGATTACCCGCTTGCAGCTCACCGGAGACACCATGTTCGGTGCCCATCGAGGGTAACATGGCGCACTCCCCCCCTCCTCCTTGCGGAAAGGCGACGTAGGGGCGTATGTAAAAAGTCGAGTCTGTCCCTGATCGTCCTCTCGCCCTGTGCAGAGGCTCGGGGGCTGCTCTCGCAAAAACCGGCTCCGGCCAAACAGTTGACAGCGTCAACATACCAGCCCGAGAGCTTGGGCCCCGACCGTGCACCCGGGCTACGGCCAGTTCGCATGAGGGAACGACCAGACCAGCCGAAGCATTACGCAAGGTATTAAGACCTCGAAGGAGTGTAACCACTCCTCCGAGGCCTCGGGGGCTACACCCGGCGGGTGCGCTCGCGCGCACCCACCGGAACAAAATGCAACCGAGAAAGGCTGGTCCCCTTGCAAAAAAGTGCGACGAAAGCCTCCAAGCGAGTGCTAACACTCCCTTCGAGGCTCGGGGGCTACTGTCGGGGACCATAATTAGGGGTACCCTCAAGACGCCTAATTCTCAGCTGGTAACCCCCATCAGCATAAAGCTGCAAAGGCCTGATGGGTACGATTAAGTTAGGGATCAGTCCACACGAGTGACTCGATCACGCTTCACCCGAGCCTAGCCTCGGCCAAGGGCAGCCGACCTCGGGAGACTTCCGTCTCGCCCGAGGCCCCCCTTTTTACGGCGGACACATCACCGGCTCGCCCGAGGCCTTGGCTTCGCTCAGAAGCGACCCTGACTAAATCGCCACACCGACTGACCGAGTTGCAGGAGCATTTAACGCAAAGAGTAAGTCAGACAGACAGTCAGGCCTTGCCAAAGGCGCCACGGCGAACTCCGCTCCGCCCGACCCCAGGGCTCGGACTCGGGCTAAGACCCGGAAGACGGCGAACTCCGCTCCGCCCGACCCCAGGGCTCGGACTCGGGCTAAGACCCGGAAGACGGCGAACTCCGCTCCGCCCGACCCCAGGGCTCAGACTCGGGCTAAGACCCGGAAGACGGCGAACTCCGCTCCGCCCGACCCCAGGGCTCGGACTCGGGCTAAGACCCGGAAGACGGCGAACTCCGCTCCACCCGACCCCAGGGCTCGGACTCGGGCTAAGACCCGGAAGACGGCGAACTCCGCTCTGCCCGACCCCAGGGCTCAGACTCGGGCTAAGACCCGGAAGACGGCGAACTCCGCTCCGCCCGACCCCAGGGCTCGGACTCGGGCTAAGACCCGGAAGACGCCGAACTCCACTCCGCCCGACCCCAGGGCTCGGACTCGGGCTAAGACCCGGAAGACGGCGAACTCCGCTCCGCCCGACCCCAGGGCTCGGACTCGGGCTAAGACCCGGAAGACGGCGAACTCCGCTCCACCTGACCCCAGGGCTCGGACTCGGGCTAAGACCCGAAAGACGGCGAACTCCGCACCGCCCGACCCCAAGGCTCGGACTCGGGCTAAGACCCGGAAGACGGCGAACTCCGCTCCGCCCGACCCCAGGGCTCGGACTCGGGCTAAGACCCGGAAGACGGCGAACTCCGCTCCGCCCGACCCCAGGGCTCGGACTCGGGCTAAGACCCGGAAGACGACGAAACTCCGCCTCGCCCGACCCCAGGGCTCGGACTCCGCCCTGGC
Organism: Zea mays; assembly: GCF_902167145.1. Lineage (NCBI taxonomy): Eukaryota > Viridiplantae > Streptophyta > Magnoliopsida > Poales > Poaceae > Zea > Zea mays. The sequence continues at coordinate 175,277,367 of NC_050101.1, read as the reverse complement.
CTCAGCCAAACGGCCTCCGCCTCGCCCGACCCCATGGCTCGGACTCGGCCTCGGCAACAGAAGACAGACTCAACCTCGGCTTCGGAGGAGCCCCCACGTCACCCCGCCTAGGGCACAGACCCGCCACGTCAACAGGAAGCGTCATCATCGTCCTACCCCGAATCGACTCGGGTCACGGAGAACAAGACCGGCGTCCCATCCGGCCAGCTCCGCCGGATGGGCAATGATGGCGCTCCACAAGCTCTGTGACGACGGCGGCCCCCAGCTCTCTTACGGAAGCAGGGCGACGTCAGCAAGGACTCGACCGCTCCAACAGCTGTCCCTCCGCCAGGCTCCGTCGCACCTCCGACAGCCACGACATCACGCCAGCAAGGTGCCAAGACCTCTTCGGCTGCCACATTGGCATGTACCTAGGGCGCTAGCTCTCTCTCCGCTAGACACGTAGCACTCTGCTACACCCCCCATTGTACACCTGGATCCTCTCCTTACGACTATAAAAGGGAGGACCAGGGCCTTCTTAGAGAAGGTTGGCCGCGCGGGACCGAGGACGGGACAGGCGCTCTCTTGGGGCCGCTCGCTTCCCTCACCCGCGTGGACGCTTGTAACCCCCCTACTGCAAGCGCACCCGACCTGGGCGCGGGACGAACACGAAGGCCGCGGGACTTCCACCTCTCTCACGCTCGACTCCGGCCACCTCGCCTCTCCCCCCTTCGCGCTCGCTCACGCGCTCGACCCATCTGGGCTGGGGCACGCAGCACACTCACTCGTCGGCTTTGGGACCCCCCTGTCTCGAAACGCCGACAGGGGGTGTAGCAGAGTGCTACGTGTCTAGCGGGGGAGAGCTAGCGCCCTAAGTACATGCCGATGTGGCAGCCGGAGAGATCTTGGCACCCAGTCGGTGTGATGTCGTGGCCGTCAGAGGAGCAACGGAGCCTGGCGGAGGGACAGCTGTCGGAGCGGTCGAGTCCTTGCTGACATCCTCCTGCTTCCGTAAGAGAGCTGAGAGCCGCCGTCGTCACAGGGCACGTGGGGCGCCATCATTGCCTATCTGGCGGAGCTAGCCAGATGGGACACCGGTCTTGTTCTCTGCGGCCCAAGTCGGCTCGGGGTAGGGTGATGATGGCGCTTCCTGTTGACGTGGCGGGCCCGCGCCCGAGGTCGGGCGACGTGGGGGCTCCTCCGAAGCCGGGGTTGAGTCTGTCTTCCGTGGCCGAGGCCGAGCCCGAGCCCCTGGGTCGGGCGAGGCTGAGGTCGTTCGGCAGAGGCCGGGGCGGAGTCCGAGCCCTGGGGTCGGGCGAAGCGGAGTTCGTCGTCTTCTGGGGCTGAGCCCGAGTCCGAGCCCTGGGTCGGGCGGAGCGGAGTTCGTCGTCTTCTGGGGCTGAGCCCGAGTCCGAGCCCTGGGTCGGGCAAAGCGGAGTTCGCCGTCTTCCGGGGCTTAGCCCGAGTCCGAGCCCTGGGTCGGGCGGAGCGGAGTTCGCCGTCTTCCGGGGCTTAGCCCGAGTCCGAGCCCTGGGTCGGGCGGAGCGGAGTTCGCCGTCTTCCAGGGCTTAGCCCGAGTCCGAGCCCTGGGTCGGGTGGAGCGGAGTTCGCCGTCTTCCGGGGCTTAGCCCGAGTCCGAGCCCTGGGTCGGGCGGAGCGGAGTTCGCCGTCTTCCGGGGCTTAGCCCGAGTCCGAGCCCTAGGTCGGGCGGAGCGGAGTTCGCCGTCTTCCGGGGCTTAGCCCGAGTCCGAGCCCTGGGTCGGGCGGAGCGGAGTTCGCCGTCTTCCGGGGCGTAGCCCGAGTCCGAGCCCTGGGTCGGGCGGAGCGGAGTTCGCCGTCTTCCGGGGCCTAGCCCGAGTCCGAGCCCCTGGTCGGGCGGAGCGGAGTTCGCCGTCTTCCGGGGCCTAGCCCGAGTCCGAGCCCTGGGTCGGGCGGAGCGGAGTTTCCTATGGCGCCTTTGGCAAGGCCTGACTGCCTGTCAGCCTCACTCTGTCAAGTGGCACTGCAGTCGGAGTGGCGCAGGCGGCGCTGTCCTTCTGTCAGACCGGTCAGTGGAGCGGCGAAGTGACGACGGTCACTTCGGCTCTGCCGGGGGGCGCACGTCAGGATAAAGGTGTCAGGCTACCTTTGCGTTAAATGCTCCTGCGACTCGGTCGGTCGGCGCGGCGATTTAGTCAGGGTTGCTTCTTAGCGAAGGCAAGGCCTCGGGCGAGCCAGAGATGTGTCTGCCGTTAAAGGGGGGCCTCGGGCGAGACGGAAATCCCTCGGGGTCGGCTGCCCTTGCCTGAGGCTAGGCTCGGGCGAGGCGTGATCGAGTCGCTCGTATGGACTGATCCCTGACTTAATCGCACCCATCAGGCCTCTGCAGCTTTATGCTGATGGGGGTTACCAGCTGAGAATTAGGCGTCTTGAGGGTACCCCTAATTATGGTCCCCGACAGTAGCCCCCGAGCCTCGAAGGGAGTGTTAGCACTCGCTTGGAGGCTTTCGTCGCACTTTTTTGCAAGGGGATCAGCCTTTCTCGGTTGCATTTTGTTCCGGTGGGTGCGCGCGAGCGCACCCGCCGGGTGTAGCCCCCGAGGCCTCGGAGGAGTGGTTTCACTCCCCCGAGGTATTAATGCCTTGCGTAATGCTTCGGCTGGTCTGGTTGTTCCCTCATGCGAACTGGCCGTAGCCCGGGTGCACGGTCGGGGCCCAAGTTCTCGGGCTCGTATGTTGACGCTGTCAACGGTTCGGCCGGAGCCGGGTTTGCGAGAGCAGCCCCCGAGCCTCCGCACAGGGCGAGAGGGCGATCAGGGACAGACTCGGCTTTTTTACATACGCCCCTACGTCGCCTTTCCGCAAGGAGGAGGGGGAGAGCGCCATGTTACCCTCGATGGGCACCGAACATGGTGTCTCCGGTGAGCTGCAAGCGGGTAATCCGAGTGGACGTCCGTGCCCCGTTCGTTGGGGGTCGGCTAGGGGCCCAGAGGCACGCCCAAAAGTACCTGCGGGTGATCTGCCGGACCCGGTCCCCTGGCGACGGGGTCCGAGGGCTCGATGCCTCCCTCCGATGGGATTCCGTTACAAGATCGCTCCCGCTGGTCTCGGAAATGTCCTAGGGTACCTCGGGAGCGCAGCCCGAGCCTTGGTTATGTATCGAACGTACCCCTGGTCATCCCTCGCTCGGCGTCTGAGGCGACTGTGAACCCTTCGGGGGCCAGCCTTCGAACCCCTGATCAGTAATGGGCGCGGAGCCCGAGTAGCCTGAGGCGGCCGTGGAGCCCTTCGGGGGGCCGGCCTTCGAACCTCTGACCAGTAGTGGGTGTAGGGCCCACGCGATCTGAGGCGACTGTTGAACCCCTCGGAGGGCCAGCCTTCGAACCTCTGATCAGTAGGGGGGCTCGGAGCCCGGTTCCTTCACAGGGAAGGATCCTTTTCGGGGTATCCCCCTTTCCCGGTCCCTGTTGCAAGAGATAGAGAAATAGGAAAAAAGGAAAAGGATACGAAATCGAACGACGTGGCGTACCTTTTTTGGCGCGGTTATTACGGCGAAGGCGAAGCGTCGCCCGCTTCTCCTGCCAGAAGCGCCGCCTGTCCCGCCGCGGAGTTAATGCGACGGGGTGAGTTGTTGGCAGGGCGGCCGTTGCGCGTGCGCGAGCTGTTCGAGGAACGGATCACGGGCGCCCTGTCTTCACGCCGTGAGAGGTGGTTCTCTTGCTGCCCCCGGACGGGACGTGAGTCTGGCCGACGACGTGACCGCTGCTCCCGCCCGCCTGCCACCGTCATTACTGTCGGCCCACTTTCGGCCGTATTGACCGTCGCGCCAGGCTGGCGCTACTGGGTCGTGCGCTGGGCCGCCTCGAGTTGCGGTATTGGTTCCGCAACCAAAGAGGCGCGGTGGTGGCGCAAGTGGCGGCGCAGTTGCTTGCATGCAGCATCTGGCGTGCCGGTTGCGTGACGCGTGGGCCTAGGCCTCCATGCTGGCGTGTTGGGAGTCGGAGAAGCGCGTCCGCCTGGCGCGATTGCATGCCGCCTGCATGGCTGCCCGCCCCTTCCGCCCGTCGGTCTGGGCAAAAGCGGGGGGGGTCGCTTGTAACTGCTGGGCGGTTGTGTGCACCGCGCGCGGCGCTTTGGCTTCTTCTGCTCTGAGCCGGTTTGCATGACCTGTGGGACCCAGCCCCCGCGCCGCAGGGGAGGGCCTTGGAACGTGTTGGAGAAGACTCAGCCTGTGACGTTTGGGGGCGCACGTAGGGAGAGTTGCCTTTAAAAGGAGGGCGACCCCTTTCGTAAGGCGACCATGTCTTCTCGCTCCCTTATGCGCCGCGTCTTTCCACCTTCCAAGCCCCCGGATGGGGGGAACCCGCCGTCTTTTCGCCTCATCGTTGGAGGAACGCAACTCCGTGGGAGTTGGTACCTTTCAGCCATCGTTCGGCTTCAAGGATTTTCAACACACAGCCCGGTTGCTCCCCTCCGCTGGTGGTCACCCGAGACGGTGACCTCCAGCTCCTGGATGGGGAGAGGCAAGCCGGGCTGTGATCCCGATCCCGCCCTCAGCATCGAGGGTGTTCGTCATCCTCGCTGGGGCGGGAGCGAGGCGAGGCGGGGCTCTACCTCCTGCGCTGGTCGGCGGGCCACCTCTTCTTTCAGCTCCTGGTGGTGGCAATCGCCCTCCATCCCCGCGGCGGAGACGTCCTCCAGCCATGCCGGGGAAGGCGAACTGTTGCTGCCCAGCTAGGATGCAACATTCCGCCCCCTCCCTCGCATTCGCGGCGAGGACGGCAGCGAGGACCTGCCGGTGCGCTTGGGAGCGGCCCGCTCTTTGGCTTTAATAGCTGGTTCGCGTCCCTTGAGCGGGAACGCGAACGAGAGCCCTCCGGTGGCCGCGTCCACCCGGGACCATGGCTGCTGCTGCAGAGGTCGCTGGTAGGTCTCCCGACGCTCGTCGCCCCGTAGGCTCGAGGTTGCTCATACCCGCGGGGACGGAACCAGAGTTCCGTTTGTAATGGCACTTTGAATGCCAGTGTTTTTGTTCATCGTGGCTGTCGAGGCCTGAACATGTGTGTAATTTTGGCACGGAGCCGTGTTTTTTCCTCATTTTCAAGCACTAAGACTCGCCTGTCGATTATCTGAATCGCTTCACCAAGCATGAGTCGCCCCGTGTCAAGGTGACGAGTGAGGTATCCGTATCCCGGAGGCGTAGGAGTCCCTCGGCTCGATCGGCCTTGTTGTCTGAGGCTCCTCTAGCTTAGTTAAAGAGACCCCTTGGCTGCTCTTCGACGAGCCGAGGCCAGGGGTAGCGATATCAGCACGAACAGAGGCAGAGTTGGCTTGAAAAATGAAAACCTGGTTGGCCGGAGCCTAGCCGGGTTGTCCGTCAGCGGGACCGATGCCGGAGTTGATCAGCCGAGGCCTCGGACCGGGCTGGCGCCCTTGGAAGATGGTTGGTCGAGGCCCCTAGGGTAACCGGCCGAGCCGCCTGCTCGGGTCGGATTCCCGGAGAAGTCCCTGGACCACGTCGCCGTCCGAGGCTGGGTCGGACCTTGCTGAAGGTATCGTCGATGCCGAGGGTGCTACAGCTCCCTTCCAGCGTGAAGACCCGAGCCTGCAGGATCAGATTGTCTTGTAGCGTGTGCCTTCTGCAGCCGCTGAGGCCAGAAAACACACCCTCGCTGCGTTGTAAAGCTGCATCTCTTTTCCTCTTGTTTCGAGTATCTGGACTTTTTGTTGGTAACAGGGATGTTTGTGCGGGCGAGAGTTGCTTCTCGCGGAAGGTGATGAGTGAGGTATCCGTATCCCGGAGGCGTGGGAGTCCCTCGGCTCGGTCGGCCTTGCCGCTTACTCGTACTTTCACCCGTCCATGGGGCCCTGTCACCGACTCAGTCGAGAAGGCTCGAAGGATCGCTTCGGCAGAAGGGCTTCCAAACGTAAAGACTTGTTCGGTCCGCGGAATCACTTTATCCGAACGCGAGTTACTTATCGCAGAAGGTGATGAGTGAGGTATCCGTATCCCGGAGGCGTAGGAGTCCCTCGGCTCGGTCAGCCTTGGCTGCTTACGTGTACTCCGTCGTTTCCAGGACCCACTTTTCGAAGTAGTCAAAAAGCACGAAAGATATTCTGGCAGAAGAGATCTTTTTTCGAGGAAAATTTTAACGCAGAGGGGGTTTTCCCCTTTTAGCCCCCGAGGGAGGGTCGGGCTTTGCCGAGGCGAGGCCGACCCTTCCTTGTTGACTAAACTTTGCGTGGGTGCGAGGTATATGAACAACTTGAAAACATCTTAAGGGTAGAAGCGATGTAGCTGTTGGATGTTCCAAGCGTTGCCGTAGACCTCGCCTTGACTGTTGGCCAGCTTGTACGTTCCGGGCGTCAGAACTTTGGCGATGACGAATGGCCCCTCCCAGGGGGGCGTGAGCTTGTGCCTCCCTCGGGCGTCTTGCCGCAGCCGAAGCACCAGGTCGCCCACCTGGAGGTCCCGGGGTCGGACCCCTCGGGCGTGGTAGCGCCGCAGGGACTGCTGATACCGCGCCGAGTGTAGTAAGGCCTTGTCCCGAGCCTCTTCCAGCTGGTCCAGCGAGTCTTCTCGGCTAGCTTGGTTGCTTTGATCGTGGTAGGCCCTCGTCCTCGGGGAGCCGTACTCCAGGTCAGTGGGCAAGACGGCCTCGGCCCCGTAGACCAGGAAGAACGGCGTGAAACCCGTGGCTCGGCTCGGCGTTGTCCTCAGGCTCCAGACCACCGAGGGGAGTTCCTTCATCCATCGCTTGCCGAACTTGTTGAGGTCGTTGTAAATCCGAGGCTTGAGCCCTTGTAGAATCATGCTGTTGGCACGCTCTACTTGTCCATTCGACATGGGATGAGCCACGGCGGCCCAGTCCACCCGGATGTGGTGATCCTCGCAAAAATCCAAGAATTTTCTGCCGGTGAACTGGGTGCCATTGTCGGTGATGATGGAGTTCGGGACCCCGAAGCGATGGATGATGTTGGTGAAGAACGCCACCGCCTGCTCGGACCTGATGCTGTTCAGGGGTCGGACCTCGATCCACTTGGAGAATTTGTCGATGGCGACCAGCAGGTGCGTGTAGCCCCCGGGCGCCTTCTGCAAGGGACCGACGAGGTCCAGACCCCACACAGCAAAGGGCCAGGTGATGGGTATCGTCTGCAGAGCCTGAGCGGGCAGGTGGGTCTGCTTCGCATAGAATTGGCACCCTTCGCAGGTGCGGACAATTCTAGTGGCGTCAGCCACCGCCGTTGGCCAGTAGAAGCCTTGCCGGAAAGCATTCCCGACGAGGGCTCGAGGCGCTGCATGATGGCCGCAAGCCCCCGAGTGTATTTCTTGCAGGAGTTCCTGACCTTCGGTGATGGAGATGCATCGCTGGAGGATGCCCGAGGGGCTGCGGTGGTAGAGCTCCTTCCCATCGCCCAGCAAGACGAACGACTTGGCGCGTCGCGCTACCCGCCGAGCCTCGACTTGGTCGAGGGGTAGCTCTCCTTGGCGGAGATATTGCAGGTACGGGGTCTGCCAATCTCGATCAGGCGTGGCCCCGCTCCGCTCCTCCTCGACGTGCAGTGCCTCGCCCTCGGGGGCCGAGGGTACCTCGGGCTGAACCGAGGATGCCTCGGGCTGGGCCGAGGGTACCTCAGGCTGGGCCGAGGGTACCTCGGGCTCGGGCGTGTCGTTGATCTTGATGGAGGGTTGATGCAGATCCTGGGAGAAGACGTCCGGGGGAACCGTCGTTCGCCCCGAGGCTATTTTTGCCAGCTCGGCCGCAGTCTCGTTGTAGCGCCGAGCGATGTGGTTAAGCTCGAGCCCGTAGAACTTGTCTTCCAGGCGCCGAACCTCATCGCAGTAGGCCTCCATCTTCGGGTCGCGGCAGTGGGAGTTCTTCATGACTTGGTCGATGACGAGCTGCGAGTCACCGCGGGCGTCGAGGCGTCTGACCCCTAGCTCGATGGCGATCCGCAACCCGTTGACCAGAGCCTCGTACTCAGCCACATTGTTGGACGCCGGGAAATGGAGGCGTAGCACGTAGCGTAGGTGTTTCCCGAGGGGCGAGATGAAGAGCAGGCCCGCGCCGGCTCCCGTCTTCATCAGCGACCCGTCGAAAAACATGGTCCAGAGCTCCGGTTGGATCGGAGCCGTCGGCAGCTGGGTGTCGACCCATTCGGCTACGAAGTCCGCCATACCTGGGACTTGATGGCCTTCCGAGGGGCGAACGAGATTGTCTCGCCCATGATTTCCACCGCCCACTTTGCGATCCTGCCCGAGGCCTCTCGGCACTGGATGATCTCCCCCAGGGGGAAGGATGACACCACAGTTACCGGATGAGACTCGAAGTAATGTCGCAACTTTCGCCTCGTCAGGATCACCGCATACAGCAGCTTCTGAACTTGTGGGTAGCGGATCTTGGTTTCGGACAGTACCTCGCTGACGAAGTAAACTGGCCTCTGAACGGGCAATGCATGCCCCTCTTCTTGCCTCTCGACCACAATCGCGGCGCTGACCACCTGAGTGGTCGCGGCGACGTAGACCAAGAGGGCTTCTCCATCGGCTGGGGGTACCAAGATAGGCGCCTTTGTAAGGAGCGCCTTCAGGTTCCCGAGAGCTTCCCCGGCCTTAGGGGTCCAAGCGAAACACTCGGCCTTCCTTAACAGGCGGTACAGAGGCAGACCTCTTTCGCCGAGGCGTGAGATGAAGCGGCTCAGGGCCGCGAGACATCCCATGCCCCTCTGTACGCCTTTTAAGTCCTTGATGGGCCCCATGCTGGTGATAGCTGCGATCTTCTCCGGGTTGGCTTTGATGCCTCGCTCGGAGACGATGAACCCCAAGAGCATGCCCCGGGGCACCCCGAAGACACACTTCTCGGGATTGAGCTTGACGCCTTTTGCTTTGAGACATCGGAATGTCACTTCAAGGTCGGAGAGGAGGTCGGAAGCCTTCCTTGTCTTGACTACGATGTCATCGACGTAGGCCTCGACTGTGCGACCGATGTGTTCGCCGAATACATGGTTCATGCACCGCTGGTACGTCGCGCCCGCATTCCTCAAACCGAACGGCATGGTGACATAGTAGTACATGCCGAAGGGCGTGATGAAAGAAGTCGCGAGCTGGTCGGACTCTTTCATCCGGATTTGGTGATACCCTGAGTAGGCATCGAGGAAGGACAGGGTTTCGCACCCAGCAGTGGAATCCACGATTTGATCGATGCGAGGTAGAGGGTAGGGAACCTTCGGACATGCTTTGTTGAGACCAGTGTAGTCTACACACATCCGCCATTTCCCCCCTTTCTTTCTCACAAGCACAGGGTTGGCAAGCCATTCGGGATGGAATACCTCTTTGATGAACCCCGCTGCCATTAGCTTGTGGATCTCCTCGCCTATCACTCTGCGCTTCTCCTCGTCGAATCGGCGCAGAGGCTGCCTGACAGGTCGAGCTCCGGCCCGAATATCCAGCGAGTGCTCGGCGACATCCCTCGGTATGCCGGGCATGTCCGAGGGACTCCACGCAAAGACGTCGGCGTTTGCGCGGAGAAAGTCGACGAGCACTGCTTCCTATTTGGGGTCGAGCCCGGAACCGATCCGGATCTGCTTGGAGGTGTCGCCACTGGGGTCGAGAGGGACGGCCTTAACCATCTCCGCTGGCTTGAAGTTGCCGGCATGACGCTTCACGTCTGGCACCTCTTTGGAGAGGTTCTCCAGGTCGGCGATGAGGGCCTCGGACTCGGCGAGGGCCTCGCCGTACTCCACGCACTCCATGTCGCATTCGAACGCGTGTTTGTACGTGGGGCCGACGGAAATGACCCTGTTGGGGCCCGGCATCTTGAGCTTCAGGTAGGTGTAGTTGGGGACGGCCATGAACTTCGCGTAGCATGGCCTCCCCAGTACCGCGTGGTAGGTTCCTCGGAACCCGACCACCTCGAACGTCAAAGTCTCCCTTCGGAAGTTGGAGGGCGTTCCGAAGCAGACGGGAAGGTCGAGCCGTCCGAGGGGCTGGACGCGCTTCCCAGGAATGATCCCGTGGAAGGGCGCAGCGCCTGCTCGGACGGAGGACAGATCGACGCGCAGGAGCCTGAGGGTCTCGGCGTAGATGATGTTGAGGCAGCTGCCCCCGTCCATCAGGACCTTGGTGAGCCTGACGTCGCCGACGATGGGGTCGACGACGTGCGGGTATTTCCCCGGGCTCGGCACGTGGTCGGGGTGGTCAGCTTGGTCGAAGGTGATGGGCTTGTCGGACCAGTCTAGGTAGACTGGCGCCGCCACCTTCACCGAGCAAACCTCCCGGCGCTCTTGCTTGCGATGCCGAGCCGAGGCATTCGCCGCATGCCCACCGTAGATCATGAAGCAGTCGCGGACCTCGGGGAACTCTCCTGCTTGGTGATCTTCCTTTTTGTCGTCGTCGCGGGCCCTGCAACCCTCTGCGGGTGGCCCGGCCCTGTGGAAGTGGCGCCGAAGCATGACGCACTCCTCGAGGGTGTGCTTGACGGGCCCCTGATGGTAGGGGCACAGCTCCTCGAGCATCTTGTCGAAGAGGTTAGCACCTCCGGGGGGCTTCCGAGGGTTCTTGTACTCGGCGGCGGCGACAAGGTCCGCGTCGGCGGCGTCATGTTTCGCTTGCGACTTCTTCTTGCCATTCTTCTTGGCGCCGCGCGGAGTAGACGCCTCGGGAGCCTCTTCCGATGGGCGGCCTTGGGGCTGCTTGTCCTTTCGGAAGATAGCCTCGACCGCCTCCTGGCCAGAGGCGAACTTGGTGGCGATGTCCATCAGCTCGCTCGCCCTGGTGGGGGTCTTGCGACCCAACTTACTCACCAGGTCGCGGCAGGTGGTGCCGGCAAGGAACGCGCCGATGACATCCGAGTCGGTGATGTTGGGCAGCTCGGTGCGCTGCATCGAGAATCGCCGGATGTAGTCCCGAAGAGACTCTCCCGGCTGTTGCCGGCAGCTTCGGAGGTCCCAGGAATTCCCGGGGCGCACGTACGTGCCCTGGAAATTGTCGGCGAAGGCTTGGACCAAATCATCCCAGTTGGAGATCTGCCCCGGAGGCAGGTGCTCCAACCAGGCGTGAGCAGTGTCGGAGAGGAACAGGGGGAGGTTGCGGATGATGAGGTTGTCGTCGTCCGTTCCACCCAGTTGGCAGGCCAGGCGGTAGTCTGCGAGCCATAGTTCCGGTCTCGTTTCCCCCGAGTACTTTGTGATAGTAGTCGGGGGTCGGAACCGGGCCGGGAACGGCGCCCGTCGGATGGCCCGACTGAAGGCCTGCGGACCGGGTGGTTCGGGCGAGGGACTCCGATCCTCCCCGCTGTCGTAGCGTCCCCCGCGCCTGGGGTGGTAGCCTCGGCGCACCCTTTCGTCGAGGTGGGCCCGACGGTCGCGACGATGGTGCTCGTTGCCGAGGTGGCCCGGGGCCGCAGGCGCGGTGTTGCGCGTGCGCCCGGTGTAGACCGAGGCTTCCCGCATGAATCGGGAAGTCGCGGCATGAGGTTTCGAGGGGTATCCCTGCCTTCGGGAGGCAGAGCTCTCGGCCCGTCGGGCCGCAGCGCCTTCCAGGAGATTCTTGAGCTCTCCCTGGATTCGCCGACCCTCGGTGGTTGATGGCTCCGGCATCGCGCGGAGGAGCATCGCTGCGGTTGCCAGGTTCTGACCGACCCCGCTGGATGCGGGTGGCGGCCTGACCCTGACGTCGTTGGCGACGCGGTGCTGGAAACCTTGGGGCAGGTGACGTATTTCTCCGGCCGGGGGTTGGCCCGCCCATACCTGCCCGACGTCCCGGCGGATCGACTCAAGCGCTCCTGCTCCCTCGTCGAGCCTGGCCTGCGCCCCACGGACTTGCTCGAGCTGTGGGTCGTGACCCCCCGCCGGAACGGGGACCACAGCTAGCTCCCGCGGGATGTCAGCGCGAGGCACCGGCCTAGGGAGATCACTGTCCTCCGGCATGCCGAGATGGTTGCCTTCGGAGGGATCCCCTAGCTCGACGTGGAAACATTCGCGGCTTGGGCCGCAGTCCTCGTCGTCAAGGCTGCGGCTACCGTCGGAACAGTCGGAGAGGCAGTAGTCACATGCGGTCATAAAGTCCCGCATGACACTGGGGTTGCCAAATCCAGAGAAATCCCAACAGATGCTGGGATCGTCATCTTCCTCGGACCCAGAGGGCCCGTAGGTCGAGACGTCCGTCAATCGGTCCCAAGGCGACCGCATACGAAACCCCAGAGGGGTTGCACTCGCCTCAACGAGAGCGCCCGCCAAAGCGAGGTCGCTAGGCGGGTTGAGGCCGAGTCGAAATGACGTAGGATGGGAATCAGTCAGTACCTTTTGGTCGAAGAGGAGCGACATAGTCACGTCGGGGACTGATTGCACCGTCGTCTTAGGTACGAGGGCGACGTCCTGCAAGCCCTCCGCGAGCGCGCTGGCGTCGTCCACTTGCTCGGGATTGGTGTGTCGCGGGGGGACGGCGCTCGCCTTCGTCTCAAACGCGAGGTCGACGCCCGACGCGCCCCCCGTTGGGGCGCTGGGGACGTCGATTCACTCGACAGCCGACGAAGCGCGGCCTCCCACTTGGCCTTGGTTGCCCCACCTCCTCCCCCGTTGGCGGGGGAGAGGACGGGGCAAGCTCGAATGTTGTTCTTCCACCACGCGGGGAAGATGTCGTCGATTCCGCCGCCGGCGGGCGGGTTGTCGGCCGCCATTGTCGTTGTCGCGCGGCGGTGGAAGGAGTATCATGTCGTAGCTGCCGTCGAAGGACATGAACTCAAGACTCCCGAAACGGAGCACCGTCCCGGGCCGGAGAGGTTGCTGGAGACTGCCCATCTGGAGCTTGACGGGAAGTTGTTCGTCAGCACGCAGCAGGCCCCTACCTGGCGCGCCAACTATCGGCGTCTCGAGACCGGGGGGTCCCTAAGCCGACGAGTGAGTGTGCCGCGTGCCCCAGCCCAGATGGGTCGAGCGCGTGGGCGAGCGCGAAGGGGGGAAGCGAGGTGGCCGGAGACGGGCGTGAGAGAGGTGGAAATCCCGCGGCCTTCGTGTTCGTCCCGCGCCCAGGTCGGGTGCGCTTGCAGTAGGGGGTTACAAGCGTCCACGCGGGTGAGGGAAGCGAGCGGCCCCAAGAGAGTGCCTGTCCCGTCCTCGTCCCCGCGCGGCCAACCTTCTCTAAGAAGGCCCTGGTCCTTCCTTTTATAGGCGTAAGGAGAGGATCCAGGTGTACAATGGGGGTGTAGCAGAGTGCTACGTGTCTAGCGGGGGAGAGCTAGCGCCCTAAGTACATGTCGATGTGGCAGCCGGAGAGATCTTGGCACCCAGTCAGTGTGATGTCGTGGCCGTCGGAGGAGCAACGGAGCCTGGCGGAGGGACAGCTATCGGAGCGGTCGAGTCCTTGCTGACGTCCTCCTGCTTCCGTAAGAGAGCTGAGAGTCGCCGCCGTCATAGGGCACGTGGGGCGCCATCATTGCCTATCTGGCGGAGCTAGCCAGATGGGACACCGGTCTTGTTCTCTGCGGCCCGAGTCGGCTCGGGGTAGGGTGATGATGGCGCTTCCTGTTGACGTGGCGGGCCCGCGCCCGAGGTCGGGCGACGTGGGGGCTCCTCCGAAGCCGGGGTTGAGTCTGTCTTCTGTGGCTTAGCCCGAGTCCGAGCCCTGGGTCGGGCGGAGCGGAGTTCACCGTCTTCCGGGGCTTAGCCCGAGTCCGAGCCCTGGGTCGGGCGGAGTGGAGTTCGCCGTCTTCCGGGGCTTAGCCCGAGTCCGAGCCCTGGGTCGGGCGGAGCGGAGTTCGCCGTCTTCCGGGGCTTAGCCCGAGTCCGAGCCATGGGTCGGGCGGAGCGGAGTTCGCCGTCTTCCGGGGCTTAGCCCGAGTCCGAGCCCTGGGTCGGGCGGAGCGGAGTTCGCCGTCTTCCGGGGCTTAGCCTGAGTCCGAGCCCTGGGTCGGGCGGAGCGGAGTTCGCCGTCTTCCGGGGCCTAGCCCGAGTCCGAGCCCCTGGTCGGGCGGAGCGGAGTTCGCCGTCTTCCGGGGCCTAGCCCGAGTCCGAGCCCTGGGTCGGGCGGAGCGGAGTTTCCTATGGCGCCTTTGGCAAGGCCTGACTGCCTGTCAGTCTCACTCTGTCAAGTGGCACTGCAGTCGGAGTGGCGCAGTCGGCGCTGTTCTTCTGTCAGACCGGTCAGTGGAGCGGCGAAGTGACGACGGTCACTTCGGCTCTGCCGGGGGGCGCACGTCAGGATAAAGGTGTCAGGCTACCTTTGCGTTAAATGCTCCTGCGACTCGGTCGGTCGGCGCGGCGATTTAGTCAGGGTTGCTTCTTAGCGAAGGCAAGGCCTCGGGTGAGCCGGAGATGTGTCCGTCGTTAAAGGGGGGCCTCGGGCGAGACGGAAATCCCTCGGGGTCGGCTGCCCTTGCCTGAGGCTAGGCTCGGGCGAGGCGTGATCGAGTCGCTCGTATGGACTGATCCCTGACTTAATCGCACCCATCAGGCCTCTGCAGCTTTATTCTGATGGGGGTTACCAGCTGAGAATTAGGCGTCTTGAGGGTACCCCTAATTATGGTCCCCGACACACCGGACTGTCCGGTGCACCATACGACAGACAGCCTCCACCAACGGTCATGTTTGGTGGTTGGGGCTATAAATACCCCAACCACCCCACCATTCATTGCATCCAAGTTTTCCAGCTTCCAACAACTATACAAGAGATAGCATTCATTGCAAAGCACACCAAAAGAGATCAAACCCTCTTCCAACTCCACATAAAGTTTTAATGACTAGAGAGAGTGATTTGTAGTGTTCATTTGAGCTCTTGCGCTTGGATCGCTTCTTTTCTTTCGCATTCTTTCTTGAGATCATACTCACTTGTAATTGAGGCAAGAGACACCAATTATGTGGTGGTCCTTGCGGGAAGTTTGATTCCCAAGTGATTTGAGAAGAGAAGCTCACTCGGTCCGAGGGACCGTTTGAGAGAGGGAAAGGGTTGAAAGAGACCCGGTCTTTGTGACCACCTCAACGGGGAGTAGGTTTGCAAGAACCGAACCTCGATAAAACAAATCCTTGTGTCACACTCCTTATTTGCTTGTGATTTGTTTTGCACCCTCTCTCGCGGACTTGTTTTTATTTCTAACGCTAACCCGGCTTGTAGTTGTGTTTATATTTGTAAATTTCAGTTTCGCCCTATTCACCCCCCCTCTAGGCGACTATCAAAAAGGATATAAGGAAGAAAAGTCGTGGTATTCAAGTTGATCATTGGATCACTTGAAAGGGGTTGAGTGCAACCCTCGTCCATTGGGACGCCACAAGTGTTACTTGGCCGAACCACGGGATAAAATCGCGTGTCTCTTGTGATTGCTCTCTCTTTGATTGTCTGTGTTCGCAAGAGCTCGTCTCATTGACTTGATTAACCCACACTAATATCTTTATAATCAAGGTTGTTGGAATTTAGCGTTGAATTTTACAGGACCACCTATTCACCCCCCCTCTAGGTGCTCTCAATTGGTATCAAAGTCGTTCTCTTCACTTAAGGGACTAACCGCCCGAAGAGATGGATCCTAAGGAAAAGGGGATGGTGATTAACGACAAGGAGAAGGAGTCCCTCTTCAACGAGCCAAGAGACGACAGGCCCACTGACTCTGGCTCGAGTCACAAGAAGAAGGACGGGAAGAAGAAGAGGCGCATCAAGAAGATCATCTACTACGACAGTGATGCCTCGTCTTCTTCACCACACGACGACGACTCCTCGTCAAAGAAGAAACCGGTGAATCAAAACTATTCATTTGATTATTCTTGTATTCCATTTCATTCTAATGCTCATTTGGTATCAATTCCACTTGGAAAACCGCCACACTTTGATGGAGAAGACTACTCTTTTTGGAGTCACAAAATGCGTAGTCACTTATTTTCTCTCCATCCTAGTATTTGGGAGATTGTTGAAAACGGAATGCATTTTGATAGTACTGACAATTCCGTTTTCATAAATGAGCAAATTCATGAGAATGCACAGGCTACTACTGTTTTGCTAGCATCCTTGTGCAGGGATGAATACAACAAGGTGAGCGGCTTGGACAACGCCAAGTAAATATGGTGCACCCTCAAGATATCGCATGAGGGAAACGACGCCACCATGATCACCAAAATGGAGTTGGTGGAAGGCGAACTGGGGAGATTTGCGATGATCAGGGGAGAGGAGCCAACACAAACCTACAACAGGCTCAAGACCCTCATCAACAAGATTAGAAGTTATGGAAGCACAAGATGGACGGACCACGACGTCGTCCGACTTATGCTAAGGTCATTCACGGTAATTGACCCCCATCTTGTCAATCTCATTCATGAAAACCCTAGGTACACCAAGATGACGCCCGAGGAGATACTCGGAAAATTCGTGAGCGGGCGCATGATGGTAAAGGAGGCACGATACGTGGATGGCGCCTTAAACGGTCCACTACCCATCTACGTGCCACATCTGGTTGCTCTCAAAGCAACAAGCAGCAAGGAGGCGCTACCAAGCAAGGTAGCTCAAGTGGAGGCTGTCGGCCTCAACGAAGATGAAAATGGTGCTTATCATCAAGCGTTTCAAGACCGCTCTTAAAGGACGCAAGGAGTACCCCAACAAGAACAAAATAAGGGGAAAGCGCTCCTGCTTCAAATGTGGTAAGACTGGTCATTTATAGCTCAATGCCCCGATAATGATAATGACCAGGAACAAGAGAAGTATGGGAAGAGGGAGAAGAAGAAGGTTTACAAGAAGGCAAAGGGCGAGGCGCACCTTAGAAAAGAATGGGATTCAGACTGCTCTTCATCCGACTCCGACGATGAAGGACTGGCAGCCTCGGCCTTCAACAAATCCTCTCTCTTCCCTAACGAACGCCACACTTGCCTCATGGCCAAGGAGAAGAAGGTAAGTGTTCGAGAAACCTCTAAGTATACTACTTCTAGCGATGATGATTCTAGTGATGATGAAGTAGATTATATTGATTTATTTAAAGGCTTAGATAGAACTAAAGTAGATAAAATCAATGAGTTAATTGATGCTTTAAATGAAAAGGATAGATTGATAGAAAGGCAAGAGGACATTTTGTATGAGAAACATGAAAAATTTGTTAGTGTTCAAAAGTCTCTTGCCTTAGAAACTCAGAGAAATGAAATGCTATCTTCTGAGTTATCTGCTTGCCATGAATCTATCTCTAGTTTAAAGATTTTGAATGATGATTTAAATGCTAAGCTAGAAGAAGCTAATAAATCTAGTTCATGTGTAGAGCATGTTGTAATCTGCAATAGATGTAAGGATCTTGATGTTGATACCTGTGATAAACATCTTAATTGTATTGCTAAATTAAATAATGAGGTGGCAAGTCTTAATGCTCAACTTAAGAATTGCAAAAATGATTTTGATAAGTTAAAATTTGCTAGGGATGCCTACACAATTGGTAGACATCCCTCTATTAAGGATGGACTTGGTTTTCAAAAGGAAACCAAGAACCTAACAAGCCAAAAGACTCCCATTCTCAACAAGGAGAAAAGGAAGGCTCTTATGACTAGTAGTTCTCAAAAATGTCATGCTTACATTTATGATAGAAAATTTTCTAGGAATGCTCATTATAATAGGAGTTATGATGTTTTTAATTCACATGCTATGTTTGATTCTAGCTCTACTTTTGTGCATGGTAGAAGTAAGCCTAGAAAAAGTAATGTTGTGTCTCATGTGCCTAGGAGAATGTGCAATGAACCTTCCACTATTTACCATGCTTGCAATACTTCATTTGCGCTTGTATGTAAGAATGAAAAAGTAGTTGCTAGAAAGTTGGGATCCAAATGCAAGGGAGACAAGACTTGTATTTAGGTTCCAAAGACTATTGTAACTAACCTTGTAGGACCCAACAAGAGTTGGGTACCTAAAACCCAAGCATAAATTGTCTTGCAGGTTTATGCATCTGGGGGCTCAAGCTGGATTATCGACAGCGGATGCACAAACCACATGACGGGGGAGAAGACGATGTTCACCTCCTACGTCAAGAACAAGGATTCCCAGGATACGATTATTTTTGGAGATGGGAACCAAGGCAAGGTCAAAGGTTTGGGAAAGATAGCCATCACAAGCGAGCACTCTATTTCAAATGTATTTTTAGTAGAGTCATTAGGGTACAACCTCCTGTCTGTAAGTCAATTGTGCCACATGGGCTACAATTGTTTGTTTACAAATGTTGATGTTTTTGTCTTTAGAATGAGTGATGGTTCATTAGCGTTTAAGGGTGTATTAGACGACAAACTCTACTTAGTTGATTTTACGAAAGAGGAGGTCGATCTAGATGCATGCTTAATAGCTAAGACTTCCATTGCACTCCGGTATTAGTGTACTCACTTCCAAGTTCATATTTTTGCTCTTATTGCCTTTTTGCTCTTAATTGACATTTTTGGTGAGGCAATGGGGTTAAAGGGCCAATAATGACCCTGTTTTGGTGCTTAATGCCAAAGGGGGAGAAATTAAGGCCAAAGCAAATGGATCAGTTACCACTTGTGAATTTTGAAAACAATAGAGTTAGAACTCTTGATTTGTCCAAAATGCTCCTATTGCAAAATTCAGTCTCTTGTGGGGGAGAATTTATGATTATGAGAAAAAGGGGGGAGTTTTTGGCACTTGATCAATTTCACTCTTGGATTATCTCTTTATGCCCAAACAAGTGAGTTTGACTTTGAGATAGGAAAATGAATTTGATTTGCAAAAACAAACCAAGTGGTGGCAAAGAGCGATCCAAATATGCCAAATTCTAGTCAAAAACAATTTGGTATTCAATTGCATTGATATTGCACTTCTTTTGGTTGTTTTTGGTTGTGTTGGCATAATTCACCAAAAATGAGGAGATTGAAAGGGAAATGTGCCTTTGGGTCATTTCTATAATGTTTTGGTGATTAAGTGCCCAACACACATTCTCTAAGTTCTAAATGTGCCAAAGATTGAAAAAGTGCAAATCAAGACATGAGGTATATTTCTAGACTTAGTACGTTTGTTTTTGAATACTAATGAAGTTATCTAAGTGTTAGAAACAGAGAATAGAAGAAAAGAAAAGGATTGCAAAAGACTAGCTGTGTGCAGCCGAAGCTCAGCACAGTCTGGTACACCGGACTGTCCGGTGGTGGACTCTGGTAAAAAGGCCACTCTCGGGAAAAATCGGCGGCGTACGGTTATAATTTACCGGACTGTCTGGTGGTGCACCGGACTGTCCGGTGAGCCAACGGTCGCCAGCGCAACGGTCGGTCGCGCAATACGCGGGCGACGCGTGGCCCGCGCCAATGGACAGTGTCCGGTGCACCAACTGGCCCGGAGGTGCAACAGTCATCTGCGCCAGAATAGGAAGGAGATCGGCACCGGACCGTCTACAGTGACTGTGCGGTGGCGCACCGGACCAGATAGAAGGCAAGGATGGCCTTCCTTGTTGGCCTCCAACAGCTCCTAGCTGCCTTGGGGCTATAAAAGGGACCCCTAGGCGCATGGAGGAGTCACGCAAGCATTCACTAAGTATTCTAAGGCATCCAGACTCTGCTCCCGCGCATTCGCTTTGTTGTGTTAGAGATTTGAGCTCCATTTGAGTTAAGAACTCTCTGTGTGTCATTTGAGCTCAAGTCTTCACTTGTGTGTGTGGGTGTGTTGCGTTTTGAGTCTTGTGTGCGTTGCTCTTCCCAACCTTACTCTTGTGTGTTCTTTGTGATCAATCTTGTAAGGGCGAGAGGCTCCAACTTGTGGAGATTCCTCGCAAACGGGAAAAGGATATAAGGAAGAAAAGTCGTGGTATTCAAGTTGATCACTGGATCACTTGAAAGGGGTTGAGTGCAACCCTCGTCCATTGGGACGACACAACGTGGAAGTAGGCAAGTGTTACTTGGCCGAACCACGGGATAAAATCGCGTGTCTCTTGTGATTGCTCTCTATTTGATTGTCTGTGTTCGCAAGAGCTCGTCTCATTGACTTGATTAACCCGCACTAATATCTTTATAATCAAGGTTGTTGGAATTTAGTGTTGAATTTTATAGGATCACCTATTCACCCCCTCTAGGTGCTCTCACGTACATAAGGTTTAAAATATATTATAGGGGCTTACATATAGAGTAAGTTGAAAAGATCCATAAGGGTTAAGATATAACAAGTGATGGATTTCTTCTATCGTGACAACTGGAAGGATTCTGTGTTCATATTGATTTTTGACGATTTTATCAAAACGATTCAAAATAGAATGAGAGTCTTTTAGCCACTAGAAGCCAATTTTGATACCAAGAATCTAATTTTAAGCTGAAACGCCCTCAAAAAAAAGGCAAGAA
Organism: Zea mays; assembly: GCF_902167145.1. Classification (NCBI taxonomy): domain Eukaryota; kingdom Viridiplantae; phylum Streptophyta; class Magnoliopsida; order Poales; family Poaceae; genus Zea; species Zea mays. Next base: position 175,257,139 of record NC_050101.1, on the reverse strand, counting down.
ATGTTAAGATTGCAGACTTGTTTGGATTCAAGAGCTAAAACAAACTAATTAAAGTTTAGCTCCACCTTATGAGCCAAAAGTGACTAAATAGATACGTTTTTACTATTTCGGTTACTTTTAGCCTTTTTGTTTGGATCTTTTAGTCACTTTTGTCTTAGTTCATCGAAACATACCCTACTTATTTACTTTGGGGTATCTCTATAGATGTACAGAAGGGTTGAAGCCCAAAAGCCCGGCCCGAAACATGATTTTTTGGCTCGGTACCAACATGGCACGAACTACTTTAAATGGGCCCGGACCGACCCGGCTCGAGTACGCGGGTTGGGGCCAGATAGATATCTAAGTCAAGTGGCCCGCTTTTTTACACTAAACCCTGCTTTTGAGCTCGTTTTTCACGTGCTAACTAGGCCGACCTAATCCATTTAAGCTCGTAGTGTGCAACTAGAACACAAGCCCACAGGCCAAACATGTGTGACCTAGTTGTATAACCGTGTCTGACGATCCGGGCCCAAATCGGACCGGGCTAGGCCGAGATCGGGCTAGACGGCCCATGTCAAAGGAAACACCATTCATTGGTAACAGTTTGTTTACTGTAATTAGGGCCCTTACAAAACTTCCCTCGAGCTAAGCTAATGCCACAACACCACAAATGACATCCATTTATCGTGCATTGCTTACTAATTTTAGGCCACACCAAGCTAACTTCTGTTTTTCTAGTTTTTTTCCTTGTAAAATGTTGTGAATTTCTACCATTCTCTCCCCCCGAATTGATGCTGCCATCTGCCATTGCCATTGTGTGAGGGAGACGACGTGAAAGGAGACCAAGGGCCACGAGATGGCTCTGCGCGGCAACCTGCCCGTGCTGCTCCTTTTGTTCGCCGCGGCGGCCACCGCGAGCGGTAAGTCGGCGAGGCTCGACCTTTTCCCAGCAGCACCGGGAGCATCGGTAACCGCGCGGGCGAGGGGCGACCGGCGCCGGCACGCGTACATCTCCGCCCAGCTCCCGTCGCGCCGGGGCGGAAGGCAGAGGGTTGCCGCGGAAGTGGCGTCGTCGTCCGCGGTCTCCTTGCCTATGTCGTCGGGGGCCTACGCAGGCACAGGGCAGTACTTTGTGAAGGTCCTCGTGGGAACGCCCGCGCAGGAGTTCACGCTGGTAGCGGACACCGGCAGCGAGCTCACCTGGGTCAAATGCGCCGGTGGCGCCTCCCCGCCGGGTCTCGTGTTCCGGCCAGAGGCCTCCAAGTCGTGGGCGCCCGTCCCGTGCTCGTCCGACACGTGCAAGTTGGACGTGCCCTTCTCCCTCGCCAACTGCTCCTCGTCGGCCAGCCCATGCTCCTACGATTACCGGTAACACCATTACATTACGCGCCGTTGTCCATGCATGCATCATTTTTTCTTCCTGGCAATGTCACTCACCACCAACTGTGTGCATGCATGGCAGGTACAAGGAAGGATCGGCTGGGGCGCTCGGCGTCGTGGGCACCGACTCGGCGACCATCGCGCTGCCCGGCGGCAAGGTGGCGCAGCTGCAAGACGTGGTCCTGGGTTGCTCCTCCACGCATGATGGCCAGAGCTTCAAGTCAGTAGACGGCGTGCTGAGCCTGGGCAACGCCAAGATCTCGTTCGCGTCCCGCGCCGCCGCGCGCTTCGGTGGTAGCTTCTCCTACTGCCTCGTCGACCACCTCGCCCCGCGCAACGCCACCGGGTACCTCGCCTTCGGCCCAGGGCAGGTGCCCCGGACCCCGGCGACGCAGACGAAGCTGTTCCTGGACCCCGCGATGCCCTTCTACGGCGTGAAGGTCGACGCCGTCCACGTGGCCGGCCAGGCCCTCGACATCCCCGCCGAGGTGTGGGACCCCAAGAGCGGCGGCGTGATCCTCGACTCCGGCACGACCCTCACGGTCCTCGCCACCCCGGCGTACAAGGCCGTGGTCGCCGCGCTGACCAAGCTCCTGGCCGGGGTCCCCAAAGTGGACTTCCCCCCGTTCGAGCACTGCTACAACTGGACGGCACCGCGACCGGGAGCGCCGGAGATCCCAAAGCTGGCGGTGCAGTTCACCGGGTGCGCGCGGCTGGAGCCACCGGCGAAGAGCTACGTGATCGACGTGAAACCTGGCGTGAAGTGCATCGGCTTGCAGGAGGGCGAGTGGCCCGGCGTGTCGGTCATCGGCAACATCATGCAGCAAGAGCACCTCTGGGAATTCGACCTCAAGAACATGGAGGTCAGGTTCATGCCGTCGACCTGCACCCGGTGATCGTAAAGCTGACCTCGATGGTTTTGTTGATCAGAGCATTTGAAGGGAAATGTTTTTTCTGAACATAAAAAAATAGAAAACGAAAATGATGCTCTGCATAAATCAACTTTCTGCACGAGATACATATTGATATTCTGCGCGATTTGCTATCCTTGCATCGAACCTAGTACAGTACGCGCTTGACCGCAATGTATCGGTGTCACCCATCAACAACTTATATTATCATACAAAGCCATCACTACCGGAATCCGGGTCTTTGCCAAGTGTCGGCGGCTTTGCCGAGTGCTTTTTATCGGGCACTCGGCAAAGACGCCTTTGCCGAGCGCCGCACTCGGCAAAGTCCTATACTCGGTAAAGATCTGATTTACCGAGTGTAGGACACTTGGCACAGCCAAGCACTCGGCAAAGACTGCTTTGCCGAGAGTCAAACACTCGGCAAAGATGGCTCTCGGCAAAGGGCCGTTAGCGACCGTCTATAGCTGATGGTCGTCCGTCTTTGCCGAGTGCCAAATATTGGGTACTCGGCAAAGGACGCTTTGCCGAGTGTCTTCTCTAGACACTCGGTAAAGTATATTTTTATTTTTTTTTATTTTGTCTTCCAAACTTTTTGTGGTATGTTCCTACACTATGTAGACCTATATGTATCATTTGTGGACAATTATAACAGAGTTTTCAATCGATAGTAGATTTAGTTCGTTTATTTGAATTTCTTTGGAAAAATCAGATTTGAACTGCAGGTCACTCGAAACTTGGAAAAACGTGCATGCAAAAATGATATTCATGTTACTTAGCATAAGTTACGACCGATTCCAGGAGCGTACCGGAAACTTCGAGCAACATGCTCACTAAACATGGCCGTGAACTTGTCATCTACATGTTTAAAAATTGTATAAAACACAAACAAAGTCAGAAAATCATGAAACTAGTCCACGTGTCATGATATCATATGTTAAGGCTGTGATAAAAAATTGAAAAATTTTCGAGAAAACTATAACGCGCTATGTGTACAAACCTAAGAGATCCACATTGAAACTCTATGATTTCATGTGTAGTTCTCTTAGGTTTCTACACATTGTGTCTCACAACTTTCTCCAAACATTCTAAAATTTTTATCACAGCCTGTACATATGATATCATAACACGTGGACAAGTTTCATAATTTTCTGACTTTGTTTGTGTTTTATAAAAATTTTAAACCGCTGGATGGCAAGTTCACGGCCATGTTGAGTGAGCATGGTGCTCGAAGTTTCCGGTCTGCTCCTGAAATCGGTCGTAACTTGTACTAAGTAGCATGAATATCATTTTTGCATTCACGGTTTTCCAAGTTTCGAGTGACTTGCAGTTCAAATCTAAATTTTCCGAAGAAATTCAAATAAACGAACTACATCTACTAGCTATTGAAAACACAGTTATAATTGTCCCAAAATGGTACATGTAGGTCTGCATAGTGTAGGAACATACCACAAAAAGTTTCATAAACAAAATAAAAAATTTAAATATATTTTGCCGAGTGCCCCAGCTTGGACACTCGGCAAAGAAAGCTTTGTCGAGTGCTTGTCGTGCGACACTCGATAAAGCTTTTTTAAAAGGGACATTTACATTTCGCCCACTAGTCTGGACTCGCTGCTCAAATCTACCCCCGCCCAAATTCTCTAATCAGTTTTCCCCTCCCACCTCCACACTTTGCTCAGAGATCACCTCACGGCGCTATATTCTCCCGTCAAAGGCTCTTACAGGTGGACCTGACACCTTACAAGTGGGACCCGCTCCCCTTTCCCCTTTCCCCTGCTTCTCTTCCCAAATTGAATCGCACGCGAGCACGCTCCCAGGTTCGCTGGCAGCGGTCCGTCCATCGCCCTCCACCACTCCCTTCTCCGGCTTGCGGCAGCCCCAGCGGCCTTCACCGGCGTGCGGCGGGGATGTGCCCTTCTCCGGCGCGCGGCACGACAAGGGTGTCCAGGCGGCATGGCACGGCGCGGGTCCCAGACGTGCGCGGGCAGATCCTAGGCGTGCGCGGGCAGGTCCCCGACGATCTCCTCGACGGCGCGCCCCGCAGCCGCAGGAGCCGTTCGCCCGGGCCGCACGGCAGGCGGATCTCGGCCTCTGCGGGCGCTCCGGCGGGCGGATCTCGGCCTCCGCGGTGTGCTCCGGCGGGCGGCTTCTACGCGGGACAACGCCCACTGCCAGGGACAACGCCCATTGCCAGGCGGATCTCGGCTTCAACACTCCCACTGGCAGGGACAACGCCCGGCCGTGAGAAGACGACGCTCGGTCGTGGCCATCCTCGGCGGCGCCCTGCTCGCTGCATCCTCGGCGGCGCCCTGCTCGCTGCTAGAGGTATGTAGCAATTTCAGACCCCCTGTTACTTGATGTTGGTGCTAGTTTAACGACTAGAATAATTTTATTGTCAACTAGGATGGATTTAAATACATCTTTTGTGTTGAATGTGAGAAGAAAAACAAGCAGAAGGTTGGATGACAGTGGTAAAAAAGCATATGTTGGTTGTTATGAATTTCACGTGGGTGCTGATGTTACCTGGACTTTGGAACAGTTTAGCAAGGCTATATGTGATCAGCATGCTTGGAATGTTGATGATGAGGTACAATTCAGTTACTTTGACAAGTTTGAGAATAAATCTATGAAAATTAAGAGTGATTTGGATTTATCTCTGATGTTTGCTATGCATCTTGGAGAAAGGTCTGTTGTTGTCCAAAATGATGTGGTTATTGGAGGAAGGGCTAATCAGTCAATACGCTCTCAACCATCTTGTAGCCAAAGCCATCCAGTGTTGACACTGGACTATGATGTACCTGATGAGGTTGTTTATGATAATGAGGATGAGAGGTTGTATCCAGATTTGGTTAAAAGCCATCCAACATTATTACTAGATAACAGACCTGCACAATTTGTGGACACTGACCAAGAAGAGGAAGAGGAGAACATTGACATGGGGATGTCTGGGCATGAAGATGATGAGGACAGACCAGTGATCGATTATGACAAGGACAATCCTTCCCTAGCAGAAGGCACCATATTTCCATCGATGGTTGATTGTTGAAATGCACTCGCTACTTATTGCATTAAGGGTGGATATGACTTTGAAATTGATAAAAGTGAGCCAAGTAGGTTGAGAGTGCACTGCACATATGAAAGGTGTAGATGGAGGATGCATGCCTCAAAGATGCGAGATAGCACACTCATTCAGGTCAAAGTGAACCCTTTTCCTCACACATGTCCAAGTGTTGAAAGAAAAGAGACTTTGAAGATAGCTAAGAGCAGGTGGTGCGCTGATGTAATGTTGGATTGGGTGAGAGACAACCCATGTATTGGTCCAACTGCATTGATAAAGAAGATACATGAGAAGTATGGAATGAAGGTGCCTTACATGAGAGTGTTTTATGGTAAGGAAATGGCTCTAGACAAGATTTATGGTCCATGGAAGGATAGTTTTAAGTTGATGTACACTTTCAAAGCCGAAGTGGAGAAAGCATGTCCAGGAAGTGTTGTAGAGATTGACAAGCACACTGTGCAGTACAAAGTGAGGAAGATGATTATGGAGAAGGAATGCTTTAGAAGGGTTTTTGTTTCATTTAAGGCTTGTTGGAAGGGCTTTTTAGATGGTTGTAGACCATATTTAGCAGTGGATGCAACTGCTTTGAATGGAAGATTTAGAGGACAATTAGTAGCTGCTTGTGCCATTGATGCACACAATTGGCTCTTTCCAGTTGCATATGGGGTGCTAGAGGCTGAATCAGAAGAGAGCTGGAAATGGTTTCTACAGAATTTGCGAGTGGTTATAGGTATTCCACATGGATTGGTGATACACACAGATGCATGTAAGGGTCTAGAACTGTAGTTGAGGAGGTGTTCCCTGGAGTGGAGCATAGGGAATGCATGTGTCACCTTGCAGCTAATTTTGGCAAGATCTTTAAAGGAAAGATGTACGATGACAACCTGTGGCCTGCATCACTAACCTACAGCCTCAAGAAGCATAATTATCACTTGAGCCAATTGCACGCAGCGAATCCAAAGGTGAAGGATTGGTTCAAAAAGAGTCATTCGAAGTTATGGATGCGAAGCAAATTCAATGAAGTATGTAAGGTAGAATATGTGAATAACAACCTTGCAGAGTCTTTCAATGCAAAAGTTAGAAAAATCAAAGGGCTTCATTTGGTGGAAATGTTGGACAAGATTAGGCAGATGCTTATGGAAAAGTTTGAGTTACGCCAGAGAATTTCAGCTGCAAAGTTTGTTGGCCACAAAATAATCCCTTCTGTGATGAAGAAATTGCTTACGAAAACAAGGGGTTTGAAGATGAAAATGATAAAGCGTACGCCATTTGAGGCAGAGGTGACAGCATACGACAGAGAAAAGAGGGAATGGAGGTACCCAGTGAACTTAGAGAAGAGGACATGTAGTTGTAGGCAATGGGAGATTACTGGCTTGCCATGTATCCATGCCCTCTTCTTCATTACCTCTCTTCGTGGTCCAGCTGCTGAAATCGACCAATATGTGGATGATTACTTCTCTGTCACCAAGTTTAATGCAACATACGCTGATAATGTGCCTTGTATTGAGTCACAACACCAGTGGGACATAGTCGATCCAGGATTTGTGCTCCACGCTCCAGTACAGAGTAGAGCACCAGGGAGGCCAAGGAAGACTAGAATAAGATCAAGTGCAGAGGGCACTGGACTTGGCCCTAGGAGGCGGAAATGTAAAAGATGTGGAGAGTTCGGTCATTTTGCTAGCAAATGCAAAAATGCCGTGGATGCGGCTTTCGGAGAAGATCAACATTGGGGTGCAGAAAATTCAGAAGTGTCACCATCCAATGTCATTGTAACCAGGGAAAATAGTCCCCCTACCATGCAAATTGAAGAAGTGCCACAAGCGCCGTCATTCAATGTCATTGTAACTAGGTAATGGTGGTATAATGTCGCTTATGTACTAGTCTTGAAATTGTTCTCATCGTTAACCTTTGGTTTGTTGAACAGGGAAAATAGTCCTCCTAGCATGCAAATTGAAGAAGTGCCACAAGCGCCGCCATTCAATGTCATTGTAACTAGGTAATGGTTGTATAATGTCGCTTATGTACTAGTCTTGAAATTGTTCTCATCGTTAAGCTTTGGTTTGTTGAAGAGGGAAAATAGTCCTGCTAGCATGCAAATTGAAGAAGTTCCACAAGGAGAAGAGAAGGAAGAGGAGGAAATCAGTCCACCTAAGGAGAAGAGAGGGAAGAGGAGGAAAAAGAGTAAAATTGAAGATAGTCCAGCAAATAACACAAGGAGCAAGCGACTTAACATAGCAAGGAAGACTAAGAGCATGAAACAGCTTCTTATGTAGCATGGGTTGTATTCAGCTGTCACTTCTTCTAGTTATGAATAATGAATACTTGCTGCTGCTATAATGAATAATGAAATATTCAGAACTGAAACAGGTTGTGTTTATGAATTTCTTGTTGTTTATGAATTTCTGAACTGGTATCTGTTTCTGAACTGGTATCTTGCTGTTTATGAATTTCTGAACTGTTCTGAACTGAAACAGGCTGTGTTTCTGAAACAGGCGTAGTGGTCTGGCGTGTGTTTCTGAACTGAATCGCACTGCTTTCTGGTCACATAGCAACTTTCTGTCTCTTCAATAGAAACAGGCGTGTGGCGTAGTGGTCCGTCCAGAGGTGCAGTATACACTAGGTGCTGGGTTCGATTCCCTTCTTTTTTTTTGCATTTTGTTGCATATATGAGACGTGGCCATTTTGTTGCACACTTTTGTCTATGTCTCAATTTTTTATCTCAAGCAACTAGGTCCAAATTATGACTCCCCGCCAAGTTTCACTATTTTTTGACAATATTTGGTATTTAGTTATTTATTTTCGGTCCTAAAAGTCATTTAAACCATATAAACCAATAAATAATAAAAAAAGTGGATTCTTTACATGAAGTAAGTCATAAATGATTAGATGAACTAATGGTTCACTTTTGAAGCAAAAACAAAGGAAAAAGTAAGGAATATAGCTCAAAGAGTGACGTTGTAGTTGAATGTTATGAAACTTAGGGAGAGACGTGTCCATTTGTGAAGCACCTATTATTACACTTTTGCAAAACCTCATGGTCTTTTTATCTCAAGCAACTAGGTCCAAATTATGACTCCCCGCCAAGTTTCACTATTTTTTGACAATATTTGGTATTTATTTATTTATTTTCGGTCCTAAAAGTCATTTAAACCATATAAACCAATAAATAATAAAAAAGTGGATTCTTTACATTAAGTAAGTCATAAATGATTATATGAACTAATGGTTCACTTTTGAAGCAAAAACAAAGGAAAAAGTAAGGAATATAGCTCAAAGAGTGACGTTGTAGTTGAATGTTATGAAACTTAGGGAGATATGTGTCCATTTGTGAAGCACCTATTATTACACTTTTGCAAAACCTCATGGTTTTTTTATCTCAAGCAACTAGGTCCAAATTATGACTCCCCGCCAAGTTTCACTATTTTTTGACAATATTTGGTATTTATTTATTTTCGGTCCTAAAAGGCATTTAAACCATATAAACCAATAAATAATAAAAAAGTGGATTCTTTACATGAAGTAAGTCATAAATGATTAGATGAACTAATGGTTCACTTTTGAAGCAAAAACAAAGGAAAAAGTAAGGAATATAGCTCAAAGAGTGACGTTGTAGTTGAATGTTATGAAACTTAGGGAGAGACGTGTCCATTTGTGAAGCACCTATTATTACATTTTTGCAAAACCTCATGGTATTTTTATCTCAAGCAACTAGGTCCAAATTATGACTCCCCGCCAAGTTTCACTATTTTTTGACAATATTTGGTATTTATTTATTTATTTTTGGTCCTAAAAGTCATTTAAACCATATAAACCAATAAATAATAAAAAAAGTGGATTCTTTACATGAAGTAAGTCATAAATGATTAGATGAACTAATGGTTCACTTTTGAAGCAAAAACAAAGGAAAAAGTAAGGAATATAGCTCAAAGAGTGACGTTGTAGTTGAATGTTATGAAACTTAGGGAGAGACGTGTCCATTTGTGAAGCACCTATTATTACACTTTTGCAAAACCTCATGGTCTTTTTATCTCAAGCAACTAGGTCCAAATTATGACTCCCCGCCAAGTTTCACTATTTTTTGACAATATTTGGTATTTATTTATTTATTTTCGGTCCTAAAAGTCATTTAAACCATATAAACCAATAAATAATAAAAAAGTGGATTCTTTACATGAAGTAAGTCATAAATGATTAGATGAACTAATGGTTCACTTTCGAAGCAAAAACAAAGGAAAAAGTAAGGAATATAGCTCAAAGAGTGACGTTGTAGTTGAATGTTATGAAACTTAGGGAGAGACGTGTCCATTTGTGAAGCACCTATTATTACACTTTTGCAAAACCTCATGGTCTTTTTATCTCAAGCAACTAGGTCCAAATTATGACTCCCCGCCAAGTTTCACTATTTTTTGACAATATTTGGTATTTATTTATTTTCGGTCCTAAAAGGCATTTAAACCATATAAACCAATAAATAATAAAAAAGTGGATTCTTTACATGAAGTAAGTCATAAATGATTAGATGAACTAATGGTTCACTTTTGAAGCAAAAACAAAGGAAAAAGTAAGGAATATAGCTCAAAGAGTGACGTTGTAGTTGAATGTTATGAAACTTAGGGAGAGACGTGTCCATTTGTGAAGCACCTATTATTACATTTTTGCAAAACCTCATGGTATTTTTATCTCAAGCAACTAGGTCCAAATTATGACTCCCCGCCAAGTTTCACTATTTTTTGACAATATTTGGTATTTATTTATTTATTTTTGGTCCTAAAAGTCATTTAAACCATATAAACCAATAAATAATAAAAAAAAGTGGATTCTTTACATGAAGTAAGTCATAAATGATTAGATGAACTAATGGTTCACTTTTGAAGCAAAAACAAAGGAAAAAGTAAGTAATATAGCTCAAAGAGTGACGTTGTAGTTGAATGTTATGAAACTTAGGGAGAGATGTGTCCATTTGTGAAGCACCTATTATTACACTTTTGCAAAACCTCATGGTCTTTTTATCTCAAGCAACTAGGTCCAAATTATGACTCCCCGCCAAGTTTCACTATTTTTTGACAATATTTGGTATTTATTTATTTATTTTCGGTCCTAAAAGTCATTTAAACCATATAAACCAATAAATAATAAAAAAAGTGGATTCTTTACATGAAGTAAGTCATAAATGATTAGATGAACTAATGGTTCACTTTCGAAGCAAAAACAAAGGAAAAAGTAAGGAATATAGCTCAAAGAGTGACGTTGTAGTTGAATGTTATGAAACTTAGGGAGAGACGTGTCCATTTGTGAAGCACCTATTATTACACTTTTGCAAAACCTCATGGTCTTTTTATCTCAAGCAACTAGGTCCAAATTATGACTCCCCGCCAAGTTTCACTATTTTTTGACAATATTTGGTATTTATTTATTTATTTTCGGTCCTAAAAGTCATTTAAACCATATAAACCAATAAATAATAAAAAAAGTGGATTCTTTACATGAAGTAAGGCATCAATGATTAGATGAACTAATGGTTCACCTTTTGACAATATTTGGTATTTATTTATTTAATTTTGGGCCTAAAAGGAATTTGGATGTGTAAGGTTATGTAATACCGTTTGCATATGATACTCGAACATCTAACTTGTCTACTTGGTCACTATGATATGGCTCTGGTTCGCAGTGCAGCGGTCTAGGTTCGAGCGCGGCTTCTGCACCTTTTTTTGTTTTTCAACTTTTTGCCCAGCTCGTTCTGCCAGGACGCCGAGGAGCACCAGGGGAACGCGCAGTATGCGCCCCCAGCTCGTTCTGCTCTACGCCGAGGACCCCAGTTCTGTTCTCTTGGCTTGTGAAGAGGTTTGCCATTTTTGCTTGCTACGCTGAATCTGACATGTTCTTCTGGCCCAATTGCCATAATAAGTTTAACCAAATTTATATAGTAAAACAATAACATTTATGATACCTAAATAAATATTATTGGATTCTTCATTAGTTAGCTATTTGATGTCATAGTTCATCCATAGTGCTTACAACTTATTTCATCCATAGTTCATCCATAGTGCATAGAGCTTACAAATTTCTAGTGCTTACCACCTTGGTTCATAATAAAAAGTAAAACAACAAATATCATAAAAGCACAAATGACTAAAATGTAAATAATTTTGTTGAGGTTGCCATTTATCTTCATCAATTCAATTGCTAGAATGTCCAACTTCACAAACACATCTCCTTTATCTGCACCACATAACTCTGCTCCACAATTATTCACCATCAATTGCGTAGCACCTTGTTCTTGCTCAAAACTGGACCGTGTCTGTTTAGTCATACCACTCAAGCGCAACCATTCGATGTACTCATCCATCCACATAAAAAAGTTGCACTTCTTAAGGATCTAATATAACAACACAAAAACCACATAATTAATCTAAAATCACATGACATAAAGGATGAATGATAAACTACGTAAACAAACAAGGGAAATGATCATGAACCTTGCCGGGTTGTGATTTGCTTTCGCACTTTACGAATTCTCTACCGTAGTTGCCGTTTTCTGATTTTTTTCGTCCTGAGCCTAACCAATGGCTCTGACCGGGTGCAATCAGGACACTGGACGAGAGGGACATGGTCGAAGCTGGGAAAACCTTGCAATCTGTTGGATGAGCTCGCACGCGACATTCTCTATGGATGCTCACACTAGGAGCCGACCGACGTTTGGGGCTTACTGGAGGATGCTGCCTGTCTGTGCGAGATTTTTTTCAATCAAAACACGATATATTTCAGATCCACCAGGAGTAAACCCGAGATATAAATTCATTTTTTTCATGATTAAAAGCTTCAATGGTAAAACTGCTAGCTGCTTGCGCCTACTCTGCTAGCTGCTTGCAAGTTAAATGGGGATGCAGCAATTTTCCTTAAAAATTGGTCTGTCAGATTTTCGTGTAGGCAAAATGCGGTCTTTGTACTAATTGCTGTTTTGGAGATTTAAATTTGAATTTGAGGACCCGAAGTTATGGTTAAGCTACCTCTCGAGGAACTCGCCGGAGAAGCGCTCGCTCCGCGTCGAGCTCGCTTGCGGCTGGCTGCTCCCGGCCGTGCCCACCCCCGCGTCGAGCTCGCCCGCGTAGAAGCTGCCCGCCGGAGCACACCGCGGCGGCCGAGATCCGCCCGCCGAAGCGCCCGCGTAGAAGCCGTCAGCCGGAGCACACCACGGCGGCCGAGATCCGCCCGCCGGAGCACACGTGCAGGCCGAGATCCGCCCGCCGGAGCGCCCGCGGAGGCCGAGATCCGCCTGTCGTGCGGCCCGGGCGAACGGCTCCTGCGGCTGCGGGGCGCGTCGTCGAGCGCCGGGACCTGCCCGCGCACGGTAAGGATCTGCCCGCGCACGTCTGCGACCCGCGCCGTGCCGTGCCGCGCCTGCACACCCTTGCACGCCGGTGAAGGCCGCTGGACACCCTTGCCGTGCCGCGCGCCGGAGAAGGGCACGTCCCCACCGCACGCCGGTGAAGGCCGCTGGGGCTGCCGCAAGCCGGAGAAGGGAGTGGTGGAGGGCGATGGATGGGCCGCTGCCAGCGAACCTGGGAGCGTGCTCGCGTGCGATTCAATTTGGGAAGAGAAGCAGGGGAAAGGGGAGCGGGTCCCACTTGTAAGGTGTCAGGTCCACCTGTAAGAGCCTTTGACGGGAGAATATAGCGTCGTGAGGTGATTTCTGAGCAAAGTGTGGAGGTGGGAGGGGAAAACTGATTAGAGAATTTGGGCGAGGGTAGATTTGAGCAGCGCGTCCAGACTAGTGGGCGAAATGTAAATGTCCCTTTTTAAAAACCCTAAGTCTAGTCTTTGCCGAGTGCCAACAGACAGGCACTCGGCAAAGAAGCCTCTTTGCCGAGTGCCAGATCAAAGTCACTCGGGAAAGTATATTTTTTAGTTTTAAAAAAATCTTTACCGAGTGCCAGATCGCGGGCACTCGGCAAAGACGTTAATTATACAGACCGTCAGCCTCTTCTTCTTGTTCCTTCTCCTTTCACTTTCCCACCGTGACACCGACGGCCGTCGCCGCCCGTCCTCGCCCGAGCGCCACCAACGCCATCCGCGACCGCCCCCACGCGCTCGGCCGGCCGCCGACCACCACCCTGCGTCCGCCGCCACTCGGTCGCCTCCCTGCGCCCGCTCCATTGAAGCTCGGGCGTTGTCGCCGTGGGGACTTGTGGGAGTGCCGCCACATTCGAGCTCAAGGTTGGGGGTGCTCGACGTTCTTTGGGGAACCTGCGTGCTTCGTCGGTATGTTGCTATCTATTCAGTTCGTACGGTTATTCACTTTGTATAGAACCGTTTGGTGGTCGGTTTGGGGTCCGGGTGTAGAATCGCGCCACTCTCCGGCGGGTGATCTGCCGCAGTATGGGTGGCGCCGCCGTCGGCGTGGTCGGGGTGAAGAAGAAGGGTTCATGGTCGTAGATCGACGCTTGGACGATTGAGATTAGATGTGCCTTACCGGTTTGTGTAGGGAATATGAACTGTTGATCGGATATGACGACCCTGATTAAACAATCGTAATGTTTTCAACAAGAGAGGGTGTGGACCGTGCGATCAGGATCGGGTGGATCTGGTTCAGCATAGGGTAATGTGAAGTGGTTGTCGTTAATCGTGATACAAGTAGCAACAATATTTATGATACTAATTTGAGTCTAAAATCATAAACCCTATGATAGATGTGGTTCGACTACTTGTATATATGATGTCCAATGCATTGCATATATGCCATAGTGTCGTTGATATACCTGTGAATATCAGCCATCGTGCTGCTACTTTTATTTGCAGGTTTTGGAAACCTCCCCGTGCAGGGGAGGTGCTGCCGATTTTTTTGTCGATATATGTTAGAGGATGGAGGACCGTGAGTGGATGTACATAGGCCACTCTGGTGACAGAACTAACCGATAGCGGTAGATAGGCACAAGTAGTGGTAGGTTTGCCGATGGCATGCGTGGTCCTAAGGATGGCGGTCGTTGATGTGAATTCATATGAACAAAGTTTGTCTCCATTTTTTGTATTAATAGACTTGTGTTTCTTTTTTTTACAGAGAAGATACTTGTCTTCCTAGCCACTACGGGTCTGCCTGCACCGCGTCGCGTCGCCACTGCACCAACCCGCCACAGCCCCGCTAGCCTGATTCCACCGTCACCCTAGGTATAACCTCAATTTCCGCATCATGGTCGTAGATCACGTAACCCAGTTAGGCGTCTCCCGTTCGAAAGAGATACGGTGTAGATATGTAGATCTTTGCATATCTACAAATGTATCAGTTTCAAATTGTCCACGTTTTTTGGACAGCCCGCGGTTGCCTAGATGGTGTTAGTTTCCATGCTCTACTCCGGTCCGAGACAGAGTTTCGGCGTCACCTCCCTGTTGTTCTATGGACAGTACACTCTCCCTGTCAGGACGTGTATCCGGAGAACAGCGGGGAGGTGCTTCCGAAATTCTATCTCGGATCGAAGTAGAGCATGGAAACTAACTCCGTCTACGCAACCGCGGGTGGGATTAGGACCTATCATCACCTATTAGAAGGTAGGAACGTAGTGTACATGCATTACATGTCTATATTAAACTATACTCGGTTATATATGTTAGAGGATGGAGGACCGTGAGTGGATGTACACGGGCCGCGTTCGACGTAATGATGTCACCCCAGAATGGATTAGGAAGATCGATGCTTTCGTGGAACGGGCATATGGCGAAGCTGCTAAAGGAGCTAGCCTAGTCCCTTGTCCGTGCAGCAAATGTGACAACCGGAAAAGAAAACCAAAGAAGGCCATGGTAGAACATATTTGGAAGAATGGATTTACGCCGGACTATACTCTGTGGATCTTCCATGGTGAAGCGCATCGCACGAGAGAGGAGGTGGTGAGACAACGCGTCGAGGATTACGATGCTGATGCCGGGGTAGCGGACATGTTGAACGACTATCACGAGGCACAGTTCGCCGAAGGACGTACGGAGGACGAGCCAGAGGCGACCGCAAAGGAATTCTACGACATGTTTGACGCGGCACAGAAACCCCTTCACGGCAAGACAAAGGTTTCTCAACTGGATGCCATTGGGCGTATAATGGCGTTCAAGTCGCAGTATAGCATGAGTTGAGACGCCTTCGATGGTTTGTTGACAGTTATTGGCAGCCTGCTTCTGGAGGATCACGTTCTGCCAAAGAGCATGTACGAGGCACAGAAACTCCTTCGTGCACTCAAGATGACGTATGAGCAGATACATGCTTGTCCGAAGGGCTGCGTCCTATTTAGGAAAGAACACACTGAGGCAAAGTACTGTCCGAAGTGTAAATCATCTAGGTTCATGGAGGTAGACTCTGGTGATGGACAGATGAGGCAGCTCGACATCCCCGTGACAATCCTACGCCACCTTCCGTTCATACCGAGGATCCAGCGTCTATATATGACAGAGGAATCCACGAAACAGATGACATGGCACAAAAAAGGCAAACGGTACAATCCTGACAAGATGGTTCACGCATCCGATGGTGAAGCATGGACCCACTTTGATGTCATTCACCATGAGAAAGCCAAAGAGGCTCGTAATGTTCGTGTTGCGCTGGCCATAGATGGGTTCAATCCCTATGGAATGACCGCTGCCCCATACACATGTTGGCCCGTGTTCGTTATCCCCATCAATCTCCCCCCGGCGTATGCTTTCAAAGAAAGAACATATTCGTGTCGTTGATAATTCCTGGACACCCGGGGAATAAAATGGGCGTGTACATGGAGCCTTTGATTGATGAATTGGTCCGTGCTTAGGAGGAAGGGGTATGGACGTACGACCGAGCTACGAAGACAAACTTCAAAATGCATGTTTGGTACCAGTACTCCATGCATGACTTTCCGACGTATGGGCTATTTTGCGCCTGGTGTGTTCACGGTAAGTGCCCATGCCCAGTTTGCAAGGAAGCTCTTAGGTTTATTTGGTTGAAGAAGGGTGGTAAATATTCGTCATTCGATAAACATCGACAATTTCTCCCTCCTGACCATGCATTCCGACTAGACATCAAGAACTTTACGAAAGGTGTCTGGTGACAGACCGCCCACCTGCAATGATGACTGGTGCCGAAGTTCGCGAATAGATAGATGGTCTCGTGGCCAACCCAGAAGGTGGTTTTGTGGGATATGGTGAGCAACATATGTGGACACATAAATCGAGCTTGACTCGGCTCCCTATTATGATGACCTGCTCCTTCCACACAACCTTGACGTGATGCACACTGAAAAGAATGTCGCCGAGGCACTTTGGGCAACAGTTATGGAGATTCCTGATAAGTCAAAGGACGTAAAGCCAAGAGTGGATCTGGAAGAGTTATGTGATAGACCAAACCAAGAGATAAAGCCTCCTAGTGGTGGTAAGACATGGAGAAGGCCTAAGGCCGATTTCGTCCTGAGCAGGGCCCAGAGGAAGGAAGTACTACAGTGGATCAAGATGTTAATGTTCCCTGATGGGTATGCAGCTAACCTTAGTAGGAGGGTGAACTTATCTACTCTGCGAGTCTTAGGGATGAAGAGTCATGACTTCCACATATGGATTCAACAAATTCTTCCGGCGATGGTTCGAGGCTATGTCCCTGAGCATGTCTGGCTAGCGCTTGCAGAGTTGAGCTATTTCTTCCGCCAGCTTTGTGCAAAAGAGTTAGCTCGGACCATGATTGCAGACTTGGAAAGGATGGCACCCGTGTTACTGTGTAAGCTGGAGAAGATCTTTCCACCCGACTTCTTCAATCCGATGCAGCATTTGATTCTTCATCTCCCGTATGAGGCACGAATGGGGGGGCCCGTGCAGGGACGTTGGTGCTATCCAATCGAGAGATGTCTAAAGACTATCCGAAAGAAATGTAGAAATAAATGCAAAATCGAGGCTTCCATTGCAGAGGCATACATACTGGAGGAGGTGTCAAACTTCACAACAACTTACTATGGTGACAAACTGCCGAGCGTGCATAATCCACCCCTCGTTACAATGATGGCGACAATGAATCGAACCTCAGCATTTTTCGAGGGCAACTCGGAAGCGCGAGTGGTTCGACCACCAAGACCCTGAGACATGAAGAGTGGCGCCATATCATGCTATATGTATTGACCAACCTTGAAGAGGTGATGCCATACATGGAGCAATTTCTTCATGAATTCTGGCGTCGATCAAGGGACCCAACTCCACAGGAATATGATACCCTTCTTGGAAAGGGTGCGGGAAATGGATTGCCCGATTTCATTTCCTGGTTTAAACGTAAGGTATGTGCTTAGTTTGTCATTTGAAGTTGCTCTTACGTGCGAATAATATAACAATCTAGCGTGTTTGAACTTGCAGGGCCAAAGAGAGTCGTCTATGAGTGCCGAGTTGAGACAAGTAGCCAATGGCTTTGCCTATAGGGTCAGGAAATTTTCTGGGTATGACGTCAATGGATACCGTTTTCGCACAACAAGCTACGACCAAAGCCGGCCCAATCGAAAAACCACGTGTTCTGGAGTCTTTACACCCGAGCTTGACGAGGTCGAGTATTATGGAAGAATTGAAGAAATATATGAACTCATTTTTTATGGTTCCAAACCTCTTACTCCAGTGATATTCAAATGTCATTGGTTTGACCCTGAAGTTACGAGACGGACACATTCTAATCTTGGGCTAGTCGAAATTTGACAGGATTCCATCTTACCAGGAGACAATGTCTATATTGTGACCCAATAGGCCACACAAGTGTATTATCTTCCATATGCGTGCCAAACGAAACAACATCTTAAGGGTTGGGATGTTGTGTATAAGGTATCACCGCACGCTAAATTACCTGTTCCAAACGATGAAGATTATAACTTAGACCCGGACACATATGACGGAGAGTTCTTCCAAGAAGATGGACTCGAAGGGCGATTTGAGATAGACTTAACTGAAGCGATCGGAATGGAAGTAGATATTGAAACGCCGGATGATGAAATGGTTGTTGATGAGGAGGATGAGGTGCAAAATGAGAATGACTTAGAAATGCTTGAAGGCAATGCCAATGACAAAATTGCGCCTTCAGATGGTGTTGACTATGAAATGGTTGATAGTGATGATGACACTTATGATCCGGCTAACTCGGACACATATGAAGATTATTTTTAATCGATGTAATGCTATATTTCATTTATTTTGCATATGTTTCTAAATACATGTTTTTTATCTACGTTTAATTGCTTACTCTTAATTGCAGGTTGTTGAACAAAGATGGTGGGGGTGGGACGAGGACGAGGAGGGGGAGGGGGAGGAGGAGCACCCGTAGGACGGAGGAGGAGGCGCAGCAGGATGACGCCGTACAGCAGCAGGTCGAGCAGCGGCGCAGCAGGACGACGACGATGCAGCGCAGCAGGACGACGACGACGACGCCGCTCAGCAGGACGTCTCAGGTTCTGGATCCTCAGGTTCGAGGAGTATCTACCTGCGAGGTCCCGCGAGTCTCCCTCCGCGACCCATACTTCGTGACAGACGTCCGCTGATACGACTTGATGGAGAGAGGTAGGTAACTTTAGATGTTGTTGCTGCTTTTTCATATTATATGTTCAAATTAATAATAGAAACTAATACTTTATCTTAATCACTTGGACAGGTCTTGGATGATTTTGGAGACTGCAGGGGGTCATGGCCGCAACCCCAATGGCATCCTCGGCCTTCTATGCAGGGAACACTTCCCTGGACTTGTCGAGTACGCCGGAGTGACGAGCCCAGCATACACCTTCGACCACTACGCCGTCGCCCCCAATGCAGTAGATCGGGACGACAGACAATTCAACAACAAGGCGGAGCGGGTGAAGCAAGAGCTGTGGGTAAGTCTTCCTCGCACTATATTGTTTAATAAGTTGCATTTGTTGCATATTCTTGAAATAATTTATGGATACATCGTCTTTGTATGTAGGATTTCTTCAGATGCGAGGCTGGATACGAGGCTAGGGCGGATGCGGTGGCTACGACGAGCTGTAAGAAGCTCGTCGTGGACATGCACTACGAGGCGCACATCCAGGCCATCGTCACTTACCACGGCTCCGTCCTTGGGGAGAAGGTGACCAAGAAGGATGCCCAAACCATGTCGTTGACTCCGGACCAGTACTTGTAGGTAAATACAAAACTTTATTATTGGTACTAAATATGCTTAATTTTATCTTCTGATATTCCGTGTACTTGTATTTTTTAGATGATTCCTCATTGGTGCGCCGCGCATCCTGAGTGCTGGGAGCAGATGGTGCAGAGGTGGTGCTCGGCTGAGTGGGACGAGGCGCACAACGCTAGCCGGGAACGACGTTTGATGATGCAAGGTCCCTCCCACCATCAAGGCAGCCGCAGCCTGGGCAAATACGCGGAAGCATGGGTACACACTCTTTTTTATTTAGGTATATAACTTTCGATTAGACATGATTTCTAACCATCTCGTTGGTTTTCTCGCAGTCGGCGGCACATGGTGGCGCGCCTTGCTCCACGTTCTCGGCATATGCTATGGCCCACAAGGGGAAGGCGACGTCCGACGTCACCTACAACCCGGATCACGGGCCCGAGGCGTACACCAACCCCGCCATTCACAACCGCCTCAGTGAGTACACCGCCATGGCCAAGGAGGTCCATGGGCCAGATTACGATCCGAGGACCGAGGACATCGACAGAGATGTCCTCATGAGGGTCGGAGGAGGCAAGAGGCATGGGCGGTACTGGATTGCCTACGGGGCAATCGACTCGTCCTCCACTCCCACTCTCTCTCAGGTGCGAGCAAGGAGCACGAGCGCGAGCCCAGCCATACGACCTCAGCAGGACAACTCACAACATTGTATCCAGCAACTCCAGGTTATTCCTTATCTATTCATCGTTCATTGATTATTATATATCTTCTCTTTGCATTATCGTAACATTAGGGCGAAATATTACAGACTCAGCTAGATGATGAGAGGAGGCAACGTGAGGAGCTGGAGAAGAGGATGGCGGAGATGTTCGCATACATGCAGAGCCTTGGCGCCTGTCGGCGTTTCGAACCCGGGGGGTCCCTGGACCAACGAGTAAATTGTCGCCGCGTGCCCCAGCCCAGATGGGTCGGCGCGAGACGGAGCGCGAAGGGGGGAAGAAGCCGGAGGGAGACAGGCGTAAAAGGGGAAACCCGCGACCTTCGTGTTTGTCCCGCACTCCCGCGCCTAGGTCGGGTGCGCTTGCAGTAGGGGGTTACAAGCGTCCACGCGGGAGGGAGCGAGCGGCTTACGCGAGCGCCGTCCCGTCCTTCCACGCGCGGCCAACCCTCTGTAAGAGGGCCCTGGACCTTCCTTTTATAGGCGTAAGGAAAGGATCCAGGTGTACAATGGGGGTGTAGCAGTGTGCTACATGTCTAGCGGAGGAGAGCTAGTGCCCTAAGTACATGCCATCGTGGCAGCCGGAGAGGTTTTGGCACCCGGTTCGTGTGGTGTCGTGGCCGTCGGAGGAGCGCTGGAGCCTGGCGGAAGGACAGCTGTCGGGGCTGTCGAGTCCTTGCTGACGTCCCCTTGCTTTTGTAAGGGGGCTGAGAGTCGTCGTCGTCATAGAGCATGCGGGGCGCCATCATTACTTGTTTACCGGGGCGAGCCAGATGGGACGCCAGTCTTGTTCCCCGTAGCCTGAGTTAGCTTGGGGTAGGGTAATGATGGCGCCTCCTGTGACGTGGTCGGTCCGAGCCCTGGGTTGGGCGAGGTGGAGGCTCCTCTGAGGTCGAGGTCGAGTCTGTCTTCCAAGGCCGAGGTCAAGTCCGAGCCCCTGGGTCGGGCGAGGTGGAGACCGTCGGCTGAGGCCAGGGCTGAGTCCGAGCCCTGGGGTCGGGCGAAGCGGAGTTCGTCGTCTTCCGGGGCTGAGCCCGAGTCCAAGCCCTAGGGTCGGGCGAAGCGGAGTTCGTCGTCTTCCGGGGCTGAGCCCGAGTCCGAGCCCTAGGGTCGGGCGAAGCAGAGTTCGTCGTCTTCCGGGGCTGAGCCCGAGTCCGAGCCCTTCGGGCGATGCGGAGTTTCCTATGGCGACTGATGCCGGACTTGGCTGCTGTCAGCCTCACTCTGTCGAGTGGCACAACAGTCGGAGCGGCGCAGGCGGCGTTGTCCTCTTGTCAGGCCGGTCAGTGGAGCGGCGAAGTGACTACGGTCACTTCGGCTCTGTCGACTGAAAGGCGCATGTCAGGATAAGGTGTCAGGCCACCTTTGCATTAAATGCTCCTGCGATACGGTCGGTCGGCGTGGCGACTTGGCCAAGGTTGCTTCTTGGTGAAGACTGGGCCTCGGGCGAGCCGAAGGCGTGTCCGTTGCTGGAGGGGGTCCTCGGGCGAGACGTAAATCCTCCGGGGTCGGCTGCCCTTGCCTGAGGCTGGGCTCGGGCGAGGCGAGATCGTGTCCCTTGAGTGGACCGATCCTTGACTTAATCGCACCCAACAGGCCTTTGCAGCTTTGTGCTGATGGGGGTTACCAGCTGAGATTAGGAGTCTTGAGGGTACCCCTAATTATGGTCCCCAACAGTAGCCCCCAAGCCTCGAAGGGAGTGTTAATACTCGCTTGGAGGCTTTTGTCGCACTTTTTTGCAAGGGGACCAGCCTTTCTCGGTTGCGTTTTGTTCCGGTGGGTGCGCGCGAGCGCACCCGCCGGGTGTAGCCCCCGAGGCCTCGGAGGAGTGGTTTGACTCCTTCGAGGTCTTAATGCGTTTCGCAATGCTTCGGCCGGTCTGGTTGTTCCCTCATGCGAGCTGGCCGTAGCCCGGGTGCACGGTCGGGTCCCAAGTTCTCGGGCTGGTATGTTGACGCTGTCAACGGTTTGGCCGGAGCCGGGTTTGCGAGAGCAGCCCCGAGCCTTCGCACAGGGCGAGAGGACAGTCAAGGACAGACTCGACTTTTTTACATACGCCCCTGCGTCGCCTTTCCGCAAGGAGGAGGGGGGGGGGGAAGCGCCATGTTGCCCTTGGAGGGCGCCGAACATGGTGTCTCCAGTGAGCTGCTAACAGGCAATCCGAGTGGACGCCCATGCCCCATTTGTTAGGGGTCGGCTAGAGGCCCGGAGGCGCGCTCTAAAAGTACCTGCGGGTGATCTGCCGGACCCGGTCCCCTTTTGACGGGGTCTGAGGGCTCGATGCCTCCCTCTGATGGGATTCCGTTACAAGATCGTTCCCGCTGGTCTCGGAAATGTCCTAGGGTACCTCGGGAGCGTAGCCCGAGCCTTGGTTATGTATCGAACGTACCTAGGGTCATCCCTCGCTCTGCGTCTGAGGCGGTTGTGAACCCTTCGAGGGCCAACCTACGAACCTCTGATCAGTAGTGGGCGTGGAGCCCGAGTGGCCTGAGGTGGCCATTGAACCCTTCCGAGGGGCCGGCCCTCGAACCTCTGCCCAGTAGTGGGCGCGGAGCCCGAGCGCTCTGAGGCGGCTGTTGAACCCCTCCGAGGGGCCAGCCTTCGAACCTCTGATCAGTATGGGGGCTCGGGGCCCGTTTCCTTCGCGGAGAAGGATCCCTTTCGGGGTATCCCCTTTCCCGGTCCCTGTTGTAAGAGAGAGAAAGAGGAAAGGGAAAAGGATACGAAATCGAAACGACGTGGCGCACCTTTTTTGATGCGATCGTTATGGCGAAGGCGAAGCGTCGCCCGCTTCTCCTGCCAAAGGTGCCGCCTGTCCCGCCGCGGAGTTAATGCGACAGGGCGAGTGGTTCGCGGGGCAGCCGTTGCGCGTGCGCGAGCCGTTCGAGGAACGGAACACGGGCGCGCCGTCTTCACGCCGTGGGAGAGGGTTCTCTCGCTCTCCCATGAGGGGACGCGAGCTTGGCTGACGACGTGACCGCTGCTTCCGCCCGCCTGCCACCGCCATTACTGCCGGCCCATTTTTGGCCGCATCGATCGTTGTGCCTTCTCCCGCGGCTGACTGGCCTGTGACTGATGCGCCTAGCTGACACTGTTGGGTCATACGCAGGGTTGCCTCGAGTCGCGGTACTGGTTCCATAGTCGAGGAGGCGCGGTAGTGGTGCGAGGGGCGGTGCAGTTGCTCGCACGTAGCAACCGGCGCGCCGGTTGCATGACGTGTGGGCCTGGGCCTCCATGCTGGGCGCGTTGGAGTCGAAGGGGTGCGCCCACTTGGCGCGGTTGCATGCCGACTGCGTGGCTGTCCGCCCTTTCACCCGCTGGTCTGGACGAAAGTGGAGGAATGCTTGTAACCGCTGGGCATTTGCATACACCGTGCGCGGCGGTTTGGCTTCTTCTGCCCTGGGCCAGCTTGCATGACGCGTGGGACCCAGCCCCCGTGTCGTAGGGGGAGGACCTTGGAGCGTGTTGGAGACGACTCAGCCCGCGATGGCTGAGGACGCAAGTGGGGAGAGTCGCTTTTAAAAGGAGGGCGACCCCCTTGAAAGGCGATCATGTCTTCGCGCTCCCTTATGCATCGCGTCTTTCCACCTTCCGAGCCCCTGGATGGGGAACACCCGCAATCCTTCCGCCTTGTCGTTGGAGGAACGCAACTTTGTGGAAGTTGGTACCTTTCAGCCATCGTTCGGCTTCAAGGATTTTCATCAGGCATCCCGGCCGCATCCCCTCACCGGTGGTCACCCAAGACGGTGACCACCAGCTCTTGGGTGGGGAGAAGCAAGTCGGGCTGCGATCTTGGTCCCACCCTCAGCTTCAAGGATCCTCATCATCCTTGCTGGGGCGGAGAGCGAGGTGAGCCGGGGCTCTACCTCCCACGCGGGTCGGCTGGCCACCTCCTCTTCCAGCTTCTGGTGGTGGAAACCATCCTCCAGCTCTGCGGAAGAGGCGTCCTCCAGCCATGCCGGGGAAGGCGAACTGTTGCTGCCCAGCTAGGATGCAACATTCCGTCCTCCTCCTCACTTTCGTGGCGAGGACGGGAGTGAGGACCTGCCGGTGCGCTTTGGAGCGGCCCGTGCTCACCGGTGCGGCGTTGGTGGAGAGGCGGACACCGCCGTCGGTGTTGACGTGGTGGCAGCTGGAAGAAGCTTCCCCACCGTCGAGGCCGTCGGTGCCGCCAACGGACCAACCTCCGGCTCTTTGGCTTTAATGTCTGGTTCGCGTCCCTTGAGCGGGGACGCGAACGAGAGCCTTCCGGTGGCTGCGTCCGTCCTGGGACCATAGCTGCTGCTGCAGAGGTCGCTGGCGAGTCGCAGGGAGCTTGTCGCCCCGCAGGCTCCCCGGTGTGGAGGTTGTTCATACCCGCGGGGACGGAACCGGAGTTCCATTCGTAATGGCACCTTGAGTGCCGGTGTCTTGTTCATTGCGGCTGTCGGGGCCTGAACATGTATGTATGTTCGGCACGGAGCCGTGTTTTTTTCCTCATTTTGAGCACTAAGACTCGCCTGTCGGCTATCTGAATCACTTCACCAAGCGTGAGTCACCTCGTGCGAAGGTGACAAGTGAGGTATCCATATCCTGGAGGTGTAGGAGTCCCTCGGCTCGGTCGGCCTTGCTGTCCGAGGCTTCTCTTGCTTAGTTAAAGGAACCCTCGGCCGCTCTTCGATGAGCCGAAGCCGGAGGTAGCGGTGTCAGCACGAACAGAGGCAGAGTTGGCTCGAGAAGAAGATTTGGTCGGCCGGAGCCTGGCCGGGCCGTCCACTAGCGGGACCGACGCTGGAGTCAAGTTGCCGAGGCCACAAGCCTGGCTGATGTCCTCGGGGGACAGCCAGCTGAGGCTTCGGGGTGGTCGGCCGAGCTGTCTGCTCGAGCCGGATTCCTGGAGAAGACCCCGCCGGCGATGGTCCGGGCGTGGTGCTGATGTCGTCCTTCGGGGTGGAGATCCTCCGACCGCGTCGCCGTTCGAGGCTAGGCCGGACTTTGTCGAAGGTGTAGTTGACGTCGAGGGTGCTGCTGCTCCCTCCAACTGTCAATGTCCGAGCCTGCAGGATCGGGTTATCTTGTAGTGTGTGTATGTTTTCTGCGGCCGCCGAGGCCCAAACACACTGTCGTCGTGTTGTAAAGATGCGTTTCTTTTCCTCTTGTTTCGAGTATCTGGACTTATTTGTTGGTAACAGAATTGTTTGTCCGAGCGAGAGTTACTTTTCACGGAATGTGATGAGTGAGGTATCCGTATCCCGGAGGCGTAGGAATCCCTCGGCTCGGTCGGCCTTGCCGCTTACGTGTACTCTTACTCGTCCGTAGGGTTCTGTCACCGACGTAGTCGAGAAGGCTCGAAAAATCGTTTCGGCAGAGGAGTTTTCGAGCGTGAAGACTTGTTCGGTCCGTGGAATCACCTATCCGAGCGTGAGTTACTTATCGCAGAAGGTGATGAGTGAGGTATCCGTATCCCGGAGGCGTAGGAGTCCCTCAGCTCGGTCAGCCTTGGCTGCTTACGTGTACTCCGTCGTTTTCAGGATCCACTTTCGAAGTAGTCAAAAAGCACGAAAGACATTCTGACAGAAAAGATCTTTTTCTGAGGAAAATTTTGACGCAGAGGGGGTTCCCCCCTTTTAGCCCCCGAGGGAGGGTCGGGCTTTGCCGAGGCAAGGCTGACCCTTCCTTGATGACTAGACTTTGTGTGTGAACGAGGGGTACGCACAACTTGAAAGCATCTTAAGGGTAGAAGCGACGTAGCTGTCGGATGTTCCAAGCGTTGTTGTAGACCTCACCTTGACTGTTGGCCAGCTTGTACGTCCCGGGCTTTAGAACCTTGGCGATGACGAACGGCCCTTCCCAGGGAGGCGTGAGCTTGTGCCGCCCTCGGGCGTCTTGTCGCAGCCGAAGCACCAGGTCGCCCACCTGGAGGTCTCGGGACCGAACCCCTCGGGCGTGGTAGCGTCGCAGGGACTGCTGGTACCGCGCCGAGTGTAGTAAGGCCATGTCTCGAGCCTCTTCCAGCTGGTCCAGTGAGTCTTCTCGATTAGCTCGATTGCTTTGGTCGGCGTAGGCCCTCGTCCTCGGGGAACCGTATTCTAAGTCTGTGGGCAAGACGGCCTCGGCCCCATAGACTAGAAAGAACGGTGTGAAGCCCGTGGCTCGGCTCGGTGTTGTCCTCAGACTCCAGACCACCGAGGGGAGCTCCTTCATCCATCGCTTGCCGAACTTGTTGAGGTCGTCGTAGATCCACGACTTGAGCCCTTGCAGGATCATGCCGTTGGCACGCTCTACTTGCCAATTCGTCATGGGGTGAGCCACGGCGGCCCAGTCCACCCGGATGTGGTGATCCTTGCAGAAGTCCAGGAACTTTCTGCCGGCGAACTGGGTGCCGTTGTCGGTGATGATGGAGTTCGGGACCCCAAAGCGATGGATGATGTTGGTGAAGAATGCCACCGCCTGTTCGAACCTGATGCTGTTTAGGGGTCGGACCTCGATCCACTTGGAGAATTTGTCGATGGCGACCAATAGGTGCGTGTAGCCCCCGGGTGCCTTCTGCAAGGGGTCGACGAGGTCCAGACCCCACACAACAAACGGCTAGGTGATGGGTATGGTCTGCAGAGCCTGAGCGGGCAGGTGGGTCTGCCTTGCATAGAATTGACACCCTTGGCAGGTGCGGACAATTCTAGTGGCATCGGCCACCGCGGTCGGCCAGTAGAAGCCTTGTCAGAAGGCGTTTCCAACAAGGGCTCGAGGTGCTGCGTGATGGCCGCAAGCCCCCGAGTGTATCTCTTGTAAGAGCTCCTGGCCTTCGGTGATGGAAATGCATCGCTGGAGGACGCCTGAGGGGCTGCGGTGGTAGAGCTCCTTCCCGTCTCCCAGCAAGACGAACGACTTGGCGCGCCGCGCCAACCGCCGAGCTTCGGCTCGGTCGAGGGGTAGCTCTCCTTGGTGGAGATATTGCAGGTACGGGGTCTGCCAGTTTCGATTAGGCGTGACCCCGCTCCGCTCCTCCTCGACGCGCAGTGCCTCACCCTCGGGGGCCGAGGGTACCTCGGGGGCCGAGGGTGCCTCGGGCCAAGCCGAGGGTGCCTCGGGCCGAGCCGAGGGTGCCTCGGACTGAGCCGAGGATGCCTTGGGCTGGGCCGAGGCCTTCTCGGGCTCGGGCGTGTTGTCGGTCTTGACGGAGGGTTGATGCAGGTCTCGGGAGAAGACGTCCGGGGGAACCGTTGTTCGCCCCAAGGCTATTTTAGCCAGCTCGTCCGCAGTCTCGTTGTAGCGTCGGGCGATGTGGTTGAGCTCGAGCTCGTAGAACTTGTCTTCCAGGCGCCGAACCTCATCGCAGTAGGCTTCCATCTTCGGGTCGCGGCAGTGGGAGTTCTTCATGACTTGGTCGATGACGAGCTGCGAGTCGCCGCGAGCGTCGAGGCATCGGACCCCTAGCTCAATGGCGATGCGCAACCCGTTGACCAGAGCCTCGTACTCGGCCACATTGTTGGACGCCGTGAAATGGAGGCGTAGCATGTAGCGTAGGTGCTTCCGAGGAGCGAGATGAAGAGCAGGCCCGCGCCTGCTCCTGTCTTCATCAGCGACCCGTCGAAAAACATGGTCCAGAGTTCCGGTTGGATCGGAGCTGTTGGGAGCTAGGTGTCGACCCATTCAGCCACAAAGTCCGCCAAGACCTGGGACTTGATGGCCTTTCGAGGGGCGAACGAGATCGTCTCGCCCATGATTTACACCGCCCACTTTGCAATTCTACCCGAGGCCTCTTGGCACTGGATGATCTCCCCCAGGGGGAAGGATGACACCACAGTTACCGGATGAGACTCGAAGTAGTGTCGCAACTTCCGCCACGTCAGGATCACCACGTACAGCAGCTTCTGAATTTGTGGGTAGCGGATCTTGGTCTCGGATAGTACTTCACTGATGAAGTAGACTGGTCTCTAGACGGGCAATGCATGCCCCTCTTCTCGTCTCTCAACCACGATCGCGGTGCTAACCACCTGAGTGGTAGCGGCGACGTAGATCAAGTGGGCTTCTCCGGCAGCGGGGGGCACCAAGATGGGCGCGTTCGTGAGGAGCGCCTTCAGGTTCCCGAGGGCTTCCTCGGCCTCAGGGGTCCAAGTGAAGCACTTGACCTTCCTTAAGAGGCGGTATAGAGGCAGGCCTCTTTCGCCGAGGCGCGAGATGAAACGGCTCAGAGCCGCAAGGCATCCCGTGACCCTCTGTACGCCTTTTAAGTCCTTGATGGGCCCTATGCTGGTGATGGCCGCGATCTTCTCCGGATTGGCCTCGATGCCCCGTTCGGAGACGATGAACCCTAAGAGCATGCCTCGGGGGACCCCGAAGACACACTTCTCAGGATTGAGCTTTACGCCTTTCGCCTTGAGACATCGGAATGTCGCTCCAAGGTCGGAAAGGAGGTCGGAGGCTTTCCTCGTCTTGACTACGATGTCATCAACGTAGGCCTCGACCGTTCGACCAATGTGTTCGCCGAACACGTGGTTCATGCACCTTTGGTATGTCGCACCCACATTCCTCAAACCGAACGGCATGGTAACATAGCAGTACATGCCGAAAGGTGTGATGAAAGAAGTCACGAGCTGGTCGGACTCTTTCATCCTGATTTGGTGATACCCTGAGTAGGCATCGAGGAAAGACAGGGTTTCGCACCCAGCAGTGGAATCCACGATTTGATCGATGCAAGGCAGAGGGTAGGGAACTTTCGGACATGCTTTGTTTAGACCAGTGTAGTCTACACACATCCACCATTACCCTCCTTTCTTTCTCACAAGCACAGGGTTGGCAAGCCATTCGAGATGGAATACCTCTTTGATGAACCTTGCCACCATTAGCTTGTGGATCTCCTCGCCTATGGCTCTGCGCTTTTCTTCGTCGAATCGGCGCAGAGGCTGCTTCACGGGTCGGGCTCCAGCTCAGATATCCAGCGAGTGCTCGGCGACATCCCTCGGTATGCCGGGCATGTCCGAGGGACTCCACGCGAAGACGTCGGCGTTTGCGCGGAGAAAGTCGACGAGCACTGCTTCCTATTTGGGATCGAGCTCAGAGCCGATCCGGATCTGCTTGGAGGCGTCGTTGCTGGGGTCGAGAGGGACGGATTTAACCGTCTCCGCTGGCTCGAAGTTGCCGGCGTGGCGCTTCACGTCTGGCGCCTCCTTAGAGAGACTCTCCAGGTCGGCGATGAGGGCCTCGGATTCGGCGAGGGCCTCGGCGTACTCGGGGACATCTTCCGGCTGGCGGCCCTGGGGCTGCTTGTCCTTCCGGAAGATGGCCTCAACCGCCTCCTGGCCAGAGGCGAACTTGGTGGCAATGTCCATCAGCTCACTCGCCCTGGTGGGGGTCTTGCGACCCAGCTTGCTCACCAGGTCGCGGCAGGTGGTGCCGGCGAGGAACGCGCCGATGACATCCGAGTCGGTGACGTTGGGCAGCTCGGTGCTATGCTTCGAGAATCGCCGGATGTAGTCCCGGAGAGACTCCCCTGGCTGCTGGCGGCAGCTTCGAAGATCCCAAGAGTTCCCTGGGCACACGTACGTGCCCTGTAAATTGCCGGCGAAGGCTTGGACCAGGTTGTCCCAGTTGGAGATCTGCCCCAGAGGCAGGTGCTCCAGCCAGGCTCGAGCGGTGTCGGAGAGGAACAGGGGGAGGTTGCGGATGATGAGGTTGTCATCGTCCGTTCCACCCAGGTGGCAGGCCAGCCGGTAGTCCGCGAGCCACAGCTCCGGTCTCGTCTCCCCCGAGTACTTTGTGATAGTAGTCGGGGTTCGGAACCGGGTCGGGAACGGCGCCTATCGTATGGCGCGGCTGAAAGCCTGCGGACCGGGCGGTTCGGGCGAGGGACTCCGATACTCCCCGCTGTCGTAGCGTCCCCCACGCCTGGGGTGGTAGCCTCGGCGCACCCTCTCGTCGAGGTGGGTTCGACGGTTGCGGTGAGGGTGTTCGTTGCCGAGGCGACCCGGGGCCACAGGCGCTGTGTTGCGCGTGCGCCCGGTGTGGACCAAGGCTTCCCGCATGAATCGGAAAGTCGCGGCGCGATGTTCCGAGGGGTACCCCTGCCTTCGGGAGGCAGAGCTTTCGACCCGTCGGACCGCGGCATCCTCCAGGAGATTCTTGAGCTCTCCCTGGATACGCCGCCCCTCGGTGGTTGATGGCTCCGGCATCGCGCGAAGAAGTATTGCTGCTGCAGCCAGGTTCTGGCCGACCCCACTGGAAACCGGTGGCGGCCTTACCCTGACATCGTCGGCGATGCAGTGCTGGATGCCCTGGGGTAGATGACGCACTTCTCCGGCCGGAGGTTGGCCCGCCCATTCCTGCCCAATGTCCCGGTGGAACGGCTCAAGTGTTCCTACTCCCTCGTCGAGCCTGGCCTGCATCTCGCGGATTTGCTCGAGCTGTGGGTCATGACCCCCCGCCGGGACGGGGACCACAACTAGCTCCCGAAGGATGTCAACGCGAGGCATAGGCCTAGGGGGATCACCGTTCTCCGGCATACCAAGATGGTTGCCTTCGTCGGGACCCCCTAGATCGACATGGAAACATTCACGACTTGGGCCGCAGTCCTCGTCGCCGAGGCTGCGGCTACCGTCAGAACAGTCGGAAAGGCAGTAGTCGCATGCGGTCATAAAGTCCCGCATGGCACTGGGGTTACCAAGTCCGGAGAAATCCCAACTATAGTCGGGCTCGTCATCTTCCTCGGAACCCGAGGGCCCGTAGGTCGAGAAGGCCGTCAGCCGGTCCCAGGGTGACCGCATACGATACCCAGAGGGTTTGGACTTGCCTCTATGAGAGTGTCCACCAAAGCGAAGTCGCTTGGTGGGCCAAGGCTGAATCCAAAAGGCACGAGATGGGAAACGGTCGGTACCTCTTGGTCGACGGGCGGTGACGAAGTCACGTCAGGGGCAGAATGCACCGTCGTCTCAGGTACGAGGGTGACGCCCAGCAAGTCCTTTGCGAGCGTGCTGGCATCGTCCGTTTGCTTGGGGTTGGCGTGTTGCGGGGAGACGGCGCTCTTCTTCGTCTCAGACGCGAGGTCGATGCCCGACGTGCCCCCCGTTGGGGCGCCGGCGCCGTCGACTCGCTCGACAGCCGACGAGGTGCCGCCTCCTGCTTGGCCTTGGTTGCCCCGCCTCCTCCTCCGTCGATGGGGGAGGGGATGGGACAAGCCCGAATGTCGTTCTTCCACCACGTGGGGAAGACGTCGTCGATTCCGCCGCCGGCGGGCAGGTTGTCGGCCGCCATTGTCGCTGTCGCGCGGCGGGGGAAGGAGTATCATGTCGTAGCTGCCGTCGAGGGACATGAACTCAAGACTCCCGAAACGGAGCACCGTCCCGGGCTAGAAAGGTTGCTGGAGACTGCCCATCTGGAGCTTGACGGGAAGCTATTCGTCAACACGCAGCAGGCCCCTACCTGGCGCGCCAACTGTTGGCGTTTCGAACCCGGGGGGGTCCCTGGACCAACGAGTAAATTGTCGCCGCGTGCCCCAGCCCAGGTGGGTCGGCGCGAGACAGAGCGCGAAGGGGGGAAGAAGCCGGAGGAAGACAGGCGTAAAAGGGGAAACCCGCGGCCTTCGTGTTTGTCCCGCGCCCAGGTCGGGTGCGCTTGCAGTAGGGGGTTACAAGCGTCCACGCGGGAGGGAGCGAGCGGCTTACGCGAGCGCCGTCCCGTCCTTCCACGCGCGGCCAACCCTCTGTAAGAGGGCCCTGGACCTTCCTTTTATAGGCGTAAGGAAAGGATCCAGGTGTACAATGGGGGGTGTAGCAGTGTGCTACGTGTCTAGCGGAGGAGAGCTAGTGCCCTAAGTACATGCCATCGTGGCAGCCGGAGAGGTTTTGGCACCCGGTTCGTGTGGTGTCGTGGCCGTCGGAGGAGCGCCGGAGCCTGGCGGAAGGACAGCTGTCGGGGCTGTCGAGTCCTTGCTGACGTCCCCTTGCTTCCGTAAGGGGGCTGAGAGCCGCCGTCGTCATAGAGCATGCGGGGTGCCATCATTACTTGTTTACCGGGGCGAGCCAGATGGGACGCCGGTCTTGTTCCCCGTAGCCTGAGTTAGCTTAGGGTAGGGTAATGATGGCGCCTCCTGTGACGTGGTCGGTCCGAGCCCTGGGTTGGGCGAGGTGGAGGCTCCTCCGAGGTCGAGGTCGAGTCTGTCTTCCAAGGCCGAGGTCGAGTCCGAGCCCCTGGGTCGGGCGAGGCGGAGACCGTCGGCTGAGGCCAGGGCTGAGTCCGAGCCCTGGGGTCGGGCGAAGCGGAGTTCATCGTCTTCCAGGGCTGAGCCCGAGTCCGAGCCCTGGGGTCGGGCGAAGCGAAGTTCGTCGTCTTCCGGGGCTGAGCCTGAGTCCGAGCCCTTCGGGCGATGCAGAGTTTCCTATGGCGCCTGAGGCCGGACTTGGCTGCTGTCAGCCTCACTCTGTCGAGTGGCACAGCAGTCGGAGCGGCGCTGTCCTCTTGTCAGGCCGGTCAGTGGAGCGGCGAACGGTCACTTCGGCTCTATCGACTGAAGGGCGCGTGTCAGGATAAGGTGTCTGCCACCTTTGCATTAAATGCTCCTGCGATACAGTCGGTCGGCGTGGCAACTTGGCTAAGGTTGCTTCTTGGTGAAGACTGGGCCTCGGGCGAGCCGAAGGCGTGTCCGTTGCTGGAGGGGGTCCTCGGGCGAGACGTAAATCCTCCGGGGTCGGCTGCCCTTGCCCGAGGCTGGGCTCGGGCGAGGCGAGATTGTGTCCCTTGAGTGGATCGATCCTTGACTTAATCGCACCCATCAGGCCTTTGCAGCTTTGTGCTGATGGGGGTTACCAGCTGAGATTAGGAGTAATGACGGTACCCCTAATTATGGTCCCCAACAGCGCCGCACAGGGTCATGCTCCACCACCTCCGTTGTTCCCTGCAACTGACCCTGCTGAGTTCACTACTCCTGTGAGTATCAAAATTTTAGTACTGCATGATATATATTCATATGTTCTCACACATACAATCTCTTCTCTGTGCAGGGTCAATCGGCGGCGTCGAACAACCCTCACGCTTCGTCCAGCCCTTCGCCGAACCAGTCCAGATGCCCACCTCGTTGATGATCTATTTTGTGATGATCCAGACTTATATTTGTGAGTGTTGGTGATGTTAGTTAGACTTGGTCTTGTGAGATACTTGGTGATGTTAGTGATGATCCAGACTTATATCTGTTTTGTGATGATCCTGACTTATATTTGTGAGACTTATATTAGTGAGACTTTGTGATATATATGGTGTTGATGATAAATGTGTTCATTCTCTGATGCGATTGATATATAATGTGATGTGAATGATATATATCTTTTGTTTGTTTGGATGGAACAACAAAAACAAATAAAAAAGGGACATTCTGGTCACTTTGCCGAGTGTAACACTCGTCAAAGGGTAGCTTTGCCGAGTGCTATGACCATGGCACTCGGCAAAGAAGGAAACCTGGTAACCGGTAAAGCCATCTTTGCCGAGTGCTGACAATGGCACTCGGCAAAGAAGGAAACCTGGAAACCGGTAAAGCCATCTTTGCCGAGTGCTGTGGTCAAGGCACTCGGCAAAGGGACTGGCAAAGGGGGCCACTGGAGGACTCTTTGCCGAGTGCCAGTCCACTAGACACTTGGCAAAGAAGCCTCCTTTGCCGAGTGCCTACGAGAGCTCTCGGCACAGGGACTGGCGGTGGGGCCCACTGGACCCGTCTTTGCTGAGGGCCGCTAGAGCAGACACTCGGCAAAATTAGCCTCTTTGCCGAGTGCCAAAGAAGACACTCGGCAAAGGATCCGTCACCGTCACTTGGCGCCGTGACGGTGACTTTTCTTTGCCGAGTGTCAAATGGCACTCGACAAATTCTTTGCCGAGTGCCCGACAAAAAGTACTCGACAAAGGGGTTGTTGCCGATGTACAGTTCGCCGAGCGTTCTTTGCCGAGTGTTACACTCGGTAAAGCCTTTGCCGAGTGTAAAATAGCCTTTGCCGAGTGTCTGCGACACTCGGCAAAGGAGCTGTGTCCGGTAGTGCATACCTCTACCCACTAGATAAAAAATGCTACATAACCACTACCCATCGTAAATACAAAATCCTATCATAAGTACAAAATTACATCATATCTATATCCACCACTAACATTATAATAGACATGATCAATTGAATCGTAAAAATAAGTTCCGAAACAAAATATCCATTGGTATCAAAATTTACTATATCCATACCTAAGAGAGTTTTTACCTGAAGGATATCGGGTACCCATGTCGTCCCTATGATGTTCCATATCTCAATGCTAACAGCAGCTAAGCACCACCATATCCATCACCGAACATCGAAGTTGTTCGGCAGCACAAGAAAACATACAATTATGGGTATACAATTTAGGATAAGAAACCAAGAGTGTAAAAGTATCAAGGTCACGACAAATAGATAAACATTTCTTGTTCATTTTGGTAAATAGGCAAAATGGCAGCATCATAATTCATGATTCTTGGGTTAGTAGATTTTGGGCCAGAGCTCTGGCAGACCAGATGTTTTCAAGGCCAATGTAGCATAATTTGAGGGGCACTTACCTTGTTCAATTGACGAATAAATCTTAAATAAATAATATACGAAAACGAAAGAAACATGTGACTATAGTTTATGGTATTTTCAGTTTGTTGACAACCAAATGTGTCTAAAGCGTGAAAAAAGGATCAGTAGCAATGTTGCTCTCATTGAAAAGTCAGTGAGGACATTAGGATCATTGCATTTAAAGTTCAGAAGGTGAAAAGGCAAAACAGTCGGTGTTTAGGCCAAGTTTTTTGGGAGTTTTATTTTATTAAATAACATGTCACTTAAGTAAACATGATGACATGATATGCAATTTAATAAAGATAGTATAAGAGAGTTTTATTGGAGATGAGAGAGCTTCATATGGATGAAAATCTTGATACACTATGATAAAACTATCCATTGAGAATAGCCTCATCCTACCAAATCGGCCTAGGTGGCCTTCCCGTGAGGAAGTGTGTCGAGCCGATAAAAGTGGTTCGACCGATTCAGGATTTAGCCAAACTTTCAAACACAAAGTTGAAATGTGCCATTGTAGTTTGAGTTTTAAGGTGAGTGATTATCAATGGTGTAGTGTTTTTGGGATGAGTCATGCGGATTGGTTGGGGCATGAGTGCGTGTGCAACATGTGTCAGAGTGAAAGTAGACTAGAGGAGCTGAATAGACTACACTTAATTTTTTTCCAAAAAAGCTTCGAAATAAAGTTAAATTATCGGGTTAACTGATGCAGGCCGGTTCAACCGCTATCAAGGACGGTTGAACCACTCTGAACCAGATCAACTATGAGAAGAGCTCTAAACCGAGAATAACACGAAGAATAATGAGAGATTCTTTAAGACTACGAGTTCTAGGAATAATCTTTACTACTCCTTAAGATGATAGTGTAGGCGTCCACATCTACACGGTTCTGCCACCGCCTCTTCGCGGCGCACGCCCGCGCAGAACCTTCTAACCGCGATCTCCACCGCGATCTCCGTGCGCACCGTCTCTCTCGCCCCCGCCCTGTCTCTCTCGCTGTCTAGCCGCGTCGGCTCTCACATGGAAGGAAACTCTCCACCGCGATTTGCGCGCGCACCGTTCCTCTCCCCATTACTCATGTCCCCATTACCGCGCTCGGTGGGAGGTCCGCCATTTTTGGAAGGTCCGCCACCTCCGCCTCGGCCCGCCGTCAATGGAAGGTCCCAGACTCTCCCCACCATGCCCCTGCCCACGCGTCCCCACTCCTGCGCTGATATCTCGCACCCGTAGACACCGCCACAGCACCCCGGCCCGCCGCGCGATCTCCAGCCCCCGCCCCATGCGCCTTCGTCAAACCCCTCCGCCGCGGTAATGCAGGCTTGAGATCGAGCAGATCCGCCATCCCGCGCCCTCGCTCTCGCTCTCGCCCCGACACGCATTCACCCTGGCCCCGCTGCCCTGCGCCGCCATACCCTCGCCCCATCCTTCCCTGCCCCCGCACCGCATCCAACACGCAGATCCAGCGCCGTCGCCGCGAGCATACAGAGGCACCGCGCGGACACGACGACGTCGCGTGCTGTGGTGAAGGAGGTCGCCCTGAACTGGTTGGCTACAAAGGCGACAAGGTGGGTGGTGTCGCGGAACTCCACGAGCAGGCCCACGAGCGCCGGGAGCGAGCGCGCGCACTCCTCAGTCATGAGGCCCACGACGCCTCACCTTCCTCAAGCTCCACGGCGTCCTCACCCTCGCGAGCTAGCAACGCCTTCCTCTCCGTCGTCCGTGTGCATCTCCATGACGCTTATGGATGTGTACGCCAAGACCAGCCGGCTCGAGCTGGTCCTGCAGGTGCTCGGCGAAATGCCTAGCAGGAACGTGGTCTCGCGGACCATGCTTGCCGCCTCGCTGGTAAGTTTCTATACAACAAGCAGCAAATGTATTACTAACCTTGCACTTAGACAGGTTTGCGTGAGCAGTGATGCATATTGGATCTATCCTAGATTTCTCAAAATACGAGATTTGACTCCGCCCATTTTCAACCGTATCGGTGAAGATAGGGACAAGAGCTGACTTGAGGAAGATGATGGATTTTGGATGCTTGAACGAACGGTGGAAAAAATCGGGTACAAGTGGCTTCAAAAACACACGAGTACATTCTCTATTCCTTTATTTTTAAGGACTAGGCATAATCTGCCGCACGACACAATATACCAAACTGCACAAAACTGAAGCATTCCATTAGTTCACATGTTTGATTAGGGTAGGGCAAGTGCAATTAGTAACGAAAACAACACGACATTGTAAAAGGACCATTGTCGCAAAAAGTA
Source organism: Zea mays (assembly GCF_902167145.1). Classification (NCBI taxonomy): domain Eukaryota; kingdom Viridiplantae; phylum Streptophyta; class Magnoliopsida; order Poales; family Poaceae; genus Zea; species Zea mays. The sequence continues at coordinate 175,220,197 of NC_050101.1, read as the reverse complement.
TTTATTCTTCAGCATTGATTACAAATCAAGCCAGCTAAATAACAAGTTTCAGAAACTTGCAACAACGCTTCAAAATATCTGTAGGAAGGACTGTCGCCATGGCACGCCAGCCCTTTATTCATCCGATTCTGTGCGGACAGCTGCAGAAATAACCATGTTAATGTGTATTTCGCATGTTTGTTATGTTGGACACTGAAGTTTTCCATTATGTAGATCATTGTGTCTGAATATTTTGTTTTTTCATGTAGAGCACTAAAGCTACAATGTTTTTATTGGGCCCTGATCATACCTATGCTCTGTTTAGCCAGTGATTTTGTGAGACCATTATCCAAAAATTGTTGCCTGGCTACGGTCGATATATATATATAGTCTTATTTTCCGTTTTGCATTCTGTCTGGTTCTGTATATATTCTATTTAGAAAACACTGGCTATTTTCCGTTTTGCTCTGTTTAGTCAATCAATTTAACTGTTGTAAAAGATGCAGTGATTTCTATGAACACAATTTTTGGATGAACACATTATATTTACCTGTAGCAGTTGTCACAGGAGAATTTATCCTCTGTGTTTTAAGTTACAAGTGTCCAGTCAGAAAATACATTATAAATAGAAATCACTGGAACTCATAGCAGTAGCCCTGGCACACTTAATCACCATAAAAATTGGATGAACACAATGGAACTCATAGCAGTGCTGAAAGGGAAATGTGCCCTTGGGACATTTCTAAATATTTTGGTGATTGAGTGCCAACTCAAGTGCTTAAAATGTGAATTTATGCAATGGATGAACAAAGTGCAAATCAAGAGCAAAGGTATGTTTCTAAGTCTTAGTACATTGGTTTTGTGTACTAATATATTTGTCTAAGTGGTAGAAACAGAAAGAAGAAGAGAAGAAAAGACTTGGCTGTGTACAGCCAAGAGGCTGTTTCGGTCTGGGGCACCGGACTGTCCGGTGGTGCACCGGACAGTGTCCGGTGGTGCACCGGACAGTGTCCGGTGCGCCAGGCTGCCTCGGCCGAAGTGGCCACTCTCGGGAATTCGCCGACGGCGTACGGCTAAAATTCACCGGACTGTCCGGTGTGCACCGGACTGTCCGGTGAGCCAACGGTCGGCAGGGCCAACGGTCGGCCGCGCGATCTGCGCGGGACACGTGGCCAAGCCAACGGTCGGAAGGGGGCACCGGACTGTCCGGTGTGCACCGGACTGTCCGGTGTGCACCGGACATGTCCGGTGCGCCAACGGCTCCCGCATCTGCAACGGTCGGCTTCGCCATTTAAGGAAAGGAATCGGGCACCGGACACTGTCCGGTGTGCACCGGACTGTCCGGTGCGCCCGACGACAGAAGGCAAGATCAGCCTTCCAGATTTGCTCTCAACGGCTCCCAGCTGCCTTGGGGCTATAAAAGGGACCCTTAGGCGCATGGAGGAGAATAACAAGCGACTCTTGAGCATTCTTGATCATCCACACTAAGTCTTTGCGCATCCGTTTGTGATTCTAAGTGATTCGAGCTCCGTTCTTGTGAGAAACTGTGAGATAGTCTTTGAGCTCGATTCTTGGCCGTGTGTGTGCGCATTTCGCTGTGGATTTGTGTGTGTTGCTTCCCTCCCTTACTCCGTGTTTCTTTGTGAATCTTAAGTGTAAGGGCGAGAGACTCCAATTTGTGGAGATTCCTCGCTAGTGGGATAAAGATAAGCAAGGCATAACACCGTGGTATTCAAGTGGGTCTTTGGACCGCTTGAGAGGGGTTGATTGCAACCCTCGTCCGTTGGGACGCCACAACGTGGAGTAGGCAAGTTTTGTACTTGGCCGAACCACGGGATAAATCACCGTGTCTCCTCAGTGTTGAATTCTCTGTGATAGTCATATTGTGCAAGATCTCCTCTTTAGCCACTTGGCAATTATTGTGCTAACCCTTAACAAGTTTTTGTGGCTATAAGTTAAGTTTTTACAGGATCACCTATTCACCCCCCCTCTAGGTGCTCACAATTAGTATCAGAGCCGTTCTCTTCACAAAGGGACTTACCGCCCGAAGAGATGGATCCTAAGGGGAAGGGAATCGTGATCAACGACAAAGAGAAGGAATCCTTCGTCAACGAGCCGAAGGACGACAAGCCTACCGACTCCGGCTCGGGGCATAGACGGAAGGAAGGGAAGAAGAAGAAGACAAGACGCATCAAGGAGATCATCTACTACGACGATAGTGATGAGTCTACTTCTTCCCAAAAGGATGATGACAACGACTACAAAAAGACGGTCAATTCGAACTTTTCATTTGATTATTCTCGTATTCAACATAGTTCGAATTCGCATTTGCTTTCCATTCCTCTTGGCAAACCTCCACACTTCGATGGGGAGGACTACGGATTTTGGAGTCACAAAATGTGTAGTCACTTATTCTCTCTCCATCCAAGCATATGGGAGATTGTGGAGAATGGAATGAAATTTGATAGCTCGGATAGTCCTATGCTTATAAATGAACAAATTCATAGAAATGCACAAGCTACTACTGTTCTCTTAGCATCTTTGTGCAGGGAAGAGTACAATAAGGTGAGCGGCTTGGACAATGCCAAGCAGATATGGGACACCCTTAAGATCTCTCACGAGGGGAACGACATCACCATGCTCACCAAGATGGAGTTGGTGGAGGGCGAGCTTGGACGATTCGCCATGATAAGGGGAGAGGAGCCAACTCAAACGTACAACCGGCTCAAGACCCTTATCAACAAAATAAGGAGCTACGGAAGCACGCGTTGGACGGACCACGACGTCGTCCGCCTAATGCTCAGGTCCTTTACCGTTCTTGATCCTCATCTCGTGAACAATATTCGTGAGAATCCCAGGTACACGATGATGACGCCCGAGGAAGTACTTGGAAAATTCGTGAGCGGGCGGATGATGATCAAGGAGGCAAGGTACGTCGACGACGCGTTGAACGGTCCACTCCACGAGCCTCAACCCATTGCTCTAAAGGCAACAAGGAGCAAGGAGTCGCTACCTAGCAAGGTGGCGCAAGTTGAGGCGGCCGGGCTCAATGATGAAGAGATGGCTCTCATCATCAAGAGATTCAAGACGGCGCTAAAAGGTCGAAAGGGACAGCCAAGCAAGGCCAAGACCAAGGGAAAGCGATCATGCTTCAAATGCGGTAAGCTTGGTCATTTTATTGCTAACTGTCCCGAAAATGATAGTGACCAGGAGCAAGGGAAAAATGGGAAGAGAGAGAACAAGAAGGCTTACAAGAAGGCCAAAGGCGAAGCACACCTTGGAAAGGAGTGGGATTCGGATTGCTCTTCGTCCGACTCCGACGACGAAGGACTCGCCGCCACTGCCTTCAACAAATCGGCTCTCTTCCCCAACGAGCATCACACTTGTCTCATGGCAAGGGAAAAGAAGGTAATCACTCGTAATGCTAATACTTATGATTCTTCTAGTGATGATGAATCTAGTGAGGATGAAATTGATTACTCTAGTCTATTCAAGGGATTGGATAGAACTAAGATAGCTAAGATTAATGAGTTGATTGATGCCTTAAATGAAAAGGATAGAATCTTAGAGAAACAAGAAGACCTTTTATATGAAGAACATGATAAATCTGTTAGTGCACAAAATTCACTTGCTCTAGAAGTTAAAAGAAATGGAATACTTTCTTGTGAACTTTCTACTTGTAATGAAACCATTTCTTCTTTAAAAGGTGAAATTAATGTTTTAACTGCTAAACTAGAAGTAGCAAGTAACTCGTGTGTTGAAAATATTACAATTTGCACTAGGTGTAAGGATTTTGATGTTAATGCTTGTAGTGAACACTTAGTTTCAATTTCAAAACTAAATGATGAGGTGGCTAGTCTTAATGCTCAACTTAAGACTAGCAAGAGTGAAGTTGATAAAATAAAATTTGCAAGGGATGCCTACACGATTGGTAGACACCCCTCAATTAAGGATGGTCTTGGCTTCAAGAGAGAGGCCAAGAACTTAACAAGCCATAAGGCTCCCATCTTCGTCAAGGGGAAAGGGAAGGCCCCTATGGCTAGTAGTGCTAAAAGGAACCATGCTTTCTTGTACCATGATAGGAGACATGCTAGAAATGCTTATAATGATTTTGATTCACATGTTTATGATTCTCATGCCATGTTTGCTTCTAGTTCTTCCTATAAGCATGATAGAGATATGTGTAAGAGAAATGTTGTGCATATGCCTAGGAGAAATTTTGCTCATATTCCTAGAAAAGTTGTGAACAAACCTTCCACCATTTATTATGCTTGCAATGATCCCTTTGCTATTTGTAGAAAGGGTAAGAAGGTAATTGCTAGGAAGTTAGGGGCAAAATGCAAGGGAGACAAAACTTGCATTTGGGTCCCTAAGGAAATTTGCACTAACCTTGTAGGACCCAACATGAGTTGGGTACCTAAGTCCCAAGCCTAAATTTGCCTTGCAGGTTTATGCATCCGGGGGTTCAAGCTGGATTATTGATAGCGGATGCACAAACCATATGACGGGGGAGAAGAAGATGTTCACCTCCTACGTCAAGAATAAGGATTCCCAAGATTCAATCATATTCGGTGATGGGAATCAAGGCAAGGTAAAAGGGTTAGGTAAAATTGCAATTTCTAATGAGCACTCTATCTCTAATGTGTTTTTAGTAGAGTCTCTAGGATATAATTTGCTATCTGTTAGTCAATTATGTCATATGGGATATAACTGTCTATTTACAAATGTAGATGTGTCTGTCTTTAGAAGAAGCGATGGTTCATTAGCTTTTAAGGGTGTATTAGACGTCAAACTTTATTTAGTTGATTTTGCAAAAGAAGAGGCCGGTCTAGATGCATGCTTAATAGCTAAGACTAGCATGGGCTGGCTGTGGCATCGCCGCTTAGCACATGTGGGGATGAAGAACCTTCACAAGCTTCTAAAGGGAGAACACGTGATAGGTTTGACTAACGTGCATTTCAAAAAAGATAGACCTTGTGCAGCTTGTCAAGCAGGTAAACAAGTGGGAGGAGCGCATCACAGCAAGAATGTGATGACCACTTCAAGACCCCTGGAGCTGCTGCATATGGACCTCTTCGGACCTGTCGCCTATCTGAGCATAGGAGGGAGTAAGTATGGTTTAGTTATTGTTGATGACTTTTCCCGCTTCACTTGGGTGTTCTTTTTGCAGGATAAGTCTGAAACCCAAGGGACCCTCAAGCGCTTCCTCAGGAGAGCTCAAAATGAGTTTGAGCTCAAGGTGAAGAAGATAAGGAGCGACAACGGGTCCGAATTCAAGAACCTTCAAGTGGAGGAATTTCTTGAGGAGGAAGGGATCAAGCACGAGTTCTCCGCTCCCTACACACCACAGCAAAATGGTGTGGTAGAGAGGAAGAACAGGACGCTAATCGATATGGCGAGGACAATGCTTGGAGAATTCAAGACCCCCGAGCGTTTTTGGTCGGAAGCCGTGAACACGACTTGCCACGCCATCAACAGGGTCTACATTCATCGCCTCCTCAAGAAGACTTCATATGAGCTACTAACCGGTAACAAACCCAATGTATCTTACTTTCGTGTATTTGGGAGTAAGTGCTACATTCTAGTGAAGAAGGGTAGAAATTCAAAATTTGCTCCCAAAGCTGTAGAAGGGTTTTTGTTAGGTTATGACTCAAATACAAAGGCGTATAGAGTCTTCAACAAATCATCGGGTTTGGTTGAAGTTTCTAGCGACGTTGTATTTGATGAGACTAATGGCTCTCCAAGAGAGCAAGTTGTTGATTGTGATGATATAGATGAAGAAGATGTTCCGACGGCCGCTATACGAACCATGGCAATTGGAGAAGTGCGGCCACAGGAACAAGATGAACAAGATCAACCATCTTCCTCAACTATGGTGCTACCCCCAACTCAAGACGATGAACAGGTTCATCAACAGGAGGCGTGTGATCAAGGGGGAGCACAAGATGATCTTGTGATGGAGGAAGATGCGCAACCAGCACCTCCAACCCAAGTTCGAGCAATGATTCAAAGGGATCATCCCGTCGACCAAATTCTGGGTGACATTAGCAAGGGAGTAACTACTCGATCTTGATTAGTTAATTTTTGTGAGCATTACTCCTTTGTCTCTTCTATTGAGCCTTTCAGGATAGAGGAGGCCTTGCTAGATCTGGACTGGGTGTTGGCCATGCAGGAGGAGCTCAACAACTTCAAACGCAATGAAGTTTGGACACTGGTGCCTCGTCCCAAGCAAAATGTTGTGGGAACCAAGTGGGTGTTTCGCAACAAACAAGACGAGCACGGGGTGGTGACAAGGAACAAGGCTAGACTTGTGGCAAAAGGTTATGCCCAAGTCGCAGGTTTGGACTTTGAGGAGACCTTTGCTCCTGTGGCTAGGCTAGAGTCTATTCGTATCTTGCTAGCATATGCCGCTCACCACTCTTTCAGGTTGTTCCAAATGGATGTGAAGAGCGCTTTCCTCAACGGGCCGATCAAGGAGGAGGTGTACGTGGAGCAACCCCCTGGCTTCGAGGATGAACGGTACCCCGACCACGTATGTAAGCTCTCTAAGGCGCTCTATGGACTTAAGCAAGCCCCAAGAGCATGGTATGAATGCCTTAGAGATTTCTTAATTGCTAATGCTTTCAAGGTTGGGAAAGCCAATCCAACTCTTTTTACTAAGACTTGTAATGGTGATTTGTTTGTGTGCCAAATATATGTCGATGACATAATATTTGGTTCGACTAACCAAAAGTCTTGTGAAGAGTTTAGCAGGGTGATGACGCAGAAATTCGAGATGTCGATGATGGGCGAGTTGAACTACTTCCTTGGGTTCCAAGTGAAGCAACTCAAGGACGGCACTTTCATCTCCCAAACGAAGTACACGCAAGACTTGCTAAAGAGGTTTGGGATGAAGGACGCCAAGCCCGCAAAGACGCCGATGGGAACCGACGGACACACAGACCTCAACAAAGGAGGTAAGTCAGTTGATCAAAAAGCATACCGGTCAATGATAGGTTCCTTGCTTTATTTATGTGCTAGTAGACCGGATATTATGCTTAGCGTATGCATGTGTGCTAGATTTCAATCCGATCCTAAGGAGTGTCACTTAGTGGCGGTGAAGCGAATTCTTAGATATTTAGTTGCTACGCCTTGCTTCGGGCTCTGGTATCCAAAGGGGTCTACCTTTGACTTGGTTGGATACTCAGACTCCGACTATGCTGGATGTAAGGTCGATAGGAAAAGTACATCGGGGACGTGCCAATTCTTAGGAAGGTCCCTGGTGTCATGGAATTCTAAGAAACAAACCTCCGTTGCCCTATCCACCGCTGAGGCCGAGTATGTTGCCGCAGGACAGTGTTGCGCGCAACTACTTTGGATGAGGCAAACCCTCCGGGACTTTGGCTACAGTCTGAGCAAAGTCCCACTCCTATGTGATAATGAGAGTGCTATCCGCATGGCGGAAAATCCTGTTGAACACAGCCGCACAAAGCACATAGACATCCGGCATCACTTTTTGAGAGACCACCAGCAAAAGGGAGATATCGAAGTGTTTCATGTTAGCACCGAGAACCAGCTAGCCGATATCTTCACTAAGCCTCTAGATGAGAAGACCTTTTGCAGGTTGCGTAGTGAGCTAAATGTCTTAGATTCGCGGAACTTGGATTGAATTGTAGCATACATGTGTTTATGCATTTGATCAGGTTCATTCTGCATTTTGTTGCTTATAGTGGTGCTCAAGTTGTACAAACACTCCCTGGACCTCACAAGTCTGTTGCAAAGTGATGCACATGTTTAGGGGGAGATGTGTTACAACTTGACCCTTTGAGACTAACCATATGCTTGAGTTTGCTTGATTTAGTCTCGAAGGAGAATTGAAAGGGAAAAGGTGGACTTGGACCATGAAAGACTTCCACTGCACTCCGATGAGAGGGTAACTTCTTCCAAGTTCATCTCTATGATCTTATTGCCTTTGTACTCTTGATTGAAGATTTTGGTGAGGCAATGGGGTTATAGGGCCAAGATTGATCCCGTTTTGGTGCTTGATGCCAAAGGGGGAGAAAATAAAGGCCAAAGCGATAAATGGATCAGCTACCACTTGAGAGATTTTGAAAATAGTAGAATAGAGCTTTTTGTTTTGGCAAAACTCTTTTATTGTCAAAAGTTGGCTTCTTGTGGGGAGAAGTTGTAATTATAGGAAATAAGGGAAGTTTTTGAAATCTTTGATCAATCTCTTTTGGAATGACTCTCTTTATGCCTCAACATGTGTGTTTGACATAGAGATAGAGATTTGAGTTTGATTTGCAAAAACAAACCAAGTGGTGGCAAAGGATGATCCATATATGCCAAAATTGAATCAAAATCAATTTGAGTTTTATTTGAAGTGTTTTTGCACTTGTTCTAGTTGCTTTATGTTGTGTTGGCATAAATCACCAAAAAGGGGGAGATTGAAAGGGAAATGTGCCCTTGGGACATTTCTAAATATTTTGGTGATTGAGTGCCAACTCAAGTGCTTAAAATGTGAATTTATGCAATGGATGAACAAAGTGCAAATCAAGAGCAAAGGTATGTTTCTAAGTCTTAGTACATTGGTTTTGTGTACTAATATATTTGTCTAAGTGGTAGAAACAGAAAGAAGAAGAGAAGAAAAGACTTGGCTGTGTACAGCCAAGAGGCTGTTTCGGTCTGGGGCACCGGACTGTCCGGTGGTGCACCGGACAGTGTCCGGTGGTGCACCGGACAGTGTCCGGTGCGCCAGGCTGCCTCGGCCGAAGTGGCCACTCTCGGGAATTCGCCGACGGCGTACGGCTAAAATTCACCGGACTGTCCGGTGTGCACCGGACTGTCCGGTGAGCCAACGGTCGGCAGGGCCAACGGTCGGCCGCGCGATCTGCGCGGGACACGTGGCCAAGCCAACGGTCGGAAGGGGGCACCGGACTGTCCGGTGTGCACCGGACTGTCCGGTGTGCACCGGACATGTCCGGTGCGCCAACGGCTCCCGCATCTGCAACGGTCGGCTTCGCCATTTAAGGAAAGGAATCGGGCACCGGACAGGCGGACACTGTCCGGTGTGCACCGGACTGTCCGGTGCGCCCGACGACAGAAGGCAAGATCAGCCTTCCAGATTTGCTCTCAACGGCTCCCAGCTGCCTTGGGGCTATAAAAGGGACCCCTAGGCGCATGGAGGAGAATAACAAGCGACTCTTGAGCATTCTTGATCATCCACACTAAGTCTTTGCGCATCCGTTTGTGATTCTAAGTGATTCGAGCTCCGTTCTTGTGAGAAACTGTGAGATAGTCTTTGAGCTCGATTCTTGGCCGTGTGTGTGCGCATTTCGCTGTGGATTTGTGTGTGTTGCTTCCCTCCCTTACTCCGTGTTTCTTTGTGAATCTTAAGTGTAAGGGCGAGAGACTCCAATTTGTGGAGATTCCTCGCTAGTGGGATAAAGATAAGCAAGGCATAACACCGTGGTATTCAAGTGGGTCTTTGGACCGCTTGAGAGGGGTTGATTGCAACCCTCGTCCGTTGGGACGCCACAACGTGGAGTAGGCAAGTTTTGTACTTGGCCGAACCACGGGATAAATCACCGTGTCTCCTCTGTGTTGAATTCTCTGTGATAGTCATATTGTGCAAGATCTCCTCTTTAGCCACTTGGCAATTATTGTGCTAACCCTTAACAAGTTTTTGTGGCTATAAGTTAAGTTTTTACAGGATCACCTATTCACCCCCCCTCTAGGTGCTCACAAGTGCCATGGCTGTGATTTTGGCAAACTATTATCCAACAATTTTTGGATGAACACAATGGAATGATCTACAATAGTTAAATTGATTGACTACTATGTACAACAGAATATTCTGTATTTTGTATGTTAACGTACACAAAACTATTGTGTACGCATTGTGTACGCATTCATGCTCATTTTATCCTTGACTCTCTTAGTACATAGGCCTGACGCTGGACATGGGTAAACATAAGATGTGACTTCAGATAACAAATCTCAGCATGGATCTTCAGAATTACCTCCTAGAGCTGAATTGATTGGCAACAAACAAATACATACTACTATCAAGATAGCAAAGTGGGCGCCTCACGGGCTCACGCGGCCAATGCCCCCGTCTCGCCTCCCCTCAAAGTCTGCCATGTGACCCCGACTTGCCTTCCTCTCTGCGCATCCGCGCAACCTCGGTCTGTGGTATGTGAGAGCACCTAGAGGGGGGGGTGAATAGGTGATCCTGTAAAACTTCAAAACTTAAGCCACAAAAACTTGTTAAGTGTTAGCACAATTATGGCCAAGTGGCTAGAGAGGAGTCAAAACACAATAACCACAATAAATCAATCACAGAGATGACACGGTGGTTATCCCGTGGTTCGGCCAAGTACAAAACTTGCCTACTCCACGTTGTGGCGTCCCAACGGACGAGAGTTGCACTCAACTCCTCTCAAGTGATCCAATGATCAACTTGAATACCACGGTGTTCTTGCTTTTCTTTTCTCAATCCCGTTTGCGAGGAATCTCCACAACTTGGAGCCTCTCGCCCTTACAAAAGATGTTCACAGAGAATCACGGAGCACGGGAGGGAATGAGCAACGCACACAAGACTTCAAAAAGATCAGAGCAACACGCACACAAGCAGCAATAAGAGCTCGCAACACAACTCAAAGAGTACACAACTCCACAAGAGCTCTATATGCTATCACAATGAATCGAATGCGCTAGATCAATGTCTTGATGCTTAGAAAGGTTGTAGGAATGCTTGGTGTCCTCCTCCATGCGCCTAGGGGTCCCTTTTATAGCCCCAAGGAGCCGTTGAGAACACAACTGGAAGGCTATCCTTGCCTTCTGTCGTCGGGCGCACCGGACAGTCCGGTGCACACCGGACACTGTCCGGTGCCCGATTTGTATCCATAAACAGCTCATCCGACCGTTGCTTTCTGATGCAGATCTAGGCGCCGTTGGTGCATCGGACATGTCCGGTGCACACCGGACAGTCCGGTGCCCCATTCCGACCGTTGGCTCGGCCACGTGTCGCGCGCCGATCGCGCGGCCGACCGTTGGCCCGGCCGACCGTTGGTTCACCGGACAGTCCGGTGCACACCGGACCGTCCGGTGAATTTTAGCCGAAGTCGCCGGAGAAAAACCCGAGAGCGGCTGGTTTGCTCCGCGCTGGTCTGGCGCACCGGACACTGTCCGGTGCACACCGGACAGTCCGGTGCCCCAGCCCGAAACAGCCTTTGGCTGCGCACAGCCACTCTCCACTTCCTTTCTTTTCTTCTTCTTTCTGTTTCTTACACTTAGATAAATATATTAGTACACAAAACCAATGTACTAAGACTTAGAAACATACCTTTGTTGAAGATTTGCACTTTGTTCATCCATGGGCATTGATTCACATTTAAGTACTTGTGTTGGCACTCAATCACCAAAATACTTAGAAATGGCCCAAAGGCACATTTCCCTTTCAATCTCCCCCTTTTTGGTGATTTATGCCAACACAACATAAAGCAACTAGAACAAGTGCAAAATCACTTCAAATAAAAACTAACTTTGAGTTTTATTCAATTTTGGCATATATGGATCATTCTTTGCCACCACTTGGTTTGTTTTTGCAAATCAAGCTCAAATCTCTATCTCTAAGTCAAACACACATGTTGAAGCATAAAGAGAGTCATTCCAAAGAAATTTGACCACGGATTTGAAAAACTCCCCCTTTTTCCCATATCAACATTTCTCCCCACAAGAAGCCAACTTTTGACACAAGAGCCCCCTTTTTCCCATATCAACATTTCTCCCCACAAGAAGCCAACTTTTGACACAAGAGACAATGCAAGAGTTTTGACAAACCAAAAGCTCTATTATACTTTTTCAAAATTTCTCAAGTGGTAGCTGATCCATTTACATTTATTGCTTTGGCCTTTATTTTCTCCCCCTTTGGCATCAAGCACCAAAATGGGATCAATCTTGGCCTTTTAACCCCATTGCCTCACCAAAATCTTCAATTAAGAGTACAAAGGCAATAAGATCATAGAGATGAACTTGGAATAAGTTACCCTCTCATCGGAGTGCAGTGGAAGTCTTTCATTGGTCCAAGTCCACCTTTCCCTTTCAATTCTCCTTCGAGACTAAATCAAGCAAACTCAACCACATGGTTAGTCTCAAAGGGTCAAGTTGTAACACATCTCCCCCTAAACATGTGCATCACTTTGCACCGGACTTGTGAGGTCCAGGGAGTGTTTGTACAACTTGAGCACCACAATAAGCAACAAAATGCAGAATGAACATGATCAAAGGCATAAACACATGTATGCTACAATTCAATCCAAGTTCCGCGAATCTAAGACATTTAGCTCACTACGCAGCCTGCAAAAGGTCTTCTCATCTAGAGGCTTGGTAAAGATATCGGCTAGCTGGTTCTCGGTGCTAACATGAAACACTTCGATATCCCCCTTTTGCTGGTGGTCTCTCAAAAAGTGATGCCGGATGTCTATGTGCTTTGTGCGGCTGTGTTCAACAGGATTTTCCGCCATGCGGATAGCACTCTCATTATCACATATGAGTGGGACTTTGCTCAGATTGTAGCCAAAGTCCCGGAGGGTTTGCCTCATCCAAAGTAGTTGCGCGCAACACTGTCCTGCGGCAACATACTCGGCCTCAGCGGTGGATAGGGCAACGGAAGTTTGTTTCTTAGAATTCCATGACACCAGGGACCTTCCTAGGAATTGGCACGTCCCCGATGTACTCTTCCTATCGACCTTACATCCAGCATAGTCGGAGTCTGAGTATCCAACTAAGTCAAAGGTAGACCCCTTTGGATACCAGAGCCCGAAGCAAGGCGTAGCAACCAAATATCTAAGAATCCGCTTCACCGCCACTAAGTGACACTCCTTAGGATCGGATTGAAATCTAGCACACATGCATACGCTAAGCATAATATCCGGTCTACTAGCACATAAGTAAAGTAATGACCCTATCATTGACCGGTATGCTTTTTGATCAACGGACTTACCTCCTTTGTTGAGGTCGGTGTGTCCGTCGGTTCCCATCGGAGTCTTTGCGGGCTTGGCATCCTTCATCCCAAACCGCTTTAGCAGATCTTGCGTGTACTTCGTTTGGGATATGAAGGTGCCGTCCTTGAGTTGCTTCACTTGGAACCCAAGGAAGTAGTTCAACTCCCCCATCATCGACATCTCGAATTTTTGCGTCATCACCCTGCTAAATTCTTCACAAGACTTTTGGTTAGTAGAACCAAATATTATGTCATCGACATAAATTTGGCACACAAACAAATCACCATTACAAGTCTTAGTAAAAAGAGTTGGATCGGCTTTCCCAACCTTGAAAGCGTTAGTAATTAAGAAATCTCTAAGGCATTCATACCATGCTCTTGGGGCTTGCTTAAGTCCATAGAGCGCCTTAGAGAGCTTACACACATGGTCGGGGTACCGATCATCCTCGAAGCCAGGGGGTTGCTCTACGTACACCTCCTCCTTGATTGGCCCGTTGAGGAAAGCGCTCTTCACATCCATTTGGTACAACCTGAAAGAATGGTGAGCGGCATATGCTAGCAACATACGAATGGACTCTAGCCTAGCCACAGGAGCGAAAGTCTCCTCAAAGTCCAAACCTGCGACTTGGGCATAACCTTTTGCCACAAGTCGAGCCTTGTTCCTCGTTACCACCCCGTGCTCGTCCTGTTTGTTGCGGAACACCCACTTGGTTCCCACAACATTTTGCTTCGGACGAGGCACCAGTGTCCAAACTTCATTGCGCTTGAAGTTGTTGAGTTCCTCCTGCATGGCCAACACCCAGTCCGGATCTAGCAAGGCCTCCTCTACCCTGAAAGGCTCAATAGAAGAGACAAAGGAGTAATGCTCACAAAAATTAACTAATCGAGACCGAGTAGTTACTCCCTTGCTAATGTCACCCAGAATTTGGTCGACGGGATGATCCCTTTGAATCATCGCTCGAACTTGGGTTGGAGGTGCCGGTTGCGCTTCTTCCTCCATCACATGATCATCTTGTGCTCCCCCTTGATCACACGCCTCCTTTTGATGAACCTGTTCATCGTCTTGAGTAGGGGGATGCACCATAATTGAGGAGGAGGGTTGATCTTGCTCATCTTGTTCCTGTGGCCGTACTTCTCCAATCGCCATGGTCCGTATAGCGGCCGTCGGAACATCTTCTTCATCTACATCATCACAATCAACAACTTGCTCTCTTGGAGAGCCATTAGTCTCATCAAATACAACGTCGCTAGAGACTTCAATCAAACCCGATGATTTGTTGAAGACTCTGTACGCCTTTGTATTTGAGTCATAACCTAATAAAAACCCTTCTACAGCTTTGGGAGCAAACTTAGAATTTCTACCCTTCTTCACTAGAATGTAGCATTTACTCCCAAATACACGAAAGTAAGATACATTGGGTTTGTTACCGGTTAGTAGCTCATACGAAGTCTTCTTGAGGAGGCGATGAAGGTAGACCCTGTTGATGGCGTGGCAAGCCGTGTTCACGGCTTCCGACCAAAAACGCTCGGGGGTCTTGAACTCTCCAAGCATAGTTCTCGCCATGTCGATTAGCGTCCTGTTCTTCCTCTCTACCACACCATTTTGCTGTGGTGTGTAGGGAGCGGAGAACTCATGCTTGATCCCTTCCTCCTCAAGGAACTCCTCCACTTGAAGGTTCTTGAACTCGGACCCGTTGTCGCTCCTTATCTTCTTCACCTTGAGCTCAAACTCATTTTGAGCTCTCCTGAGAAAGCGCTTGAGGGTCCCTTGGGTTTCAGACTTATCCTGCAAAAAGAACACCCAAGTGAAGCGGGAAAAGTCATCAACAATAACTAAACCATACTTACTCCCTCCTATGCTCAGATAGGCGACGGGTCCGAAGAGGTCCATATGCAGCAGCTCCAAGGGTCTTGAAGTGGTCATCACGTTCTTGCCGTGATGCGCTCCTCCCACTTGTTTACCTGCTTGACAAGCTGCACAAGGTCTATCTTTTTCGAAATGCACGTTAGTCAAACCTATCACGTGTTCTCCCTTTAGAAGCTTGTGAAGGTTCTTCATCCCCACATGTGCTAAGCGGCGATGCCACAGCCAGCCCATGCTAGTCTTAGCTATTAAGCATGCATCTAGACCGGCCTCTTCTTTTGCAAAATCAACTAAATAAAGTTTGCCGTCTAATACACCCTTAAAAGCTAGTGAACCATCACTTCTTCTAAAGACAGACACATCTATATTTGTAAATAGACAGTTATACCCCATATGACATAATTGACTAACAGATAGCAAATTATATCCAAGACTCTCTACTAAAAATACATTAGAGATAGAATGCTCATTAGAAATCGCAATTTTACCTAACCCTTTTACCTTGCCTTGATTCCCATCACCGAATACAATTGAATCTTGGGAATCCTTATTCTTGACGTAGGAGGTAAACATCTTCTTCTCCCCCGTCATATGGTTTGTGCATCCGCTATCGATAATCCAGCTTGAACCTCCGGATGCATAAACCTGCAAGGCAAATTTAGGCTTGGGACTTAGGTACCCAACTCTTGTTGGGTCCTACAAGGTTAGTCACAATTTCCTTAGGGACCCAAATGCAAGCTTTATCTCCCTTGCATCTTGCCCCTAACTTCCTAGCAACAATTTTCTTATCCTTTCTACAAATAGCAAAGGAAGCATTCAAAGCACAATAAATTGTAGAGGGTTCATTCACTACTTTTCTATGAACATTTGCAACATTTCTTTTAGGAACAACATTTCTCCTAGTAACATTTCTATCATACACATAAGAAGAACTAGGAGCAAACATGACATGAGAATCATAAACATATGAATCAAAAGCATCATAACTTCTATTTACATTTCTAGTTTGTCTTCTATCATGATACAAAAAGGCATGGTTCCTTTTAGCACTAGTAGCCATAGGGGCCTTCCCTTTCTCCTTGGCGGGAATGGGAACCTTATGGCTTGTTAAGTTCTTGGCTTCCCTCTTGAAGCCAAGTCCATCCTTAATTGAGGGGTGTCTACCAACCGTGTAGGCATCCCTAGCAAATTTTAGTTTTTCAAAATCACTTTTGCTAGTCCTAAGTTGAGCATTAAGACTAGCCACTTCATCATTTAGTTTTGAAATTGAAACTAAGTGTTCACTACAAGCATTAATATCAACATCCTTACACCTAGTGCAAATTTCAACATGTTCAACACAAGAGTTAGATTTTTGTGCTTCTACTAGTTTAGCATTTAAGTCATCATTAATGCTCTTTAATTTAGAAATTGAATCATGGCATGTAGACAATTCACAAGCAAGCATTTCATTTCTCTTAGTTTCTAATGCAAGAGATTTTTGAGCCTCTACAAACTTATCATGTTCTTCATACAACAAATCCTCTTGCTTTTCTAAAAGTATATTCTTTTCATTCAAGGCATCAATTAATTCATTAATTTTGTCTATCTTAGATCTATCTAGGCCCTTGAATAAACATGAATAATCTACTTCATCCTCACTAGATTCATCATCACTAGAAGAATCATAAGTATTAGCATTACGAGTGATTACCTTCTTTTCCCTTGCCATGAGGCAAGTGTGACGCTCGTTGGGGAAGAGGGTTGATTTGTTGAAGGCGGTGGCGGCGAGTCCTTCACTGTCGGAGTCGGAAGAGGAGCAATCCGAGTCCCATTCCTTTCCAATATGAGCCTCGCCCTTTGCCTTCTTATAATTCTTCTTCTTTTCCCATTTCCCACTCTTCTTTTCCTGGTCACTATCATTATCGGGACAATTAGCAATAAAGTGACCAATCTTACCACACTTGAAGCATGAGCGCTTCCCTTTCGTCTTGGTCTTGTTGGGATGCTCCTTGCGACCCCTTAACGCCGTCTTGAAGCGCTTAATGATGAGAGCCATTTCTTCATCATTAAGCCCGGCCGCCTCAATTTGCGCCACCTTGCTAGGTAGCGACTCCTTGCTCCTTGTTGCCTTTAGAGCAATGGGTTGAGACTCGTGGAGTGGACCGTTCAACGCGTTGTCGACGTATCTTGCCTCCTTGATCATCATCCGCCCGCTCACGAATTTTCCAAGTACTTCTTCGGGCGTCATCATCGTGTACCTGGGATTCTCACGAATATTGTTCACGAGATGAGGATCAAGAACGGTAAATGACCTGAGCATTAGGCGGACGACGTCGTGATCCGTCCAACGCGTGCTTCCGTAGCTCCTTATCTTGTTGATAAGGGTCTTGAGCCGGTTGTAGGTTTGAGTTGGCTCTTCTCCCCTTATCATGGCGAATCGTCCAAGCTCGCCCTCCACCAACTCCATCTTGGTGAGCATGGTGATGTCGTTCCCCTCGTGAGAGATCTTGAGGGTGTCCCATATCTGCTTGGCATTGTCCAAGCCGCTTACCTTATTGTACTCTTCCCTGCACAAAGATGCTAAGAGAACAGTAGTAGCTTGTGCATTTTTATGAATTTGTTCATTGATAAACATAGGACTATCCGAGCTATCAAATTTCATTCCATTCTCTACAATCTCCCATATGCTTGGATGGAGAGAGAATAAATGACTACGCATTTTGTGACTCCAAAATCCGTAGTCCTCCCCATCAAAGTGTGGAGGTTTACCAAGAGGAATGGAAAGCAAATGCGAATTCGAACTATGTGGAATACGAGAATAATCAAATGAAAAGTTCGAATTAACCGTCTTCCTGTAGTCGTTGTCGTCGTCCTTTTGGGAAGAAGAGGACTCATCACTGTCGTAGTAGACGATCTCCTTGATGCGTCTTGTCTTCTTCTTCCCATCTTTTCGCTTGTGGCCCGAGCCCGAGTTGTTGGACTTGTCATCCCTTGGCTCGTTGACGAAAGACTCCTTCTCCTTGTCGTTGATCACAATTCCCTTCCCCTTAGGATCCATCTCTTCGGGCGGTTAGTCCCTTTCTTGAAGAGAACGGCTCTGATACCAATTGAGAGCACCTAGAGGGGGGGGGGGTGAATAGGTGATCCTGTAAAACTTCAAAACTTAAGCCACAAAAACTTGTTAAGTGTTAGCACAATTATGGCCAAGTGGCTAGAGAGGAGTCAAAACACAATAACCACAATAAATCAATCACAGAGATGACACGGTGGTTATCCCGTGGTTCGGCCAAGTACAAAACTTGCCTACTCCACGTTGTGGCGTCCCAACGGACGAGAGTTGCACTCAACTCCTCTCAAGTGATCCAATGATCAACTTGAATACCACGGTGTTCTTGCTTTTCTTTTCTCAATCCCGTTTGCGAGGAATCTCCACAACTTGGAGCCTCTCGCCCTTACAAAAGATGTTCACAGAGAATCACGGAGCACGGGAGGGAATGAGCAACGCACACAAGACTTCAAAAAGATCAGAGCAACACGCACACAAGCAGCAATAAGAGCTCGCAACACAACTCAAAGAGTACACAACTCCACAAGAGCTCTATATGCTATCACAATGAATCGAATGCGCTAGATCAATGTCTTGATGCTTAGAAAGGTTGTAGGAATGCTTGGTGTCCTCCTCCATGCGCCTAGGGGTCCCTTTTATAGCCCCAAGGAGCCGTTGAGAACACAACTGGAAGGCTATCCTTGCCTTCTGTCGTCGGGCGCACCGGACAGTCCGGTGCACACCGGACACTGTCCGGTGCCCGATTTGTTTCCATAAACAGCTCATCCGACCGTTGCTTTCTGATGCAGATCTGGGCGCCGTTGGCGCACCGGACATGTCCGGTGCACACCGGACAGTCCGGTGCCCCATTCCGACCGTTGGCTCGGCCACGTGTCGCGCGCCGATCGCGCGGCCGACCGTTGGCCCGGCCGACCGTTGGCTCACCGGACAGTCCGGTGCACACCGGACCGTCCGGTGAATTTTAGCCGAAGTCGCCGGAGAAAAACCCGAGAGCGGCTGGTTTGCTCCGCGCTGGTCTGGCGCACCGGACACTGTCCGGTGCACACCGGACAGTCCGGTGCCCCAGCCCGAAACAGCCTTTGGCTGCGCACAGCCACTCTCCACTTCCTTTCTTTTCTTCTTCTTTCTGTTTCTTACACTTAGATAAATATATTAGTACACAAAACCAATGTACTAAGACTTAGAAACATACCTTTGTTGAAGATTTGCACTTTGTTCATCCATGGGCATTGATTCACATTTAAGTACTTGTGTTGGCACTCAATCACCAAAATACTTAGAAATGGCCCAAAGGCACATTTCCCTTTCAGTATGCTTTGTTATTGTTTCAAGTTTCTGTAGAGAAACAAGTCCTAAGCTCCTGAAAAAACTACTGTACCATAGCCTATTTGTGCAGTCTTGAAACTCGTAGCGAAATATTAGTGGCCAGTAGCATCACTGCAGTACTGGTCTGTGGTTATGTGTTGCTTATTCTTTGGTTCAACTGTGTGCAGGACCAGCTTCTTTTGCACCTCTTATTTACGTAGCGAAATATTAATGTTGTTGAAAACAGTAATTGGCAGTACCATGTCCTCGTGATCATAGCTGATGGACAGGTAACATGTTCATAATAGCTTAAACATACTTCATTGGAATTATGAACATATTTGACCTGATAAAAAGTTGTAGGTGACTGCCGCGAATATAAATGATGGAAGATTAAGTCCACAGGAACAAGCAATTGTTGATGCTAAGTAAAATTCAGTTCATCATTCCTTAGAACTTTGGTCTTGTGGTATTACTGAAGCCTATTTGGTTGTCAGCTACTATCCTCTTTCAATAGTAATGGTTGGAGTGGGTGATGGACCATGGGATGTGATGCAGCATTTTGATGACTGTATTCCTTAGAACTTTTTATCATTGGTTCCTGATAGACAGTTTGCCAAAAACAGGGTTCTTTCCTTCATAAACTAAATTTGTTAATGGCCCGGAAGTAGCATCAAGCCGAGATATCGACATAGGAGGTCTGATGGAAGTAAATGGCTGGTTGCTATTAGTGGAATCAAAACCATGCATCGAAGGTTCAATTTTGGTGGAAAATTGCCTACTTGCAAGAGGGACATCAGTGGAGTTGGGAAGATAGACATGTGCTGAATTGTACGCTCCTGGTCTAGGATAATACACTTTCTGAAGTGGAGAAAATGTTTGAACAGAGTGAGGTAGCTGGTTTATATTGTTTAAAGGCATATGCTCGGAAGCAGGAACATTTATAAAGGAATGCCCATGTCTATCTAGCAACAGTTCTTCGTGTGTCTCTAGATGTGTTATCTTGATAGTTCTCTTATGTTCATCACCGCTTCTAGGATACTGTTGAGATAATTCTTGCACATTTCTCATGTTTCTAACTCTGAAGAACTCTAGAGTGCATCACCTTGTCTATTTAGTATAAAGGGACAATGCAGTTCTTACCCTTTTGGTTCGGTTACACAGGTGTAGCATCTTCAAATAAGAACGACCAGGTACGGTTCCTCAAATCCTCTAAACAGATTATTCAAATCTAACAAGTTCTAACGCTCATCTGTAATTAGAGTGATTTGACTCCATCAGAGTGATTTGAGTCTTTTTCTGTGTAGTCTGTAATTTTTCAACTTTGCTCTTGCTTTTGCGTAAAATCCATTCATACCACTAATGACTTGAATTTAATCACCCAGATCCTTTTCTTCCTTCATGCCATTCCAGGGATGCTTCTAGCTCTGGTACTCTTTTTTTATAACAGGAGATTCAAGGATGTGAATTTTCCACCAGCTATGTCTCCCCAAAACGGTGGGATTATATGTGGTATGCAGTATGCTCTAACGGGGTATGATATTGGCTTGGTAGCTGCACTAGCTGCTGGGATCTTTTCTTAGTCTCCTCAACGACCTTACTGTACCTGGTAAGTGTTATCAGATTATACGGTCAGGCTTTGGACATTATTGCCGTTTTTATGCTAAATTATGCTTCCCTGACTTGGTCATGTGTACGTCATAACATGGAGACATGGTATAGCAATCTCTGGTCCTTGCATGAATAGTGAATTAGCATCAAGTTTTGATCAGTTTTGTATTTCTCTTACAATGTTTGGAATTGTGATTCTAAAATATAGAGCTTGGGCCCTTGGCAAATAATAGTTTGGTAAGGGCACAATCTACAACTCAGTCTTATACTTATGATTTTGTTTGCATATTGTTTCCGAAATGGGAAAAGAAAGGCCAAAAGTTATCTAATGCAGCAACCTTATACGTGTCATTCAAAGCTTATGAAGAAGACTCTAGGAGCAGCTTTAAGAAACAAGAAAGAAATTATCGGTGTCGTGTGTCGGTCATCAGACAACTTTTCTTGACCACCAACTCCAAGCGATCTGACAGATTATTGTATAATTGCGCCGCTGGAATTGTGTCTATGGTCTGTAGCCTGTTCGGCGTGACTCAAAATATAAACCTTTGGATATACATGCAACAGTCTACAAGCTGTTATGTAGTAGTTCAATTATTTTGTTCATTATGGCTCACCAAAATAAGATCTAAATTTTATCTGTTATTAAACTTCAGAACATGTGTATACATGGTTGTTTTGGCCAAACATTATCACCAGGATTTTATTATACTTCTTTATACTGCTGAGGTTGTGCATGTTGCTCGAATTTCAGATAAAACTTCTCGTAGATAACTGTTCTAATCTTGTGAGGCTGCTAATATTTATATTTAACATTGTCATTGTTATTTTTAAATTTGATGAAAGTGTGTTCTATTTTTATGTTTGTAAGGTACGTAACATCTGCTTTTAGTGATATTAACAAAAATATAGAATAACAATTAGTGTTTTTGCATATTAATACATTTTTATCATATTGATTCCGTAGCAACGTACGGAGATATACCTAATCTAGGTATAAAGATGAAGGGTCGGAGTGAAGCAACTCCACGCACAAAGAACCGCTCGAACTTGCTTGCTAATGTGAAATATAAAGGATGCACAAAGCTTTGTCCTCGTTTCCATCTCTCTATTTTCCTGCTTTGGGTTCACATAAGTTACACGGAAAAGCTCTAAAGTGAGAACCTCGATAGCAAGTGCTTAGCAAGGGTATCAATAGATGTATCCGATCCATTTTTACGAATTCATGAACACTGTTATACTCCCTTTGTTTTAGAACGTATTATGTTCTCATCATAAGTTAAATTTGGTTCTCTTGTTTTAACCGTGTTTTTTAAAAAAGAGTAAAATATATGAACGGTCCTGTTGTGTCACTTGGCTATTTGGACTTTTAAAACAAACGAAATGGGTCTTTGAACTTAATCGGCCATCCAAAACTGAGTTTTCTCAGACCAGATGCTGACATGGCATGCCAATGCTAGATCATACTAATGAAAGTTCAGGGCATATAATACCAAGTTTGGAGATCCAAATGACACAACATGTCAAATTTGAGGACCCCTGTGACTTTAACTTGGCATACCACATCGGCATCCGGTTTTAAATAGACAGCCAAATTCAAGGACCTATTTTAATGGTCTTTTCAGAGTTCAACGACTTAAATGACACAACATACCGAGTTCGAGAAACGTGGATGCATTTTACTCTTTAAAAAATAGTTCATATCTACAACAACAAATTAGTTTCACATATATCTCGATAAAATACTTATTTCGTAGAGTTAAATGCATCAGCGACATCTAAAACCTGTCAAGCTTCATTCCTACTAGGTATATGCCCGTGCGTTGCAACGGAGACATATAATACATAAGTCCCCGTTGCAACGCATGGGCACTCACCTAGTGAGAAGAATGAAGGCAAAAGCATCAGGTATCTTGCTGCCAGGAACACCGCCAGGGAGAATAGCAGATGGAGTTGCTGACGAGGGGGTCTCTCGGTCGTCGATGTTCCGCGCGGCCACTCGCCCTTCTCTATCTTCCGCCGCCAGGAAGAAGCGAGGGAGAAACAACCCAAACGTACGCACGACGAACCGAAACCATTTCTCCAGAATATATGAGGTATTTCAAGATTGAATACCAAGATTACCGAAGCAGTATATGAGGTATTCCAAAACAAAAACAAAAATATACTACGGCTCTCAAAAAATCCAGAGTCAACACCGGAGTTATGCCAGCCAAACATCTCGTTTATGAATTATACTAAGTTGTACAGTAATGTCATCTCCCATTTTTCAGTTTGCATGATCCCTTTATCTCAAATGCTTGTAGAATAGAACTATGGATCCATGAGAAATCAAACGGTCCCAATTAATACCACGAAATTCGCATGTTCATCATGTTGAAAACAACGATAAAGACGTCAAGTTGCGTGCATCGTGCACTCTGATTCGTATGAACTATGCTTTTGTCTATGGACAAGGAATCTGAGTATTTAAGAACTCACGCCTGCTGTACATGTATCCATTTATTTGGCTTTTCTACTTTCCACACGCCGGAGCATCCCACACGCGAGATGCTTTGTGGCATGCCTTGAATTTGAATATACTTCAGGCTCCATCCACGGAGACGCTTACCTGTGAAGTGATCAGACACAGTGATTAATATATGATACCCAACAGTACCATGGTAAGCATGGTGCCCTTAATATAGCGTGCACCACATTATTTTCTCAACTGGAGCTAAATCTGAAAATTCTGGCCATTGTTTTTAAAACTGTCGAAAGTAGGGTTCAAATGGTTGATATCTTGTGCATTGAAATAAACAAGCAGTGGTACACAGTAATCCAAACAGCAGCATTACCATTTGTTATCTTGCACCACATGATCATCTATCTCAATTCTCAGGGTAGAGTTATGACCCAACTGCACAGTTATGGACATTAGTAACTACTGTTCCGTGGTAACAGAAAGATCCTTGATGCAAAAGGACTGACCTTGACAAAAGGCGTCCTAAGAGCCCTGTTCTTATACACTGTCGTTCTATCAGGTTGTCTGGATGGGAGGATCCAATCTCTGCAGCCAAGTAGCTCAAGTATGTCAAATTCAATCTAAAAGAAAGTACAGCAAAAGGCATAAGAGCGTGTGTGAATCATAATATATTCTGTCATCAAAAGTCGCAGTAGAAGCAGTGCCTATCACCTCTTGTCCGGACGAAGGATTCCACAATGCAGATCTTACACCACGTGAACACGGCCGTCAGAACATGAGCCGGTACGCTTGCTTCTTCTTAGATCGCCTCTGCTGAAGTTTGGGCAGCGACGGAAACCAAGTTGTTGCTGGAACGGCGTCGCCGCACCTGCGCCTGCGTCTGCGCCGGGCGCAGCCCGCGCTGGCACCGCCGAGGCCAGTGAAGCATGCGGATGAGTCGGCGTTGCCGTCGTCGACGTCGGCGAGAAACTCGAGACGGAGCGAAGAGAGCAGCTCGGACAACCTGAGGCACACGGCTGGAAACTGCATGTCATGGCATTATATATAGGAGTATATAACAACCCTCAGGCGATACCTCTGCATTGTCATGGCATGCAGATTCAAGCTGTTAAACACTGGTTTGGTTTCCAGGAAAACAGACTTATGCTTAAGAGAAACAGAACTGACAGAGGTATGCATGCATGATACACCATGCTCCACTACCTTAAACAGAGTTTGTTTCCAATGATACAGAACTGACAGAGAAACAGAACTGACAGAGTTTGTTTCCAATGCATGCTTAAGAGAAACAGAACTGACAGAGTCATGACATGTTGATGGTAGAAAAAAAAGAACTAAGGTAAGGGGAGGGTATTATGTTCTGTCAGAGGTCCACTAAGTAACATGAATGATACACCTGGACAACCTGATTGAGGAGGGGAGTAAAGCTAAACATCGAAGCAAACAAAGTAAAGCAAATTCATTAATCTAATGAACTGGTTAATTACAACTCAAGCTAGGCCAGAGGCAGAGGCAGCTGAGGATTAAGCTTAACGCGAGAAGAGCGAGCGAGGGTCCAAGGGGATGACCTGGTTGCTTCGATGTTTAGCTTGACAACGAGCTGTTACTTAAAGAGAGACGTTACAAGACCAACCTGAATAGAGCCAAACAGAAGACAATTAATTAGTCTCTCAAGCAAACTGTCACTGACCAGATGTTTCGAGCCCACGATCTGCTGCTGTTTACTCTGCACATCCGAGCGATATTTCAAATATTAAACCTGCCCACTGATTGATCCTAGTTAAGCCAGCAGCTGGCTTGGCAGCGCCGGTGATGGCCGAGCCACAGGAGCATGAAGTTCTTCACTTGCGTTAGCTGAATGGTTGCTCCAGGAAGGGCGGCATCTTCCCGTAGTGCTAGCTAGTCCTCCACGTGTTTGCTGCTTCTTCTCCAGAAAACAGAGCCAGAAGGCGTCGCGGCCGAGCACGCCCAACGCCTGGTTTGACGCCGCCCTCCAGAAAATAAACCACGTGCTTCGATGTTTAGCTTGACATCATGTATCTGCTCAAATGAAATCCTATTTCCTCAACAGAACTGACAGCAAAGCACGTGGTTTATTGAATTAGCAATTCAAAGCAAAACAAGATATGGGAAAAAAAATCAGCAATTGTAACGTGAAAGCAGATAACACTTATGAAATCCCCATACATTATTTTAGTAAACACTCTATGATCATTAACTATAAAAAAACATATAGGATAACTCTAAAATCTGAAAACATATAGAGTGATTGGATAGCTATAAATAAAATGAAATCAAGACTAAGCCGATACAGGAACACTGTTCAAGTCAATGCCATCCTCAAATCTGTTCAACTGCCATCCTCAAATCTGTTCAACTGCCTTAATTTATACATTTTATCAGATTTGGACACAGTTTACACAATTTACACAGTTTATAGTGTTTATGCAGTCTATGCATCTAGCTTGGTTTGGAATTTTTATTCTCTGTGAAAATGAGACATATTCAGCTGAGTGTGGCAACAGCAGATGGCAAGGATAGGTTCTAATTTCCACAGCGATAAGGCGATTTATCAACAGAATTTGCGATCTGGTGATCGGAATCGCGCGTTCTGCGGCTAGCAAAGCGAATCCTAAGCATTTGCAGCTACTACTGTGGACAGTGACCCGCGAAGGCCAGCAAAGCATCGGGAGGGGCAGAGCGATTAGAGAGTTGCCGGACAGGTACTTCACCGCCATCATCGAGGTGGTCGACACAGTCTCGTACCCAGAGTATATGAGGGTGATGAGAAGGTCGATGATTTGGTCGTCGCTGAGCTTCGCCCTGGTACCCTCGTTGCCGCTGAGCAGCGCGTCCAGCATGTCGTCTCGGGTGCAGCCAGAGGACCTCCGGTCAGCGATCATCTACCGCAGCATTGCCACGAGCTTCTTCCTTGCCTGAAAGACCAACACTGCTGCTGTTAGATGGGGCTCAGTCGTCCAGCTGGACTTCTTCTTTTTTTCCTTTCCTTCTGATGTTTTCAGGTATTGCAAAGTAACGAGAAAGAAAGAAAAAAACAGTACCTGGAGCCCTTTGCTGTAGTTGGTTCCTGGGACGTTGATTGGCATTAAACATGGCAACATCCAAACGGGCTACACACTGCCCCATCACCTAATAATGAAGAACTCGCAAAGTTCAGAAATATACTTGCAGTAACAAAATTGAAAGTATATAGAGCCAAAGGTGACAAAAGCGAAGCTTCAGCGACGACAACGAAAACTTCCATCTAGAAGCGATGCCCAAAAGAAGCCCTCGAGAAGCCCCTCTCCCGTGTAAGCGCTGCAACCCACAATCTTCTAGTGTCTGCTTCTGTCCATCACTTCCAGATTCAGAACCTGAAAAAAAGATTGAAGGTGAGTTGGCCTGCCGTGAAAAAGGCCATAAACTAATTCAGATGGGGAACTGCGCTTTCTGCATTAGCAGCGCAAACAAAAGAGAGTACGAAAACCAAATGCTATCACTATCAGCTATGATGAAAATTTCAGGTCATGTTACCCTTTGGCTACGCACAAGCAGGTTGTTTTTGCAGATTGTTATCACAACAGGAATGTAAGGAGTAAGGATGTAGCTGCACACGACACACCACGCCCCAAACCCATCGCTATAAACAATAGCAGCGTGAGATGCCCCGTAAAATAATTAATCTTACTGAATCCAACCACAGATAGAAGAAGGAAGCTGCAAGAATAGAATGATGCTCTAATGTGGTGCACAGAGAGTCCTCTCCACGACACTTGAGGTTTTGTGTGGTGGCTTAGGTTGGATGAAACCAAAGGCAAATTTGTTGATCTCAGTTGTTACAAGTCATGACTAAGACTAACCTCACCAACTCCCTATTGATGATAAAAAAACGGCGTACTACACACTGTAAATCAAATCTGATTTATAAGAAAACAAAATGCAGACAATGTACAAAGTAGTACAATTGGATGCAACTATCGCAGTACACAACTACACACTG
This sequence comes from Zea mays, assembly GCF_902167145.1. Taxonomy (NCBI): domain Eukaryota; kingdom Viridiplantae; phylum Streptophyta; class Magnoliopsida; order Poales; family Poaceae; genus Zea; species Zea mays. The sequence goes on along the minus strand of NC_050101.1, from coordinate 175,192,943 downwards.
AAATTTGATTTCTACATGCTTTTGTCACCTTTGGCTCTATATACTTGCAGAAATATACGTGCATAAATATACTTGTTGTAATCAATATTATGCCACGAAAAAAGCACAAAGGTGGAAGTTCTACAATGGTGTGAAGATGCCGACCTCATCGTAGTACTACGTCTTGAGGTAGTTCTTCAGCGCCACGATGTTGCCATCTGCCTCTGCTTTCTCCAAAGCGACGGTGGCAATACGTCGAGGTCCTCGTTGTGGCGCCGATACATCAAGGACCTCACAGTGGTGGCTGCACTTGTGTACCTCCCTAACGATCTACCACTTTTATACTATTGAAATTAGAAGACAATTAATAGCATATACAGTTGGTTAGGAAGAAGCACACTTTCTGCAGATGACTTATGCATGGTGAACTAACACTAAGGAAGTAGCATAGAAAACAGTTGGAGCAGAAAATAGAAATAAAAACTTGCACTACATTCATTTACCTATAGAAGCACTTTGAGGCAAAGATGATTATAGGCTACCAAGAATAACATCATGCACATACCTGTCTTTGGCTAGGGTGGTTCCGTGGGGGTGATCCACCAAGCGACAGGGACGGGAGGAGCCTCTTCACTATATTTGTTGCCTGTTTCTTTTTATTTAAAACACAAAGTGAGAAGCTGAACAAAATCCTATTGTACCAAAGCTTATTAGAGGTACTAATATATGAATTAGTATATGATTCAAAAGTGATAAATTCAATACATAGGAGCCATCAAATTCAAAAGTAGTTTTTCCCTTGATTAGCAGAACATACTTATCCCTCGATTAGCTGGCCCTAAAATATAATGTGCAACACGTGGGTGCTGAAGCCTGAAGGAAAGGTCCCAGTCCCTGCTCTTCAGATTGCACAGCCCCTCATTCTTGCATATCCCAACCTCCAGGTCAAAAACTATTACAGTTTTTCTTGCTGCAACATAGCAATGGATGAATGTGTTTTTTTAACTATTGAAATTGAGCTTATCTTGCAGAAAAATTATTTGTTTATTACTCAATATGAAAACAACCGTTTTGGATGTTTGAGATGATCGACATGATGTAGAATGAACGATGTGAAATTCAGACATTCAGTTCGATAGTCAGCAAAACCACCTCCACGGGTTTTAACAATTTAGGGATAAAAATATCTAGTTTTTAGGTGAGAAACTGAAGTAGACAAATACAAATATTTTGAGATGGCTACATAGACTTTATATCATCATAAACAAAAAGGTTAAACATGGTTTGTCTTTTATTTTTGCTGCAAAGTTGGCACAGATATGATAACATGCATGTAATATACATAGTGAAATGAATAAGTTATAAACGGCATTTACCTAAATGCTAAACATAATCAGTCAATTACTATTTAACCATTAATTGGGATATACAGAAACATCTTATCAGTTATCATTGTGCACGGCACCACATTTATATATAATGTCAATATGCTTATATGCATAATTTGATACTGGCAGTTTGTATTTTCACTATATTATTCTTCCCCACTTACATGCATCACACTGTACCTCACCAAATTAATTAAGTACCATCACAACATTATTCCCCAAATTAAGGAACATCACTATGTCGTCAAGAAATGCAGCATTATATTACTGCTGGAATAGTTACGGAAAATGAAAAAAAACTTGCCTTCGCCATGATGGTTATGATCAAAGTGCAAGCCTGGAATGACATGACATTGGCGTGGACGATGCTGAGGGGGAGCTCCTCCAACTCGGCGAGCACCCTCACGACCACACCCTTGCCATCCTCGCAATGGATTCTCACCATCACGTTCTTGTTCAAGAACCGGGCTTCTATCTCCGGCAACTGATTCGTCGCAGGCGACGCCCCCGACGAATCCCACGATGGGGAGCCAGCGTCGTCGCCGGGCACTACGCTGCACGGCTTCTTGACGAGCACCCAGGATTCGATGCTCCGATCGTTACTGCCACTGCCGCCGTCTTCAAGCGCCTTGAGCTTTTCTTGGAGCTCCTTCACTTATCTCGTCGCGTCAGAAAGGATTGTACCCTTGTCCATCTGATCCCAGCGCGTTGCACGCGCGGTGCAGTTTTCTTTTCGTCAGGAACAGAACAGAACAACAGATGCGGTAGAAGAATCGCAGGGGGATTCAGTGATAAATTGATTGGATCAACACCTTCTTGAGGCCGGGGATGACGGTGGAGAGCTCGATGAAGCGCTGGTTGATCTTCTGTCGCCGCTTCCTCTCCGCGATGATGTGGTCCTGCGCATAGATGGATCCCACGCTCTTTAAGACGGCTGCCCTCCTCGTCGGCGGCGAACCGTACACCAGATCTGGCAGCAGGCTGCTCGTGGCAGAGACCGCACATGAAGGGGTCGGGCGCAGGTGGGGAGACTCCATGGATTGCGTCGATCTTTGCCGAGGAAGCAGAATCCATGGAGAACGCGGTTGGAGAGGCTGGGGCGAGGACCACTCCATGGATTGCAGATCTGGGCGGAGATCGAGCAAACCAGCGGGATGCGGGTTGAGGGAGCGGTGGGGTGGGGGGTGAGATGGCGATGCACCCGCGGGGGCTCGCGGGAAGCCGCTGGTGGCCCTCCTCCTGAGAACGGCCAGGCTGCGGCGCTCGGTAGCGTCGGACCCCTCCCCTCCCCCATGGCGTGGTCATAGAAGAAGAGCCTCCGGTCCCTGGCGCCCGCAAAGAACCTGCGTGCGGAGGCCGCCTCGGGTAGTAGTAGCTGTCCCCCGTGGCCACGCGCGCCACCCATGATAGGATGACGGACGGTAGCGTCCCCGTGGAGGTGGAGGCAGATGCTTGGGCGGATGGGGTGGAGTTGGCGGAGCACGAGGAGGCCGTGCTGGAGCCACGCGACGCGGTGGGCGTCCGTCACCGAATCCATCTCCCTCCTCTCGTCCATGGGCATCACGGGGATGTGCGGGGCGGGCATCTCGTGGGGGTTACGACCGGTGCAGACATCGATTGGAGGCGGGGATCACGGCCGGGGAGGACGGGGGTGGATTGGTAGAGCGCGAGCGAGGATGGAAGGGACGCGGGCGGCGGGATGAGGACGGAGGATGGAAGGAGCGCGGGAGGGCGGCGGGATGCGGGGCGGGGTGCGGCCGCGGGCGGGATGCGGGACGGAGCGAGGCGCGCGCGGCAGAACACGGGGCTGTGCACGCCTACATTAGGAACATATAGAGTAGTAGAGATAAATGAGTAAACTCTATTTTAACAAAACATAAAAAATATATGTGTGAGGTGGACGCGAATGTGAATCTAACAACAACCAAGGTTTGAACTTAGGCTTATGCACGATTTTACCAAGCGGTCTGATGCTCGCTTTATATAGTAGAGAGTTACCGAAGACGCCAAACTTTATTTGGACTGGATCTTTTTCCAATCCATGCTGACTGCGTGTGTTCATATCATCCCCGGCCCGTATCAACGCATCTGCAGCGGCACAGCAACTTCATATCATGAGCGATGAGGACGCCAATCATATGGCCAACTGATCAACACCATCCCCTGATGGAATAGAGCTATATATACACATGCACACATACAGACACATTTGTGCTCTGTAGAAGCATTTTTGCTGCAATCCAAAGTTCCAATCTGGGACACCTACCTACTGCACACAAAGTTTGTATCCGAGCTTGCTTTGTGTTTATTACCTGCATGTGGCTTCTGATGATCAGAATTGGGCAGACCCAATACGATACGACAAGTTCCAAACTGGGACAGAGCTAGCGTAGGCAGTCGTCTGTAAGTATAAATAAGAGGCGATGACGTGTCATCGTCAACCACATGAAACAAATCACAGTGCCGGACCGGTGCCATGACATCGTCTCACGTTCGTCGTCGCCTCCTGTGGAGGATCTTCAAATAACAACCGTTGCATTGAAGAGAGTCTTAACGACGCACACCACTTAATTCTCAGCTCCCTCCCTGTCGCGCAGCTAGCTAGCTGACGCTGTACGTGCCGATGGAGGATCTATCTCACGGCAAACGCGTGCACAGCGAAACAGCTTTTGGTTAGGACCCAGATCGACAACTAGACAAGCAAAGCAGACTACGAATCCCAGACGTCCGATTTGGACCACACGGAGCGAGCTATCAGGAGGAGGACGTACGGAGGTGTGGTGTGCACTGCCGCAGCGCGTATCTATCCGTTCGATGTGACGGCTCGCCTGAGCCTCTGGCTGACGCGCGCACAGCGTCGACGTGGAGCCGCGCGTGGCCCGGGCCGGCCGACGACCCTAGCCAGCTGGGCGAGGGTCGCCGCTGTGATGTACGTACGGCGTGCATGCACCAGGCCGGGACAACGCGTCCGGGCCGGATGACCACGGCCGCGCGCTCGCGCCTCGCGGCCAGGCCGGCCCCCCCCCGACCCCGGGCGAAGCGACGCACGCACTGCCCGGCCGTTCAGCTCAGACGTCAAACCTCGCCATGCACAGTCGTCGTTATCGTTATTATTACCTGAATTCATTGAAAAACCCATACTTCTTCTTGCTACCCAAGTTTGGAGCTTTCTCTGCAGGCATCGTACCGTACGTACTAGCTCCTTCGTTGTCTCGGCCTTCCGTACGTTTTCGATCTCTAGCTACTACGTTACCTAGGTGGCTAGCTAGGTCTGTGTAATAAGCCATGCAAAACTCTCTCCATCTGAGACGATCGACGCCACACACGGTTTCCTCAGACCACGCCATCACGCATCTCGGTCTCGGCACATGCATGCTTACCATACACCACCCCGCCCGTCGTACTCGTACGTGGCGTCGTCTAGCTTGCAAAACACAGCACGTGAACGCTCGTCGAGCCGCCATCGCCATGCTCTTTTCGTTCTCCTCCCCAGCTGCACTGCATGCCCGATCCACACATCTGCAGCATGATGCGTGCGTGCGTGCATATGCATGCAATAATCCCACTCTCTTTAGATGAACGCAAATAGATACAGGACAATCCGGGCCAGCGAGCAAATCGAGAAAGAAAGCATGATTTCCATCCCGTTGCATCCACTACTACACTACTGCACACCCCAGTTTTCCTCCGCTCTCTCTCTCTCTCTCTCTCTCTCTCTCTCTCTCTCCCTTTCCGCTTCCAAGCCAAGCACAACCTCTCCACCACCCCCAAGTTGAAACCAAAATCATCCGATCCAAACCAATTCAATGCAATAATGCCCGCCCATCAATAAATATAGTCCCTGCTTAGTATTTCCGCTTCTCGCTGTCTAGATCGGTTTCTAACAGTCGAATGTTTTAGATCAACATGAACGTAGAATCTGTCGAGTCGCCGGCTCGTCGTCGCCATTAGAGTAATCCACCGCCTACTAAACCATAAACCATGTAGTAGATCCCATTCCTCTTCCTCCACGCAAGCGTCACGATATCTAAGTTCTCGTGAAAAATAGATTATTCAAGAATCGAGATGATTCTCAGAAAAAAAAACTCTTACAAAAAAAAAACAAACTTTCTAAAAAAAAGACCCATAAATCGTTCGATTTCGACGCTCCAATTATGGCATGCGTCATATATACTACTAAAAGATCGTTCATCGTATTCTACGTACTCTACCTAGCTATAACGACATCTATTATTTTTTGCAGCTATTTTTTCTCGTATTAAATTCTTAATCCGCCGCGCTTTCCACGTTTAGCTGTTTTAGCTATTATATATATACTGTGAATTATATTCGAACGAATGGTTGTATAGGATCCAAATAAAACTGTACTTAATTAATGGGTGACCTCATCATTGATCAATGTCGAATCGAGAAGGAAGATTTTGGATATATAGGCACATACTACTAATTAAAGGAAGTTCGGCTCTACCTAATCTCTGAGATATAATAACTATTGCAAAAGAGAAATATTTAATTCACTGAAGATTTTTTTTGGGGTAGATGGTACCATGCATATATCTAATCTTAAAGATGTTCTTGGCTCAATTAGCAAGAAGAGTACAGCAGAGCACGGTGGAGGTGTGAAGATATCACAAATATAGAGGTTTCTTTGGTTGGGTTATGTGTTTGTGAAAAAAAAACTCTTGTGAGGTGTAAACTATGGAAAAAGTTGTTATACGCTGAAAGTTAAATATCGCTTGGTGGAAGTCATAAAAAACCATTAAAAGTTCTTATATTTATTTATTTATTTACACAATTCATTCTAAAAAGTTGTTTTCAATTTTATACTATAAGAAAGCCCATTTTTAGAAAATCTACTTCCTAGATCCGGATTTTTTGTTTGACTTTTGGGTTCATGGGGCAAAAGCCAAACCAAATGCATCATAGTCGTGACACCTCTCTCTATTAGAGCATCTCCAAAAGCTCCCCAGAAGTCTCCCCTAAATCTATTTTTTTGGGGAAAAACACAAAAACATGTCTCCAACAGTTCCCCTAAAGCGCCCCAACTTTTTCATAGCCCTTAAAACTCTCTCATTTGTAGCTACAAATGAGGGGTTTTTTGGGCTCCCCAGAAACAAATTGCTGATTTAAGGGATCTGTTGGAGAAAGGATTAAAATTTACCCCCACTTATTATTTAGATGTCCCTTAAAACTGATTTTGAGGAGTCGTTTTATAGAGAGCTCTTGGAGATGCTCTTATTTTGGTACGCAAGATCACACCGAATTTTAATATAGTTTCATGATAAATACATAAAAATACTACACGGAAGAAAAAAATATAAACGTGTTCAACAGCTAGTCCGTTATTTCCTTTATTTTCCCTTCTACGCAAAAGAAAAGAAAGAAAGTTCCGGAAAAAAGAAAGTAACTGAAAATCAAATATTGCCAAGTCAGGGAAAAAAATGCACACAAGGAAAGAGCATCTACATATCCCAAATACCCTACGTCTACCTCAACGGACACTCTATATCTCCTCTCATCGTCGCGCAAAATCCTCGCCAACCGATCCTCCTCCTCCTCGCTCGACGAGTCGTCTGTGAGAACAATGGCAACTGCCGCGGGTGGAGCCACCGCCGGCTCGCGCCGTCGGGCGCTGCTCCTGATCGCGAACTACGCCGCGCTGCTGGTGGGGTCCGTCTCGTCGAGCCTGCTGTCCAGGTTCTACTTCGCGCGAGGCGGGCGGAACCGGTGGGTGGTGACGCTGGTGCAGTCGGCGGGCTTCCCACTGCTGGTCGTCGCCGTCCTCGTCGCCGGCCGCCCCGCCGCGGCGCCGCGCCCCTTCACGTGGTTCTCGAGGCGGTTCCTCACGGTGTGCCTCGTCATCGGCGCGCTCATGGGCGCCAACAACCTGCTCTTCTCGTACAGCACGTCGTTCCTGCCCGTGTCCACGTCGTCGCTGCTGCTGTCGACGCAGTTGGCGTTCACGCTCGTGCTGGCCGCCGTCATCGTCCGCCACCCGCTCACCTTCGTCAACCTCAATGCCGTCGTGCTCCTGACCGTCAGCTCCGTGCTCCTGGCGCTCCGCTCGGGGGACTCCGGCGAGAACCCGGACGGGGGCGGCGCGGCCGCGGCGCACTATTTCGCCGGGTACGTGGTCACGCTGGGCGCGGCGGGGCTGTTCGCCGCGTACCTGCCCGTCATGGAGCTCCTGTACCGCCAGGCCGTGTCCGGCGGGTTCGTCCTGGCCGTGGAGGTGCAGGCGGTGATGCAGGCCATGGCCTCGCTGGTGGCGGCGATCGGGCTGGCGGCCAAGGGAGGCCTGGGCGGCGACGTGGCGCGCTGGAAGGGCTCGGCGGCGCTCTACTGGGTCGTGGTGTCCACCCTGGTCCTTACTTGGCAGGCGTGCTTCATGGGCACGGCGGGGGTGATCTACCTCACGTCGTCGCTACACAGCGGCGTGTGCATGACCGCCGTGCTGACGGCGAACGTGCTGGGCGGCGTGGTGGTGTTCGGCGACCCATTCGGCGCCGAGAAGGGCATCGCCACCGCGCTCTGCGCATGGGGCCTCGCCTCCTACCTCTACGGCGAGTACACCAAGAAAAAGAAAGAAGAGGAGGATGAGGCCGTCGCCGTCGCCGACACGTCCGCTGACAGCGTCCGGAAGAGCCTCACAGGCGGCGCCGGAGACGAGCTAGAAGCCGTCTGAAAACAAACTAAAGGCCATAGGGGGTATGAACCGTGTGATCAGGGACGAAGCAAGAATGGAAACTGAAAAGGGTGTAGCTGCAGTTGTTGAGTCATGTTAGATCGATGGATTATAGGCAAAGTTACAAGCAACCAAACTTGTAACTGATGGCCAGCTCTTCTGGCTGCTAGCTAGTAGCTATTAATCTAGTCATGAGGTTTCACTAGCGGTTTAAGTGATCAGGGTTTAGTACTTTAGTGTAGTGTGGGGTGGGTGGAATACAACATGTAAACCAGCTGTTCCTCCTCCTTACTCACTGTCGTCATCAATATTCAATAGCCGCTGTTGTTGATATTTGACCAGGCTTAGCTGTAGTAGTTTTTTTTTTACAAATCACATGACGAACATTTTTAAATCTTATATTAAAATGAATTTAGAAAAAAACGTGTCAACTCGAGGATTTACACCCTGCTTTATTACAAGTTTCACCACAAGTGATCTAATAACCAGTTTAGTACATGACTGGATCCTCGTCTCGGTCTTAATTTCCATGCAACGGCTTGATCTTTTCCTCTGAAACAATTCAGGGGGATCCTTTTCCTTTAATTGATACAATGACATGCATTTATCCTGTTGTACATGAGACTATGTAGAGGCAACAAGAGTGTTTAACTAACAATGTGTAGTGCAACAGTTTTGCCTTCACTTGTTGAGTGACACATGACTCGATTTTTCTGATAGCAGCGTGTGTTTCTTTTGCAGTTCGGCGATATCTTTTAATTTCCCCCTTTTCTTCGTCTCCGGCTTTCATTCTTTTTCATCTAGTCGGAGAGAATCTGATATTTGCCATTACAATGAAATACGTTCGTAAAATTGTCATTGAATCCATATTTTATAGACTCAGATAGACCCAGAATTCATACACATAGTGACAATTATAATGAGCCAACGTATTAAATGGCAAAATACCAATTATTTCCATCGGTTGTATGCCTCCGTAGCTGAAAAAGTCAAACACAGTCGTGCGCAGCAGATGCATGCACGTATTTATATATATGCAACACTACACAGAAAGTTGGTCTTCCTGTATTGCTCTATGCATGAAACATTCCAATCACATTCCAAGTTAAGCTCAGCGGCTCAGGTACATGAACTTGTAGCCGACTTTGTGTGTGATGGAATTCCAATCAGTGGATAGCTGCACATTCTAGGTATACACTAGCTGCTAGCCTGCTCCTAGGTGAAACACCATATAGTTATGGGCCAGGGGTATATACACATCTATGGCGCTAGATGTGGATTGACACACAGGAGGACAGTACTTGTGAGCCTCAAGATGATGAGAGCTACACTGCTCCGTAGTGATCATTTGGTTTGTTCTGACTAGGCCTCGATAACAAGTCAGATCGACTCGGCTCGACTTTTAATAGCTTGTTATCTTAACAAGTCTGAAAACTATCTCAACTTAATTCTGTTTATAAATTCAACTATTCAAGTTGGTTGGTTTAGCTCGCATGGCAGATATAAAAATACACACATAAATATAATATACATTTATCTCTAGCTTGAGAATAATAATACAAAAGTAATGCATCCATAAACCTTAAATCAAACAAATTAACTAATATATACTGAGATATATACAAACATAACAATATACTATAGTATCACACCATACAACATACATTATAGATTATCGGTACATCCATTCAGGGATAGCATTCTCGGTCCAACTTTGATTGTAGTTCAATTTGGAATTTTAAAACATAAGTCAAGTTTTGGTCGACAAAACGGTTTTTAAAAATTACAACACGAAAATATAATCGCTGAATCCATTAGAACAGATTGATGTAAAACTAATATACATATGTCGACTTAAGCACGAGCCGAAATGTTGGCTTAATTCTTTGAAAAGTATAAATGAACCGAACCGAGTCAAACCGTAGGAGCCAGAATAATCACTTGACTAAACTTTAGTTACTAAATATTTTGTTTGGTTTTAAAGACTAAACCTAACTAAAAACATTAATTACTGCATATATTGACTGTTTTTCCCTTGCACATGTGGGATGGTCACCCCCTTGGTAGACGCGCTAGGAGAGGCTGAGATACATGCACCCTGGTCACCCCTTGGTACACGTAGGGGTGAAAACGGACAGAAAAAATCTTGTTTCGTCCGATATCGTATTCTGTTTGTGAAAGGGAAATGTGCCCTTGGGCCATTTCTAAGTATTTTAGTGATTTAGTGACCAACACAAGTGTCTAAGTGTAAAATGGTGGACAAAGTACAAATCAAGGATAAAGATATGTTTCTCAGACTTAGTACATTGTTTTAGAGACTAATGTATTGTGTCTAAGTGCTGGAAACAGGAAAAATCGAATTGGAATTGTCTTGGCTCGAACAGCCAAGACTCTGCTCAGTCTGGGAGCACCGGACTGTCCGGTGGTGCACCGGACAGTGTCCGGTGCGCCAAGCTGGTTCGTGCAAACTGGCCACTCTCGGGAATTCACCGGCGACGTACGGCTATAATTCACCGGACTATCCGGTGTGCACCGGACTGTCCGGTGAGCCAACGGTCGGCCGGGCCAACGGTCGGCCGCACGATCTGCGCGGGACACGTGGCCGAGCCAACGGCTAGAAGGAGGCATCGGACTGTCCGGTGTGCACCGGACATGTCCGGTGCGCCAACGGCTCTCTGGCTGCCAACGGTCGGCTTCGCCAGAGAAGGAAAGAAATCGGGCACCGGACAGTGTCCGGTGTGCACCGGACTGTCCGGTGCGCCACGCGACAGAAGGCAAGAATTGCCTTCCCAGATTGCTCTCAACGGCTCCTAGCTGCCTTGGGGCTATAAAAGGGACCCCTAGGCGTATGGAGGAGTATACCAAGCATCCTTTGAGCACTATTGATCACTCACACATCATTCTTGCGCACTTGTTCGACATTCTAGTGATTTGAGCTCCGTTCTAGTGTGCTAGTCTTTTGAGCTCAAGTCTGGGTCTTGTGTGTGCGTATTTGCTGTGATCTTTGTGTCCTGTGTGAGTTGCTCATCCCTCCCTTACTCCGTGATTCTTTGTGAACATCAAAAGTGTAAGGGCGAGAGACTCCAAGTTGTGGAGATTCCTCGCGAACGGGATTAAGAAAAGCAAAGCAAAACACCGTGGTATTCAAGTGGGTCATTGGACCGCTTGAGAGGGGTTGATTGCAACCCTCGTCCGTTGGGACGCCACAACGTGGAGTAGGCAAGCGTTGGTCTTGGCCGAACCATGGGATAAACCACTGTGTCATCTCTGTGATTATTCTCTTGTGGTTATTGTGTTTTGCTAAGACTTCTCTCTAGCCACTTGGCGATTACTGTGCTAACGTCTAACCAAGTTTTGTGGCTTAAGTTTAAAGTCTTATAGGATCACCTATTCACCCCCCCCCCTCTAGGTGCTCTCAATTGGTATCAAAGTCGTTCTCTTCAAGAAAGGGACTAATCGCCCGAAGAGATGGATCATAAGGGAAAGGGGATGGTGGTCAACAACAACGAGAAGGAGTCTATCTTCAACGAGTCGAAGGATGACAATCCTACCGACTCGGGCTCGAGCCACAAGCGCAAAGACGGGAAGAAGAAGAAGACAAGGCGCATCAAGGAGATCGTCTACTACGACAGCGACGAATCTTCCTCTTCCCAAAAGGACGACGACGACTGCGAGAAAAAGAAAACGGTCAATTCGAACTTTTCTTTTGATTACTCTCGTATTCCTCAAAGTACAAGTGCTCATTTATTATCTATTCCACTTGGTAAACCTCCTCATTTTGATGGAGAGGACTACGGATTTTGGAGTCACAAAATGCGTAGTCACTTGTTCTCTCTCCATCCTAGTATATGAAAGATTGTAGAGAGTGGAATGCACTTTGATAGTACGGATAGTCCCATGTTCATTTATGAGCAAATTCATAAAAATGCACAAGCTACTACTGTTCTTCTAGCTTCATTGTGCAGGGATGAATACCACAAAGTGAGCGGCTTGGATAACGCCAAGCAAATTTGGGACACCCTCAAGATCTCTCATGAGGGGAATGACGTCACAATGCTCACCAAAATGGAGTTGGTGGAGGGCGAACTCGGGAGATTCACTATGATAAGGGGAGAAGAGCCAACACAAACGTACAACCGGCTCAAGACCCTTGTCAACAAGATAAGAAGCTATGGAAGCACGCGATGGACGGACCACGACGTCGTCCGCCTAATGCTAAGGTCTTTTACTGTCCTTGATCCTCATCTTGTAAACAATATTCGTGAGAATCCTAGGTACACCAAGATGACGCCCGAGGAGATACTTGGAAAGTTCGTGAGCGAGCGAATGATGATCAAGGAAGCAAGATATGTGGACGACGCATTGAATGGTCCAATCAATGAGCCTCAACCTCTTGCTCTCAAGGCAACAAGAAGCAATGAGACGCTACCTAGCAAGGTGGCACAAATTGAGGCGGTCGGACTTAATGATGAAGAGATGGCTCTCATCATCAAGAGATTCAAGACAGCGCTTAAAGGTCGCAAAGGGCAGCCAAGCAAGACCAAGACAAAGGGGAAGCGCTCATGCTTCAAATGTGGTAAGCTTGGTCATTTTATTGCTAACTGTCCCGACAATGATAGTGATCAGGATCAAGGGAACAAGAGGGAGAAGAAGAAGAACTATAAGAAGGCAAAGGGCGAGGCGCATCTAGGCAAGGAGTGGGATTCAGATTGTTCCTCTTCCGACTTCGACAATGAAGGACTCGCCGCCACTGCCTTCAACAAGTCATCCCTCTTCCCCAACGAGCGTCACACATGCCTTATGGCAAGGGAGAAGAAGGTATGTACTCGAAACTCTACTTATGCTTCTTCTAGTGAGGACAAATCTAGTGATGAGGATGAAATAGATTATTCATGTTTATTTAAGGGCCTAGATAGAACCAAGATAGATAAAATTAATGAATTGATTGATGTCTTGAATGATAAGAATAGGCTTTTAGAAAAGCAAGAGGATTTGTTGTATGAAGAACATGACAAATTTGAAGAAGCACAAAAATCTCATGCTCTAGAAGTTAAAAGAAATGAAATACTTTCTTGTGAATTATCTTCTTGCCATGAGACAATTTCTAGCTTAAGGAGCATTAATGATGATTTGAATGCTAAGTTGGAAATAGCTAGTAAATCAACATCTTGTGTAGAAATTGTTGCAACGTGTAATAGGTGTAAAGATTTTGACATTGATGCTTGTAGTGAACACCTAGTTACAATTTCCAAACTTAATGATGAATTGGCTAGTCTTAATGCTCAACTTAAGACTAGCAAGAGCGAATTTGATAAGCTAAAATTTGCGAGGGATGCCTACACGATTGGTAGACACCCCTCAATTAAGGATGGACTTGGCTTCAAGAGGGAAGCCAAGAACTTAACAAGCCATAAGGTTCCCATCCCCGCCAAGGAGAAAGGGAAGGCTCATATGACAAGTAGTACTAAAAAGAACCATGCCTTTATGTATCATAATAGGAGACTGTAATACCCAAAAATGAATACAATGAGTATATAGTTGATAATCTTATTTTGTGTGCCATAAATTCCTCATGAAAAGAGCATACCTATAATTGGGAGAGATGAATTAAAACAAATGGTAAAAAAAATATATGCATCATATTGGAGTTTTTGTTTGTGCACTTAATAAAATAATAGCAGGGATGAAAATATATATAAAAAATGATGAGTTGGAGATTGGATTAAAACATAAATTGAGTTTGGAGTTTAAAAAGGGGTAAAGGAGAAAGAATATAAATATAAAGGAAATTTATACATTTCCAAAATTAGTATTCTTAAAGTCACAATATAAATTAAGAATAAACTTGGCACAAGTTTGAATTCAAATTCGAAATTCAAATTGAACTTGGAAATAGAGGATAAAACAGAAAAGAATAAAAGGTTTCATGGGCCGTTTCTGCTCTAATCCGGCCTAGCTCTGTATTCACACCTGTGCGGCCCACCTCGCTCTCCAACCACGCTGGCCAGAGCATTGCACCAGCGCCGCCAGGTGGGTCCTGCCCGTCAGCCGGTGCCCGGTGGGGCACGTGTGCGTGTTGACTGGGCCGCTGCGTGGTGGGACCTGCACGTCGGCCATACCTCCCGACTGCTACGCTCGGCGCAACGGCGGCGCGAAGATGGCGGGGGCGCGGAGACCGAATCCCATGGCGGCCATCCGTAATGTGAGGACTATAATACTGGGTCCTTAGGGTTCCTCCTTGCTGTTCCAACGCCGTGACCCAGTAAACCAATCGTGTGCGTGTGCTGCGGAGAGCCGGGGGACGAAGGTGAATCCAGGGACCGCCGCCGCGACACCACTCGACTCCGGCGCGTCGGTTACCCGATTGGCGGCTGCAGTAACCCAAGGGGGGGGACCTGGGGAGCACGCGCGTGGATCTGCCGGCAGCAGGGTCGGCTGGCAACTCACCGGTATGAGATCACTTCGCACCTTCTCGGCGTTCCGCCATTGTCGAAGCTTGCATCGCCGCCATAGGAAATCGTGTGCTAGCTGGTCGTAGCGGGGCGAGGCACACCATCGCCCCGGAGTTGCTTATAGATCAATAGCGAATGATGATCGGGGCACGTCCGTCGCCGTCGGTGTCTGCGTTGCTCCGTGGAGCGCACTGGCGTAATATTCCATCGAGGAAGAAGAGGCTTTAGCCTTTGATCCGGCCCTAGACGGTTAGGATTAGAAGTATGTCGCGGGAGCCAGGGACCGTGGGATTTTAAGCAGAGGGTTTAGATCAGTTTGGCTTTTTTTTCCCTCCGCTCGATTAAATCTTATCCGTTGATGCGGGATCCGGTGGCGCGAAATGGTGCTGTGAGTCGTTAAATCCGAACCGTAGAAGTTTAATCCGTTGGCCAGGATAGACCCATGCCCCTTCACCGTGCCACAATTGCTAAGGAACCCCTGGAAAAGTGGAATTCAACCCGCAGTCCTGTCTGCAGGATTTTGTGTCTCGGTTTATTTTGCGCCAGGGCCCCTGCACTCTCTAAAAATAGTGGTCGTCGTCCAGAGTCTGGGAATTTCAGGAAATAAAATCTAAAATGATTTTCAGGATAGAAATAAATATGATAAACTTAGAAAATTCATAACTTGATGAATTTAGCTCCAAATTGATTCATTCCAGTGGTATTAATTTTGTTTAAGTATTGTTTATCACCTAGTATCTTTGTTTAGCCATGAAATTTGATTTAAAATGATTCACTTGAATTAATCTGTTCCAGGTGCTAAATAACTTCAGAAATCCATAACTTGGTAACCGTAACTCCGAATTTAGTAATTCTTGTTCCCACGATCTCGTAGCTTCGCGTAGATTATTATCATACAGTTTGTTCTTATGTTTGGTGTAATGTTAATTTTGCCTATACTATATTTGTCTGTATTGCTACGTTTAGCAGTGAGGACACGTGTCTCCTGAAGATCATCCTGGTACCTGGAATCTCAAGTCCCAGGCAAGTTGTGCCCTTGATCACTTCTTTTACCCACTCATGTTCTAATTAATCATAATGATCTGCATAGGTTAATTTTGATGGGACCTAATAAGTTACCCTAGTTTGTCTATCTTTATGCCTTGTTTACCACTGAACTTTTTGGGTAGTACTTGCTAGTGCTATATGTGGTTTTGGGCATTGAGATACACATTATCCATGATTATACTTTTGTTATCCGTTGTTATTTACTGTTCATGTCAAGATCATTAATGTTAATTGGAACATAGAGCTTAACTTGAGAAACACGTGCCACCACAAGGGTTTATGGACGCCCTTGTCTGATTAATTAGGAAAGCTAGTGGAGGACTACCTTACCCGAAAGGGGCAAGGGCAGTAGGGGAGTGGTCAGTGTAGGGAGGTCCTTGGTTGATTTTGCTGCGATGGCGGTCAGGCAAGAACCCTGCATTGGAGCTTCCTATAAACTGTAGCGGGTTTTCTGAAGCTAGTGGAACTTTGTAAAGGCCTCGTAGTGTTACCCTGCCTCGCCTCCTCGGTAGAGGTGTATGAGAAGTCGCGATCCCTTGGCAGATGGGTAACACGACTTGTGGGTAAAGGGTACCACCTCTGCAGAGTGTAAAACTGGTATACTAGCCGTGCTCACGGTCATGAGCAGCTCGGACACTCACATGATTAAATTATGGAACTTAAACTCAATTTGTCATATGCATTGCATCGCAGGTGATGTTATTACTTTTGTTCTACTACTTAACTGGGTTTGGTATTTACTTATACTTAGTAATTGCTAATAAAATTTTGACCAACTTTAAAAGCAATGCTCAGCTTCAACCATCCTCTTTGGTAAGCCTTACACTTCACATGAGCTCCCACCTTTGGCGAGTTCATGCACATTATTCCCCACAACTTGTTGAGCGATGAACGTATGTGAGCTCACTCTTGCTGTCTCACACCCTCCCCCACAGGTCAAGAACAGGTACCACAGGATGAGGCACATGAAGGATGCTGTGACGAGTTCGTGAGAGGTCTAGGTCGTCGTCTCCCAGTCAACGTCGGGTTGCTGGACCGTTGTCTCCTTATGATGTAAATATTTATTTATTTTGTATAAAACTCCTGTTATGTAGTAAAGATGTGACATTCGATCCTGTGCCATGATTCATCATATGTGTGAGACTTGGTCCCAGCACACCTGGTGATTATGTTCGCGCCCGGGTTTTGGACCCTAAAATCCGGGTGTGACAGAGACATGCTAGAAATGACTATAGAAGTTATAATTCACATGCTTATGATTCACATGCTATGTTTGCTTCTAGTTCTTCTTATATGCATGATAGAGATATGTCTAGGAGATATGTTCATCATGTGCCTAGAAAGAATATTGTTCATGTTTCTAGGAAAGTTATGGATGGTCCTTCTACAATTTATCATGCTTTAAATGTTTCCTTTGCTATTTGTAGAAAGAATAGGAAGATAGTTGCTAGGAAATTAGGGGCAAAATGCAAGGGTGATAAAACTTGCATTTGGGTCCCTAAGACAATTGTGACTAACCTTGTAGGACCCAACAAGAGTTGGGTACCTAAGTCCCAAGCCTAAATTTGCCTTGCAGGTTTATGCATCCGGGGGTTCAAGCTGGATTATCGACAGCGGATGCACAAACCATATGACGGGGGAGAAGAAGATGTTCACCTCCTACGTCAAAAACAAGGATTCTCAAGATTCAATCGTATTTGGTGATGGGAACCAAGGCAAGGTGAAAGGCTTAGGCAAGATTGCAATTTCAAATGAGCACTCTATCTCTATGTGTTTTTAGTTGAGTCCCTCGGATATAATTTGCTATCTGTTAGCCAATTATGTAATATGGGATATAATTGTCTATTTACAAATGTAGATGTGTCTGCCTTTAGAAGAAGTGATGGTTCATTAGCTTTTAAAGGTGTATTAGACGTCAAGCTTTACTTAGTTGATTTTGCAAAAGAAGAGGCCGGTCTAGATGCATGCTTAATAGCTAAGACTAGCATGGGCTGGCTGTGGCATCGCCGCTTAGCACATGTAGGGATGAAGAACCTTCACAAGCTTTTAAAGGGAGAACATGTGATAGGTTTAACTAACGTGCAATTCGAAAAAGATAGACCTTGTGCAGCATGTCAAGCAGGTAAACAGGTGGGAGGAGCACATCACAGCAAGAATGTGATGACCACATCAAGGCCCCTGGAGCTGCTACATATGGACCTCTTCGGACCTGTCGCCTATCTAAGCATAGGAGGAAGTAAGTATAGTTTAGTTATTGTGGATGACTTTTCCCGCTTCACTTGGGTATTCTTTCTGCAGGATAAGTCTGAAACCCAAGGGACCCTCAAGCGCTTCCTAAAGAGAGCTCAAAATGAGTTTGAGCTTAAGGTGAAGAAGATAAGGAGCGACAACGGGTCCGAGTTCAAGAACCTTCAAGTGGAGGAGTTCCTTGAGGAGGAAGGAATCAAGCACGAGTTCTCCGCTCCCTACACACCACAACAAAATGGTGTGGTGGAGAGGAAGAACAGGACACTCATCGATATGGCAAGGACGATGCTTGGAGAGTTCAAGACCCCCGAGTGTTTTTGGTCGGAAGCCGTGAACACGGCTTGCCACGCCATCAACAGGGTCTACCTTCATCGCCTCCTCAAGAAGACGTCGTATGAGCTGCTAACCGGTAACAAACCCAATGTATCGTACTTTCGTGTATTTGGGAGCAAATGCTACATTCTAGTAAAGAAGGGTAGGAATTCCAAATTTGCTCCCAAAGCCTTAGAAGGGTTTTTGTTAGGTTATGATTAAAATACAAAGGCGTATAGAGTCTTCAACAAATCATCGGGTTTGGTTGAAGTCTCTAGCGACGTTGTATTTGATGAGACTAATGGCTCTCCAAGAGAGCAAGTTGTTGATCTTGATGATGTAGATGAAGAAGATGTTCCAACGGCCGCTATACGAACCATGGTGATTGGTGATGTACGACCACAGGAACAAAAGGAGCAAGATCAACCTTCTTCCTCAACAATGGTGCATCCCCCAACTCAAGATGATGAACAGGAGACGTGTGATGTGATCAAGGGGGAGCACAAGATGATCAAGTAATGGAGGAAGAAGCACAACCGGCACCTCCAACTCAAGTCTGAGCGATGATTCAAAGGGATCATCCCGTCGACCAGATTCTGGGTGACATAAGCAAGGGAGTAACTACTCGGTCTCAATTAGTTAATTTTTGTGAGCATTACTCCTTTGTCTCTTCTATTGAGCCTTTCAGGGTAGAAGAGGCCTTGCTAGATCCGGACTGGGTGTTGGCCATGCAAGAGGAGCTCAACAACTTCAAGAGAAATGAAGTTTGGATGCTGGTGCCTCGTCCTAAGCAAAATGTTGTGGGAACCAAGTGGGTGTTCCGCAACAAACAAGACGAGCACGGAGTGGTGACAAGGAACAAGGCTCGACTTGTGGCAAAAGGTTATGCCCAAGTCGCAGGTTTGGACTTTGAGGAGACTTTTGCTCCTGTGGCTAGGCTAGAGTCCATTCGCATTCTGCTAGCATATGCCGCTCACCATTCTTTCAGGTTGTTCCAAATGGATGTGAAGAGCGCTTTCCTCAACGGGCCAATCAAGGAGGAGGTGTACGTAGAGCAACCCCCTGGCTTCGAGGATGAACGGTACCCCAACCATGTGTGTAAGCTCTCTAAGGCGCTCTATGGACTTAAGCAAGCCCCAAGAGCATGGTATGAATGCCTTAGAGACTTTCTAATTGCAAATGCTTTCAAGGTTGGGAAAACCAATCCAACTCTTTTCACTAAGACTTGTGACGGTGATCTTTTTGTGTGCCAAATTTATGTCGATGACATAATATTTGGATCTACTAACAAAAAGTCTTGTGAAGAGTTTAGCAGGGTGATGACGCAGAAATTCGAGATGTCGATGATGGGCGAGTTGAACTACTTCCTTGGGTTCCAAGTGAAGCAACTCAAGGACGGCACCTTCATCTCTCAAACGAAGTACACACAAGACTTGCTGAAGCGGTTTGGGATGAAGGACACCAAGCCCGCAGAGACTCCGATGGGGACCGACGGACACACTGATCTCAACAAAGGAGGTAAGTCCGTTGATCAAAAGGCATACCGGTCAATGATAGGGTCATTGCTTTACTTATGTGCTAGTAGACCGGATATTATGCTTAGCTTATGCATGTGTGCTAGATTTCAATCTGATCCTAAGGAGTGTCACTTAGTGGCGGTGAAGCGAATTCTTAGATATTTAGTTGCTACGCCTTGCTTCGGGATCTGGTATCCAAAGGGGTCTACCTTTGACTTAATTGGATATTCAGATTCCGACTATGCTGGATGTAAGGTCGATAGGAAGAGTACATCGGGGACGTGCCAATTCTTAGGAAGGTCCCTGGTGTCATGGAATTCTAAGAAACAAACCTCTGTTGCCCTATCCACCGCTGAGGCCGAGTATGTTGCCGCAGGACAGTGTTACGCGCAACTACTTTGGATGAGGCAAACCCTCAGGGACTTTGGCTACAATCTGAGCAAAGTCCCACTCCTATGTGATAATGAGAGTGCTATCCGCATGGCGGAAAATCCTGTTGAACACAGCCGCACAAAGCACATTGACATCCGGCATCACTTTTTGAGAGACCACCAGCAAAAGGGGGATATCGAAGTGTTCCATGTTAGCTCCGAGAACCAGCTAGCCGATATCTTTACCAAGCCTCTAGATGAGAAGACCTTTTGCAGGTTGCGTAGTGAGCTAAATGTCTTAGATTCGCGGAACCTGGATTGATTTATAGCATACATGTGTTTATGCCTTTGATCATGTTCCCTATGCATTTTGTTGCTTAGGTATGGTGCTCAAGTTGTACAAACACTCCCTGGACCTCACAAGTCCGTTGCAAAGTGATGCACATATTTAGGGGGAGATGTGTTACAACTTGACCCTTTGAGACTAACCATGTGCTTGAGTTTGATGATTTAGTCTCGAAGGAGATTTGAAAGGGAAAAGGTGGACTTGGACCATGAAAGACTTCCACTGCACTCCGATGAGAGAGTAACTTATTCCAAGTTCATCTCATGTACTCTTATTGCCTTTGCATTCTTTTTGGAGATTTTGGTGAGGCAATGGGGTTCAAGGGCCAAGATTGATCCAGTTTTGGTGCTTGATGCCAAAGCGGGAGAAAATAAAGGCCAAAGCGATAAATGGATCAGCTACCACTTGAGAGATTTTGAAAATAGTAGAATAGAGCTTTTGGTTTCAAAACTCTTTTATTGTCTCTCTTGTCAAAAGTTGGCTTCTAGTGGGGAGAAATGTTGATTATGGAAAAAAGGGAGTTTTTGAAATCTTGAATCAATTTCTCTTGGAATGACTCTCTTTATGTCTTAACATGTGTATTTGACTTAGATATAGAAATTTGAGTTTGATTTGCAAAAACAAACCAAGTGGTGGCAAAGAGTGATCCATATATGTCAAATTTGAATCAAAACAATTTGAGTTCTTATTTGAATCGATTTTGTATTTGTTCTACTTGCTTTATTGAAAGGATCACGATGCCCAAGAGGGGGGTGAATTGGGCTTTTCTAAAAATCAACACTAATTAAAACCTAAGCAAGAGCTAAACAATAGCCCAACTTCACCCCAACAACTACCACTAAGAATATAATACTAGAAATGTAACAAAGCTAAGATAATACTTGAAATACTTGCTAAACAAATACACAATGTAAAGTGCTTGAATTAAGTGCGGAATGTAAAGCAAAGTTTAGAAGACTCCTCCAATTTTTCCCGAGGTATCGAAGAGTCGGCACTCTCCACTAGTCCTCGTTGGAGCACCCGCGCAAGGGTATCGCTCCCTCTTGGTCCTCGCAAGAACCAAGTGCTCACTACGAGATGATCCTTTGCCACTCCGGCGCGGTGGATCCCTCGAGACCGCTTACAAACTTGAGTCGGGTCACCAACAAGATCTTCACGGTAATCACCGAGCTCCCAACGCCACCAAGCCGTCTAGGTGATGCCGATCACCAAGAGTAACAAGTCATAGACTTTCGCTTGACCAAGAGAAGCCTAATGCAAGTGGTGTGTGCTCTAGGTGGCTCTCACTAGCGCTAATGAGGAACAAGCGCGGATTATGATTCTCTAATCTCCTCACTAGGCTTTTGGTGCTTGCAATACTCTACCAAGGTGCTGGAATAAATGTGGAGTGCAAGACATTGAATATGGTGGGTGGAGGGGGTATAAATAGCCCTCACCCACCAACTAGCCGTTACAGGCAATGTGCTGCGCGATGGCGCACCGGACAGTCCGGTGCGCCACCGGTGCGCCAACGGTGCGCCACCGGTGCGCCAACGGTCACTTCCAACGGCTAGTTCTGACACAGAGCCGTTGGACTCATGGCGCACCGGACAGTGAACAGTCCACTGTCCGGTGCACACCGGACAGTCCGGTGCGGTGTCCGGTGTGCCACTAAAATTCATCTCCGAAGGCTGCGCTCTCGGGTTCCTGCGAAGGGGAGAGTCCCTGCCGTGGACCAGCCTGGCCCACCTGGCAGAGGGTGCACCGGACAGTCCGGTGCACACCGGACAGTCCGGTGCCCCTAAACCAGAAACACTAAGGTTTGTTTTTCAGCTGATTTTCAAATCGATTTTCGTTCTAACTTGTGTGTGAGTTCTAGAGTGACACCTAGCACTGTATATGAGTGTGATTGTGCACCAACACTACACTAGAACTCTCTTGGTCAAACTACTCATCGACAACCCCTCTTAATAGTACGGCTAAAAGAGAATAAAAGACCTAACTAAATCGCGAGTGTCCACATCTCCTTGACACTCAGACTCCGAAGACCTTCACCTTTTGTTCCGTCGTTTTAGCCGTCGCTTCGAGTTTTTATCTCCGGGATTGTTTTCACCGTTGTAGTACTTCTACCTGTCATGCGACCTAACTTACCATTTGTCTCTGCAAAACACACGTTAGTCACATATAATATTACGTTGTCATTAATCACTAAAACCAACCAGGGGCCTAGATGCTTTCAATCTCCCCCTTTTTGGTGATTGATGACAACCCTACAAGTTTTGTGAGAGTAGTTTGTTTTGAAGATTCTGTCAATAGAAAGAATGGTTAGTTATACTCAGTAATCTTTGACAGAAGGAATGTGTACCATGATAATAAGAGTGAGCGCATACACATCATAAGATTCTTGTTCATATAAAAGTGAAGTTAAATTAATGAAACAAGAGCTAGAAGACTGGTGATATAATATAAGGTGAAAACATAATACACACAGTCAATCATACGCAACGAGAGTATATGACGAGTTTGTGAGCCAAAAAACATCAAGCTAGTACAGAGAGTAGCAGGCACACATATTACATCAAAATGACTCTGACTCTCTACTAACTCTCTAACTCCCCCTAGCTCTCACAACTCATATCTCTCCCCCTTTGGCGTCAAACACCAAAAGGGACCTGAACCTAAACATCTGAAGCAGGAGGAGGCGGCGGGGGCGCATCCGGTCGAGGTCGAGGTAGCAGAGCGAACGCCGGCGGAGGGTCAGAGTCAGTCTCGGATCCAGGATCTGCGGTAGAAGCTGGAGCTGGTACTGACTCGGACGGAAGCCGCGCTGCAGGAGCTACCGGAACAGAAGCGGTCACAGATACTGCCACAGCGGTAGTGGTAACAGCAGATGCTGGTGGCACAGGCGGCTGCGGACAGATAGAGCTGAGAACCGGAGAAGTGAACGCCAAAGTGACCGGCCGGAGCGGAGAGGTACCAGCAGGGGGTCCAGACAAGATCGAAGGCACCACTGGAGCGTGGAGCGGAGGAGGCGGAGCAGACTGAACCGGAGGTGCTGAGATACCAGAATGCTGAAGCATGAGAGCCATGAATGCCCTATTTTCTGCCCTATCCTGAATAAGCTGCTGCTGAAGTGCATCCTGCCTGTCCTGCATGTTCTGAAACATCGAGAGCATCCTATCGGATAAACGGGCCTGCTCGGCTGCCAGGTGAGCCTGCTGCTGAGAGAGAGTCTGGAGAATCGAAGCAAGAGCAGGGTCCATAGCCTGAGGAGTAGCAGGGGCAGCACTAGAGCTCCCAGCCTCATGATCATGTGAGCGTGGAGGCATAGGAGGCGGAGGCGGAGGAGGAACCCCAAAATCATCATCATCATCATCAGTTGCTGTACCCTGAGTGTCATACTGACGAAGAGCTGCATCCTCGGCCTGAGGGTCAAACACAGAAGCAGAAGCAGGCACTGGAATCTCTGGAGCAGGACGGTAAGATCCAAACACAAGGCGTGAGGCCTCAAGGGTGCTCTGAAATCGAGGTGGCTGAATCGGCTGCGCAAAGATGTGGCACAAGTAGTGAGCGTAAGGTAGCTGCCGACGAGCACGAATCCCATCCAGAACAGTGTCCTCGATCTCACAGATCAGGAAGTCCACAACATCAAACTGAGAGTGGGATACCAGGGCACCAAGGAGCCAAAGCTGAATATGGGTGGTAGCTTCCCTGTATCCCATCCTCGGCAGGAGTGTCCGTCGGATGAGCTCATATAAGTACTTCGCTGCTGTAGTAAAGTCTGCTGGAGAACGTCGCGACCCATCTGTGAAAGGCGGGCGGAACAGAGCCGCGACGTGAGCTGTCCCTGGAGCAACACCGCCGTGAGGGCGACGAGGAGGATCTGAAGTGCCGTAGCAGAGGCTGTGAAGGCGAGTCGTCGACTCAGGAAATCCAAATAGCTGTCGGATCTGACTAGCAGTGATCGTGACATCCTCGCGCTCAAAGCGGAACCTCATCCAATGATGATCCGGGTCAATCCAAACGGAGGCGTAGAAGACGCGGACCCACTCCTCAACATATCTGCCGCTGATAGTCAGAAGAGTCAGGAGGCCAGGCAGATAGGTGAGATGCGCCTCAGACTCAGCACCGGCTGCTAGCAAAAAAGCTGGAAGATCCAATAGGCGGTGCACTCGCAGCGCAATCTGAGCAGACATCTGAGCCCTGCAGAATGACTCCTGAATCCGTGTGCTGAAAAGAACACCTGCTGCTGGGTCTCTCTGAGCAGGCAGCCAAGACTCCACGGGTACATACCTGAACCGACGTACCCGTGCTGCAGTAGCACGCTGAAGATCAAATAGACGAGGATCCGAAACCAGAGGACGGACCTCAGTCTCATCGCGCTCCCGGAAGCGAGGTGGAGGAACAGGAGGAGCTGAAGCGGGAGCAGGAGCAGGGGTAGCAGTGGAAGCTGGCGTAGTGCTGGTAGTGGGTATGGCTGTGGAGGTGGATGGAGCAATAGGAGTGACGAGAGCAGGCAGGGTGGGTGGCGGAGTGGAAGCGGAGGTGTGAGTGGAGGAGCGAGACCGGGAGGCGAGACGACGAGCACGGAATGAAATCTGATCTGATGGAACATCCGGCTGATCTCCAAGTGCTGCCTGCGCAGCGGCTGCTGCAGATGCTGCTGCTGCACGAGCCTCTCTGTCCGAACGCCGCTTCTTGCGGCCTTCCTGCTGCTCCAAAAAGACAGTCTTGCCCTTCACCTGCCTGAAGGGGCGACGAGGGCCCTCGTCATCGCCACCCCCTGACGCCGACGCATTCTTCGTGCGCGGCATCCTGAACTAATGTCTGCAAATGAGATAGAGAGACTAAGCACAGAGCAAAAGTGACCGATAGATTTAGCAAAGAGTGAGATGTCTACCTGGAAAGCTCACACGAGAGGTGACGATCCAGGCAGGACGGGAGATGGCACACGGTCACACAAGGTCACTGAAATGACAGAAGAGGTGAGCACGTATTAGTCACATAGTCATAAGCATATGAAATGTGAATAAATACATACACAGAGAGATATGGCACGGGACGGGACGATCAAGAAGTCAAACGACGTGAAAACGACGTTTGACAGACAAATAGTGACATAGGAGGTTTGGAATTTGAAATGAGGCACGGAATGATATGGAATTGAGCCGATACTTCACGAATAGGTTTATATAGGTGAATATGAGTGAAGTGTGTGCTTGGTTTGAATTTAGGCGAAGAAAAAGGAATTAGGGCACTCGGCTCGGAAACGATCGCTCAAAACGGAATTTTGGTGAAATTTAAGCCTGGGATCTCGGATTGGCGTGAAATTTGGCAAGTAGGTTACTGGAAGTGTGGTGAAGGTGCCTGAAAAATTTGGGTTCAATTTGAGCAAGTTTGGGTGGTTTGGGCATTTCACCGAACACGTGAAGGGCGAGGGATTAGGGTTTTAGGGAAATGGCCATTTGAGGTGGGAATGCCCTCCCGAAGGAGCTAAAAGTTTGCAGGGATACATAATAGGGATAATGAAATGCATTCCACCAACTGGATTCATGGGATTTCACAGAATTTTGAAAGATTTGCAAAAGGGAGAGAAAGGGGGGAGCTCTACTGTCTGACAGGCAGAGAACAGGAGAGAAGGGGAGAGGAGAAGAGCAGCTCACCGAGGGGGAAGAGGAGGGGAGCCCAAGGTCACCGGAGCACGGCCGGAGAAGATGGCCGCCGGTGGAGATCGCCGGCGGGGGGGAAATCGCCAGACGCAGAGAGCAGCGGGCGGCTGGGAAAAGAAATGAGTGCCTCTGGCTCGGTCGGGCTGGGGGCGGTTTTTTTAAAACGCGAGATGGGCACACCGGACAGTCTACAGTGCCTGTCCGGTGCACACCGGACAGCGCACAGTAGAATTGGATTATAGCGCGCGGCTGCCGGTGCACCGGACATTGCACAGTGCAGTGTCCGGTGCACACCGGACTGTCCGGTGAGCCCAGACAGAGGGGAGTTTGGAAAATTTTGAATTTTTCTATCTAACTCCTAACCAAACCAAATCACAACTTATAATCACACAAAATAACACTTGTTGGGACAGGTATTGGCACCCTCATATACTTTTCAAAATATTTTGCCATAGGCTAGATAATTTTTAGAGAAAATAGGCAAATGGTGAAATTTGCATTTGGGCTTGCACTAGGGGTTTTCAAGAGTGATTTGAGTTTTGAATACTCCCCCTAAGTGCAGTACCTCATGCATATTTCAAGAACCAATAATTGCATGAAAAGAAAGAGTTTAAGTGCTAAAAGCTTAAAGACTAAGACTTGTCAGGTTTGACCCGAGTTAAGCTTTTTCACTCGCTTTATTGGCGGTTATCTCAACTAGGTTAGACAAGCCCTAGATGCAATATAAGGAATTTAAATATGCAATGCAAGCTTGACAACACCATTTGACATTTCACATAAAATTTCTGAGATCAAGAATATTTAGTTCATTCCTCAACATGCAAAAGCGGGTCTTATCAAGTGGCTTAGTGAAAATATCCGCTAATTGATCTTCTGACCTCACTCCTTCTAAAATGATATCTCCTTTAGCAACATGATCTCTAAGGAAGTGATGACGGATATCAATGTGCTTGGTGCGAGAGTGTTGAACAGGATTATTAGCAATTTTAACAGCACTCTCATTATCACACAACAAAGGTACTTTTTCTAGAACTATGCCATAGTCTAGAAGAGTTTGTTTCATATATAAAATCTGTGTGCAACAAGCACCTGCGGCAATGTATTCCGCTTCGGCAGTTGACAAGGCAACACTGTTTTGCTTTTTGGATGTCCATGAAACCAGTGATCTACCAAGCAGATGGCATCCCCCAGAAGTACTTTTCCTATCAATTTTGCAACCGGCATAATCCGAATCGGAATAGCCAATTAAATCAAAAGTAGCTCCTTTAGGATACCACAGACCAACGCTTGTGGTGTGCTTGAGATACCTAAGAATTCTCTTAACAGCGCGAAGATGAGCTTTCTTAGGATTAGATTGAAATCTAGCACACATGCAGACACTAAACATAATATCGGGCCTAGATGCGGTAAGGTATAATAAACTACCAATCATAGAACCGTAGAGAGTTTGATTAACCGGGTTACCTCCCTCATCTAAGTCGAGATGTCCATTTGTAGGCATGGGGGTCTTGATTGGTTTGCACTTCTCCATGTTGAACCTTTTCAACAAGTCTTTGGTATACTTCTCTTGTGAGAGAAAGTTACCATCTTTCATTTGCTTGACTTGAAAGCCGAGGAAGTATGTTAGCTCACCAATCATTGACATCTCGAACTCCTTCGACATCAACTCACCAAATTCCTTGCAATGATAGTCATTTGTCGAGCCAAAGATTATATCATCAACATATACTTGACAAATGAAAATATCACCGTTATGTTTCTTTGTGAAGAGAGTTGTGTCGACGGTCCCGATTTTGAAGCCCTTTTCGATGAGGAAGTCGCGAAGACGCTCATACCAAGCCCTTGGAGCTTGCTTTAGCCCATATAGCGCCTTGGACAACCTGTAAGCATGGTTAGGATATCTAGGGTCTTCAAATCCAGGCGGTTGCTCAACATATACAAGTTCATTTATGAAGCCATTTAAAAATGCACTTTTTACATCCATTTGATAAAGTTTTATATCATAGCATGATGCATATGCAAGTAGGATACGGATGGCTTCCAGTCGAGCAACCGGTGCAAAGGTCTCTCCAAAATCTAAGCCTTCAACTTGAGAGAATCCCTTTGCGACAAGTCTTGCCTTGTTTCTTACAATCACACCTTGATCATCTTGTTTGTTTCTGAACACCCACTTTGTTCCAATGATTCTTGCATCTTGTGGGGGCTTCTCCAGGGTCCAAACTTCGTTACGGGTGAAGTTGTTAAGTTCTTCATGCATGGCATTCACCCAGTCCGGATCCTGTAGCGCCTCATCTATACAAGTAGGCTCAACACAAGAAACAAAAGAGTGATGTTCAATAAAATTAGCATGTTTATGTGATCGAGTAATAACCCCTTGTGAAGGACTCCCAATGATTTGGTTTTGAGGATGAGCTTGAAGTAGTGATGAGTTTCTCCTGTCAATCACTTGGGAAGAAGATCCTGGAGCATCAACATCTTCGGCTTGTACCCTTGCTTGTTCATGAGAGACAAATGTATCTTCATTTGCATGCCTCTCATCTTTTTCATCATCTTGTGGTACATTTGATGAAGAAGGCCTGTCAATGATTTGCACCTCTTCTTCATCTTCTTTTGGTTTGATAGCTCCAATAGGCATGTTCTTCATTGCTTCCCTAAGTGGCTCATCACCTACATCATCAAGATTTTCAAGTGCTCCTTGGGAGCCATTAGTCTCATCAAATTCCACATCATATGTTTCTTCTACCACGCCAGTGGCATGGTTGAATACTCGATATGCTTTGGACTTTAATGAATAACCCAAAAGAAAACCAATATCACAACGTCTTTGGAACTTCCCTAGGTGATGGCGTTTCTTGTAGATGTAGCATTTGCACCCAAATACCCGGAAGAAAGAGACGTCTGGCTTTTTCCCATTTAGCAGTTCATAAGGAGTCTTTGCAAGTAGCCGGTGAGGAAATAGCCTGTTTGATGCATAGCAAGCAGTGTTGACAGCTTCGGCCCAAAACCTCTCCGGTGTGTTATACTCATCAATCATTGTTCTTGCAAGGGTGATCAAGGTCCTATTTTTCCTTTCAACAACTCCATTTTGTTGAGGTGTATATGTGGCAGATACTTCATGCTTGATCCCAATTTCATCACAGTACTCATGAATGTTGGTGTTGTCAAATTCTTTGCCATTGTCACTTCTAATCTTCTTAATCTTGCAATCAAATTCATTTTGTGCTTTCTTGGCAAACTTCTTGAATATGGATGCAACTTCAGATTTGTCATGGAGAAAGAACACCCAAGTGTATCTTGAGAAGTCATCAACAATCACTAGACAGTAGAGGTTGCCACCGGCACTGACATAATTTGTAGGTCCAAATAAATCCATGTGAAGTAGTTCCAGTGGCCTTGATGTTGACATGAAAGCTTTAGTAGGATGTGTATTAGCAACTTGCTTTCCAGCTTGACATGCACTGCATGGCTTGTCTTTTTCAAATACCACATCCTTTAATCCTCTAACTATATCTTTCTTTAATACCTTCTTGAGTGTGCTCATCCCAACATGTGCAAGCCTCCTATGCCAAAGCCATCCAAGAGAAGCTTTGGTGAAGAGGCAAGTTCTTAAGTCTGCATCTTCTGAAGTGAAATCCACTAAGTAGAGGTTGTTGTATCTAAATCCCTTGAATACCATTGATTCATCATCTATTTTTGTTACAATAACCTCTGATGGAGTGAATAAGCATTGAAGTCCAAGATCACAGAGTTGTCCCACTGATAATAAATTGAAGCTCAAAGGTGCAACTAAGAGAACATTTGATATTGATAAATCATTTGAGATTGCCACCTTGCCAAGTCCTTGCACTTTTCCTTTTGAGTTGTCTCCAAATGTGATTTTATCTTGACCATCAACATTCTCATCTAGTGAGGTGAACATCCGTGGGTTGCCTGTCATGTGTTGTGTGCATCCACTGTCAATAACCCAATGGCTCCCACCGGTCTTGTAGTTCACCTACATTCACAGACAATTCAAGCTTGAGTTTTGAGGGCCCTATATTGCATAGGACCAGTGACTCTCTCAATTAAGGACTTTGCCACCCAGATTTGTCTAGGTCTACTCTTATTTGGTGGACCTATGAATGTAACCTTAATCTTTCCATTTGCAACCTTTCTTAGAACATAGTGAGCATTGAAAGCAAATGGTCTTGAGTGCTTAGGCAAGGGAGTTGGTGGTTTAGCTTTGCAGTTGTGGGCAAAATGACCTTCATTTCCACACTCAAAGCATTTGATAGGCTTGTGAGTCTGCTTTGGCTTGTATTGAGTGATAGCTTTCTTTTGCACAAAAGCATTGTATCCAATACCACTCTTGTTATTTTTCATAACAGTGTTCATAAGCAGCTCATTTTGGAGGTATTGACCCTTGTTGAACTTTTGCACACTTGTAGCAAGATGTTCATTTTCACTTTTTAGTTTCTTGACCTCATTCTTAAGCCTTTGATTATCCACTGCCAACTCATTGTTGAAATCATTGTTCTCAATAGCAACTTTTCCTCTAGTAGTTGCATCAGTCAAATAATTCTTCAATTTTTGGTTGTCTAAAGTCAGGACTTCAACTTTTTCAGTCAATTCAGCATGTAGACTAGTTTGCTCTTCTTGAATCAAATCATCACATGAGGTTGCTACATCAAGCTTAACAACAGGGTTAATAGCCTCATGTGTTTTGCAAGATAAAAGTTCATTTTCAACAAGAAGATTGTCATGATCAAATTTAATTTGAGTATAGTCTTCCTTGATCTTAACTAGTCTATTTTGCAACTCCCTATTAGCTTCATTTAATTTGTCATATTTTTCCTTAGCATCTTTTAGGGAGTTTGTGAGCTCATTTATAGTTGATGACATAGTTTTATTTTCTTCTTTTATTTCATCACTAGCCTTTATAACTATGTCATACTTGGCATTCAAAGATTCATTTTCATTTTTCAACCTATCACATTTAGCTTTTGACTTTCTAATGATTTGAGTATATTCTTTAAGTAAGTCAGCTAACTCATCATATGAAGGTGAAGCAAATTCTTCATCACTATCACTATCACTATCATCATCAATATCAATATCATTTTGTACCTTTCGTTCACCCCTAGCCATGAGGCATAGGTGAGAAGTGGATAATGGCGATGGTGGTGGTGAAGAGAAGTCCCCGGCGATGGCCGCAACTTTTTCATCATTCTCTTCTTCACTTGAAGAAGACCCACTTGATGATTCGATGTCGGTGAGCCAGTCGCCAACAATATATGCCTTTCCATTCTTCTTCTTGTGAAACCTCTTTTGCTTTCCATCCTTCCTCTTGAAGAATTTCTTTTCCTTCTTTTCATCATCGTTGTCATCTTCCTTCTTGCCCTTGAACTTGTTCTTCTTGGGCTTGTTGCATTGATGAGCAAGATGACCAAGCTCACCACAGTTGTAGCAGTCCATCTCAGAAATGGGCTTTCTTTTGTTAGAAAAGAACTTCTTCTTTCTTGAATCAAATTTGATGCCTTCTCTATTTAGCTTCTTCAACATCTTGGTGGTCTTCCTTACCATCAAGGCAATGTTTGCATCAAGGTCATCATCACTTGAGGATTCTTCCTCAACTTGTATTTTTGCTTTTCCTTTTCTTTCATGATTTGCTTTGAGAGCCAAATCCTTTCTTTTGGAAGATGATTCTTCTTTGTTGATGTGCATGTACATTTCATGGGCATTGATCTTTCCCAAAATTTGTGTAGGTGTGGTAACTGAAAGATCCATTTGATGTAGCACAGTGACAATGTGTCCATATTTGTCTATTGGGAGGACACTGAGAATCTTCCTCACAACATCCGGCTGTGAGATTTGAGTAAGCCCCAATCCATTGACTTCCTCTACAAGAATATTAAGTCGTGAGTACATAGCGTTTGCATTTTCATTAGTAAGCATTTCAAAAGAATTTAACTTTCGCATAGCTATGTGATATCTTTCCTCACGTTCACTTCTAGTTCCTTCGTGTAGAGCACAAATGTCCATCCACAAATCATGAGCATTTTTATGATTCCGAACTCTATTGAACACATCTTTGCAAAGGCCTCTAAAAAGGGTGTTTTTGGCCTTCGCATTCCATTTCTCATAATTGAACTCATCACCTACAAGATTTGTGGGATCTCTAGGTTGGGGAAACCCTTGTGTGGTGGCTTTATAGACACCAATGTCTATAGCCTCTAAGTATGCTTCCATACGAATTTTCCAATAAGGAAAATCGTCACCATAAAAAACGGGAGGAGGTCCATCCCCACCGGACATCGTAACTCTAGCGGTTAAGCTAATCTATGAGCAACAAGGCTTTGATACCAATTGAAAGGATCACGATGCCCAAGAGGGGGGGGTGAATTGGGCTTTTCTAAAAATCAACACTAATTAAAACCTAAGCAAGAGCTAAACAATAGCCCAACTTCACCCCAACAACTACCACTAAGAATATAATACTAGAAATGTAACAAAGCTAAGATAATACTTGAAATACTTGCTAAACAAATACACAATGTAAAGTGCTTGAATTAAGTGCGGAATGTAAAGCAAAGTTTAGAAGACTCCTCCAATTTTTCCCGAGGTATCGAAGAGTCGGCACTCTCCACTAGTCCTCGTTGGAGCACCCGCGCAAGGGTATCGCTCCCCCTTGGTCCTCGCAAGAACCAAGTGCTCACTACGAGATGATCCTTTGCCACTCCGGCGTGGTGGATCCCTCGAGACCGCTTACAAACTTGAGTCGGGTCACCAACAAGATCTTCACGGTAATCACCGAGCTCCCAACGCCACCAAGCCGTCTAGGTGATGCCGATCACCAAGAGTAACAAGCCATAGACTTTCGCTTGACCAAGAGAAGCCTAATGCAAGTGGTGTGTGCTCTAGGTGGCTCTCACTAGCGCTAATGAGGAACAAGCGCGGATTATGATTCTCTAATCTCCTCACTAGGCTTTTGGTGCTTGCAATACTCTACCAAGGTGCTGGAATAAATGTGGAGTGCAAGACATTGAATATGGTGGGTGGAGGGGGTATAAATAGCCCTCACCCACCAACTAGCCGTTACAGGCAATGTGCTGCGCGATGGCGCACCGGACAGTCCGGTGCGCCAACGGTGCGCCACCGGTGCGCCAACGGTCACTTCCAACGGCTAGTTCTGACACAGAGCCGTTGGACTCATGGCGCACCGGACAGTGAACAGTCCACTGTCCGGTGCACACCGGACAGTCCGGTGCGGTGTCCGGTGTGCCACTAAAATTCATCTCTGAAGGCTGCGCTCTCGGGTTTCTGCGAAGGGGAGAGTCCCTGCCGTGGACCAGCCTGGCCCACCTGGCAGAGGGTGCACCGGACAGTCCGGTGCACACCGGACAGTCCGGTGCCCCTAAACCAGAAACACTAAGGTTTGTTTTTCAGCTGATTTTCAAATCGGTTTTCGTTCTAACTTGTGTGTGAGTTCTAGAGTGACACCTAGCACTGTATATGAGTGTGATTGTGCACCAACACTACACTAGAACTCTCTTGGTCAAACTACTCATCGACAACCCCTCTTAATAGTACGGCTAAAAGAGAATAAAAGACCTAACTAAATCACGAGTGTCCACATCTCCTTGACACTCGGACTCCGTAGACCTTCACCTTTTGTTCCGTCGTTTTAGCCGTCGCTTCGAGTTTTTATCTCCGGGATTGTTTTCACCGTTGTAGTACTTCTACCTGTCATGCGACCTAACTTACCATTTGTCTCTGCAAAACACACGTTAGTCACATATAATATTACGTTGTCATTAATCACTAAAACCAACCAGGGGCCTAGATGCTTTCACTTTATATTGTGTTGGCATAAATCACCAAAAAGGGGGAGATTGAAAGGGAAATGTGCCCTTGGGCCATTTCTAAGTATTTTAGTGATTTAGTGACCAACACAAGTGCCTAAGTGTAAAATGGTGGACAAAGTACAAATCAAGGATAAAGGTATGTTTCTCAGACTTAGTACATTGTTTTAGAGACTAATGTATTGTGTCTAAGTGCTGGAAATAGGAAAAATCGAATTGGAATTGTCTTGGCTCGAGCAGCCAAGACTCTGCTCAGTCTGGGAGCACCGGACTGTCCGGTGGTGCACCGGACAGTGTCCGGTGCGCCAAGCTGGTTCGTGCAAACTGGCCACTCTCGTAAATTCACCGGCGACGTACGGCTATAATTCACCGGACTGTCCGGTGTGCACCGGACTGTCCGGTGAGCCAACGGTCGGCCGCACGATCTGCGCGGGACACGTGGCCGAGCCAACGGCTAGAAGGAGGCACCAGACTGTCCGGTGTGCACCGGACATGTCCGGTGCGCCAACGGCTCTCTGGCTGCCAACGGTCGGCTTCGCCAGAGAAGGAAAGAAATCGGGCACCGGACAGTGTCCGGTGTGCACCGGACTGTCCGGTGCGCCACGCGACAGAAGGCAAGAATTGCCTTCCCAGATTGCTCTCAACGGCTCCTAGCTGCCTTGGGGCTATAAAAGGGACCCCTAGGCGTATGGAGGAGTATATCAAGCATCCTTTGAGCACTATTGATCACTCACACATCATTCTTGCGCACTTGTTCGACATTCTAGTGATTTGAGCTCCGTTCTAGTGTGCTAGTCTTTTGAGCTCAAGTCTGGGTCTTGTGTGTGCGTATTTGCTATGATCTTTGTGTCCTGTGTGAGTTGCTCATCCCTCCCTTACTCCGTGATTCTTTGTGAACATCAAAAGTGTAAGGGCGAGAGACTCCAAGTTGTGGAGATTCCTCGCGAACGGGATTAAGAAAAGCAAAGCAAAACACCGTGGTATTCAAGTGGGTCATTGGACCGCTTGAGAGGGGTTGATTGCAACCCTCGTCCGTTGGGACGCCACAACGTGGAGTAGGCAAGCGTTGGTCTTGGCCGAACCACGGGATAAACCACTGTGTCATCTCTGTGATTATTCTCTTGTGGTTATTGTGTTTTGCTAAGACTTCTCTCTAGCCACTTGGCGATTACTGTGCTAACGTCTAACCAAGTTTTGTGGCTTAAGTTTAAAGTCTTATAGGATCACCTATTCACCGCCCCTCTAGGTGCTCTCAGTTTGTACTCGTACCGTTTTTTGTATTTGCAGGAAAGACGGGAATGAGATGGTATATTGTGGGAACGGGAACAAAAAAAGTTCAGTGTTTTTCCATCTGTATTTACAAAATTCCGTTTCTGACAAGATATTCATGTTTTTCCGTTTCCAGAATTCTGTTTTAGGTGCACAAAAAACAACACATAAAAGTATTATATTAGCCTTACTCTATATGGCATGCCTGCATAATCTTTGATGCTGTCATATTAACATCTTATAACCATATAGAGTAATCCTTCTTGTCTTATGTATCCACAAGTTTGGGGTTCATCGTTGAAGAATGTTGACGAAAAAATGTTGCATTTGCGCAAGCTGTTGTTCTTTAAAAACATATGATTTTGTGCCAACTTT
The DNA here is from genome assembly GCF_902167145.1 of Zea mays. Classification (NCBI taxonomy): domain Eukaryota; kingdom Viridiplantae; phylum Streptophyta; class Magnoliopsida; order Poales; family Poaceae; genus Zea; species Zea mays. Next base: position 175,157,466 of record NC_050101.1, on the reverse strand, counting down.
TAAACTTGTGAAGCTGTGATTTATAATGTCCTAAACTCTTAGTAGTTTGTTGAGTGATTATGCAATATTGCATATTTTGGACAAAGTTTCCGGTTACCGTCCATTTTCGTTACATATCCGTTCGTTTTAATATGTTTTTGTGTAAACGTATATCCCGCAACCGTTTCCGGCTATACCGCTCCGCTCCAGTTTTCGGTAAAAAAATGGTAACGGAAATGGGAGAGGATATTTTTAGCCGTTTTCTGTTCGTTTTCATCCCTAGGTACACGTGTAGGGGAGGGCAAAAGATGGATAAAAACTATTTTTAGTACCTTTTAGTAACTAGAGAACTAAAGTTTAGTCACCCTCTGTGGGGGACAAATATCCCCGAATCCACTAGAAGGCGAAAAGACCCTTGCATGGGCCACAGACCCGTCGCCTCACAAGGTCGCTTCGTCGTGGGCCGGGAAAAGACTGCAAATGAGATGGGCTGACCCAGGAGGGCAATGGGATCATGCCCGGATCATCCGTCAGATCGCGCACAATTTCAAGGAACCGTCCGTTCTCTCCCACGTCCGGCGTCCTTGAATATCGGGATAGTTCGGGATAGGGTCGATGAGTTTTCCTTAAGATAAGCTAAGTCGGTTCGCTATTAGTTAGGAGATATATTGGAAGAACGTGATCATCATGTACGTAGGGAGTATCCCACGGTCGTGTATATAAGGCCCAGGGGAACCCATCATTTTCATCTCTCTGGTTAGCCCTTCTCCATTCAGGAGACACCACTTGTAACACACCACATACATACCCATCCCAGGAAGTAGGGTATTACGCCTCTTAAAACGGCCCGAACCTGCAGAACATCGTCTCTCTCGCGTGCCCCTAGCACGAACCATCGAGCTACAGTCAACGACACCGTCCTACCAAAAAACACTGCAAGGGTATCCCTGGGTGTGCGGTCGGACTCTAAACATCGACACCCTTACACTCTTTACTTCTTTAGAAACTAAAAGCTACAGTCAAACGGGAGCCTTAATTGCACTGGCCGTAGTGTTGGTGTTAACCACAGATTTAATGATATTGTACACCGTCTTTGTTGGAGCAACTCCAATAGTTCTCTAAACAACTATCTAAATCTTAAATTTAAGAAGTGATCAGAAAACACATCTCAAGTCATTCAAATGAACTTGCTAAATTTAGTTACTTGCTATCTGACCCTTTTATTTTTTGAAATTGGCAACTCGATAGTAACTCTCTAAATGCAGCTGTCGTTGAATTTTTCACACCTACGTGTTTACTTTTCCCTTGCCCGCACAGCGAGTCCGACATGCTATTTTTTATTTCTCATATAGCGAGGCAACCAATTCCGACATGCGTGACACAACATTTTTCTTCATCAGACCATTGCTCTCTCACAAGTCACGTCACTGGACTATCGCTTTCCAACAGGTCACATCGTGTGACTTCTCTTCTGTCCTCGATGTCCACTACCTTCGACCCTACCGTCAATTAGATCCGGCAGGAGCAAGCCTACCAAAAACTAGATTCAAAATTAAACTATTATCTAAATATGAGAAATTATTGGAGATCAAACTGTTTCTTATTCTCAATAGCTATTTAGTAAGTTGGTAAACATAAGTTTGGACAACTTTTTTTAGAGAATTATTGGAGTGCTCTTACTATTTGAAACGAAAAAAAAACCGCGAACCGTGGTCCGTGGATGATTCAGAAGCCTAGCGCCACCATTCAAGGCTCCGTTGGGTTGGAAGGCTCGATCCACGGGGTGTCAAGGCCCTTTTCCCCGGGCAAGCTCATCGCGGGATTACGGCCTTAGACCAAATCAGCGCACCGTTTGAAGCCCAGTAGCCCACACGAGAGGGCAGCCCAAACTGGCCTCAGTCTTTTCCCTGTTTCCCCGTCCGGAGCGAGGCGAGGGGTGAGGGTGACGCAACCGAGCGCCGCCAACCGCGACCGCCTTCCTCACCTGTGTCACCTCCGCCGCCATCCTCACTTCGATCGCCTCTGCCGTCATCCTCAGCTTGTCCTGTCGCACTGCTTGTGCCGCACCAGCTTGTTGCCTTCCGCGCCCGGCTGCGCCAGCCAGGCTCGTCCGGCCCTCGCGCCGCTTACTTCTATTTTGCCCGGCCCCATAGAATTCGAACCGCAAATGAGACAGGCGCTACTGCAGCCGTGGGAAAGGAAACGCAAAACAACGCCAACGCCGTCTTCTCTTCCTGGAGGCGGGCCTGGGAAGGAGGTGGAGCGCAGCTGGCTCCGCTAGGGTTTCCCCTGTTCTCGGTGGAGGCGCCGCGCCTCCGGGACACGGGCTGCGTCAGGTGACTGCTGCAGGTATCTCTAGCGATTCTTATCGTCGCTCGACGTTTGTGTTGGGTAGCGTAAAGTTGGTGATTTTCCCTGCATGCCCAGCTATCAGGGTGATGACTTTTTCTAAGGTGGAAAAGGATAGCGTCATATGTGTTCCGCTGGGAGTGTTTCCGAATATTTTGGATCGGAATACCTCTAGCGTGGCATATTTTTCCCTCTCTCCGAGCAGGGTTTGCTCCATTCTAACCTTGAATTTATCATGCCAACTTCGATTCAGGCTCGTTGATGCAAGGGAGGTCAAGCCGTCTGTGATTCTCTTCCTGAAGTTCTATCCCGATGCCGTCCATCACGCACTACGTGCTGGATCGCCTCCTAGAGACACGGTCGCCTGTTCATGTCCAGAAGGTGGTTCCCAAGCCTCCGCCCCCGCCTCCTGACAAGGCCACACCGGTGCCAGTGTCTACTGCCAGGACACGGTCGTCGCTGGCATCACTCTATGCCACGCCTGAGAACACCACCCTGCCGGACTTGCCTTCCTCGTTCCCGGGAACCTGGTCGCCATACCTCATCAACCATAAGAGGCGGGGAGCCTCCCTTGCCAGGACCTTCTCTCAGGGTGATGCTGGGAGGGAGGTCAGCCAGCCAAACCTCCCTGTGATGCTGCCTGCTTTGCCGAGAGGGTGTGAACCCACTCAAGTCCAGGAGCCCGAGTTTGTGTTTCAGCAAGCAGGCAATGGTCAAGCTGAAGGTGAAAGTGCTGTAGAAGAGGCTTTGAATGGCAAAAGTGTAATGCTACAGAAAGGCAAGGGGTCTGTTATAGCTGAAATAGAGCAGGAGCAGCCTGAGTTTGAGTTTTGTCAAAGTCTTGAAGCATTAGTGAAGCCTGTTAATGTTAGAAGGCCTTTGAATGGTGAGGCACCCAAAATTTGTGAGAGTGACACCTTTGAATGGCGGAAGCCTAGTTCACCTCTTGGAACCTCTGTTGGTACACCAGGTGCAGAATTCTACGATGCATTTGAAGGTAAGAATCAGTTTGTTAAACTTTATTTGTTAAGTTATTTTTCCTTTCAGGTTTTGATGATATTAGACTATTGAAGTAATAATGAAAATAACCCTACTAGCAAGTCTATTTTTTTTTATAAAGACACTTCCAGCCTGCAAACTGTTCCTAGCTCACTACACCATAGCTTATCTATTAAAAAGCAGCTGAAAGGGTACAAAGAAAATTATGTAGCAACTGTGTTGGAAAAAATATCCTTGTCTTTGGTCCATTTATAAGATATAGGATTTATCATGTTTTGCTTTGGTTGTATATTTTGTTAGTGTATTTTGAAGTGATTGGTTATACGAGTTAGCCATTTCTGATATTCTTAAGCAGTTAAGCTTGGAACAATAGTGATCACAGCTAAATGTTGTTAGAGATATGCAAAAGTTATCCTGCATGTGATTTTCCCATTGTATGAGTTAGTTTCAAGCTTTTTGCTCAGTATGTGTTGTCGCTCCCATCTATGTTTTCTTGCTCCTATTAGGGCCTGATTATTGACAGTAGCTATTGTTATGAATTGTGCTGTACTCCCCCATTCCAAATTATAATACTTTTGGTTTTTGTAGATACATAACTTTTGCTATGCACTTGGATATACACCATAACTAGATAAGCAATGTATCTAGAAAAGCAAAAATTCATTATAATTTGAAGTGGATGGAGTAGTGACTAATTTCCATGAGCTAAGCTATTGTCCCCCAAGTAATATGACTGTTTAAGTTATAGTAATGTCAAATGGTGATAAGTTTTGTTTAATTTGTTCCATTATGCTGAGGATTTCCTCTTGCTTAGTTCAGATCTAGTGGTTGATATGTGTGCTAACCCAGTATTATACTTATTTCTCAAAAAATAGAAATATCCAGTGACGGTGGAACTCGGTCATCGCGAGGCATGGATGATGACCTCCGTGAAATGAGGTTAAGTCTGTTGATGGAAATTGAGAGGAGGACACAAACAGAAGAAGCACTTGAGATCTGGCAACAGGAATGGAAGAACCTGAGTCACCACCTATCTCTTGTTGCCTTATCACTACCATCTCCAAGTATAGCTGAGGATTCTGATTGTTTAAAGGTGGATCCTGGAGCTGAGTTGTGCCAGCAAATAACTGTTTCACAACTTGTGGCTGCTGCTATTGCTCGGGGTTTTGCTCGTGCTGAAGTTGAATCAGAGATGGAAACTATGATTGCGACAAAGAACTTTGAGATTGGAAGGCTGTCGGATAGGGTCCAGTACTATGAAGCTGCAAACAGGGAAATGTCTCAAAGAAACCAAGAAGCTATCGGTAATTACCTTTCCCACCAGAGGTTATTTCTGTACTACAAAAAATGTCCTTGATGATTACTTGTTGAAACGGTGACCCTCATCCCCTCTTTATTCAAATGTCTTTGTTACTTAACATCACTTAAAACAAAACCACAGTCCACAGGCACGAATCCTTCTAGTCAGCACGCAAGTGCTAGGTGCTACCATCCCCCTATACCTCCTTTTCTTTTAGGGCACTGTGCTTATTGGATATAGTTTCTGGGGTGTTCGATAAATTAAGCAAGAACATCTGTGGTAACTGGATAAAGAAAGCTATGACATTGTATGCTAGATATTCAAAAGATACCTACCATGTCTATATCCTAGGGTCAGACTAGCATCGAACATGTTTATCTTATTTTGTATCTAGTCATCCTGTTTTTGGTTGGCTGCTTTGTGCTAGAGGGGAAAATGTTGTCTGAATCGTATCTAGGGGTGTTAATGGATCGCGATCCAAATGCTTCTTCACAAAATGGTAGTCCGATCCTAATCCGATCCTTAAATCTTATATCATAAAACTAGGTATGTGCCCGTGTGTTGCCACGGTAGTTAAAAATTAGTATAAAAATAGATACAAAACGACAAACATTATTATGCTATACAAAATATGTGTGGCAAAATGTCACTGTAACATTAACATTATATCGATGATATAAATATATATTATTATTATAAATACATTAACTCTAGAATGAACTAATGTCAAACCAACCTTATAATATCGCTCAAATTATTTCTAAATAATCAATATAGAATTTAAATGATAGACAAATATATTGAAAACCGTACACTAATCTAATCTTTTTAGTGATATTAATATGCTTATGTCGTATGTTTGCAGGATGACATATCGGCATGAATTTTCCTCGTAATAATATATAGGCAAATTTAAAGCTCTTTGTCACCCCTAATCATATCATAAACACTATTAGATATAAGATGGATCGGTAGCATGCGTACTTCTGTATTCCCGGTATATTAATGCTTGCTTTATTTTTATGGATTGCAGAGATGTCAAGGCAACAACGCAAGGGGCGTAAGAAGCGACAGAAGTGGTTCTGGGCTTCAGTTGGGCTTGCAGTCACCCTTGGCGCCACAGCCATTGCCTGGTCTTACGTAACTCCGTCGCAGCCCCAGGCCAGTGCAGATCCAAGTAGTGCTGCCAGCCAGTAAGCTACTAAGTAAGCTAGGATGAAGACATACTCCTCGTTCCAGAAGCCTAACAAAGATCTAGCTATACTCCTATAGAGGGAAAAAAATGCTGTATAAGTTTTCTCTTTGGTGATCGGCCGTGATCGCCGCCGCAATCTTGATCTGTCGCTTCGTTTGTAGAAGCGTTGTATGGCCCATCTCGTAGATGGTTGAGCAAATAACACAATGGATGTGGGCGTGTGGCTATGGTTAGTGAACCATGCCCGTAGCCCACTCAAGCGGAGTTTATTTTGTCAAGTTCACTTTATTATTTATTTATTTATTTTTGCTCTTCCGAAATATGATGGATCATGGAAGTCGTCTGCCGAGCGGACCGGACCGACTGGTTCTGGGGCCTGTGGCTGTGGTCTGTGGAGAGGTCTGTCGCTGAAACGACGGAGCGTCTGGTAACCGACCCGCCCCGGGCCCGGGGTGGCGGGGTTGGACCTTGGACGTGGTAACCGGTAAGGCTGCAGGTGACGTGACAGGCGACCAGGGACCACCGGCACGATCTGCTTTGCGTCTGGCTTCTGCTGCCTGCGGGCATCCATCATTCTCGCTCTCCTGGCCCGCCATAGGACTGTCCGATTCACTGGCTACGCCATGGCGAATGCTTCCAAGGCGTTACGTGTGTGTGAGGCCGAGCAGGTGGGCATGGAGTTGTGTTCTAACCTGAACCATCATGACTAACAAGGCAGCTCAGCCTCCTCAGCTCACGTCCACGGGTGCTGACCGTCTCCGTTGCGTGTCAAACTCACGGCAGCCCTGACCTGCCGCTGCTGGTACGGGGCAGTGGGGTGGGGTGGGGTGGCGGCGAACAGACAAACGGGTCGTTGGTGTCACTCGCAGTGGCAGGGGCTTAGCCCGTAACTACATACCTGCAAGTAGGGGTGGTAATAGATCGCGATTCAAATAGCTCTTCATAATTTGTTAATGCCCTAAATTATTTCTAGTTTAAAAATGAATAGAAACAAAATCTGATTCTAATTCGATTCGATCTTTAAGTTTTATAATGTAAAATTTGAGGATTTGAGGTATTGTCAGCCCTACCTGCACGTAGCATTTCTGTGCCCAACGGTTGTGACCGGTCAAGCTGATGGTTTTTGCGTCACTCACCTGTCGGCTTTGGCCCCGCGCGCGGCGGCCGTTCGCGTTCCCGTCCCCCCTTCCCCACCCGCCGGCGGCCTCGGGCCGTCGGACGCTGCCAGGCCGGGGCGACGGCCGTCGGTCACGAGACGGACAGGTAGTATTGGCACTTGGCAGATACCTACCAGAGGTGCTTTGGGTAGCACCGTGAGTTTGTGACGTGAGACTGCCCTGAGTTTCTGACGTGAGGTGCTTGGGTGCTTGCACCACGTCCACGTGCCCATGCAGAGCCATGAGCCATCTCACTTCCTCCCCTGCCACCGTCATCGCTGCATGGTTTCTCATCTCATTTCTAAAATGCTTCTCCTGCGCTGAAACTCAAACCGACGCCCGTGCCCTGCCATGTCGCTGATTTCCAGCACCTGACACAACCAAGTTCCCATTGCAGCTAAATAAAAAGTGTTATAAAGCAGATAACAAAGGCTAAAAATGTTATAAATATACAGAAATCATCTGAATCCTCTATTCTCTGGGTGAAAGAAAAGGTAGAAGAAAGAGTATTTTTTTTTTGTCTAGAAGCTAATTTTTAGCTAAGAATCTAAGCATGCGAGAGATATCCTTAGCTAGCTTTTAGCCATGATTAACAACTAGTCCTAGTATTTCCAAACATGCTCTAATTAACCACATAGAGCGAGCGAGAGAGAGGGTGGTCTAAATGCCTTGTTTCCTCTTGCGGAGACAGTCTACTGGTTGTCCGACGATATGCACAAACCACCCAATGTCGAACAAAAAAAAGGAAGGAACGAAGGAAGACGCCGGCTACGATTCATTCGGAAGTTCTTCCCCCCCCCCCCCCCCCCCCCCCCCCCTGAATCCACCTTCGTTTTTTATGGCTTCCTTCAACCCAGTGCGACCATGTACAAGAGCGCGCGCTCCTCGTCTCCCGTCACTGTCGCCGACCCTTCTTCCTCTTCCGCCGCCACCGCGCCTCGGGCAGGCAACTCAGGCTGGCGTCGGTGGTCAGTCGGAGTCGCTGTCCATGCCCTCCATCCCCTTGAGGCCTCGATTCTTCTGTTGCTGAAGAAACGAACAGAAAGAAAACGTGAGACTTCCCGTTACATCAGTCAGGAGACAGCATCTGGAGACAGAGGACGGCGACCACGTCATGGCAACTCATTAGTGAAGTCAACTGATGACGGGTTTCGCGTCAAGATACGCGTTGCGAATCTACCCCCACTTGTTGCTACTACACTACTACAGCTACAGTATAATTTACAGAAACATTTTAGAACGACAGGCTCCCCGACCCCGAGAGTCAAAGCAAAAGCCAGGAGCCATCCCCTGTCATCTGCGTCATCCAACACCCACGTGCCACGTAGCATGCCCCTGCTGACTCGTATCCAGTTTCTGCAAGCGTGGCTAGCGGACCCCGCATGTCAGCGACTCGGTGAGTGGGACTGATAGTAGCTGAGACGCTGCCATGTGGAATAGGCTGGTACGGGAGGTAGATCCAATCCAGCCATCGACGTTCGGAGACCGGGCGGGCGGTGGCGCAGGAGCCGCCCCGCCCCCGCGCCGCTGCAGCGACGTGGATCAAGCGCGGCCATCAATGAGCACAGGCAGAGAGAGGGGACATCGAGGCAGCTCTCGCGCTCACGGGAGCTGGGCCCCACGTGTCATAAGAAGCGGACAGGACACACACCCATTCCCTCCTCCCCTTTATTACTTTTCCAAACCATCATCTCTAGTTATTAAATAAGCAACTGCTCTGTCGGAAGTTAACCGGATCCGACTAACCCGGTCGAGAGCATTTCCGACGCGACGACTATGATAATAAAGAGAGAGATAACATAGAGAAGCAAGACTGCGATGGATGTGGCTACCTTCTTGGGGCACTTCTTCTCGCGCACCTCGTACCGGCCCCTGGTCACATCCGTCAGCCACATCCCGGGGCAGATCGCCTGCGTGAGCGCACACACACGTCTAATGAACAGAGAGAGAGAGAGAGAGATGGAGACATATTGAGAGAGAGATAGAGACGCACACTGACGGTCTTCTCGACGATCTTGGGCCGCCGCTTGGGGCGCTGCGGCAGCTTGGTGCCCTTCATGGCCATGAAGTCCTCCTCCTTCTCCTTCCGAGACAGCGTGGTGTAGATCCGCGGCATCTCCACCTTCGACGCCGGCTTCGACGTCGCCGCTGCCGCCGCGCCGGCATGCTGCTGCTGCTGCTGCCGCCTCGGGTCCGGGACCGGGACGCCCATGCCCATCACGGAGCCCGGGGACACCGCACGCTGCTTCTCGGCCCTCGCCGCCGAGAACTTCCCCGCCGCACGGTCCTCCGCTGATCTGATCATCATCGTCGTCACCGTAGATCAGAAACCCGGCCGGCAACCAAACCAACCAACAGACTAACTAACTATGAACCCCGACGGCGATCGGCTGGGCCAGCGCGGTGGTTGGGGTTAAAGCGGCAGCGGCGGGGGCGCGCCGGTTCGGTAACAGCGACCGGGGAACGGTGGGGTGGACGCATGCGGCGCGGAGAGCAAAGCTGCGCTCCGGCAACAGACGATGCTGCCGACTGCCGTTGCTGTAGGTGCCCACGGACGAAAGGGGGAAATAAAATGGGGACGGGCGGGCGGGCGGCGTGGAGCGTTGGATGCGCCCTAGGTTTGCAGTTATAATAATACACGGCTCGAATCAAGTCCTATTATATATTAGCCCAGCCGAGTGCCTGTGCTCGCCTGCGGTGAACATGTCACCGTGGTTCACCACTCACGCAAGCGGACAAGCCAAACGCAGCCGGAAAACCGCAGGGAACTGGGAAGGAGGCCTGGCCGGCCATTAATGGACATCGGCAAGCTAGGGCTGATTGGGGTGAACAAGTGAGGTAGTGCCACCGCTCCCTTGATAGTCCGTCTACGCCGTACGTTGGCTGAAGAGATCTGAAACATCACTCTAAAAGATCTGAAATCTGTGTTTGGTGATCCGATTCAAATCCAAACCCCTCGAAGCCTTATCATATAAAAAAAAAGATAAAGTAAAATCGCAACCCCCTCATATTAAAAAAAATGAAATCGAGATCACAAACCAAAACCAAACCAGCATGGGAAAACACACCAAAACCCACTTGGATCTTAAATAAACAAAAACGAAAAAGAAAAGAAACAAAACAATAAATATAATTACAAGGGGTGTGGGTGTGGCGAGAATGGTTCTCGTCGTACTTCCTCCGTTTGTTCTTTTTATTAGTCGCTGGATAGTGTAAAATTGCACTATCCAGCGACTAATAAAAAGAAACGGAGGGAGTATATCGTATGATCCGAACGCACCTGAAGGGGGGCGTGACAGCTCACCCGGACAAGTCGAACCGGCGCGAATCAGCGTGAGCGGGTCGAGTCTCACGGCACCACGTACGTACGAGTACGACCGCGACAGCACAGGCCAGAGAATACGGCTCGGTGGCGGGGGTAAAAGCGGAAGAGAAAAACGCGGAGCGCGGCGCAAGAAAACCAAGTGGAGGACGCCAGGAGGTAGAGGAGAGGCGGTAGGCGTGGGGGGAGTAAAGACGGCGGCGGCCATACCTGAGCGGGTGGGGGAGGGCGCCGGCAGAGGATCCGGAGCCGGAGCCGGAGCCGGAGCGCGGAGGGAGAGACGAGACGGAGCGGAGGTTGGACCCGCGGGTGTAGGGCGCCGCGCTCGGGGGCGGCATCAGCTTGTCCACCGCCGGGGACGACGAGCGCCGCTGGATCTTGCCGCCGGCCTGCCGGTGCTGCGGCGACGGGGACGCGGAGTCTCGGCGGCAGCGCATGCGCTTGTTCTGTCCCCACTGGAGCAGCAATTCGCCGGTTCCGGTGGAGCTCGGGGAGGCGGGGTCGGAGTGGTCGGAGGAGGCGCCGTGGCTGTGGCCATGGCCGTGGTCGTGGTCGCGAACAGGGCTCTTGGTCGCGGCGACGGCAGCGGTGGCCGCCGAGGTAGGCGCGGGCTGCGCCGGCGGCGCGCGGGCGCGCGCCTTGGACTCGAGCGACGTCGAGGCCAGGAACGCCGCGAGTCGGGAGCTGTCGGTGGCGACGGCCGGCGCCACGTCATCCTTGCTCGATCTGGGCGGCGGCGTTGCAGGCTTCTTGCTCGCGCCGCCGCCGCCGCTCCCGATGCCATTGGGCAGCGGGAGGCCATCTGAGCTAGGCCTCGGGTATCTGCAGCGGAATCAATCAAACGGAGCTCGAGTCAGCGGCTGGATCGAGCAAGAGGGATGTCCAACACCTGGAACAATGGGTGGAAGGAACGGCAAAACCACGTCTTCCTGCGTGAATTCGGAACCCCAGAAATCAGAACCCTCGCAAACCGGACTCCACGCGGAACGAACGGTTCGGAGATCTGTGTAGCGGAATCAGCCCAGAACGCGAGCGGAGAAATTCAGAACGAAAAACCTGCAAATATATGAGAACCCAGCCGAGACTAGCGAAGAAGCAGAAGAGATTGGTAAGACAGAGACTGCGAGACGCGAGAACAACTGGACCGCAGATCAAACGGACCCTCGAGGAGCCTTGCGGAGAGAAGGCGGCGCAGAGAGCAGTTGGGGACTGCGAACACGCCACGAAACGGAGAAACTTCACAAATCAGCCCGGCAGGACCCGGAACGCCGCGTCAACAGACACCGACAGCGGAAACGAGAACGCAAATTCGCGGCTTTGGTCCCAGGGAAGACACGCCGTGCGCACGAGAACACCAGGAAACGCCGAACACATCGCTGCAGCGGCAGCGGCAGGCGAGCGCCGAGCGGGATTGGGGGTGGATTCGCGTACCTCATCATGTTCAATGCCGACGCGGCCTTCGCCGGGCTCGACGAGGCCACGTCCCGAGCACTTCGCCGGGCTCGAATCGGCGTCTTCAACTCCTCCGCCGGTGCTGGTTCTACAATCGCCGGTGCACTTCTTCCTCTCTCCAGGCTCGTCGTCTTGCTCTACAGATCAAACGTATCGGCCGACCAAACCAACAAGAGGCCGCAGGGAACGAGGGTTCTTGCGAAATCTGACGGCGAGTGCAGAACAGGGAGGAGCGGGGGGCCGGAGAGCGCAAAGCAATGGCGAGGAGGAGGAGCAGAGCCTGGAGGGTGAAGGGCCCGGCCGAGGCTTTATCGTTTCCACTCTACCGGCAATGCCCTCCACTCTTGGCCCATATTCTCGCCTCTGCCACCTCTATGCCCAAACAGGAGTACACTTGCGAGGCAGTGGTACGCCTGTGGTAATCGTTAACGCTGATGGGCATTCCCGTAATGCTGTTGGCAAGTATGCGTTGAGATTGAGGGATTAGGGATACGCCCACCATAGCAAAGCACTACTAGTAGCAGACACAACGTCACTCGGCGTCTGACAGGTGGGCCACGCATCGATACCATGTAGCCCTGTTTTAGCTGACGAACGTGATCTGATCACTGCAGAAGTGGACGGCGATCTCTGCTCCAAACTTGGCAACAACTGGGCACGGTGCGCCCCGGGCTACCTAACCAGACCGTGACTCGCTGACGTGCGGGGTCGGACTCGGACGATGTTGACCACGGGCACGGGATTGTTGGCGGACGGGTGGGATTCGATTGCGTCCACCACCCACCATGTCAGACCGAGGGGGTTATGTGAAGCTACAACGAGTGGACGCGGAGTAGGGTTGAAAACGGACGGAAAAAATCCCGTCCCGACCCGTACCGTTTTCTACATTTGACCCGACCGTTTCCGTATTTACGGAAAAATATGGAAACGGGACGGAAATGGGAGAGGGCTTATTCCGTCCGTTTTTGCGGGATCCCGTTTTTTTCCGGATTGAACCCGTATTTATTCCGTATTTGATAAATATGGGACGAGCCTAATATGCATTAGTATATAAACTAAATCCTCGTGTATTTAGGTGACAAATTATAGCACAATTGGGCATTGTAACCACCGGCTCTTTTTAAATAACAAGTGATCTAAAGTCTTAAACAACATCAGATGTAGCTAAATGTACACATTTAACAACCAAACAACAATAGAATGTTGTCTCTCTATATCTATTTGTTTTATGTTATTGTTCTGCCAATCAATCACTAGTCAAACATCAATAACATTTCTATTTGTATTAAATTATGAGTTTCCGTTAGTATTTCCGTTTCCGTTCGTTTTCGCAATTCCGTTTATCCCGCTCCCATTTCCGTTCCCGACTATTCCGGACCTGATCCCGTTTCCGATGATAAAATGCGGATACGGAAATGGGAGAAGGGTTTTTCCGTCCGTTTCCGTCCGTTTTCATCCCTAACGCGGAGCGCGTGACGGCGTGAGGTGGCGCGGTTGCCCGGCCGGCGGCCGCTGCCGCTGCCGCTGTGTTTACACAAAAACGCTGGCTTGTAGTGTTTTTTTAGACTTGCTATTACATGCAGTGCAGGAGATCACACCATCAGTACAGGGTTTAGCAGCATTAAAGAGATGAATGATTATCTTTTCAGCTCATAAAACGGGAAAACAAGATGACTATGCTTATTGGGTTTATGGATCTAGTGTAACTAGTTTGAACACATGTATCATATAGATTTTAACTTCACTCGTCTACATGGTTTCTCTTGTCAATGTCGAAAGACATGTAGCGGACTAGTGGTTGTTGTTGTAGTTTTCATGCATGGAGTTATGGAGATGATGTAGCTAAACCATCTTAAACATTCTAGTTATTGCCAAAAAAGGCCTAGTCAACCCATAACTTGGTGTAGCGTAGTTGGACTGTTAGTTCACGTGTTGGTCTCGTCCACCTCATCGACGTCGAGTGGTACATGCTTGTTGATGTAGAATAGTTGACTTAGCTAGAACATTAGCTCGCTTGTTAGATTGGGCCACTTGTAACCTAAAAAAATAATCGATGCTACTACAACAATAACGGAAATAATCGATGCTACAACAAAAACTACAACTAAATGTGGTAGTCCCACGTGCAACTTTATTTAATAAAGCATCACCCTTCCTTTCTTTTCACGTGTTTCCTTAATCAATCAACAACTCATTCGATTCCTATTCTTATTAAGTATCTTATATAAATGGTGGGAACAAGAAAGTATATTCTTCATCTATCGATTGCAGTATGTATGATTTCTTCTCGAACTCCTGCTTATGTATCACCCCACATTAATAGGGAAAGAGACGTATATGCTCTAAGGCAATCATACTTCTACCAACATAGTTACATCATTTTGTGGGCAAGCTTCAACTTAAAGGTCACCTATTTTGTCACTAGTTAGAGGAGTAGTAACAGTTGTTGGGAAACACCATTACCATCCATGGGAGGTTGAATAAAAACATAAGTAGTAGGAGCATGGCATTGGGAAAAAGATAAAATCGATCTAGCTCTAGCAACAAAGCAGTAGTCAAGCCACTCCATGTCGTCCAAGACTTTCCCCTTAGAGCACACCATGAGATGCTTTATGAACAACACCTCTGTTTAGGGCTGGAACGAGCCGAGCCGAGCAAAGCTCGGCTTGGCTCACAAGCCACACTCTGCTAAATATTATTGCAATATAAAATAAATAAAAGTATATAAATGTGGAATATACAAACAACATTCAATATTATGAGTAATCTAAATTATGAAATGTCATAAATTCATCATCAAAAGCTAAGAAATGATGCTATTATCAATAGAATTATCTAATATCCATTGTTATTTTATAGATTAATTAATTTGGCATAGCTTGCGAGTCGGCTCGTGAGCCTGATCGGCTCGTCTCGCTCCTTCGAGAGTCGAGTCGCTCCGAGCTCGAGCCGGCTCACGAGCCTTGAGTTTTTTTTCCGGCCCTACCTTTGTTCAATGTTGATACCTATCACGTTCCATGGTTAATGATTCTCTTCCTTTTCCACTCTTTCTTCATCATGCAAGACATTTTTCTGACATAATTCTAGTGGTTATTTGTCCAATTGATCTTGGGTAGTGAACTAATGACATCGATCCTCCAAGACCAATAGTTTTCATAGCCAAATTTATTGAAGCTATTCCCTCGCATGAATCACAACTTTCTGGATGCACTCTTGAACACCATGGTGCAAGATATAGAAAAACTTATATCTAGGTTGATCTAATCGAACCCACCCAACGCGGGCATGTGCATCAACCTATTCTTTGTAGTTTACGACATGGTTACCCACACTATAGCCTCTGACATCTACTTCTAAAAGGGAAAGTGATGGGATTACTTAGAGACCAGTAGATATACTAGATCGAGAAGAAGAAAAGAAAGCACAATTATACTAGGTTCCACTCGACGTGATCGAGTGTTGCTTTGTTATCTTTTTTCGTGTAGCGAGTCAAGTTGCTAGTTAACCTTATTGAGGTTGGTTGCTATGATGTATTGAAATTCAACGTCTCCTACATCTTCTAATTAAGGAAGACAATTAGCTTTTTTGATGGCTATGGAAAACCTATGGGACCTATGCATACCTCATATGAGTTTATGAGCTCCTCCCATTCAAAGATAGCCACGACTCCTATCTGGTTACTGTGTTAAACAATTCATTCCTCTCAATGCATCCCTATGGTAAAGACCTAGTCATATTGAAAGTCGCCTAGAGGGGGGGTGAATAGGGCGAATCTGAAATTTACAAACTTAATCACAACTACAAGCCGAGTTAGCGTTAGAAATATAATCGAGTCCGAGAGAGAGGGTGCAAAACAAATCGCAAGCGAATAAAGAGTGTGACATACGGATTTGTTTTACCGAGGTTCGATTCTCGCAAACCTACTCCCCGTTGAGGTGGTCACAAAGACCGGGTCTCTTTCAACCCTTTGCCTCTCTCAAACGGTCCCTCGGACCGAGTGAGCTTCTCTTCTCAAATCAATTGGGAACCAAACTTCCCGCAAGGACCACCACACAATTGGTGTCTCTTGCCTTGCTTACAATTGAGATGATCGCAAGAAAGAATGAAAGAAAGAAGCAATCCAAGCGCAAGAGCTTAAAAAAACACAACAAATCTCTCTCACTAATCACTAAAGCCTTGTGTGGAATTGGGAGAGGATTTGATCACTTTGGTGTGTCTTGTATTGAATGCTTAGCTCTTGTAAGTAGTTGGAAGGTGGAAAACTTGGATGACTTGAATGTGGGGTGGTTGGGGGTATTTATAACCCCAACCACCAAACTAGCCGTTTGGTGAAGGCTGCAGTCGACGGGCGCACCGGACAGTCCGGTGCGCCACCGGACACTGTCCGGTGCGCCAGCCATGTCACCTGGCCGTTGGGTTCCGACCGTTGGAGCTCTGACGAGTGGGCCCGCCTGGCTGTCCGGTGGTGCACCGGACAAGTCCTGTAGACTGTCCGGTGTGCCACCTGCGCGTGCACTGCTCCTCTGCGCGCGCAGGCGCGCATTTAATGCGTTGCAGTCGACCGTTGCGCGCGAAGTAGCCGTTGCTCCGCTGGCTCACCGGACAGTCCGGTGTGCACCAGACATGTCCGGTGAATTTTAGCGGAGCGGAAATCCGAAGCTGGCGAGTTCAGAGTTGCTCTCCCTTGGGGCACCGGACATTGTCCGGTGGTACACCGGACAGTCCGGTGAATTATAGTGAAGCGCCTCTGAGAATTCCCGAAGGTGCGAAGTTTAGCTTGGAGTCCCCTGGTGCACCGGACACTGTCCGGTGGTGCACCGCACACTGTCCGGTGGCACACCGGACAGTCCGGTGTGCCAGACCAGGGCACACTTCGGTTGTCCCTTGCTCTCTTTGTTTGAACCCTTTTCTTGGTCTTTTTATTGGCTTTTTGTGAACCTTTGGTACCTGTATAACTTATAGACTAGAGCAAACTAGTTAGTCCAATTATTTGTGTTGGGCAATTCAACCACCAAAATCAATTAGGAAATAGGTGTAAGCCTAATTCCCTTTCACATATTCTGTTTAGAATTTTCTAGTTGCAGAAAAGCAATGGAAAGGAACATATTAGCTAGTTCAACTAAATCTGGACATAGAGAACCGGACTATAAAATGAGCTGTAGTTTATGAACCAGTACATTATTGTTTTCCTAGTCTAGTAAGTCAAATGGTCCAGCCAGTCAAGTAGTAGTGATCAAATAAGCACAATTGTTAGTGCTAAGCATATTCAATCCTTCGGTTTAAAGTTAAGATCACAAGCTAGTTATGAGAATAAGCTCTTCAACCTAGTTTTATCTTACAAACTACTACAAAATCCACTTTTCTCATATTTGCAAATTGCATATCTTAATCTTAATAGGATGTTGGCTAAAATAAGGGAGATATCATATCCAAATATGCGATGCAAGATGATTCACGATGAATGGCCAAAAGGAAGGTTAGAAAGTGTGCCCTTGGTTGGGTTATGACCTACACACTTAGATTGAGTCATCGATGTTATAAGAGGTAGTGGTCAGTCCGCGCAAATTAAGCCATAATGCCATATATTGAAAAAAAGCAAAACATGGTGCTAACATGGTAAAAATGAATATGAAATCTGTCTTTATAACTCTATGCTTCGTATCAAAATATCTCCCCTCAAAACAATTTGTTCTAATATAGTAGGGAAATCAATGCTTAAACCATATATAGGCTATGGAAACCTAGCGCTAGATAAATGCATATATAGAGGTATGTACAAACTCTACTCTAGAAGCACGAATAATAGGAGACTTGCCTTGTGAATGAGAACTGGGATCAGCGCCGCCATCGCCCTAGCCTCCCCCATCCATTGCCAACGCCACAACACCTGCGATCAACACCACCACCGCCCCAGCCCCATGCATGCGCCTGCCTGCACGAACACCGGTGCCCCTGCCCCCGCTCCTCTGTGCCGTCGTGACCTTCCTGCGATTCACGACCTTCTTCACGCCGCTCGTGGCCTCCACCTCCCTCTTCCGCGCGCGCACGGTGGCGTGTTCGGTGCCATGGAGTGGGGCACGACCAAGGAGGGTATGGATGTTGTGCTCGCAGGCGGTGAGAGGAAGGTCGAGGCCAGGTTCCTACAGATGATTGGCGAGACCAATGCTATGTACGTCGATGGGCTCAATGTTCAGGTGGCATGCTTCATCCGTAGGTTCGCGAGACGAGGCGTGGATGAGGACAGTGAGGACTGAGGAGGCCGTGTTCGCCAACACGCTGGCGCACTGTGCGATGGCTTCGTCGACGCCAGTCATGGCCAGCGTCGCGCGGTGCTAGGGAGGAGATCGCGGCTATGCGCGTGTACCGGTTGGGCGAGGGCGCCTGGACAGCTACTTTGGGGGTTGTCCAGGTAGCACCACATCGACCCGACATGCAACCTCCTATAGTCAAGCACTTTATGTTGCTGCTGCTTGATTACTAGCACCGTTTGAAACAAAGCGTCTATGTGTCGGCGTTTCGAGACAGGGGGGTCCCTAAGCCGACGAGTGAGTGTGCTGCGTGCCCCAGGCCCCAGCCCAGATGGGTCGAGCGCGTGGGCGAGCGCGAAGGGGGGAGAGGCGAGGTGGCCGGAGTCGAGCGTGAGAGAGGTGGAAGTCCCGCGGCCTTCGTGTTCGTCCCGCGCCCAGGTCAGGTGCGCTTGCAGTAGGGGGGTTACAAGCGTCCACGCGGATGAGGGAAGCGAGCGGCCCCAAGAGAGCGCCTGTCCCGTCCTCGGTCCCGCGCGGCCAACCTTCTCTAAGAAGGCCCTGGTCCTTCCTTTTATAGTCGTAAGGAGAGGATCCGGGTGTACAATGGGGGGTAGCAGAGTGCTACGTGTCTAGCGGAGAGAGAGAGAGCTAGCGCCCTGGGTACATGCCAATGTGGCAGCCGGAGAGGTCTTGGCACCTTGCTGGCGTGATGTCGTGGCTGTCGGAGGAGCGACGGAGCCTGGCGGAGGGACAGCTGTTGGAGCGGTCGAGTCCTTGCTGACGTCGCTCTGCTGCCGTAAGAGAGCTAAGAGCCGCCGTCGTCACAGAGCTTGGGGGCGCCATCATTGCCCATCCGCCGGAGCTGGCCAGATGGGACGTCGGTCTTGTCCTTCGTGTCCCAAGTCGGCTCGGGGTAGGTTGGTGATGGCGCTTCCTGTTGACGTGGCGGGTCTGTGCCCTAGGCAGGGTGACATGGGGGCTCCTCCGAAGCCGAGGTTGAGTCTGTCCTCTGTTGCCGAGGCCGAGCCCGAGCCATGGGGTCGGGCGAGGCGGAAGTCGTTCGGCCGAGGCCAGGGCGGAGTCCGAGCCCTGGGGTCGGGCGAGGCGGAGTTTCGTCGTCTTCCGGGTCTTAGCCCGAGTCCGAGCCCTGGGGTCGGGCGGAGCGGAGTTTGCCGTCTTCCGGGTCTTAGCCCGAGTCCGAGCCCTGGGGTCGGGCGGAGCGGAGTTCGCCGTCTTCCGGGTCTTAGCCCGAGTCCGAGCCCTGGGGTCGGGCGGAGCGGAGTTCGCCGTCTTCCGGGTCTTAGCCCGAGTCCGAGCCCTGGGGTCGGGCGGAGCGGAGTTCGCCGTCTTCCGGGTCTTAGCCCGAGTCCGAGCCCTGGGGTCGGGCGGAGCGGAGTTCGCCGTGGCGCCTTTGGCAAGGCCTGACTGCCGGTCAGACTCACTCTGTCGAGTGGCACCGCAGTCGGAGTGGCGCCGGCGGCGCTGTCCTTCTGTCAGCCCGGTCAGAGGAGCGGTGGAGTGACGGCGGTCACTTCGGCTCTGCCGGGGGGGCGCGTGTCAGGATAAAGGTGTCAGACCACCTTTGCGTTAAATGCTCCTGCAACTTGGTTAGTCGGTGTGGCGATTTAGTCAGGGTTACTTCTGAGCGAAGCCAAGGCCTCGGGCGAGCCGGTGATGTGTCCGCCGTAAAAAGGGGGGCCTCGGGCGAGACGGAAGTCTCTCGAGGTCGGCTGCCCTTGGCCGAGGCTAGGCTCGGGTGAAGCGTGATCGAGTCACTCGTGTGGACCGATCCCTGTCTTAATCGTACCCATCAGGCCTTTGCAGCTTTATGCTGATGGGGGTTACCAGCTGAGAATTAGGCGTCTTGAGGGTACCCCTAATTATGGTCCCCGACAGTAGCCCCCGAGCCTCGAAGGGAGTGTTAGCACTCGCTTGGAGGCTTTCGTCGCACTTTTTTGCAAGGGGACCAGCCTTTCTCGGCTGCATTTCGTTCCGGTGGGTGCGCGCGAGCGCACCCGCCGGGTGTAGCCTCCCGAGGCCTCGGAGGAGTGGTTACACTCCTTCGAGGTCTTAATACCTTGCGTAATGCTTCGGCTGGTCTGGTCGTTCCCTCATGCGAACTGGCCGTAGCCCGGGTGCACGGTCGGGGCCCAAGCTCTCGGGCTGGTATGTTGACGCTGTCAACGGTTCGGCCGGAGCCGGTTTTCGCGAGAGCAGCCCCCGAGCCTCTGCACAGGGCGAGAGGACGATCAGGGACAGACTCGGCTTTTTACATACGCCCCTACGTCGCCCTTCCGCAAGGAGGAGGGGGGGAGTGCGCCATGTTACCCTCGATGGGCACCGAACATGGTGTCTCCGGTGAGCTGCAAGCGGGTAATCCGAGTGGACGTCCGTGCCCCGTTCGTTGGGGGTCGGCTAGGGGCCCAGAGGCACGCCCAAAAGTACCTGCGGGTGATTTGCCGGACCCGGTCCCCTGGCGACGGGGTCCGAGGGCTCGATGCCTCCCTCCGATGGGATTCCGTTACAAGATCGTTCCCGCTGGTCTCGGAAATGTCCTAGGGTACCTCGGGAGCGCAGCCCGAGCCTCGGTTATGTATCGAACGTACCCCTGGTCATCCCTCGCTCGGTGTCTGAGGCGACTGTGAACCCTTCGGGGGCCAGCCTTCGAACCCCTGATCAGTAATGGGCGCGGAGCCCGAGTAGCCTGAGGCGGCCATGGAACCCTTCGGGGGGCTGGCGTTCGAACCCCTGACCAGTAGTGGGTGTCGGGCCCACGCGATCTGAGGCGACTGTTGAACCCTTCGGAGGGCCAGTCTTCGAACCCCTGATCAGTAGGGGGGGGCTCGGAGCCCGGTTCCTTCGCGGAGAAGGGTCCTTTTCGGGGTATCCCCTTTCCCGGTCCCTGTTGCAAGAGATAGAGAAAGAGGAAAAAGGAAGAGGATACGAAATCGAACGACGTGGCGTACCTCTTTTTGACGCGGTTATTACGGCGAAGGCGAAGCGTCGCGCGCTTCTCCCGCCAGAGGCGCCGCGTGTCCCGCCGCAGAGTTAATGCGACGGGGCGTGTAGTTGGCGGGGCGACCGTTGCGCGTGCGCGATCCGTTCGAGGAACGGGTCACGGGTGCACCGTCTTCACGCCGTGAGAGGAGGCTCTCTTGTTGTCCTAGGATGAGACGTGAGCCTGGCTGACGACGTGACTGCTGCGCCCGCCCGCCTGCCACCGCCATTACTGCCGGCCCACTTTCGGTCGCTTTGACCGACGCGCCAGGCTGGCGCTGCTGGGTCGCCTCGAGTTGCGGCATAGGCTCCGCAACCGAAGAGGCACGACGGTGGCACGAGTGGCGGTGCGGTTGCTTGCATGCAGCAACTGGTGCGCCGATTGCTTGACGCGTGGGCCTGGGCTTCCAAGCTGGCGTGTCAGAAGTCGGAGAAGCGTATCCACCTGGCGCGGTTGCATGCCGCCTGCATGGCTGCCCGCCCCTTCCGCCCGTTGGTCTGGGCAAAAGTGGGGGGTCGCTTGTAACCGCTGGGCGGTCGTGCGCACCACGCGCGGCGGTTTGGCTTCTTCTGCCCTGAGCCGGTTTGCATGGCATGCGGGACCCAGCCCCCGAGTCGCAGGGGAGGGCCTTGGAGCGTGTTGGAGAAGACTTAGCCCGCGGCGTCTGGGGGCGCACGTAGGGAGAGTTGCCTTTAAAAGGAGGGAGACTCCTTTCAGAAGGCAACCATGTCTTCTTCCTCCCTTATGCGTCGTGTCTTTCCATCTTCCAAGCCCCCGGATGGGGGGTATCCGCCGCCTTTCCGCCTCCTCGTTGGAGGAACGCAACTCCATGGGAGTTGGTACCTCTCAACCATCGTTCGGCTTCAAGGATTTTCATCGCGCAGCCTGGCCACACCCCGCCACCGGCGGTCACCCAAGATGGTGACCTCCAGTTCGACGGTGGGGAAAGCGGGCCAGGCCGCGGCCTCTACTCCTCCCTCGGCCTCAAGGATTTTCGTCATCCAGGCCAAGATGGAAGATGAGGCGAGTCGGGGGGCTGCCCCCGCGTGGGTCGGCTGCCTTTTTCTTCCCCCCGCGCCTGGGGGAGGATGGCGCCCTCGAGTCCCACGGAGACTTCCTCTAGCCATGCCGGGATAGGTAGGGCGCTAGTGGCCCTGGGTCTCCGTCTCCCTGCCTGAATGGCTGGTTCTCGTCCTCAGCGGGGGAGAGCCCTCCTGTCGTGACACCTGCCCCGAAGCTGCTGCCGAAGCCGCTTCGCTGCCTAGGGCGGGGGTGGTTGTCGTCGTGGTTGGAACGGGCGGCAGCGAGCCGCTCATCGTTCTTCTGTTACTCCGCAGGCCTTCCCCCTCGGAGTGGGGTTGTTCGTTCCTGCGGAGGGGAACCGGAGTTCCGTTTGTAATGGCATCTCGAATGCCAGTGTTTTTTGTTCATTGTGGCTGTCGGGGCCTGAACATGTATGTAATTTCGGCACGAAGCCGTGTTTTTTCCTCATTTTCGAGCACTAAGTCTCGCCTGTTGATTATCTGAACCGCTTTGCCAAGCATGAGTCGCCCCGTGTCAAGGTGACGAGTGAGGTATCCGTATCCTGGAGGCGTAGGAATCCCTCGGCTCGGTCGGCCTTGCCGCTTACGCGTACTTTCACCCGTCCATGAGGCCCTGTCCCCGACTTAGTCGAGAAAGCTTGAAGGACTGCTTCGGCAGGAGAGCTTCCGAACGTGAAGACTTGTTCGGTCCACGGAGTCGCTTTATCCGAGCGCGAGTTACTTATCGCAGAAGGTGATGAGTGAGGTATCCGTATCCCGGAGGCGTAGGAGTCCCTCGGCTCGGTCAGCCTTGGCTGCTTACGTGTACTCCGTCGTTTCCAGGATCCGCTTTCCGAAGTAGTCAAGAGGCACGAAAGAAATCCTGCTAAAAAGAGATCCTTTTTCGAGGAAAAATTCGACGCAGAGGGGGTCTCCCCCCTTTTAGCCCCCGAGGGAGGGTCGGGCTTTGCCGAGGCTAGGCCGACCCTTCCTTGACGACTAAACTTTGCGCAGGTGCGAGGTATATGGACAACTTGGAAACATCTTAAGGGTAGAAGCGACGTAGCTGTTTGATGTTCCAAGCGTTGCCGTAGATCTCGCCTTGATTGTTGGCCAGCTTGTACGTTCCGGGCTTCAGAACTTTGGTGATGACGAATGGCCCTTCCCAGGGGGGCGTGAGCTTGTGCCTCCCTCGGGCGTCTTGCCGCAGCCGAAGCACCAGATCGCCCACCTGGAGGTCTCGGGACCGGACCCCTCGGGCGTGGTAGCGTCGCAGGGACTGCTGGTACCGCGCCGAGTGTAGTAAGGCCCTGTCCCGAGCCTCCTCCAGCTGGTCCAGCGATTCTTCTCGGCTAGCTTGGTTGCTTTGATCGGTGTAGGCCCTCGTCCTCGGGGAGCCGTATTCCAGGTCAGTGGGCAAGATAGCTTCAGCCCCGTAGACCAGGAAAAACGGCGTGAAACCCGTGGCACGACTCGGCGTCGTCCTTAGGCTCCAGACCACCGAGGGGAGTTCCTTCATCCACCGCTTGCCGAACTTGTTGAGGTCGTTGTAGATCCGAGGCTTGAGCCCTTGTAGAATCATGCCGTTGGCACGCTCTACTTGCCCATTCGACATAGGATGAGCCACGGCGGCCCAGTCCACCCGGATATGGTGATCTTCGCAAAAATCCAAGAATTTTTTGCCGGTGAACTGGGTACCGTTGTCGGTGATGATGGAGTTCGGGACCCCGAAGCGATGGATGATGTTGGTGAAGAACGCCACCGCCTGCTTGGACCTGATGCTGCTCAGAGGTCGGACCTCGATCCACTTGGAGAATTTGTCGATGGCGACCAGCAGGTGCGTGTAGCCCCCGGGCGCCTTCTGCAAGGGACCGACGAGGTCCAGACCCCATACAGCGAAGGGCCAGGTGATGGGTATTGTCTGCAGAGCCTGAGCGGGCAGGTGGGTCTGCTTCGCATAGAATTGGCACCCTTCGCAGGTGCGGACAATTCTAGTGGCGTCAGCCACCGCCGTTGGCCAGTAGAAGCCTTGTCGGAAAGCATTCCCGACAAGGGCTCGGGGTGCTGCGTGATGGCCGCAAGCCCCCGAGTGTATTTCTTGCAGCAGTTCCCGACCTTCGGCGATGGAGATGCATCGCTGGAGGATGCCCGAGGGGCTGCGATGGACCGATGGTAGAGCTCCTCTTCATCGCCCAGCAAGACGAACGACTTGGCGCGTCGCGCTACCCGCCGAGCCTCGACTTGGTCGGGGGTAGCTCTCCTTGGCGAAGATACTGCATGTACGGGGCCTGCCAATCTCGATCTGGCGTGGCCCCGCTCTGCTCTTCCTCGACGTCCAGTGCCTCGCCCTCGGGGGCCGAGGGTACCTCGGGCTGTGCCGAGGGTGCCTCGGGCTGAGCCGAGGGTACCTCGGGCTCGGGCGCGTCGTCGAGCTTGACAGAGGGTTGATGCAGATCCCGGGAGAAGACGTCCGGGGGGACCGTCGTTCGCCCTGAGGCTATTTTAGCCAGCTCGTCTGTGGTTTCGTTGTAGCGCCGAGCGATGTGGTTGAGCTCGAGCCCGAAGAACTTGTCTTCCAGGCGCCGAACCTCGTCGCAGTAGGCCTCCATCTTCGGGTCGCGGCAGTGGGAGTTCTTCATGACTTTGTCGATGACGAGCTGCGAATCACCGCGGGCGTCGAGGCGTCTGACCCCTAGCTCGATGGTGATCCGCAACCCGTTGACAAGAGCTTCGTACTCGGCCACATTGTTGGACGCCGGGAAATGGAGGCGCAGCACGTAGCGCAAGTGCTTCCCGAGGGGCGAGATGAAGAGCAGGCCCGCGCCGGCTCCTGTCTTCATCAGCGACCCGTCGAAAAACATGGTCCAGAGCTCCGGTTGGATCGGAGCCGTCGGCAACTGGGTGTCGACCCATTCGGCCACGAAGTCCGCCAACACCTGGGACTTGATGGCCTTCCGAGGGGCGAACGAGATCGTTTCGCCCATGATTTCCACCGCCCACTTTGCGATCCTGCCCGAGGCTTCTCGGCACTGGATGATCTCCCCCAGGGGGAAGGATGACACCACAGTTACCGGGTGAGACTCGAAGTAGTGTCGCAGCTTCCGCCTTGTCAGGATCACTGCATACATCAACTTTTGAACTTGTGGGTAGCGGATCTTGGTCTCGGACAGCACTTCACTGACGAAGTAGACCGGCCTCTGAACGGGCAATGCATGCCCTTCCTCTTGCCTCTCGACCATGATCGCGGCGCTAACCACCTGAGTGGTCGCGGCGACGTAGACCAAGAGGGCTTCTCCATCCGCCGGGGGCACCAAGACAGGCGCCTTTGTAAGGAGCGCCTTCAGGTTGCCGAGGGCTTCCTCGGCCTCAGGGGTCCAAGCGAAACACTCGGCCTTCCTTAAGAGGCGGTACAGAGGCAGACCTCTTTCGCCGAGGCGCGAGATGAAGCGGCTCAGGGCCGCGAGGCATCCCATGACCCTCTGTACACCTTTTAAGTCCTTGATGGGTCCCATGCTGGTGATGGCCGCGATCATCTCCGGGTTGGCTTCGATGCCTCGCTCGGAGACGATGAACCCTAGGAGCATGCCTCGGGGCACCCCGAAGACACACTTCTCAGGATTGAGCTTGACTCCTTTCGCCTTGAGACATCGGAATGTCACTTCAAGGTCGGAGAGGAGGTCGGAAGCCTTCCTTGTCTTGACTACGATGTCATCGACGTAGGCCTCGACTGTGCGACCGATGTGTTTGCCGAACACATGGTTCATGCACCGCTGGTACGTCGCGCCCGCATTCCTCAAACCGAACGGCATGGTGACGTAGCAGTACATGCCAAACGGCGTGATGAAGGAAGTCGCAAGCTGGTCGGACTCCTTCATCCGGATCTGGTGATACCCTGAGTAGGCATCGAGGAAGGACAGGGCTTCGCACCCAGCGGTGGAATCCACGATTTGATCGATGCGAGGCAGAGGGTAGGGAACCTTCGGACATGCTTTGTTGAGACCAGTGTAGTCTACACACATCCGCCATTTCCCCCCTTTCTTCCTCACCAGCACAGGGTTGGCAAGCCATTCGGGATGGAATACCTCTTTGATGAACCCTGCTGCCATTAGCTTGTGGATCTCTTCGCCAATCACTCTGCGCTTCTCCTCGTCGAATCGGCGCAGAGGCTGCCTGACGGGTCGGGCTCCGGCCCGAATATCCAGCGAGTGCTCGACGACATCCCTCGGTATGCCGGGCATGTCCGAGGGACTCCACGCAAAGACGTCGGCGTTTGCGCGGAGAAAGTCGACGAGCACTGCTTCCTATTTGGGGTCGAGCCCGGAACCGATCCAGATCTGCTTGGTGGTGTCGCCACTGGGGTCAAGAGGGACGGCCTTAACCATCTCCGCTGGCTCGAAGTTGCCGGCATGGCGCTTCACGTTTGGCACCTCCTTGGAGAGGTTCTCCAGGTCGGCGATGAGGGCCTCGGACTCGGCGAGGGCCTCGGCGTACTCCACGCACTCCACGTCGCATTCGAACGCGTGTTTGTACGTGGGGCCGACGGTGATGACCCCGTTGGGGCCCGGCATCTTGAGCTTCAGGTAGGTGTAGTTGGGGACGGCCATGAACTTCGCGTAGCATGGCCTCCCTAGTACGGCGTGGTAGGTTCCTCGGAACCCGACCACCTCGAACGTCAGGGTCTCCCTTCGGAAGTTGGAGGGCGTCCCGAAGCAGACGGGGAGGTCGAGTCACCCGAGGGGCTGCACGCGCTTCCCAGGGATGATCCCGTGGAAGGGCGCAGCGCCTGCTCGGACGGAGGATAGATCGACGCGCAGGATCTTGAGGGTCTCGGCGTAGATGATGTTGAGGCAGCTGCCCCCATCCATCAGGACCTTGGTGAGCCTGACATTGCCGACAACGGGGTCGACGACGAGCGGGTATTTCCCCGGGCTCGGCACATGGTCGGGGTGGTCGGCCTGGTCGAAGGTGATGGGCTTGTCGGACCAGTCTAGGTAGACTGGCGCCGCCACCTTCACCGAGCAGACCTCCCGGCGCTCTTGCTTGCGATGCCGAGCCGAGGCATTCGCCGCATGCCCTCCATAGATCATGAAGCAGTCGCGGACCTCGGGGAACTCTCCTGCTTGGTGATCTTCGTTCTTGTCGTCGTCGCGGGCCCTGCCACCCTCGGCGGGTGGCCCGGCCCTGTGGAAGTGACGCCGAAGCATAACGCACTCCTCGAGGGTGTGCTTGATGGGCCCCTGATGGTAAGGGCACGGCTCCTTGAGCATCTTGTCGAAGAGGTTTGCACCTCCGGGGGGCTTCCGAGGGTTCTTATACTCGGCGGCGGCGACAAGGTCCGCGTCAGCAGCGTCGCGTTTCGATTGCGACTTCTTCTTGCCTTTCTTCTTGGCGCCGCGCGGAGCAGACGCCTCGGGAGCCTCTTCCGATAGGCGGCCCTAGGGCTGCTTGTCCTTTCGAAAGATAGCCTCGACCGCCTCCTGGCCAGAGGCGAACTTGGTGGCGATGTCCATCAGCTCGCTCGCCCTGGTGGGGGTCTTGCGACCCAGCTTGCTCACCAGGTCGCGGCAAGTGGTGCCGGCGAGGAACGCGCCGATGACATCCGAGTCGGTGATGTTGGGCAGCTCGGTGCGCTGCTTCGAGAATCGCCGGATGTAGTCCCGGAGCGACTCCCCCGGCTGTTGCCGGCAGCTTCGAAGGTCCCAGGAATTCCCGGGGCGCACGTATGTGCCCTGGAAATTTCCAGCGAAGGCCTGGACCAAGTCGTCCCAGTTGGAGATCTGCCCCGGAGGCAGGTGCTCCAACCAGGCGCGGGCAGTGTCGGAGAGGAACAGGGGGAGGTTACGGATGATGAGGTTGTCGTCGTCCGTCCCACCTAGTTGGCAGGCAAGGCGGTAGTCCGCGAGCCACAGTTCCGGTCTCGTTTCCCCCGAGTACTTCGTGATAGTAGTCGGGGGTCAGAACCGGGTCGGGAATGGCGCCCGTCGGATGGCCCGACTGAAGGCCTGCGGACCGGGTGGTTCGGGCGAGGGACTCCGATCCTCCCCGCTGTCGTAGCGCCCCCCACGCCTGGGGTGGTAGCCTCGGCGCACCCTTTCGTCGAGGTGAGCCCGACGGTCGCGTCGATGGTGCTCGTTGCCGAGGTGGCCCGGGGCCGCAGGCGCGGTGTTGCGCGTGCGCCCGGTGTAGACCGAGGCTTCCCGCATGAATCAGGAAGTCGCGGCGTGAGGTTCCGAGGGGTATCCTTGCCTTCGGGAGGCAGTGCTCTCGGCCCGTCGGGCCGCAGCGCCTTCCAGGAGATTCTTGAGCTCTCCCTGGATTCGCCGACCCTCGGTGGTTGATGGCTCCGGCATCGCGCGGAGGAGCATCGCTGCGGCTGCCAGGTTCTGACCAACCCCGCTGGATGCGGGCGGCGGCCCGACCCTGACATCGTTGGCGACGCGGTGCTGGAGACCTTGGGGCAGGTGACGTATTTCTCCGGCCAAGGGTTGGCCCGCCCATGCCTGTCCGACGTCCCGACGGATCGACTCAAGCGCTCCTGTTCCCTCGTTGAGCCTGGCCTGCGCCTCGCGGACTTGCTCGAGTTGTGGGTCGTAACCCCCCGCCGGAGCGGGGACCACAGCTAGCTCCCGTGGGATGTCGGCGCGAGGCACCGGCCTAGGAAGATCACCGTCCTCCGGCATGCCGAGATGGTTGCCTTCGGAGGGATCCCCTAGCTCGATGTGGAAACATTCGCGGCTTGGGCCGCAGCTCTCGTCGCCAAGGCTGCGGCTTCCGTCGGAACAGTCAGAGAAGCAGTAGTCACATGCGGTCATGAAGTCCCGCACGGCACTGGGGTTGCCAAGTCCAGAGAAATCCCAACAGATGCTGGGATCGTCATCTTCCTCGGACCCAGAGGGCCCGTAGGTCGAGACGTCCGTCAGCCGGTCCCAAGGCGACCGCATACGAAACCCCAGTGGGGTTGCACTCGCCTCAATGAGAGCGCCCGCCAAAACGAGGTCGTTTGGCGGGTTGAGGCCGAGTCGAAATGACGCAAGATGGGAGTTAGTGGGTACCTTTTGGTCGACGAGGAGCGACGTAGTCACATCGGGGACTGGTTGCACCGTCATCTCAGGTACGAGGGCGACGTCCTGCAGGCTTTCCGCGAGCGCGCTGGCGTCGTCTTCTTGTTCGGGGTCGGCGTGTCGCGGGGGGATGGCGCTTGCCTCCGTCTTGAACGCGAGGTCGACGTCCGGCGTGCCTTCCGTCGGGGCGTCGGGGGCGTCGATTCGCTCGACGGCCAACGAAGCGCGGCCTCCCGCCTGGCCTCGACGGCCCCGCCTCCTCCTCCGTTGGCGGGGGAGAGAACGGAGCGAGCTCGAATGTTGCTCTTCCACCACGCGGGGAAGATGTCGTCGATTCCGCCGCCGGCGGGCGGGCTGTCGGCCGCCATTGTCGTCGTCGCGCGGCGGTGGAAGAAGTATCATGTCGTAGCTGCCGTCGAAGGACATGAACTCAAGAGTCACGAAACGAAGCACCGCCCCGGGCCGGAGAGGTTGCTGGAGACTGCCCATCTGGAGCTTGACGGGGAGCTGTTCGTCAGCACGCAGCAGGCCCCTACCTGGCGCGCCAACTGTCGGCGTTTCGAGACAGGGGGTCCCTAAGCCGACGAGTGAGTGTGCTGCGTGCCCCAGCCCAGATGGGTCGAGCGCGTGGGCGAGCGCGAAGGGGGGAGAGGCGAGGTGGCCGGAGTCGAGCGTGAGAGAGGTGGAAGTCCCGCGGCCTTTGTGTTCGTCCCGCGCCCAGGTCAGGTGCGCTTGCAGTAGGGGGGTTACAAGCGTCCACGCGGGTGAGGGAAGCGAGCGGCCCCAAGAGAGCGCCTGTCCCGTCCTCGGTCCCGCGCGGCCAACCTTCTCTAAGAAGGCCCTGGTCCTTCCTTTTATAGTCGTAAGGAGAGGATCCAGGTGTACAATGGGGGGTAGCAGAGTGCTACGTGTCTAGCGGAGAGAGAGAGAGCTAGCGCCCTGGGTACATGCCAATGTGGCAGCCGGAGAGGTCTTGGCACCTTGCTGGCGTGATGTCGTGGCTGTCGGAGGAGCGACGGAGCCTGGCGGAGGGACAACTGTTGGAGCGGTCGAGTCCTTGCTGACGTCGCTCTGCTGCCGTAAGAGAGCTAAGAGCCGCCGTCGTCACAGAGCTTGGGGGGCGCCATCATTGCCCATCCGGCGGAGCTGGCCAGATGGGACGCCGATCTTGTCCTTCGTGTCCCAAGTCGGCTCGGGGTAGGTTGGTGATGGCGCTTCCTGTTGACGTGGCGGGTCTGTGCCCTAGGCAGGGTGACGTGGGGGCTCCTCCGAAGCCAAGGTTGAGTCTGTCCTCTGTTGCCGAGCCCGAGCCCGAGCCATGGGGTCGGGCGAGGCGGAAGTCGTTCGGCCGAGGCCAGGGCGGAGTCCGAGCCCTGGGGTCGGGCGAGGCGGAGTTTCGTCGTCTTCCGGGTCTTAGCCCGAGTCCGAGCCCTGGGGTCGGGCGGAGCGGAGTTCGCCGTCTTCCGGGTCTTAGCCCGAGTCCGAGCCCTGGGGTCGGGCGGAGCGGAGTTCGCCGTCTTCTGGGTCTTAGCCCGAGTCCGAGCCCTGGGGTCGGGCGGAGCGGAGTTTGCCGTCTTCCGGGTCTTAGCCCGAGTCCGAGCCCTGGGGTCGGGCGGAGCGGAGTTCGCCGTCTTCCGGGTCTTAGCCCGAGTCCGAGCCCTGGGGTCGGGCGGAGCGGAGTTCGCCGTGGCGCCTTTGGCAAGGCCTGACTGCCGGTCAGACTCACTCTGTCGAGTGGCACCGCAGTCGGAGTGGCGCAGGCGGCGCTGTCCTTCTGTCAGCCCGGTCAGAGGAGCGGTGGAGTGACGGCGGTCACTTCGGCTCTGCCGGGGGGGCGCGTGTCAGGATAAAGGTGTCAGGCCACCTTTGCGTTAAATGCTCCTGCAACTTGGTCAGTCGGTGTGGCGATTTAGTCAGGGTTACTTCTGAGCGAAGCCAAGGCCTCGGGCGAGCCGGTGATGTGTCCGCCGTAAAAAGGGGGCCTCAGGCGAGACGAAAGTCTCTCGAGGTCGGCTGCCCTTGGCCGAGGCTAGGCTCGGGTGAAGCGTGATCGAGTCACTCGTGTGGACCGATCCCTGTCTTAATCGTACCCATCAGGCCTTTGCAGCTTTATGCTTATGTGGGTTACCAGCTGAGAATTAGGCGTCTTGAGGGTACCCCTAATTATGGTCCCCGACACTATGCTAGCGTACTTACGTGAAAATTTCAAACACAAATTTGATTGAACTTTATGCTTGTATGACTGATGCGTTGAGTTTTTGGAGATCTATGCTACGTCACTAACAATTGGTTGAATAAAAGGCATGATGGTTTGGTGATTTGATTAAGTAGGATGGTTGGTCGGGATGCTCGAGTATGGCAGCACGAAGAACACTGCTCCAACCGGTATTTTTTACTATTTTTTGGAGAAGAGGCATTTTCTTGTAGCGAAAGCCACTTGGCAATTGGCATGCAATGTTAAAAATCCTTTGGGTTGTTCTTGTTCTAGCGTTTTGATGTGCAGTCTTCTTCTGTTGGAACCAATTCCTTGTGCTGCGGCTGCGGGTGTGTTGCAGTTGCAGAGATCGGCGAACATAGGAGGAGTCCCGGTCGGCCGGTTCGATTCCCTACTTGCCTACACGGCCCACAGGTAAAATCGTTGTTTATGATGCGCAATGCGCTAGTAACTAACGGTAACCGAAGCATTAAAGAATGGTTAAACTAAAGTATTTCAGAACTCTTCTTCAGATAATAAACTACTCTAGTATTCCAAAACTATGAAGTTCTAGCCCGACAACTAGTCTATACTCCATCCGTTGCAAATTATTATTCGTTTTATCTCTTAGTTTTTATACTTATATTTAAATGGAAGATACATATATGAAACTCATATATCAAATATTATATAAATTTATTAAAAACACAAACAGAGAGAGAATATATATTATATCAGGAGCAAATTAGGTACTACCAAGTTATCTCAGGAGAGGCATGGTCGCATACACAGTTGACACGACATGAAGACCACGCCAATGTAGTTACTGTTGTAAGCGCGTACGTCGTACGTCTTTTCTAAAATAGTAATCACTTTATCTCTTAGTTTTTCTCTATATTTAAATAGATGAAATAAACCTAGACATATATATAAAACACACATCAAATACTGTATGAATCTATCAATTAACTAAAACACATTTTAATTAGAAATAGAGGGAGTAATATATATCATTATAGTTAAAGGTTTTTTTATAAACCTATATTTAAAACTTTGAACCAAGTTGTTCAACGGGTTTAGAAAGAGGATGTCTTAGCCATCTCTCCTCCCTTGCACTATAAAAGAAAAAGAAAAAAAACTGATTAAGAGGTGAGAGGGAGTTAGAGCATTTCAATAGTTCCCGAAAGACGTCTCTAAAATTAATTCACTACCGGAATCACGTTCTTAGGCTATTTTACACTCGACAAAGTCTTTGCCGAGTGTAACACTCGGCAAATAACACTCGGTAAAAATTTTATCGGCAAAGGGTTTTTTGCTGAGTACTTTTTTTGGACAGTCAGCAAAAACTTTACCGAATGTCGAAAAGCACTCGACAAAGAAAAACACTCGGCAAATTAAGAATCGAAAAAACAAAAAAACAGCAAAAGATTTTTTAAATTATAGGAACAACTCTCTGCCATACAATTACCTTACCCATTGCCCTATCATTTTCACTATTATTTTGAATCAAAGTTATATGTTTTGTGAATGTTGAGATTCGAACTCGCAACATCTCTCTCGCGCATACTCTTCTATACCACTACACTATTACACCAATTATGTCTATATTACGTTTTCATTCCCTATGTACTATAACAAACTGAGAGTAATTTAATTATTTAAGGCACTAAATGATTTCATTTGAAAATGTGACCAACTAGAAAGTTGCATAACTTTTTGAGATCTACAAGTTTTATTTTAATAGTTTCTACATCCGAGACCGTTTACAAAATTTGAATTTTAAATTTGAAAATTTCACACGAATTTTTCAATGATAAGATGAATTCAAATCAAAAAGTTGTCAATTACAAAGTTTCATTACATTTCAAGACCTACAACTTTTATTTCCATGGTTTTTCCATCCGAGATAGTTTGAAAAATTCAAATTTCAAACATAGTTTTGCATAACAAGATGATTTCAAACCAAAACATTGTCAACTACAAAGTTTCATAACTCTTCAATACTTACAACTTTCATGGTGGTGTTTTTTTTTCTTTCGAGGTCGTTTTCAAAATTCAAAAATTATTTTTTTTTAAATTCAGACGTAGTTTTCGTTGACAATATGAATTCAAATGAAAAGGTTGTCAACTACAAACGTCTATAACTTCTCAAGATCTACAAACTTTATTTTGGTTGTTTGGTCATTTGTTCATCTCACATGATGGTTCTAATAATATGCATAAATTCTATATAAACTACGAGAGATATATATTTTATGAACAAATTTATTTTTATTTTGTCATATAAAGAAATGTTCAATATATAAATTGTACATCATGATAAGTTATACAAATTTGCAGTTGAAAACTTTTTCATTTAAATTAATTTTCTGCTTTAAAATGTGATTTTTAAATTGTCTTTGCTTAGTGTTGGAAAAAGCACTCGGCAAAGAGCTCTTTGCCGAGTGTCAAAAAAAACACTCGACAAAGAGCTTCTTCGCCGAGTGTTTTCTTTTACCGAGGGTTTTTTGTGTGGCACTCGGCAAAGAGCTTCTTTGCCGAGTGCCCGAAAAAAACACTCGGCAAAGAGCCAAATTCCGGTAGTGATTTAGAATGCTATTAAACAAACATCATCCTATAATAGTTTTTTTTAAATGAGGTCCTCAAACCTACCAACTTCTTAAATATCTTTATTTAGTCTCCAAACTTAGGAAGTTGTTCCACACGGAATAGCATATTTTGTGTTCAACCACACCATGAAATCACATGTCCATCATCGAGTTCGTGCCTGTATGCAAGTGCATAATGCACTTTGAATAATTTGAAACTGCAGGAAGGATGAACTTATCATCCTCGTTTGACAAGTTTAAAGATGACCCATGCAAAGAATTAGAGGGAATCAATCAACCGTGATCCACACAAGAATGAAAATAGTAATCAAGAGAAAAACGATGAATATTAAATATTTTACTGTACAAATGAAACCAAAATTAAAGCTATAGGTAACAGGTAGAAAAACTAGGTTACCATAATTTGAAAATATTTAATAACGTAATAATTGAAAACTGTTGGAGGCTAAGATTGTTTTTTTCTAATATGTATTTAGCAACTTGCTAGATCTAGGTTTAAGGAGTTATTTTGCAGGGAACTGGTGGAGATGCTCTTAGAACCGGTGTTTAAATTTATAGTATTTTTCTTTATATTTATCAATCGACGAGTTGTGAGTTGTGACATCACATGAACCTGTCTAACAGTAATCGTGACCGTTCTCGTTTTTGGTCAACACAACTACAGACATACGCCGGGTTCCTTCCTAATTTTTTCTCTACATGCCCCATGATACGCAGCCGGAACATGAACTTGTTGAGAACTACGTTACCACGGATCACCAGATCCGCTCCCTTCCCTCCTGTCAGCAGTAGAGGCGCAAGAAGCTGTAGAGAATCTGTCTCCCTTCCCATAAACACGACAGAGGAAACACACGAGAAACATGATATATGGTTGGGCCTCTGACCTCCTTCTGATCTCTGTAATATGAAGGGGTGTACAAGTTCCTTATATAGAGATGTGAGACCCCCTCAGAGGCAAAGCCGGTATTTGCCCACATAACCCTAACTATGGTTACTTAACACTCTCCATTGGGCGAATACCGCGACCAACACATGCCTCGTTAAAACTGCAAAAAAACCCAGTGGGAAAATGTGGAGAAAGAGTGCATGGTGATACAAATTGCATTTGCACTTTGTTGCCTCGTTAAAAACCTCATGTGAGAAACTTCAAGAAAACTCACCAAGGAAAAAAGAGTACAACATCTGTCATCGGGACAGATTTCGATCCTCTGGGATCTAGATTCTATCGAATCTTCTACAAGGGCTAACTTCAGAAATGTGCTCCCCCTGATCCTTGCAAAATCGTATCAATAAGGCAAAACATCTTCTTTTGGAAATATATGCACATAAATATTTAGCAAACGGATTGCATATCCTTGTAAGGACTATTTCAGGAACTTTACCTCAACTCACTTCTAGGATATATGAGGTAAGTGCATGTATCAATATAAATAAGCCACTTTGACTGATGGTGTTCGATCGACTAGATCTATATATTTGATAGAAAGTTCCATAAAGGTTCACATATTGATCATCAAACTCACGCCTTCAGGGCTTAGAATATGACTGTCAGGGACCATAATTAGGGGTACCCCCAAGACTCCTAAATCTCAGCTGGTAACCCCCATCAGCACAAAGCTGCAAAGGCCTGATGGGTACGACTAAGTCAAGGCTCGGTCCACTCGAGGGACACGATCTCGCCTCGCCCGAGCCCAGCCTCGGGCAAGGGCAGCCGACCTCGGAGGATTCACGACTTGCCCGACGGCTCCCTCAAGCAACGGACACACCTTCGGCTCGCCCGAGGCCCAGTCTTCACCGAGAAGCAACCTTGACCAGATCGCCATGACAACCGACCGTATCGCAGGAGCATTTAATGCAAAGGTGGCCTGACACCTTATCCTGACGCACGCCCTTCAGTCGACTGAGCCGAAGTGACCGCAGTCACTTCGCCGCTCCACTGACCAGTCTGACAAGAAGACAGCGCCGCCCGCATCGCTCCGACTATTGTGCCACTCGACAGAGTGAGGCTGACAACGGCCAAGTCCGGCCTCAGGCGCCATAGGAAGCTCTGCCTCGCCCGACCCAGGGCTCGGACTCGGGCTCGGCCCCGGAAGACGACGAACTCTGCCTCGCTCGAACCAGGGCTCGGACTCGGGCTCGGCCCCGGAAGACGACGAACTCCGTCTCGCCCGACCCCAGGGCTCGGACTCGGGCTCGGCCCCGGAAGACGACGAACTCCGCCTCGCCCGACCCCAGGGCTCGGACTCAGCCCTGGCCTCAGCCGACGGTCTCCGCCTCGCCCGACCCAGGGGCTCAGACTCGACCTTGGCCTCGGAAGACAGACTCGACCTCGACCTCGGAGGAGCCTCCGCCTCGCCCAACCCAGGGCTCGGACCGACCACGTCACAGGAGGCGCCATCATTACCCTACCCCAAGCTAACTCAGGCTACGGGGAACAAGACCGGCGTCCCATCTGGCTCGCCCCGGTAAACAAGTAATGATGGCGCCCCGCATGCTCCATGACGACGGCAGCTCTCAGTCCCCTTACGGAAGCAAGGAGACGTCAGCAAGGACTCGACAGCCCCGACAGCTGTCCTTCCGCCAGGCTCCAGCGCTCCTCCGACGGCCACGACACCACACGAACAGAGTGCCAAAACCTTTCCGGCTGCCACGACGGCATGTACTTAGGGCACTAGCTCTTCTCTGCTAGACACGTTAGCACACTGCTACACCTCCCATTGTACACCTGGACCCCCTCCTTACGCCTATAAAAGGAAGGTCCAGGGCCCTCTTACAGAAGGTTGGCCGCGCGGGGAAGGACGGGACGGCGCGCGCATAGGCCTCTCGCTCCCTCCCGCGCGGACGCTTGTAACCCCCTACTGCAAGCGCACTCGACCTGGGCGCGGGACAAACACGAATGCCGTGGGTTTCCCCTTTTACGCGTGTCTCCCTCGGGCTTTCTCCCCCTTCGCGCTCCGTCTCGCGCCGACCCATCTGGGCTGGGGCACGCGACGACAATTTACTCGTCGGTCCAGGGACCCCCCGGGGTCGAAACGCCGACAGTTGGTGCGCCAGGTAGGGGCCTGCTGCGTGTTGATGAACAGCTTCCCGTCAAGCTCCAGATGGGTAGTCTCCAGCAACCTTTCCAGCCCGGGACGGTGCTCCGTTTCGGGAGTCTTGAGTTCATGTCCCTCGACGGCAGCTACGACATGATACTCCTTCCCCCGTCGCGCGACAGCGACAATGGCAGCCGACAACCCGCCCGCCGGCGGCGGAATCGACGACGTCTTCCCCACGTGGCGGAAGAACAACGTTCGGGTTTGTCCCGTCGCCTCCCCCGCCGACGGAGGAGGAGGCGGGGCAACCAAGGCCAAGCAGGAGGCGGCACCTCATCGGCTGTCGAGCGAGTCGACGGCGCCGGCGCCCCAACGGCGAACACGTCGGGCATCGACCTCGTGTCCGAGACGAAGACGAGCGCCGTTTCCCCGCAACACGCCAACTCCAAGCGGATGGACAACGCCAGCACGCTCGCAAAAGACTTGCTGGGCGTCACCCTCGTACCTGAGACGACGGTGTAGTCTGCCCCTGACGTGACTTCGTCACCGCCCGTCGACCGAGAGGTACCGACCGATTCCCGTCTCGTGCCTTTTGGATTCAGCCTCGACCCACCAAGCGACTTCGCTTCGGTGGACGCTTTCATAGAGGCGAGTCCAAGCCCTCCGGGGTACGGTATGCGGTCACCCTAGGACCGGCTGACAGCCGTCTCGACCTACGGGCCCTCGGGTTCCGAGGAAGATGATGAGCCCGACTTTTGTTGGGATTTCTCCGGACTTGGTAACCCCAGTGCCATGCGGGACTTCATGACCGCATGCGACTACTGCCTTTCCGACTGTTCCGACGGTAGCCGCATCTTCGACGACGAGGACTGCGACCCAAGTCGTGAATGTTTCCACGTCGATCTAGGGGGTCCCGGCGAAGGCAACTGAAAGGGAAATAGGCTCAAACATTTTCCTAAATGATTTTGGTGGTTGAATTGCCCAACACAAATAATTGGACTAACTAGTTTGCTCTAGATTATATGCTCTACAGGTGCCAAAGGTTCATCTACAACTATACTAAATCGATTGTCCGGAATACCGTAGATTATTCCGGACAGGAGAAGCTTTTTGGAAAATCAGGCCAAGCGCGGACCGTCCGAGTCTTTGCGGCAGACCGTCCGCGACACCTAAATAAACCTCGGACAGAACCAATGCAAAAACATGTGTCTCTACCGCGGACCGTCCGATGGAAGAGCAAGCACCGTCCGAGACCACATGCGGACCGTCCGGGCCCTTGCGGCGGACCGTCCGCGACACCGCTTTGACTTCGACCAGGAACTATAAATCAGGGACAGTCCGAATAAACCACGGACCGTCCAGCTACAACGCGTGGGCCGTTCGACTATAATTCATGGACAGTCCACAGGTGAAGACCTGATTCAGCCTGAAGGTGACAAGTTGAGCAAAAGGAATTATATAGCTGGCGCGGACCGTCCGGGACCAAGCACGGATCGTCCGCGTGGTGTCACCAAGGCAGATAGCCGTTGATCTAACCGTTGATCTGTCAGAAGTATCCGTTGAAGATGTCAGAATTGACCGTTGGAGGGTCGCAGACCGTCCGGGCCCTAGCCGCGGACCGTCCGCCAGTGCAATTTCTGGCAGATGCACCCCAACGACTATATGGGTGGTTGAGGGCTATATATACCACCCCAACCAGCCACTTCAAGGAGAGGGAGCCCAAGCAACATTCCAAGTCATCTAGTTGACATACTCAAGCCCTCCCATCCACATATATTCATTGATCAATCCTATACACAAGATCTAGACCACTACAACCAACACAAGTGCCACAAAAGAGAGAGCAAGCAAAAGAGAGCTACTCATTTGTGTTTAGCATTAGTGCCTTGTGAGATTCTTTCAGAGATAGTGTGTGCTACATCTTTGTGTTCATTTGTGCGTGGAGTTTTGACTCCCATCGAACTTCCTCCAAAGTTTTGGAGGCTTGTAAAAGCTAGCAAGAGACACCAAAGAGTGTGGTGATCCTTGTGGGATCGAGAGTGATCCTTGAGAAGAAGAAGAGCTCGCCGATCCTTGGGTGATCGGTGGAGAGAGGGAAAGGGTTGAAAAAGACCCGTCCTTAAGTGGACTCCTCAACGGGGACTAGGCCTTCGAGGGCCGAACCTCGGTAAAACAAATCACCCGTGTCTCGTGTGCTTCTTGCTTGTGATTTGTTTGTGCTTTCCCTTTCTAAGTTTCTCTTGCACTACTCTTTGCTAATTCTATTTGGCGTTGCTTTAAGTTAAACTCTCTTTTTGTGAAGCAACACATTGCAAGAGAGAACTTGTGTTTTGCTCTTCGTGCCTAAGCCCTCTTGCTTTATTCTCATAGACTTATTAGTAGTATTGATTTATCAATTCCGCATTATTTGAAAGCAATACTCTTTACAAGCAAGGACTTAGTTTTTATACTCCGATAATTATATATCTTGTTCTAACCACTAATAAAGGGATCTAGTTGGGGGATAAAGTTTTAATTTTCAGGTTTCGCCTATCCACCCCCCTCTAGGCGACTTTCAATTGGTATCAAAGCTAGGCACTTCATATTGAGTCTAACAACTCGAAGTGATGGCTCGTAGAAGATCCCAAAAGAACAAGAGGACAACTCCGAAGGAGAACAAGGAGGTAACTCTTGAGATATTGCTTTCTGATTGTTCTAATTATGATTCATGGTCTACTAGAGTGATAAATGCCTTTAGAATCGTAGATCCACAATTAGAACAAATTTTAGACAAGAGTATTATTCCTCCTAACTATGCTAGAGAAAATGCCTCCGAAGAAGATTTAAGATGTATTCGCTTAAACTATCTAGCTTATGACATCTTAAGCAAATCCCTTAGCAAAGAAGATTATCATGCCTTCATAATAAAATGATAAACCTATTTGTGATGTGCATGATATTTGGACTAGAATTAAAACTAAATTTGATGAGTCCAAACATGATAGTTCATCTGATACTTCTACTTCCTTTAGTTCTTGTGATACTAACCCTTTGAAGGAAGAAGAAGAAAATAAACGATGGAGACCAAACGATGAATCCACCTCTCCAAAAGGTTTGTCTTCCCATTTCGATTCCCACATATGTTGTGTGGCTAATGAAAATGATAGCGGAAGCACAAATGGGGATGAGGAGGAAGAGGCATGCTTTATGCAACTCTACGCTCGCCTAAGCCAAGAAGATAAGGCAGTCATACTCAAACTTCTAGAAAGAGCGAGAGAGCAAAGCGAAGCTCGTCAAAGGCTAGAAGATGTTCTCTCCATCAAAATGCTACACTTTGACGAGTTGACTAAAGAACATGAGGAGCTAAAGTGCTCTCATGTTGATTTGGTCCAAAGGTATGAAACTATTTCAATTGAGCAAGATAACGCTTTACATTGTATCGCTCAATTAGTAAATAGGAATACCTTGCTTAAGGACCAAGTAGAAAAGCTAAAAGTTGAAAATCTAGCTTTTCAAGAAAAATATGATATGCTCCTATGCTCTCATGAAAATCTTATGGATGATCATATCATATTAAATATTACTCATGAGGTTGTGATAGAAAACTTAAAATCCCAACAACCTCAATCATGCACATGTATTCAAATAGAAACTATATTACCATGTGCTAATGCTTGTTGTCCGTCGACAAGCAAATCTTCCTTTGAGCTAGAATTTGCAGGAACAAAAGATGATACATATCAAAAGCTCAAAGAAGAAAATGAGAGGCTAATAAGGAGCTTGACACAACTAAAAGGGAAATGCATTGCTCAACCTTCTCAAGATAACCGTGATCACATGGTGAAGAAGCTTGAGACGGGAACAACCGTGGCGTGCACTAAATCCCTTGAAGAAAATGTCAAGGACTTGAGGATTGCCAAGAGGAGGAAGCAAAAGAAGAAAATCAATACCGCCTCCAAAAGCCTCAACCATGCCTCCATAAAAGGTAACATCCAAGGTAATAATCAAGTCACACTTCTTACAAATAGAAATAAGAGGTGTAGTGAATGCTTTGAAAAGGGGCATTTGATTAGATCATGTCCCTATATTAAAAATGGCTTGATCATTAACAAGGATGATAAACTCTGTTTTAAATGTTCAAAGAAGGGACACTTTATTAAATCTTGTCCCCATTTAAAACAAAAGGGCATAGGGTTAGAAAAGAAAGTTTTTACTAACCATGTAGCAAGCAACAAACAAGGAAAGAAGAAATTTTCAAAACTTGGAAAACGCCTATGCTACACATGCCGGGAAAAGGAACATCAATGCAATGATTGTCCCATTGGTAACTCCTCCACTCATAGCTTGTCATTTGATTCATATATAACTAGGCAACCCAAAATTGCAACTTGTGCTAGAAAGGCAATGAATTTGCCAAACGCTAGCGCAAAGGACATTTTGGTTCCTAGATCTTTGTTAACTAACCATAATGGACCCATCAAGAGATGGGTACCAAAACATGCTTGACAAGCTTTGCAGGAGATGGAAATGGTATGAAGCTTTGGGATGCTTGAGAGAGTCAATTCAATTTTTAACTCAAGCTATCAATCTACAGTGATCTACATATCCAAGATTGACCCAAGGTTATTTCAAATTATTATGTCTAAAACTCATATCATCTCGGGAAGATATTAATGTTGTAGGAAATAAAGAATTAATCCTATGCCGAAAAGTCAAGACCTACAACATGGAGGAAAGCCAAAGGATGGTAACATTTATGCTTTTAAGTGCAAGTATTTTAGAATATCATTTCTTATGTGTCTTATGTAGTCACATAGAAAAATAAAGCACTTCAAGTATCTTTAAATTATATCACCATTCTTTGAAGAAGTTCCTCTCATATGGTAGATTGTATATTCATCATTCCTATACTATGGCAATCTACATGTTTTTACAATATTAAGTAACTCATGGCATGTTTTACACTTATTATCCTATTATTGCCATGATTCTAGATATAGAAAGATGTTCCAAGTTCCTAAAAGAATAAGATGTCATGTAAGGAATTCAAATCCCTACGACATCTACAAAAGGAACATTCTCTCTATAACTAGAATAGTGAGACTAATGCTTGTATCTAAGTAACCCATGTAGTCTCATTAGTATGTTTCTTTGTGGAGATGCATAATTTAACATAAAAGGAAAAGTCAATCCAATGATTATGTTGTTTTTGCTTCCTGCTTATATTGGATATGATTCTTCTTCATCTATCGCTCTCCATGTTATGAATTAGATTTATTCCCATAATCTTAAAAGAATTATCTATGCTTGTTTTGTAAGCAAAAACTAAGCATGCATCATGGAATAACCTAGTTCATATTATAAAGTTTCCATGCTTTAGTAATCTATTTTCCATTCCTTATCAAAATGATTACTCAAAGGGAAACTAGTGCTTGTGTTGCTATTAACATTTCTCTTGAGCTCACTTATGAAATCTACAAGAGAGTGAGTGCAAGTTTAAAGCCTCAAGCCTCAAAGGGTTGCTCTTCACCCATAGGAAGGAAGGTAAAGCAAAGGTATGGGAACTCATCTTCTCAATCAAATATAGTTCCCATCAATGGTTGCTTACTCTAATTTATCATATTCTACCTTTGTGAAGAATAGATTCTGTATTAAACCAAAGTCGGCTAGATGTGCATTCAATCTCATTCTTAAAAATGCACTTGTCCGTTAGAATCTATTTCATGCCTTTGCTATATATGTTCTCATATTGACTTGCCTCCAAGTGATGATTAATAAACTCAATATGAAGAAGTAAATTTCCTGTGATTGATCAAAATGTTTAGAGAGTGCATATTTCTTTTGATGTGCACTAATGTTAAGAAATTTACTTCATGTCTATGTGACTTATGGATGATGAATTGTTCTTATCTTCTATCTAAAGAAACCATCATTCATCATTTACTCCCTTGTGCTATTAACATCTTTCTTGAGTATATTCAATAAGTTTGGAAGGAAAAAGGAACAACTACAAAGGGAGGACACTCACATGAAAGAGAAAGACATTTAGTGAAACAACACAATAAGTTTGTCAAAAGCATCAATGGTGTGGTTGTGAGTATTCTAAATCTTTTTCATTGTGAGAATACAAGGCTTAAGTTGTTTATTGCAGATCTTATAAGCCTTGATCAAAGATAAATAGTGCTTCTCCCTATTTGCCTTTAAAAATGAGTGCATCCACCCAATTCTTTCAATTGGTAATTACCACTTATGCTTCTTAGTGCTTCATGCAATTTCAATTTGATTTCAATTGGTAATTTCAATCAACATCTATCTTGATATGCACTAAGTTAAAAGGAGAAGTCATGATACATTTATGCAATTTGTGATCTTCTTGATATATAATAACATGACCTAGAAAAGGATCACAAGTTGTAGAACTCTCTCTTGTACAAAATATTTCCATACATTGTCTTGAGTACAAGTCTTAGGCAAATTCAATAAGACTAAGGACAAGCACAATGAAGAGAGCATCTCTATGTGAAGGTACAAAAGGGTAAAACTACTCCATCTCATTCATACATGTACCTAAAATCTTCCTACATTAATTGCATATCATGTTTAAAAGGAAGAGAAAGCATGTTCATGCATTAACCCTGCTTCATACCTAGGTTAACTTCTCAAACATTCATTCTTACATCTCTGTTTAATCTGGGTGAAGTAATTTTATTGTCAAAGAGCTTAAAGCTTAACCTTGTAACGAGGATAAGCTGCCTTTGTTCCAAAGGTGGATGGTCCTTAAGCCTCTTTGAAATCCTTAAGGGTAAATGCTTGAGATATTTATAACATGCTTTCATAAGTGCATAAACTGTCATGAGCATCACACTTATACTATGACACAATGCACTTCACATTCTCTATAGATATGATCTCATTAACCTAAGTATGTGCACTTGCCATTTAAGACCAAAAATTTGTATTCCTCCCAAAGCACATATTTAGGGGGAGCAATCTATATCATATAAGAATTGTTTAAGCTTAATTGACATATCCTTTTAATCATATCTCTTTCTTTTGGTACATTTGCATATTTCTTATCTCTCTTTATGCCAAGGCTAAGACTAATATGTTTTCATGAGCATCTCATGTATTAAGTCTTAGATTGAAAGGGAAATGGAGTATTCGGCAAAGACATCGCTTCCACTCAACACCAATGGTATTATCCTTCCTTGCCGGTATTCCGCCATCTCTCCAAATTTGGTACAATCTTCACTCATATATTATTTGCCAAAGGGGAAGTGAAAGTAACAAGGGCTTATATCTCATTCTAAGTATCCGTTTTTGGCGATTCATGCCAAAGGGAGAGAAAGTATTAGCCCAAAGCAAAAGGACCGCACCACCCTCCTAATTTCAAAACTAATGATTTTCAATTGGTAAATTTCAAATTGGTATCTTATTGTGTTCAAAAGGGGGAGAAAGTAGTATTTTCAAAATTGATATCTTAAAACCCTCTTGAACACTAAGAGGAGGATTTCATTGAGGGGGAGTTTTAGCATTTGAAACAGGAGGAGAAAATTTCAAATCTTGTAAATGCTTCTCAAAATCTTATTCATTTATTCTTTGACTATTTTGCAAAATACTTTGAAAAGAATTTCCAAAAGAGTTTGCAAAAACAAAACAATTGGTGCAAGCATGGTCTAAAACATTAAATGTAAATTGGTCTAACCTTTACAAGCATGGTCTAAAACATTAAATGTAACCTT
Source organism: Zea mays (assembly GCF_902167145.1). Classification (NCBI taxonomy): domain Eukaryota; kingdom Viridiplantae; phylum Streptophyta; class Magnoliopsida; order Poales; family Poaceae; genus Zea; species Zea mays. Next base: position 175,112,825 of record NC_050101.1, on the reverse strand, counting down.
TGCACTTACCTTATGCAAACTAGTTCAATTCTGCACTTATATATTTGCTTTGGTTTGTGTTGGCATCAATCACCAAAAAGGCGGAGATTGAAAGGGAAATAGGCTCAAACCTTTTCCTAAATGATTTTGGTGGTTGAATTGCCCAACACAAATAATTGGACTAACTAGTTTGCTCTAGATTATATGCTCTACAGGTGCCAAAGGTTCATCTACAACTATACTAAATCGATTGTCCGGAATACCGTAGATTATTCCGGACAGGAGAAGCTTTTTGGAAAATCAGGCCAAGCGCGGACCGTCCGGGTCTTTGCGGCAGACCGTCCGCGACACCTAAATAAACCTCGGACAGAACCAATGCAAAAACATGTGTCTCTACTGCGGACCGTCCGATGGAAGAGCAAGCACCGTCCGAGACCACGTGCGGACCATCCGGGCCCTTGCGGCGGACTGTCCACGACACCGCTTTGACTTCGACCAGGAACTATAAATCAGGGACAGTCCGAATAAACCACGGACTGTCCAGCTACAACGCGCGGACCGTCCGACTATAATTCACGGACAGTCCACAAGTGAAGACCTGATTCAGCCCAAAGGTGACAAGTTGAGCAAAAGGAATTATATAGCTGGCGCGGACCGTCCGGGACCAAGGACGGACCGTCCGTGTGGTGTCACCAAGGCAGATAGCCGTTGATCTAACCGTTGATCTGTCAGAAGTATCCGTTGAAGATGTCAGAATCGACCGTTGGAGGGTCACGGACCGTCCGGGCCCTAGCCGCGGACCGTCCGCCAGTGCAATTTCTGGCAGATGCACCCCAACGGCTATATGGGTGGTTGAGGGCTATATATACCACCCCAACCGGCCACTTCAAGGAGAGGGAGCCCAAGCAACATTCCAAGTCATCTAGTTGACATACTCAAGCCCTCCCATCCACATATATTCATTGATCAATCCTATACACAAGATCTAGACCACTACAACCAACACAAGTGCCACAAAAGAGAGAGCAAGCAAAAGAGAGCTACTCATTTGTGTTTAGCATTAGTGCCTTGTGAGATTCTTTCAGATAGTGTGTGCTACATCTTTGTGTTCATTTGTGCGTGGAGTTTTGACTCCCATCGAACTTCCTCCAAAGTTTTGGAGGCTTGTAAAAGCTAGCAAGAGACACCAAAGAGTGTGGTGATCCTTGTGGGATCGAGAGTGATCCTTGAGAAGAAGAAGAGCTCGTCGATCCTTGGGTGATCGGTGGAGAGAGGGAAAGGGTTGAAAAAGACCCGTCCTTAAGTGGACTCCTCAACGGGGACTAGGCCTTCGAGGGCCGAACCTCGGTAAAACAAATCACACGTGTCTCGTGTGCTTATTGCTTGTGATTTGTTTGTGCTTTCCCTTTCTAAGTTTCTCTTGTACTACTCTTTGCTAATTCTATTTGGTGTTGCTTTAAGTTAAACTCTCTTTTTGTGAAGCAACACATTGCAAGAGAGAACTTGTGTTTTGCTCTTCGCGCCTAAGCCCCCTTGCTTTATTCTCATAGACTTATTAGTAGTATTGATTTATCAATTCCGCATTATTTGAAAGCAATACTCTTTACAAGCAAGGACTTAGTTTTTATACTCCGATAATTATATATCTTGTTCTAACCACTAATCAAGGGATCTAGTTGGGGGATAAAGTTTTAATTTTCAGGTTTCGCCTATCCACCCCCCTCTAGGCGACTTTCAGCAACCATCTTGGTATACCGGAGAACGGTGATCCCCCTAGGCCTACGCCTCGCGTTGACATCCTACGGGAGCTAGCTGTGGTCCCAGTCCCTGCGGGGGGTCAGGACTCACAGCTCGAGCAAATCCGCGAGATGCAGGCCAGGCTCGACGAGGGAGCAGGAACACTTGAGTCGTTCCGCTGGGACATCGGGCAGGAATGGGCAGGCCAACCTCCGGCCGGAGAAGCGCGTCATCTACCCCAGGGCATCCAGCACCGCATTGCCGATGATGTCAGGGCAAGGCCGCCACCGGCTTCCAGTGGGGTCGGCCAGAACCTGGCTGCAGCGGCAATACTTCTCCGCGCGATGCCGGAGCCATCAACCACCGAGGGGCGGCATATCCAGGGAGAGCTCAAGAATCTCCTGGAGGATGCCGCGGTCCGACGGGCCGAAAGCTCTGCCTCCCGAAGGCAGGGGTACCCCTCGGAACATCGCCCCGCGACTTCCCGATTCATGCGGGAAGCCTCGGTCCACACCGGGCGCACGCGCAACACAGCGCCTGCGGCCCCGGGTCGCCTCGGCAACGAACACCATCACCGCAACCATCGAGCCCACCTCGACGAGAAGGTGCGCCGAGGCTACCACCCCAGGCGTGGGGGACGCTACGACAGCGGGGAGGATCGGAGCCCCTCGCCCGAACCACCCGGTCCGCAGGCTTTTAGCCGGGCTATACGACGGGCGCCGTTCCCGACTCGGTTCCGAACCCCGACTACTATCACAAAGTACTCGGGGGGAGATGAGGCCGGAACTGTGGCTCGCGGACTACCGGCTGGCCTGCCACCTAGGTGGAACGGACGACGACAACCTCATCATCCACAACCTCCCCCTGTTCCTCTCCGACACCGCTCGAGCCTGGCTGGAGCACCTGCCTCCGAGGCAGATCTCCAACTGGGACGACCTGGTTCAAGCCTTCGTCGGCAACTTCCAGGGCACGTACGTGCGCCCTGGGAACTCCTGGGATCTCCGAAGCTGCCGCCAGCAGCCGGGAGAGTCTCTCCGGGACTACATCCGACGATTCTCGAAGCAGCGCACCGAGCTGCCCAACGTCACTGACTCGGATGTCATCGGCGCGTTCCTCGCCGGCACCACCTGCCGTGACCTAGTGAGCAAGCTGGGTCACAAGACCCCCACCAGGGCAAGCGAGCTGATGGACATCGCCACCAAGTTCGCCTCTGGCTAGGAGGCGGTTGAGGCCATCTTACGGAAGGACAAGCAGCCCCAGGGCCGCCAGCCGGAAGATGTCCCCGAGGCGTCAACTCAGCGCGGCACCTAGAAGAAAGGCAAGAAGAAGTCGCAAGCGAAACGTGACGCCGCCGACGCGGACCTTGTCGCCGCCGTCGAGTACAAGAACCCTCAAAAACCTCCCGGAGGCGCCAATCTCTTCGACAAGATGCTCAAGGAGCCGTGCCCCTATCATCAGGGGCCCGTCAAGCACACCCTTGAGGAGTGCGCCATGCTTTGGCACCATTTTCACAAAGTCGGGCCACCTGCGGAAGGTGGCAGGGCCCGCGAAGGAGGATCACAAGGCAGGAGAGTTCCTCGAGGTCCGCGACTGCTTCATGATCTACAGTGGGCAAGTGGCGAATGCCTCGGCTTGGCACCGCAAGCAAGAGCGTCGGGAGGTCTGCTCGGTAAAGGTGGCGGCGCCAGTCTACTTAGACTGGTCCGACAAGCCCATCACCTTCGACCAGGGCGACCACCCCTACCGCGTGCGGAGCCCGGGGAAATACCCGCTCGTTGTCGACCCCGTCATTGGCAACGTCAGGCTCACCAAGGTCCTCATGGACGGAGGCAGCAGCCTCAACATCATCTACGCCGAGACCCTCGGGCTCCTGCGGATCGATCTGTCCTCGCTCCGGGCAGGCGCTGCGCCTTTTCACGGGATCATCCCCGGGAAACGCGTCCAGCCCCTTGGACAACTCGATCTACCCGTCTGCTTTGGGACACCCTCCAACTTCCAAAGGGAGACCCTCACGTTCGAGGTGGTCGGGTTTCGAGGAACCTACCACGCAGTGTTGGGGAGGCCATGCTACGCCAAGTTCATGGCCGTCCCCAACTACACCTACCTCAAGCTCAAGATGCCGGGCCCCAACGGGGTCATCACTGTCGGCCCCACGTACCGACACGCGTACGAGTGCGACGTGGAGTGCGTGGAGTACGTCGAGGCCCTCACCGAATCCGAGGCCCTCATCACCGACCTGGAGAGCCTCTCCAAGGAGGCGCCAGACGTGAAGCGCCACACCGGCAACTTCGAGCCAACAGAGACGGTTAAGTCCGTCCCTCTCGACCCCAGCAACGACGCCTCCAAGCAGATCCGGATCGGCTCCGAGCTCGACCCCAAATAGGAAGCAGTGCTCGTCGACTTTCTCCGCGCAAACGCCGACGTTTTCGCGTGGAGTCCCTCGGACATGCCCGACATACCGAGGGATGTCACTGAGCACTCGCTGGATATCCAAGCTGGAGCCCGACCCGTGAAGCAGCCTCTGCGCCGATTCGACGAAGAAAAGCGCAGAGCCATAGGCGAGGAGATCCACAAGCTAATGGCGGCATGGTTCATCAAAGAGGTATTCCATCCCGAATGGCTTGCCAACCCTGTGCTTGTGAGAAAGAAAGGAGGGAAATGGCGGATGTATGTAGACTACACTGGTCTAAACAAAGCATGTCCAAAAGTTCCCTACCCTCTGCTTCGCATCGATCAAATCGTGGATTCCACTTCTAGGTGCGAAACCCTGTCTTTCCTCGATGCCTACTCAGGGTATCACCAAATTAGGATGAAAGAGTCCGACCAGCTCGCGACTTCTTTCATCACACCTTTTGGCATGTACTGCTATGTTACCATGCCGTTTGGTTTGAGGAATGCGGGTGCGACATACCAAAGGTGCATGAACCACGTGTTCGGTGAACACATTGGTCGAACGGTCGAGGCCTACGTCGATGACATCGTAGTCAAGACGAGGAAAGCCTCCGACCTCCTTTCCGACCTTGAAACGACATTCCGGTGTCTCAAGGCGAAAGGCGTAAAGCTCAATCCCGAGAAGTGCGTCTTCGGGGTCCCCCGAGGCATGCTCTTGGGGTTCATCGTCTCCGAGCGGGGCATCGAGGCCAACCCCCGAGGCCGATCAAGGACTTGAAAGGCGTATAGAGGGTCACGGGATGCCTTGCGGCTCTGAGCCGTTTCATCTCGCGCCTCGGCGAAAGAGGCCTGCCTCTGTACCGCCTCTTAAGAAAGGCCGAGTGCTTCACTTGGACCCCCGAGGCCGAGGAAGCCCTCGGGAACCTGAAGGCGCTCCTCACGAATGCGCCCATCTTGGTGCCCCCCGAGGCCGGAGAAGCCCTCTTGATCTACGTCGCCGCTACCACTCAGGTGGTCAGCGCCGCGATCGTGGTTGAGAGACGAGAAGAGGGGCATGCATTGCCCGTCTAGAGGCCAGTCTACTTCATCAGTGAGGTACTGTCCGAGACCAAGATCTGCTACCCACAAATTCAGAAGCTGCTGTACGCGGTGATCCTGACGCGGCGGAAGTTGCGACACTACTTCGAGTCTCATCCGGTGACTGTGGTGTCATCCTTCCCCTTGGGGGAGATCATCTAGTGCCGAGAGGCCTCGGGTAGGATTGCAAAGTGGGCGGTGGAAATCATGGGCGAGACAATCTCGTTCGCCCCTCGGAAGGCCATCAAGTCCCAAGTCTTGGCGGACTTTGTGGCTGAATGGGTCGATACCCAGCTCCCAACAGCTCCGATCCAACCAGAACTCTGGACCATGTTTTTTGATGGGTCGCTGATGAAGACAGGGGCAGGCGCGGGCCTGCTCTTCATCTCGCCCCTCGGGAAGCACCTACGCTACGTGCTACGCCTCCACTTCCTGGCGTCCAACAATGTGGCTGAGTACGAGGCTCTAGTCAACGGGTTGCGCATCGCCATCGAGCTAGGGGTCCGATGCCTCGACGCTCGCGGTGACTCGCAGCTCGTCATCGACCAAGTCATGAAGAACTCCCACAGCCGCGACCCGAAGATGGAAGCCTACTGCGATGAGGTTCGGCGCCTGGAAGACAAGTTCTACGGGCTCGAGCTCAACCACATCGCCCGACGATACAACGAGACTGCGGACGAGCTGGCTAAGATAGCCTCGGGGCGGACAACGGTTCCCCCGGACGTCTTCTCCCGAGACCTGCATCAACCCTCCGTCAAGACCGACGACGCGCCCGAACCCGAGAAAGCCTCGGCTCAGCCCGAGGCACCCTCGGCCCCCGAGGGTGAGGCACTGCACGTCGAGGAGGAGCGGAGCGGGGTCACGCCTAATCGAAACTGGCAGACCCCGTACCTGCAATATCTCCACCGAGGAGAGCTACCCCTCGACCGAGCCGAAGCTCGGCGGTTGGCGTGGCGCGCCAAGTCGTTCGTCTTGCTGGGGGACGGGAAGGAGCTCTACCACCGCAGCCCCTCAGGCATCCTCCAGCGATGCATATCCATCGCCGAAGGCCAGGAGCTCTTACAAGAAATACACTCGGGGGCTTGCCGCCATCATGCAGTGCCTCGAGCCCTTGTTGGAAACGCCTTCCGACAATGTTTCTACTGGCCGACCGCGGTGGCCGACGCCACTAGAATTGTCCGCACCTGCGAAGGGTGTCAGTTCTATGCGAGGCAGACACACTTGCCCGCTCAGGCCCTGCAGACGATACCCATCACCTGGCCGTTTGCTGTGTGGGGGCTGGACCTCGTCGGCCCCTTACAGAAGGCACCCAGGGGCTACACGCACCTGCTGGTCGCCATCGACAAATTCTCTAAGTGGATCGAGGTCCGACCCCCAAACAACATCAGGTCCGAACAGGCGGTGGCGTTCTTCACCAACATCATCCATCGTTTTGGGGTCTCAAACTCCATCATCACCGACAACGGCACCCAGTTTACCGGCAGAAAGTTCCTGGACTTCTGCGAGGATCACCACATCCGGGTGGACTGGGCCGCCGTGGCTCACCCCATGACGAATGGGCAAGTAGAGCGTGCCAACGGCATGATCCTGCAAGGACTCAAGCCGTGGATCTACAACGACCTCAACAAGTTCGGCAAGCGATGGATGAAGGAGCTCCCCTCGGTGGTCTGGAGTCTGAGGACAACGCCGAGCCGAGCCACAGGCTTCACACCGTTCTTTGTAGTCTATGGGGTCGAGGCCATCTTGCCCACAGACTTAGAATACGGTTCCCCGAGGACGAGGGCCTACAACGACCAAAGCAATCGAGCTAACCAAGAAGACTCACTGGACCAGCTGGAAGAGGCTCGGGACATGGCCTTACTACACTCGGCGCGGTATCAGCAGTCCCTGTGACGCTACCACGCCCGAGGGGTTCGGTCCCGAGACCTCCAGGTGGACGACTTGGTGCTTCGGCTGCGACAAGACACCCGAGGGCGGCACAAGCTCACGCCTCCCTGGGAAGGGCCGTTCGTCATCGCCAAAGTTCTGAAGCCCGGGACATACAAGCTGGCCAACAGCCAAGGCGAGGTCTACAGCAACGCTTGGAACATCCGACAGCTACGTCGCTTCTACCCTTAAGATGCTTTCAAGTCGTTCATACACCTCGTTCACACACAAAGTCTAACCATCAAGGAAGGGTCAGCCTTGCCTCGGCAAAGCCCGACCCTCCCTCGGGGGCTAGAAGGGGTGAACCCCCCTCTGCGTCAAAATTTTCCTCGAAAAAAGTCTTCCATCAAAAAGGCTTCTGCGTTCCCTGGCTATATCGGTAGCAGGACCCCAAGAAGAGAATGAGGGCGCATGTAAGTGGCAAGGCTGACTGAGCCGAGGGACTCCTACGCCTCTGGGATATGGATACCTCACTCGTCACCTACCACGAAAAATGACTCTTACTTAGGCAAGCCACCCTGCTACTGACGAACGGGGCCGGATACGCAAAACAGAAGGAAAAGGAGCACAACCTTATACTACGATAATAAAATGTTCGGGCCTCAGCGGCCGCAAAAGACACATATGCATTCAAAGAAAACTGCTCCGGCAGAGTCAGGCGTCGCCCGGAGAAGGAGTCGTGCCCTCGGCTTTGTCCCCACCCTCGGCAAGGTCCGCCCCGACCTCGGACGACGGAGCAAGCGGGAGGATCTCTGCCTCGAAGGTGGTTGCCAACACTGCGCTCGGGCCCGCGGCGGCCGCGTCGAGCCTCTGGACTTCGGCCAGGGTGGCTTCATCTTCGTCGGGGAGGCAATACCCCTCGCTGACCCGCTCCAGATCCACGACATAGTGGGAAGCAAGCACGGCGAAGGTCCGCCTGACGCCGTGATGTAGCGCCTCGTGGAGTCTGCCACGCGCATGGTCACCCAAGGCCCGCAGGCGACTTTGAGGGGAGCTTCCCGAGGGGACATCGTCGAAGCCAAAGACCCGGCAGAAAGCCGAGATGGCATCGGACATGGCCGCATGGTCGGCCTCCCTCTGCTCGGCCGCCTGAGCAAGCGCCTTGGTGGACTTATCAAGGGCAGACTCGAGCTCTGCGAACAGCCAAAGCGCAAGACCTCAAACACAAGTTGAGGAACCGAGCTGAAACAAAAACTTAAAACAGCCAAGACATACCTCCGGCTCGGGCACGCTGCTCCGAGGATGCGGCTTGGGCCACGACTAGGTCTGCTGCAAGGGCTCCGGCCCGGCTTTCGGCCTCGGCGGCCCGGCCCCGAGATTAGTCCCGCTCGCCGGTGACCTGGTCAAGCTCCGACCGCCGCCGCTGCACCTCTACGTGTGCCGCTGCTGCCTCTGCTCCCAGATCGGCACAGAGCAGCCGAAGGTCCGCCACCTCGTCGCTCTGTTGGGAGAGGCGCGCGATAGCCCCGGCAAGCATGGTCCTCAGGGACCGCAGCAAACCCCAGACATCGACCTCACGGCGGATGAACGACGACTTGGCGACGCTCAGATCCGTCAGATCCTGAGGGAAAGAAGCGGGGCGTCACAAAGAACGCCTTGATCACGAGAAAGTGAAAGGGAAATGTGCCCTTGGGCCATTTCTAAGTATTTTGGTGATTGAGTGCCAACACAAGTGCTTAAATGTGAATCTATGCCCATGGATGAACAAAGTGCAAATCAAGAGTAAAGGTATGTTTCTAAGCCTTAGTACATTGGTTTTGTGTACTAATATACTTGTCTAAGTGTTAGAAACAGAAAGAAGAAGAAAAGAAAAGAGGTGAGAAAGGCTTGGCTGTGTACAGCCAAGACTCAGCTCTGTCTGGCACACCGGACTGTCCGGTGGTGCACCGGACAGTGTCCGGTGGTGCACAGGACAGTGTCCGGTGCGCCAGGCTGGCTCGGGCGAAGTGGCCGCTCTCGGGAATTCACCGGCGACGTACGTCTAAAATTCACTGGACTGTCCGGTGTGCACCGGACTGTCCGGTGAGCCAACGGTCGGCCGGGCCAACGGTCGGGCGCGCAATCTGCGCAAGAGACACGTGGCTGAGCCAACGGCTAGAAGATGGCACCGGACTGTCCGGTGTGCACCGGACATGTCCGGTGCGCCAACGGCTCCAAGTCTGCCAACGGTCGGCTTCGCTATTTAAGGAAGGAAATCGGGCACCGGACAGTGTCCGGTGCCCCCGATGACAGAAGGCAAGAATGGCTTTCCAGATTTTCTCTCAACGGCTCCTAGCTGCCTTGGGGCTATAAAAGGGACCCCTAGGCGCATGGAGGAGAACACCAAGCAACCTTAGAGCATTCTTGATCATCCACACTCAGTCTTTGCGCATTCGTTTGTCATTCTCAGTGATTCGAGCTCCGTTCTAGTGAGAACTTTGAGATAGTCTTTTGAGCTCGATTCTTGGCCGTGTGTGCGCGCATTTTGCTGTGGATTTGTGTGTGTTGCTTCCCTCCCTTACTCCGTGCTTCTTTGTGAACTTTAAGTGTAAGGGCGAGAGACTCCAATTTGTGGAGATTCCTCGCAAGTGGGATAAAGATAAGCAAAGCAAAACACCGTGGTATTCAAGTGGGTCTTTGGACCGCTTGAGAGGGGTTGATTGCAACCCTCGTCCGTTGGGACGCCACAACGTGGAGTAGGCAAGCGTTGGTCTTGGCCGAACCACGGGATAACCACCGTGTCATCTCTGTGATTGATCTTTGTTGGTTATTGTATTTTGTTGAGGATTCCTATCTAGCCACTTGGCAATTATTGTGCTAACGATTAACCAAGTTTTGTGGCTTAAGTTTTCAAGTTTCACAGGATCACCTATTCACCCCCCCCCCAGGTGCTCTCAATTGGTATCAGAGCCGTTCTCTTCACAAAGGGACTAACCGCCCAAAGAGATGGATCCTAAAGGGAAGGGAATCGTGATCAACGACAAGGAGAAGGAGTCCTTCGTCAACGAGCCAAGGGATGACAAGTCCAACGACTCGGGCTCGGGCCACAGACGCAAAGATGGGAAGAAGAAGAAGACAAGACGCATCAAGGAGATCGTCTACTACGACAGCGATGAGTCTACTTCCTCCCAAAAGGACGACGACCACAACGAATACGAGAGAAAGAAACCGGTCAATTCGAACTTTTCTTTTGATTACTCTCGTATTCCTCAAAGTACTAATGCTCATTTATTATCTATTCCACTTGGTAAACCTCCTCATTTTGATGGAGAGGACTACGGATTTTGGAGTCACAAAATGCGTAGTCACTTGTTCTCTCTCCATCCTAGCATATGGGAGATTGTAGAAAGTGGAATGCACTTTGATAGTACGGATAGTCCCATGTTTATTAATGAACAGATTCATAAAAATGCACAAGCTACTACTGTGTTGCTAGCCTCTTTGTGCAGGGACGAGTACCATAAGGTGAGCGGCTTGGACAATGCCAAGCAGATCTGGGACACCCTCAAGATCTCTCATGAGGGGAATGATGTCACCTTGCTCACCAAGATGGAGTTGGTGGAGGGCGAGCTTGGACGGTTCGCAATGATAAGGGGCGAGGAGCCAACTCAAACATACAACCGGCTCAAGACTCTTATCAACAAAATAAGGAGCTACGGAAGCACGCGATGGACGGATCACGACGTCGTCCGCCTAATGCTAAGGTCCTTTACCGTTCTTGATCCTCATTTGGTGAACAATATTCGTGAAAATCTTAGGTACACCAAGATGTCGCCCGAAGAAGTTCTTGGGAAGTTCGTAAGCGGGCGAATGATGATCAAGGAGGCAAGATATGTGGACGACGCGTTGAACGGTCCTATTCATGAGCCTCAACCCATCGCTCTCAAGGCAACGAGGAGCAAGGAGGCGCTACCGAGCAAGGTGGCACAAGTTGAGGCGGCCGGGCTAAACAATGAGGAGATGGCCCTCATCATTAAGCGCTTCAAGACGGCGCTCAAAGGTCGCAAGGGACAGCCAAGCAAGACCAAGACAAAGGAGAAGCGCTCGTGCTTCAAATGTGGTAAGATTGGTCATTTCATTTCTAACTGTCCCGATAATAAAAGTGACCAGGAAAAGGGGAACAAAAGGGAGAAGAAGAAGCATTACAAGAAGGCCAAGGGCGAGGCACATATCGGAAAGGAGTGGGATTCGGATTGCTCCTCCTCCGACTCCGACAATGAAGGACTCGCCGCCACCGCCTTCAACAAGTCATCCCTCTTCCCCAACGAGCGTCACACTTGCCTCATGGCAAGGGAGAAGAAAGTAAGCACTCATGATGCTAGTACTTATGCTTCTTCAAGTGAGGATGAGTCTAGTGATGATGATGAGATAGATTACTCATGCTTATTTAAGGGATTAGATAGATCTAAAATTAATAAGATTAATGAGTTGATTGATGCTTTGAATGACAAGAATAGATTACTAGAAAAACAAGAGGATCTTTTATATGAGGAGCATGATAAATTTGTTAGTGCACAAAATTCTCTTGCTCTAGAAATTAAAAGGAATGAAATGCTCTCTAGTGAATTATCTACTTGTCATGAATCCATCTCTAAATTAAAAAGTGTTAATGATGATTTGAATGCTAAGTTAGAAATAGCTAGTAAATGAACATCTTGTGTAGAAATTGTTGAAACTTGTAATAGGTGTAAAGATTTTGACATTGATGCTTGTAGTGAACACCTAGTTTCAATTTCCAAACTTAATGATGAATTGGCTAGTCTTAATGCTCAACTTAAGACTAGCAAGAGTAATTTTGATAAGCTAAAATTTGCAAGGGATGCCTACACAATTGGTAGACACCCCTCAATCAAGGATGGACTTGGCTACAAGAGGGAAGCCAAGGACTTGACAAGCCATAAGGCTCCTATCTCCGCCAAGGAGAAAGGGAAGGCTCCTATGGCTAGTAGTGCTAAAAAGAACCATGCTTTTATGTACCATGATAGGAGACAAACTAGAAATGCTTATAGGAGTTATAATGCTTATGATGATTTTGATTCTCATGCCATGTTTGCTTCTAGTTCTTCCTATATGCATGGTATAAATATGTCTAGGAGAAGTGCTATTCATCATGTGCCTAGAAAGAATAGTATTCATGCTCCTAGGAAAGTAATGAATGAACCTTCTACAATTTATCGTGCTTTAAATGCTTCCTTTGCTATTTGTAGAAAGGATAGGAAAATAGTTGCTAGAAAATTAGGGGCAAGATGCAAGGGAGACAAAACTTGCATTTGGGTCCCTAAGGATATTTGTGCTAACCTTGCAGGACCCAACATGAGTTGGGTACCTAAGACCCAAGCCTAAATTTGCCTTGCAGGTTTATGCATCCGGGGGTTCAAGCTGGATTATTGACAGCGGATGCACAAACCATATGACGGGGGAGAAGAAGATGTTCACCTCCTACGTCAAGAATAAAGATTCCCAAGATTCAATAATATTCGGTGATGGGAATCAAGGCAAGGTAAAAGGGTTAGGTAAAATTGCAATCTCAAATGAGCACTCTATCTCTAATGTGTTTTTAGTAGAGTCTCTTGGATATAATTTGCTATCTGTTAGTCAATTATGCAATATGGGATATAACTGTTTGTTTACAAATGTAGATGTGTCTGTCTTTAGAAGATGTGATGGTTCACTAGCTTTTAAGGGTATTCTAGACGGCAAGCTTTACTTAGTTGATTTTGCAAAAGAAGAGGCCGGTCTAGATGCATGCTTAATGGCTAAGACTTGCATGGGCTGGCTGTGGCATCGCCGCTTAGCACATGTGGGGATGAAGAACCTCCACAAGCTTCTAAAGGGAGAACACGTGATAGGTCTAACCAATGTTCATTTCGAAAAAGATAGACCTTGTGCAGCTTGTCAAGCAGGGAAACAGGTGGGAGGCTCTCATCACACCAAAAATGTGATGACAACATCAAGACCCCTGGAGCTGCTACATATGGACCTCTTCGGACCCGTCGCCTATCTGAGCATAGGAGGAAGTAAGTATGGTCTAGTTATCGTTGATGACTTTTCCCGCTTCACTTGGGTGTTCTTTTTGCAGGATAAGTCTGAAACCCAAGGAACCCTCAAGCGCTTCCTCAGGAGAGCTCAAAATGAGTTTGAGCTCAAGGTGAAGAAGATAAGGAGCGACAACGGGTCCGAGTTCAAGAACCTTCAAGTGGAGGAGTTCCTTGAGGAGGAAGGGATCAAGCACGAGTTCTCCGCTCCCTACACACCACAGCAAAATGGTGTGGTAGAGAGGAAGAACAGGACGCTAATCGATATGGCGAGGACGATGCTTGGAGAATTCAAGACCCCCGAGTGTTTCTGGTCGGAAGCCGTGAACACGGCTTGCCACGCCATCAATAGGGTCTACCTTCATCGCCTCCTCAAGAAGACTTCATATGAGCTACTAACCGGTAACAAACCCAATGTATCTTACTTTCGTGTATTTGGGAGCAAGTGCTACATTCTAGTAAAGAAGGGTAGAAATTCTAAGTTTGCTCCCAAAGCTGTAGAAGGGTTTTTGTTAGGTTATGACTCAAATACAAAGGCGTATAGAGTCTTCAACAAATCATCGGGTTTGGTTGAAGTCTCCAGCGACGTTGTATTTGATGAGACTAATGGCTCTCCAAGAGAGCAAGTTGTTGATCTTGATGATGTAGATGAAGAAGACGTTCCAACGGCCGCTATGCGCACCATGGCGATTGGTGATGTGCGACCACAGGAACAATTGGAGCAAGATCAACCTTCTTCCTCAACAATGATGCATCCCCCAACTCAAAACGATGAACAGGTTCATCAAGAGGAGTGTGATCAAGGAGGAGCACAAGATGATCATGTGATGGAGGAAGAAGCACAACCGGCACCTCCAACCCAAGTTCGAGCGATGATTCAAAGGGATCATCCCGTCGACCAAATTCTGGGTGATATTAGCAAGGGAGTAACTACTCGATCTCGATTAGTTAATTTTTGTGAGCATTACTCCTTTGTCTCTTCTATTGAGCCTTTCAGGGTAGAAGAGGCCTTGCTAGATCCGGACTGGGTGTTAGCCATGCAGGAGGAACTCAACAACTTCAAGCGAAATGAAGTTTGGACACTGGTGCCTCGTCCCAAGCAAAACGTTGTGGGAACCAAGTGGGTATTCCGCAACAAACAGGACGAGCACGGGGTGGTGACGAGGAACAAGGCTCGACTTGTGGCAAAAGGTTATGCCCAAGTCGCAGGTTTGGACTTTGAGGAGACGTTTGCTCCTGTGGCTAGGCTAGAATCAATTCGTATCTTGCTAGCATATGCCGCTCACCATTCTTTCAGGTTGTTCCAAATGGATGTGAAGAGCGCTTTCCTCAACGGGCCAATCAAGGAGGAGGTGTACGTGGAGCAACCCCCTGGCTTCGAGGATGAACGGTACCCCGACCACGTGTGTAAGCTCTCTAAGGCGCTCTATGGACTTAAGCAAGCCCCAAGAGCATGGTATGAATGCCTTAGAGACTTTCTAATTGTTAATGCTTTCAAGGTTGGGAAAGCCGATCCAACTCTTTTCACTAAGACATGTGATGGTGATTTGTTTGTGTGCCAAATTTATGTTGATGACATAATATTTGGTTCTACTAACCAAAAGTCTTGTGAAGAGTTTAGCAGGGTGATGACGCAGAAATTCGAGATGTCGATGATGGGCGAGTTGAACTACTTCCTTGGGTTTCAAGTGAAGCAACTCAAAGACGGCACCTTCATCTCCCAAACGAAGTACACGCAAGATCCGCTAAAGCGGTTTGGGATGAAGGACGCCAAGCCCGCAAAGACTCCGATGGGGACCGACGGACACACCGACCTCAACAAAGGAGGTAAGTCCGTTGATCAAAAAGCATACCGGTCAATGATAGGGTCTTTACTTTATTTATGTGCTAGTAGACCGGATATTATGCTTAGCATATGCATGTGTGCTAGATTTCAATCCGATCCTAAGGAGTGTCACTTAGTGGCGGTGAAGCGAATTCTTAGATATTTGGTTGCTACGCCCTGCTTCGGGCTCTGGTATCCAAAGGGGTCTACCTTTGACTTGGTTGGATACTCAGATTCCGACTATGCTGGATGTAAGGTCGATAGGAAGAGTACATCAGGGACGTGCCAATTCTTAGGAAGGTCCCTGGTGTCGTGGAACTCTAAGAAACAAACCTCCGTTGCCCTATCCACCGCTGAGGCCGAGTATGTTGCCGCAGGACAGTGTTGCGCGCAGCTACTTTGGATGAGGCAAACCCTTCGGGACTTTGGCTACAATCTGAGCAAAGTCCCACTCCTATGTGACAATGAGAGTGCTATCCGCATGGCGGAAAATCCTGTTGAACACAGCCGCACAAAGCACATTGACATCCGGCATCACTTTTTGAGAGACCACCAGCAAAAGGGGGATATCAAAGTGTTTCATGTTAGCACCGAGAACCAGCTAGCCGATATCTTTACCAAGCCTCTAGATGAGAAGACCTTTTGCAGGCTGCGTAGTGAGCTCAATATCTTAGATTCGCAGAACTTGGATTGAAATATAGCATACATGTGTTTATGCTTTTGATCATGATTCTGCATTTTCTTGCTTATTGTGGTGCTCAAGTTGTACAAACACTCCCTGGACCTCACAAGTCCTGTTTGCAAGTGATGCACATATTTAGGGGGAGCTGTGCTACAACTTGACCCTTTGAGACTAACCATGTACTTGAGTTTGGTTGTTTTAGTCTCCAAGGATAATTAAAAGGGAAAAAGGTGGACTTGGAGAAGGCAAGACTTCCACTGCACTCCGATGAAAAGAGTAACTCTTCCAAGTTCATCTTTATACTCTTATTGCCTATTTGCTCTTAGTTGAAGATTTTGGTGAGGCCAAGATTGATCCCGTTTTGGTGCTTGATGCCAAAGGGGGAGAAAATAAAGGCCAAAGCGATAAATGGATCAGCTACCACTTGAGAGATTTTGAAAACAGTAGAATAGAGTTTCTGGTTTGTCAAAACTCTTTTGTTGTCTCTCTTGTCAAAAGTTGGCCTCTTGTGGGGAGAAGTATTGATTATGGGAAAAAGGGGAGTTTTTGGAATCTTGAATCAATTTTCTTTGGAAAACCTCTCTTTATGTCTCTACAAGTGGATTTGACTTAGAGATAGGATTTTGAGTTTGATTTGCAAAAACAAACCAAGTGGTGGCAAAGGATGATCCATATATGCCAAATTGAATCAAAATAAATTTGAGTTTTTATTTGAAGTGATATTGCACTTGTTCTAGTTGCTTTATGTTGTGTTGGCATAAATCACCAAAAAGGGGGAGATTGAAAGGGAAATGTGCCCTTGGGCCATTTCTAAGTATTTTGGTGATTGAGTGCCAACACAAGTGCTTAAATGTGAATCTATGCCCATGGATGAACAAAGTGCAAATCAAGAGTAAAGGTATGTTTCTAAGCCTTAGTACATTGGTTTTGTGTACTAATATACTTGTCTAAGTGTTAGAAACAGAAAGAAGAAGAAAAGAAAAGAGGTGAGAAAGGCTTGGCTGTGTACAGCCAAGACTCAGCTCTGTCTGGCACACCGGACAGTGTCCGGTGCGCCAGGCTGGCTCGGGCGAAGTGGCCGCTCTCGGGATTTCACCGGCGACGTACAGCTAAAATTCACCGGACTGTGCGGTGTGCACCGGACTGTCCGGTGAGCCAACGGTCGGCCGGGCCAACGGTCGGGCGCGCAATCTGCGCGAGACACGTGGCTGAGCCAACGGCTAGAAGATGGCACCGGACTGTCCGGTGTGCACCGGACATGTCCGGTGCGCCAACGGCTCCAAGTCTACCAACGGTCGGCTTCGCTATTTAAGGAAGGAAATCAGGCACCGGACAGTGTCCGGTGTGCACCGGACTGTCCGGTGCCCCCGATGACAGAAGGCAAGAATGACTTTCCAAATTTTCTCTCAACGGCTCCTAGCTGCCTTGGGGCTATAAAAGGGACCCCTAGGCGCATGGAGGAGAACACCAAGCAACCTTAGAGCATTCTTGATCATCCACACTCAGTCTTTGCGCATTCGTTTGTCATTCTCAGTGATTCGAGCTCCGTTCTAGTGAGAACTTTGAGATAGTCTTTTGAGCTCGATTCTTGGCCGTGTGTGTGTGCATTTTGCTGTGGATTTGTGTGTGTTGCTTCCCTCCCTTACTCCGTGCTTCTTTGTGAACTTTAAGTGTAAGGGCGAGAGACTCCAATTTGTGGAGATTCCTCGCAAGTGGGATAAAGATAAGCAAAGCAAAACACCGTGGTATTCAAGTGGGTCTTTGGACCGCTTGAGAGGGGTTGATTGCAACCCTCGTCCGTTGGGACGCCACAACGTGGAGTAGGCAAGCGTTGGTCTTGGCCGAACCACGGGATAACCACCGTGTCATCTCTGTGATTGATCTTTGTTGGTTATTGTATTTTGTTGAGGATTCCTATCTAGCCACTTGGCAATTATTGTGCTAACGATTAACCAAGTTTTGTGGCTTAAGTTTTCAAGTTTCACAGGATCACCTATTCACCCCCCTCTAGGTGCTCTCAGAAAGGTATGCCTGAAATCATTACCTAGAGAATCTTGGGAACGTCCCTGCAAAAGACCTCCAAGGATGACCGGAGCGACCCCACCGTTGCCTCGGCACACTCACGGAGCTCGTCCCAAGACTGCTCCTCCCGCTCATCGTCAAGAACGAAGAGGGGATCCGAGGCCCCACGGGTCTGGAACCGAAGCAACTGGCGCCGCCCCTTGGAACTTCGTCGTGCGGGGACAAGGCTGCCGCTCGACGGGACGGGTCGTGGTCCCGCGCCCCCTCCTCTGAGGCACCAAGTAGCGACGCCTCGGCCATCTCAGCGTCGACGGCGACAGGTCGCTCCACGGCCAGGACGTCGACGGCCTCGGCAGTAGCCGGCGCCAACGTCGGCAGCATGTCCGGTGGGCCCGAGACCACGGTCGCGCCAGCAACCTCCCCCAGCGCGACGGCCGCCTCGACAGAAGAGCCAGCCTTAGGAGCTAGCTCCACGGCAACTGGTGCCGCCTGAGCCCCCGCTATGGGGCATCTTGCGAGGAGGTCAGCTGGCCAGCGAGGCCCGGCGCGACACTAGCTGCGGAAGCCGACGCCGTCTTGAGGACCTTCTGGGGAGCCAGATCGGTCGGACTGTGACTCCGCTTGCTAAGGAGAAAAGGAGAATCAGGGGCGGGACATACGAAGGAGGAGCCAGGACGAAGATATCCTAAGATACTTACCCACTCCGGGCCATAATCAACCATGCCTGTGGGGAGGCCTCTCGAACCTCGACCCTCGAAGGTACCCCCGAGGTCTGCCTCGCTGCCAGCTTCGGTACCATCCTCGCCTTGGGTGCCCTAGGCGCCCGAGAGACGGACTGCCCAGGCGCAGCCACGACAACCTGAGGATCGCCCTTCTGCGCAGCCGGCACGAGCAACGGCTCTCGGGGAACAGGCAGCTCGGCCTGACTCCCCGGGGTCACCTCAACTTCCCTAGCTGAGGGGTCAAGTACCCCCTCGGTCTGCCCCCGCTCTTCGGACCGGGACCCCGACGTCCCGACCCCGGATATCGACGGCACCAGCCCGCTTGGGGGCTGGCTTGACGACCCCTGGCCCGGCCTCAGATCCGGACTGAGGCCAAGGCGGGCAGCCATATCGTCGTCTTTGTCATCGTCTTCATCGTCGTCGTCGTTGTCAGGCGTCTTCGGCGACGGCTCCCTCGGGAGCCCATCCCTCTCCTGCCGACGACGGAGCCTTTCCAAGGCGTCCCGAGCCCGCGTCCGCTCGCGGGCCCGAGCCTTCTTCACGTCCTTTTTCTCCTTCCTCTTCTCCGCGGCAACCCTCCGCGCAGCTCGGTCCACCGCGTCCTCTGGGACTGGTGGCCGGGAAGGCTTGTGACACCCTACCTCCTGGAGACAGACGAAAAGTCTCGGCTGTGAGAACCAAGGGCAATCCGACGCAAGGTGAAAGAAGAAGTGGACACTCACCAGGGACACACACCCGCGGTCGGGACGCATCAAGGGCTGGGAAAGGGCGTCGGCGTCCGGTTTCCCCAACGTGACGGCTACCCGCCTGTGGAGGTCGTCGACGGGAAGGGGATCCGAAGACATCCGCAAACCCTCCAAGTCGGCCTCCGGCGTCATCTCCCAAAGCGGCAACCGCCGCTCCATAAAGGGAAGTACCCTCCGGCGATGAATGGCGGCAACCACTCCCGCAGCGGTGAGCCCTCCTTTCCGCAACTCCTCCAGGGCCTTCAGAAGGGGCTGGAGATTCTTCTGTCTGTCGTGCGGGGTCCCATAGCGCCAGACATCGGCGGCAGCGGTCACCACTCGCTGAGAAAACGACGGGAGCCTCCCGTCGTCATTTCGGAGATAGAACCATCGGCGCTACCACCCTTTGTTCGAGGACGCAAGGATGGCAGGAATATACTGCGGCGCCCGCGCCTGCCTCAGCTGGAGGATGCAGCCACCGGCCCGCACTGCCGTGCGGACCCTTCTCTCCCCCGTCGGCGAAGCAAAAAGCTCCACGGAGAAGAAATGAGTCCACAGGTCCCAGTGAGGGTAAATCCCCAAGTATCCTTCACAAACCGCCGTGAAGATGGCGGCTTGCGAGATGGAGTTGGGGCTGAGGTTGTGCAGCTCCACCCCGTAGACATGCAGAATCACCCACATAAAACGGCTTGCCGGCACTCCGAACCCCCGCTCGTGAAAGGAGACGAAGCTCACGACATACCCCGGCGGCGGGGACGGGGCGGCTCCGCTCGGGGGAGGCATCCACTCCGGCTACGAGTCACCGGAGAGAGGGCGAAGTAAACCCTCAGCAACAAGGGCATCCAGGTCATCCGCCGTGACGGTGGAGAAGGGCCACGGGTCGCGCGGCGGAACAATGGTCACCCGGTCGGCCATCACCAAGCAGAAGAGGTGGCGGCGGAAAGGACTAGGTGAGCGGTTTCCTTTCTCTGGCTATTCCCTCAGGTTGCGAAAACCTAAGAGGGAGGCAAGTAGCAAGAGTAAAAAACCGTCACCGGTCCCTCTCCCGAATATATAAAGACCCAGGCGAGACCCGTTCAACACTTCGCCCGAACCCGCCGCGGGATTCAAAACTCAAAGCGAAACGCCCGTTCCTCGAACGGCTCGCGCACACGCAACGGCTGCCCCGCGAACCACTTGTCCCGTCGCATTAACTCTGCGGCGGGACAGGCGGCACCTTTGGCAGGAGAAGCGGGCGACGCTTTGCCTTCGCCATAATGATCGCGTCAAAAAAGGTGCGCCACGTCATTCGATTTCGTATCCTTTTACTTTTCCTCTTTCTCTCTCTTACAACAGGGACTGGGAAAGGGGATACCCCGAAAGGGATCCTTCTCCACGAAGGAAACGGGCCCCGAGCCCCCCTACTGATCAGAGGTTCGAAGGATGGCCCCTCGGAGGGGTTCAACAGCCGCCTCAGAGCGCTCGGGCTCCGCGCCCGCTACTGGCCAGAGGTTCGAAGGCCGGCCCCTCGGAAGGGTTCAACGGCCGCCTCTGGCCACTCGGGCTCCGCGCCCACTACTGATCAGGGGTTCGTAGGCTGGCCCTCGAAGGGTTCACAGCCGCCTC
Source organism: Zea mays (assembly GCF_902167145.1). Taxonomy (NCBI): domain Eukaryota; kingdom Viridiplantae; phylum Streptophyta; class Magnoliopsida; order Poales; family Poaceae; genus Zea; species Zea mays. Next base: position 175,092,120 of record NC_050101.1, on the reverse strand, counting down.
AGACGCAGAGCGAGGGATGACCCTAGGTACGTTCGATACATAACCAAGGCTCGGGCTACGCTCCCGAGGTACCCTAGGACATTTCCGAGACCAACGGGAACGATTTTGTAACGGAATCCCATCAGAGGGAGGCATCGAGCCCTCGGACCCCGTCAAAAGGGGACCGGGTCCGGCAAATCACCCGCAGGTACTTTTGGAGCGCGCCTCCGGGCCTCTAGTCGACCCCTAACAAATGGGGCACGGGCGTCCACTCGGATTACCTGTTAGCAGCTCACTGGAGACACCATGTTCGGCGCCCTCCAAGGGCAACATGGCGCTTTCCCCCCCTCCTCCTTGCGGAAAGGCGACGCAAGGGCGTATGTAAAAAAGTCGAGTCTGTCCTTGACCGTCCTCTCGCTCTGTGCGGAGGCTCGGGGGCTGCTCTCGCAAACCCGGCTCCGGCCAAACTGTTGACAACGTCAACATACCAGCCCGAGAACTTGGGACCCGACCGTGCACCCGGGCTACGGCCAGCTCGCATGAGGGAAAACCAGACCGGCCGAAGCATCACGAAACACATTAAGACCTCGAAGGAGTCAAACCACTCCTCCGAGGCCTCGGGGGCTACACCCAGTGGGTGCGCTCGCGCGCACCCACCGGAACGAAACACAACCGAGAAAGGCCGGTCCCCTTGCAAAAAAGTGCGACAAAAGCCTCCAAGCGAGTATTAACACTCCCTTTGAGGCTCGGGGGCTACTGTCGTGGACCATAATTAGGGGTACCCCAAGACTCCTAAATCTCAGCTGGTAACCCCCATCAGCACAAAGCTGCAAAGTCCTGATGGGTACGACTAAGTCAAGGCTCGGTCCACTCGAGGGACACGATCTCGCCTCGCCCGAGCCCAGCCTCGGGCAAGGGCAGCCGACCCCGGAGGATTCACGACTCGCCCGAGGGCCCCCTCAAGCAACGGACACACCTTCGGCTCGCCCGAGGCCCAGTCTTCACCGAGAAGCAACCTTGACCAGATCGCCATGACAACCGACCGTATCACAGGAGCATTTAATGCAAAGGTGGCTTGACACCTTATCCTGACGCATGCCCTTCAGTCGACTGAGCCGAAGTGATCGCAGTCACTTCGCCGCTCCACTGACCAGTCTGACAAGAAGACAGCGCCGCCCGCATCGCTCCGACTGCTGTGCCACTCGATAGAGTGAGGCTGACAGCGGCCAAGTCCGGCCTCGGGCGCCATAGGAAGCTCCGCCTCGCCCGACCCAGGGCTCGGACTCGGGCTCGGCCCCGGAAGACGACGAACTCTGCCTCGCCCGACCCAGGGCTCAGACACGGGCTCGGCCCCGGAAGACGACGAACTCCGCCTCACCCGACCCAGGGCTCGGACTCGGGCTCGGCCCCGGAAGACGACGAACTCCGCCTCGCCCGACCCCAGGGCTCGGACTCAGCCCTGGCCTCAGCCGACGGTCTTGGCCTCGCCCGACCCAGGGGCTCGGACTCGACCTCGGCCTCGGAAGACAGACTCGACCTCGGAGGAGCCTCCGCCTTGCCCAACCCAGGGCTCGGACCGACCACGTCACAGGAGGCGCCATCATTACCCTACCCCAAGCTAACTCAGGCTACGGGGAACAAGACCGGCGTCCCATCTGGCTCGCCCCGGTAAACAAGTAATGATGGCGCCCTGCATGCTCCATGACGACGGCGGCTCTCAGCCCCCTTACGGAAGCAAGGAGACGTCAGCAAGGACTCGACAGCCCCGACAGCTGTCCTTCCGCTAGGCTCCAGCGCTCCTCCGACGGCCACAACACCACACGAACAGGTTGCCAAAACCTCTCCGGCTGCCACGACGGCATGTACTTAGGGCACTAGCTCTTCTCTGCTAGACACGTTAGCACACTGCTACACCTCCCATTGTACACCTGGACCCCCTCCTTATGCCTATAAAAGGAAGGTCCAGGGCCCTCTTACAGAAGGTTGGCCGCGCGGGGAAGGACGGGACGGCGCGCGCATAGGCCTCTCGCTCCCTCCCGCGCGGACGCTTGTAACCCCCTACTGCAAGCGCACCCGACCTGGGCGCGGGACAAACACAAAGGTCGTGGGTTTCCCCTTTTACGTTTGTCTCCCTCCGGCTTTCTCTGTAACGCCCTGAATTTGGGGGTAGAATTTTTTCTTCTTTTCTCTCACCAAATTCGGGCGTTACTCTCTTTTCTCTTTCCCCATTTTGCTCATTCTTCCCAATTTCAAACCAGTATAGTGACAGGTGTTCGTGTCATGTATAAACCAAAACCTAAGTGTCATGGGTGTTGCATCATGCTGAAGCACGTTTCTTGGTCTAATGTTGAGTGTTCGTCTCGTTCCGTTCTGGATTTCGATTTGCGATTTAATTCCGTTTAGTGGTCCGCGCGCGTTGTGGGTTTTCGATCCGCGAAGTGGCCCGGCCCAGCCCAGCCCAGCCCAGCCCTGCCCGGCCCGGTCCGGCCTGGCCCTGCGCGCCCCTGGCGCCCAAACCCCCCATGCGCCCCCCTTCTCTCTCTCTCTCATTTGGATCTCCCGCGCAACAACCTCTCCTCTCCCTCTTCCACCTCTCTCTCCCGTGGTGCCCTAGGATTTGGAGACGGCGATCACCGGATTTTGGACCCCGAGGTGAGCTCCCCTCCCCTTCTTCTCTCTCTCTCCCCTCCTCTCCTTCTTCCTCCCCACGCGCGCCCCTTTTTGTTTCCTGCTCGCGCGCGCCCCTGCCCGTTCCCACTCGCCGGCGGCGCGGCCGGCACCGCCCGCCCCCTGCCGCGGCGGCGACCCCGTCCCCGCCCCCGTCGGCGGCGCTCCCCCTCCCCCCTCGCGCGCGGCGGCGCTCGCCCGCCCGCCCGGCCTCCCCTCGTGGCGGCGCTCGCCCGCCCGCCCGGCATCCCCCCGCGCGGCGCCCCCCGCCCGGCCTCCCCTCGCGGCGGCGCGGCCCCCGCCCGGCCCGCCCCCTGCCCCTCCTCGGCGCGGCGGCGGCCCGCCCCCACCCCGACCCCTGCGCGCAGCGGCGCCCGCCCCGTCCCGGCCCCATGGCGGCGCTCGCTCGCCCGCCCCGGCCCCTGCGCGTGGCGCTCGCCCACCCCGCCCCTCGGCTCGGCCGGCCGTGGTGGCCCGGCGCCCTCCCGCGGTGCGGCGAGCCCCGCTCGCCCGCGCGCGCCCGCCTCCGGCTCGGCTGCCCGCCTCCCGGCGAGCTCGGCCCCCCCGGTTCAACCGCCCCCCCCCGGTTCAACCACCCCGGCCCCGGCTCGGCCGCCCGTTCCCGCGCTCGGCCTCGTCCGACCGTGTCCCCGCTCGCCCGCGCTCGTGGTGATTATTTTTGTTAGTTGATGGTTAATGTCAAACTCTGTTAGTTAGCGTGCTGCGTCGCGCGCTTCGCCGCGCGACGGATTGTCTAATTTCAGATTCTATCTGTGTGTTGCGTCGTGCGCTTCATCGCGCGACGATCCATTTTAATTTCAGGTTGTTTAAGGTGTAACGCCGCGTGTGTATTCACGCGACGTTCCACTTTGGACTCAGTTTAGTCGACGTATGCCGTCGTGCGTTTCATCGCGCGACGCTTAACGTCTCCTCATAACCAAGGCGAAGTGTCTCGTTGCGTGCCCGGTCGCGCGACGAGTCGTTAACTTCTTAATTTGTTTTAGAGTGCTATGTCGCGCGTCTCGCCGCGCGACCATCCTTTTTATTTATCTCCACCTGCTTATAATGATTAGACATGAAACATGACTTTACTTTACGCTAAACATAGTGTCTACATTAAATTTCCTTCCATTAAGCGAGTGGTTAATTTATAATCATGTAACGTGATCGTTTCTCGACTGTCTTTTCCTCTTTCTCTCTTAACCGTACTCGCGAGCCTGCGTGGAACGTCTGTTTACTTATTGCATTCTATTGAATGGTGTACTGTTCTTTTGTATTAAATATGTGGATGTATGTATGTTTGCGCTCGTATAGAGAACGATCCGGTCGGAGAACCCGAAGAACCCGCAGGAGAAGCCCCTGAGCAGCAGTCGGTTGGTGGAGGCAAGTGTCCTTCGACCTATCTTTGTCCTATTCATTATTTAATTCACCTCCCGCTTTACATATTTATACCTAAGGTTTGACTAGCTTTTGTTATCCATGTCCTTGTTTACCTATCTGGGTTGGATTATTATTGTTTAGCTTTATGCTATTGCTTAACTCTAATCAATGAACATGATGAGATTATCTATGATACGCTGTTTTCCCTTCTCTTATTATGATGTTGTACTTGTGGCTTTAAGGGGGCTCGAGCGGTTTCTCGAGTGCCTCTCCGTAAGGACCTGTTCTATGGATGACCGCCCGGGAAAACAGTGCAACCATGAGGGTGGAATGGGGTGCCCTTAGCTGAATAATTAGAGGATCTGAGGTGTAGTTCGCTTCGCCGTCGTGCCGTCAATGGGGCTCGGTGTATGCGACTCGCTCTGCCAAGGTTGATTTGTCCCTTGGGGAGGAGTGTGGTACATTTAGGAAACCTAACGGGCGGCTACAGCCCCGGGGAATCTTTGTAAAGGCTACGTAGTGAGACCCTGCCTAATCACCTTGGTAGTGTTTAAGGGTTTGATCGGCCCGAGGCAAGAGGGAATCACGGCTTGTGGGTAAAGTGCACAACCTCTGCAGAGTGTTTGAAAACTGATATATCAGCCGTGCTCGCGGTTATGAGCGGCCAAGGGAGCTCCAGTGATTAGTGGTACTTGATCAGAGACATTATGGTACAGGTGGCTATGAGATCGATGGCTTTGGTTATGACTATGGTGCTGGTAAGTGGTACTCTTTCCGTTTGGAAAGGAGTACGTTTGGGTTAATAACGTGGGTTAAATCTAAAACTTGGCTTTCTCTACTAGAAATAATAATCTGACCAACTAAAAGCAACTGCTTGACTTATCCCCACATAAAGCTAGTCCACTACAGCCAAACAGGATACTTGTTGAGTATGTTGATGTGTACTCACCCTTGCTCTACACACCAAACCCCCCCCCCATCCCCAGGTTGTCAGCATTGCAACCACTGCTCAGGAGAAGATGAAGCTGTGGAAGGAGACTTCCAGGAGTTCCAAGACTACGACGAGTTCTAGGCGTGGGTTAGCGGCAACCCCCAGTTGGCTGCCTGTGAAGGCCGCGTTTATCTGCGTTTCTTTTACGTACTTTGATTTATTGTAAAGACTATATGGACGTCTCAGACGTATGATGTAATCGACTATTATTTCCCTTTTAATACTATTTGAGCACTGTGTGATGATGTCCATGTTATGTAACTGCTGTGTACGTGAATAACTGATCCTAGCACGTACATGGTTCGCATTCGGTTTGCCTTCTAAAACCGGGTGTGACATAAGTGGTATCAAAGCCGTGCTGACTGTAGGACCGCTAACCTAGAATAGAATGGTCGTTCTAAGGACTATAGACCTCTGTCCCTGCCTTGACTTTGATATCCCTTCAAAAGTTGGTCATACCGACCAAACCTATGTTCTACTATATATTATACCTTGCTGAAAAATTGTGTTTTATTCTAATCCTTCATTTATTTATGATTCATTACTTGCTGGTCATATTGATTCTGTTCTCACCCTTTTGCTTGCGATGTCTTTTGTAGATGGCTCGACTTAGACACACTGCACGAAAGTCTGTCATCCCCTTCTTACCCTCCCGCCTTGCTGAGCGTCCGCTTCGCCGTCCCGTGGCCAGACAGTCCAGCCACTTGGAGAGACTGCACCACCGCCTGCATGAGGAGCAGGAACGTCGACGACAGGAGCAGCAGGGCTCTTCCTTCTCGCTCCAACAGGAGATAGAGTCCGTGAGGAGCTGCTCCCCCGTGCTTCCTCTGGAGGCGCCCCCTGCACCACCACTAGGCGCCCCAGCCTCTGGAGTACCTGCTGGAGGAGACCCAGACGACGGAGGTGGCGACGACAGCTCGAGCCACGACACCGACCTCTCTGGTAACCATGAGCCGGAAGGATGGATTGCTCGATCCATCACTCGCGACGCTGCTCGCGGGTGTCACTTCCACGATGCGCTCGACACCCTGCTACGTCGGGCACTTAACCGGCATACTTGGTCCATCGAGTATCGCTGTGTGGTCTACCAGCACAGTCGCGGGGTCTACCCGGACCGCTGGGAGGCGACCTGCTTGGTGCGCCGTCCGGAGAACAGTCTCCAGGGTGCGGAGGCCTGCTCAGAGCACTATTCTATCTCTGAGCGGGACTCAGCTGAGGCAGCCATGCAAGATGCTGCACGGCGTGCGCTTTCGCACTACTGCTCGATTTTTGGTGGGGTAGCTGACGGTCTTGACCTGAAGTATTACCCCCGCCGTCCATCTGGCAGCACAGGAGGTGTGATTGTCTCACCTGTCGGTGAGGGCAATCCTAGGTTGAGCAGCACAGACAACCTAGCCGCCGTGCTAAACACGGAGCTGGACCATGCACTAAACGAGCTGAGTAGGGCTCGTGCTGAGATCGCCCTGCTGCGGGCTGAGCGCGCGGAACGTCGTCACCTGGACGATGGTTCCCCCGCTCCCGTCGGGACTCAGCACCCGTACCGCTCACCTCGGCGTGGACACCAGTCTTATGGCAACCCCGACTGCAAGACCAAGATAAATCTAGAACCATAGCTCGTTAGAGTTGGATCTTGTAATTAATACGATATATATATATATATATATATACATAGAAGCTTCAGTCTTAGCGTTAGTCTCGGTCTTAGTTAGTCTTAGTTAGACAGGATAGTTTGTTATATCCTGTGCATTTATGTTTGTCATGATGAACTATGTTTGGTTTGGATCTTTGTAATGATTGTCACCAGAGTGTGGGTATCCCCTGCATTTTGGTTTACCTATTATGTTAATGGAGTTAGTTATATAGTTGGGAAACCTTTTGTTCCACTTTCCTTTTTATCTGAGAGGCTGTGTGGTCTGTGTTGGAGATCAGTGAAGATGCTCATCTATTCAGTGCTGTTGAAGAATTCTATACTCTTTTCTTATGCTACAAGATTTGCCAGATCAGTTCTGATGTGTGGTTGCATTTTGCAGATGTCAGAGAACAGGCGCAGAGGAGGAAGGCGTGCTCAGCAGGAGCGAGCCGCTCAACAGGAGGAGGTGCCTCAGCAGCAGCACCTGCCACCCCTGCCCCCGATGTCCATCGAGCAGATGTTTCTGATGCAGACTCAGGCAGTTCAAGCCATCGGTCAGACTCTGGCCGCCATTCAGCAGCAGCAGCAGCAGGCACCACCTCAGCCTCAGCCTCAGATGCCCAGAGACAAGCGTGCTGAATTCATGAGAGGCCATCCACCAACGTTCGCTCATTCTTCTGACCCCATGGATGCTGAAGACTGGCTGCGCACTGTGGAGCGGGAGTTGCATACCGCTCAGTGCGATGACAGGGAGAAAGTCCTGTACGGTCCCCGTCTGTTGAGAGGAGCAGCCCAGTCATGGTGGGAGTCTTACCTCGCCACCCATGCCCACCCTGACGCCATCACCTGGGAAGAGTTCAAAGGGAGCTTTCGTCAGTACCATGTTCCTGCAGGTCTGATGACAGTGAAGAAGGAGGAGTTCCTGGCCCTCAAGCAAGGGCCATTGTCTGTCAGTGAGTACCGAGACAGGTTTCTGCAATTGTCTCGCTATGCTCTTGAAGATGTCAACACTGACGCCAAGCGACAGTACCGTTTCCTGAGAGGCTTGGTTGACCCTCTGCAGTATCAACTGATGAATCACACCTTCCCGACATTCCAGCACCTGATTGACAGAGCAATCATGACAGAGAGGAAGCGTAAGGAGATGGAGGATCGTAAGCGCAAGATCAGTGGACCCCAGCCTGGAAGCAGCAGCCGTCCTCGTTTCTCAAGCAATCAATCTCAGCAGTTCAGGCAGAACCAGCGTCCACCTCAGCAGCATCAGCAGTTCCAAAGGCAGTTTTCTCAGCATCAGTATCAGAATCGTCAGAACAATCAGTCAGGAGGAGGTCAGTTTCAGAGGCAGAATCAGCAGACACCTCGTCTTCCTGCCCCAGCAAGCCAGCAGAACAGTCAGGCAGCACCAGCTCAGGTTGGAAACAGGGCATGTTTCCACTGTGGAGAGCAAGGCCATTGGGTGATGCAATGTCCGAAGAAGGTAGCCCAGAAGCAGTCAGGCCCCAATGCCCCGGCAAAGCAGAATGTGCCTCAGCCAGGAGCAGGCAACCGCTCTCAGCCACGTTATAATCATGGGAGACTGAACCACTTGGAGGCTGAAGCAGTTCAGGAGACCCCCGACATGATAGTAGGTATGTTCCCAGTCAACTCCCATATTGCAGAAGTGTTATTTGATACTGGAGCAACGCATTCTTTCATTACCGCATCATGGGTAGAAGCACATAATCTTCCAATTACTACCATGTCAACCCCCATTCAAATTGACTCAGCCGGTGGTAGAATTCGAGCCGATAGCATTTGTTTGAATGTAAGTGTGGAAATAAGGGGGATAGCGTTTCCCGCTAACCTTATAGTAATGGGTACTCAGGGAATAGATGTCATCCTAGGGATGAATTGGCTAGATAAGTATCAGGCAGTTATCAGTTGTGATAAGAGGACAATCAAGTTAATGTCCCCACTTGGAGAGGAAGTGGTGACGGAGTTAGTCCTGCCTGAGCCAAAGAAAGGAAGTTGTTATCAGATGGCTGTCTGTAATACCCAAAAATGTATACGAGGAGGATATAGTAAATCTCCTTATATTGTGTGCCATATATTCATCATAACAAGAGCATACCTATAATTAAGGGTGATTAGTTAAAATAAAAGATACTAAAATGGAATATGCATCATGCTGAGGTTTTTCTTTGTGTGCATTTTGTGACAATATAAAAAAAATATGTAAAAAAAATATATGTTGGTACCCAAATTGGAATTTAAATTCTAAAGGAAATTCTATAATTGGAGAAGAGAGGAAAATGCTATACAAAATAAAGAAATATGTATAAAATAATTGGATCTTCCGAATTATTAGGCTCAAATTGTACATTTAAAATGAATATAAATTCACATTTAAAATTGGATTCAAATTTGAATTCTAGAAATTAAAAGAGAAGGAAAAGCAAGGGAAAAATAAAAAGAAAAAGAAAAATCCTGCAGTTGGGCCAACTTCACCCATTTCGGCCCAGTAATTCCTCCCACCGCGTGGCCCACCCAAGGCTCGTGCGCGGCTGACAGAAGGGACCCGCTTGACAGCCACATCCCGCTCGCGCTCTGCTCTGTGGACCCAGCGGGTCAGGACCGTCTTCCCGGAGGGATCGCGGGATCGTAACAAATCGAACGGGGTGGCTGGCGCGGAATCCGGGCTACTTTGACCTGGGATCTCGGAAATCTGTTGAAGTTGCTTGGTCGCCTCGGTATATACGTGCGCCTCGGCACCCTAGCGCCTCTAGCCTAGCCCAGGAAAGCAACACCAAGGGGAAGGATTGAATGGGTGCTGGAATTGAAATCGGGTTTTGAGTTCCGCCATCGGCATAAATACCACCGACGAGAGGGTGTGAGGTACTTGGGCTCGTCGCGGGTGATCTTGGTCGCCCGCCAGGGTCTTCAGTGGCCTCGCGGCGGTGGTTTGGCGGTCGGTGATCTGGGAATTCGTCGCCGGATTGCACGCTTCTCCAGCCGCTACCGCCATTGCATCCATATACCGTCGCGGGGATCATTTGAAGAGGTCGGGGGGCCATCCACAGGGTGCCCTTTGTGTGCCTGTGGGATCCGCGAGCTCCGGGGGAGCTATAGCGTTAGAGAAGCCCTTATCGGAGTTCTACGGCCCCGCCAACCCGCTGCTCACCGCGGACCGACCTCCACCGTACGCCATCTCCGGTGAGTACCCGTCCACCGTGTTCGCGCAACCTTCCTCTTCGCTCTGTATCAGTTTAATTTGGGATTAGGGCACGTAATCGCCGGGTGGGCTGCACCGGCGAGGTTCGGTCGCAGGGCGGGCGCCGCCATGGGTGCTGCGTGCGCCGCTATCTTCGGACCGTGGAAGGCAATGGCCTCCTGGCCATTGGATCGACCACTAGCGGGCAGGATTAGAGCGGAGGTAGGAGGTGCGCCTTGTCCGTTGATCTGGTCACTAACGGCTGTGATCGCGCCTTGCATACCGGTTCAGTCAGGGCTTCGTGATCGTGGATCTCAGGATCGACGGTCAATAGCGCGTACCCCTTCGTCGTTATAACGGATCCGTCAGATCGGGATCTGACGGCTCATACTCGCCCGGATAGATTCAGCCGAGCAAACTTCTAAAAGAGACCCCGGAAAACTTGCTATTCAACCCGCGATCTATCCCTGGGTTCTCTGTGTCTTGGTGCACTTTGCGCCAGGCCCCTGCACTTCCTAATATTAGTGTGCCCAGTCCGGAGATTTATAAAACCCAGTGAAAGTAATTAGGAAATGATTTTTAATGTAAAAATAGATGCTAGAATTTGTTTAATTCATAGAAAATTCATATGATGTCCAAATTAATCCATTCCAAATTTTATAATTTTGTAATATTATTGTTTATCATCTAGTGTCTCTGTTTGGACATGAAAATCACATTAAAATTTAGATCCTATTTAATCTTGTGCAAGACACATATAATCTTTAGAAATTCATAACTTCAAATCTAAAACTCCGATTTGATCCGTTCCAGTTGCGTTAGTATCGTATGAATATTTACTACACATTAACAACATTGATTATACCATGTCTCATCCATTTATAATTAGATCTTTATTTAATTTATGTTGGTTAGTCTTGTTAATCTACTCACCATTATAATATACTAAAATATGATATAAGGTCAAATTATAATGTGGATTAAAGTGTAGATAGTTATTTAGAGAATAACCTCTCATATGATTTATATTAACCAAATTATGATATAGTTTAATATTCTAATCACATGAATCTTCTATAAAATCATAACTCCTTAGTCATAACTCCGATCTTAGTGGTTCTCGTTCCCACGATCTCGTAGCAATGCGTAGAATATTCTTATTCAGTTTGTACTTGTGTTTGGTGTGATGTTAATTTTGTCTATACCATGTTTGTTTGTATTGCAACGACTAGCAGTGCGGTCACGAGAAATCTGAAGAATCACCCTGGTAACTGGAATCTCAAGTGCCAGGCAAGTTGTGCCCTTGATCACTTCTTTTTACCCACTCATGTTCTAATTAATCATAATGATCTGCATAGGTTAATTTTGATGGGACCCAATAGGTTACCCTAGTTTGTTTATCCTGTTTACCTTGTTTACCCCTGAATCAATTGGGTAGTTATGCTATTGCTTTATATGGTTTTCGGGTTAATATTTCATTACATCCATGTTCCAATTATTCTGTTATGTTATTTATGTTCATGATAAGATCATTATGTTAATTGGAACATGGAGCGACCACCCGGGAAAACAGTGCTACCACAAGGGTTTAATGGGACGCCCTTGGCTGATTAACTAGGAAAGCTAGTGGAGGTCTTCCTTACCCGAAAGGGGCAAGGGCAGTAGGGGAGTGGTCAGTGTAGGGAGGCCCTCGGGAGGATTTTGCTGCGATGGCGGTCCTTCAAGGGATTCCTGCATTGGAGCTTCCTATAAACTGTAGCGGGATTTCTGAAGCTAGTGGAACTTTGTAAAGGCCTCGTAGTGTTACCCTGCCTCGCCTCCTCGGTAGAGGTGTATGGGACTCATGACCCCTTGGTAGATGGGTAACACGGCTTGTGGGTAAAGATGTGCAACCTCTGCAGAGTGTAAAACTAGTATACTAGCCGTGCTCACGGTCATGAGCAGCTCGGACCCTCACATGATTAAATTATGGAACCTAAATTCAATTTGTCATTTGCATTTGCATGGGATTATTTATTAATTTTGTTCTATTACTTTTATTAAGGTTTGGTATTTACTTACACCTAGTAATTGCTAATAAAAGTTTGACCAACATTAAAAGCAATGCTCAGCTTTAACCATTTTCTTTGATAAGCCTTACACTTCATGAGCTCCCACCTTTGGCGAGTTCATGCACATTATTCCCCACAACTTGTTGAGCGATGAACGTATGTGAGCTCACTCTTGCTGTCTCACACCCCCCCACAGGAGAAGAACAGGTGGTTCAAGTGGAGCATCATATCAAGGAGTTCGATTCGATCTAGGTGGCGTCTCCCAGTTGACTTTCTGGCGCCAAGGATGGATTTTAGATCCTGTTATATTTATCTTTTATTTTGTAAGACTTCCGCCATGTAATAAGTACTCTGATTATATTGTGACATTTATCTCTATACACTCTGTTGTTATATATGTTGTCTTCTTTGGCGCATGTATGAGATGCACCCGGATTTGTTCCTTAAAACCGGGTGTTACAGAAGTGGTATCAGAGGAAATGTTGACTGTAGGACGAAACCTAGATAGAAATGGACAACCCTTACCTACTTACCTTACTCTGATTCTTTCTATACTTCTCTTGACCCTGTTTCACCTTCTACTGTTCTACTCTGATTAATCTTACCTTTGCTACTTTGATTCTTTTCTAATCTTATCTTGATCTTTTCTCATCTATTTCTGCTTTACTCTGATTATTCTTACCTTTTCATTCTAAAGACAAATGTGGATTTCACACTTTGAAATCCTTTGCCTAAAGTGACCTTTAGGAACATGAGACCTACTCTTAGGAACAAAAACAAAGCTATTTTTATAGTTATCCATACGCTTGAGTGTTTGTTCTTATGATATTTGTCTGATTTGGATCTTTGATTGAGTGTGATTAGTTGTGGAGTAATGTCCACAATTATATACATATAGGCCTTAATAGAATTCATAAGATAACTAAACAATTTAGATTATCCTCCACTAAAATGTATCTATTTCATAGAGATCCCTCTTGTCTTAAAAAGACTCTCTTATCTTAAATGATCCATCTTATCTTAACAGATACTCCCTTACCTTAATAGACTCATCTCATCTCGAAAGGATTCTCATCTTATCCTAATAGATCTAACTAACCTCAAAAGATTCTATCTCATTTTTAGAGACTCATCTTTTCCTAATAAGCGTACTTATCCCCACTAGTTTTCTTATCTCATAATAGTGTAACCAACATGACCTATTCTAAAATAAATAAAGTAGATCATATCTAGTTTGATCTGATTACAGTAATTTAATTCTGATCCCATCTAGTCTGATCAAATCTAACCTAATGGACAAACATGATAGATAATACTGGGAAAATAGGTTGGACCATACTTCTATAAGCATGTTTTAACCTAAATTGGTGTCTTAGACCAACTTGTCCGAGAAACCACGACCTAGCCTATATTATAGGTTTCCCAACCCATTTATCTTACAAGTAAAAAAAACTCTGTTCATTCTACCTACCCCATGTACCCACACCTATCTCAACTATGTCCCTAGTTATGGTAACAACAGTACCCATTATCCTTGATGATAACACCAAACTTGACCGATATAACATGTTACATAACTTATCCAACCAATCTAGAAGCAAAACAACAAGACAGACTCCGCTTAACCTTATTTAACTCATAACCACCCATTAACCTATTTTGTCTACCTAAGAATCTGCCTTCACTACATGTCCCAAATTCGGATAGCAACTTCGAGAACGAAGATTGAAGATGATTGACCTCATCAAATCAAGGAAGGACAAGAGTCAAGCCATACCTCCAAAGGAATCAAGATCCAGGATGGAGTCTTTCTTTACACTACCCTTTCTTATTCAAACCTATTCATACTTCTAGGACACCTTTTATCCTACATAATGTGATGGCCATATATAAGCCATCCCAACCACATGATAATTTGATATAGACTGAAAAAAATCCTTTGGTACTAGAACTAACTAGGAACTGAAATCTAGACTACAAGCTAAACTTGTTGTGTCCCTTCTCTTACAAATCTCGAGGGCGAGATTCTTGTTAAGGGGGGTAGGATTTGTAATACCCAAAAATGTATACGAGGAGGATATAGTAAATCTCCTTATATTGTGTGCCATATATTCATCATAACAAGAGCATACCTATAATTAAGGGTGATTAGTTAAAATAAAAGATACTAAAATGGAATATGCATCATGCTGAGGTTTTTCTTTGTGTGCATTTTGTGACAATATAAAAAAAATATGTAAAAAAAATATATGTTGGTACCCAAATTGGAATTTAAATTCTAAAGGAAATTCTATAATTGGAGAAGAGAGGAAAATGCTATACAAAATAAAGAAATATGTATAAAATAATTGGATCTTCCGAATTATTAGGCTCAAATTGTACATTTAAAATGAATATAAATTCACATTTAAAATTGGATTCAAATTTGAATTCTAGAAATTAAAAGAGAAGGAAAAGCAAGGGAAAAATAAAAAGAAAAAGAAAAATCCTGCAGTTGGGCCAACTTCACCCATTTCGGCCCAGTAATTCCTCCCACCGCGTGGCCCACCCAAGGCTCGTGCGCGGCTGACAGAAGGGACCCGCTTGACAGCCACATCCCGCTCGCGCTCTGCTCTGTGGACCCAGCGGGTCAGGACCGTCTTCCCGGAGGGATCGCGGGATCGTAACAAATCGAACGGGGTGGCTGGCGCGGAATCCGGGCTACTTTGACCTGGGATCTCGGAAATCTGTTGAAGTTGCTTGGTCGCCTCGGTATATACGTGCGCCTCGGCACCCTAGCGCCTCTAGCCTAGCCCAGGAAAGCAACACCAAGGGGAAGGATTGAATGGGTGCTGGAATTGAAATCGGGTTTTGAGTTCCGCCATCGGCATAAATACCACCGACGAGAGGGTGTGAGGTACTTGGGCTCGTCGCGGGTGATCTTGGTCGCCCGCCAGGGTCTTCAGTGGCCTCGCGGCGGTGGTTTGGCGGTCGGTGATCTGGGAATTCGTCGCCGGATTGCACGCTTCTCCAGCCGCTACCGCCATTGCATCCATATACCGTCGCGGGGATCATTTGAAGAGGTCGGGGGGCCATCCACAGGGTGCCCTTTGTGTGCCTGTGGGATCCGCGAGCTCCGGGGGAGCTATAGCGTTAGAGAAGCCCTTATCGGAGTTCTACGGCCCCGCCAACCCGCTGCTCACCGCGGACCGACCTCCACCGTACGCCATCTCCGGTGAGTACCCGTCCACCGTGTTCGCGCAACCTTCCTCTTCGCTCTGTATCAGTTTAATTTGGGATTAGGGCACGTAATCGCCGGGTGGGCTGCACCGGCGAGGTTCGGTCGCAGGGCGGGCGCCGCCATGGGTGCTGCGTGCGCCGCTATCTTCGGACCGTGGAAGGCAATGGCCTCCTGGCCATTGGATCGACCACTAGCGGGCAGGATTAGAGCGGAGGTAGGAGGTGCGCCTTGTCCGTTGATCTGGTCACTAACGGCTGTGATCGCGCCTTGCATACCGGTTCAGTCAGGGCTTCGTGATCGTGGATCTCAGGATCGACGGTCAATAGCGCGTACCCCTTCGTCGTTATAACGGATCCGTCAGATCGGGATCTGACGGCTCATACTCGCCCGGATAGATTCAGCCGAGCAAACTTCTAAAAGAGACCCCGGAAAACTTGCTATTCAACCCGCGATCTATCCCTGGGTTCTCTGTGTCTTGGTGCACTTTGCGCCAGGCCCCTGCACTTCCTAATATTAGTGTGCCCAGTCCGGAGATTTATAAAACCCAGTGAAAGTAATTAGGAAATGATTTTTAATGTAAAAATAGATGCTAGAATTTGTTTAATTCATAGAAAATTCATATGATGTCCAAATTAATCCATTCCAAATTTTATAATTTTGTAATATTATTGTTTATCATCTAGTGTCTCTGTTTGGACATGAAAATCACATTAAAATTTAGATCCTATTTAATCTTGTGCAAGACACATATAATCTTTAGAAATTCATAACTTCAAATCTAAAACTCCGATTTGATCCGTTCCAGTTGCGTTAGTATCGTATGAATATTTACTACACATTAACAACATTGATTATACCATGTCTCATCCATTTATAATTAGATCTTTATTTAATTTATGTTGGTTAGTCTTGTTAATCTACTCACCATTATAATATACTAAAATATGATATAAGGTCAAATTATAATGTGGATTAAAGTGTAGATAGTTATTTAGAGAATAACCTCTCATATGATTTATATTAACCAAATTATGATATAGTTTAATATTCTAATCACATGAATCTTCTATAAAATCATAACTCCTTAGTCATAACTCCGATCTTAGTGGTTCTCGTTCCCACGATCTCGTAGCAATGCGTAGAATATTCTTATTCAGTTTGTACTTGTGTTTGGTGTGATGTTAATTTTGTCTATACCATGTTTGTTTGTATTGCAACGACTAGCAGTGCGGTCACGAGAAATCTGAAGAATCACCCTGGTAACTGGAATCTCAAGTGCCAGGCAAGTTGTGCCCTTGATCACTTCTTTTTACCCACTCATGTTCTAATTAATCATAATGATCTGCATAGGTTAATTTTGATGGGACCCAATAGGTTACCCTAGTTTGTTTATCCTGTTTACCTTGTTTACCCCTGAATCAATTGGGTAGTTATGCTATTGCTTTATATGGTTTTCGGGTTAATATTTCATTACATCCATGTTCCAATTATTCTGTTATGTTATTTATGTTCATGATAAGATCATTATGTTAATTGGAACATGGAGCGACCACCCGGGAAAACAGTGCTACCACAAGGGTTTAATGGGACGCCCTTGGCTGATTAACTAGGAAAGCTAGTGGAGGTCTTCCTTACCCGAAAGGGGCAAGGGCAGTAGGGGAGTGGTCAGTGTAGGGAGGCCCTCGGGAGGATTTTGCTGCGATGGCGGTCCTTCAAGGGATTCCTGCATTGGAGCTTCCTATAAACTGTAGCGGGATTTCTGAAGCTAGTGGAACTTTGTAAAGGCCTCGTAGTGTTACCCTGCCTCGCCTCCTCGGTAGAGGTGTATGGGACTCATGACCCCTTGGTAGATGGGTAACACGGCTTGTGGGTAAAGATGTGCAACCTCTGCAGAGTGTAAAACTAGTATACTAGCCGTGCTCACGGTCATGAGCAGCTCGGACCCTCACATGATTAAATTATGGAACCTAAATTCAATTTGTCATTTGCATTTGCATGGGATTATTTATTAATTTTGTTCTATTACTTTTATTAAGGTTTGGTATTCACTTACACCTAGTAATTGCTAATAAAAGTTTGACCAACATTAAAAGCAATGCTCAGCTTTAACCATTTTCTTTGATAAGCCTTACACTTCATGAGCTCCCACCTTTGGCGAGTTCATGCACATTATTCCCCACAACTTGTTGAGCGATGAACGTATGTGAGCTCACTCTTGCTGTCTCACACCCCCCCACAGGAGAAGAACAGGTGGTTCAAGTGGAGCATCATATCAAGGAGTTCGATTCGATCTAGGTGGCGTCTCCCAGTTGACTTTCTGGCGCCAAGGATGGATTTTAGATCCTGTTATATTTATCTTTTATTTTGTAAGACTTCCGCCATGTAATAAGTACTCTGATTATATTGTGACATTTATCTCTATACACTCTGTTATTATATATGTTGTCTTCTTTGGCGCATGTATGAGATGCACCCGGATTTGTTCCTTAAAACCGGGTGTTACACTGTCAACAGCAGTGAAGCAGACCCAATTGAGAGTATCAAGGTTGTGTTCGAGTTCCCGGATGTGTTTCCAAAGGACTTACCGGGTATGCCACCAGAGCGGAAAGTTGAGTTTGCTATAGAGCTTCTTCCTGGAACTGCCCCTATCTTTAAGAGAGCTTACAGAATATCGGGACCAGAGTTGGTTGAGCTTAAGGAGCAGATCGATGAGCTGTCAGAGAAAGGTTACATTCGGCCAAGCACCTCGCCTTGGCCCGCTCCTGTCTTGTTCGTGGAAAAGAAAGATGGCACCAAAAGGATGTGTATCGATTATCGAGCTTTGAATGAAGTCACGATCAAGAACAAGTATCCCTTGCCCAGAATAGAAGATCTGTTCGACCAGTTGAGAGGAGCCAGTGTGTTCTCCAAGATTGATCTGAGGTCAGGTTATCATCAGCTCAGGATCCGACCTTCGGATATTCCGAAGACGGCATTCATTACCAAGTATGGTTTGTATGAGTTCACCGTGATGTCTTTTGGTTTGACCAATGCGCCAGCGTTCTTTATGAACTTGATGAATAGTGTGTTCATGGAGTATCTCGATAAGTTTGTGGTGGTATTCATTGACGACATTCTGGTTTATTCTCAAAGCGAAGAAGAACACGCAGATCATTTGAAGATGGTGTTGCAGAGATTGCGAGAGCACCAGTTGTATGCAAAGTTGAGCAAGTGTGAATTCTGGATCAATGAAGTCCTGTTCTTGGGTCACATAATCAACAAAGAAGGATTGGTTGTAGATCCGAAGAAAGTGGCAGACATTCTGAACTGGAAAGCGCCAATAGATGCTCGAGGAATCAAGAGTTTCATTAGAATGGCCGGATATTATCGGTGATTCATTGAAGGGTTTTCGAAGATTGCGAAACCAATGACAGCGTTGCTAGGCAACAAAGTTGAGTTCAAGTGGACCCAGAAATGCCAAGAGGCCTTTGAAGCGCTGAAAGAGAAGTTGACTACAGCGCTTGTCCTAGTCTTGCCTGATGTGCACAAGCCCTTCTCGGTGTACTGTGATGCTTGTTACACCGGTTTGGGGTGTGTGTTGATGCAAGAGGGAAGAGTTGTGGCTTACTCGTCCCGACAGCTGAAGGTTCATGAGAAGAACTACCCAATCCATGATCTAGAGTTGGCAGCAGTGGTTCACGCACTGAAGACATGGAGGCACTATCTGTATGGACAGAAATGCGATGTTTACACAGATCACAAGAGTCTGAAGTACATATTCACTCAGTCAGAGTTGAACATGAGGCAACGAAGATGGTTAGAGTTGATCAAAGATTATGAGTTGGAGATTCATTACCATCCAGGCAAAGCAAACGTAGTGGCAGATGCTTTGAGCAGAAAGAGTCAAGTCAATCTGATGGTCGCTCGTCCGATGCCTTATGAGTTGGCCAAGGAGTTCGACAGGTTGAGTCTCGGATTTCTGAACAATTCGCGAGGAGTCACAGTTGAGTTGGAACCTACCTTAGAGCGCGAAATCAAAGAAGCGCAGAAGAATGATGAGAAGATCAGTGAGATCCGGCGACTGATTCTAGATGGCAGAGGCAAAGATTTTCGATAAGATGCAGAAGGCGTGATATGGTTCAAAGACCGCTTATGTGTTCCCAATGTCCAGTCCATTCGGGAGTTGATCCTCAAGGAAGCTCATGAGACAGCCTATTCGATTCACCCTGGCAGTGAGAAGATGTATCAGGATCTGAAGAAGAAATTTTGGTGGTACGGAATGAAGAGGGAAATCGCAGAGCATGTGGCTATGTGTGATAGTTGTCGAAGAATTAAGGCAGAGCACCAGAGACCAGCTGGATTGTTGCAACCGTTGCAGATGCCTCAGTGGAAATGGGACGAAATCGGTATGGATTTCATAGTCGGATTGCCTCGCACTCGAGCCGGCTACGATTCCATTTGGGTAGTAGTGGATCGCTTGACCAAGTCAGTCCACTTCATACCTGTCAAGACCAACTACAGCAGTGCAGTATTGGCAGAGTTGTATATGTCTCGGATCGTTTGTCTTCATGGTGTGCCAAAGAAGATAGTGTCAGACAGAGGAACACAGTTTACCTCCCATTTTTGGCAGCAGTTGCATGAAGCCTTGGGCACACATCTGAATTTCAGTTCAGCTTATCATCCATAGACAGATGGTCAGACTGAAAGGACCAATCAAATTCTTGAAGACATGTTGAGAGCCTGTGCGTTGCAAGATCAGTCCGGATGGGACAAGCGATTGCCTTATGCAGAGTTTTCCTATAACAACAGTTACCAGGCCAGTTTGAAGATGTCACCATTTCAGGCGCTCTATGGAAGGAGTTGCAGAACTCCGTTGCAATGGGATCAGCCTGGAGAGAAGCAAGTGTTTGGGCCAGACATTCTGCTTGAAGCCGAAGAGAACATCAAGATGGTCTGAGAGAATTTGAAGATAGCGCAATCAAGACAGCGAAGCTATGCAGACACAAGAAGAAGAGAGCTGAGTTTCGAAGTCGGAGACTTTGTCTATCTGAAAGTGTCACCGATCAGAGGAGTCAGAAGGTTCGGAGTGAAAGGCAAGCTAGCACCCCGCTACATTGGTCCGTATCAGATTCTTGCAAGATGAGGAGAAGTGGCCTATCAGCTCAATTTGCCAGAGAATTTGTCTGCTGTGCACGATGTCTTTCATGTGTCTCAGTTGAAGAAGTGCTTGCGTGTGCCAGAAGAGTAGTTGCCAGTGGAAGGTCTTGAAGTCCAAGAGGACTTGACCTACGTTGAGAAGCCAGTGCAAATCCTTGAGGTTGCAGACAGAGTCACCCGAAGGAAGACCATCAGAATGTGCAAAGTCAGATGGGATCACCACTCTGAGGAAGAAGCAACCTAGGAGCGTGAAGATGATCTGTTGACTAAATACCCTGAGCTCTTTGCTAGCCAACCCTGAATCTCGAGGGCGAGATTCTTTTAAGGGGGATAGGTTTGTAACGCCCTGAATTTGGGGGTAGAATTTTTTCTTCTTTTCTCTCACCAAATTCGGGCGTTACTCTCTTTTCTCTTTCCCCGTTTTGCTCATTCTTCCCAATTTCAAACCAGTATAGTGACATGTGTTCGTGTCATGTATAAACCAAAACCTAAGTGTCATGGGTGTTGCATCATGCCGAAGCACGTTTCTTGGTCTAATGTTGAGTGTTCGTCTCGTTCCGTTCCGGATTTCGATTTGCGATTTAATTCCGTTTAGTGGTCTGCGCGCGTCGTGGGTTTTGGATCCGCGAAGTGGCCCGGCCCAGCCCAGCCCAGCCCAGCCCTGCCCGGCCCGGTCCGGCCCGGCCCTGCGCGCCCCTGGCGCCCAAACCCCCCATGCGCCCCCCCTTCTCTCTCTCTCTCGCATTTGGATCTCCCGCGCAACAACCTCTCCTCTCCCTCTTCCACCTCTCTCTCCCATGGTGCCCTAGGATTTGGAGACGGCGATCACCGGATTTTGGACCCCGAGGTGAGCTCCCCTCCCCTTCTTTTCTCTCTCTCTCCCTCCCTCTCCTTCTTCCTCCCCACGCGCGCCCCTTTTTTTTCCTGCTCGCGCGCACCCCTGCCCGTTCCCGCTCGCCGGCTGCGCGGCCGGCCCCGCCCGCCCCCTGCCGCGGCGGCGACCCCGTCACCGCCCCCGTCGGCGGCGCTCCCCCTCCCCCCTCGCGCGCGGCGGCGCTCGCCCGCCCGCCCGGCCTCCCCCCGCGTGGCGCCCCCCGCCCGGCCTCCCCTCGCGGCGGCGCGGCCCCCGCCCGGCCCGCCCCCTGCCCCTCCCCGACGCGGCGGCGGCCCGCCCCCACCCCGGCCCCTGCGCGCGGCGGCGCCCGCCCCGTCCCGGCCCCGTGGCGGCGCTCGCTCGCCCGCCCCGGCCCCTGCGCGTGGCGCTCGCCCGCTCCGCCCCTCGGCTCGGCCGGCCGTGGTGGCCCGGTGCCCTCCCGCGGCGCGGCGAGCCCCGCTAGCCCGCGCGCGCGCGCCCGCCCCCGGCGAGCTCGCCCCCCCCGGTTCAACCGCCCCCCCCGGTTCAACCGCCCCGGCCTCGTCCGACCGTGTCCCCGCTCGCCCGCGCTCGTGGTGATTATTTTTGTTAGTTGATGGTTAATGTCAAACTCCGTTAGTTAGCGTGCTGCGTCGCGCGCTTCGCCGCGCGATGGATTGTCTAATTTCAGATTCTATCTGTGTGTTGCGTCGTGCGCTTCGTCGCGCGACGATCCATTTTAATTTCAGGTTGTTTAAGGTGTAACGCCGCGTGTGTATTCACACGACGTTCCACTTTGGACTCAGTTTAGTCGACGTATGCCGTCGTGCGTTTCGTCACGCGACGCTTAACGTCTCCTCATAACCAAGGCGAAGTGTCTCGTTGCGTGCCCGGTCGCGCGACGAGTCGTTAACTTCTTGATTTGTTTTAGAGTGCTATGTCGCGCGTCTCGCCGCGCGACCATCCTTTTTATTTATCTCCACCTGCTTATAATGATTAGACATGAAACATGACTTTACTTTACGCTAAACATAGTGTCTACATTAAATTTCCTTCCATTAAGCGAGTGGTTAATTTATAATCATGTAACGTGATCGTTTCTCGACTGTCTTTTCCTCTTTCTCTCTTAACCGTACTCGCGAGCCCGCGTGGAACGTCTGTTTACTTATTGCATTCTATTGAATGGTGTACTGTTCTTTTGTATTAAATATGTGGATGTATGTATGTTTGCGCTCGTATAGAGAACGATCCGGTCGGAGAACCCGAAGAACCCGCAGGAGAAGCCCCTGAGCAGCAGTCGGTTGGTGGAGGCAAGTGTCCTTCGACCTATCTTTGTCCTATTCATTATTTAATTCACCTCCCGCTTTACATATTTATACCTAAGGTTTGACTAGCTTTTGTTATCCATGTCCTTGTTTACCTATCTGGGTTGGATTATTATTGTTTAGCTTTATGCTATTGCTTAACTCTAATCAATGAACATGATGAGATTATCTATGATACGCTGTTTTCCCTTCTCTTATTATGATGTTGTACTTGTGGCTTTAAGGGGGCTCGAGCGGTTTCTCGAGTGCCTCTCCGTAAGGACCTGTTCTATGGATGACCGCCCGGGAAAACAGTGCAACCATGAGGGTGGAATGGGGTGCCCTTAGCTGAATAATTAGAGGATCTGGGGTGTAGTTCGCTTCGCCGTCGTGCCGTCAATGGGGCTCGGTGTATGCGACTCGCTCTGCCAAGGTTGATTTGTCCCTTGGGGAGGAGTGCGGTACATTTAGGAAACCTAACGGGCGGCTACAACCCCGGGGAATCTTTGTAAAGGCTACGTAGTGAAACCCTACCTAATCACCTTGGTAGTGTTTAAGGGTTTGATCGGCCCGAGGCAAGAGGGAATCACGGCTTGTGGGTAAAGTGCACAACCTCTGCAGAGTGTTTGAAAACTGATATATCAGCCGTGCTCGCGGTTATGAGCGGCCAAGGGAGCTCCAGTGATTAGTGGTACTTGATCAGAGACATTATGGTACAGGTGGCTATGAGATCGATGGCTTTGGTTATGACTATGGTGCTGGTAAGTGGTACTCTTTCCGTTTGGAAAGGAGTACGTTTGGGTTAATATCGTGGGTTAAATCTAAAACTTGGCTTTCTCTACTAGAAATAATAATCTGACCAACTAAAAGCAACTGCTTGACTTATCCCCACATAAAGCTAGTCCACTACAGCCAAACAGGATACTTGCTGAGTATGTTGATGTGTACTCACCCTTGCTCTACACACCAAACCCCCCCATCCCCAGGTTGTCAGCATTGCAACCACTGCTCAGGAGAAGATGAAGCTATGGAAGGAGACTTCCAGGAGTTCCAAGACTACGACGAGTTCTAGGCGTGGGTTAGCGGCAACCCCCAGTTGGCTGCCTGTGAAGGCCGCGTTTATCTGCGTTTCTTTTCCGCACTTTGATTTATTGTAAGGACTATATGGACGTCTCAGACGTATGATGTAATCGACTATTATTTCCCTTTTAATACTATTTGAGCACTGTGTGATGATGTCCATGTTATGTAACTGTTGTGTACGTGAATAACTGATCCTGGCACGTACATGGTTCGCATTCGGTTTGCCTTCTAAAACCGGGTGTGACATTCTCCCCCCTTCGTGCTCCGTCTCGCGCCGACCCATCTGGGCTGGGGCACGCGGCGACAATTTACTCGTCGGTCCAGGGACCCCCCGGGGTCGAAACGCCAACAATGACATTTATTGTCTCACGATTGTGATCAATATAAGCATTCGCTCCCCCTGACGATGACATCTGTCAAAGTCGTTATCCCTCATAACTCAAGCATATTCTTCAAGATATATGTCTTATTGTTCATCTGGAATAACGAGAATGGATGAGGTTGGGGTGCTATCATTTTCTATCTTACACCACAATTTATACGTAGTTGTGCAAAGCAAATAACATGTCCTTCAATAGGACTTAGGGGATGATATATTTGCAATAGTACATATTCTAAATATGACACATCGCTCCAGACGTTCATTCTTTGCAACATCTATGATGGTGTAACAAAAGTCCATCAAAGATCGTAATCCATCAGGGATTTTTCATCAATCAGATATATCGTTATAGTCTATCATTTTGGCACAATGGGGATATTTTGCCAGTAACATTTAAACCTTATAGGTTTATGCCATCGTAGCTTTAGAGGATACCGTAATTCCACATCTAGTGAAAATTACCATGAGTAAAACTCGTGGAATGCACATGTGCTTATTCGGTGAACTTCAAGTCCTTTGGTACCTCATCTTATTCCTTTTCAGGTCTGTATGGGTCTTTATCCCTTTATCGAGATTAACAAATTTTGGTGTTCAACTCAGACTTTATTTCTTCTAGAAAGGTTCCATCAGGGAACTGTAATCTCAACTAGTAGATATTCTCTCTACACTTGAGAATGGTCATTCATCAGGAACACATTATTCAGTATGAGATTTATATGTTGCATATTTATAATTCAAGAATATGAGCCCTCCTTGGATCTCATGACGGATCTTCTGAATCCTATTAACTGCATAGTTTAATTCATGCCATTTGCCAGATTATATCATATAGCGGAACAATGTTTATTCAACACATATGTGGGATGGATCTCTCACAAGACCACTTGAACCATCGCATTCACCACACATTATTTCAATAGTGCCCATAATGTTCGAACTTCAAGCTCGTGACTTTCACTTTGCGATTATTGGTTCAGCCTCGATTGCATTTATCATTGACCCGATAAGAGAGCTTCAAACACTCATGCCTAGGACTTTGTTTTGGATCCCTTTGCAATCTAGAGAGGCAAGATAGGTGTCGACATATTTGTCTCCCACATTTAATAATGATCTCCGTCATTTCCCAAAACAAAAGATTCATTGTTCTGTATTCCCAGCACAATGATATTGCGCGCATTGCTAGGAACTTCATCATCAAGATGAACCTCTTCGTGAGGCAAATCACCATCAGGGTGAATTAATCGGAGGAAAGTTATCACAGACCACGTGAATCTGCAATCAGAACATATGCTTTGACTAAGGCTGATGGATCATATTCGCAGGCGTCCCCGAGAATAGATCAAATACCAATAAGTCAAATGTGGATATGATATTAATCCCGGGTATATCCACATCTACATCAGGTAGAAGCATTCAGACCAATATGGTTACTCCTCAACGATTTCTGCAAACTCCATATACACAGGAGTACACACCGAACGACATGTTCAGTTTGGCTTTTGTGCGTTTAATAGAATATTGAGGCATTACATTATATGGGCATTCCTCCCCCTAATGCCGAGATGTTCTAAAAGCCTACAAATAATATCGCCAACCACAATCATCCAGTTGTGGCCATTGTATGCTATTGTGGTGATTTATTTGGGAAATCTTACGCACATTACAGATAAGGGTTTTATGCAGTGAGCTTTGGACTTAGATTAATGTAGTGGCATGAATACTACATATTTGTCCTTCAACATGAAGGGTTAGTCTCAACATCTAGCGAGACACGAAACAACAAGTTGCTTCATGGTTACAATTCTGCAAACTTATTATTATTACTACCAAATGCATAGTCAATCATTAAGATTTAGACTGATATGTGAAAGTCGCCTAAAGGGGGGGTGAATAGGGCGAAACTGAAATTCTCAAAATAATCACAAGTACAAGCCGGGTTAGCGTTAGAAATATAATCGAGTCTGCGAGAGAGGGTGCAAAACAAATCGTAGGCGAATAAGGAGTGAGACACGTGGATTTGTTTTACCGAGGTTCGGTTCTCGCAAACCTACTCCCCGTTGAGGTGGTCACAAAGACCGGGTCTCTTTCAACCCTTTCCCTCTCTCAAACGGTCCCTCGGACCGAGTGAGCTTTTCTTCTCAATCACTTGGAACACAAAGTTCCCACAAGGACCACCACAAGATTGGTGTCTCTTGCCTCAATTACAAGTGAGTTTGATCGCAATGAAGAATCAAAGAAAGAAGAAAGCAATCCAAGCGCAAGAGCTCGAAGGAACACAAGCAAATCTCTCTCACTAATCACTAGGGCGTTGTGTGGAGTTTGGAGAGGATTTGATCATTTGGGTGTGTCTAGAATTGAATGCTAGAGCTCTTGTAAGTAGTTGAAGTGGAAAAACTTGGATGACTTGAATGTGGGGTGGTTGGGGGTATTTATAGCCCCAACCACCAAACTAGCCGTTTGGTGGGGCTGTCTGTCGCATGGTGCACCGGACAGTCCGGTGCGCCAGCCACGTCACCAAGGCCGTTGGGTTCCGACCGTTGGAGCTCTGTCTTCTGGGACCGCCTGGATGTCCGGTGGCACACCGGACATGTACTGTAGAGTGTCCGGTGTGCCAGCGCGCGTGTGTCTGACTTCTGCGCGCTCTGGCGCGCATTTAATGCTTCTGCAGGTGACCGTTGGCGCGAAGTAGTCGTTGCTCTGCTGGTTCACCGGATAGTCCGGTGTACACCGGACATGTCCGATGAATTATAGCGGAGCAAATTCCCGAGGCTGGCGAGTTCCAGAGCCGCTCTTCCTTGGAGCACCGGACAGTCCGGTGAATTATAGCGGAGCACCTCTGGATTTTCCCGAAGGTGAGGAGTTCAGCGTGAAGTCCCCTGGTGCACCGGACAGTCCGGTGCGCCAGACCAGGGCACACTTCGGTTATCCCTTGCTCTCTTTGTTGAACCCAATTCTTGGTCTTTTTATTGGCTAAGTGTGAACCTTTGATACCTGTATAACTTATATACTAGAGCAAAACTAGTTAGTCCAATTATTTGTGTTGGGCAATTCAACCACCAAAATCAATTAGGAAATAGGTGTAAGCCTAATTCCCTTTCAATCTCCCCCTTTTTGGTGATTGATGCCAACACAAACCAAAGCAAATATAGAAGTGCATAATTGAACTAGTTTGCATAATGTAAGTGCAAAGGTTGCTTGGAATTGAGCCAATATAAACACTTATAAGATATGCATGGATTGTTTCTTCAATTTTTGACATTTTGGACCACGCTTGCACCACATGTTTTGTTTTTGCAAATTCTTTTGTAAATCCTCTTCAAAGTTCTTTTGCAAATAGTCAAAGGTAAATGAATTAGATTTTTGCGAAGCATTTTCAAAATTTGAAATTTTTTCCCCCTGTTTCAAATGCTTTTCCTTTGACTAAACAAAACTCCCCCTAAATGAAATTCTCCTCTTAGTGTTCAAGAGGGTTTTGATATATCAATTTTGAAATACTACTTTTCTCCCCCTTTTGAACATAATAAGATACTAATTTGAAATTTATCAATTGAGAATCATACCAATTTAAAAACTCTTTTTTTTAAAATTAGGTGGTGGTGCGGTCCTTTTGCTTTGGGCTAATGCTTTCTCCCCCTTTGGCATGAATCGCCAAAAACAGAGTCATTAGAGCCCTTATAATTACTTTCTCCCCCTTTGGTCATAAATAAGTGAGTGAAGAATATACCAAAGTAGAAGAGTGATCTCTCCCCCAAAGATGGAGAGTTGCTCGGAGTGACGGCGAAGGATGAGTTACGGAGTGGAAGCCTTTGTCTTCGCCGAAGACTCCAATTCTCTTTCAATATATCTATGACTTGGTTTGAAATAGACTTGAAAACACATTAGTCATAGTACATAAAAGAGACATGGTCAAAGGTATATAAATGAGCTATGAGTGTAATTTAACAAAAGAAGTTCCTAGAATCAAGAATATTTAGCTCATGCCTAAGTTTGTTAAAAGTTTGTTCATCTAGTGGCTTGGTAAAGATATCGGCTAATTGATCTTTAGTGTTAATATATGAAATCTCGATATCTCCCTTTTGTTGGTGATCCCTTAGAAAATGATACCGAATGGCTATGTGTTTAGTGCGGCTATGTTCAACGGGATTATCCGCCATGCGGATTACACTCTCATTATCACATAGAAGAGGAACTTTGGTTAATTTGTAACCATAGTCCCTAAGGGTTTGCCTCATCCAAAGTAGTTGCGCGCAACAATGGCCTGCGGCAATGTACTCGGCTTCGGCGGTAGAAAGAGCTACGAAATTTTGCTTCTTTGAAGCCCAAGACACCAAGGATCTTCCCAAGAACTGGCAAGTCCCCGATGTGCTCTTTCTATTGATTTTACACCCCGCCCAATCGGCATCAGAATAACCAATCAAATCAAATGTGGATCCCCTAGGATACCAAAGCCCAAACTTAGGAGTATAAACCAAATATCTCAAGATTCGTTTTACGGTCGTAAGGTGAGCTTCCTTAGGGTCGGCTTGGAATCTTGCACACATGCATACGGAAAGCATTATATCCGGTCGAGATGCACATAAATATAGCAAAGATCCTATCATCGACCGGTATACCTTTTGATCGATGGATTTACCTCCTTCGTCGAGGTCGAGATGCCCATTGGTTCCCATGGGTGTCTTGATGGGTTTGGCATCCTTCATTCCAAACTTGCTTAGAATATCTTGAGTGTACTTCGTTTGGCTAAGGAAGGTGCCCTCTTGGAGTTACTTCACTTGAAATCCTAAGAAATACTTTAACTCCCCCATCATAGATATCTCGAATTTTTGTGTCATGATCCTACTAAATTCTTCACATGTAGACTCGTTAGTAGACCCAAATATAATATCATCAACATAAATTTGGCATACGAACAAGTCATTTTCAAGAGTTTTAGTAAAGAGTGTAGGATCGGCCTTTCCGACTTTGAAGCCATTAGCGATAAGGAAATCTCTAAGGCATTCATACCATGCTCTTGGGGCTTGCTTGAGCCCATAAAGCGCCTTAGAGAGCTTATAGACATGGTTAGGATACTCACTATCTTCAAAGCCGGGAGGTTGCTCAACATAGACCTCTTCCTTGATTGGTCCATTGAGGAAGGCACTCTTCACGTCCATTTGATAAAGCTTGAAGCCATGGTAAGTAGCATAGGCCAATAATATCCGAATTGACTCAAGCCTAGCTACGGGTGCATAGGTTTCACCGAAATCCAAACCTTCGACTTGAGAGTATCCTTTGGCCACAAGTCGAGCTTTGTTCCTTGTCACCACACCATGCTCATCTTGCTTGTTGCGGAACACCCATTTGGTTCCTACAACATTTTGGTTAGGACGTGGAACTGAGAGCACCTAGAGGGGGGTGAATAGGTGATCCTGTGAAACTTGAAAACTTAAGCCACAAAACTTGGTTAATCGTTAGCACAATAATTGCCAAGTGGCTAGATAGGAATCCTCAACAAAACACAATAACCAATAAGGATCAATCACAGAGATGGCACGGTGGTTATCCCGTGGTTCGGCCAAGACCAACGCTTGCCTACTCCACGTTGTGGCGTCCCAACGGACGAGGGTTGCAATCAACCCCTCTCAAGCGGTCCAAAGACCCACTTGAATACCACAGTGTTTTGCTTGCTTTTTCTCAATCCCGTTTGCGAGGAATCTCCACAACTTGGAGCCTCTCGCCCTTACACTTGAAATTCACAAAGAACACGGAGCAAGGGAGGGATTAGCAACACACACAAGACACAAGAACTAGAGTGTCAACACGCACACAAGTCGCAACAAGAGCTCGCAACACAACTCAATGAGTTCACAACTCCACTAGAGCTCTATATGCTATCACAATGAAAAGAATGCGCGAAATCGATGTCTTGGTGCTTAGGAATGTTGTAGGAATGCTTGGTGTCATCCTCCATGCGCCTAGGGGTCCCTTTTATAGCCCCAAGGCAGCTACGAGCCGTTGAGAGCAATCTAGGAAGGCTGATCTTGCCTTCTGTCGACTGGCGCACCGGACAGTCCGGTGCACACCGGACACTGTCCGGTGCCCGATTTCCTTCCAAAAATGGCGCAGTCGACCGTTGACAGCCTGAGAGCCATTGGCGCACCGGACATGTCCGGTGCACACCGGACAGTCCGGTGCCCTCTTCTAGCCGTTGGCTCGGCCACGTGTCCCGCGCAGATCGCGCGGCCGACCGTTGGCCCGGCCGACCGTTGGCTCACCGGACAGTCCGGTGCACACCGGACAGTCCGGTGAATTATAGCCGTACGTCGCCGGTGAATTCCCGAGAGCGGCCACTTTGCTCGAGCCATCCTGGCGCACCGGACACTGTCCGGTGCACCACCGGACAGTCCGGTGCTCCCAGACTCAGCAGAGTCTTGGCTGCTCGAGCCAAGACATTTACAATTGGATTTTTCCTGTTTCCAGCACTTAGACACAATACATTAGTCCATAAAACAATGTACTAGGTCTAAGAAACATACCTTTATCCTTGATTTGTACTTTGTCCACCTTTTACACTTAGGCACTTGTGTTGGACACTAAATCACCAAAATACTTAGAAATGGCCCAAGGGCACATTTCCCTTTCAATCTCCCCCTTTTTGGTGATTTATGCCAACACAACATAAAGCAAGTAGAACAAGTACAAAATCAATTCAAATAAGAACTCAAATTGTTCTGATTCAAATTTGACATATATGGATCACTCTTTGCCACCACTTGGTTTGTTTTTGCAAATCAAACTCAAATTTCTATCTCTAAGTCAACCACACATGTTAAGACATAAAGAGAGTTATTCCAAGAGAAATTGATTCAAGATTTCAAAAACTCCCCTTCTTTTTTTTCATAATCAACACTTCTCCCCACAAGAAGCCATCTTTTGACACAAGAGAGACAATAAAAAGTTTTGACAAACCAAAAGCTCTATTCTACTATTTTCAAAATTTCTCAAGTGGTAACTGATCCATTTATCGCTTATCCATTTATCTCTTTGGCCTTTATTTTCTCCCCCTTTGGCATCAAGCACCAAAACGGGATCAATCTTGGCCCTTTAACCCCATTGCCTCACCAAAATCTTCAAATAAGAACACAAAGGCAATAAGAGTATAAAGATGAACTTGGAAAAGTTACTCGTTTCATCGGAGTGCAGTGGAAGTCTTGCATGGTCCAAGTCCACCTTTTCCCTTTCAATTCTCCTTGGAGACTAAAACAACCAAACTCAAGAACATGGTTAGTCTCAAAGGGTCAAGTTGTAGCACAACTCCCCCTAAATATGTGCATCACTTGCAAACAGGACTTGTGAGGTCCAGGGAGTGTCTGTACAACTTGAGCACCACAATAAGCCACAACATGCAGAATGAACATGATCAAAGGCATAAACACATGTATGCTACATTTCAATCCAAGTTCCGCGAATCTAAGATATTGAGCTCACTACGCAGCCTGCAAAAGGTCTTCTCATCTAGAGGCTTGGTAAAGATATCGGCTAGCTGGTTCTCGGAGCTAACATGAAACACTTCGATATCCCCCTTTTGCTGGTGGTCTCTCAAAAAGTGATGCCGGATGTCAATGTGCTTTGTGCGGCTGTGCTCAACAGGATTTTCCGCTATGCGGATAGCACTCTCATTGTCACATAGGAGTGGGACTTTGCTCAGATTGTAGCCAAAGTCCCGGAGGGTTTGCCTCATCCAAAGTAGTTGCGCACAACACTGTCCTGCGGCAACGTACTCGGCCTCAGCGGTGGATAGGGCAACGGAAGTTTGTTTCTTAGAGTTCCACGACACCAGGGACCTTCCTAAGAATTGGCACGTCCCCGATGTACTCTTCGTATCGACCTTACATCCAGCATAGTCGGAATCTGAGTACCCAATCAAGTCAAAGTTAGACCCCTTTGGATACCAGATCCCGAAGCAAGGCGTAGCGACTTGATAGTCGCCTAGAGGGGGGGTGAATAGGGCGAAACTGAAATTTACAAATATAAACACAACTACAAGCCGGGGTTAGCGTTAGTAACAATAAATGAGTCCGCAAGAGAGGGCACAAAACAAATCCCAAGCGAATAAGCAAATGAGACACGGAGATTTGTTTTACCGAGGTTCGGTTCTTGCAAACCTACTCCCCGTTGAGGAGGCCACAAAGGCCGGGTCTCTTTCAACCCTTCCCTCTCTCAAACGGTCCCTCGGACCGAGTGAGCTTCTCTTCTCTAATCAAAGCCGGGAACAAAACTTCCCCGCAAGGGCCACCACACAATTGGTGCCTCTTGCCTTGATTACAATGGAGTTGTGATCTCAAGAACAAGTGAGAAAGAAAAGAAGCAATCCAAGCGCAAGAGCTCAAATGAACACGGCAAATCACTCTCTCTAGTCACTAGAGTTTTGTGTGGAATTGGAGAGGATTTGATCTCTTTGAATGTGTCTAGAATTGAATGCCTAGAGCTCTTGTAGTAGTTGAGAAGTGGAAAACTTGGATGGCAATGAATGTGGGGTGGTTGGGGTATTTATAGCCCCAACCACCAAAAGTGACCGTTGGCTGGAGGCGTCTGCTCGATGGCGCACCGGACAGTCCGGTGCACACCGGACAGTCCGGTGCCCCTGCCACGTCATCACTGCCGTTGGATTCTAGCCGTTGGAGCTTCTGACTTGTGGGCCCGCCTGGGTGTCCGGTGCACACCGGACATGTACTGTTTGATGTCCGGTGCACCGACATGGGCGATTCTGACTTCTGCGCGCGCTGCGCGCGCATTTAATGCACCGCAGGGAGCCGTTGGCGCCGCAGGGAGCCGTTGCTCCGCTGGCACACCGGACAGTCCGGTGTACACCGGACAGTCCGGTGAATTATAGCGGAGCGGCTGCCACGCGAACCCGAGGCTGGCGAGTTCAGGAGGCCGAGCTTCCTTGGAGCACCGGACATGTCCGGTGCACACCGGACAGTCCGGTGAATTATAGCGCGCCGGCTTCCGAGAATTCCCGAGAGTGAAGAGTTGGAGTCTGAGTCCCCTGGTGCACCGGACAGGTACTGTTCACTGTCCGGTGGCACACCGGACAGTCCGGTGCGCCAGACCAGGGGTGCCCTCGGTTGCCCCTTTGCTCCTTTATTGAATCCAAAACTTGGTCTTTTTATTGGCTGAGTGTGAACCTTTTACACCTGTATAATCTATACACTTGGGCAAACTAGTTAGTCCAAAGATTTGTGTTGGGCAATTCAACCACCAAAATTATATAGGAACTAGGTGTAAGCCTAATTCCCTTTCAATCTCCCCCTTTTTGGTGATTGATGCCAACACAAACCAAAGCAAATATAGAAGTGCATAATTGAACTAGTTTGCATAATGTAAGTGTAAAGGTTGCTTGGAATTGAGCCAATAAAACTACTTACAAGATATGCATGGAATGTTTCTTTCTTATTTAACATTTTGGACCACGTTTGCACCACTTGTTTTGTTTTTGCAAAACCTTTTTGTAAATCCATTTCATAGATCTTTTGCAAATAGTCAACGGTAAATAAATAAGAGTTTGCAAAAGCATTTTCAAGATTTGAAATTTCCTCCCCCTGTTTCAAATGCTTTTCCTTTGACTAAACAAAACTCCCCCTAAAAGAGATCCACCTCTTAGTGTTCAAGAGGGTTTTGATATACCATTTTTGAAATACTACTTTCTCCCCCTTTTGAACACAATAGGATACCAAATGATAAAGACTTTTGGAAAGCACTAAGTTTTTGAATTTGGTGGTGGTGGTGCGGTCCTTTTGCTTTGGGCTCATTTCTCCCCCTTTTTGGCATGAATCGCCAAAAACGGAATCATTAGAGCCCTCGAAGTGCAATCTTCCCCTTTGGTCATAAATAAGTGAGTTAAGATTATACCAAAGACGAAGTCCTTTTGCGTTTGAGCTTTTACTCTCTCCCCCAAGGATGAAGTCCTTTTCCTTGATGCTCATTTCTCCCCCAAAGACGAGAGAGTTGCTCGGAGTGATGGCGAAGCATGAGTTACGGAGTGGAAGCCTTTGTCTTCGCCGAAGACTCCAATTTCCTTTCAATATACCTATGACTTGGTTTGAAATCGACTTGAAAACACATTAGTCATAGCATATAAAGGAGATATGATCAAAGGTATTCAAAAGAGCTATGTGTGCAAGCTTAGCAAAAGAAATTTCTAGAATCAAGAATATTGAGCTCATGCCTAAGTCTGGTAAAAGATTGTTCATCAAGTGGCTTGGTAAAGATATCGGCTAATTGATCTTTAGTATTAATGTAAGAAATCTCGATATCCCCCTTTTGTTGGTGATCCCTAAGAAAATGATACCGAATGGCTATGTGCTTAGTGCGGCTATGCTCGACGGGATTGTCGGCCATTTTAATTGCACTCTCATTATCACATAGCAAAGGGACTTTGGTTAATTTGTAGCCGTAGTCCCGCAGGGTTTGCCTCATCCAAAGCAATTGCGCGCAACAATGTCCTGCAGCAATGTACTCGGCTTCGGCGGTGGAAAGAGCGACCGAATTTTGCTTCTTTGAAGCCCAAGACACCAAGGATCTTCCCAAGAACTGGCAAGTCCCTGATGTGCTCTTCCTATTAATTTTGCACCCCGCCCAATCGGCATCCGAATAACCAATTAAATCAAATGTGGATCCCCTAGGGTACCAAAGCCCAAACTTAGGAGTAAAAGCCAAATATCTCAAGATTCGTTTTACGGCCGTAAGGTGTGATTCCTTAGGGTCGGATTGGAATCTTGCACACATGCAAATGGAAAGCATAATGTCCGGTCGAGATGCACATAAATAAAGCAATGAACCAATCATTGACCGGTATACCTTTTGATCCACGGACTTACCTCCCGTGTCGAGGTCGAGATGCCCATTAGTTCCCATGGGTGTCTTGATGGGTTTGGCATCCTTCATCCCAAACTTAGCAAGAATGTCTTGAGTGTACTTCGTTTGGCTAATGAAGGTGCCCTCTTGGAGTTGCTTGACTTGGAATCCTAGAAAATACTTCAACTCCCCCATCATCGACATCTCGAATTTCTGTGTCATGATCCTACTAAACTCTTCACATGTAGACTCGTTAGTAGACCCAAATATAATATCATCAACATAAATTTGGCATACAAACAAGTCATTTTCAAGAGTTTTAGTAAAGAGTGTAGGATCGGCCTTGCCGACTTTGAAGCCATTTGCAATAAGGAAATCTCTAAGGCATTCATACCATGCTCTTGGGGCTTGCTTGAGCCCATAAAGCGCCTTAGAGAGCCTATAAACATGGTTAGGATACTCACTGTCTTCAAAGCCGGGAGGTTGCTCAACATAGACCTCTTCCTTGATTGGTCCATTGAGGAAGGCACTCTTCACGTCCATTTGATAAAGCTTGAAGCCATGGTAAGTAGCATAGGCTAATAATATGCGAATTGACTCAAGCCTAGCTACGGGTGCATAGGTTTCACCGAAATCCAAACCTTCGACTTGTGAATACCCTTTGGCTACGAGTCGAGCTTTGTTCCTTGTCACCACACCATGCTCATCTTGCTTGTTGCGGAAGACCCATTTGGTTCCCCCTTATGAATGTCGCCGAGGATGGTGTCGACGGGGTGATCTCGTTGGATTGCTTGGTGGACTCTTGGGTGTGGCGGTCTTGGTTCTTCCTCATCCTCCTTTTCTTGATCATTTGTATCTCCCCCTTGATCATTGCTATCATCTTGAGGTGGTTCGTCTTCTTGATTTTGCTCTTCATCATTTTGAGCCTCATCCTCATTTTGAGTTGGTGGAGATGCTTGCATGGAGGAGGATGGTTGATCTTGTGTACTTGGAGGCTCTTCGGATTCCTTAGGACACACATCCCCGATGGACATGTTCCTTAGCGCGATGCATGGAGCCTGTTCTTCACCTATCTCATCAAGATCAACTTGCTCTACTTGTGAGCCGTTAGTTTCATCAAACACAACGTCACAAGAGACTTCAACTAGTCCAGTGGACTTGTTAAAGACCCTATATGCCCTTGTGTTTGAGTCATAACCAAGTAAAAAGCCTTCTACAGTTTTAGGAGCAAATTTAGATTTTCTACCTCTTTTAATAAGAATGAAGCATTTGCTACCAAAAACTCTAAAATATGAAATGTTGGGCTTTTTACCGGTTAGGAGTTCATATGATGTCTTCTTGAGGATTCGGTGAAGATATAACCGGTTGATGGCGTAGCAGGCGGTGTTGACCGCTTCGGCCCAAAACCGGTCCGGTGTCTTGTACTCATCAAGCATGGTTCTTGCCATGTCCAATAGAGTTCGATTCTTCCTCTCCACTACACCATTTTGTTGTGGCGTGTAGGGAGAGGAGAACTCATGCTTGATGCCCTCCTCCTCAAGGAAGCCTTCAATTTGAGAGTTCTTGAACTCCGTCCCGTTGTCGCTTCTTATTTTCTTGATCCTTAAGCCGAACTCATTTTGAGCTCGTCTCAAGAATCCCTTTAAGGTCTCTTGGGTTTGAGATTTTTCCTGTAAAAAGAATACCCAAGTGAAGCGAGAATAATCATCCACAATAACAAGACAATACTTACTCCCGCCGATGCTTATGTAAGCAATCGGGCCGAATAGATCCATGTGGAGTAGCTCAAGCGGCCTGTCGGTCGTCATGATGTTCTTGTGTGGATGATGGGCTCCAACTTGCTTTCCTGCCTGACATGCGCTACAAATCCTGTCTTTCTCAAAGTGAACATTGGTTAGTCCTAAAATGTGTTCTCCCTTTAGAAGCTTATGAAGATTCTTCATCCCAACATGGGCTAGTCGGCGGTGCCAGAGCCAACCCATGTTAGTCTTAGCAATTAAACATGTGTCGAGCTCAGCTCTATCAAAATCTACTAAGTATAGCTGACCCTCTAACACACCCTTAAATGCTATTGAATCATCACTTCTTCTAAAGACAGTGACACCTATATCAGTAAAAAGACAGTTGTAGCCCATTTGACATAATTGGGAAACAGAAAGCAAGTTGTAATCTAATGAATCAACAAGAAAAACATTGGAAATGGTATGGTCAGGTGAAATAGCAATTTTACCCAAACCTTTGACCAACCCTTGATTTCCATCCCCAAATGTGATAGCTCGTTGGGGATCTTTGCTTTTCTCATATGAGGAGAACATCCTTTTCTCCCCGGTCATGTGGTTTGTGCACCCGCTGTCGAGTATCCAACTTGAGCCCCCGGATGCATAAACCTACAAAACAAATTTAGTTCTTGACTTTAGGTACCCAAACTGTTTTGGGTCCTTTGGCATTAGATACAAGAACTTTGGGTACCCAAACACAAGTCTTGGAATCCTTGTGTTTGCCCCCAACAAATTTGGCAACTACTTTGCCGGATTTGCTAGTAAGCACATAAGATGCATCAAAAGTTTTAAATGAAATGGCATGATCATTTGATGCATTAGGAATTTTCTTCTTAGGCAACTTGGCACGGGTTGGTTGCCTAGAACTAGATGTCTCACCCTTATACATGAAAGCATGGTTAGGGCCAGAGTGAGACTTCCTAGAATGAATCTTCCTAATTTTGCTCTCAGGATAGCCTGCAGGGTATAAAATGTAACCCTCGTTATCCTGAGGCATGGGAGCTTTGCCCTTAACAAAGTTAGACAAGTTCTTAGGAGGGGCATTAAGTTTGACATTGTCTCCCCTTTGGAAGCCAATGCCATCCTTGATGCCAGGGCGTCTCCCATTATAAAGCATGCTACGAGCAAATTTAAATTTCTCATTTTCTAAGTTGTGCTCGGCAATTTTAGCATCTAGTTTAGCTATATGATCATTTTGTTTTTTAATTAAGGCTAGGTGATCATGGATAGCCTCAATATTAATATCTCTGCATCTAGTGCAAATAGAAACATGCTCAACATTAGATGTAGAGGGTTTGCAAGATTTAAGTTCTACAACCTTAGCATGCAACATTTCATTCTTAGTTCTAAGGTCGGAAATAGTAGCATTGCAAACATCAAAATTTATAGCCTTAGCAATTAAATTTTCATTCTCTAATCTAAGGCTAGCAAGAGATGCATTCAATTCATCAATCTTAGCAAGCAAGTCAACGTTATCATTTCTAAGATTGGGAATTGAAATATTACAAACATGTGAATCAACCTTAGCATTTAAAATAGCATTTTCATTTCTAAGGTTGTTAATCATCTCACGGCAAGTGCTTAGCTCACTAGACAATTTTTCACATTTTTCAACTTGTAGAGCGTAAGCATTTTTAACCTTAACATGTTTCTTATTCTCCTTGATTAGGAAGTCCTCTTGGGAGTCCAAGAGATCATCCTTTTCATGGATGGCACTAATTAGTTCATTTAATTTTTCCTTTTGTTCCATGTTAAGGTTAGCAAAAAGAATGCGCAAGTTATCCTCCTCATTTTTATCATCATCCTCATCACTAGATGTTTCATATTTAGTGGAGGACCTTGATTTTACCTTCTTTTTGTCGTCCTTGGCCATGAGACACTTGTGGCCGACGTTGGGGAAGAGAAGGCCTTTGGTGACGGCGATGTTGGCGGCGTCCTCGTCGTCGGAGGAGTCGCTTGAGCTTTCGTCGGAGTCCCACTCCCGACAAACATGGGCATCGCCGCCCTTCTTCTTGTAATACTTCTTCTTCTCCTTTCTTCTTCCCTTCTTGTCGTCGCCCCTGTCACTGTCACTAGACATAGGACATTTTGCAATAAAGTGACCGGGCTTACCACACTTGTAGCAAACCTTCTTGGAACGAGGTTTGTAGTCCTTCCCCTTCCGTTGCTTGAGGATTTGCCTAAAGCTTTTGATGATTAGGGCCATCTCCTCATTGTCGAGCTTGGAGGCGTCAATTGGTTGTCTACTTGGTGTAGACTCCTCCTTCTTCTCCTCCGTTGCCTTAAAGGCCACCGGTTGCGCCTCGGATGTGGAGGGCTCGTCAAGCTCGTTGATCTTCTTGGAGCCCTTAATCATGCATTCAAAGCTAACAAAATTCCCGATGACTTCCTCGGGGGTCATTAGTGGATATCTTGGATTACCACGAATTAATTGAACTTGTGTGGGGTTAAGGAAAATAAGAGCTCTTAGAATAACCTTAACCACTTCGTGGTCATCCCACTTTGTACTCCCGAGGTTGCGCACTTGGTTCACCAAGGTCTTGAGCCGGTTGTACATGTCTTGTGGCTCCTCCCCTTGGCGAAGACGGAAGCGACCGAGCTCCCCCTCGATCGTTTCCCGCTTGGTGATCTTGGTGAGTTCATCACCTTCGTGCGCCGTCTTGAGAAGATCCCAAATCTCTTTGGCGTTCTTCAACCCTTGTACTTTGTTGTATTCCTCCTTGCTTAGGGAGGCAAGGAGGATGGTTGCGGCTTGGGAGTTGAAGTGCTCGATTTGGGCCACTTCGTCTGTGTCATAGTCCTCATCCCCTATAGATGGTACCTGTACACCATACTCAACAACATCCCATATACTCTTGTGGAGAGAGGTTAGATGAAATCGCATTAAATTACTCCACATAGCATAATCTTCACCATTAAAAGTTGGTGGTTTACCTAATGGGACGGAAAGTAGAGGTGTATGTTTAGGAACACGAGGATAGCGTAGGGGAATCTTACTATACTTCTTACGCTCTTGGCGTTTAGAAGTGACGGACGCCGCGTCGGAGCCGGAGGTAGATGTCGATGAAGTGTCGGTCTCGTAGTAGACCACCTTCCTCATCCTCTTGTGCTTGTCCCCACTCCGATGCGGCTTGTGAGAAGAAGATTTTTCCTTCTTCTCCTTGTGGTGAGAAGAGGAAGATCTTTTCTCCTTCCGCTTGGAGGAGTTCTTCTTCTTCTCCCTTTTCTTGGTGCGGGACTCTTCCGATGAGGTGCTCCCTTGGCTTGTAGTGGGCTTGTCGCCGGTCTCCATCTCCTTCTTGGCGTGATCTCCCGACATCACTTCGAGCGGTTAGGCTCTAATGAAGCACCGAGTTCTGATACCAATTGATAGTCGCCTAGAGGGGGGGTGAATAGGGCGAAACTGAAATTTACAAATATAAACACAACTACAAGCCGGGGTTAGCGTTAGTAACAATAAATGAGTCCGCAAGAGAGGGCACAAAACAAATCCCAAGCGAATAAGCAAATGAGACACGGAGATTTGTTTTACCGAGGTTCGGTTCTTGCAAACCTACTCCCCGTTGAGGAGGCCACAAAGGCCGGGTCTCTTTCAACCCTTCCCTCTCTCAAACGGTCCCTCGGACCGAGTGAGCTTCTCTTCTCTAATCAAAGCCGGGAACAAAACTTCCCCGCAAGGGCCACCACACAATTGGTGCCTCTTGCCTTGATTACAATGGAGTTGTGATCTCAAGAACAAGTGAGAAAGAAAAGAAGCAATCCAAGCGCAAGAGCTCAAATGAACACGGCAAATCACTCTCTCTAGTCACTAGAGTTTTGTGTGGAATTGGAGAGGATTTGATCTCTTTGAATGTGTCTAGAATTGAATGCCTAGAGCTCTTGTAGTAGTTGAGAAGTGGAAAACTTGGATGGCAATGAATGTGGGGTGGTTGGGGTATTTATAGCCCCAACCACCAAAAGTGACCGTTGGCTGGAGGCGTCTGCTCGATGGCGCACCGGACAGTCCGGTGCACACCGGACAGTCCGGTGCCCCTGCCACGTCATCACTGCCGTTGGATTCTAGCCGTTGGAGCTTCTGACTTGTGGGCCCGCCTGGGTGTCCGGTGCACACCGGACATGTACTGTTTGATGTCCGGTGCACCGACATGGGCGATTCTGACTTCTGCGCGCGCTGCGCGCGCATTTAATGCACCGCAGGGAGCCGTTGGCGCCGCAGGGAGCCGTTGCTCCGCTGGCACACCGGACAGTCCGGTGTACACCGGACAGTCCGGTGTACACCGGACAGTCCGGTGAATTATAGCGGAGCGGCTGCCACGCGAACCCGAGGCTGGCGAGTTCAGGAGGCCGAGCTTCCTTGGAGCACCGGACATGTCCGGTGCACACCGGACAGTCCGGTGAATTATAGCGCGCCGGCTTCCGAGAATTCCCGAGAGTGAAGAGTTGGAGTCTGAGTCCCCTGGTGCACCGGACAGGTACTGTTCACTGTCCGGTGGCACACCGGACAGTCCGGTGCGCCAGACCAGGGGTGCCCTCGGTTGCCCCTTTGCTCCTTTATTGAATCCAAAACTTGGTCTTTTTATTGGCTGAGTGTGAACCTTTTACACCTGTATAATCTATACACTTGGGCAAACTAGTTAGTCCAAAGATTTGTGTTGGGCAATTCAACCACCAAAATTATATAGGAACTAGGTGTAAGCCTAATTCCCTTTCACGACTAAATATCGAAGAATTCGCTTCACGGCCACTAAGTGACACTCCTTAGGATCGGATTGAAATCTGGCACACATGCATACGCTAAGCATAATATCCGGTCTACTAGCACATAAATAAAGCAAAGAACC
Organism: Zea mays; assembly: GCF_902167145.1. Classification (NCBI taxonomy): domain Eukaryota; kingdom Viridiplantae; phylum Streptophyta; class Magnoliopsida; order Poales; family Poaceae; genus Zea; species Zea mays. The sequence goes on along the minus strand of NC_050101.1, from coordinate 175,050,799 downwards.
TATCATGGACCGGTATGCTTTTTGATCAACGGACTTACCTCCTTTGTTGAGGTCGGTGTGTCCGTCAGTTCCCATCGGCGTCTTTGCGGGCTTGGCGTCCTTCATCCCAAACCGCTTTAGCAAGTCTTGCGTGTACTTCGTTTGGGAGATGAAAGTGCCATCCTTGAGTTGCTTCACTTGGAACCCAAGGAAGTAGTTCAACTCGCCCATCATCGACATCTCGAATTTCTGCGTCATAACCCTGCTAAACTCTTCACAAGACTTTTGATTAGTAGAACCAAATATTATGTCATCGACATAAATTTGGCACACAAAAAGATCACCATCGCAAGTCTTAGTAAAAAGAGTTGGATCGGCTTTCCCAACCTTGAAAGCATTAGCAATTAAAAAGTCTCTAAGGCATTCATACCATGCTCTTGGGGCTTGCTTAAGTCCATAGAGCGCCTTAGAGAGCTTACACACGTGGTCGGGGTACCGTTCATCCTCGAAGCCAGGGGGTTGCTCCACGTACACCTCCTCCTTGATCGGCCAACACCCAGTCCGGATCTAGCAAGGCCTCTTCTACCCTGAAAGGCTCAATAGAAGAGACAAAGGAGTAATGCTCATAGAAATTAACTAATCTTGAACGAGTAGTTACTCCCTTGCTAATATCACCCAATATTTGGTCGACGGGATGATCCCTTTGGATCGTCGCTCGAACTTGGGTTGGAGGTGCCTGAGGTGCTTCTTCTTCTTCAACTTGAACATCCTGTGCTCCCCCTTGATCATGTGCCTCCACTTGAGGTACCTGTTCGTCATCTTGGGATGGGGGATGCACCATAGTTGAGGAAGACGGTTGATCTTGCTCCAATTGTTCCTGAGGCCGCACATCTCCAATCGCCATGGTGCATATCGCGGCCGTTGGAACATCTTCTTCATCTACATCATCAAGATCAACAACTTGCTCTCTTGGAGAGCCATTAGTTTCATCAAATACAACGTCACTAGAGACTTCAACCAAACCCGATGATTTGTTGAAGACCCTATATGCCTTTGTATTTGAATCATAACCTAATAAAAACCCTTCTACAGCTTTGGAAGCAAATTTGGAATTCCTACCCTTCTTCACTAGAATGTAGCATTTACTCCCAAAAACACGAAAGTACGATACATTGGGTTTGTTAACGGTTAGCAGCTCATACGACGTCTTCTTGAGGAGGCGATGAAGGTAGACCCTGTTGATGGCGTGGCAAGCCGTGTTCACGGCTTCCGACCAAAAACGCTCGGGGGTCTTGAACTCTCCAAGCATAGTCCTCGCCATATCAATGAGTGTCCTGTTCTTCCTCTCTACCACACCATTTTGCTGAGGTGTGTAGGGAGCGGAGAACTCGTGCTTGATCCCCTCCTCCTCAAGGAACTCCTCCACTTGAAGATTCTTGAATTCGGACCCGTTGTCGCTCCTTATCTTCTTCACCTTGAGCTCAAACTCATTTTGAGCTCTCCTGAGGAAGCGCTTGAGGGTCCCTTGGGTTTCAGACTTATCCTGCAAAAAGAACACCCAAGTGAAGCGAGAAAAGTCATCAACAATAACTAGACCATACTTACTTCCTCCTATGCTTAGATAGGCGACGGGTCCGAAGAGGTCCATATGCATCAGCTCCAGAGGTCTTGAAGTGGTCATCACATTCTTGCTGTGATGAGCTCCTCCCACCTGTTTACCTGCTTGACAAGCTGCACAAGGTCTATCTTTTTCGAAATGTACATTGGTTAGACCTATCACGTGTTCTCCCTTTAGAAGCTTGTGGAGGTTCTTCATCCCCACATGTGCTAAGCGGCGATGCCACAACCAGCCCATGCAAGTCTTAGCCATTAAGCATGCATCTAGACCGGCCCCCTCTTTTGCAAAATCAACTAAATAAAGTTTTCCGTCTAGTACACCCTTAAAAGCTAGTGAACCATCACGTCTTCTAAAGACAGAAACATCTACATTTGTAAATAGATAATTATATCCCATATTACATAATTGACTAACAGATAGTAAATTATATCCAAGAGACTCAACTAAAAACACATTAGAGATAGAGTGTTCATTTGATATTGCAATCTTGCCTAAGCCTTTCACCTTGCCTTGGTTCCCATCACCGAATATGATTGAATCTTGGGAATCCTTATTCTTGACGTAGGAGGTGAACATCTTCTTCTCCCCCGTCATATGGTTTGTGCATCCGCTGTCGATAATCCAGCTTGAACCCCCGGATGCATAAACCTGCAAGGCAAATTTAGGCTTGGGTCTTAGGTACCCAACTCTTGTTGGGTCCTACAAGGTTAGTCACAATTGTCTTAGGGACCCAAATGCAAGTTTTATCACCCTTGCATTTTGCCCCTAATTTCCTAGCAACTATCTTCCTATCCTTTCTACAAATAGCAAAGGAAGCATTTAAAGCATGATATATTGTAGATGGTTCATTAACTTTCCTAGGAACATTAGCAACATTTCTCCTAGGCATATTATGAACAACATTTTTCCTACCAACATTTCTATCATGCACATAGGAAGAACTAGAAGCAAACATGGCATGAGAATCAAAAGCATCATATGCATTATAACTCCTATAAGCATTTCTATATTCTCTCTTGTCATGATACATAAAAGCATGGTTCTTTTTAGCACTAATAGCCATAGGGGCCTTCCCTTTCTCCTTGGTGGAGATGGGAGCCTTATGGCTTGTTAAGTCCTTGGCTTCCCTCTTGAAGCCAAGTCCATCCTTAATTGAGGGGTGTCTACCAATCGTGTAGGCATCCCTTGCAAATTTTAGCTTATCGAAATCACTTTTGCTAGTCTTAAGTTGGTCATTAAGACTAGCTACTTCATCATTTAATCTAGAAATTGCAACTAGGTGTTTACTACAAGCATCAATATCAAAATCCTTACACCTAGTACAAATTATAACATGTTCTACACAAGAATTAGATTTATTTGCTACTTCTAATTTAGCATTTAAATCATTGTTAACACCTTGTAAAGTAGAAATGGTTTCATGACAAGTAGATAGTTCATAAGAAAGCATTTCATTTCTTTTAACTTCTAAAGCATAGGATTTTTGTGCCTCTACAAATTTATCATGTTCATCATATAACAAATCCTCTTGCTTTTCTAAAAGCCTATCCTTTTCATTCAAGGCATCAATCAATTCATTGATTTTATCAATTTTATTTCTATCCAATCCCTTGAACAAGCTAGAGTAATCTATTTCATCTTCATCACTAGATTCGTCCTCACTTGAAGAATCATAAGTAGAGTTTCGAGTACATACCTTCTTCTCCCTTGCCATAAGGCATGTGTGACGCTCGTTGGGGAAGAGGGATGACTTGTTGAAGGCGGTGGCGGCGAGTCCTTCATTGTCGGAGTCGGACGAAGAGCAATCCGAATCCCACTCCTTGCTAAGATGTGCCTCGCCCTTTGCCTTCTTATAGTTCTTCATTTTCTCCCTCTTGATCCCTTGATCCTGATCACTATCATTGTCGGGACAGTTAGCAATAAAATGACCAAGCTTACCGCATTTGAAGCATGAGCGCTTCCCCTTGGCTTTGGTCTTGCCTGGCTGTCCCTTGCGACCTTTAAGTGTCGTCTTGAATCTTTTGATGATGAGGGCCATCTCTTCATCATTAAGTCCGGCTGCCTCAATTTGTGCCACCTTACTAGGTAGCACCTCCTTGCTTCTTGTTGCCTTGAGAGCAAGGGGTTGCGGTTCGTTGATCGGACCATTCAAGGCGTCGTCCACGTACCTCGCCTCCTTGATCATCATCCGCCCGCTAACAAATTTTCCAAGGACTTCTTCGGGTGACATTTTGGTGTACCTGGGATTCTCACGAATATTATTTACCAAATGAGGATCAAGAACGGTAAAGGACCTTAGCATCAGCCGGACGACGTCGTGGTCCGTCCATCGCGTGCTTCCGTAGCTCCTTATTTTGTTGATAAGGGTCTTGAGCCGGTTGTATGTTTGTGTCGGCTCCTCGCCCCTTATCATCGCGAACCGTCCAAGCTCGCCCTCCACCAACTCCATCTTGGTGAGCAAGGTGACGTCGTTCCCCTCATGAGAAATCTTGAGGGTGTCCCAGATCTGCTTGGCGTTATCCAAGCCGCTCACTTTGTGGTATTCATCCCTGCACAATGAAGCTAGAAGAACAGTAGTAGCTTGTGCATTCTTATGAATTTGCTCATTAATGAACATGGGACTATTCGAACTATCAAAGTGCATTCCACTCTCTACAATCTCCCATATACTAGGATGGAGAGAGAACAAGTGACTACGCATTTTGTGACTCCAAAATCTGTAGTCCTCTCCATCAAAATGAGGAGGTTTACCAAGTGGAATAGATAATAAATGAGCATTTGCACTTTGAGGAATACGCGAATAATCGAAAGAAAAGTTCGAGTTAACCGTCTTTCGTTTGTAGTAGTCGTTGTCATCGTTGTCCTTGTGGGAAGAAGTGGACTCATCATTGTCGTCGTAGTAGACGATCTCCTTAATGCGCCTTGTCTTCTTCTTCTTCCCATCTTTTCGTTTATGACCCGAGCCCGAGTCGGTAGGCTTGTCATCCTTTGGCTCGTTGACGAAAGACTCCTTCTCTTTATTGTTGATCATGATACCCTTCCCCTTAGGATCCATCTCTTCGGGCGGTTAGTCCCTTTGTGAAGAGAACGGCTCTGATACCAATTGAGAGCACCTAGAGGGGGGGGGGTGAATAGGTGATCCTGTGAAACTTGAAAACTTAAGCCACAAAACTTGGTTAATCGTTAGCACAATAATTGCCAAGTGGCTAGATAGGAATCCTCAACAAAACACAATAACCAATAAGGATCAATCACAGAGATGGCACGGTGGTTATCCCGTGGTTCGGCCAAGACCAACGCTTGCCTACTCCACGTTGTGGCGTCCCAACGGACGAGGGTTGCAATCAACCCCTCTCAAGCGGTCCAAAGACCCACTTGAATACCACGGTGTTTTGCTTGCTTTTTCTCAATCCCGTTTGCGAGGAATCTCCACAACTTGGAGCCTCTCGCCCTTACACTTGAAATTCACAAAGAACACGGAGCAAGGGAGGGATTAGCAACACACATAAGACACAAGAACCAGAGTGTCAACACGCACACAAGTCGCAACAAGAGCTCGCAACACAACTCAATGAGTTCACAACTCCACTAGAGCTCTATATGCTATCACAATGAAAAGAATGCGCGAAATCGATGTCTTGGTGCTTAGGAATGTTGTAGGAATGCTTGGTGTCATCCTCCATGCGCCTAGGGGTCCCTTTTATAGCCCCAAGGCAGCTAGGAGCCGTTGAGAGCAATCTAGGAAGGCTGATCTTGCCTTTTGTCGACTGGCGCACCGGACAGTCCGGTGCACACCGGACACTGTCCGGTGCCCGATTTCCTTCCAAAAATGGTGCAGTCGACCGTTGACAGCCTGAGAGCCGTTGGCGCACCGGACATGTCCGGTGCACACCGGACAGTCCGCTGCCCTCTTCTAGCCGTTGGCTCGGCCACGTGTCCCGCGTAGATCGCGCGGCCGACCGTTGGCCCGGCCGACCGTTGGCTCACCGGACAGTCCGGTGCACACCGGACAGTCCAGTGAATTATAGCCGTACGTCGCCGGTGAATTCCCGAGAGCGGCCACTTCGCTCGAGCCATCCTGGCGCACCGGACACTGTCCGGTGCTCCCAGACTCAGCAGAGTCTTGGCTGCTCGAGCCAAGACATTTACAATTGGATTTTTCCTGTTTCCAGCACTTAGACACAATACATTAGTCCATAAAACAATGTACTAGGTCTGAGAAACATACCTTTATCCTTGATTTGTACTTTGTCCACCTTTTACACTTAGGCACTTGTGTTGGACACTAAATCACCAAAATACTTAGAAATGGCCCAAGGGCACATTTCCCTTTCAGGAACCAAATGCCATACCTCATTCCTAGTGAAGTTGTTGAGCTCCTCTTGCATCGCCACCACCCAATCCGAATCTTGAAGTGCTTCCTCTATCCTATGTGGCTCAATAGAGGAAACAAAAGAGTAATGCTCACAAAAATGTGCAACACGAGATTTAGTGGTTACCCCCTTATGAATGTCGCCGAGGATGGTGTCGACGGGGTGATCTCGTTGGATTGCTTGGTGGACTCTTGGGTGTGGTGGCCTTTGCTCTTCATCCTCCTTGTCTTGACCATTTGCATCTCCCCCTTGATCATTGCTGTCATCTTGAGATGGCTCATTTGCTTGATCTTCTATTTCATCAACTTGAGCTTCATCCTCATTTTGAGTTGGTGGAGATGCTTGCGTGGAGGAGGATGGTTGATCTTGTGCATTTGGAGACTCTTCGGATTCCTTAGGACACACATCCCCAATGGACATGTTCCTTAGCGCGATGCACGGAGCCTCTTCAACACCTATCTCATCAAGATCAACTTGCTCTACTTGAGAGCCGTTAGTCTCATCAAACACAACGTCACAAGAAACTTCAATTTGTCCAGAGGACTTGTTAAAGACTCTATATGCCCTTGTGTTTGAATCATATCCTAGTAAAAAGCCTTCTACAGTCTTAGGAGCAAATTTAGATTTTCTACCTCTTTTAACAAGAATAAAGCATTTGCTACCAAAGACTCTAAAATATGAAATATTGGGCTTTTTACCGGTTAGGAGTTCATAAGATGTCTTCTTGAGGATTCGGTGTAGATACAACCGGTTGATGGCGTAGCAAGCGGTGTTGACCGCCTCGGCCCAAAACCGATCCGAAGTCTTGTACTCATCAAGCATGGTTCTTGCCATGTCCAATAGAGTTCTATTCTTCCTCTCCACTACACCATTTTGTTGTGGCGTGTAGGGAGAAGAGAACTCATGCTTGATGCCCTCCTCCTCAAGGAAGCCTTCAATTTGTGAGTTCTTGAACTCCGTCCCGTTGTCGCTTCTAATTTTCTTGATCCTTAAGCCGAACTCATTTTGAGCCCGTCTCAAGAATCCCTTTAAGGTCTCTTGGGTATGAGATTTTTCCTGCAAAAAGAACACCCAAGTGAAGCGAGAATAATCATCCATAATAACTAGACAGTACTTACTTCCGCCGATGCTTATGTAAGCAATCGGGCCGAATAGGTCCATGTGTAGGAGCTCCAGTGGCCTGTCAGTCGTCATGATGTTTTTGTGTGAATGATGAGCACCAACTTGCTTTCCTGCTTGGCATGCGCTACAAATCCTGTCTTTCTCAAAATGAACATTTGTTAATCCTAAAATGTGCTCTCCCTTTAGAAGCTTATGAAGATTCTTCATCCCAACATGGGCTAGTCGGCGGTGCCAGAGCCAACCCATGTTAGTCTTAGCAATTAAGCAAGTGTCGAGTTCAGCTCTATCAAAATCTACCAAGTATAGCTGACCCTCTAACACTCCCTTAAATGCTATTGAATCATCACTTCTTCTAAAGACAGTGACACCTACATCAGTAAAGAGACAGTTGTAGCCCATTTTGCATAATTGAGATACAGAAAGCAAATTGTAATCTAATGAATCTATAAGAAAAACATTGGAAATGGAATGGTCAGGTGATATAGCAATTTTACCCAATCCTTTGACCAAACCTTGGTTTCCATCCCCGAATGTGATAGCTCGTTGGGGATCTTGGTTTTTCTCGTAGGAGGAGAACATCTTCTTCTCCCCTGTCATGTGGTTTGTGCACCCGCTGTCGATAATCCAACTTGAGCCCCCGGATGCATAAACCTACAAAACATGTTTAGTTCTTGACTTTAGGTACCCAAATGGTTTTGGGTCCTTTGGCATTAGAAACAAGAACTTTGGGTACCCAAACACAAGTCTTTGACCCCTTGTGCTTGCCCCCAACATATTTGGCAACTACCTTGCCGGATTTGTTAGTTAAAACATAAGATGCATCAAAAGTTTTAAATGAAAAGTTATGTTCATTTGATGCACTAGGAGTTTTCTTCTTAGGCAACTTAGCATGGGTTTGTTGCCTAGAACTAGATGTCTCACCCTTATACATAAAAGCATGATTAGGGCCAGAGTGAGACTTCCTAGAGTGAATTCTCCTAATTTTGCTCTCGGGATAACCGACAGGGTATAAAATGTAACCCTCGTTATCCTGAGGCATGGGAGCCTTGCCCTTAACAAAGTTGGACAATTTCTTAGGAGGGGCATTAAGTTTGACATTGCCTCCCTGTTGGAAGCCAATGCCATCCTTAATGCCAGGGCGTCTCCCACTAAAAAGTATACTACGAGCAAATTTAAATTTTTCATTTTCAATTTCATGCTCGGCAATTTTAGCATCTAATTTTGCTATATGATCATTTTGTTGTTTAATTAAAGCCATATGATCATGTATAGCATCAATGTTAACATCTCTACATCTAGTACAAATGGTAGTATGCTCAACGGTAGATGTAGATGGTTTGCAAGATTTTAGTTCAACAATCTTAGAATGTAATATATCATTTTTATCTCTAAGATCGGAAATAGTAGCATTGCAAACATCAAAATCTTTAGCCCTAGCAATTAATTTTTCATTTTCAATCCTAAGGCTAGCAAGAGAAATGTTCAATTCTTCTATTTTAGCAAGCAACTCAACATTATTATTTGGAATTGAAACATTACAAACATTTGAATCAACCTTAGCCAACAAATTAGAATTCTCATTTCTAAGGTTGTCTATAGTCTCATGGCAAGTACTTAGCTCGCTAGATAATTTTTCACATTTTTCAACTTCTAGAGCATAAGCATTTTTAACCTTAACATGATTTTTGTTTTCCTTGATTAGGAAGTCCTCTTGGGTGTCCAAGAGGTCATCCTTCTCATGGATGGCACTAATTAATTCATTTAACTTTTCTTTTTGTTGCATGTTTAGGTTGGCAAAAAGAGTGCGTAAGTTATCTTCCTCATCACTAGCATTTTCATCACTAGAGGATTCATATCTAGTGGAGGATTTAGATTTAACCTTCTTCTTTTTGCCGTCCTTTGCCATGAGGCACTTGTGGCCGACGTTGGGGAAGAGAAGGCCCTTGGTGACGGCGATGTTGGCGGCGTCCTCGTCGTCGGAGGAGTCGCTAGAGCTTTCGTCGGAGTCCCACTCACGACAAACATGGGCATCGCCGCCCTTCTTCTTGTAGTACCTCTTCTTCTCCTTTCTTCTCCCCTTCTTGTCGTCACCCCTGTCACTGTCACTAGAAATAGGACATTTAGCTATAAAGTGACCGGGCTTACCACATTTGTAGCAAACCTTCTTGGAGCGGGGCTTGTAATCTTTCCCCCTCCTTTGTTTGAGGATTTGGCGGAAGCTTTTGATGACGAGCGCCATTTCCTCATTGTCGAGCTTGGAGGCGTCGATTGGTTGTCTACTTGGTGTAGACTCCTCCTTCTTCTCCTCCGTCGCCTTGAATGCAACCGGTTGAGCTTCGGACGTGGAGGGACCGTCAAGCTCGTTGATCTTCCGTGAGCCCTTGATCATAAATTCAAAGCTCACAAAATTCCCGATTACTTCCTCGGGAGTCATTAGTGTATATCTTGGATTGCCACGAATTAATTGTACTTGAGTAGGGTTAAGGAAAATAAGTGATATCAAAATAACCTTAACCACCTCGTGGTCATCCCATTTCTTGCTCCCGAGGTTGCGCACTTGATTCACCAAGGTCTTGAGCCGGTTGTACATATCTTGTGGCTCCTCCCCTTGGCGAAGACGGAAGCGACCGAGCTCCCCCTCGATCGTTTCCCGCTTGGTGATTTTGGTGAGTTCATCACCCTCGTGCGTGGTCTTGAGCACGTCCCAAACTTCCTTGGCGCTCTTCAATCCTTGCACCTTGTTGTACTCCTCCCTATTTAGAGAGGCAAGGAGTATGGTTGTGGCTTGGGAGTTGAAGTGCTCGATTTGGGCCACCTCGTCCTCATCATAATCCTCATCCCCTATGGGTGGTACCTGTGCTCCAAACTCAACAACATTCCATATACTTTTGTGGAGTGAGGTTAGATGAAATTTCATTAAGTCACTCCACCTAGCATAATCTTCACCGTCAAAGGTTGGCGGTTTGCCTAATGGAACGGAAAGTAATGGAGTATGTCTAGAAGTACGAGGATAATGTAAGGGGATCTTACTAAACTTCTTGCGCTCATGGCGCTTAGAAGTTATGGAGGGCGCGTTGGAGCCGGAGGTAGAAGGTGATGAGGTGTCGGTCTCGTAGTAGACCACCTTCCTCATCTTCTTTATTTTGTCGCCACTCCGATGCGACTTGTGAGAGGAAGTCTTCTTCTCCTTCTTCTTCTCCTTGTTGCGGGACTCTTCCGATGAAGCCTTCCCGTGGCTTGTAGCGGGCTTGTCGCCGGTCTCCATCTCCTTCTTGGCGAGTTCTCCCGACATCACTTCGAGCGGTTAGGCTCTAATGAAGCACCTGGCTTTGATACCAATTGAAAGTCGCCTAGAGGGGGGTGAATAGGGCGAAACTGAAATTCTCAAAATAATCACAACTACAAGTCGGGTTAGCGTTAGAAATATAATCGAGTCTGCGAGAGAGGGTGCAAAACAAATCGCAGGCGAATAAGGAGTGAGACACGTGGATTTGTTTTACCGAGGTTCGGTTCTCGCAAACCTACTCCCCGTTGAGGTGGTCACAAAGACTGGGTCTCTTTCAACCCTTTCCCTCTCTCAAACGGTCCCTCGGACCGAGTGAGCTTTTCTTCTCAACCACTTGGAACACAAAGTTCCCACAAGGACCACCACAAGATTGGTGTGTCTTGCCTCAATTACAAGTGAGTTTGATCGCAATGAAGAATCAAACAAAGAAGAAAGCAATCCAAGCGCAAGAGCTCGAAGGAACACAAGCAAATCTCTCTCACTAATCACTAGGGCGTTGTGTGGAGTTTGGAGAGGATTTGATCACTTGGGTGTGTCTAGAATTGAATGCTAGAGCTCTTGTAAGTAGTTGAAGTGGAAAAACTTGGATGACTTGAATGTGGGGTGGTTGGGGGTATTTATAGCCCCAACCACCAAACTAGCCGTTTGGTGGGGCTATCTATCGCATGGTGCACCGGACAGTCCGGTGCACACCGGACATGTCCGGTGCACCAGCCACGTCACCAAGGTCGTTGGGTTCTGACCGTTGGAGCTCTGTCTTCTGGGCCCGCCTGGATGTCTGGTGGCACACCGGACATGTACTGTAGAGTGTCCAGTGTGCCAGCGCGCGTGTGTCTGACTTCTGCACGCTCTGGCGCGCATTTAATGCTTCTGCAGGTGACCGTTGGCGCGAAGTATTCGTTGCTCTGCTGGTTCACCGGACAGTCCGGTGTACACCGGACATGTCCGATGAATTATAGCGGAGCAAATTCCCAAGGTTGGCGAGTTCCAGAGCCGCTCTTCCTTGGAGCACCGGACACTGTCCGGTGTACACTGGACAGTCCGGTGAATTATAGCGGAGCGCCTCTGGATTTTCCCGAAGGTGAGGAGTTCAGCGTGAAGTCCCCTGGTGCACCGGACACTGTCCGGTGGCACACCGGACAGTCCGGTGCGCCAGACCAGGGCACACTTCGGTTATCCCCTGCTCTCTTTGTTGAACCCAATTCTTGGTCTTTTTATTGGCTAAGTGTGAACCTTTGATACCTGTATAACTTATATACTAGAGCAAAACTAGTTAGTCCAATTATTTGTGTTGGGCAATTCAACCACCAAAATCAATTAGGAAATAGGTGTAAGCCTAATTCCCTTTCAATATGTGCAACACTATTTTATCCATAAGGGTCCTTCAGGGGCTCATGCATACCATTCGTCGTTTGGAGCTATTAGTTGACTTCAGATCAACAAGTAAAATGACCATCAGGGTCTAACGCTCATAAAGACATTCACTGGTTGCATTGTGCTTTTAAGCACATAGAAAAAATGTGTGTGTTTACATTGGTAGTGAAGTGCACGGCATCAGGCCAATGCTGCCAAGCAAATATTTTTATATGCAGAGATGTATGGTCCATCTCGTTTTTATCACTGCCCATGGTTTACCCAATTACTCATACTGCTCTGAAATTGGTTATCGGTTTATGCAACATTTTTAGGTATAATAAATTTGAGAGAGAACTTATAACAATAGTTAATTATTTGTAGTGTTGCCAGCAGGGCAAACATTTCTCCTCATATTATATACCAAATTGTTCTATATAGCATTATTTCGATCTCTTCATTGTTCAGTAAAAAGAGAAGCTTTGGAATAGAACAGACAAGGCCAAGAATTCATTTTATCTAGGAAAATCACCATTTAACTAGCTTTTGATGAAGCAAATGATGATAACGGCTTGGCAAGAACGAAACAATATTGGTATCCGCCTAGGATCCATCTTCAACAACGGATAGTACTGCTCTCATACGAAGAAATCATCAAGGGTAGAGAGGATACAACAGGTCTCTACAAGATCTTCGTATTTCTATCATAAATTATCATCACTAGTAGTCTAGTGGTCAAGACATATGACTCTTCTGGCTCCGAGGACCAAGGACATGTTAATGTCTTATTTAGCTTCAAGCTCTGTTGTGATGTGGGATTTCATAGTTATTTGTCTACTCTTCTCACTTCTAGTAGATCGGAGGTAGATAATGGTAAGCATGCCAAATGGTGGAATTCAGTGTAGTTCAGCTACATAAACCCCAGGTATGTGTCCATTCAGGACCGACCTTTACCATTTAGCTTACAATGTATACCAAACTTGTCAAAGGACTATACCGAGTCAATTCAGTGACTATAAGTATTTAGAATTCCGAGAGATGTATGCGACACAAGCATAGAGGTCCTAGATGGAACAAGTAAAGTGGTTCGACGGGAACTCACTATGGTTTTCACACCAACATAGTGAAAATTTTCTCAGAATAACCTCTCGGTATACTCGCAACTTCGTGTTGCTAGCGGTTAAATGTCCTTTTATCTCATAGTTTGCTTCATGTCATCCAGCGACAAAGAGAGCAATGTGCTAACATCTGGTTGAGCAATGTATGACTGAGATTTCTGATCTTAAATCATTTGGTAAGGTCTTTTTTCTTACTAATATAATCCCAATTTGTGATATCTTCTATGCCAAAAAGGCTTTCATGTATTATATTATATATCTTCGGGTTACTTCGGGTAAAACTTTATGCATGAGGAGAGAGGGGAGAATTAACTTATCCATGTTCTGTTGTATTTCAATTTAATTTCCCAGTTTATTCAAGCACTATAGAGCTTGATACAGCTGTTATGGCCACTTGGCGATATATATAAATATATGATGCCACACAACATAATCAAATAAAATATAGAACAAAAAAAAGGAAGGTTGTGCATAATATGACTTCAGGGCCTTGAACAACTCACCACAATCCACACGAGTACAAGATCTAACGTATTTGATGTCAACGCGTGTGCGGCCATCAGAGCTACAACAGCATAGGAAGCCTTCATAATAAGCGCAACAGGTGCAGTTATGGCTCAATAGTCGGGGTACATGACAAGTCCATGAAACATGCGCAATTGTGGCTCGATGATCACGATAGACAAACAATGCCTACAAGGCGTGCGAAAAATATGTGACTCGATGATGGCGGTCCGACTCAACGAGAGTGGTCCGATTAAGCGAGAGTGCGACATATCAATCAAATGACGCAGCCAAGTTCGTACGACACAAATACTGTGTCGTGTTGTCAGGGCGTAGCCAGTGCTCAACCAATGCCATAACTCGGTCGATTAATAACGTAGTCTGATCGACGTGTCTGAGTACCCACTATACAATTTAATCGCTCGACGTGAGTCCAAAAGCTCAACACATCATAAATATTTAGAGCGATTTAATTATGAACAATATATAACCTTCGTATGCATTTTTAAAAAAAATCTGCTTATTATTTACGACGGGAATAAAAGCAGAAAAATAAACATCATCAGATGCAAAGGACATTTTCTATATTTAAGTATGTATTATGCTACTAATTATTTATGACAGGAAATAATTAGTTAATGTATAAATAAAAAGAAACGGTGAAAGATATACGGAGACTAAATAATGGACTACATATTAGGTTAAATGATTTAGCAACTGCTTATAGAACAAACAGATCAGCGAATGCTAGTTGCCATCACATGCAGAGGTCCTGGGTTGCCTGCGTTGGGAGGAGGTGGGCGAGGGTCTGGCACAAACTTTGAATTTTCATCTACTCAGTCGAGTCTTGCATGCACACATGCAAAATTTTCACGGAAGATAATAGCGCTTCTACCAGGCGCTTGACTGGACGCGCGACCGTTTTGGAAGCAGGAGCGTTTCCGACGCGCTAACCGCTTGGTTGACCGGCTCCATTCCTCGCGTGTGGTTGAGTAGCCGTCGGCTACAGTGCAGGGCTAGGCGGCTAGCACGCGTTCTCTTCCGATGAACAATATAGAATAGTAGATCTAAATGTACTGAGAAAGACATACATCCCTATTATGTAGAGAAATCAAAGCACCAGCACGCCACTCGAGCGACGCAAAAAAGGTGTAACCCGGTCTATTGCATGCGCTATTCCCCAGGAATTCATGGGCGCAGACGGCATTCAAGACGTTGAACAACGCAGATCGAGGATAATATCCAATCTACTTAGAAACACATACTGCTCGATTGCGTAGAGGGAAATCGAAGTCTGTCGCGTAGGACAGTTCGGCTAGGCCGGAGGACCTGCCGGTTTGACGAAGAGTTGATGCAGATCTGATCTCGCAACAACGTTGAGATAGAGCGTGCTAATAACGTGTTGAGAACTACGTTACCACGGATCACCAGATCCGCTTCCTTCCCTCCCGTCAGCAGTAGAGGCGCAAAAAGCTGTAGAGAATCTGTCTCCCTTCCCATAAACACGACAGAGGTGTTGAGAACTACGTTACCACGGATCACCGGATCCGCTCCCTTCCCTCCCGTCAGCAGTAGAGGCGCGAGAAGATGTAGAGAACTCGTCTCCCTTCCCATAAGCACGACAGAGGAAACACACGAGACACTGGATATAGGGTTGGGCCTCTGGCCTCTTTCTGATCTCTGTTCCATATGAGGGGTACAGGTTCTATATATAGAGACGCGATAGCCCTCAGGGCTATATTCGGTATTTGCCCACATAACCCTTCATTAGGGTTTCTCAACACTCCCCCTTGGGCGAATACCGCGACCAACACATGCCTCGTTAAAACTCCAAAAAACCCAGTGGGAAAAATATGGAGAAAGAGTGCATGGTGATACAAATTGCATTTGCACTTTGTTGCCTCGTTAAAAACCTCATGTGAGAAACTTCAAGAAAACTCACCAAGGGAAAAAGAGTACAACAGTTGTCATCGGGACAGATTTCGATCCTCTAGGATCTAGATTTTACCGAATCTTCTACAAAGGCTAACTTTAGAAATGTGCTCCCCTGATCCTTGCAAAATTGTATCAATATGGCAAAATATTTTCTTCTAGAAGTATATGCACATATAGATTTAGCAAACAGATTGCATATCCTTGCAAAGATTATTTCAGGAACTTCACCTCAACTCACTTCTAGGATACATGAGGTAAGTGCACGTATCAACATAAATAAGCCACTTCGACTAGTGGTGTTCGATCGACTAGATCTACATATTTGATAGAAACTTCCATAAAGGTTCACATATTGATCATCAAGCTGACGCCTTCAGGGCATAGAATATGACATTTATTGTCACACGATTGTGATCAATATAAGCATTCGCTCCCCCTGACGATGACATATGTCAAAGTCGTTATCCCTCATAACTCAAGCATATTCTTCAAGATATATATCTCATTGTTCATCTGGAATAACGAGAATGGACGAGGTTGGGGTGCTATCATTTTCTATCTTACACCACAATTTATACATAGTTGTGCAAAGCAAGTAACATGTCCTTATATAGGACTTAGGGGATAATATAGTTGCAATAGTACATATTCTAAATATGACACATCGCTCCAGGCGTTCATCCATTGCAACATCTATGATGGTGTAACAAAAGTCCATCAAAGATCGTAATCCATCAGGGATTTTTCATCGATCAGATACATCGTTATAGTCTGTCATTCTGGCATAATGGGGATATCTTTGCCATTAACACCTAAACCTTATAGGTTTCTGCCATCGGGGCTTTAGAGGATACCGTAATTCCACATCAAGTGGAAAATACCATGAGTAAAACTCGTGGAATGCACATGTGCTTATTCGGTGAACTTCAAGTCCTTTGGTACCTCATCTTATTCCTTTTCGGGTATGTATGGGTCTTTATCCCTTTATAGGGATTATCAAACTTTGGTGTTCAACACAGACTTTATTTCTTCTGAAAAGGTTCCATCAAGGAACTATAATCTCATCTAGGAGATATTCTCTCTACATAGAAGAGTGTTAATTCGTCAGGAATGTATTATTCGGTATGAGATTTATATGTTGCATATTTATAATTCAAAGATATGGATCCTCCTAGGATCTCATGACGGATCTTCAGAATCCTATTAACTGCATATTATAATTCATGCCATTTGCCAGATATATTACATAGCGGAATTGTGTTTATTCAACACATACGTGGGATGGGTCTCTCACAAGACCACTTGAACCAACGCATTCACCACACATTATTTCAATAGTGCCCATAAATGTCCGAACTTCAAGCTCGCGACTTTCATTTTGCGATTCTTGGTTCAGCCTCGATTGCATTCATCAATGACCCGATAAGAGAGCTTCAAGCACTCATGCCTAGGACTTTGTTTTGGATCCCTTTGCAATCTATAGATGCAAGATAGATGTCGACACATTTGTCTCCCACATTTAATAATGATCTTCGTCATTTCCCAAAACGAGAGATTCATTGTTCCGTATTCCCAGCACAATGATATTGCGCGCATTGCTAGGAATTTCATCATCAAGATGAACCTCTTCATGAGGCAAATCACCATCAGGGTGAATTAATCGGAGGAGAGTTATCACAGACCACGTGAATCTGCAATCAGAACATATGCTTTGACTAAGGCCGATGGATCATATTCGTAGGCGTCCCCGAGAATAGATCAAATACCAATAAGTCAAATGTGGATATGATATTAATCCCGGGTATATCCACATCTACATCAGGTAGAAGCATTCAGACCAATATGGTTACTCCTCAACGATTTCTGGCAAACTCCATATACACAGGAGTACACACCAAACGACAGGTGCAGTTTAACTTTTGTGCGTTTAATAGAATATTGAGGCATTACATTATATGGGCATTCCTCCCCCTAATGCCGAGATGTTCTAAAAGCATACAGATAAAATCCCCAACCACAATCATCCAGTTGTGGGCAATGTATTCTATTGTGGTGATTTATTTGGGAAATCTTACGCACATTACAGATAGGGGTTTTATGCAGTGAGCTTTTGACTTAGATTAATGTAGTGGCATGAATACTACATATTTGTCCTTCAACGTGAAGGATTAGTCTCAACTTCCAGCAAGACACGCAACAACAAGTCGCTTTGTGGTTACAATTCTGCAAACTTGCTGTTATTATCACCAAATATACAGTCAATCATCAGGATTTAGACTGATACGCGCAACAATATGTTAGCCATAAAAACAAAATACTTTAGGGCTCATGCACACCATTTGTCATTTGGAGCAAGTAGTTGACTTCAGATCAACAAGGACAATGACCATCAGGTCTAGCACTCACAAGAACATTCATTGGTTGCATTGTGCTTTCAAGCACATAGGAGAATTTGCGCATATAAAATGGTGGTAAAGTGCACGGCATCAGGCCAATGCTGCCAAGCAGAGATTTTTATATGCAGAGATGTATAGTCCAGCTCGTTTTTATCATTGCCCATGGGTTACCCAATTACTCATACCATTCTGAAATTGGGTATCGATTTATGCAACATTTTTAGGTATAATAATTTTGAGAGAAAACTTATAACAATAGTTAATTATTTATGGTGTTGCCAGCAGGGCAAACATTTCTCCTCATATTATATACCAAATAGTTTGCTTCATGTCATCCAGCGACAAAGAGAGCAATGTGCTAACATCTGGTTGAGCAATGTATGACTGAGATTTCTGATCTTAAATCATTTGGTAAGGTCTTTTTGCTTACTAATATAATCCCAATTTGTGATATCTTCTGTGCCAAAAAAGCTTTCATGTATTATATTATATATCTTCGGGTTACTTCGGGTAAAACTTTATGCATGAGGAGAGAGGGGAGAATTAACTTATCCATGTTCTGTTGTATTTCAATTTAATTTCCCAGTTTATTCAAGCACTATAGAGCTTGATACAGCTGTTATGGCCACTTGGCGATATATATAAATATATGATGCCACACAACATAATCAAATAAAATATAGAACAAAAAAAGGAAGGTTGTGCATAATATGACTTCAGGGCCTTGAACAACTCACCACAATCCACACGAGTACAAGATCTAGCGTATTTGGTGTCAACGCGTGTGCGGCCATCAGAGCTACAACAGCATAGGAAGCCTTCATAATAAGCGCAACAGACGCAGTTGTGGCTCAATAGTCGGGGTACATGACAAGTCCATGAAACATGCGCAACAGGCGCAATTGTGGCTCGATGATCACGATAGACAAACAATGCCTACAATGCGTGCGAAAAATATGTGACTCGATGATGGCGGTCCGACTCAACGAGAGTGGTCCGATTAAGCGAGAGTGCGACATATCAATCAAATGACGCAGCCAAGTTCGTACGACACAAATACTGTGTCGTGTTGTCAGGGCGTAGCCAGTGCTCAGCCAATGCCATAACTCGGTCGATTAATAACGTAGTCTGATCGATGTGTCTGAGTACCCACTATACAATTTAATCGCTCGACGTGAGTCCAAAAGCTCAACACATCATAAATATTTAGAGCGATTTAATTATGAACAATATATAACCTTCGTATGCATTTTTAAAAAAAATCTGCTTATTATTTACGACGGGAATAAAAGCAGAAAAATAAACATCATCAGATGCAAAGGACATTTTCTATATTTAAGTATGTATTATGCTACTAATTATTTATGATAGGAAATAATTAGTTAATGTATAAATAAAAAGAAACGGTGAAAGATATACGGAGACTAAATAATGGACTACATATTAGGTTAAATGATTTAGCAACTGCTTATAGAACAAGCAGATCAGCGAATGCTAGTTGCCATCACATGCAGAGGTCCTGGGTTGCCTGCGTTGGGAGGAGGTGGGCGAGGGTCTGGCACACTTTGAATTTTCATCTACTCAGTCGAGTCTTGCATGCACACATGCAAAATTTTCACGGAAGATAATAGCGCTTCTACCAGGCGCTTGACTGGACGCGCGACCGTTTTGGAAGCAGGAGCGTTTCCGACGCGCTAACCGCTTGGTTGACCGGCTCCATTCCTCGCGTGTGGCTGAGTAGCCGTCGGCTACAGTGCAGGGCTAGGCGGCTAGCACGCGTTCTCTTCCGATGAACAATATAGAACAGTAGATCTAAATGTACTGAGAAAGACATACATCCCTATTATGTAGAGAAATCAAAGCACCAGCACGCCACTCGAGCGACGCAAAAAAGGTGTGACCCGGTCTATTGCATGCGCTATTCCCCAGGAATTCATGGGCGCAGACGGCGTTCAAGACGTTGAACGACGCAGATCGAGGATAATATCCAATCTACTTAGAAACACATACTGCTCGATTGCGTAGAGGGAAATCGAAGTCTGTCGCGTAGGACAGTTCGGCTAGGCCGGAGGACCTGCCGGTTTGACGAAGAGTTGATGCAGATCTGATCTCATAGCAACGTTGAGATAGAGCGTGCTGATAACGTGTTGAGAACTACGTTACCACGGATCACCAGATCCGCTCCCTTCCCTCCCGTCAGTAGTAGAGGCGCAAAAAGCTGTAGAGAATCTGTCTCCCTTCCCATAAACACGACAGAGGAAACACACGAGACACAGGATATAGGGTTGGACCTCTGACCTCTTTCTGATCTCTGTAATATGAAGGGGTGTACAAGTTTCTTATATAGAGATATGAGACCCCCTCAGGGTCAAAGCCGGTATTTATCCACATAACTTTAAGTAGGGTTACTTAACAGAACTTACTCCATGTTGAGTGACCGAAATCGTTTCCGAGGAGTCCAAGGGAACGGACGCCATATTGGAATTAGGGCCTTGATGAATTCGACGTCTCCTCCGACCCGGTGGACCAGCAACGAGTGTTGGGCCATGCCTTTGCCTTGGTTGGTTGCTCGCTGGCCCAAGAAAATTCATGGATCGTGCCCAGGGCTGCGCGTGCCGCTAAGAGGCAGCACTTTTTTTTAAAAAAAAAAGAAAAGAGGGGCTTCCTCTTCATCAAGTCACGAAATTCGACCTAAAGATAGTTAGCTGCACCAAAACTATTGTTAGGGCCAGCCAAGCAAAGCCTAGCAATTAGCATGGATCTCTCTTCAGTTCTAGTCTGGCTTCCGCTTACACTGAACCTTTCACTATGCGCTTTCGTTGGGCTTTTGGATGTTGGAAAGTTGCGACAGTTAGTGCTGCGATTTTTAAAATTTTTATCATCGCCTTTCTTTTCCTCGATGCGAATGCGTTGGAGTGGTTGGTGCCGCTGCCGCTGCCGCCGCTGGATTGGGTGTCCCTCCCGGCCATTGATCGAAGGAATCAGCAATGTTAGGGTAGGAGAGACCACTGCGAACAGTGCAGATTGTTGTGACCAAGAGGACACCAGGCACTGTGCTGACGATACAGATACTTTGCCGCTAAGCAATATTGGCGGAGCCAAATAAACATATCTTGTTCTCACAGTTCTAACAATATGACAATATGCACACTCACAATATGACAGGGTAACTGATAGGTTTTTGTCTAATACAGCAAACCTGAAAGCCTTCCACCCGATTATATTCTTTTTTTAAAAACAAAACTTATACGTTACGTAGACAAGACATTCCTGTATAAAACCTATACGTAGAGAAGACATTCCTGTAATTTTTTTTAAAAAAACAAAACATCAGAATATTCTCACAAGCAACACCCAAAATCATCTGGATTCCACAGCGATCTGATAACAACAAGCATCGATATTTAAATTTAGAACTATGACCTTCTCCTCCTTTCCTAAGTGGGAAGAGATCAATACAACCCTTACTCGTTCATCTCCGAGTCCGAAATCAACTTTGACATCATCTTGTCGATCTGAACGGAACAGAAAGCAGAAGGCAGCAACTCAGCTTTTCTACCATGCGTGCTAACATCACCTAGAACACATACTTGACTAACAGATATGCACCACCATCTCCAGCGACGATGCAACATTTTTTGAATTACAATACTTTGATTGTTTCCAAAACAAATATTTATAGTAGAGTTACCTACCTCTCTTTTGCTCATCCCAATTATGCTTTTAAGATCATCAATCTAAAAGAAGAAAATAGTTTAATTGATATTCTCCGCTTCATATTGTTTAAACTTAACTTTTTAAACATTCAATATAGAAGGTTTACCTCTTTCAATGGTGACTCCTCTCGAAGCTCAAGTATATAGTTTGCCCTTTTCTCTCCAATACCCTACACATCACCAACATGTTAGCAAGACATAAGCAATCATTTATGTTTGGTTAAGTAATAATATTTTAAGGTTTTTGAGCACCTTTAAACTTTTTAACTGCTCCCTGCATTTGATACGGAAATATGTATTAGAGAAACATAAATGAAGTCTATTCAACAATAAATAATATAATATGTTATTGGTAATACTTACTTATTAGCGCTGTTTAGAAACAACAAACACTCCTTAGCTAGAGATTTCTGCATTTGTAGAGAAAAAGAGTAAACAATTTATTACCAAAGCTAATGATACAATAAAAAGTGTATGTAATGAGTTCAAAATAGTTACCTTAATCCCTGTGCTACGAGCCTTAAGTGATTCTTGTGCATCTTGAGCATGCCAAAGTTTTAAGTTGACCTCAGGAGTTTTTGGTTCTGCTTCAACTAAGTCAAAGGATTGTGGACGAACTATATCTGTTTTCTGTTTTACTATACTAGGTGCCATAGAATTAAGAAGCTTCAGTGAATTTGATATCTTTCTCAATTGGTCGCTTATCTTCGGAGAAGATTGGAGAACGGTGGCTGGATTTTCCTCAGTTGTTTTATCTGAAAGTGAAGGCAATTTAGAATACTACCAAATACATTACTAACGTTTAGAAATAAAGTGAATTGAAACATATTTTACCAGCTGCATTAGATGAACATGTAAAGCCCAAGTCAGCAAATAAGTTCTCTGCAAGAAAACCTGGAGAGGAATGATCCTGAAAATAGAAACAAAAGTATATACATTTATGATATTCTGATTAGAATTGCAAACACCAAAATGACATCTATTTGCCTGTTTTCAAAGGTTGCATACCTCTTCTTTCATGTCACTTGATACTATCTCTTTCATGCTGCAAGGTACTACTTGCATTTCAGATGATACTACAATATTTTTTGTGCCATTGTGATTCTCCTGCATATCGCTCTAATATATTGCAATAGTTAGTTGTAATACTAGCATATGCTTGCAGTGGCAATAAAAAAAGTTAGTGTCTCAATTGGTGGGAGGGCTCAAATTTCCATGCAAATTGATGTATCTACCGCCTATGAAATGATATAGAAAACTCTAATATAAATATGTTCACTAATGGTCAATGGCAAGTGTAGATATAAGATGCTAAGTATACAAACCTCATGTTTCCTTACCGCAGTTGTCACAAAAGTTTTCTTATCTTCCTACATAATTCATAAATTGCAACTTAGATTAGTTAGTAATATAAGGATGACAACTTTAGTGTCAATTTCACATATTGTAATATA
The DNA here is from genome assembly GCF_902167145.1 of Zea mays. Classification (NCBI taxonomy): domain Eukaryota; kingdom Viridiplantae; phylum Streptophyta; class Magnoliopsida; order Poales; family Poaceae; genus Zea; species Zea mays. Next base: position 175,027,945 of record NC_050101.1, on the reverse strand, counting down.
CTATGTGAAAATACTAGATAAAACTAGTCTATTATGTACCTTTGATGAATTAGTAGTTGGAATAAAGAAGTTCCTGGTCAATAAAATGTCAATTTTAGTGGTACTGTGAAAAGCATTAAAATAACCATTACTTAATTAATAGTGTGTTACCTTTCCCTTAGAATAGACTTAGCACCAGAGTGTTTCAAATTAATCGAAGCAGAGACTAAGTTTACAGTCTTTTTTGCTGAATGTGTGCTTGTTTCAGATCTGAATAACACCAAAATGATTATTATTTTAAATGTTGATAGAATGCTAGTACCAAATGTAGTAATTCCAAAATCAGAATTCGACCTCTTATTGGCATTGAGAGATCTTGTTGCTTTTACTGCAATGTTATTAACTTGGGTTTTGTATGGCTTCTCCAGCACGGGACTTTGTTGTTGGATAGAAGACAATAACGATCTTGACAAATTCTTATTGTTCACTGAAAGCTTTACATTTGACTTTGAACAACCTTTTGTGATTAAGGATAAGTTGTACCGTTGTTCATTGACCACTTGGCTTGAGCGTGAAGCCAAGCTTAGAGTAGAGATTGCATCTTGGCATGAGACTTCATCCTACACTAAGAATGCATAGCATTAGATCGGCATAGTAACAAGAATGCATAGCATTAGATTGGCATAGTAGCAATAACAATGCATCAATTCCAATAGTATGGTAAGGTAAAATATAGAATGTTATAACAAATAATGCAACCTAACTTTAGAAATGTGTATTCTGTCAAACAAAAACAACAAAGAAGATATAGAATAGCGACAACAAAAAATGTATCTGTATACATTCTTTTTTAGCAGCTACATGGATATACTATCTTTTGAGTTTTAACAAAAGGCAATACAGAATATACTTATATGTTTTATTTTAAGAAATATGTTGTTGAGCAACATTGTTAAAACCACCTTCAACTTTATAGAGATTCTTTTATCAAAACCGACAAAAAATAACAATAAACATAAAATAATGTAAACATTTAATCTATGATATGTGAAGTCATTTATTTTTCTTAATATTTATCTTAAAAATCACCAAAAAGAAATACATAATACAAAATATTAAGACCAACTATCCTTACCAAACATGCTATTAATAAAGCACCACCTGTCTTGGATAAAGAGTCTTGCAAAATATGGGTTATTTTGCTTTTTCTATAGGGTATGAAGCTCTGGTGGCTGTTTAGAGCTTGCACAACATCCATCACGGCATATAAGGACTTCTTGGAATTTTGTTGAACAAATCTTTCACCATGGCTCTTTTGCTTATCATTGATATGGTCTAATAAAAATTAAAGAATAAAATTTTATTTAGTCATATAATGTAGAATATAAAATTGCAGTTCACGTATGCAAAGTACATACCTGCCAACTCAAGAAAATGCATTTTTGATACAGAGGATTCTTTGCCATTCTGATCAGATTTAGAAATAAAAATAATAAAACCATTGTGTCCTTTAGCTTTGGAAACTTTGGTGCGATTTTGGTGTTTGTCACTATCATAACACAAATTCTGAAACTCCTGAATTGAATTGATTTCAACCTGCGTTAATTGATTAATTTCAGTTTGTGTGATTGAGAAAATGAAAAGACAAGAACATGAATTCAGAAAAAAAAAAGTGTAAGAAAATAGGATACCATAGAGAGGCCCTTCAGATGAGTCCTTCCATCAGCATCCTCTCGCACAAGGACCTCGTTGTTCTTAGGATCCAAAAGATCAAAGACATGGCTGTCTTGAAGCACATGATAAGAGGAAACACTGACAGTTGCCCTAATAGGTTTGGCATAGTCAAATATTCGCTCCATGGCCATAGTGAGCAAGCCCGGTTGATGATCGGACCCCTGAATTGGAAATTTAATTGAGTGAGCTTGATTGAAGACATGCAGTTAAGATATGCAATTCTTACAATTAGCATGAATATAAATAAATGAAAGAAACATACTATAACAAGGTGGGTTTTGCTAGTGGAACCGCAAGTGACTACACATGCGTGGTTGTGGCCATCAGAGGAGAAGATTTTATCCACAAGCTGTTTAACCTCGTTGTGAAAAATGTCTGTGTACGAATCGTCGTTGAGATAGCACCAATCGAGTTTGTGCTCGCGATGTTTGCGGTGGGTCATACTTCAGCAACCCAAAGCCAAAATAAGTCAGATTAGTTGATGAGATCGGCCGGATCTTAAATAAGCTAGAGGAAAAGCAACCAGACTCACTTAGAAAGAGCAGACTCCTTGATTATGGGGACGAATGAGACGGAAGCGGAGGAGGAGTTAGCCGGATCGGGAACACGGGCGGAGACCTGCATGGATCCAGTGGGGTCTCCGCCCGGGCAAATCTTCGCCACTACTCTGACGGGAGCGGTCCTGATCCACGGAGAGTGATAAGGGAGGCTCGGAGCAGCGGTGCAGGCTGCTTCTTCCATCGTACCTTTTATCGGGTGTAGGGGATGACTGGATGACGACGAGGGACGGAGGGCGTCGGGGGCCGCGGGAAGGGAAGAGGAGGGAGGTGACGACGAGACGGTGCCGCTGAGGAGGAAGAGGAAATTGTTTCGTGTGGTAGCCGTTGCTCGTGAGGAGCGCCGAGCGCCTGACCTGCCCTCGTCCCCTTTTGAATTGCGTCCCAAACTCCCAATCGAGTGGGGCGCGGAGGAGCAGGATGGCATTGCGTTCGCACAAGGACAAGGACGGAGGAGGAGCCATTACCGCTGGGCCTTGGACAAACTAACGGCCGGCCCATATCGGCCCAACACTCACGTTTCTCCAGACACAGAGGGCAGAGCGCCGCCGCCGCCGCCGAGTCAAGGAACAAGGATGATGGGCAGTGGGATGGGCGCGTACGGCGGCGCGCTGCGACCGGTGGAGAGCGCGGCCGGGGAGACGATGCTGCTGTGGGGCCTGGGGCAGCCCGAGTCGCACCGCAACAACGCGCTGGTCCGCCAGGCGGCGCACGCCTTCGAGCTCGACGCCTGCGGGCGGCGCCTGTCCCTGCTGCAGTCCCCCTCCTCCATGGCCACCCCGGGGGTCACGGGGGCGGTCGTCTGGGACAGCGGCGTCGTGCTCGCCAAGTTCCTCGAGCACTCCGTCGACTCCCAGCGGCTGCTCCTCCGCGGCGCGCGCGCGGTGGACCTCGGGTCCGGGTGCGGCTTGGTGGGGTGCGTCGCCGCCCTGCTGGGCGCCCATGTGGTCCTCACCGACCTCGCCGACCGGCTCAAGCTGCTTAGGAAGAACGTCGCCCTCAATGTCGACGACCCCCACGTCCCGGGCTCCGCTCGGGTCACGGAGCTTGTGTGGGGCGACAATCCTCACCATGAATTGCTCGAGGAGCCACTGCCCGATTTCGGTCTGCTCGCGTTTGTCTTTTTTTTCTTCTTCTCCTTCTGTGTTTCTTGCATGGACATTCAACTCCTGTCTGCTTCTGATTCATCTTCATAGAATACGATTGATGTCATGATCCTTCAATTCTTTCAGTGCTTGGCTCCGACGTCATATACAACGAGGAAGCTGTGGACGATCTTCTGATCACTCTCAACCAACTCTCAGGGAAGCACACTACTATACTTCTAGCTGGGGAGCTTCGCAACGGTAAGGCTTCTCTTTTTGCGTCCTCTGTTTCCTTTTGGACTGACCAGACGCCATATAAATGTTTTGCATATGATTGTATAGATGCTGTGCTGGAGTGCTTCTTGGAGGCAGCCATGGAGGACTTCCTAATTGCGTGCATCGAGCAGGACCAATGGCACCCTGAATTCCGCAGCAACCGTGTAGCCTTGTTTATCTTGGTCAAGAAACCAGAGAAACCTAGCGCAGAGTAGTCGTCTGTTCCTCGCCTTGGTGTAGAACAAGGATAGGAGGCATCTGGGTTTTCCCTTTTTCCAATTCCAATTATGTTGTTGCGATAGCCAAGGTTTTAGCGCCGGCTTAAGCCATGGAAGTTTGATAGCTCATTGTATGGTTTGCTTGCAACCTATTCTGAAAGTTTGTACAAGAGTGAAAGAAAGGATTTTAGATAACCGATGTCTGAAACTGCAAATGATCTCAGTGGTGGCAACACCTAAAAGCTGATATGTGAGTTTGGACAAGGATGTGCACAGTGGTAGTACAAAGATAGTTTTGAAATGAATTTAAAGAGAAGTCCAGAAACTTATGACAGTACAGAAAGCTCAATAACGAATTGTATTCATTTTATTTGGTTTATGCTTAAACAGTAGTGAAATATGCAAGTATACAACTAGTAACTGTGGCTCTATGAGCTCTATTCCTGATAATATTAGCTGCGTGTAGTTTATGAAACCCATTTGAGTGAATTTTGCGTATCCGTCAGACTGGCAATTCTTGATATTACATACTAGTCTTTACACTTTACAATTTGCCTCTAATGATTTCTTGAAAGTTTATGGAGTCCCCAGTCAGGTAACCTGGCCATCAATTTCCTGATAAGTTATTGTCCAGCATTTCTATGCGAGTTCTCGCCAACAGTCTACATTCTACCGGAAAAAAATGCTCTTATTTGTGTCTGTCATCTTGTTGAAGCTGCCTGACGGATGAGCCTGAGGGACTCGGCGAAGTCGTCCAAAAGCTGATGAGAGTCTGGAAACTGAGCATCATCCACTGCGAGGACAAGCTTGATGGAGTTCGTATAGCTTTGGTAATGTATAGTCAGAGCCTACACACATTAAGATGAGATAATTAAAAATGAGAATCTGGAAGTTGTTCGAGTGTTCGATAGTAGTATTAATGACTAGCGAGCGTTACATGTGGATGCCCGTAGACAGAGGGAGCGATGTAGACGATTGGATGGCCGTAGAACTCCACCTTCTCAGCAGGTCCGACCATGCTTGAGAATGACATGGTCGTATTTGTGAACATACCATAGCAGAGAGCTGCTGCAGCCTGTACAAGTTTCACAGTTAGAGCCAAGCATTCCAGAGTAGTCAAGAGAGAGTTCAAACTGGTCCAAGGTGTTAATTTGCAAAAGATCAGATTCTTGTCATGTGACCTCTGGTTACAACAAAATGCCCAAAAAAAAACTTGCTGTCACTTGTAAGGGTGAAAAAATCACAGCGTTCAGACTCATGTGATCCTGCCAATTTACAGCAGTCCATGACAAGGCTATGCATTTTGATTTGTCCTTTTAGAGAGAATACATGCAGTTGTGACTTTTACTTACTCTTATATGGTTTCTACAAAATCTGGGTTTACCTCTGTCAAAAAAGTGAATTTTAGTTTGTTTCTTCGGATTTAAAGTTTAAACAATCCAAATGATCAGTTTGAACTTAAAATGGATTGCGTCGAACTGCCAAAACCTAACAATTCTACAAGCAAATCAAAACCAATAACCAAAGAAAACATGTTGATATCTGAGTAGATCATACCTTCATGCCAAATAGTTTGACTATTAGGTTCCCACTCCAGTACGTGAAAACCGCTTCTAATGAAGCCTTCTTCCTTTGAGCTGTCCTTTTCCCTTGGCGGATGTATTCAAGAGGATCATCGTGCATGGCTATGTGGAAAGGCAGTATCATGTAACCAATCAGGTTCCCCCATTTTGCCCTATTGTTCTTGATAGAATCCATCATTTCCGCCAATGCCTGCTCAAAATCAAATTGCGAGTTCAGAACAAATTATCCAAGGTAAGTGTTGATATTTTCATAAAAACAGATGAAACAATTACATGTAAACCAGGTGTTCTCCTAATGTTAACAAGGAGAGCTGATCGGACACGAATATTCTGCGATTTTTTCCTCTCGTTGTTGGTATCACCTGACGAACATCAAGAAATATGAGGATAAAATGTAACCTGTTTTTTTTATATATTTTGCGAAGGAAGTGCAGAATTCTAATGTGGAACATGATTGAATACTGATACGCATGGAATTACAGGTTTACACTCACTGGTTTTTCGAAAATAATACCGCGACAACCCTGCGTTAGTCACTCCAATCAGGACATCGTTGACAGTCTGCAAGATCCATGAGAAGATGCGCTTGGTTGAATTCTTCATAAGGAGGGCTACTTGAATAACTAGGAGTAGCAAACAAGAGGGAAGCTCTTACACACTTCATGGCATTCTTGACGAACTTGACGTCGTCGAGGCTGAGCGTGCGGTGCACGAAGCGCTTGCGGCGGAACTCGACGCCCTCGGACGCGGCCATGAAGGGTGTGCGCTGGTCGCGCAGGAACCACGCCGTGGCCACGAAGCACGCGACGTCCACCAGTGTGTGCCACGCGAGCAAGACGTAGGACCACAGCCACAGCGCGAACGCCACGAGGCCCGCGGAAAGCGGGGGGCGCTGCCGGGCGTAGACAGGGCTCGCGCGGCGCGGCGCGGGCGGCAGCTCCGGCAGCCGCGCCGGGTCCGCGGCGCTGCGGGTGCACGCGATGAGCAGCGACAGCAGCGAGACGCCGTCGCCGAGGGAGTGGTGCATGCGGATGGCGACGGTGGCGGTGGCCTCGGACGTCGGGAAGTCCAGGACGTGGAACTCCCAGAGCGGGCGGGAGTGGTCCATGGGCGCCGTGGACAGCCAGGACAGGTAGTCCTCCACGGCCTGGTCCGGCTTGGTCGACGTGGCGGCGGGTTCCAGGCAGGGGACGATGATGTGATCGTCCAGGTTCACCGTGGTCCGCACCCACCGCGGCTTGGCGTTCTTTCTCGCATCACCATCATTCACCTGCCAGCGGAATCACAGATCAAAAGCTGTCGTTTTCACCAATCAATTGATAATGCCACACAATCGGTTTCTTTTGGGAGATTTTATTATAATATAATAATTGACCTGCTCCATTGTTTTTCATCAATACTGTACCAGTATCTCTGGTTACCAGCTCAGTCAAGTGGCAAAGAAACATTATGAGCTAAAAGATATGTTATGAAAGCGAGATGCAGTCCAGCACAATACTTAGACTGGCCGCAGCGCTTGCGCTACCGTGCCCCCTCCCCTTGCGTAGGGGCCTCTAGGCCCACAGCCGCTGACACTAAAGAGCTCCCTACGCGCTGCAGCCATAGGGGAGGGCGCGCACGTCCCCCAGATCAAGGGAGCACTGTAGCGACCCCTTGCACAGTACTCCCCTATTTAATAGTTGACAAAAAATGGTAATAAAAAATTAATAGTGTTAGATAATGATATTTATATAGTTGTAGTGGGGTATAGGGAGAACCGCTGCGGGAGATGAAAAAATAGGAGTAAAATGTTAATGATGTGACGAAAAAAGTGATATAAAGGAGAAAATTTAGAGGAAATCGCTGCGAATAACCTTATGATGTCTCGATCAGGACTGTCAACCTGTTTCTGTTGGATTGGTAGGGCAGTCAGACCAGCTCCAATGGAGTCCCCTACACCTCCCCCACCCCACGTAGGGTGTGATTTAGGGTGAGAAACCACTCCAACCTTTCCCCCTAAAACTCACCCCACGTGGATGGGGGAGAAGCTGTTCTCTCATACTAACCGTAGCGGTTTTCTTAAATTTTTCTTCATATATCATTTTTTTGCGTCACATCATTAACATTTCATCCCCTACTTTTTCATCTCCCACAGTTGTTCTCTTTAAATTCTCCCCTTATACCTCATTACAACCATAAAATATTATTTTCTATACCTATTTTTCATCCACTATCAATTTTCATCTACTAACAATTAGAAGGGGCCCACGTCATGCACTGGTTTCGAGGGCAGGGGGCAGCTTGCAACCCGCTACATCTGGCACGGTCCTATGCATTACTCTAGAGTTGTAGAGCATAGAGGCAAGCATAGGGACGAGCGATGTAGCCGCAGAGTGACGCTAAACAGGAACAGAGGTAGAGGAGAGGACGGCCGTCGGACGCAGCTACAGACAGCCTCATACGGGCTTGTTCAGTTACGGTTGTCCGCAGCGGTTCTCCCTAAATTTCTCCCCTATATCTCTTTTTGTGTCACATCGTCAACATTTCATCCCTACTTTTCCATCTCCTGTAGCAGTTCCCTCTAAATACCCCGTATCGATACTACTCTATTAAGAGTCTAGCGTCAGCGTCCACACCCTGCCCCCCGCCCGCATCAGCCGCGTCCGCACACCCCATCCCCACGAGCGCACGCCCCCGTCATCGTGCACCATGCCCCCGCCCCTCTCCTCCACATCCCGTCGTGTGCGCCTCCCCGCTGCAAGGAAACCACGTTGTTGCGCTGGATCTGGAAAGGAAACCCGCGCAAGGAAACCGATGGAATTCCCAGTTGCCGCACCAGACCCGGGAAGCAATCTTCGCCTACGCCTTCCATCCTTGAATCCATGTGCTCGCTCCTGGAAGGAATCGTGGCTGGATGGGATCCGTCCTCACCATTAGCTCCTTCCACATTCGTTAGCAGGGGCGCTTGTTCATCTTCTCTCAATGGTGTTTTGAGACCGACGTCTCTTCCTCCCTCAACTCTGATCCACTCCAAAACCCTAGGCGACGCCCGTGGCCCTTGGATCCCGCGTCCCAGCGCCTTCGCCCGTGCCCAGACCCCGTCATCGCCACACAACTTCTCCTCCAACTCAGGGACCACCTCCCCACCATCTTCACCTCCCTCGAATTAGAGTATGACGACAAGGTGCTCCCCTCCATCGGCAACGAGGTGCTCAAGGTCGTCGTCGCCCAGTTCCTCACCGAGCTCCCACGTGGCCAGGTAGAGAAAGAGAGGCACGCTCCGGTGCCTACATAGGCGGCGACGTGGGGCATGGCGGTGGAGCCAGGTGGTGGCAGCCTAGGGCGACTCGCCCGAGGCCAACTCCAGGCTGGAGACGTAGTCACGACTTGCCCGAGGCAAATCCCGGGCGGGAGGCACAGTCACGACTCGCCCGAGGCCAACATCAGGCGGGAAAAGCATTCACGACTCGCCCGAGGCCAACCTCGGACGGGAGACGCAATCACGACTTGCCCGAGGCCAACATCAGGCGGGAAACGCATTCACGACTCGCCCGAGACCAACCTCGGACAGGAGACGCAATCACGACTCGCCCGAGGCCAACAATAACAGTACATGGAGTTGTTTTACGATATTGATAATGTTTTCCACACAAATTTTGCATATCATAGTGATGTTTGTCGTTCCGTATCTATGTTTCATACAAATTTTTTACTTCCGTCACAGCGCACGAGCACATACCTAGCACCCCACTACAACCATAAAATATCATTTCCTATACCTATTTTTTCATACATTATCATTTTTTCTTCCACTATCAAGTACTAGTGGGCATAAAACACGATACAATGAACAATCCAAGGGGGCACGCCAGAAGAAGTGTGAGAGAAAAATTCCGCGGTGTGGGTGACCTTGTAGGGGGGAGCGTTGCGGCTTCTAGCGGTTCAATGTGGCTGCTACGGGAGGGGAGGGGGCAGCGTGTGGGAGGCGCCGCGGACAACCTTACGCCAATCCAGAAGGGGGTTAGAGGGGATTCCCCTTCTGGATTGGCGTAACCGAACAATCCCATATGGAGGATCTCTAATCTCCCCACACACTTTAATTACTCTGTCTTTGTGATATTAATTTTTTTAAAGTAATGTAATTAGGTAACAATGTATATTATGATATTACGATCAGTTTATGATTTTTTTTAAACTTTAAAAACTGATGAAAAAATGTCAAATAAATAAATTATAGTATATAGGGGGAGCTGTATAAGGTGAATTGTTGGTGCTTGGTGAGTATTTTTTAGGTGATATAGTAAAATATAATAGAAAGTATAGATGTGGAGAGAAAAGTGAGGGAAACGGTTAGAGATGGTCTCATGGGTCTCTGTCTGGCGTACTGGTCTGCACTGTGCAGTGGCGTGCCGCGTCCACGTTTGTGCGTTTCTTCCAAACGGCTGCTATCCTGCAAGAGTTTGGCACCTTCTGGAGCCTCCAAGAGAGAACAGGGAACAGGTGGTTCGAGTACAGTAACGCTACAGTCAAAGACCGACCTTTCAGTTTCAGTTCAGGAACACTAAACATCATCATATTCTTTTCGCACAGAACTGAGTGAAAATTTGGAGAAGATTAAGATTCATCACGGACACGTGCACGTCGACGAAATGGAATGTAGTGCTACCATCTGATCGGTCTTCTTCAGCACTGCACCAGGCTCAATTGGCTCTATATTCTATAGTACGTTTCTAGTAGAGCATAAACAAGCAGGTCTATCGTCTGAAAACGCATGGGAAACGAAACAAGTATTGTTCGTATTTCCTAAATCATAGCCAGATCTTTTATAACCACAGCGCAAGTTGCTTTGCGCTATGGTTAAGTTTTGATGGATGTCGAGGCGGATCAGAATATCCTGACGTTATATTTTCAGCATCAACTACCTCTACTTGATTTTTTGCACCACTGCAGCATTCAGCTCAAGCATGAGATGGGGAACGATTTTACCACCACCGCAGCAAGCGTGAGACGGTGATAGCAGCAAGCTCGCTAGCGGCTGACCGGTTGGAGTGGATATCAAGAAGAGCTTGTCGAGCGGACAAAGGTCAGGGGATACCGCGGTACGGTACCGCCTAGCGGGCTGACGGGCTCGGCTAGCCTGTTCATCGGTCCTTCCGCCGGCAGGTGCCGCACATAACGCCGCCGTACAGGCAGGACTCAGCGTAGCGGTGCCAGCCCACCCCCACCCCATCACTTTCGCTTGCTCGAAAAGCTGTCCCCCCCAAGAAAAACGTTTGGTGGCAATACTGTTATGCTAGCCTACCATGAGGTCGTGCAGATGTCGTCCGTGCGCCGGGTTGGTAAGGCGAGCTAGGAAGGGCGTACCTGGACGCTGGAGAAGCGTGGGTGGCGGACGAGCGTGACTTCCAGCCCCGCGCGCGCCGCCGCGACGTCCACCGCCGCGCCCAGCCCGATCACGGCCACGATGTAGCAGTTGAAGTGCGTCTCGCGGAACAGCCGCCCCGCGGGGCTCATCGGCTCGCCCACCGCCTCCAGGTCACTCTCCCTCGCTGCTGCCGCCGCAGGCGCGGAGGCCGCCATCGAGCCCTCCTCCTCCCGCTCCTGCGGCGCCTTATCACTACCCGCCCGATCTGGCCTGGGCGCGGTCTCAGGCGACGCGCCGTCGGCTCCTCGTCGAGCCGTGTCTATAGAGATCATCCGCTTCCGCAGCGTGGCCGCCGAGGTGCTGGAGCTGCTGGGATCCGCCGTCGCGGCAGGATTCATCGGCGTATGGCCCTGGCGGCTTCTGTGGACGCGGGCGAGCCGAGCGCGGTGGCGACAGCGACGGTCGCGTTGGGGGGCTTGGGCGCTTCCGGAATCCGGGCAGCCGGCTCGCCTTTGGTCTTCAGTTGCGAGTTGACCCACTTGCGCGGTTCTCCGCTGCGGGGGCTGGCGGGGCTTTTATTATCCAGAAACACACAGCGCAGGAGCGACCACAATGCTCAATGCATACGCGACGCAACCGGGGCTGGCTGTTCTGCTTTTAACCGTCAAACTGACCCCAACTGCAGGGAGACCAGCTCCAAAGGATCACGTGGCTCGCGTGAAAACAAACCAGTTTGCGTGTCGTGAGTCGTCGCTGGTGGTTCGTCCAACCTTGTAGTACAGAAATATCACTTGACAATGCAAAAAGCATGATTGATTCGTTTGACTAGACATGTTGATTCCCTGTCGGGTGGTAATAAGAGTTCACAAAATGCAATTATCGATCGTTTAGTTCATCTCATCCTGCTCGATTACAAAGACAGTCACATGCCATACTTGCGCTCCGATGGGACGCAATAATTTATTAGTTGTGGTTATCCTTCGTACCGTATAAATAGAGAAATGGCTCACTTAAATCATCAACCTTTATCACCCTCTGACTCGTGCACAGTATCGAAACCCGATTTAACAGCGAAGGAAAGACTGTCACCTCTATTCTACCAGAGTATCTGTCGTTATTGACACCAGACTCCAGACTCTATAGTAATTCATGCCAATCCTGAAGGCATAATCTTCGTTTTGCGTTTTTTTAACTAATGTTACGAGCTAATATCACAATTTTATTAAGAGTTGTATGAAAGCCATAGTTTCGGACATGGGGCCTAATTCCATATGCTATAATCCCTTTGTCTTTAGGAGAAAACCTCTCAAAATCCTAGATTTAGGTTGTTATCTAGTTAGAACATGAAGTAGAAATGTATAATAAGGGAAGGAAGAAACCCTAGCCGGATGCCCCAAAAAACCAAAGCCTAACCTTAAGATTTTCAAATCGCGAACACACAGTAGACAGAGGAAGGAAAGAGGATATCAGAACTTGCCACGACCGTCGGTGATTGTCGGCGGGGCGACAAACCATGAGAAGAGGTGTGTGATGTTAGTCTCGAGCATGAAGGCACCATGGCAAGGCCACTCCACAATGGCATGCTCACCATTGGGTGTCCATGGGCAATGACGAGAAGCCACACGTGCAAAGTTGGCACTCTCTCGTGCATCTCTCACTCGACTGTGGTGAGAAAGAGGGCGGAAGAAGGGAATGGGCACTAAGAGATTAGTACACTAGTTGTATTAATTAATAAAACCATATATGGAACTTCCAATTGTGTAAAACCGTGTGTCCAACAGCTGGTTGGAAGTATGTTATCTTGGACAGGTGGTCCAAAAATGAATTTTATTATTTTGATCAAGGACTCGATGAGTCCATTATGTGTATGCACATTAGGTATAGGGTGCTCTATGTTTATGCCTAGAGAAATATAATTAATAGTCATTTAGAGCCTTGGAGGTAAACTCTCTGTATTATCCATTCTACTTGAATATGTGTAGTTCTCTAGAAAGCTTGCAAATAAATGGATAATCCGAACAACAAATTTTGCAGAAATGTATGGTTCCATGTGGACAATAAGCACACATGCTCAATTTAGTATAAGCATCTATAAGAATCATAAAATATCTTAAGAGACCAAAAAAAGTGTTAACTGGACTACAGATATCACACTAAAGTCTCTCTAGAAAATTTGAGGACCCAACCTTCAGTTTTAGGTAAGAGGGATTAATTATACATTTTCCTATAGCACAAGAAGCACATAGAAAGTCTTTAGAAATTTGTGTAGTTTTTATGCCATGGCCAGAAGAGATATTTACGATGTCATGCATCATACTTAATATAGGGTATCCTAGTCTTTCATGCCATGCTCAAAAAGGCTCAGGATTTTTAAAATGCGGTGTAGGCATACCAACAAATTCAAGAGGTAGTTTTTATAGAGTAAAACAAATTATAGAAGATGTCCAATGCTTTTTGTACCACTTTTTGTTTCATGTCCATCTAATACAGTGATATGGAGGTATTCAACAACATCCTCACATGCAGTTATAACATAATAATCGCTACAACGAATATCTTTTAAGGTGAGAAGAGTAAGTTGCATCTGGAAACGTGAACACTTCTTTAATGGACAACCTGGTATCATTTGGAGGATGGCAATAGCTCTACCAAAGTTTACAGCATGGCTATTATTGCATGCGATTACACATTAAAATTATCGTTCATATTTTATAGCGTCTAAAAATATTGTCCCTTTAAATATTGATGTTGAGGTTGTGTTATCGATCAGACATGGTATATCATTTGCATCCATCGTGAGTAGTAGAAGCCTTGTTCTAAATAAAAATAATATAGATTCACCATTGAGGATGATAACATATAATATAACAGTCACAATTAAATCATATAGGGGCATAATTGAAATCACACACTAATCAATCTTAATTATAAAAATCAAGTATGCTCAACAGTAACATTTATTAAACCACGACCAGATAAAAGTTTTTTTGAACTTAAAATATTAGTTAAGAAAATGGCTATGAAACTAATGGTCATTAACTTGGTCTACTCTAGGAGATCATCATTATCTAAGTTGAAATCATCATTGTCTAATAGGGCATTGCTATCAGCAGTGGCATCAATATCCATGTTGGCATGACTACATTGTTTAACAGCCTTAGGTGGCTCAAGGATGGGCTATTCAGTCTTGACATTTACATGCATGTGGACAAAGTGAGCCTCTGAGTTTTAGCGTTTCTTCCACTTCTAATACATATCAATGAGATGTTTCTCATTGCTACATTGGTGAGACTAGTACTGCTAAGATCCATACATGAAACAACCTTCGCTGACATTCCTTGAGACACTTGCATCGCCTTTGCCTTTTTCATTGCCACAACAATTGGTATTGCTATTGGTGCTACCATTATGTTGCAACATTTTAAAATTACACCTTCTTGGTCCCTGATTATGTCTCTTACAATCCCTTCCTCTGCAAGAGTCTCTCTTCTTCCTCGGAGACTGTAAGTTGTCATATGCTTTAGGTACAGTTGCCACACCAATATGGTGTTTGTGGTAGTTCTGCACAAGGAGCTTGTTGTGAGCCTCAACGCTAAGCAACATGATGAGGTTTACAATACTTCGTGTACTTGTTTGTCGGCGTTTCGAGACCGGGGGGTCCCTGGGCCGACGAGTGAATGTCGCCGCGTGCCCCAGCCCAGATGGGTCGAGCGCGAGGGCGAGCGCGAAGGGGGGAGAGCGAGGCGGTCGGAGACCGGCGTGAGAGAGGTGGGAATCCCGCGGCCTTCGTGTTCGTCCCGCGCCCAGGTCGGGTGCGCTTGCAGTAGGGGGTTACAAGCGTCCACGCGGGAGAGGGAGCGAGCGGCCCCAAGCGAGCGCCTGTCTCGTCCTCGTCCCCGCGCGGCCAACCCTCTCTAAGAGGGCCCTGGTCCTTCCTTTTATAGGCGTAAGGAGAGGATCCAGGTGTACAATGGGGGGTGTAGCAGAGTGCTACGTGTCTAGCGGAGGAGAGCTAGCGCCCTAAGTACATGCCGTGGTGGCAGCCGGAGAGATTTTGGCACCCAGCTGGTGTGATGTCGTGGCCGTCGGAGGAGCGATGGAGCCTAGCGGAGGGACAACTGTCGGAGCGGTTGAGTCCTTACTGACGTCCTCTTGCTTCCGTAAGGGGGCTGAGAGCCGCCGTCGTCACAGAGTATGCGGGGCCATCATTGCTTATCTGGCGAAGCGAGCCAGATGGGACACCGGTCTTGTTCCCTGCGACCCGAGTCAGCTCGGGGTAGGGTGATGATGGCGCCTCCTGTTGACGTGGCTGGTCTGCGCCCTAGGTTGGGCGATGTGGAAGCTCCTCCGAAGCCGAGGTCGAGTCTGTCTTCCGTGGCCGAGGTCGAGTCCGAGCCCCTGGGTCGGGCGAGGCGGAGTTCGTCGTCTTCTAGGGCTGAGCCCAAGTCCGATCCCTGGGTTGGGCGGAGCGGAGTTCGTCGTCTTCTGGGGCTGAGCCCAAGTCCGAGCCCTGGGTCGGGCAGAGCAGAGTTCGCCGTCTTCCAGGGATGAGCCCGAGTCCGAGCCCTGGGTCAGGCGGAGCGGAGTTCGTCGTCTTCTGGGGCCGAGCCCAAGTCCGAGCCCTAGGTCGGGCGGAGCGGAGTTCGCCGTCTTCCGGGACTTAGCCCGAGTCCGAGCCCTGGGTCGGGCGGAGCGGAGTTCGCCGTCTTCCGGGGCTGATCCCGAGTCCGAGCCCTGGGTCGGGCGAAGCGGAGCTTCCTATGGTGCCTTTGGCAGGGCCTGACTGCCTGTCAGTCTCACTCTGTCAAGTGGCACCGCAGTCGGAGTGGCGCAGGTGGCGCTGTCCTTCTGTCAGGTCGGTCAGTGGAGCGGCGAAGTGACGGCGGTCACTTCGGCTCTGCCGGCTGGGGGCGCGCGTCAGGATAAAGGTGTCAGGCCACCTTTGCATTAAATGCTCCTTTGATTTGGTCGGTTGGTGCGGCGATTTGGTCAGGGTTGCTTCTTAGCGAAGGCAGGGCCTCGGGCGAGCCGGAAATATGTTCGCCGTTGGAGGGGGGCCTCGGGCGAGACGGAAATCCTTCGGGGTCGGCTGCCCTTGTCCGAGGCTAGGCTCGGGTGAGGCGTGATCGAGTCGCTCGAATGGACTGATCCCTGACTTAGTCGCACCCATCAGGCCTTTGCAGCTTTATGCTGATGGGGGTTACCAGCTGAGAATTAGGAGCCTTGAGGGTACCCCTAATTATGGTCCCCGACAGTAGCCCCCGAGCCTCGAAGGGAGTGTTAGCACTCGCTTGGAGGCTTTCGTCGCACTTTTTTGCAAGGGGACCAGCCTTTCTCGGTTGCGTTTTGTTCCGGTGGGTGCGCGCGAGCGCACCCACCGGGTGTAGCCCCCGAGGCCTCGGAGGAGTGGTTTCACTCCTTCGAAGTCTTAATGCCTCGCGTAATGCTTCGGCTGGTCTGGTTGTTCCCTCATGCGAGCTGGCCGTAGCCCGGGTGTACGGTCGGGTCCCAAGTTCTCGGGCTGGTATGTTGACGCTGTCAACGGTTCGGCTAGAGCCGGGCTTGCGAGAGCAGCCCCCGAGCCTCTGCACAGGGCGAGAGGGTGATCAGGGACAGACTCGGCTTTTTTACATACGCCCCTGCGTCGCCTTTCCGCAAGGAGGAGGGGGGAAAGCGCCATGTTGCCCTCGATGGGCGCCGAACATGGTGTCTCCGGTGAGCTGCAAGCGGGTAATCCGAGTGGACGTCTGTGCCCCTTTCGTTAGGGGTCGGCTAGGGGCCCAGGGGCACGCCCAAAAGTACCTGCGGGTGATCTGCCGGACCCGGTCCCCTGGCGACGGGGTCCGAGGGCTCGATGCCTCCCTCTGATGGGATTCCGTTACAAGATCGTTCCCGCTGGTCTCGGAAATGTCCTAGGGTACCTCGGGAGCGCAGCCCGAGCCTTGGTTATGTATCGAACGTACCCATGGTCATCCCTCGCTCGGCGTCTAAGGCGGCTGTGAACCCTTCGGGGGCCAGCCTTCGAACCCCTGATCAGTAATGGGCGCGGAGCCCGAGTAGCCTGAGGCGGCCGTGGAACCCTTCCGAGGGGCCGGCCTTCGAACCTCTGACCAGTAGTGGGTGTAGGGCCCACACGATCTGAGGCGGCTGTCGAACCCTTCCGGGGGGCCAGCCTTCGAACCTCTGATCAGTAGGGAGGCTCGGAGCCTGGTTCCTTCACGGGGAAGGATCCTTTTCGGGGTATCCCCCTTTCCCGGGCCCTGTTGCAAGAGAGAGAAAGAGGAAAAAAGGAAAAGGATACGAAATCGAACGACGCGACGTACCTTTTTTGGCACGGTTATTATGGCGAAGGCGAAGCGTCGCCTGCTTCTCCTGCCAGAGGCGCCGCCTGCCCCGCCGCGGAGTTAATGCGACGGGGCGAGTGGTTGGCGGGGCGGCCGTTGCGCATGCGCGAGCCGTTCGAGGAACGGAACACGGGCGCGTTGTCTTCACGCCGTGAGAGAGGGTTCTCTCGCTGCCCCCGGATGGGACGTGAGCTTGGCTGATGACGTGACCGCTGCTCCCGCCCGCCTGCCACCGTCATTACTGTCGGCCCATTTTTGGCCGCACTGACTGCCGCGCCAGGCTGGCGCTGCTGGGTCGTGCGCTGGGTCGCCTCGAGTCGCGGTATTGGTTCCGCAATCGAGGAGGCGCGGTGGTGGCGTGAGTGGCGGTGCGGTTGCATGCACGAAGCATTCGGCGCGCCGGTTGCATGACACGTGGGCCTGGGCCTCCATGCTGGGCGTGTTGGGAGTCGGAGAAGCGCGCCCACTTGGCTCGGTTGCATGTCGCCTGCATGGCTGCCCGCCCCTTTCGCCCGTTGGTCTGGGCAAAAGTGGAGGGTCACTTGTAACCGCTGGTCGGTTGGGCGCACCGCGTGCGGCGGTTTGGCTTCTTCTGCTCTGTGCCGGTTTGCATGACGTGTGGGACCTAGCCCCCGCGCCGCAGGGGAGGACCTTGGAGTGTGTTGGAGAAGACTCAACCCGCGACGGTTGGGGGCGCAAGTAGGGAGAGTCGCCTTTAAAAGGAGGGTGACCCCCTTTGGAAGGCGACCATGTCTTCGCGCTCCCTTATGCATCGTGTCTTTCCACCTTCCAAGCCCCGGATGGGGGATACCCGTCGTCTTTCCGCCTCATAGTTGGAAGAACACAACTCTGTGGGAGTTGGTACCTTTCAGCCGTCGTTCGGCTTCAAGGATTTTCATCACACAGCCCGGTTGCACCCCTCCGCTGGTGGTCACCCAAGACGGTGACCTCCAGCTCCTGGATGGGGAGAGGCAAGCCGGGCTGTGATCTCGATCCCGCCCTCAGCGTCGAGGGTGTTCGTCATCCTCGCTGGGGCGGGGAGCGAGGCGAGCCGGGGCTCTACCTCTTGCGCGGGTCGGCGGGCCACCTCTTCTTCCAGCTTCTGGTGGTGGCAAACACCCTCCAGCTCTGCAGCGGAGATGTCCTCCAGCCATGCCGGGGAAGGTGAACTGTTGTTGCCCAGCTAGGATGCAACATTCCGCCCTCTTCCTTGCATTCACGGCGAGGACGGCAGCGAGGACCTGCCGGTGTGCTTGGGAGCGGCCCGCTCTTTGGCTTTAATAGCTGGTTCGCGTCCCTTGAGCGGGAACGCGAATGAGAGCCCTCCGGCGGCTGCGTCCAACCTGGGACCATGGCTGCTGCTGCAGAGGTCGCTGGCGGGTCCCCCGGTGTTCGTCGCCCCGCAGGCTCGAGGTTGTTCATACCCGCGGGGACGGAACCAGAGTTCCGTTTGTAGTGGCACTTTGAATGCCAATGTTTTTGTTCATTGTGGCTGTCGAGGCCTAAACATGTATGTAATTTTGGCACGGAGCCGTGTTTTTTCCTCATTTTTGAGCACTAAGACTCGCCTGTTGGTTGTCTGAACCGCTTCACCAAGCGTGAGTCGCCCCGTGTCAAGGTGACGAGTGAGGTATCCGTATCCCGAAGGCGTAGGAGTCCCTCGGCTCGGTCTGCCTTGTTGTCCTAGGCTCCTCTAGCTTAGTTAAAGGGACCCCTTGGCCGCTCTTGGATGAGCCGAGGCCATGGGTAGCGATATCAGCATGAACAGGGGCAGAGTTGGCTCAAAAATGAAACCTGGTTGGCCGGAGCCTAGCCGGGTCGTCCGTTAGCGGGACCGACGCTGGAGTTGACCAGCCGAAGCCTCGGGTCGGGCTGGCGCCCTCGGAGGACGGCTGGCCGAGGCCCCAGGGTGACCGGCCGAGCCGCCTGCTCGGGCCGGATTCCCGGAGAAGACCCTGGCAGCGATTGCCCGGGCGTGGTGATGACGTCGTCCTTTAGAGTGGAGATCCTCGGACCGCGTCGCCGTTCGAGGCTAGGTCGGACCTCGCCGAAGGTGTCGTCGAAGCCGAGGGTGCTGCTGCCCCCTTCCAGCGTCAAGACCCGAGCCTGCAGGATCAGATTGTCTTGTAGCGTGTGTCTTCTGCGGCCGCCGAGGCCAGAACACACCCTCGCTGTGTTGTAAAGTTGCGTCTCTTTTCCTCTTGTTTCGAGTATCTGGACTTTTTGTCGGTAACATGGATGTTTGTGCGAGCGAGAGTTGCTTCTCGCGGAAGGTGATGAGTGAGGTATCCGTATCCCGGAGGCGTAGGAGTCCCTCGGCTCGGTCGGCCTTGCCGCTTACACGCACTTTTACCCGTCCATGAGGCTCTGTCACCGACTCAGTCGAGAAGGCTCGAAGGATCGCTTTGGCAGAAGAACTTCCGAACGTGAAGACTTGTTTGGTCCGCGGAATCACTTATCCGAACGTGAGTTACTTATCGCAGAAGGTGATGAGTGAGGTATCCGTATCCCGGAGGCGTAGGAGTCCCTCGGCTCGGTCAGCCTTGGCTGCTTACGTGTACTCCGTCGTTTTCAGGATCCACTTTTCGAAGTAGTCAAAAAGCACGAAAGACATTCTGGCAGAAAAGATCTTTTTTCGAGGAAAATTTCAACGCAGAGGGGGTTCCCCCCCTTTTAGCCCCCGAGGGAGGGTCGGGCTTTGCCGAGGCGAGGCCGACCCTTCCTTGATGACTAAACTTTGCGTGGGTGCGAGGTATATGAACAACTTGAAAACATCTTAAGGGTAGAAGCGACGTAGCTGTTGGATGTTCCAAGCGTTGCCGTAGACCTCGCCTTGACTGTTGGACAGCTTGTACGTTCCGGGCTTCAGAACCTTGGCGATGACGAACGGTCCCTCCCACGGGGGTGTGAGCTTGTGCCTCCCTCGGGCGTCTTGTCGCAGCCGAAGCACCAGGTCGCCCACCTGGAGGTCTCGGGACCGGACCCCTCGGGCGTGGTAGCGTCGCAGGGACTGCTGGTACCGCGGCGAGTGTAGTAAGGCCTTGTCCCGAGCCTGTTCCAGCTGGTCCAGCGAGTCTTCTCGGCTAGCTTGGTTGCTTTGATCGCTGTAGGCCCTCGTCCTCGGGGAGCCGTATTCCAGGTCTGTGGGCAAGACGGCCTCGGCCCCGTAGACTAGGAAGAACGGCGTGAAACCCGTGGCTCGGCTCGGCGTTGTCCTCAGGCTCCAGACCACCGAGGGGAGTTCCTTCATCCATCGCTTGCCGAACTTGTTGAGGTCGTTGTAGATCCGAGGCTTGAGCCCTTGTAGAATCATGCCGTTGGCACACTCTACTTGCCCATTTGACATGGGATGAGCCACGGTGGCCCAGTCCACCCGGATGTGGTGATCCTCGCAGAAGCCCAAGAACTTTCTGCCGGTGAACTGGGTGTCGTTGTCGGTGATGATGGAGTTTGGGACCCCGAAGCGATGGATGATGTTGGTGAAGAACGCCACCGCCTGCTCGGACCTGATGCTGTTCAGAGGTCGAACCTCGATCCACTTGGAGAATTTGTCGATGGCGACCAGCAGGTGCGTGTAGCCCCCGGGCGCCTTCTGCAAGGGGCCGACGAGGTCCAGACCCCACACAGCAAAGGGCCAGGTGATGGGTATCGTCTGCAGAGCCTGAGCGGGCAGGTGGGTCTGCTTCGCATAGAATTGACACCCTTCGCAGGTGCGGACAATTCTAGTGGCGTCGGCCACCGCCGTCGGCCTGTAGAAGCCTTGTCGGAAAGCATTCCCGACAAGGGCTCGAGGCGTTGCGTGATGGCCGCAAGCCCCCGAGTGTATCTCTCGCAGGAGTTCCTGACCTTCGGCGACGGAGATGCATCGCTGGAGGATGCCAGAGGGGCTGCGGTGGTAGAGCTCCTTCTCATCGCCCAGCAAGACAAACGACTTGGCGCGCCGCGCCACCCGCCGAGCCTCGGCTCGGTCGAGGGGTAGCTCTCCTTAGTGGAGATATTGCAGGTACGGGGTCTGCCAGTTTCGATCAGGCGTGACCCTGCTTCGCTCCTCGACACGCAGTGCCTCACCCTCGGGGGCCGAGGGTACCTCGGGCTGGTCCGAGGGCGCCTCGGGCCGAGCTGAGGGTGCCTCGGGCTGTGCCGAGGATACCTCGGGCTGGGCCGAGGGCGCCTCAGGCTCGGCCGTGTCGTCGATCTTGATGGAGGGTTGGTGCAGATCCTGGGAGAAGACGTCCGGGGGAACCGTTGTTCACCCCGAGGCTATTTTAGCCAGCTCGTCCGCAGTCTCGTTGTAGCGCCGAGCGATTTGGTTAAGCTCGAGCCCGTAGAACTTGTCTTCCAAGCGCCGAACCTCATCGCAGTAGGCCTCCATCTTCGGGTCGCGGCAGTGGGAGTTCTTCATGACTTGGTCGATGACGAGCTGCGAGTCACCGCGGGCGTCGAGGCGCCGGACCCCTAGCTCGATGGCGATCCGCAACCCGTTGACCAGAGCCTCATACTCAGCCACATTGTTGGACGCTAGGAAATGGAGGCGTAGCATATAGCGTAGGTGTTTCCCGAGGGGCGAGATGAAGAGTAGGCCTGCGCCGGCTCCCGTCTTCATCAGCGACCCGTCGAAAAACATGGTCCAGAGCTCTGGTTGGATCGGAGCCGTCGGTAGCTGGGTGTCGACCCATTCGGCCACGAAGTCCGCCAAAACCTGGGACTTGATGGCCTTCCGAGGGGCGAACGAGATTATCTCGCCCATGATTTCCACCGCCCACTTTGCAATCCTACCCGAGGCCTCTCGGCACTGGATGATCTCCCCCGGGGGGAAGGATGACACCACAGTTACCGGATGAGACTCGAAGTAGTGTCGCAACTTCCGCCGTGTCAGGATCACTGCATACAACAGCTTCTGAACTTGTGGGTAGCGGACCTTGGTTTCGGACAGTACCTCGCTGATGAAGTAAACTGGCCTCTGAACGGGCAATGCATGCCCCTCTTCTTGCCTCTCGACCACAATTGCGGTGCTAACCACCTGAGTGATCGCGGCGACGTAGACCAAGAGGGCTTCTCCGGCAGCTGGAGGCACCAAGATAGGCGCCTTTGTGAGGAGCGCCTTCAAGTTCCCGAGAGCTTCCTCGGCCTCAGGGGTCCAAGTGAAGCACTCGGCCTTCCTTAAGAGGCGGTACAGAGGTAGACCTCTTTCGCCGAGGCGTGAGATGAAACGGCTCAGAGCCGCGAGACATCCCATGACCCTCTGTACGCCTTTCAAGTCCTTGATGGGCCCCATGCTTGTGACGGCTGCGATCTTCTCCGGGTTTGCTTCGATGCCCCGCTCGGAGATGATGAACCCCAAGAGCATGCCTCGGGGCACCCCGAAGACACACTTCTCGGGATTGAACTTGACGCCTTTCGCCTTGAGACGTCGGAATGTCACTTCAAGGTTGGAAAGGAGGTCGGAAGCCTTCCTCGTCTTGACTACGATGTCATCGACGTAGGCCTCGACCGTGCGGCCAATGTGTTCGCCGAACACATGGTTCATGCACCGCTGGTACGTCGCGCCCGCATTCCTCAAGCCGAACGGCATGGTGACATAGCAGTACATGCCGAAGGGTGTGATGAAAGAAGTCGCGAGCTGGTTGGACTCTTTCATCCTGATTTGATGATACCCTGAGTAGGCATCGAGGAAAGACAGGGTTTCGCACCCAGCAGTGGAATCCATGATTTGATCGATGCGAGGCAGAGGGTAGGGAACCTTCGGACATGCTTTGTTGAGACCAGTGTAGTCTACACACATCCGCATTTCCCCCCTTTCTTTCTCACAAGCACAGGGTTGGCAAGCCATTCGGGATGGAATACCTCTTTGATGAACCCTGTCGCCATTAGCTTGTGGATCTCCTCGCCTATCGCTCTGCGCTTCTCCTCGTCGAATCGACGCAGAGGCTGCTTGACGGGTCGGGCTCCGGCTCGAATGTCCAGCGAGTGCTCGGCGACATCCCTCGGTATGCCGGGCATGTCCGAGGGACTCCACGCGAAGACGTCGGCGTTCGCGCGGAAAAAGTCGACGAGCACTGCTTCCTATTTGGGATCGAGCCCGGAGCTGATCCGGATCTGCCTGGAGGCGTCGCCGCTGGGGTCGAGGGGGACGGCCTTAACCGTCTCCACTGGCTCGAAGTTGCCGGCATGACGTTTCACGTCTGGCACCTCCTTAGAGAGGCTTTCCAGGTCGGCGATGAGGGCCTCGGACTCGGCGAGGGCCTCGGCGTACTCCACGCACTCCACGTCGCATTCGAAAGCGTGTTTGTACGTGGGGCCGACGGTGATGACCCCGTTGGGGCCCGGCATCTTGAGCTTCAGGTAGGTGTAGTTGGGGACGACCATGAACTTCGTGTAGCATGGCCTTCCAGTACCGCGTGGTAGGTTCCTCGGAACCCGACCACCTCGAATGTCAGGGTCTCCCTTCGGAAGTTGGAGGGTGTTCCGAAGCAGACGGGGAGGTCGAGTCGTCCGAGGGGCTGGACGCGCTTCCCGGGAATGATCCCATGGAAGGGCGCAGCGCCTGCTCGGACGGAGGACAGATCGACACGCAGGAGCCCGAGGGTCTCGGCGTAGATGATGTTGAGGCTGCTGCCTCCGTCCATAAGGACCTTGGTGAGCCTGACGTCGCCGATGACGGGGTCGACGACGAGCGGGTATTTCCCCGGGCTCGGCACGTGGTCGGGGTGGTCGGCTTGGTCGAAGGTGATGGGCTTGTCGGACCAGTCTAGGTAGACTGACGCCGCCACCTTCACCGAGCAGACCTCCCGGCGCTCTTGCTTGCGGTGCCGAGCCGAGGCATTCGCCGCTTGCCCACCGTAGATCATGAAGCAGTCACGGACCTCGGGGAACTCTCCTGCTTGGTGATCTTCCTTCTTGTCGTCGTCGCGGGCCCTGCCACCCTCCGCGGGTGGCCCGGCCCTGTGGAAGTGGCGCCGAAGCATGACGCACTCCTCAAGGGTGTGCTTGACGGGCCCCTGGTGATAGGGGCATGGCTCCTTGAGCATCTTGTCGAAGAGGTTGGCACCTCCGGGGGGTTTCCGAGGGTTCTTGTACTCGGCGGCGGCGACAAGGTCCGCGTCGGCGGCGTCGCGTTTCGCTTGCGACTTCTTCCTGCCTTTCTTCTTGGCGTCGCGCTGAGTCGACGCCTCGGGAGCATCTTCCGATGGGCGGCCCTGGGGCTGCTTGTCCTTTCGGAAGATAGCCTCGACCGCCTCCTGGCCGGAGGCGAACTTGGTGGCGATGTCCATCAGCTCGCTCGCCCTGGTGGGGGTCTTGCGACCTAGCTTGCTCACTAGGTCGCGGCAGGTGGTGCCGGCAAGGAACGCGCCGATGACATCCGAGTCGGTGATGTTGGGCAGCTCGGTGCGCTGCTTCGAGAATCGCCAGATGTAGTCCCGGAGAGACTCTCCCAGCTGCTGCCGGCAGCTTCGGAGGTCCCAGGAATTCCCGGGGCGCACGTATGTGCCCTGGAAATTGCCGGCGAAAGCTTGGACTAGGTCGTCCCAGTTGGAGATCTGCCCCGGAGGCAGGTGCTCCAACCAGGCGCGAGCGGTGTCGGAGAGGAACAGGGGGAGGTTGCGGATGATGAGGTTGTCATCGTCCGTTCCACCCAGTTGGCAGGCCAGACGGTAGTCCGCGAGCCACAGTTCCGGTCTCGTCTCCCCCGAGTACTTTGTGATGGTAGTCGGGGGTCGGAACCGGGTCGGGAACGGTGCCCGTCGGATGGCCCGGCTGAAGGCCTGCGGACCGAGCGGTTCAGGCGAGGGACTCCGATCCTCCCCGCTGTCGTAGCGTCCCCCGCGCCGGGGGTGGTAGCCTCGGCGCACCCTCTCGTCGAGGTGGGCCCGACGGTCGCGGTGATGGTGCTCGTTGCCGAGGCGACCCGGGGCCGCCGGCGCGGTGTTGCGCGTGCGCCCGGTGTAGACCGTGGCTTCCCGCATGAATCGGGAAGTCGCGGCATGAGGTTCCGAGGGGTACCCCTGCCTTCGGGAGGCAGAGCTCTCGTCCCGTCGGACCGCGGCGCCTTCCAGGAGATTCTTGAGCTCCCCTGGATTCGCCGGCCCTCGGTGGTTGATGGCTCCGGCATCGCGCGGAGAAGTATCGCTACTGCAGCCAGGTTCTGGCCGACCCCACTGGATGCGGGTGGCGGCCTGACCCTGACGTCGTCGGCGACGCGGTGCTAGAAACCCTGGGGCAGATGACGTATTTCTCCGGCCGGGGGTTGGCCCGCCCATGCCTGCCCGACGTCCCGGCGGATCGGCTCAAGCGCTCCTGCTCCCTCGTCGAGCCTGGCCTGCACCCCGCGGATTTGCTCGAGCTGTGGGTCATGGCCCCCGCCTGAACGGGGACCACAGCTAGCTCCCGTGGGATGTCAACGCGGGGCACCGGCCTAGGGAGATCACCGTCCTCCGGCATGCCGAGATGATTGCCTTCGGAGGGACCCCCTAGATCTAGTGACACCTACATCAGTAAAGAGACAATTGTAGCCCATTTTGCATAATTGAGATACGGAAAGCAAATTGTAGTCTAATGAGTCTACAAGAAAAACATTTGAAATAGAATGGTCAGGAGATATAGCTATTTTACCAAGACCTTTGACCAAACCTTGATTTCCATCCCCGAATGTGATTGCTCGTTGGGGATCTTGGTTTTTCTCGTAGGAGGAGAACATCTTCTTCTCCCCTGTCATGTGGTTTGTGCACCCGCTGTCGAGTATCCAACTTGAGCCCCCAGATGCATAAACCTACAAAACAAGTTTAGTTCTTGACTTTAGGTACCCAAATGGTTTTGGGTCCTTTGGCATTAGACACAAGAACTTTGGGTACCCAAACACAAGTCTTTGACCCCTTGTGCTTTCCCCCAACATATTTGGCAACTACTTTGCCGGATTTGTTAGTCAACACATAAGATGCATCAAAAGTTTTAAATGAGAGATTATGTTCATTTGATGCACTAGGAGTTTTCTTCTTAGGCAACTTAGCACGGGTTGGTTGCCTAGAGCTAGATGTCTCACCCTCATACATAAAAGCATGGTTAGGGCCAGAGTGAGACTTCCTAGAATGAATTCTCCTAATTTTGTCCTCGGGATAACCGACAGGGTATAAAATGTAACCCTCGTTATCCTGAGCCATGGGAGCCTTGCCCTTAACAAAGTTGGACAATTTCTTAGGAGGGGCATTAAGTTTGACATTGTCTCCCCTTTGGAAGGCAATGCCATCCTTGATGCCAGGGCGTCTCCCATTATAAAGCATGCTACGAGCAAATTTAAATTTTTCATTCTCTAAGTTATGCTTGGCAATTTTAGCATCTAATTTTGCTATGTGATCGTTTTGTTGTTTAATTAAAGACATGTGATCATGAATATCATTAATATCAACATCTCTACATCTAGTACAAATAGATACATGCTCAACGATAGATGTAGAGGGTTTGCAAGATTTTAATTCTACAACCTTAGCATGTAATATATCGTTCTCACTTCTAAGGTTAGAAATAGTAACATTGCAAACATCAAGATCTTTAGCCTTAGCAATTAATTTTTCATTTTCATTCTTAAGGCTAACAAGAGATAAGTTTAATTCTTCAATCTTAGCAAGTAAATCATCATTATCATTTCTAATATTGGGAATTGAAACATTACAAGCAATAGAATCAACCTTAGCTAATAAGTTAGAATTCTCATTTCTAAGGTTGTCTATAGTCTCATGGCAAGTGCTTAGCTCACTAGACAATTTTTCACATTTTTCTACTTCTAGAGCATAAGCATTTTTAACCTTAACATGCTTCTTATTTTCCTTAATTAGAAAGTCCTCTTGGGAATCCAAAAGGTCATCCTTTTCATGAATAGCACTAATTAATTCATTTAATTTTTCCTTTTGTTCTATGTTAAGGTTGGCAAAAAGGGTACGCAAGTTGTCCTCCTCATCACTAGCATTATCATCACTAGAAGACTCATATTTAGTGGATGATTTGGATTTTACCTTCTTTCTCTTGCCGTCCTTTGCCATGAGGCACTTGTGGCCGACGTTGGGGAAGAGAAGTCCTTTGGTGACGGCGATGTTGGCGGCGTCCTCGTCGTCGGAGGAGTCGCTAGAGCTTTCGTCAGAGTCCCACTCCCGACAAATATGGGCATCGCCGCCCTTCTTCTTGTAGTACCTCTTCTTCTCCTTTCTTCTCCCCTTCTTGTCGTCGCCCCTGTCACTATCACTTGATAATGGACATTTAGCTATAAAGTGACCAGGCTTACCACACTTGTAGCAAACCTTCTTGGAGCGGGACTTGTAGTCTTTCCCCTCCTTTGTTTGAGGATTTGGCGGAAGCTCTTGATGACGAGCGCCATTTCCTCATTGTCGAGCTTGGAGGCGTCGATTGGTTGTCTACTTGGTGTAGACTCCTCCTTCTTTTCCTCCGTCGCCTTAAATGCGACGGGTTGAGCTTCGGATGTGGAGGGATCATCAAGCTCGTTGATCTTCCTCGAGCCTTCGATCATGCACTCAAAACTTACAAAATTCCCGATTACTTCCTCGGGGGTCATTAGTGTATATCTTGGGTTGCCACGGATTAATTGAACTTGAGTAGGGTTAAGGAAAATAAGAGATCTTAGAATAACCTTAACCACTTTGTGGTCATCCCACTTTTTGCTCCTGAGGTTGCGCACTTGATTCACCAAGGTCTTGAGCCGGTTGTACATGTTTTGTGGCTCCTCCCCTTTGCGACGCCGGAACCGACCGAGCTCCCCCTCGATCGTCTCCCGCTTGGTGATCTTTGTCAGCTCATCTCCTTCGTGAGCGGTTTTGAGCACATCCCAAACCTCCTTGGCGCTCTTCAACCCTTGCACTTTGTTATAATCCTCTCTACTTAGAGAGGCGAGGAGTATTGTTGTCGCTTGAGAGTTGAAGTGCTCGATTTGGGCCACCTCATCCTCATCATAGTCTTCATCCCCTACGGATGGTACCTGTGCACCAAACTCAACAACATCCCATATACTTTTGTGGAGTGAGGTTAGATGAAATCGCATTAAATCACTCCACCTAGTGTAATCTTCACCATCAAATGTTGGTGGTTTGCCTAATGGGACGAAAAGTAAAGGTGTATGTTTAGAAATGCGAGGGTAGCGTAGGGGGATCTTACTATACTTCTTGCGCTCTTGGCGCTTAGAAGTGACGGATGCCGCGTCGGAGCCGGAGGTGGATGTCGATGAAGAAACGGTCTCGTAGTAGACCACTTTCCTCATCCTCTTTTTCTTGTCCCCACTCCGTTGCGGCTTGTGGGAGGAAGACTTCTCCTTCTTCTCTTTGTGTGAAGAAGATTTCTTCTCCTTCCCTTTGGAGGAGTCCTTCTTCTTCTCCTTCCCTTTGGAGGAGTCTTTCTTCTCCTTCCTCTTGGTGCGGGACTCTTCCGATGAAGTGCTCCCGTGGCTTGTAGTGGGCTTTTCGCCGGTCTCCATCTCCTTCTTGGCGTGATCTCCCGACATCACTTCGAGCGGTTAGGCTCTAATGAAGAACCTGGCTCTGATACCAATTGATAGTCGCCTAGAGGGGGGGTGAATAGGGCGAAACTGAAATTTACAAATATAAGCACAACTACAAGCCGGGTTAGCGTTAGAAATATAAACGAGTCCGCGAGAGAGAGGGTGCAAAACAAATCGCAAGCAAAATGAAGAGTGCGACACGCGGATTTGTTTTGCCGAGGTTCGGTTCTCGCAAACCTACTCGTTGAGGAGGCCACAAAGGCCGGGTCTCTTTCAACCCTTCCCTCTCTCAAACGGTCCCTCGGACCGAGTGAGCTTCTCTTCTCAAATCACTTGGGAATCAAACTTCCCGCAAGGACCACCACACAATTTGTGTCTCTTGCCTCAATTACAAGTGAGTGTTTGATCACAAGAAAGAATGTGAAAGAAAAGAAGCGATCCAAGCGCAAGAGCTCAAATGAACACTACAAATCACTCTCTCTAGTCACTAAGGCTTTGTTTGAAGTTGGGAGAGGATTTGATCTCTTTTGGTGTGCTTTGCAATGAATGCTAGCTCTTGTATAGTGGTTGGAAGCTGAAAAACTTGGATCCATGAATGTGGGGGTGGTTGGGGTATTTATAGCCCCAACCACCAAGCTTGACCGTTGGTGGAGGTTGTCTGTCGTATGGTGCACCGGACAGTCCGGTGCGCCAGCCACGTCACCAATGCCGTTGGATTCCGACCGTTAGAGCTTCTGTCCTCTGGGCCCGCCTGGATGTCCGGTGCACACCGGACATGTACTGTTCAATGTCCGGTGCGCCAGTATGGGCGTGCCTGACTTCTGCGCGCTTCTGGCGCGCATTGAATGCGCCTGCAGGTGACCGTTGGCGCGAAGTAGTCGTTGCTCTGCTGGTTCACCGGACAGTCCGGTGTACACCGGACATGTCCGGTGAATTATAGCGGAGCAGCCACTGCGTTTCCCCGAGGCTGGCGAGTTCCGGAGGCCGCTCTTCCTTGGAGCACCGGACACTGTCCGGTGTACACCGGACAGTACGGTGAATTATAGCGGAGTGCCTCTGGAAATTCCCGAAGGTGGCAAGTTTGAGTTGGAGTCCTCTGGTGCACCGGACACTGTCCGGTGGTGCACCGGACAGTCCGGTGCCCCAGACCAGAGGTGCCTTCGGTTGTCCCTTTGCTCCTTTGTTGAATCCAATATTTGATCTTTTATTGGCTAAGTGTGAACCTTTTACACCTGTATAACTTATACACTAGAGCAAACTAGTTAGTCCAATTATTTGTGTTGGGCAATTCAACCACCAAAATTATTTAGGAACTAGGTGTAAGCCTAATTCCCTTTCACTAAGTACATGCTGTTGTGGCAGCCGGAGAGATTTTGGCACCCAACTGGTGTGATGTCGTGGCCGTCGGAGGAGCGATGGAGCCTGGCGGAGGGACAGCTGTCGGAGCGGTTGAGTCCTTGCTGACGTCCTCTTGCTTCCGTAAGGGGGCTGAGAGCCGCCGTCGTCACAGAGTATGCGGGGCGCCATCATTGCTTATCTAGCGGAGCGAGCCAGATAGGACACCGGTCTTGTTCCCTGCGGCCCGAGTCAGCTCGGGGTAGGGTGATGATGGCGCCTCCTGTTGACGTGGCTGGTCTGCGCCCTAGGTTGGGCGATGTGGAAGCTCCTCTGAAGCCGAGGTCGAGTCTGTCTTCCGTGGTCGAGGTCGAGTCCGAGCCCCTGGGTCGGGCGAGGCGGAGTTCGTCGTCTTCTAGGGCTGAGCCCAAGTCCGAGCCCTGGGTCGGGCAGAGCGGAGTTCGTCGTCTTCTGGGGCCGAGCCCAAGTCCGAGCCCTGGGTCGGGCAGAGCGGAGTTCGCCGTCTTCCGGGGCTGAGCCCGAGTCCGAGCCCTGGGTCGGGCAGAGCGGAGTTCGTCGTCTTCTGGGGCCGAGCCCAAGTCCGAGCCCTGGGTCGGGCGGAGCGGAGTTCGCCGTCTTCCAGGACTTAGCCCGAGTCCGAGCCCTGGGTCGGGCGGAGCGGAGTTCGCCGTCTTCCGGGGCTGAGCCCGAGTCCGAGCCCTGGGTCGGGCGGAGCGGAGTTCGCCGTCTTCCGGGTCTGAGCCCGAGTCCGAGCCCTGGGTCGGGCGAAGCGGAGCTTCCTATGGTGCCTTCGGCAGGGCCTGACTGCCTGTCAGTCTCACTCTGTCAAGTGGCACCTGAAAGGGAAATGTGCCCTTGGGCCATTTCTAAGTATTTTGGTGATTGAGTGCAAACACAAGGGCCTAAATGTGAATTTATGTACATGGATGAACAAGGTGAAAATCATGAAGTAAAGGTATGTTTCTAAGCCTTAGTACATTGGTTTTAAGTACTAATATATTTGTCTAAGTGTTAGAAACAGAAAGAAGAAGAATAGAGAAAAGGAGAAGGGACTTGGCTGTGTGCTGCCAAGACCCAGCTCGGTCTGGAGCACCGGACTGTCCGGTGTGCACCGGACAGTGTCCGGTGCGCCAGGCTGGCGCGACTCGAACTGGCCGCTCTCGGGAAATTGGCCGGCGGCGTACGGCTAAAATTCACCGGACTGTCCGGTGTGCACCGGACTGTCCGGTGAGCCAACGGTCGTCCAGGGCCAACGGTCGGCCGCGCAATCCGCGCGGGACACGTGGCCGAGCCAACGGTCGGAAGACGGCACCGGACTGTCCGGTGTGCACCGGACATGTCCGGTGCGCCAACAGCGCCAGATCTGCCAACGGTCTGCAACGGTCGTCTTCGCCGTTTAAGGAAACAAATCGGGCACCGGACAGTGTCCGGTGTGCACCGGACTGTCCGGTGCCCCCGACGACAGAAGGCAAGGATGGCCTTCCGGATTTGCTCTCAACGGCTCCTAGCTGCCTTGGGGCTATAAAAGGAGCCCCTAGGCGCATGGAGGAGAGATACAAGCAACCTTTGAGCATTCTTGATCATCCACACTAAGTCTCTGCACATTCGTTTGTGTTTCTAAGTGATTCGAGCTCTGTTCTAAGTGAGAACTCTGAGATAGTCGTGTGAGCTCGATTCTTGGCCGTGTGTGTGCGCTTTTGCTGTGGATTTGTGTGTGTTGCTTCCCTCCCTTACTCTGTGTTTCATTTGTGATCATATACTTGTAAGGGCAAGAGACTCCAATTTGTGGAGATTCCTTGCAAACGGGATAGTGAAAGGAAAACAAAACACCGTGGTATTCAAGTGGGTCTTTGGACCGCTTGAGAGGGGTTGATTGCAACCCTCGTCCGTTGGGACGCCACAACGTGGAGTAGGCAAGCGTTGGTCTTGGCCGAACCACGGGATAAAACCACTGTGTCACTCTGTGCCTGATTCTCTTGTGGTACTGTGTTTTGTTGAGACTGTTGAGACTTCACCTTAGCCACTTGGCAATAATCGTGCTAACACTTAACAAGTTTTTGTGGCTTAAGTTTGAAGTTTTTACAGGATCACCTATTCACCCCCCCCCCCTCTAGGTGCTCTCAATTGGTATCAGAGCCGTTCTCTTCACAAAGGGACTAACCGCCCGAAGAGATGGATCCTAAGGGGAAGGGTATAGTGATCAACGACAAAGAGAAGGAATCCTTCGTCAACGAGCCGAAGGACGATAAGCCTACCGACTCCGGCTCGGGCCAAAGACGGAAGGAAGGGAAGAAGAAGAAGACCAGGCGCATCAAGGAGATCGTCTACTACGACAGCGACGAGTCTACTTCTTCCCAAAAGGACGAGGACCACAACGACTACGAGAGAAGAAAACCGGTTAATTCGAACTTTTCTTTTGATT
This sequence comes from Zea mays, assembly GCF_902167145.1. NCBI lineage: Eukaryota > Viridiplantae > Streptophyta > Magnoliopsida > Poales > Poaceae > Zea > Zea mays. The sequence continues at coordinate 174,995,553 of NC_050101.1, read as the reverse complement.
ACTCTCGTATTCCGCAAAGTTCACATTCTCATTTGCTCTCCATTCCACTCGGTAAGCCCCCACACTTTGATGGAGAGGACTACGGATTTTGGAGCCACAAAATGCGTAGTCACCTATTCTCTCTCCATCCTAGTATATGGGAGATTGTAGAGAGTGGAATGCATTTTGATAGTTCGGATAGTCCCATGTTCATTAATGAACAAATTCATAAGAATGCACAAGCTACTACTGTTCTTCTAGCTTCCTTGTGCAGGAATGAATACCATAAGGTGAGCGGCTTGGATAACGCCAAGCAAATCTGGGACACCCTCAAAATTTCTCATGAGGGGAACGACGTCACCTTACTCACCAAGATGGAGTTGGTGGAGGGCGAGCTTGGACGGTTCGCAATGATAAGGGGCGAGGAGCCAACGCAAACATACAATCGGCTCAAGACTCTTATCAACAAGATAAGAAGCTACGGGAGCACGAGATGGACGGACCACGACGTCGTCCGCCTAATGCTAAGGTCATTTACCGTTCTTGATCCTCACTTGGTGAACAATATACGTGAAAATCCCAGGTACACCAAGATGTCGCCCGAAGAAGTTCTTGGGAAATTTGTTAGCGGGCGAATGATGATCAAGGAGGCGAGATATGTGGACGACGCCTTGAATGGTCCGATCAACGAGCCGCAACCTCTCGCTCTCAAGGCAACACGAAGCAAGGAGGCGCTACCTAGCAAGGTGGCACAAATTGAGGCGGCCGGACTCAACGATGAAGAGATGGCTCTCATCATCAAGAGATTCAAGACGGCGCTAAATGGTCGCAAGAGGCAGCCAAGCAAGACCAAGACCAAGGGGAAGCGCTCATGCTTCAAATGCGGTAAGCTTGGTCATTTTATCGCTAACTGTCCCGATAATGAAAGTGACCAGGAAAAGGGGAACAAAAGAGAAAAGAAGAAGCAATACAAGAAGGCAAAGGGCGAGGCGCATCTAGGAAAGGAGTGGGACTCGGATTGCTCCTCCTCCGACTCCGACAACGAAGGACTCGCCGCCACTGCCTTCAACAAATCGGCTCTCTTCCCCAACGAGCGTCTCACATGTCTTATGGCAAGGGAGAAGAAGGTGAGTACTCAAGACTCCACTTATGCTTCTTCTAGTGATAGTGAGTCTAGTGATGATGACATAGATTATTCATGCTTGTTCAAGGGCTTAGATAGATCTAAGATAGATAAAATCAATGAATTGATTGATGCATTGAATGAAAAGGATAGGCTTTTAGAAAAGCAGGAGGATTTATTGTATGATGAACATGATAAATTTGTAGAGGCACAAAAATCATATGCTTTAGAAGTAAAAAGAAATGAAATGCTTTCTTATGAACTATCTACTTGTCATGAAACCATTTCTACTTTACAAGGTTTTAACAATGATTTAAATGCTAAGTTAGAAGTAGCAAATAAATCTAATTCTTGTGTAGAACATGTTAAGATTTGCACTAGGTGTAAGGATTTCGATGTTGATGCCTGTAGTGAACATCTAGTTTTAATTTCCAAATTAAATAAGGAAGTGGCTAGTCTTAATGCCCAACTTAAGACTAGCAAGAATGAAGTTGATAAAATAAAATTTGCAAGGGATGCCTATACGGTTGGTAGACACCCCTCAATTAAGGATGGTCTTGGCTTCAAGAGAGAGGCCAAGAACTTAACAAGCCATAAGGCTCCCATCTTCGTCAAGGAGAAAGGGAAGGCCCCTATGGCTAGTAATGCTAAAAAGAACCATGCTTTTATGTATTATGATAGGAGAAATGCTAGAAATGCTTATAATGATTTTGATTCACATGTTTATGATTCTCATGCCATGTTTGCCTCTAGTTCTTCTTATAAGCATGATAGGGATATGCCTAGGAGAAATATTGCTCATGTGCCTAGAAAGAATGTTATTCATGCTCCTAGGAAAGTAGTGAATGAACCTTCTATAATTTATTGTGCTTTAAACACTTCCTTTGCTATTTGTAGAAAGGATAGGAAAATAGTTGCTAGGAAGTTAGGGGCAAAATGCAAGGGAGACAGGACTTGCATTTGGGTCCCTAAGGACATTTGTGCTAACCTTGCAGGACCCAACATGAGTTGGGTACCTAAGACCCAAGCCTAAATTTGCCTTGCAGGTTTATGCATCCGGGGGTTCAAGCTGGATTATTGATAGCGGATGCACAAACCATATGACGGGGGAGAAGAAGATGTTCACCTCCTACGTCAAGAATAAGGATTCCCAAGATTCAATCATATTCGGTGATGGGAATCAAGGCAATGTAAAAGGGTTAGGTAAAATTGCAATTTCTAATGAGCACTCTATCTCTAATGTGTTTTTAGTAGAGTCACTAGGATATAATTTACTATTTGTTAGTCAATTGTGCAATATGGGATATAACTGTCTGTTTACAAATATAGATGTGTCTGTCTTTAGAAGAAGTGATGGTTCACTAGCTTTTAAGGGTGTATTAGACGGCAAACTTTATTTAGTTGATTTTGCAAAAGAAGAGGCCGGTCTAGATGCATGCTTAATGGCTAAGACTTGCATGGGCTGGCTGTGGCATCGCCGCTTAGCACATGTGGGGATGAAGAACCTTCACAAGCTTCTAAAGGGAGAACACGTGATAGGTCTAACCAATGTTCAATTCGAAAAAGATAGACCTTGTGCAGCTTGTCAAGCAGGGAAACAGGTGGGAGGAGCGCATCACAGCAAGAATGTGATGACCACTTCAAGACCCCTGGAGCTGCTGCATATGGACCTCTTCGGACCCGTCGCCTATCTAAGCATAGGGGGAAGTAAGTATGGTTTAGTTATTGTTGATGATTTTTCCCGCTTCACTTGGGTGTTCTTTTTGCAGGATAAGTCTGAAACCCAAGGGACCCTCAAACGCTTCCTCAGGAGAGCTCAAAATGAGTTTGAGCTCAAAGTGAAAAAGATAAGAAGCGACAACGGGTCCGAGTTCAAGAACCTTCAAGTGGAGGAGTTCCTTGAAGAGGAAGGGATCAAGCACGAGTTCTCCGCTCCCTACACACCACAGCAAAATGGTGTGGTAGAGAGGAAGAACAGGACGCTCATCGACATGGCGAGGACGATGCTAGGAGAGTTCAAGACCCCCGAGTGCTTTTGGACGGAAGCCGTGAACACGGCGTGCCACGCCATCAACAGGGTCTACCTTCATCGCCTCCTCAAGAAGACGTCGTATGAGCTACTAACCGGTAACAAACCCAATGTATCGTACTTTCGTGTATTTGGGAGTAAATGCTACATTCTAGTGAAGAAGGGTAGAAATTCTAAGTTTGCTCCCAAAGCTGTAGAAGGGTTTTTGTTAGGTTATGACTCAAATACAAAGGCGTATAGAGTCTTCAACAAATCATCGGGTTTGGTTGAAGTCTCTAGCGACGTTGTATTTGATGAGACTAATGGCTCTCCAAGAGAGCAAGTTGTTGATTGTGATGATGTAGATGAAGAAGATGTTCCGACGGCCGCTATACGGACCATGGCGATTGGAGAAGTACGGCCACAGGAACAAGATGAACGAGATCAACCTTCTTCCTCAACTATGGTGCAACCCCCAACCAAAGATGACGAACAGGTACCTCAAGTGGAGGCGCTTGATCAAGGGGGAGCACAAGATGATCAAGTGATAGAGGAAGAAGCGCAACCGGCACCTCCAACTCAAGTTCGAGCGATGATTCAAAGGGATAATCCCGTCGACCAAATTCTGGGTGACATTAGCAAGGGAGTAACTACTCGATCTCGATTAGTTAATTTTTGTGAGCATTACTCCTTTGTCTCTTCTATTGAGCCTTTCAGGGTAGAAGAGGCCTTGCTAGATCCGGACTGGGTGTTGGCCATGCAAGAGGAGTTAAACAACTTCAAGCGCAATGAAGTTTGGACACTGGTGCCTCGTCCGAAGCAAAATGTTGTGGGAACCAAGTGGGTGTTCCGCAACAAACAGGACGAGCACGGGGTGGTGACGAGGAACAAGGCTCGACTTGTGGCAAAAGGTTATGCCCAAGTCGCAGGTTTGGATTTCGAGGAGACTTTTGCTCCTGTGGCTAGGCTAGAATCAATTCGTATCTTGCTAGCATATGTCGCTCACCATTCTTTCAGGTTGTTTCAAATGGATGTGAAGAGCGCCTTCCTCAACGGGCCAATCAAGGAGGAGGTGTACGTGGAGCAACCCCCTGGCTTCGAGGATGAACGGTACCCCGACCATGTGTGTAAGCTCTCTAAGGCGCTCTATGGACTTAAGCAAGCCCCAAGAGCATGGTATGAATGCCTTAGAGATTTCTTAATTGCTAATGCTTTCAAGGTTGGGAAAGCCGATCCAACTCTTTTTACTAAGACTTGTAATGGTGATTTGTTTGTGTGCCAAATTTATGTCGATGACATAATATTTGGTTCTACTAACCAAAAGTCTTGTGAAGAGTTTAGCAGGGTGATGACGCAGAAATTCGAGATGTCGATGATGGGCGAGTTGAACTACTTCCTTGGGTTCCAAGTGAAGCAACTCAAGGACGGCACCTTCATCTCCCAAACGAAGTACACGCAAGATCTGCTAAAGCGGTTTGGGATGAAGGACGCCAAGCCCGCAAAGACTCCGATGGGGACCGACGGACACACCGACCTCAACAAAGGAGGTAAGTCCGTTGATCAAAAAGCATACCGGTCAATGATAGGTTCTTTGCTTTACTTATGTGCTAGTAGACCGGATATTATGCTTAGCGTATGCATGTGTGCTAGATTTCAATCCGATCCTAAGGAGTGTCACTTAGTGGCGGTGAAGCGAATTCTTAGATATTTGGTTGCTACGCCTTGCTTCGGGCTCTGGTATCCAAAGGGGTCTACCTTTGACTTAGTTGGATACTCAGACTCCGACTATGCTGGATGTAAGGTCGATAGGAAGAGTACATCGGGGACGTGCCAATTCTTAGGAAGGTCACTGGTGTCATGGAACTCTAAGAAACAAACTTCCGTTGCCCTATCCACCGCTGAGGCCGAGTATGTTGCCGCAGGACAGTGTTGCGCGCAACTACTTTGGATGAGGCAAACCCTCAGGGACTTTGGCTACAATCTGAGCAAAGTCCCACTCCTATGTGATAATGAGAGTGCTATCCGCATGGCGGAAAATCCTGTTGAACACAGCCGCACAAAGCACATAGACATCCGGCATCACTTTTTGAGAGACCACCAGCAAAAGGGAGATATCGAAGTGTTTCATGTTAGCACCGAGAACCAGCTAGCCGATATCTTCACTAAGCCTCTAGATGAGAAGACCTTTTGCAGGTTGCGTAGTGAGCTAAATGTCTTAGATTCGCGGAACCTGGATTGAATTGTAGCATACATGTAGTTATGCTTTTGATCATGTTCCTTTTTGCATTATGTTGCTTATTATGGTGCTCAAGTTGTACAAACACTCCCTGGACCTCACAAGTCCGTTGCAAAGTGATGCACATGTGTAGGGGGAGATGTGTTACAACTTGACCCTTTGAGACTAACCATGTGCTTGAGTTTGATAATTTAGTCTCGAAGGAGGATTGAAAGGGAAAAGGTGGGTTTGGACCATGAAAGACTTCCACTGCACTCCGATGAGAGGGTAACTAATTCCAAGTTCATCTCATGAAATCTTATTGTCATTTGCTCTTAATTGAAGACTTTGGTGAGGCAATGAGGTTAAAAGGCCAAGATTGATCCCGTTTTGGTGCTTGATGCCAAAGGGGGAGAAAATAAAGGCCAAAGCGATAAATGGATCAGCTACCACTTGAGAGATTTTGAAAATAGTAGAATAGAGTTTTTGTTTTGTCAAAAGCTAAAGCTTTTATTGTCTCTTATTGTCTCTATTTTCAAAAGTTGGCTTCTTGTGGGGAGAAGTGTTGATTATGGGAAAAAGGGGGAGTTTTTGAAATCCGTGGTCAAATTCTTTTGAAATGACTCTCTTTATGCTTCAATATGTGTGTTTGACTTATAGATAGAGATTTGAGTTTGATTTGCAAAAACAAACCAAGTGGTGGCAAAGGATGATCCATATATGCCAAAATTGAATCAAAACCAATTTGAGTTTTTATTTGAAGTGATTTTGCACTTGTTCCACTTGCTTTATGTTGTGTTGGCATAAATCACCAAAAAGGGGGAGATTGAAAGGGAAATGTGCCCTTGGGCCATTTCTAAGTATTTTGGTGATTGAGTGCAAACACAAGGGCCTAAATGTGAATTTATGTACATGGATGAACAAGGTGAAAATCATGAAGTAAAGGTATGTTTCTAAGCCTTAGTACATTGGTTTTAAGTACTAATATATTTGTCTAAGTGTTAGAAACAGAAAGAAGAAGAATAGAGAAAAGGAGAAGGGACTTGGCTGTGTGCTGCCAAGACCCAGCTCGGTCTGGAGCACCGGACTGTCCGGTGTGCACCGGACAGTGTCCGGTGCGCCAGGCTGGCGCGACTCGAACTGGCCGCTCTCGGGAAATTGGCCGGCGGCGTACGGCTAAAATTCACCGGACTGTCCGGTGTGCACCGGACTGTCCGGTGAGCCAACGGTCGTCCAGGGCCAACGGTCGGCCGCGCAATCCGCGCGGGACACGTGGCCGAGCCAACGGTCGGAAGACGGCACCGGACTGTCCGGTGTGCACCGGACATGTCCGGTGCGCCAACAGCGCCAGATCTGCCAACGGTCTGCAACGGTCGTCTTCGCCGTTTAAGGAAACAAATCGGGCACCGGACAGTGTCCGGTGTGCACCGGACTGTCCGGTGCCCCCGACGACAGAAGGCAAGGATGGCCTTCCGGATTTGCTCTCAACGGCTCCTAGCTGCCTTGGGGCTATAAAAGGAGCCCCTAGGCGCATGGAGGAGAGATACAAGCAACCTTTGAGCATTCTTGATCATCCACACTAAGTCTCTGCACATTCGTTTGTGTTTCTAAGTGATTCGAGCTCTGTTCTAAGTGAGAACTCTGAGATAGTCGTGTGAGCTCGATTCTTGGCCGTGTGTGTGCGCTTTTGCTGTGGATTTGTGTGTGTTGCTTCCCTCCCTTACTCTGTGTTTCATTTGTGATCATATACTTGTAAGGGCAAGAGACTCCAATTTGTGGAGATTCCTTGCAAACGGGATAGTGAAAGGAAAACAAAACACCGTGGTATTCAAGTGGGTCTTTGGACCGCTTGAGAGGGGTTGATTGCAACCCTCGTCCGTTGGGACGCCACAACGTGGAGTAGGCAAGCGTTGGTCTTGGCCGAACCACGGGATAAAACCACTGTGTCACTCTGTGCCTGATTCTCTTGTGGTACTGTGTTTTGTTGAGACTGTTGAGACTTCACCTTAGCCACTTGGCAATAATCGTGCTAACACTTAACAAGTTTTTGTGGCTTAAGTTTGAAGTTTTTACAGGATCACCTATTCACCCCCCCCCCTCTAGGTGCTCTCAGCACCGCAGTCGGAGTGGCGCAGGCGGCGCTGTCCTTCTGTCAGGTCGGTCAGTGGAGCGGCGAAGTGACGGCGGTCACTTCGGCTCTGCCGGCTGGGGGGCGCGCGTCAGGATAAAGGTGTCAGGCCACCTTTGCATTAAATGCTCCTGCGATTTGGTCGGTTGGTGCGGCGATTTGGTCAGGGTTGCTTCTTAGCGAAGGCAGGGCCTCGGGCGAGCCGGAAATATGTTTGTCGTTGGAGGGGGGCCTCGGGCGAGACGGAAATCCTCCAGGGTCGGCTGCCCTTGTCCGAGGCTAGGCTCGGGTGAGGCGTGATCGAGTCGCTCGAATGGACTGATCCCTGACTTAGTCGCACCCATCAGGCCTTTGCAGCTTTATGCTGATGGGGGTTACCAGCTGAGAATTAGGAGCCTTGAGGGTACCCCTAATTATGGTCCCCAACATTGTTATTACGATATTTTTGTTGGAGCATCACGTTTGAGGTGTAAAAGGTCTAAAGAAACTTCTCGGTCAACTCTAAATATGTGAGTTGTGACTATCTAAGCATAGAAGCGTATTGAGCGACAATATAGTGGATGACGCTATTGTAAGCTTTCGCTTAAACTCAAGGAAATAGAGAATGGCATGTTTATGTTACGCACGTGGAAACATAACATGCTTTTGCATACTAAAGCACTCGTGCACCTTCGTCCACAATATTAGTAGGTCTTTCACCTCTAGATACTTCGTCTTTTAGGTCTAGGTGGATGTGGCGCTAAAGAAAAATAACAACTTTTGCTTTCTTATGAAGATGCAAGCTAGTGTTATTTGTCCTAATCGAACGACCGTCTTTCGGAACTACGTCGTCTCCAGATGAAATTGGCAGTTGTAAAACCAGATGAGGTAGTTATTGTCATCTAGGACAAGCTCCACGAAGTCACTTATGTTGTCTTCAGCCATAGTCCAACATGTAAAATTGAAAGTTGCCTAGAGGGGGAGTGAATAGGGCGAATCTGAAATTTATAAACTTAAGCACAACTACAAGCCGGGTTAGCGTTAGAAATATGAACGAGTCCGAGAGAGAGGGTGAAAAACAAATCGCAAGCAAATAAAGAGTGAGACACAAGGATTTCTTTTACCGAGGTTCGGTTCTTGCAAACTGTAGCATCCCAAAAATCCTAATCTAGGTTTGAAACCCTAATCCACCTTTTTCCCCTCCCTTCATCCTCTAATTCTAAGTTCTCCACTAAGTTTTTCTTTCATCATATGCATACATTTTGTTTGATCACAAAGCACCTCACTTAGATTCTATTTTCTAAACACTTAGAGTATTCACAAAATATTTTGTTCAAAAGAAAAAGGGGCAAAATGGGAAATGGGAATTGAAAAGTAAAAAGAAAAAGGGAAAAACTCTCTCCTCTCCCTGTTGGACCAAATCTCGGCCCAACACCCGCAACCCCCCTTCCCACGCGCCCGCACTCCTCCGCATTCGGCCCAACTTCGGCCTGCTTCCGCGCGCGCGACAGCCGCTCCACACCCCGCCCTCCCTCTCGCTGACAAGGCATCCCCACCCGTCAGCCACCCGCTCTCTCGCACGCTCGCTCCCTCTGACCAAGTGGCCCCACGAGTCAGTTGCTTCGTCGTCCGTCCGCCGTCCCCTCGCCGAAGTCACCTCCGGGCGTCGCCTCCGTCCTCCCCTCTGCCATCCTGCCGCACAGGGAAGTTTGGCACCGCTCCGTCCTCCTCCCCTTGGCCAGCGTCCTCGCCGGTACCGCCCCGCCGTGGCGTCCCCTCGGCGGCGCTGTGCGCCATTTATGGCGGCACTGGGAAGCTCGCCGGAGTCAGGGAGCTCCACCTCCCCCTTCCCCCGCGCGCCTATAAAAAGCTCGCCCCGAGCTCCTTCTTCCTCGCACCAGCTTCGGCTATCCCTCTCCTCCCCTCCCCGAGCTCAATTCACAAAGCGCCAGCGTCGTCCTCCTCTCCGGTGAGTCCTTTCCTCCTCCTCCCTCTCCTTCTCTGTTGGTCCGGCGAGGAATTGAGTGAGCCGAGCAGCTCCCTCGCGTAGCCACGAACCCGAAGCACCACCTTCCAGCCCCCGTTCCCCACCCAGAGCCCACCGGCGGCGATCCCCGCCGCGGAGCTCCGCCCCCTCCCCGTGGGCAGCCCCTTCCGACCCCCTCTGGCCAAATTGAACCTACCATGAGAATCACCAACTGCCGCCCGTGCTAAACCACCCTCCCTCGGACCAGGAACCGGGCCATCGGCGGCAAGCCGCCGTCAAGCTTCCCCGGCGGCCGGTTCCCCCCCCCCCCCCCCCCCCGCGCTCGGCCGGTTTGCCCGCCGTCTGGCCGCAACGCCGTTTCTTTCCCCCCTCTCTCTGGCAAGTGGGCCCTCAAGCGACGTCGTCACCCTCGCGGCCGCGCCGTTTCCCCCTCGCTCGTGGGCCGCCGCTGGGCCGAAAGCGCCTCAGCGCGCGCTCGCGCCCGGGGTGGGCCAAAAATCGTGCCCCCGGCCCAGAAGAGAGGAATTCCCTTCTCTTTTTTTCTTTTCCACCCTTTTTCCCATTTAAATAGTTTTCTCAACATTTTATGCACAAAAAATTATCAAAAAGGATTTCCAAGGACACATAAAATAATGTTGTTAGTAAATGGCACACTATGATTGATAAACCACTGTTGATGTATTGTTTTACTGTATGTTTCCTAGAAGAAGCGGGAACCGCAGATCCGGATCCCGTAGCTCCGGAAGAAGGGTCGGAGCCCGAACTTCCGGAAGTAGATCTTCTGTGCCAAGAGAGCTTCAACGAAGGCAAGTCCACCCTTCCCTTGATGCATAAATTACCTATTCTCTCTACCACTGCCTAGGCCGGGAACTATGGGGGAATATTGCATTGTGAGTGAGAGATGGCCCGCATTAACATATACCTTCTGGATACGAAATGTGGTTTGGAAAGAAGGGCAATGTGTTCCTCCAAATAAAGTCTCTTTTTGAAAAGTTTTGCGATGAAGGGTACTCACCCTCATCACCCTGGGAGTGGGATGATCAGGGACTCCCTGGTTTAGGGGAGGGCCTAAGGTGTTGGCTCAGCTGGTTTAGGCGTGAGCAGAAGGATTGTCCCCTCATATAAGGACCGGTTTGTCATTTTCACTACCTGTACTCCTTTATCGTACAACCACTCGAGACTGTGTGGGCAGTCACTCAATCCGAACTCGTGCGGTCCAACCCCAGGGTTAAGAAGGCTGGGGAGCACCGGGAGGATAAGGAGGGGGAAAGTTTTGTCCGGTTTGGACATGGTGGTGGCCTGACTCCTTCCGGATAACCGTTAAGGTTAGGACGTACGAGTAAGGAAAGAGATCCGGCATTCGGGTCTCGCGACGGTGAGATCGCAGAAACCGGACTAGTGGGTAAAGTGTACCCCTCTGCGCAGAGTTGAAACCTATTCGAATAGTCCGTGTCCACTGGTATGGATGAGTCTGGTATGGTATGGCAAATAGAGCTTTATTTTTCACTAAGTTTCTTGACAAGGGAAAGGTGTGATTAAATGGGTGTTGAGAAAGGAAAATAAGGCCACGGGAGCGGGGAGCTCAGTGGTGGTTGAGTTTTTGGTTACTTTTAAGACCATGGGAAAAACCTTCAAGCAACTGCCTTTCTCTAAGAAAATGATGAGTGACATCAACTCCACTAAATTGAGCATGTACATCATAGGTCTCTTTCTCTATACGGGAGCGGGGTGGGCTTGCGGAATACCTAGTGTATTCACCCAGATTTATTTATGTTTTTCAGCAGCCGAGGACTTCTTTTCTGCTATGCTTGATTAAGAGGGCTGTGTCTGCACCCAGTTCTGCCTGTGGCTTGGACTAGTGTATTTTCCTACTGCGCTTCTCTATTTGGCTCTCTCGAGCTTGTACCCCGGTATTGTAATAATTTTATCTAAACTCTGTACTATTTGAAGTAAGGAATGTGTTTACTAGCCTCCTGGGACTAGTAATTGTTTCACATTTGAGTCCCAAAGGATCGGGACGCTTCACAAACCTACTCCCCGTTGAGGTGGTCACAAAGACCGGGTCTCTTTCAACCCTTTCCCTCTCTCAAACGGTCACTTAGACCGAGTGAGCTTCTCTTCTCAATCAAGCGGGACATAAAGTCCCCGCAAGGACCACCACACCATTGGTGTCTCTTGCCTCGGTTACAATTGAGTTGATCACAAGAAAGAATGAGAAAAAGAAGCAATCCAAGCGCAAGAGCTCAAATGAACACAAGTCACTCTCTCAAAAGTCACTATTTGATTTGGAATGAACTAAGGACTTGGGAGAGGATTTGATCTCTTTGGTGTGTCTTGTATTGAATGCTATAGCTCTTGTAAGGTGTGAGAAATCAGAAAACTTGGATGCAATGAATGGTGGGTGGTTGGGGTATTTATAGCCTCAACCACCAAACTAGCCGTTTGGTGAAGGCTGCTGTCGCATGGCGCACCGGACAGTCCGGTGCGCCTGCCACGACACCAAACCGTTGGATTCCGACAGTTGGAGCTTCTGTCTTCTGGGCCACCGGACAGTTCGGTGGTGCACCGGATAGGCACTGTTCAATGTTCGGTGCGCCATCTGGCACTACTCTGATACTGGCGCGCACTGTAGCGCATTTAATGCCTTCTGCAGACGACCGTTGGCGCGAAGTAGACGTTGCCCCGCTGGCACACCGGACAGTCTGGTGCGCCACCGGACAGTCTGGTGAATTATAGCGGAGTGACTCCCAGAATTCCCCGAAGGTGAGCAGCTCGGAGTTGGAGTCCCTGGTGCACCGGACACTGTCCAGTGGTGCACCGGACAGTCCGGTGCGCCAGACCAGGGCACACTTCGGCTGACTTTAGCTCTCTATATTTGAATCCTTTCTCGGTCTTTTTATTGGTTTGTTGTGAACCTTTGGCACCTGTAGAACTCATAATATAGAATAAACTAGTTAGTCCAATCATTTGTTGAAGCGTCCCGATCCTTTGGGACTCAAATGTGATACAATTACTAGTCCCAGGAGGCTAGTAACCACATTCATTACTTCAAATAGTTACAGAGTCTGAGTAAGGTTATTACAATACCGGGGAATACAAGCTCGAGAGTGAGCCGAAATTCATAAAGCGCAGTGGAAAATAAATTAGCCCAGGCCACAGGCAGAACTGGGTGAAGACACAACCCCCTTCAATCAAGCATAGCAGAAAAGAAGTCTTCAGCTGCTGAAAAACATAAATAAATCTGGGTGAATACACTAGGTATTCTGCAAGCCCACCCGGCTCCCGTAAAGAGAAAGTGACCTATATTGTACATGCTTCATATAGTGGAGTTGAAGTCACTCATACTTTTTCAGAGAAAGACAGTATTCGTCGTTTATGGTTTTCCCAAGACAATAGAAATGACACTTGCTTGACCACCACTGAGCTTCCCGCTCCCGTGGCACTACTTTCTTTCCAGAAACACACACACATTTCCCTGTTCCCGGTTGTAGTAGAAACACTAATTGTCATACCATACCAGACTCGTCCATACCAGTGGACACGGACTATTCGAATAGGTTTAGACTCTGCGCAGAGGGGTACACTTTACCCACTAGTCCGGCTTTGCGATCTCATGGCCAATGAGATCCGAATCCGAAACTCTTTCCTTCCTTGCACGTCCTAACCTTAACGGTTATACCGGAAGGAGTCAGGCCACCGCCATGTCCAAACCGGACAAATCATTCCCCCTCCTTATCCTCCCGGTGCTACCCCAGCCTTCATAACCCTGGGGTTGGATCGTACGAGTTCAGATCGAGTGGCTGCCCACACAGCCTCGAGTGGTTGTACTTTTTATGAGTACAGGTAATGAAAGATGATAAACCGGTCCTTATACGAGAGGACAATCCTTCTGCTCACGCCTAAACCAGCTGAGCCATCACCTTAGGCCCTCCCCTAAACCAGGGAGTCCCTGATCATCCTACTCACCAGGTGATGAGGGTGAATACCCTTCATCGCACACTTTTTGGAAAACATATTACTTGCACCCTTTTACTTATACCATATCTTGTAATCAAAGGTGATTGTTAATGCGGGCTCTCTCATGCTCACCATGCAATTCGATTCCCATCCCATATTCCAGGCTTAGGCAGTGGTAGAGAGAAATAGGTAAATAATGCATCAAGGGAAGGATGGACTTGCCTTCGTCGAAGCTTTCCTGGCACAAGAGGTTTATCTCGGAGGGGTCGGGTTCTTGCCCTTCTTCCGGAGCTATAAATTCCGGAGGATCGGATCCCTCTTTCGCTAATCAAACACAGATAATAACAATACATCAATTACGATGACTTTAGTGGCGGTGTGCCATTTCTTATATCTCATTTTTTGGTGCCCTATAATTTATTTGGACTATTTTTGGTACATAAAATATTAGCATATAGTTCTATATGAGAAAATGGGAAAAGAAAAGAGAAAAATAAAAAGAAAAGGAATTTCCTGCCTTGCTGGGCCGGAGGGGGATTTCGGCCCACTTGGGCGCGAGCGCGCGCGCGGGCGCGCTTGCGGCCCGGTTGGCCCAGCAGCGAGGGGGAGACGGCGAGGGACGACGCCGTGGCGCGGGGCCCACACGCCAGTGAGGGGGGGGGGTTAACGGCGTGGACGACCATGGAAGGAGAGGGGGGGTTCGACCGGAGTTCGGTCGACGGCGAAATCCCGCGGCGGTTCTCCGCCGTTGGTCCGGTTCTATGGAGGGGAGGCGGTGGCGAGGCACGGGCGGTTGCAGGGGATCACAGGGGTGGGGTTAATTTGACCGGCGGGGGCCTATGGCGGCCGGTCCGCGGCACGGTGGCGGATGTCCGCGGCGGTGATGCCGCCGGTGCGGTTGCCGGGCACAATAGGAGGGGGAAAGTGGTGCTTTGTGACCATGAGAGTGTGGCGGAGCTTCGAGCACGATTTAATTGGACCGAGGATCACTAGAAAGGGGGAAAGGAGCTCACCGGAGCGACGGGGGAAGCACGACGGTGCTAGCTCGATTGGCTCGGGGGAAGGCGGAGGAGATGGACGGAGCTGGTGTGGTGAAGACGGGGCTCGGGCGGGTCCTTTTATAGGCGCCCGGAGGAGGGAGAGGGATGGAGGGGACGACGAGCACCGACGAGCTCGCCATGATGGCGGGAATGGCGCTAACGTCGATTGAGACGGCTCGGGTAGGCGGGGGGTGAGGGGACGGCTCGGGTATAGTGGGGGGTGGTCGCTGAGGTTGGGCGAGCCTTAATGGCGAGGCGACGGGGCGAGAGGGGCTCGGCGGCGGACGCGCCGGTGAGGCATGGGCGAGAACGACGAAGCTGACAGGTGGGCCCCAGCTGCCAGGGAGAGGGAGCGGCGCGAGAGGGAGGGAGGCGAGTCGCTGACGGGCGGGGCCAGGCTGTCAGCGAGGCGCGCGGCGCGCGGAGCTGGGCCGCCTGGGCCGGGGAGAGGGGAAGGGAAGCGCGGGCGTGCGGAGTTGGTTGGGCCGGATTCAGCCCAGCCGAGAGGGGGGATTTTCTCTTTTTCTTTTCTTTTTCTGATTTCTAATTCCTTTCTTTTCTTTTTTTCTATTTTTGTTTCTTTTTGTTTCTTTTTTTCCTTTGAATCAAAAATTCTCTAAATGATCTTGAGTGATAAATATAGTCTATGTGAGGTGCTCTAATTATTTCAAGTGTATGCACATGATGAGGTGTTCTAAGGGTAGAGTTAAGGGAGAAAATAAAATAAGGGGGGTTAGGAGGTTAGGGTTTCAAACCTTGGTTGGGATTTTTGGGATGTTACATTTGTGTTGGGCAATTCAACCACCAAAATCAATTTAGGAAAAGGTGTAAGCCTATTTCCCTTTCAAAAATTAAATATATTTTAATTAGACATGCCAATTATCCATAACAATTTTTAAAATGGTTATATGTAACAAATATTTTTAAGATTGTATTATTATATTTGTTTATTTCAACATAAAAAACGCAGAAGACATAATAATAGGGAGCATGCATACAATTTAAATATGCACTATAAGACAATAATGTGGAGGAGAAGGTTCAGGCGCTACGGAAGCCGGCAAATCCGATGAACTCTGTGCTCAAATGAGGATTTGCTATACGGAATGGACGAAAAGAAATGCAATCTACTTATGCTGGACAGTGCGAAAGGGGGATCTCTCAGTGTACATCGGCTGGAATCCGATGAACTCGATCTGGAAACTTCGATTCACTACGACAAATTGTGGATAACAAATGCTAACTACCGACGAAGTTCGAAGGGATCAGTCCGCTTACATACCAGTTTACGAATCGTCGAGAAGAACTTGGAGTCTCATCGTCGTCGTCGAGAAGAATCCTAGCTCCGCCTACACGAGGAAAGGAAAAACAGATGAGTAAGCGGCGTGATGGAGGAAACAGGGGGATGCAGGGCGGCATGCGAGAAACCTGGGAGGCGAGACAGGAGCAGTTCGAGGCGACATGGACCGGGGAAACCCTAGCACGCGCGAGAGGGCTGCGCTGATGCCCAACTAGCCCAGCTTTTCTACGGAAGCGGTGTTTTGCCCGCTTCTATCGGACCGTTGCAGGGTGGCTTTGTGGGAAGTGCACTGGAGTGAAGCGGCGATAGAAGCTGGGCGTTTGGCAAGCGAAGCGGGCTTCTGGCCGCCAGAATCCCCAAGAAGCGAATCCAAACATGCCCTTAAGATATTGGCCCAATATTTCTAAAAGTGACAAGCTATAATTGGTACGAAATAGGCCCGACATACGTAACCGGCTTGATGCGATGCAACGTAAGTTCAAGGCTTCACAATAGTGTGCCTCTCCTCTACGGTCTTCACATACGCGATGGAATCAGGTCAGTGCCACGAGCTGCCCAAGAGGCCAAGACAATAGCTTGACTCGGCACGTGGAACTAGCCAGCCGGAGCGTAAAACCAAGCACCACAAGAAGAGGGTTAAACTTAAACCTACTCGTTAGACTGTGCCCAGCATTTTACTCATAATTTATATAAAACATTGTTTTTTACCGTTTTACATTGTAGAGTACACTGTTCACATAGTAGAGTTTGGATATAGTTATGGAGATGGGTAAACTGTTGGAGATAGTCTTACGTTGAAAAGTGTTCTCTCTATTCGAACAAGAGTACACATGTAGTTTAACTATTTTTTGATAAAATATATCTTATAATTAATTATATATAATATTTAGTTAACATTATCTATATTGATATTTTAATCTACAACTAGTTAAAATGTGAGACGGTTAAAATTGTTTTTTTTTTTTGGATGGAGGGGGCAGTGGCAATGTGGCATGGATCCCCACGTCAAACGGCTAGGAAGAACCAAGGCCAGTTTTTAAATTTTGAACGCGGAGGTGGAACGGCGGTCGGCTGGGACCATATGGAGAGAGCGACCCCACGGCCGTTCGGGCGCCGCGGCTCCGTGCTCGTCCTCGGCTCCTCACGGTGAACACCGACCCGCGCCCCCAACCGCGCACGCGTACGGCGTACCAGTACCAGCAAGGCAAACGGAGCAAGCAGACGGGCCATGTATGGCCTGATTGGTTACCCGCATATAGGCCAACCAGGCTCACGGTATGCGGCCGTAGTGTGTTTGGTTGTAGGTTGCATCCACGTAACCAGGCGCGTGCTACTTTGCCGCTTGTTTGGTTTGCCGCATATGCATCAGCGTCTGTGTCTCGCGATGCAAAAAAGGAGCTCGGGCCAGGCTCTGGAGATGCGACCAAAATCTGCGCATCTGTGGAGCCAGGCTCACGCGATGCACAGCCAGGCTGCCGCGGACCTGGCTCGCTCGGCCATGCTGCCTAGATACGGCAACCAATCAGGCCCGTAGATCCCGTGGCTCTCGTGCACGGGGACGTGCGCTCCACGACCAGCCAGGCTTTATTGGAGTGCTTTCCTGCGTTGTGATTTGCACACGCTACGTAGCTGGTCTACCGGATGATCCTCTCGACGGATCAATTTTTCTACTCATACTGGAAAATTGTTACTTGCATATCGTGCTGAAAAAGTGAAAATATGCAACTATAGCAATTCAAAAACACACACATAAACACATTTGCGACACTGTAAGGCCGTGTTCAGTGAATCGTGTATATTGCGAGCAAAATATTGTTACACTATATTAAATTGCACGTTTATAGAATAAAGTTTAAAATAAAAAATGCGATGTAAGATATAATGGATAATAATCTACTGGAATCTAAATGTTAGTATGATTTTACAAAAATAGGTTAGCATTACACAAACATTATAACATAACACGATTTCAACTATACCATACAATATATCTATACTATAGATGTTAGTATGATTTTCTATAAACTTGATGAATAAATTTGACTTAGGACAAAATCAAAAGTACTTAAAATTTGAAACAAAGTGAGCATCCTTATTTTCTCTCACTAGCAACCATAGTTTATGTCTAGTAGCCAACAACTATAATTTAAATCCTCGTTTGTGCATATTTTTAGCTTTCTATTATTTAAATGTGAAAGAGCATGGATATGGTGAAAACCATAAAATTATTAAAATTGGTGCTTTATATAGTAATAAATAGAGATGATGAAGATTATGGTTGTAATACATAACTAGTTAGGTACCCGTGCGTTGCGACGGTTTCTATTACATAATAGGTATTGTGTCAACATCTTTTAATCCTTTCCAACAATGTCTACATCTGTTAACACAATCTGGAGAAGAAAGGAAAGGAGGAATAAGATAGAAAAGGAGAAAGAAGATGACATGTAGGGGCCACACATTAGTGATAGGAAGAGGATGGAGAACATAGAGATACCTGGACAATACGAAAATGCAGTGGTCTTTAAATGGGTTCAACAAAACATTCATATTGGCGGGTTCAAATACAGTAGCAAAGAATCCATGAGAAATCTTAGTCGGATCATTGCACATGCTACACCTTATGGGGAACAGAAAAGAGAAATAAGGAGATCAAACTGCATCTTTGCCAAGCCCCATCTGAAGCCAAGCTTCAACACTATCTCCTTGTCTCTTGCCTGTACATGGATATAATATGAGGTATATGTGTGAGTTTATCAGCATATATCTTATTCCACACGGTTAAGTTACAACAAGTGTTGTGGTGCAAGATTGGCTTACAAAGATGGAACAATAATCAACATTAGTGTAACACTTATGTCTCTATATACATCAACTGAAGAACAAATAATCACAAAAGGTTATTTGATGCAGATTGCATAGACTAACAAACTAACAAGATGGGAGAAAGAAGAATACATCACAATTATTTGGTGAGTGGGCTTTGCACTGAATATCTCCAATAAAAATAATATTTTCACAAAGATCGTTAGTTGCTTACGTCCATGTCTTCTGGTTGTTTGGAGACATCTTTGAACTTCAGATTCAGAACGTGGGAATTAGAACAAATAAACAATAGTACCAAGAAATCAGGTTGGCGTGGTGGCATACAGAACATGGGATGAACATCTGGGAAGCGACTTCAGTGGCATCAACTTCTCCTACAAAGGGAAATGAAGACGGTGTGAGTTGTATTAACAGAACATTATGAATAGTGTGCCTCTGAAACTACCTCAGAATTCTCCACATCTTATGAGGGAAATGAAGCCCAATGGAACAATTTTCAAGCATTTCAGGACTCTTCAGCCAAGCTTTGTGAGCTTCGATTGCTTTCATATTAAAACGAAACATATGCAAGTGCCAATATCCAACCAATTCAGGTGCACAATTGTTTTACACTAAAGTAAATTGAAAAAAAAGTTGCCTGGATAAAAAATCAGGGACTGACATGAGAAGATTGAATATGTGCACCAAACCTCAGATAAAGAAATGCTTGGCTTCTCAAGTTCATCTCCGCTGACTTGAATTCCAGTACTCTAACATTCTAGGCAAACTATGGATGCTATTTTGCTTCTCCTAGGTGCATCCTTTGCCTTCCTTCCTCGATTGCTCTTCCCCTTGCTAGCTATTTGATCATTCAGCATCTCGTATAGCGCAAAATAGTCTAGTGTAAAATGAATGAAGTGTGAAATAGATGGTAACCCTACATAAAAGTGTAGAGAAGTCATTCCAGAACATTTGTAATTTGGTGGGGGAAATATAACTGATATATTTTCAGGTAAACTTCTTTGATCCATTAAAGAATCTACCGAAGTTTGTATGAATTTTGTCGCACTTGGTACCAAAAGGGTGGACGCTTCCTCAAGTTCCTATTGAAAGCATAGGAAAACATACAAGCAAGGAACAAAGAATGACCTTGATTTAGCACATAATATAAACACCTCGAAATATTTATTTATCATCATCAAGAAGTGATATGAAGGGTTCCTTCTCATAGGACATGGGTAACCATTAAAATCAAAGAACTGTAGAAACCATATATATGCGTAAATATATTTCAATGGAAAGATGCCTTTGTTCATGGAGTAAGATAGCATTGATATGCACACAGGATGTTTGCGACATGTGTGAAGATGGCTACATTTTGAAATAAGTATATGTAAACATTGAATTTCATGGTCAAGGTTCCTAACACACTCACGGTTTAGAAAAATCCCTATAACAGCTTGCTGAACGCCAAAATCAGAAACAATCGCCACAAACGAGATGAATTTGTATTGTCTAGAGTACCTACGCACCGACCTGCTCGGATCGCACAGTGGCCTCGAAGATCATCTCATCCGACTTATCACAAACCAAAAACAAATCACTAACCATTAGCAAAACGTGAGAAGCTCCACAAAACTAACGAGCTGAACAACAAATTAGAAGACCTGATCAGCACCTTCATTGTCATGTTGGTTATAAAACCAAATACCATTTACTTCTTGATAGCATTTCGGTACAATAAATATGGTAACGGGATAAAAAAGATTAATTTTAGTTTATATATAAATTGAGACAAATCTTACTACTATATTTGTGAGGACGAAATTGAAAATGGAACATAGCCCTAAGAGAAAATGTGTACGAAGCATGGGAAATTTTACCTCCATTTTCTCGGTGATAGGACCAACTGCCTGTTGATTGAACTGGCGAAAGCCATAATCAAGAAAGAGGAAGCGCAGTCAGCACAGACAACACTGAAGCAAAGCAGTTAATAATCAACGACATTCTCACTTATAAAACATGAGGGTGGCGACAAGGAGGGAGTTGATGTCCAGGAGCCCTATGTTATTGTATGACAGGTCCTCAAAGACTTCCTTGCAGATTCCTTGAACGTCAGACTTGCCGGCGTGGGGTGTGGCGCGGTGGGGCCAGGAGGCATGCATCGAGGGCACGACGGGGGAAGGGATTGGCACGCGGGGGAGCAGGCGGGGGGCGCTCGACCATGATGTGGTCAAGCATGCCTGTAGAACAGATTATTTTTACCATTAGCCAGAGAAACTGCACTCATTAACAAAAGAAAAATAAGAAATTATAGCACGGCAGGAGTATAGGCTACCACGTGTAGCTCTTACAGGCTGTAGTTTGCTCAGCTCTCGTGACAGTGTGATCACCACAACGTCCATTTGTGCAGTGGCATCTGTCAGGAACAACTTGGTTTATTCCTAAGAATCTCATTTATTATGTGATATGCTCATTGCACAACTTTTTAAAAAAATGCATTAGCGGTTTGAAACATCACAAACAAATTTGTGTAAAAACAATAGAACTGAAGCATACCTCGATAAGAAAAAATACTAAAAAATTGGGTAAGTAAAATATAAGCTAGACACTAAAAAAGAGTTATGCGACAGATAAGTAGATTGCAATAAATTGGGTATTCTAAATTAATGTCTATTGCTGAAGTTTAATCTAGTAAATAAGATCCTCAAAACTTAAATTCTAAGTAGACATCTACCGAAAAGTTGGAAGGTTCAGAATTGTGAATACATCCCAGAATTAAACTGTAGCAGTAAATAAGAGCTGCTTGTCTTCAGTAGATGTGGCTATAATGTTGCAAAAAACTTAAACTGTAGTAGTAATATGTGATGCCAGGATCCCTACTCCTATCTTCTAATATTGTGATTTTTACTGCTTGCAGGTCACTAATATGTACATTGAACAGTAAACTGTAATTTATGCAACTAAAAAGTAGCAGGATTGTATCAGTGAAAAAAGTGCAAAAACAGATCCAGGATTGTATCAGCTGACCTGTAACCTCTTGCGGCGGCCGCCGCCCGTCCTAGGCGCCCTTGGTGTTGGGCTTCCGCGCCGCTATATATTGTGGGTACCCAAAATTCATCATCTCATCAAGCAACTCATACTGTAAGCACAAAATGGCGCCCTATTCTGTCAAGTCCCAGTAGCCGCACATCAAACAGAACTACTTGAAATTTGCTTACCACAACAACAAAGTTATCTCACAGTGACTCCTCTTCGAGCTCCTCGAAGTAGTGATTAAACACCTGTACTCACTCACAAGTCGCATGAATAATAGGATAAGCCATTGCAGCCACTATTCCCTCATCCATAAGCCCAACATTGCAGCCGCTGTGGAAGGGGATGTCACCTGTGGAAGAAGGGAGATAAAAATTCAACACAGTTATACAGGTCGATGACGCCAATCTATCACACACACACACATACACGGGATCCCCACATACACAGAAGCCGTATCCATTGCACCGACCAAGGAGAGCTTCCGGAGCAGCGCCCTGTTTTTTTTACAGGTAGCCACTGCTGTCCTAGAGAAACAATTCGAGGCAAAGTTAAAGCAGATCAGGGAGTTTGAACTAATGACTTTGCACATATTTCTATTTAATAGCATTACCTGATCATCAAGCAACTTTGAGAAATCCTTTAGAACCTGATGACGATCTTTCTCACCCTGCTGGAGCTGCTGGCCATATTGAACTACAAGTCAGCATGACCCGATCTTTCATCACCACGTTATCAATTTGAAAAGAACGTAATACAATTTAGAACCTGTTCTAAGATTGTTTCGAGGTTTCACCATCAGATACTACAAAGAAAAATATAGAGATGCAATTCAATAGCACAAGAATAGAAAACAATGGTCAAAACCATTACAGGATGTTAAGGACTCAGATACATATATGTTTGTGCATCAGTCGCTCGACAGAAGCCGGCCTCGGATCAAGTGCTGGATTATGCATCAGTTTATCTTCACTATCCAAAATCAAATCACGGAGCACAAAAAACAACTAAAATCAAATTACAGATCAGGGAAAAACAACGAAACAAGATTGGAGGGGGCATGTAGTTATTCAGTGGTGGTAATAGGGTACCTCGCCCTTGGAGGACGGCGCAGACTTGAAGCAGCGAAGCGCGGCGTCCTCGAGCACGAAGTAGCGCTTGCGCGAGTACTGCATCCCAAATAGGTTGGATCGGAACAGGTTCAACCAGCCTCCATCTGCAATGCATCCTCCCCGCCACCGGCCGTGGCATGCGCCGCCTCATCAGTCGGCGCCCCCACTATCGTTTCCTCCACGACAGCTACCTCCGCCCCGGTAGCCATTCGCCTGCGCTGGCTCCCCCATCGAAAACAGATCTCCTGGCCCCCGTGAAAGGGAATTAGGCTTACACCTTGTTCCTATATAATTTTGGTGGTTGAATTGCCCAACACAAATCTTTGGACTAACTAGTTTGTTCTAGTGTGTAAGTTATACAGGTGTCAAAGGTTCACAACATAGCCAATAAAATGACCAAGTGTTGGGTTCAACAAAAGGGCAAAGAGCCAACCGTAGGCCCTCTGGTCTGGGCGCACCGGACTGTCCGGTGTGCCACCGGACAGTGTCCGGTGCACCAGGGGACTCCAGCTCGAACTCGCCACCTTCGGGAATTTCCAGGGGCTCTCGCGCTATAATTCACCGGACTGTCCGGTGTACACCGGACAGTGTCCGGTGCGCCATGGAGAAGCGGCCTCAGGAACCCTTCAGCTTCGGGAAAAGCCAACGGCTCGTCCGCTATAATTCACCGGACATGTCCGGTGTGCACCGGACTGTCCGGTGTGACTCCAGCACAACGGCTATCCCGCGCCAACGGCTACCTGCAGAGGCATTAAATGCGCCGCAGCGCGCGCTGACGTCAGGTTTGCCCATACTGGCGCACCGGACAATGAACAGGAGCTGTCCGGTGCGCCACCGGACATCAAGGGTGGCCCACAAGTCAGAACTCCAACGGTCAGATTCCAACGGCACTGATGACGTGGCAGGGGCACCGGACATGTCCGGTGTGCACCGGACTGTCCGGTGCGCCATCGAGCAGACTGGCTCCCCAACGGCCACATTTGGTGGTTGGGGCTATAAATACCCCAACCACCCCACATTCATTGCCATCCAAGTTTTCCACTTCTCAACCACTTACAAGAGCTAGGCATTCAATTCTAGACACATTCAAAGAGATCAAATCCTCTCCAATTCCACACAAAACCCTAGTGACTAGAGAGAGTGATTTGCCGTGTTCTTTTGAGCTCTTGCGCTTGGATCGCATTCTTTCTTTCTCTTTTGCTCTTGTGATCAACACTCAATTATAACCGAGGCAAGAGGCACCGATTGTGTGGTGGCCCTTGCGGGGAAGTTTTGTTCCCGGTTGATTGAGAAGAAGAAAAGCTCACTCGGTCCGAGGGACCGTTTGAGAGAGGGAAGGGTTGAAAGAGACCCGGCCTTTGTGGCCTCCTCAACGGGGAGTAGGTTTGCAAGAACCGAACCTCGGTAAAACAAATCCACGTGTCACTCTCCTTATTTGCTTGCGATTTGTTTTGTGCCCTCTCTTGCGGACTCATTTATTATTACTAACGCTAACCCCGGCTTGTAGTTGTGATTATTTTTGTAAATTTCAGTTTCGCCCTATTCACCCCCCCCTCTAGGCGACTATCAATTGGTATCAGAGCCCGGTGCTTCATTAGAGCCTAACCGCTCGAAGTGATGTCGGGAGATCACGCCAAGAAGGAGATGGAGACCGGCGAAAAGCCCACTACAAGCTACGGGAGCACTTCATCGGAAGAGTCCCGCACCAAAAGGAGGGAGAAGAAGAAGAGCTCCTCCAACAAAGGGAAGGAGAAGAAATCTTCCTCTCACCACAAAGAGAAGAAGGAAAAATCTTCTTCCCACAAGCCGCATCGGAAAGGCGACAAGCACAAGAGGATGAGGAAGGTGGTCTACTACGAGACCGACACTTCATCAACATCGACCTCCGACTCCGATGCGCCCTCCGTCACTTCTAAGCGCCAAGAGCGCAAGAAGTATAGTAAGATCCCCCTACGCTACCCTCGCATTCCAAAACATACACCTTTACTTTCCGTCCCATTAGGCAAACCACCAACTTTTAATGGTGAAGATTATGCTATGTGGAGTAATTTGATGCGATTTCATCTAACCTCTCTCCACAAAAGAATATGGGATGTTGTTGAGTATGGTGTACAGGTACCATCAATAGGGGATGAGGACTATGACACGGACGAAGTGGCCCAAATCGAGCACTTCAACTCCCAAGCCGCAACCATCCTCCTTGCCTCCCTAAGCAAGGAGGAATACAACAAAGTACAAGGATTGAAGAACGCCAAGGAGATTTGGGACCTACTCAAGACGGCGCACGAGGGTGATGAACTCACCAAGATCACCAAGCGGGAAACGATCGAGGGGGAGCTCGGTCGCTTCCGTCTTCGCCAAGGGGAGGAGCCACAAGACATGTACAACCGGCTCAAGACCTTGGTGAACCAAGTGCGCAACCTCGGGAGCACAAAATGGGATGACCACGAAGTGGTTAAGGTTATTCTAAGAGCTCTTATTTTCCTTAACCCCACTCAAGTACAATTAATTCGTGGGAATCCTAGATATCCACTAATGACCCCCGAGGAAGTTATCGGGAATTTTGTGAGTTTTGAATGCATGATTAAGGGCTCCAAGAAGATCAACGAGCTTGACGAGCCTTCCACCTCCGAGGCGCAACCGGTGGCCTTCAAGGCAACGGAGGAGAAGAAGGAGGAGTCTACACCAAGTAGACAACCAATTGACGCCTCCAAGCTCGACAACGAGGAGATGGCCCTAATCATCAAAAGCTTTCGGCAAATTCTCAAGCAACGGAAGGGGAAGGACTACAAATCCCGTTCCAAGAAGGTTTGCTACAAGTGTGGTAAGCCCGGTCACTTTATTGCAAAATGTCCTATGTCTAGTGACAGTGACAGGGGCGACGACAAGAAGGGAAGAAGAAAGGAGAAGAAGAAATACTACAAGAAGAAGGGCGGCGATGCCCATGTTTGTCGGGAGTGGGACTCCGACGAAAGCTCAAGCGACTCCTCCGACGACGAGGACGCCGCCAACATCGCCGTCACCAAGGGCCTTCTCTTCCCCAACGTCGGCCACAAGTGTCTCATGGCCAAGGACGGCAAAAAGAAGGTAAAATCAAGGTCCTCCACTAAATATGAAACATCTAGTGATGAGGATGATGATAAAAATGAGGAGGATAACTTGCGCATTCTTTTTGCTAACCTTAACAAGGAACAAAAGGAAAAATTAAATGAACTAATTAGTGCCATCCATGAAAAGGATGATCTCTTGGACTCCCAAGAGGACTTCCTAATCAAGGAGAATAAGAAACATGTTAAGGTTAAAAATGCTTACGCTCTACAAGTTGAAAAATGTGAAAAATTGTCTAGTGAGCTAAGCACCTGCCGTGAGATGATTGACAACCTTAGAAATGAAAATGCTAAATTAATTGCTAAGGTAGATTCTCATGTTTGCATTGATCCTAGAAATGATAATGTTGATTTACTTGCTAGGATTGATGAGTTAAATGTTACCATTGCTAGCCTTAAAAATGAGAATGAGAAACTGATTGCTAAGGCTAAGGATTTTGATGTTTGCAATGCTACTATTTCCGACCTTAGAACTAAAAATGATATGTTGCATGCTAAGGTTGTTGAACTAAAATCTTGCAAACCCTCTACATCTAATGTTGAGCATATTTCCATTTGTACTAGATGTAGAGATATTAATGTTGATGCTATCCATGATCACCTAGCCTTAATTAAAAAACAAAATGATCACATAGCTCAACTAAATGCTAAGATTAGAGAGCATGACTTAGAAGATGAAAAATTTAAATTGGCTAGAAGCATGCTCTATAATGGGAGACACCCTGGCATCAAGGATGGCATTGGTTTCCAAAGGGGAGACAATGTCAAACTTAATGCCCCACCTAAAAATTTGTCTAACTTTGTTAAGGGCAAGGCTCCCATGCCTCAGGATAACGAGGGTTACATTTTGTACCCTGCCGGTTATCCCGAGAGCAAAATTAGGAGAATTCACTCTAGGAAGTCTCACTCTGGCCCTAACCATGCTTTTATGTATAAGGGTGAGACATCTAGTTCTAGGCAACCAACCCGTGCCAAGTTGCCTAGAAAGAAAACTCCTAATGCATCAAATGATCATGCCATTTCATTTAAAACTTTTGATGCATCTTATGTGCTTACTAGCAAATCCGGCAAGGTAGTTGCCAAATTTGTTGGGGGCAAGCACAAGGGTTCCAAGACTTGTGTTTGGGTACCCAAAGTTCTTGTATCTAATGCCAAAGGACCCAAAACAGTTTGGGTACCTAAAGTCAAGAACTAAATTTGTTTTGTAGGTTTATGCATCCGGGGGCTCAAGTTGGATACTCGACAGCGGGTGCACAAACCACATGACCGGGGAGAAAAGGATGTTCTCCTCATATGAGAAAAACAAAGATCCTCAACGAGCTATCACATTCGGGGATGGAAATCAAGGGTTGGTCAAAGGGTTGGGTAAAATTGCTATTTCACCTGACCATTCCATTTCCAATGTTTTTCTTGTTGATTCATTAGATTACAACTTGCTTTCTGTTTCCCAATTATGTCAAATGGGCTACAACTGTCTTTTTACTGATATTGGTGTTACTGTCTTTAGAAAAAGTGACGATTCAATAGCCTTTAAGGGAGTGTTAGAGGGTCAGCTATACTTGGTAGATTTTGAAAGAGCTGAACTCGACACTTGCTTAGTTGCTAAGACCAACTTGGGCTGGCTTTGGCACCGCCGACTAGCCCATGTTGGAATGAAGAATCTTCACAAGCTTCTAAAGGGAGAACACATTTTGGGACTAACCAATATTCATTTTGAGAAAGACAGGATTTGTAGCGCATGCCAAGCAGGGAAGCAAGTTGGCACTCATCATCCACACAAGAACATAATGACGACTAACAGGCCACTGGAGCTCCTACACATGGATCTATTCGGCCCGATCGCTTACATAAGCATCGGCGGAAGTAAGTACTGCCTAGTTATTGTGGATGATTATTCTCGCTTCACTTGGGTATTCTTTTTACAGGAAAAATCTCAAACCCAAGAGACCTTAAAGGGATTCTTGAGACGAGCTCAAAATGAGTTCGGCTTAAGGATCAAGAAAATAAGAAGCGACAACGGGACGGAGTTCAAGAACTCTCAAATTGAAGGCTTCCTTGAGGAGGAGGGCATCAAGCATGAGTTCTCCTCTCCCTACACTCCACAACAAAATGGTGTAGTGGAGAGGAAGAATCGAACTCTATTGGACATGGCAAGAACCATGCTTAATGAGTACAAGACACCGGACCGGTTTTGGGCCGAAGCGGTCAACACCGCCTGCTACGCCATCAACCGGTTATATCTTCACCGAATCCTCAAGAAGACATCATATGAACTCCTAACCGGTAAAAAGCCCAACATTTCATATTTTAGAGTTTTTGGTAGCAAATGCTTCATTCTTATTAAAAGAGGTAGAAAATCTAAATTTGCTCCTAAAACTGTAGAAGGCTTTTTACTTGGTTATGACTCAAACACAAGGGCATATAGGGTCTTTAACAAGTCCACTGGACTAGTTGAAGTCTCATGTGACGTTGTGTTTGATGAAACTAACGGCTCTCAAGTAGAGCAAGCTGATCTTGATGAAGTAGGTGAAGAACAGGCTCCATGCATAGCGCTTAGGAACATGTCCATTGGGGATGTGTGTCCTAGGGAATCCGAAGAGCCTCCAAATGCACAAGATCAACCATCCTCCTCCACGCAAGCATCTCCACCAACTCAAAATGAGGAAGAGGCTCAAGTTGATGAAGAAGAAGATCAATCCAATGAGCCACCTCAAGATGACGGCATAGATCAAGGGGGAGATGCAAATGATCAAGACAGGGAGGATGAAGAACAAAGACCGCCACACCCAAGAGTCCACCAAGCAATCCAACGAGATCACCCCGTCGACACCATCCTCGGCGACATTCATAAGGGGGTAACTACACGATCTCGGGTTGCTCATTTTTGTGAACATTACTCTTTTGTTTCCTCTATTGAGCCACACAGGGTAGAGGAAGCTCTCCAAGATTCGGATTGGGTGGTGGCGATGCAAGAGGAGCTCAACAATTTCACGAGGAATGAGGTCTGGCATTTAGTTCCACGTCCTAACCAAAATGTTGTAGGAACCAAATGGGTCTTCCGCAACAAGCAAGATGAGCATGGTGTGGTGACAAGGAACAAAGCTCGACTCGTGGCCAAAGGGTATTCACAAGTCGAAGGTTTGGATTTTGGTGAAACCTATGCACCCGTAGCTAGGCTTGAGTCAATTCGCATATTATTGGCCTATGCTACTTACCATGGCTTTAAGCTCTATCAAATGGACGTGAAAAGTGCCTTCCTCAACGGACCAATCAAGGAAGAGGTCTATGTTGAGCAACCTCCCGGCTTTGAAGACAGTGAGTATCCTAATCATGTCTATAGGCTCTCTAAGGCGCTTTATGGGCTCAAGCAAGCCCCAAGAGCATGGTATGAATGCCTTAGAGATTTCCTTATTGCTAATGGCTTCAAAGTCGGCAAGGCCGATCCTACACTCTTTACTAAAACTCTTGAAAATGACTTGTTTGTATGCCAAATTTATGTTGATGATATTATATTTGGGTCTACTAACAAGTCTACATGTGAAGAGTTCAGTAGGATCATGACACAGAAATTCGAGATGTCAATGATGGGGGAGTTGAAGTATTTTCTAGGATTCCAAGTCAAGCAACTCCAAGAGGGCACCTTCATTAGCCAAACGAAGTACACTCAAGACATTCTTGCTAAGTTTGGGATGAAGGATGCCAAACCCATCAAGACACCCATGGGAACTAATGGGCATCTCGACCTCGACACGGGAGGTAAGTCCGTGGATCAAAAGGTATACCGGTCGATGATTGGTTCATTGCTTTATTTATGTGCATCTCGACCGGACATTATGCTTTCCGTTTGCATGTGTGCAAGATTCCAATCCGACCCTAAGGAATCCCACCTCACGGCCGTAAAACGAATCTTGAGATATTTGGCTTATACACCTAAGTTTGGGCTTTGGTACCCTCGGGGATCCACATTTGATTTAATTGGTTATTCGGATGCCGATTGGGCGGGGTGCAAAATTAATAGGAAGAGCACATCAGGGACTTGCCAGTTCTTGGGAAGATCCTTGGTGTCTTGGGCTTCAAAGAAGCAAAATTCGGTCGCTCTTTCCACCGCCGAAGCCGAGTACATTGCCGCAGGACATTGTTGCGCGCAATTGCTTTGGATGAGGCAAACCCTGCGGGACTACGGTTACAAATTAACCAAAGTCCCTTTGCTATGTGATAATGAGAGTGCAATCAAAATGGCCGACAATCCCGTCGAGCATAGCCGCACTAAGCACATAGCCATTCGGTATCATTTTCTTAGGGATCACCAACAAAAGGGGGATATCGAGATTTCTTACATTAATACTAAAAATCAATTAGCCGATATCTTTACCAAGCCACTTGATGAACAATCTTTTACCAGACTTAGGCATGAGCTCAATATTCTTGATTCTAGAAATTTCTTTTGCTAAGCCTGCACACATAGCTCATTTAAATACCTTTGATCATATCTCTTTTATATGCTATGACTAATGTGTTATCAAGTCTATTTCAAAAGAAGTCATAGGTATATTGAAAGGGAATTGGAGTTTTCGGCGAAGACAAAGGCTTCCACTCCGTAACCCATGCTTCGCCATCACTTCGAGCAACTCTCTCTTCTTTGGGGAAGAAATGAGCATCAAAGAAAAGAACTTCATCCCTGGGGAAGAAAGTAAAAGCTCAAAAGCTTCGTTTTTTTTTGGTATAATCTTAACTCAATCATTTATGACCAAAGAGGAAGATTGCACTTCGAGGGCTCTAATGATTCCGTTTTTGGCGATTCATGCCAAAAAGGGGGAGAAGTGAGCCCAAAGCAAAAGGACCGCACCACCACCACCAAATTCAAAAACTTAGTGCTTTCCAAAAGTCTTTATCATTTGGTATCCTATTATGTTCAAAAGGGGGAGAAAGTAGTATTTCAAAAATGGTATATCAAAACCCTCTTGAACACTAAGAGGTGGATCTCTTTTAGGGGGAGTTTTGTTTAGTCAAAGGAAAAGCATTTGAAACAAGGGGAGGAAATTTCAAATCTTGAAAATGCTTTTGCAAACTCTTATTTATTTACCTTGACTATTTGCAAAAGATCTATGAAATGGATTTACAAAAAGGTTTTGCAAAAACAAAACAAGTGGTGCAAACGTGGTCCAAAATGTTATATAAGAAAGAAACATTCCTTGCATATCTTGTAAGTAGTTATATTGGCTAAATTCCAAGCAACCTTTGCACTTATTTTATGCAAACTAGTTCAATTATGCACTTCTATATTTGCTTTGGTTTGTGTTGGCATCAATCACCAAAAAGGGGGAGATTGAAAGGGAATTAGGCTTACACCTTGTTCCTATATAATTTTGGTGGTTGAATTGCCCAACACAAATCTTTGGACTAACTAGTTTGTTCTAGTGTGTAAGTTATACAGGTGTCAAAGGTTCACAACATAGCCAATACAATGACCAAGTGTTGGGTTCAACAAAAGGGCAAAGAGCCAACCGTAGGCCCTCTGGTCTGGGCGCACCGGACTGTCCGGTGTGCCACCGGACAGTGTCCGGTGCACCAGGGGACTCCAGCTCGAACTCGCCACCTTCGGGAATTTCCAGGGGCTCTCGCGCTATAATTCACCGGACTGTCCGGTGTACACCGGACAGTGTCCGGTGCGCCATGGAGAAGCGGCCTCAGGAACCCTTCAGCTTCGGGAAAAGCCAACGGCTCGTCCGCTATAATTCACCGGACATGTCCGGTGTGCACCGGACTGTCCGGTGTGACTCCAGCACAACGGCTATCCCGCGCCAACGGCTACCTGCAGAGGCATTAAATGCGCCGCAGCGCGCGCTGACGTCAGGTTTGCCCATACTGGCGCACCGGACAATGAACAGGAGCTGTCCGGTGCGCCACCGGACATCAAGGGTGGCCCACAAGTCAGAACTCCAACGGTCAGATTCCAACGGCACTGATGACGTGGCAGGGGCACCGGACATGTCCGGTGTGCACCGGACTGTCCGGTGCGCCATCGAGCAGACTGGCTCCCCAACGGCCACATTTGGTGGTTGGGGCTATAAATACCCCAACCACCCCACATTCATTGCCATCCAAGTTTTCCACTTCTCAACCACTTACAAGAGCTAGGCATTCAATTCTAGACACATTCAAAGAGATCAAATCCTCTCCAATTCCACACAAAACCCTAGTGACTAGAGAGAGTGATTTGCCGTGTTCTTTTGAGCTCTTGCGCTTGGATCACATTCTTTCTTTCTCTTTTGCTCTTGTGATCAACACTCAATTATAACCGAGGCAAGAGGCACCGATTGTGTGGTGGCCCTTGCGGGGAAGTTTTGTTCCCGGTTGATTGAGAAGAAGAAAAGCTCACTCGGTCCGAGGGACCGTTTGAGAGAGGGAAGGGTTGAAAGAGACCCGGCCTTTGTGGCCTCCTCAACGGGGAGTAGGTTTGCAAGAACCGAACCTCGGTAAAACAAATCCACGTGTCACTCTCCTTATTTGCTTGCGATTTGTTTTGTGCCCTCTCTTGCGGACTCATTTATTATTACTAACGCTAACCCCGGCTTGTAGTTGTGATTATTTTTGTAAATTTCAGTTTCGCCCTATTCACCCCCCCCTCTAGGCGACTATCACCCCGCCCTCTCACCAAGGGCGACCCTGCAGCAGCGCCCTTCTAGCTCCGTGTCGCCATGCCTCGCTTGGGTTAGGGGGGCCGCAACGCATCTCGCGGGCGAGATTGTCGAACAGCAACCGCGGGCGGGGGTACGCCGGGGCTGCGCGGGCTGGGGAAGATAGGATTGGATCCGCACACCACAGCCTAAGGGATGCGCCTGGGATGACGCGAGTACCTGGTTAGAGCAGAGCGGGTCCCTCGTCGTCGCGCACCCGGGCCACGAGGTGCTCGTGTCGCCAAGGCCCGATGTTCCTCCTCCTAGAGAAGAGGAAGGAGAGATGCGGTTCTGGCTCTGCGACAGCTCCGGGCGGATGGCGGGGGTGGGCGGTTCCATTGGCCGGCGAGCGAGGGAGGAGAGATGGCGCCCTCTCGGACTCCATCATCGACTCTGGCCCCGGATCTTCCTAGAGAAGATGTCCTTACTGACGGTGCCGTAGAGGTAGATGCGGTTCTGGCTCTGCGACAGCTCCGGGCTGATGGTGACGCTCTTCCGCTTAGCATCCCGCCGACGGCCGCTCATCCGATGCTGCCGTGCCGATACGGTCGACCACGCCACCACCACCATGGCCTCGCTAAGCATCTCATCCACCTTGAAGGGTAGCTCCCACTGCCGCGATGGAGCGCTGCAGTAGCACCATGGCCTCGAGCGAGGACTCGAACTCGGGGTCCAGATCTGGAGCCAGGTCAGCTGGTGGAGGCGCAGGAGGCAGGGCGAGCGCGTGCTTGTGGCCGGCGGCCCCGACGTTGGGTGAGGGAGGAGGCGCGGTGCACGACGACGGTGAGCTTGGGCGCGGTGGGGGCGAAAACTGTCGCGACGGGTACGCGTTCGGAGGGAACAAGATCAGCGGAACCGAATGAGGTGGCAAATCGCGGAGCAGAGGTAATGGAGGGCGCGAGGGGGGCGTTGATGGCGGCGCCGATGACGGGGATCGCGGAGGAGAGGGGAGGAGATCCTCGGACACCTTCCGTTGATGGCGGAGCCGCGGAGGAGACGAGATCTGCGCGTATTGGCTGCGAGAATCGCGGAGCAGAGCGGGGGCAGAACCGTGCGCCACTCAGTTGTGGACGCCTACAATACAACCTTATAGAGTAGTAGAGATTTGTACCCCTTTCTTTAATACAATGATAACGATACGCACATCTCTTGGCCATTTGACAGAAGGCATTCAAAGCTGTCAGAGTAATGCACCTTCGCGCTTGATGATTAAATTTTGGCAGCACGTTTTTATTCTTTACTCCAATTATACATATTTTTAATGCACAAAATTCGGTGCTCCATATACCGTGTGATTGGTTGATGTATGGTAGTACTCTGGTTCGTACGTGAGGAGTCAAGCTCTTGATGAACAAAATAGATCCGTGCATAGATTTTTGTTTGGTTGTTTGTATTAGTACGTTTAGGCCACATATAGTTAGTGTTTGGTTGCTTGTACTAGAGAAGAGTACATAAATAAATATTTAAATTTTATATAGCATGAGTAGCCTAGTTTTGTTCATAAAAATCTTGCGAACATAAATATAAAAAGTATTCGATGATTAAATCTTTTAATCAGAAAATATAATAAAAAAATAAATAAAAATGTGCTCGTTTTTTCGTGCACGCGCTCCTACCCAGCTATTAGGTGTATGCGCTTAGCCTGGCTGAGGTCTCTTATTTGCACGCCGCCAATCTACATGCGTTCATGTCTAAACCAAACAAACATTGCTTTGTGTATCCGCGGCTGTAACTTTCCTACCCATACACCCAACCAAACACATGGATAATAACGATTTTTAGGTCGTCAAATTGAACTTCTTGATACTAAGAACCTATTTTAATGCACTAGAGCCGGTTAGTGATTAAAATTAGTTAGAGACATTTAAACAATTCAAATAATAGTTCAGCTATTAACTTCTAGCTGGAGACATCTAAACACCTCCTATTGGCTACACCCTCAACCATACATCATTTAATCGTTAGTTAGCTAATTTCACTAGTAATTTTTAGCTAACTAATTATTACCTTTAGGTCCCGTTTGAATCCTTAGAAATAAACTCCATTATAATAATCTCAAATTAGATATATATCAATTAAGCTAATATGGTTTTATAGATAATATATGTGTATATTACTATTACTATTGGTCATATGAAATAGATATTTATGTGATATTTCTATATATTAAAGCCGAACAGAAACGGCAACGATGAGACCATCCACGTCGTCAAATTTTTTTTGAACCGTCCGATCGTCAATCACCGGTTGATGTCTCCTCTCGCTCGTAAAGCTCTCCGCTCAAAGCTCCACGGACGGAAACTGACCTCCGCGACGCTTCCAGAACCAGCGCCTCATCTCCTTTCCCCCCTGATACGACGCTTCCTCTCCCCCTTCTGGGCAGCGACGCCTTGGGGAGCCGCCGCCGCACGCCCTGGCACCAGCGCCCCCGGTGCCTGGAGCAGTGCAGGGAGGAGGAGCGGGAGAAGCGGCAAGAGCGGAGCAGGCACGAGGCCGACGACCGCAGCGGCGAGGGCTCGTCGGAGGATGAGCGCGAGCGCGAGCAAGGAGAAGGAGGAGAAGCAGAAGGACCGGCGGTCGTACGTGTTCGACCGGCGCAGCCTCCGACGAGCGCGAGCGCGAGCAGGAGAAGGAGGAGAAGCAGAAGGACCGGCGGTCGTACGAGCAGTCCGGCTCCTGCAAGCCGCCGACGGCGTGCCAGTACAGCGGAGGCATGCCAGTCGGGGCGCAGGACGAGGACTCCTACCGGTGGAACGCCCCGGACATCCTCTGCTACCGGTGCGACTCGTGCAGGGCCGGCGTGATGGAGCAGGTGCGCCAAGACTGGCACAAGATCTTTGTGCTCGACGTCGCCGTGCTCGCCGCTCTCGTCTGCATCTGCTCATGCGGGTGTTGTGCCTTCAGGAACGCTCGCCACTCCCGGTCCCAGTACCCATACGGGGTAAACCAAACGTCCAAGATAAACCCACGCTGGGACTACTGGTACTCTAAGATAGAGAGTTCTGTTGTTTACTCTCTCTGCTTTCCCATTTATCGCCTCTTATTGTTTGTAGAGTAAAATTTAAAATAGGAGATGTGATTAGTAGGACCGCTGAAGATAACCTTATTGGGCAGTAAACAATCCCATGACCAAAACAAAACATGAATCTATGTGCTTTTATGCCTGTTTGTTTTCTATGGTTTTTAACGCTGCTTTATATGTGCTTTTTTTTGCTGTAGGTGGCGATGATGGGGTGGTAGAAGAGAACAGATCTACTAGGCTAGTTGTAGCTTCTCAATGCCTGTATGATATTTTGATCCAATCTTCTGTGGTAAAAGATAAAATAACACTTGGGATCTGTATGTGTTATTAGCCCCTGTGGTACTCTATTTGTTTCCAGGTCTGCAGAGTTTAGTTTCTATAGATATTTGAGTTAAGAGGAGACTAAGGGGGTGTTTGGTTTCTAGGGACTAATGTTTAGTCCCTAGATTTTATTCCATTTTAGTGTATAAATTGCTAAATATAGAAACTAAAATAAAGTTTTAGTTTCTATATTTGGCAATTTTGAAACTAAAATGGAATAAAATCTAGGGACTAAACATTAGTCCCTAGAAACCAAACACCCCCTAAGCCATGAAGTAAAAGAGATGCCTAGTTTTTTTCCCCTTCAATATGGTAGCCAGCATTGTATCATGTAGAATTTTAATCCAGGACAGAAGTGGTTCCATGTATATGGGGGAAACCAAACCACACAAGAAGCTATCAGTTATGCCTGTTCTACTGTTGGTGTGGCTTCTCTATCTCATTAGGTACTGTCTTCTGGACATAACTTATGATGTGATTACACTGGATTCCTTTACACTGAAGTCAAATCGGGGGCAGGCTATTCAGCAATGTTTCAGAGACATGTTCACTGGAATTCCGACAGCAGCCCATTTTTGGCACATAAAACAAAATACACAGACAAAAAAACAGAGAGAAAATCTCATACAGGCATAATAACTCACGGTGATCATCTATTATTGGCATTGATTGTCGCAGAACATATTCACATTGACCTGTTATTGGTCGCAAAACTGGTATCAGGTATGGTACAGCAATTTGTTTTCAATCGGAGTAACACAGTCCATCCACGTCGTCAAAATTTTTTTGAACCATCCGATCGTCAATCACCGGTTGATGTCTCCTCTCGCTCGTAAAGCTCTCCGCTCAAAGCTCCACGGACGGAAACTGACCTCCGCGACGCTTCCAGAACCAGCGCCTCATCCCCTTTCCCCCCTGATACGACGCTTCATCTCCCCCTTCTGGGCAGCGACGCCTTGAGGAGCCGCCGCCGCACGCTCCGCTCCTCCCTGCACCTCATCCCCTTCCCCTGCTCCCCCTCACACGACGTGCGGCGGTGCGAGGACCGGCCCTGGCACCAGCGCCCCCGGTGCCTGGAGCAGTGCAGGGAGGAGGAGCGGGAGAAGCGGCAAGAGCGGAGCAGGCACGAGGCCGACGACCGCAGCGGCGAGGGCTCGTCGGAGGATGAGCGCGAGCGCGAGCAGGAGAAGGAGGAGAAGCAGAAGGACCGGCGGTCGTACGTGTTCGACCGGCGCAGCCTCCGACGAGCGCGAGCGCGAGCAGGAGAAGGAGGAGAAGCAGAAGGACCGGCGGTCGTACGAGCAGTCCGGCTCCTGCAAGCCGCCGACGGCGTGCCAGTACAGCGGAGGCATGCCAGTCGGGGCGCAGGACGAGGACTCCTACCGGTGGAACGCCCCGGACATCCTCTGCTACCGGTGCGACTCGTGCAGGGCCGGCGTGATGGAGCAGGTGCGCCAAGACTGGCACAAGATCTTTGTGCTCGACGTCGCCGTGCTCGCCGCTCTCGTCTGCATCTGCTCATGCGGGTGTTGTGCCTTCAGGAACGCTCGCCACTCCCGGTCCCAGTACCCATACGGGGTAAACCAAACGTCCAAGATAAACCCACGCTGGGACTACTGGTACTCTAAGATAGAGAGTTCTGTTGTTTACTCTCTCTGCTTTCCCATTTATCGCCTCTTATTGTTTGTAGAGTAAAATTTAAAATAGGAGATGTGATTAGTAGGACCGCTGAAGATAACCTTATTGGGCAGTAAACAATCCCATGACCAAAACAAAACATGAATCTATGTGCTTTTATGCCTGTTTGTTTTCTATGGTTTTTAACGCTGCTTTATATGTGCTTTTTTTTGCTGTAGGTGGCGATGATGGGGTGGTAGAAGAGAACAGATCTACTAGGCTAGCTGTAGCTTCTCAATGCCTGTATGATATTTTGATCCAATCTTCTGTGGTAAAAGATAAAATAACACTTGGGATCTGTATGTGTTATTAGCCCCTGTGGTACTCTATTTGTTTCCAGGTCTGCAGAGTTTAGTTTCTATAGATATTTGAGTTAAGAGGAGACTAAGCCATGAAGTAAAAGAGATGCCTAGTTTTTTTCCCCTTCAATATGGTAGCCAGCATTGTATCATGTAGAATTTTAATCCAGGACAGAAGTGGTTCCATGTATATGGGGGAAACCAAACCACACAAGAAGCTATCAGTTATGCCTGTTCTACTGTTGGTGTGGCTTCTCTATCTCATTAGGTACTGTCTTCTGGACATAACTTATGATGTGATTACACTGGATTCCTTTACACTGAAGTCAAATCGGGGGCAGGCTATTCAACAATGTTTCAGAGACATGTTCACTGGAATTCCGACAGCAGCCCATTTTTGGCACATAAAACAAAATACACAGACAAAAAAACAGAGAGAAAATCTCATACAGGCATAATAACTCACGGTGATCATCTATTATTGGCATTGATTGTCGCAGAACATATTCACATTGACCTGTTATTGGTCGCAAAACTGGTATCAGGTATGGTACAGCAATTTGTTTTCAATCGGAGTAACACA
This sequence comes from Zea mays, assembly GCF_902167145.1. Classification (NCBI taxonomy): domain Eukaryota; kingdom Viridiplantae; phylum Streptophyta; class Magnoliopsida; order Poales; family Poaceae; genus Zea; species Zea mays. The sequence goes on along the minus strand of NC_050101.1, from coordinate 174,957,198 downwards.
GTCCGAATCACAAAGTGAAAAAAGGTGCCAAAGGCTTATTGGACGGTTGGACCAGATGTGTCTCCAGTTCTGAAATAATCTGTGTTTTGAAAAAAGCCATGTATCCTGTGATCCATGTCCATTTAGAAGGGTCTAGCAAGGAACATGCCGGAAAGAATGGTTGTCTTGTTCAATAGGGTGTACCTAGTGTTCCATGTCTTTCCAAAATGAAAATTTTTCCAGCAATTAAGGGGGCTCAACTTGGTGCTTAAATCAGTTGTCAGTGCTAATTTTTTATAGCTCAGTGGATTATGAAAAAGCTGATTTGAAGATGAAATCCCAGCTCCATAAGTTTTGTTAAGGTAACACTAAACCTAACTTACTTTTATTTTGTCCTTACAGGTCTACATGCTTCTAAGTTTCTTTTGTTTTTCAACCAGACTTACTTCAACCGCTTATTTCTTTAAAATAGACATAATTGCTATTTTTTCTAAATGTTCTATACACAAGCTTTCTAAATGTTTGCTACACAAGATTACTCTACAGGATTACTGAATGTTTTCTACGCGCGCGGGACGCGCGCTTAAGTTACTAGTATTTCTATTAAAAAGGAGCGAGCAGAAGAGCGTGTCATATGTTGCAAAATAAAACAAAGATCAGTGATGCATAAAAACAATTTCCATATATGTCCTATGAAAACAATTTCCATATATGTCCTATGAATATAGGATAGGCTTATATCTAAGCTTTAGAAAATGGTAAAATATTAAATTCCAAATCAAACTAAGTAAAATTTAATTTCTTCAGATGAAGGAGACGACTCCTTTAGTGCATTCAAACATAGAGCTAGATCAGCTGAAACTCAAGTCTGGAAATCAAATCTACTGAAACTCTACCTGAAGAGAGCATCCCAACATGGCAACATAGAGCTAGATCAGCTGGCAGCCCACCACGCTGCTGGTACGACACAGACCACGTTCAATTCAAAACCCAAATCAACTCCGACGCTCCCAGACACCAGACCACCGTCGCTCGCTCGCCTGCACAACCTCTCCATCCAGGCCACAGCTCGAGACCAACGACCGACGCCTAGACGCGGCTGGGCGGTCGGCCTCACCTCGTTCCCCCGCCTCCCTTCTTCCTGCTCCGCGTCTCGATCTCGACTCCCCCGCCGCGTCGCGCGACCCGGCCAGATCTCGCCCACCCTGCGCCGCGGCCATGGATAACTTGATCACCCTCGTCAACAAGCTGCAGAGGGCTTGCACGGCTCTCGGAGACCACGGAGAGGAGAGCGCCCTCCCGACGCTCTGGGACTCGCTGCCGGCTATCGCCGTCGTTGGAGGACAGGTGCCCTTCTTCCCTTCCCGGGCACGTTTTTTCGCGTTGGTTCTGATTGGATCTGGTGCTGTCGCCCCAGCTTCGTGGGTGTGGATCTCGCGGGTTGCTGGTGGAACCGCGAGGGTTAGTTGTTGATGCGGCTTGGCGGTGCTTGGATCTGCAATACTCGGACTCGTAGTGCAGGAAGTTGGATTTGGGTCGCTTACATGTTTGCATCTGGAGCGGTTTTGATGCGCCCAGGCCCAGCCACCCGCTTGATTGATTAATTGCTGAGTTCCGCACTCCCGTCTGGTTGGGAAGCTAGTCCACTAGTGACTTAGTGTGATCAAGTACGGATGCGAGTATGTTCATTGGATGTTTGCGTGATGAAAATCGTAGTTCGATGCTATTTTTCAAAATGGATTCGTGCTCTCGTGAACATCTATAAGCTCGTTTCGATTTCTACATGCATTCAAATAATGTCGCAGTTTGACGTTTGAATTTTGCTGACAGAGCTCTGGTAAATCATCTGTGTTGGAGAGCGTGGTTGGGAAGGATTTCCTACCGAGGGGTTCAGGTACTTTTGTAGCAAGGAGTATTTGCGGTGAATCCCAGTGCTACTTCTTGTTTAGGTGTTCTGATTGTGGCTGGAATGGTATCTGCAGGCATTGTAACCCGGCGGCCGCTGGTGCTGCAGCTCCACAGAATTGATGGTGACAGGGAATATGCAGAGTTCATGCATCTTCCGAGAAAGAGATTTACAGATTTTGGTAATTCATCTGCTCCTTTCTACTTTTGGAGCTGCATGATTCATGACTGATGAGATAGTATTATATAAAACTATATTGTCACTTATGGTTGAGGACTGTTCTATAGTTGAATTTCGTGTTGCTAATGGAAACATCCTTTCTATATTATTATTTTAATTATGCTATCATACTAGCTTCTGGTTTGCTGTTTTTTCCTTAAACATGAACTAACACACACACTTGCTTTATGGGAAATGGTCTTCAATGCTAAACCAGAATTGTCTGAATTTTAAATTGTATAAACTCAGTTTATCAAATGATACTTGGTACATAATGGTAGTTGTATTCTTGCAGCTGCTGTGAGAAAGGAGATAGCTGATGAAACTGACCGAGAAACAGGCCGTTCAAAGCAAATATCAACTGTCCCTATCCATTTAAGCATATTTTCTCCCCATGGTAAGATGCAAACTCTTGAAGGGTACATTGTTACCGTCGCATTATCACATCTCAACTGTCCTCTTCCTAGTGAGTGTTGTTTGTTGCAAAGGATTTAAGGGTTCCTTTAGCTTGTCGACTCTGCTGTAGGTTGGGCAGCCGTACCACATTTGAACCGTGTTGTGTGGTTTATCTGATATAGTTCCGTGTCCCTTTTTTTGTGTGTGTGTTTGACAATTTTACATTCTCGCAGTTGTGAATCTTACTCTTATTGATCTTCCTGGGCTTACTAAAGTAGCAGTTGGTAAGTGATTGTCAATTATTTTTTTCTTGTTCTTTATTTTGATGTTATTGTGATCTTGCCCTAATCTTCTAGATTGCTATTGTCTTTACTCTTGGCAGATGGCCAACCGGAGAGTATTGTACATGACATTGAAAACATGGTTCGCTCATATATTGAAAAGGTATGGTTTACTTCAACTGCCTTCATTTTATATTGTTGACATTTCATTGCTGATCATGCTTGAATTAACTGGATAAGATGTTCATCTGTGCTTATCCACACTGGCAATCTTTACTTCAACCCTTGTCTAGATTTGCATGCTTTTGTTCCTAGTCATATTGTAACATCTTTTAGCTATTGACTTATGTTCTATGTATTGCGAAAACTGGTATATAATTAGTTTTATTTCTTTTCTCAGCCAAATTGTATCATTCTGGCTGTGTCCCCAGCCAATCAGGACCTTGCTACTTCTGATGCAATCAAGATTTCACGGGAAGTTGATCCCAAAGGTATGCCTCTTTTGTCAGTTCAAAGAAAGCTGATATACAATGTGGTTAGTACATACTTTCTTGCTTATACTTGTCAATGCGCGCACACAACACACTTTGATTAATTTATCAAAATAGCAAGACCAGTTTAAAACTAGTCGGATACATAAAATGGAAGCAGCGCCGCAAGCCCGCAAGCACTGTCTAATTGTTCCTAATGCTTGTTGAGTTTAAGGTTCTGTTTTAGGATGAAAATCAAAACCACATTTCATTCATGGGATTTCATTTATAGTTGGCTTTGATCCCCCATATTTTCCTAACTCATGCTATGCGTATACAATATAAGACTATATATTTCTTTAATGATTATTGTCACATATGCTTTAACTTTTGGCATGCCAGGAAGCTTCATAATGATATATAATTTTGAGTTTGTTTGATATGATGAAAATTGGTATGGTCTGACAGTCTTGTGATTTTCATACACCAAATGTCGATTTGTCCATCTCTGTTGAAAGTTAATTTACATTACGCAGATAATTCCTGCCATTGTTCTCAAGTTAGTTTATGAAAGAAATACTTTTACTGCATTCGTGTAATTTTTGTACATTGTTTATCTTAAGTCATGTACATGTTTTATAGAAGTGCACGGTTGTTGATTCAGGTGAAAGGACCTTTGGTGTGCTCACAAAAATTGATCTGATGGATAAGGGTACCGATGCTGTTGATGTAAGTTTGTATGATTTTAAACTTTAATCATTTGTTAGATACTTAATAGCTTGCTGTAGCATTATCTTATTATAACAGTCTTTGCTTAGGTGTTCCTTGACTTTATTGGTAATATTTGGACCAACCTAGCAACCAAACGCTGTCGACGTCGGTTGACTTCTATAATCTATACTGTATTCTGTATTATTTTGATCCTTGCTGTATTTTTTTTGCCTTACACCTTGTAACCTGTCTTAGCGACACCAATTCTCTAGGTTGCGCTCATAGTCTTAACTGTAAACAGAACATAAGGATCAAATATATGGGTCATCAGTTGTATCAACAAAGGCTATCTGAATGATGGCTTGAATTTGATTTTGTATTGAATTATTTCCTGCAGATACTGGAAGGAAGATCTTACCGTCTCCAAACACCATGGGTTGGTGTTGTTAATCGATCCCAACAAGACATCAACAAGAATGTGGACATGATTGCTGCTAGGCGTAGAGAGCGAGAGTATTTTGCATCTACACCAGAATATAAGCACATGGCTTCTAGGATGGGATCTGAATATTTAGGAAAGATGCTTTCAAAGGTATGCCCTTTTCTCTTTAATGTAGATGCAAATAATGCTAGTTTGACTCTTTGACTTATAACCTTTGGTGTTTATGAAGCATTTGGAACAAGTGATCAAATCAAGGATTCCGGGGATCCAATCTCTTATAACAAAGACAATTGCAGAGCTGGAAACTGAACTTAATCGTCTTGGAAAACCCATTGCTAATGATGCTGGGGTAAGACAGCCCACATTTTCCCACTAGCAGTCTAATGTTGTGTGCATATTGTTTTTCATACGGCCCTCATTAGCTTTACTTGGCAGCGTTATCTGATAGCATAACTAATTGTACCCTTCAATTTTTGCGCATTTCTATTGATCAACCTGCTCAATGACTAGGTTCTCTTGCATGTTATCATCTTAAATATTCGCCTATGTGTTTGTTTTCTGCTGCAGGCACATTAATAATATTTGAATTGTGATGCTTTCCCTTTCTAGTCATGTGTGGTTGATACTTGTTCTTTTTGTACTAGCACACATAGTTATATTCTGTCATAGTATCAGGGTTTGCCACGTGCTAACTCCCTTTCCCTTCAGTTAGTTGATCACATTTTATTGGTAAACACAGGGGAAGCTGTACACGATCATGGAAATATGCCGTATGTTTGATGGTATTTACAAAGAGCATCTGGATGGAGTGTATGTTCCAAACAATATTTCCAGTCACTTTTTCAGAGTTTTATTTGACATGACTTGATAACATTTTTAGGTTCTGTAAAAAAATCCTCAAATCCTAGTAACATTTATCGTCTCCTGTTATGATGTTTGATGCAGAGTTATATATTGTAATGCATGTAGACAGTCTGCTTAAGATTTTGTTTAGTCAGTTTTGTCACAGTTTAACTAGTACCATGAAAGTTCGATGAAGCTAGGAATCTAGAGCAAGGGGAGAGACGACCCCTAAATTTAATCTTCTGGTGCAAAATTGAACGCCATTCAGGGGCTCGGACGTTTTTCTTGCTTGTTGTCGAATCATTCTTGTTGAACCTCTTTATTTATAGTCACATTGTAATATTGAAAATACCGATGTGTTACTCAGACAAAGCTTATAAAGGTGTTAAATGAATAACAAAACCATTTTTCTGCTATTCTGTGCAATTTCCAATGAGTTCAACTTGTAGCAGAGATATATACTTAAGGCTTGTTTTATGAATTGTAACCCATTGTTTTGTGCTGTTCAGGCGCCCTGGCGGAGAGAAAGTTTACCATGTCTTCGACAATCAATTTCCTGTAGCTATTAAACGATTGCAGTTTGATAAACAACTCTCTATGGAAAATGTGAGGAAGCTTATAACAGAGGCTGATGGATACCAGCCTCACTTGATAGCTCCAGAACAAGGATATAGACGCCTTATAGAATCTTGTCTTATTAGTATCAGAGGTCCTGCTGAGGCGGCTGTTGACGCGGTATGCCAATTATACCTATGAACATGCCCCCTCGAAATTCATCATGAGCTCCAAGGCCTTAATTTTCTCTCACTTGGAACTGTGGCAGAACTTCCGTTGTTGCTGTGCTGCTGAATCAGCTGGGCCTATACTTGATAGTTTGCCCATTGTTTCAAACAGTTCATTAAGCCGACACATTCTGTTTATCCTGTATGATTTTATTGGGTTGTGGGGTTGTTGTTGCGCACATTTATATTTATTTGAACTGAGGTGCCATTACATTTGAGAATAAATAAGGGTCGTTTTGTCTTTTATCATGTTGTGTTATTAGGCTGAATTTACCCACACGACATATCAAACAATTTGCTTAACTATGCATTGATTAATTAGGTGTTATTTCACTCAGATGAGGGCTGACTAGTCATATATGACATGTTACAACAAATGAGGATTTTGTGGAGATCATTCTTTGCACAAATATGCACTATGACCTCAGCTTCTCTTTTAACAAACAGTGGACCAAACTATTGGCATGAGACTCTTAATTTGTAGTCATAGTGCAAAGTGTATATTGCATAGTTCGTCATTATTATTTAGTTACTTGGCACTTGTCTTCACTATCCATGTAATAGTGGCTGAATATGTATTGACATGTCACATTGGCAGGTCCATGCAATTCTCAAGGACCTTGTCCGCAAGGCTATCAATGAAACACATGTAAGTTTTCCTCTTTTCTACTATTATACCATGCAAACCCCCGACAAAATAATGTCTATAGGATGCTTATTTAAACTGTTTGATTACCTTTCTGCAGGAACTGAAGCAGTTTCCCACCCTTCGTGTGGAAGTAGGCAATGCAGCTTTTGAGTCATTGGATAGAATGAGGGATGAAAGCAAGAAAAATACATTAAAGCTAGTTGACATGGAATGCAGCTACTTGACAGTAGATTTCTTCAGGAAGCTTCCTCAGGATGTTGAGAAGGGTGGAAATCCAAGCCACTCTATTTTTGATAGATATAATGACTCTTATCTTAGACGAATTGGTAAGGCCTATATGATCTCTGCATTTTTGCTTGATAGTTGATTATTTACTGCTTAACATCTCACTGTACTAAACGATCAACAGGACAAACTGTTCTGTCATATGTTAATATGGTGTGTTCGACCTTGAGGAACTCCATCCCAAAATCTATTGTTTATTGTCAAGTGCGAGAGGCCAAGCGCTCGCTGCTCGATCACTTCTTCACTGAACTGGGAGCAAGAGAGGTGAGATTTGTCATCATTTGAAAGGAATTATTGGTCATGGCTTTGTATTACTATACCTTTAATTTCATTATATTGTAGCGCTTGCCTTGTTTGTTCGATCATTCGATATACTGTAGCTTCCTTGTTGGTCGTTGTTTGTGGGCTGATGATAGCCTTTACCACATCTCCAATATGTAAATATTTCAATGCTGCAAGCACTGGAAGCCATCAACACCTTGTTGAAGGAATGCCTTATGAGAGGTCTAATGGAACTGTCATATCTTATAATTCTACTATTTGGTATGCAGATGAAGCAGCTTTCCAAACTTCTTGACGAAGACCCAGCAGTCATGGAACGCAGAACTAACCTTGCAAAGAGGCTCGAGCTGTACCGGAGTGCCCAATCCGAAATTGATGCCGTTGCATGGTCCAAATAGTCCTGATGGCCAAGATATCTGTTCTTACCCCTTGTCTGGCGATTCTCTCTCCTATTCTGGGGCATATATAGCTGATTTTTTGTGTTGTAGGTCAGGTCATTTTATATATCACCGGAGCTGTACGGTGTCATGTTCCTTGTGCTTGAGGATCTAGGGGGGCACTTGTATCTCGAACAAGTTCGTACATCGCGCTTTCGTTCCATCTATGTGCAGCTGCATGAAAACCATGTTTTTCTGTCACGCAAAAAGTTTGTCCTATTAAAACCCTAGTCCTGGGGGTTTCAACCAAAACACACTAATGCTGTGCAGTAATCATAAGAAATGCGGCGGGAACCTCTGATAACTCCAGAAAACGACTGTTCTGCAGGATGTATATTAGATTAGCATCTAAACATTAGCTTCTTAGTCGTAGTAGTATACGTAAATTCACCCAAAGCAATAGGCGTGATACATTACTGTGCGCTGTATTCGATTCGATGATCGACTATATTTTGTACAGAGTTATGATCAAAGCTAAAAATGAATACACAAGAACACACTTGATGGTACGAACGTATGGACGGTAGCTTTTCTTGAGGTATGCTCTACGTTGTTGTCTGGTAATACTTGTCTACCAGCCTTTCTGAGTACTCCCCGAAAGTCAGCGTTCCGTTTGGTGGAATCAACTGGTCAAGGTCAACACAAGCTTAATCATTTGGGGGGAGGAAATTACGAGTTCCGACCGCAAGAGTATAGAGATCAGCAGATCACACGAACCTCTTGGTGATAGGGGATTTCGCTTGGAAACTTCAGCTTCTCATTCCTGCCAAACGGTTGAACAGAGAAAAAAAATTGAATTTGAAAGCCCATGATCAGCAATATTTGCAGAACGACGGACCAGCTAGCCTCGCTAGTTCCCAGATGGAAATAGCATGCTCAATACTCAATACAATACGGCCAGCAAATTATTTGGTACACGAAAGGAAAGCAAAAGTGGGCTAAATGGCTAATATGACACATATAATATAAGAAGAACAAAGCTTGGACGTACCAATCTGGTTGCATGAACAAGGCAAAAGTAGAGCGGTCAACATTTGAAGCATTTTCGCTGCTGGGTGCCTAGAAACAATAGCATTAAAAAAACTGTAGGACATTAGTTATCACATCACAAAACCAGTAAAATGTATGCGAAAAACACATGCTTAGTTATCGAGATGAATTTTGGTTTCAACAATACCTGCACACAGTGTGGGGTTGCACATAGATAACCTCTTGACAGTATTTCAGTAGTTTCCCCGATTTGGTAAGCTAGCTGATCCTCGTCGAACACAACCTATGGCATCCAAACAAACAAAATCAGCACAAAACAGCGATTTTCAATGGCAACGAGTTATTATTGTGTCAAGGGCATCAATAGTTTCGGTGCAGCATGAATCATGTGCTACAATAGCCACGAGCCGACGATCTCCCACATGATTTATCATCTATAACTGATAGAAACTCTCATATAAAGAAATCGATGAGAAATTTACACTCTGCAGGAAGTTACCTTAACAACTTGGTTATCACGAGTCCGAATGTATAGTCCAGCTGCACTGTCTGGACATGGTACCTCCATAGAATTCTTCGTAAACAAGCCACATGTAAGCCCTGCATTAATCAGATTACCGCACATTAACTATAAAAATGTCGCTTGTTTGATGGTAACTGAACCATATTTTTACATATTATGCCACAAAACTAATTAAATATTTCATTCAACCATAATGGTAAAAGATTTTTCTGTGGTATCTTAGGGAGGTAACAACAAAAGGCAATTTAATTATGCGTAACTAGCATGGAAGCCAAACTTGATGCTTTTGTCATTTTGTCATGAAGAGGGGTAATTGTTTTTTACTATCGTTTTGTGTGATATTGTCATGGGCATCATAGGGAGTGAGAGGCAACAACCAGGCTGGGATAAGGTTAGAGAATAAGATTGAGATGAGCTGGGATAAGACTAGAGAATAATATTGAGATGAGAGAATTGTGGAGAGTTGGTTAGCATCAGATAAGTCCAAGAAAGTAGGAGTTAGTTGAGAGTTTGTAGGAGAAGTTGGTTAGCCATAGGGCTATTTATAAGCCGCATGGCAGCAGGGAATAAATCAAGCAAAGATCATTATCAAACCAATCTCTCTCTCTTGCAATGACCCTCTCAAGCGCCTAGGGCTGCTACCCTAGAACCAAGCCTGCGGCAGAGGGGTATAACCTCGCCGGAGGGCAGCAGGGAATAAATCAAGCAAAGATCATTATCAAACCAATCTCTCTCTCTTGCAATGACCCTCTCAAGCGCCTAGGGCTGCTACCCTAGAACCAAGCCTGCGGCAGAGGGGTATAACCTCGCCGGAGAAGACAGCTATCCCCATGGACCGAAGGTTATACCCCTCTGCCGCAGGCTTGGTTCTAGGGTAGTAGCCCTAGGCGCTTGAGAGGGTCATTGCAAGAGAGAGAGATTGGTTTGATAATGATCTTTGCTTGATTTATTCCCTGCTGCCATGCGGCTTATAAATAGCCCTATGGCTAACCAACTTCTCCTACAAACTCTCAACTAACTCCTACTTTCTTGGACTTATCTGATGCTAACCAACTCTCCACAATTCTCTCATCTCAATATTATTCTCTAGTCTTATCCCAGCTCATCTCAATCTTATTCTCTAACCTTATCCCAGCCTGGTTGTTGCCTCTCACTCCCTATGATGCCCATGACATCTCCTCCCTTGAGGACCAGCTCGTCCTCGAGCTTCTATAGACTTACCTGACACGACTTAAGGTGAAGCCTTTTACATCTCGGCTTACCTTTATTATTTAAGACGAAAATACAAAATAATTGTGGAACTAAAATATAAATTTGAACTGCAGTTATGTCCTCATGTCCTCCTGGATCCCAAGGAAAGAGCTGAACTGCGGACTTCACGTTGGATGAAAGGTGAAGGAGGAACCAGCCCGTTCTTATGTTGGGTCTGTCCAGCACCAAGGCAGTTGCCCGAATGAAGGAGACGACCCTCTTTGGCCGTGCAGGGGGGCTGCATACCCAGATCTCGACTTCTGCAGGGGGTTCAAAAAGTATAGACGAGACCTGGTGGTTGGGCGCGCAGGCTGCGAGTTGGTGCAGCGATGAGCTGACCAACAAGTGCAGCTTCCGCACCGCCCGCCTAACAAGGAAGCCGCGCACTGCGGCTTGCAGGCGCACCACGGCCTGCTCATGTGATGACGACCATGGGGTGGCCCTGGAGGCCACAGCAAGGTGCTTCTCCCCACGAAGGGACTGTACCCGGCGGCGTGCCAGGAACCCTCGCGCTGCCGCCTGAAGCCGCACCGCTGCTTGGAGTTCCTTCTCTGTCTTCTCCTTGTAGCGGTGGAACATCACAACGAATTGATCCCACTTCTCTTCGAGCCTAGTGAATGCATCTGGAGTTGGAGAGGGCGGGTGGGAGGGCGTTGTGGTGGCAGATGGCGCGGCGGCTGGTGGTGGTGAGGAATGGGCGGTTGGTGGTGGTGAGGATAACCTGGAGCTGATACCAGGTGTCATGGACCTTCGGTCCATGGGGATAGCTGTCTTCTCCGGCGAGGTTATACCCCTCTGCCGCAGGCTTGGTTCTAGGGTAGCAGCCCTAGGCGCTTGAGAGGGTCATTGCAAGAGAGAGAGATTGGTTTGATAATGATCTTTGCTTGATTTATTCCCTGCTGCCATGCGGCTTATAAATAGCCCTATGGCTAACCAACTACTCCTACAAACTCTCAACTAACTCCTACTTTCTTGGACTTATCTGATGCTAACCAACTCTCCACAATTCTCTCATCTCAATATTATTCTCTAGTCTTATCCCAGCTCATCTCAATCTTATTCTCTAACCTTATCCCAGCCTGGTTGTTGCCTCTCACTCCCTATGATGCCCATGACAGATATATATATGGACCTTTCTCAAGTTGCACATATGTTTGGAGTTGGAGGCTAGTTAAATGGAGTGGCAAAACAATTGAGATCACTAGTACTACTTGGGGCAGCAGTGACATGTTGGTCTATCAGGGTTGCGCACGAATGATATTATTTTTTAGAAGAAAAAGAATACTCTCCATTGCAGGTTATCTATGCAATTTCTCACAGGCTCCATTCGTGAGCTATAATCCTTCAACAGCCGGAGTTCTGGGATACGGTTGCAACGGCATTGCAACAATTGGAGCAGGTGGCGAAGGATATCATTATCCGGGCATATTGGCGGCGATCTATTATTACGATTGAATGTCACTAGAGCATGCTCAAAATACTTTTAAACTTAACCTATGTGTCTATCACTGGGCTAGTTTGGAAACTCAAATCCCCTTCGGAATTAAAGGGGATTGGAGGGGAAATTAGTTCATTTCCACCTCAATCCCCTCCAATCCCGAAGGGGATTTGAGGTTCCCAAAGTAGCCCTTAGGCAGAGGTTGTGAGGTTGTTTCAAGGCCGTGTATCAACTCGATGTACTGATCTTAGAAGGAAATGAAATCTTCCTTCCAAAAAACACCATAGTGGTAAAATGGGTCACCTGTTAGAGATCCATGATCAGTGTGCCATCCACACCATGATGAAACCGAGTCGAAGTCTGTCTGCTTGCTGCCATAAGAGACAAATACATCAATTCCCAAACTAACTGAAAACCCTGCATCTAAAATACATCATTAATATTATGATTCATTAAAAAAATGAAGTTGCAAGGGGGGACCTTTTCCCTCTTGTCTTTAATATAATGATACACGTCTCCCATGTTACCCTGATACGGCGATACGAATACAGATTCGTGATACGGCGATACCCTGATACGCTATTTCTCGAAAAACACCGATACGGCGATACACAAGTATATATTATAAAAAAACTAAATCCTGGAATAGTGGACCACACAAGTTCACAACCAGTGCATAGATAATAAAGTTCAGGCCATCAAGCTATCAGACCTAGGAACTTTATTCTTTAGGTTCTAAGTTCTAACAGACCATAATATGATAATACTCCATCAAGTCAGAGAAGCAAGGAGTTTGAGAACCAAGGAGGGAAGAACATGGACCTGCAGGTCGGTTTGTGGCAAGGGTAAACAGATGACTACGACACACACCAACATCGATTTGTAGATCGGTGGGTGTCACCACGACACGGGTCGCCAACGGCGGCCACACCCACACCCCACAGTCCGCGGCGGCGGCTACAAACTCACAAATTGTCGCATGGTGGCCCAAATCGGCGACCGACAGCTGGCGGCATAGTTCAGTTGGTGGCGGCGGGCGAGTGGAAGCACCGAGGCGTCTTTGGGCCTTTGACTGCTCGTTATAGGAGCATGAATGTGCCGAACGGTTGTATACGAAGGTAAGTATCCCATAGGTATCAGGAAGGTACCCTAGGAGTATCCTGGTTTTTTTATTTATTTAAAATCGCAAAAATATTCGATACGTATCAGATACGTATCCGGGAGTATCCACGAAGTATCGGTATCCGATACGGTATCTGACACAGGTACGTGAGTTTTGTGAAGTATCCACGCACGTCTCTTCTGCGTGTTCAACAAAAAAAAGAACTATGCTGAACATAATTTTGTACACTCTAACTACAACACACTTGAATGATGTATTATCACCTTAAAAAATGCATTCATGCATGCTTATTAATCCAGGCCTGCATATATGATTATAAAGTTCACCTAAACTGTCGTGGGAAATAGTACAACAGACGACCCTTGTGACACCTTGAACGAGCAATTGTCTGCTCAAGACTGTCACCATCATATGACCCTACTCCTTGCCTCATTACTGAAAAGCAGCAAAGGTTGATCCATTTAACTAATTGATAAACAGAATATCATGATGAAAGAAAAAAGAAAGACTATTCTGAATGGAGCATCAAGCATAGAGATCATGCTCTGCTTAAGCCTCATGAGTTAATTTTCCGGAAATCACACCGAGTTATAGTAATGGACCTTATGGTTCTGCAACACATACCATAGCGATCACAATGATGAGCCAACATCAAACCAACTTCCATCATCAGCTTCCCAAGATCTTTAAATGCTACAAAAAAGGGAAAAGAAATCTGTAAACATAGTCTAGTTTCCAGGTATGAATGTGAAAATGCAAAGGAAAAAAACAGATTGAAGTCACATTGATGGCTTATCGAATGCATTCAGTCATACCTATCTCAAGCTCAGGAAGATTATCGTTTGGCCATATATTTGGTCGGCAATATGATGGATACCTGCAGGTTAAACATCATCAGATGTTTAAAATGTTAGATCATGGTATTGGACCATGATGGAAATCGAGACGACAGTTCCATGCTAGAAACACTTTACCTACTTACAAGCACATCATCAGTAGTAGGGACATCCAAAACAGGGTTCGCATAAAAGGAACCTTTAAATGTGTCTGCATGCAGTAATCAGAGTTTATCTTAGGAAAGAAGTTCATGCACAATAGTCATGGGAGCCGAGCAGAGCTCAACAGATAGCCTCATGGTAGGAATGAGATCCTGTCCAAAAACTTGCTTTCTTGGCAGCACCGCAGCAGGTTTCAAGGATGAATAGTACTCCTACCCCACACATACAACAGGATACTACATGATAACTCACGGAATGGACCAGTGTCATACCAAGTTTCCCGGACTCGAGTTTCTCCTTCCCATGACTCCACCCAAAGTTATATCTGCAGATGACAAGTGCATATAATATAATCTAGCTGCTAGCAATCGATACCCTAGTCACAAGCAGGAGTTTTCAGGTGGGTGCGATCATAACGAAATCGTTGACAAACAGCACGACCTGCTATCTGGATCTTCAAGCTGTTTCTTCACCTCTTCAGGAAGGTTTGCAATCCTGACAAATAAGCAAGCAAGCAAGAACGAAGAACAGGAACCTTTCATCAATCATCATCAGTAAACAAACAACTCTTGACTCAGGAGCAGAATAAACCACCCAGTACAGGAGGAATGAGGGGGGCATATATAACATGTTAATATGTTATGAGCATAAACGACATGCCTGGGTGCCAAGCGCAGCAGCCTTTTTCTTAGCTCTGGAAACTCAGGTACCTGCGTGGACCAGGATCAAGACAGTTTAAGGAACCCATGGCTCGAAATCACGATGCAATCAGTTCCACCACGGTTGCTACTCACATCGGCAATGGTGACGATGCCGAGCCCATGGGGACCCAGACCTTCCTCGATCTTGTCGCCAAGGTCCCTGTCCGGCACCTGCGCACGCCCACCCGCCGCCGCCGCCGAACGGCACGTGATCAGAATCATGAGAAGTGACACACACACACACACACATTCCCTCCCTCCCGAGACGGCAACACTCAACACCGGGGAAGATTACCCTGAGGTCGGCGAAGGGGATGGTGACCGCGCGGACGGTCGGCGGCCGCTCCTGCTCCTCCTCGTGCTGTTGCATCGCGCGGCAACGGTGCCGGACCCGGCGGGACGACGCGGGAGCGAGGGCGAAGGAGACGACCTGGCCCCGTGATCTGCGCCGGGCGGCTGGACCTGCAGCCCAAGTGGAGGTGGTTCGTATTCCCACGGCGGTGCCCACCTCCAGCACCATGACGTCGCTCTCGTGTCCCGTTGGATTCAGTTGGGTTGGGTTGGGTTGGGTTGTGGCCTGTGGGTGCCGACCTCGTTTTGGCGGCACCTGGCGCAGATAGATGGAGATGAAGAGTTTGTGCCGTCACGTCACGCGAACGCTGCCCCGGTGACCTGCTGACGCAGTGATGGAGACTTGGCGCTCGACCGTCCGTGTGGCGCAGTGACGTGAAATGAGAGAGAGATAGAGCCCCAGGCCCCAGCTAGGCAGCCCGCACGGCGCTGGCCTGTTTCGCTCTAGTGACAAACAATGTGCATATGATGTAACCTACCTAATCTGTAGTGCTAACTCTTTTATTCTCATTCCGTTCAAAAATATAAATCATTCTAAGATTTTTGCGGAGTCAAAGTTTTTTTAAGTTTAACTAAATTTATATAATAAAGTAATAGCATTTACGATATCAAATGTATACCATTAGATTCTCTATTAAATATATTTTCATACTATATTTATCACATGTCATGAATCTTTTATGATTCTCTCTATACTTTTGATCAAACCTTAAAAACTTTGACTCTCAAAGAATCTTGGAAAGACTTATATTTTAGAACGCAAGGAGTACTTATTAAAACTTTTTATTTGTGCTGGTTGCAAACTAATTTTTAGGCTGCAACATAAGAACATTTACCATGGGTGTCTTTAGTTGTCTTCGAGTGTGTTTAAGGGGTAATATAAAAAATTTTCGAGTGTGTTTAAGTGGTAAATGTAAAAAGTCTCAAAACACGTATTTTAACGAAGAAAATGTGTCTTGGCTCTATGCTCGAGACAGAGAACTATCTGATTGGTCAATTTAATTTATTAAATAATTTGATTGATGCATGGATATAGTAAGTGTGGGGGATAGATATCCCCTGGGTCCACTAAAGATATAAAAGACCTCACGAAAGGCCCAAGGGCCCAATAATTCGTAAGGTCATTCTTTCGTGGGCCTGGGGAAAGACAACCAACAAAGAAGAGAAGACGTGAGACCGGATTGGTGCAAACCCGGACGGCCCACAACGGCGAACGAATAAATCGCAACAGAGACCCGACTTTCCTGCGCTGAAGCCCCCATGCAACGGAGCCATGCGAGGATAAGTCGGCGAGGGTTACGTAGGGATAAACTCAGGAGGTTCACCATCTTTTAGCTACTTGTTGTTATCATATCCACATGTACTGCCCCACGGTCGAATATATAAGGCCCAGGGGGCACCCCTTCAGAACGATCGACCCTATTTTACTTAGCCACCCACGTAAACTCTCTGCGCCCTCTATCCAGAGAGTCCTCTTGTAACCACGCTCATATACTCACCAGGACGTAGGGTGTTACGCACTTCTAAGCGACCCGAACCTGCAAATCTTGTCCATCGTCCCTCGTGCGATCGGCATGAACCATTTTGCTACAGTCGTTGACACCGTCCTACTCCTAAAAACACCTTGAGGGGCAACCCCGGGTGTGCGGTCGGACCCAAAACACCGACAGCTGGCGCGCCAGGTAGGGGGTGTGTCGACGATCCAAGCTAGCTCAATGGCCGTCACCTTCCGCAGCAAGATCACCGTGCGTCCCGGATCTGTATTCTGCTTCGGGACAATCTCATCTGTAGCGGACGAAGAGGGAATTCTACACCGCATCGCGGATCTGCCGGAAAAGAAGTTTCCTCCAACAAACTCCGAAAATGCTGGAAAGACGCTACCTCCGGCTCTTCGGAAAAAGATCGTCTCCGGGGAGGCTGGAGCTAGAAGCTTGCTGACCCGGAAGACTCTGTTGTCTACTTCCCCGACGAAAGAATGGACACGGATCGCGAGAAAGAAGGAGACCAGGGAGAGGCAAGTCGTTCTTCCCGTTCCTCCGGCCTCAAAGGAGAACGGAAAGAAAGTCGCCACGACAGCAGTACCGTTCTACCCCGACGTCCTCTTCATCGGGAGAGCAGAGTCGCCCGTCGTCTCTGACGATGAACCGACCGTGCCTGGAGAAGAACCACCTCAGCGAGAATCCCGCCGACGAAGGAACCGACGCAGGAACGTTCGACGACATCACGCAGCCGGAGAACGGGATCCGGAGCAGCCTGTCTCGCGAGACGAGGTCTCGGAGATAGGAGAAACT
Source organism: Zea mays (assembly GCF_902167145.1). NCBI lineage: Eukaryota > Viridiplantae > Streptophyta > Magnoliopsida > Poales > Poaceae > Zea > Zea mays. The sequence continues at coordinate 174,939,850 of NC_050101.1, read as the reverse complement.
CCGGAAGAACGCGTCTTCAGGGAACGAAGGAACTCCCGACGACGTGATCGCCGGCGGACTCAGGAGCAAGCCGAGCAAGATGCAAGGCAACGACGCGAGAATCCGCTCTTCGGGCGCAACCTGAACCCCGACTTCGCCCGAGCTATGAACACGCCGAGCGAAGTCGGAGGCGTTCTAGCTCGGATAGCTGACGGACTCCTCGGACTCCCGACGCCGAGGGATACCGACGCCTGTTCACTCAGGCGGCCAACCATCTTCTACCGCTCGCTCACCCGCCGAACGATTTGCGACACGCCATCAACAGTCGCCGAGACGCGCGAAGCTCTATCAACGCTTCGCGCGAACGGCGGCATGAGAACGAAATTCGCCGTCGGGAGGAGTATGACCGAGATCATGGCTTCCCGACTCAAAGCCAGGCCACCCGAACTGAGTCGGCAACAACTTCAACTGGCGGTACCACCCGGGGACGGTCGAGGAACCACCACCGCCACTCCCCTCCCCGGGACAGACGTCATCCCCGACGACAGGAGGACACGTGCGGAGTATCCGCCCTTACTCCGCGCCTTAGGGCCATCCAATGGCCTCCCAACTTCAAGGTATCCAATGTCGACAAATATGAACCTAAGCAGGATCCAGGGGGTTGGTTAGCCGTCTACACCACCGCTGCTCGGGCTGCAGGAGCATCCGAAGACGTCATGACCGCGTATCTGCCCATCGTCCTTGGGCAAGATGCGCTGCAGTGGCTACGACATCTACCCCGACACTGCATCGACGACTGGGGAGACTTCAGTCGACGTTTCACCGCCAACTTCCAGTCTCTCTCCGACAAGCCAGCGCAACCATGGGACCTCAAATCCATCAAGCGCCGGGGGGATGAGACTCTCCGGTCATACCTCAAAAGGTTCCAGACCATGAGAAACCGCATCCCCAAGGTCACGGAGGCGGCCGTGATCGAGGACTTCTACAGAGGATCCAATGACTCGGCTTTCGTCCGAGCCATACTACAAAAGGCGCCGACTACCTCCGAGGAGCTGTTCTGGGAAGCCGACCTCTACATCACTGCCGACGAGCGGGCCCAGGATCTCATCGGAGGAGCAAAGCCCGCACCGGCAGCACCACGACGCGACGCGAACCAGCCACCCGACAAACGCTGGGAGAAGAGGCCTCGTGAAGAAGTACACGCCGCCGGACCACCCGCCTCTCGCGCCCGAGGAGGGCCTCGTGGAGGCGAGCGCACGCTGGACGACATCCTCGACGCCCAGTGCCCGTACCACAAGGACATGCGCCATACTCTCCGTAACTGCCGGGACTTCAAGCACTCCGTCGAGCACGGCCGACCCTTCCAACCCCTACCGCCTCCTCCGCCGAGGGGAGGACCAGATGAACCACGACAGCCCCATCAGCCGGAGGAGGGGGGAGGAGGAGCCTTCCCACGCGTTGACAGGGAGGTCAACGTCATCTTCGGCGGACATGGGTCGCAGGAGAACAAAAGACAACAAAAGCTCAACGACCGCCAGATACTGGTGGCGACCACCGGCCCTCCCGCCCCATACCGGTGGTCGGAGCACCCGATCACTTTCACTCGGGAGGATCAATGGCTCAACTTTGACCATCCAGGCAAATACCCGCTCCTCGTCGATCCGGTGATCCGAGAGAGCCGGGTAAAGAAGGTGCTAGTGGACGGGGGGGGGCAGCATCAACGTCACCTTCCCCCGTACGCTCCAAGGCTTGGGAGTTCACCTCAAAGAGCTCCACGAGTCAGACACTCCTTTCTTCGGCATCGTGTCGACGGAAGGGGAATATCCGCTGGGCCACATCTACATGCCGGTCACCTTCGGGACTCCGGAGAACTACAGAACCGAGTTCCTGAGGTTCGAGGTGGCGAACTTCGACTGCGGGTACAACGCCATCATCGGGAGGCCGGGGCTGGCCAAATTCATGGCCATCCCGCACTATACATACATGATACTGAAGATGCCAGGACCGCAAGGAATCATAACTGTGCGCGCCGACTTCCAAGGCGCCGCAGAATGTTTCCGAGTGGCCATCCAAGCAGCCCTCACCACCAAGCCGTCAACGGTTCCTTCTACACCGGCGAACTCTAAGCCTGAGGAAGACCTCGCCGTACCGGCAAACGAAGCTCAGGCCGTGACCTCTATGCGGCCGACTGAAGAAACCAAGCGGATCAACCTGGGGTTTGCTGATGAGCGCAAGACGACCATCATCAGCTCCAGTTTGAATGACAAATAGGAAAGCGCGCTCGTCCAGTTCCTGCAAGATAACCGAGACGTATTCGCATGGCAACCTGCGGATATGCCGGGAGTCCCAAGGGAATTGGCCGAGCACAAATTGAAGGTCTATCCTCAGGCGAGGCCGATCCGACAAAAGCTGCGTCGTTTCACGCCCGACAAGAGAGAGGTCATTCGTGCCGAGTTAGCTCGCTTGGTCGCGGCTGGATTTATTAGAGAAGTATTACACCCCGAGTGGTTAGCCAACCCTGTTCTTGTACTCAAAAAGAATAAAGTGGATTGGCGCATGTGCGTCGACTATACTGATCTCAACAAACACTGTCTGAAGGATCCCTTCGGGCTCTCGAGGATAGATCAGGTGGTGGATTCCACCGCTGGATGTTCTGTGCTGTCTTTCTTAGATTGTTATTCCGGGTATCATCAGATTAGTTTGGCAAAAGAAGACGAGGAAAAAACGGCGTTCATCACCCCGTTTGGTGCTTTCTGTTATACCTCCATGTCGTTCGGCCTCAAAAACGCTGGAGCGACTTATCAGAGAGCCATTCAAACATGCTTAGCCGATCACTGGGGCAAGCGTGTGGAGGCTTACGTAGATGACGTGGTGATCAAAACGGAGAATCCGGAAAACTTCATCGAAGACTTACAGCTGGTTTTCAACAGCCTGAGAAGATATAGATGGAAGTTCAATCCTGAAAAATGTGTTTTCGGGGTACCAGCAGGAAAGTTGCTCGGATTTATCGTCAGCCACCGGGGAATTGAGGCTAATCCAGATAAGATTGAAGCTATCATGAAGATGGAAGCTCCTCGGTCGCAAAAGAAGGTTCAGCGACTCACTGGATGTATGGCAGCCCTGAGCAGATTTATATCCAGGCTGGAAGAAAAAGGTCTGCCATTTTACAAACTACTCAAGAAGGTGGATAAGTTTCAATGGACTTCAGAAGCACAAGAAGCTCTAGACGCACTGAAGAAATTCCTGACAACACCACCAGTATTGAAACCGCCCCGGCGAGCTACGCCGACTCAACCGGCTGAAGATTTGCTGCTATATATCTCTTGCACGACTCATGTGGTAAGCACTGCGTTGGTAGTCGAGCGAGTGGAAGAAGGGCATGCCTATCCGGTACAACATCATGTTTACTTCATCAGTGAAGTTCTAGGTCCCTCGAAGAAAAAGTATCCTCAGGTTCAGAAGCTATTATATGCAGTACTTCTAACTGCCCGCAAGCTGCGTCACTACTTTGACGATCACAAAGTCATAGTAGTTACTGGTTTTCCAATAGGGGACATTCTTCACAACAAGGAAGCCATTGGCCGAATAGCCAAGTGGGCTTGCGAGTTGGGATCCCATGATATCGAGTTCCGACCTCGCACTGCCATCAAAACTCAAGCACTGGTCGATTTCGTATCAGAGTGGACAGAACAGCAAGTTCCAGACAATCCAGAAACGGCAGAAGTATGGCGAATGTATTTTGATGGCTCGCTGAAGCTACAGGGAGCAGGAGCAGGGATTCTCTTCACTGCACCTGGAGGTGAACACCTCAAGTATGCTCTCCAGTTGCTATTCCCGGCCTCTAACAACGCAGCCGAGTATGAAGCTTTGATACATGGATTAAACATCGCCATATCACTGGGCGTCAAGAGACTGATGGTATATGGAGATTCTCTGGTAGTCATCAGCCAGATAAACAAGGAGTGGGATTGTTCAAGTGATTCAATGGGAAAATACTGCGCCGCCGTCCGAAAGCTGGAAGATAAATTCGAGGGTCTGGAGTTTCATCATATAGAAAGAGATCGGAACACGACGGCCGATGTACTGTCCAAACTCGGATCCGGTCGGACTCAGGTCCCGCCCGGGGTCTTCGTGCAAGAAGTTCTCCAGCCGAGTATCTCGACGGATCAAATAGAAGAGTGCAACATCATAGATCAACCCGAGTCAGACTCTGACGATTGGAGACAGCCGATTATTAAGTATATAAAGAATGAAGAAGAACCAGATGACAAGAACTCGGCAGAGCGCATTGCCAGACAATCAGCTCACTATACACTCATTGGGGAGGTATTATACAGGAGGGGCGCGTCAGGCATCCTCATGAAGTGCGTTCTCCCGTCCACCGGGAAGCAACTTCTGGAGGAAGTCCATGCAGGGCAGTGTGGAGTACATGCAGCATCCAGAACACTAGTCGGGAAGGTTTTCAGGTCAGGATTCTATTGGCCGACGGCGAAGAACGATGCAGCCGAGTTAGTTCAGAGATGCGAAGCTTGCCAATACCTGTCAAAGCAACAACACATGCCAGCACAGCAGCTACAGACCATACCAGTAACTTGGCCTTTCGCATGCTGGGGACTGGATATGATTGCACCTTTCAAGAAAGCTCAAGGAGGATATACTCATGTATTGGTGGCAATTGACAAATTCACTAAATGGATAGAGTTTCAGCCCATTGCTTCTTTAACCTCTGCTAAAGCCGTGGAATTCATACAAAGCATAATATTCAGATTCGGGATACCAAACAGTATCATCACTGACTTGGGATCCAACTTCACCAGTTCAGAATTCTTTGACTTCTGCGAGCAAAAGAGCATTCAGATCAAGTACGCATCTGTAGCACATCCGAGAGCCAACGGGCAGGTTGAGCGAGCCAACGGAATGATATTGGAGGCACTCAGGAAAAGGGTCTTCGATAAGAACGAAAAATTCGCAGGAAAATGGATAAGAGAACTGCCTTATGTTGTTTGGAGCTTGAGAACCCAACCTAGCCGGGCCCTGCATGGAAACACTCCTTTCTTCATGGTCTATAGGTCGGAAGCAGTGCTACCTGTTGATCTCAAGTTTGGGGCGCCAAGATTGATCTTCGAAAGCATAGCAGAAGCCGAAGCCACCAGGCTGGAGGATATTGATGTACTTGAGGAAGAACGACTGAATGCGGTAATCCAATCAGCACGATACCAGCAGACTCTAAGGCGCTACCACGACAAAGTTGTGCGACAACGTTTCTTTTCGATAGGAGACCTCGTCCTCCGTCGAATTCTAACGGGGGAGGGACGGCACAAGTTATCACCCTTATGGGAAGGGCCATTCATAGTAGCAGAGGTCACTCGGCCCGGATCGTATCGCCTCACCCAGATGGATGGCACAGAAGTTGGGAACTCCTGGAACATAGAGCACCTCCGAAAGTTTTACCCCTAGCTGTATTTCAAAACAGCTGGGGCGACCATGTATTCTGTATAATGGAAATGCGTCATCAATAAAGAGAGATTTCAAAGATACTCGGCTCGCTTACGACTGACTTGCATTCTTACTTAACTCGGGGTGACCACTATGCCCTACTAACGGAGCAATCGACTTAAGTCGGCAACGACTTAAGGCGGTGCAACATGCTCACGCTTACTTAACTCGGGGTGACCACTATGCCCTACAAACGGAGCAATCGACTTAAGTCGGCAACGACTTAAGGCGGTGCAACATGCTCACGCTTACTTAACTCGGGGCGACCACTATGCCCTACTAACGGAGCAATCGACTTAAGTCGGCAACGACTTAAGGCGGTGCAACATGCTCACGCTTACTTAACCCAGGGTGACCACTATGCCCTACAAACGGAGCAATCGACTTAAGTCGGCAACGACTTAAGGCGGTGCAACATGCTCACGCTTACTTAAACCAGGGTGACCACTATGCCCTACAAACGGAGCAATCGACTTAAGTCGGCAACGACTTAAGGCGGTGCGACATGCTCGCGCTTACTCAACTCGGGGTGACCACTATGCCCTACAAACGGAGCAATCGACTTAAGTCGGCAACGACTTAAGGCGATGTAACATGCTCACGCTTGTTTAACCTAGGGTGGCCACTATACCCTACTAGCGGAACTATCGGCTAAAGTCAGTGGTGGCTCAAGCCGGAGCAGCTTACTCGCGATTGCGCAACCCAAGGGATGACTTCCATATCCCGAAAACAAACTTCATAATCATCATGCAGCGTTACCACAAATTTGCAAATTAATAAATTCGGATACAATAAGAGAGTGATAATGTCATTCGAATGATAAGCCAATAACCTCTAACGAGTACTTGATCATGCTAACCGCGCGCTCAGAGCACGCGAAATGTTTCTTTATTTTCCAATGTCTTTCTCAGGAACGACTGACGAAGAAGGGCGATTCGAAGAATCGGGGGCAGCATTCACATCGGCTCTTATGTCTTCAGGGACAACCACGCCGGGTCTTCTCATCAAGATTCGTCCCGCCCGAATAGCCTTGTCCAGGGCTTTATCGCGCTGAGCTTTGAAAGTGACAGCAGTTTCTTCGGCAACTCTAGTAGCCAGCTGAGCAGCTTCTAACTCCTGAGCAATGGATTTCTTAGAAGCTCGGAGTCCCTTGATGGTGGCATCCTTTGCTGATAGCAACTGTGTAAGGCGGGTCACTTCGTCCGAAGATTCTTGCAGCTTGCAACGCTGATTGTCCAGTTCTTCCATTGTAAAACGGTGGCTCCTCTCCAAGATGGTCAGCGAATTGCTAGAATCTCGATACAATCTATCCAGATTGTCGCGAGAAGCAGCGAGGATACGTTTCTCTTCCTGCAAACAAAAATCGACTCCTTCAGAATCCAAGCAAGTGAAAAGAGCATGATAAGGCAAAGCACGGTTTCGTAAGTTACCTTTTCAGAGTCAAGCTGAGCATGAAGAGAAGAACTCAGAGCGTTGGCGTCATCCAAAGCCGCGGAGACGTGACTCAATTCAATCTGGCTCTGAGAATACTTCTCCTCGAAGTCAACGCACCGTCGAGCCATTTCAGCTTGATCTTGGGAATGTTTTTCCTCAAGAACTGTAATCTGCCGAGTCATTCCTATCAAGAGGTATTCAAACGAAATGAGGTCAGAAGGTAAAACAATCCACGAACAAGAGCAAGGAAGAAGAAGAAAGGACACTAACCAGCATTAGTTGCCTCCAACTCGGATACACGACGATGAAGCAACACCGGATTCCAACGCTCAAGAGATGAAGCCACTTCTGGGATGGAAGCACCCTGCGATTTCAGCTGACTGGCCATTCCATCCACCAAAGCCTGATAAGAAGAGCGGATGAACATAATGACAACAATTCATGCAACGTAAAGATCAAACTAAAGCGCAGCACAGCACCTGGAGGTTGGAAAAGAGCGAAGGGATCCCCAAGTCAGGAGAAATCAGCTGGTAACCAGGTGCCAGACCACCACCCGAAGCAGCTTGCAGCAGACCAGCAGGAACGAGCTCAGTACATTCAACAGAGCCTAACGCCAGACCAGTGGGGACGCTGCCCTCTAAAGTGACCCCCTGATCCGGAGTTTGGGCCACCACCATACCGCCAGAGTGCGGAGGTGAACCCGCATGAACGTCCATGGAAGTGCAGGAAGGAGACCTCGCTCGGACACCCTCGGGGGCTGGGTCAAAATTGGCACTGCCCACTTGAGCCGGATCATCACCGGCAACACCCTCGGGGGCTGGGCAGTGGCTTATACTCCTCACCCGAGCTAAGTCTTCCCCGGCGACATCCTCGGGGGCTGGGCGCGTGTCAGCACTATTCAAGGGGTCCAAGCTCTCTGCCGTAACCACCTCTAAGGTTGATGGGCCTTCAGCTACTTCGATGGGGCCAGAACGATCCAAGTCAGCATCCCGACCCTCAAGATCGTGCTCTAAGGTCGACGAGGCACAGGATGACCTCAACCCAGCATCGGGCACGGCAGCACAAGTCTCTGTTGCATCAACATCCACAGGCTCTGATAGCAAATCCTCTGGGACCATATCCTCTAGAGTTTGATCAAAGTTGGCCACGGACAGTTCTTGCAGACCAATAAGGGCAGACAAAGCAGGAGAAGGAACTCCACTACTTCCACCGCTGGCGACGAACTGCCGACTGTTTTTCCGAGTTAATGGAGCTTCATTTTCTTCCTCCTCATCTTCCACAGTAACAGCGCAAGCAGCATCCTCATTGGGGTCAGCAGCAGGTGGAGCACACCCATTGGGATCAATGTCAGCAAGGCCAGTTGCAGTCATTTCTTCAGCAGCAGGAGCTAAGGTACTGGCGTCCTCATCAAAACTGGATACTCGCCGGAGGCGCCTTCTCTTCTTCTTTTGCTCATCAGCAGAAGGCTCAGGCTGACTAGTTCGGCTAGGGCGCCTCGGGCGAGTACTGACAGGTTTCGGGACATCCAAAGTTGTATCAACCTCTGGAAGGGGCACCACTACCAACGTACCATCAGGAGCAGCATCAGATGAATCCTCAGCTAGCAGATCAAGCATGTCATTTATGTCTGCATCACTAGGGTTCAGGGGCACTTCAAAATAAATCTGCCGTTCATCATCAGGAATCTCCCCGAGCGAAGCAACCAAAGTGCGGACCTCTTCAGCAGAGGGTCGCACTCTAAGACCCAAATTGCTATCAGTCACGGGCGGATTGGACACAAAAAGGGTGAAAGCTTTGGGAGGAGGTAGGTTCCAAGCCGAGTATGCCACTGGAGCACCAACATTTGAAACTTTACCCCTGAGGATCATCTCAAGTCGGCTTACCAAGTCAACAGAAGGAATTCTCCTATTGGTAACTCGGGTTGAGTCGGCCAGCCCTCGATATAGATATGCCGGATAGGCCCTGTCTTTCAGTGGCTGAATGTTCTTGAAAACAAAATCTGTGACCACAGCTTCGGCAGTCAGACCTCTCTCTTTCAGTAATCCGACTTCAGTAAGCAACACGCCTGCCTCGGCCACTTCTTGATCCGTGGGAGACTCAGTCCAACTCGGAGTACGAACGTCTGGTTGTCTTCCTGACCGGGAGGGGAGGGAATTTCCATAATTATCAACTATAAACCACTCCAGACGCCAACCTTTAATGCTATCTTTGAGGGGAATCTCGAGATACTCGGTCTTCCGCCCACGGCGCATCTCCAAACTGGCACCTCCGACCAACTGATGTTGCCCCCCGGCCATCCCAGGACGGCAGTGATACAGATACTTCCATAAACCAAAATGCGGCACCACACCGAGGTAGGCTTCGCACAGGTGAACGAAAATAGAGATTTGGAGAATGGAATTAGGGTTCAAATGAGTCAAGTTGATGTGATAAAAATCAAGGAGGCCACGGAAAAAAGGAGAGATGGGAAGGCCGAGGCCGCGGAGAAGGAAAGGAGCGTAAACTACTGACTCGTGGGTATCTTCGGTTGGGACAGTAGTCCCGTGGCAAATCCGCCAAGAACAGAGTTCCCGCGGAGGAAGAACCCCGATGGAGACAAGACGGAGGAGCTCAGCTTCGGAAATAACAGACATATGGTTACCTGCGAAGGGTAACTGACTGTTGGGGTCGATTGCGGGGATCACTGCAGCAGACGAGTTCGCAGTTTTCCTCTTGGGCGCCATCTTGCTTCTCGCTGGCAAACAGAGTAGGAGGCGAGTGGCAGAGAAGATTCAGATGCGGAAATGCAAGAACTAGGGCACGGAAAGCAAAGGCGGCTAAAAGCGCAACTCTTATGGGATATTCTTGAGCCAGATACCGCTTCAAAAAGTGCCCAGTCATCACCCGGCAGTTATTTCTGGAAAAGTCGGCGTGCCACCTCACCACTCGGATATTATCCTCAAAATAACCCGCGCGGCTGGCTAGTCACTCGGCGTTGCTTCTAAGACGCTGACCCTGTATTCAATCGCTCGGCATTACTTCTAAAATGCCGACGCCGACCTTCAAATCACTCAGCGTTGCTTCTAAAACGCTGACCCTGTATTCAACCGAGCGGCATTACTTCTAAAATGCCGACGCCGACCTTCAAATCACTCAGTGTTGCCTCTAAAACGCTGACCCTGTATTCTATCACTCGGCATTACTTCTAAAACGCCGACGCTGACCTTCAATCACTCGGCGCGGTTTCTAACACGCCGACCTCGTGTTCAATCGCTCGACGTTACTTCTAAAACACCGACGCCGACCTCCAATCACTCGGCGTTGCCTCTAAAACGCTGAACTTGTATTCTATCGCTCGGCATTACTTCTAAAATGCCGACGCCGACCTTCAGTCACTCGGCGTGGCCTCTAAAACGCCGATCTCGTGTTCGATTGCTCGGTGTTACTTCTAAAACGCTGATGTCAACCTTCAATCGCTCGGCGTTGCCTCTAAAACGCCGATACCGACTACAATATTACTCGGTAGCTACTTCTGGAAGCGTCAATGTGATGCGCAAGTTATTCATCTACTATATCAAAAAGAACCAGTTCAACAATCAGAGAAAGCGAACCATCGAGATGGGGCCAACGACAGTTCTTCATTAAGGGGAAGTTAATAAGTTTACAAACCAACTCTTCGCGAGTTGGTGCTTCCCTACTTCTACTCTACATTACTACTACTACTAAACTACTCTATACTACTCTACATTACTACTACCTTATTCTAACTATACTAATATCTAAAGACCAGTGGAGTTTAGCCACTGGCCCTGCTGCCGCTGCCCTTGCCGCCGCCGCCTCCGGTGCTGCCCACGCTGCTGCCGCCTTTGGTGCCGCCCTTGCCTCCGCCGCCGTTGCCGCCATCACCGTCGCCGTCGCCACCGTCGTCGCCGTCGCCGTCGTCGTCGTCGTCATCTTCGTCCTCGCCGCCGTCCGAGTCCTCCTCGTCCGAGGAGAACTCAGACTCATCCGAGCCCTCGAGCCCGGAGCGCTCGACGGCCCGGATGTACGTCCAGACCTCCGCCGCAAGCCCCTGGGAGTCGTCTGAGTCATCAGACGACTCACGCAGGGGGATGGGAGCCGGAGACCCCTCGGACTCAGAGGAGAACTCCTCCTCTGAGTATTCCGAGTCACCAAACTCCTCCGATGGAGGAGTCGGCTCACGCTTGCGCTTGTTGTTCTTGCCCATGGTGGAAGCAGACAGAAGGGAGGAGAAGAAGGCAGTAAAAAGCAGCGAAGAGATGTGAAAAAACCAGAGAAGCAAATGTGTTATTTATAGAAGGGAAAGGCAACCGCTCACTTCCAACCGCGGTCACTGAACAGTCGCAAAGCATTCAATAAGCACTCCCACCCATCTGAAGACACGTCAGACGGCGGACGCCGTTTCATGCAACACTACACCCATTGGGACTCCAGTCAACAGCGCAAAGGATATGATTACACTAGCCGTCTCATCGCATTACTACTCAGAAGCAGCCGGCTAAAACACTCAGCGTACCAAGCCGTCCCTTGCCCACACCCATTGGGGGGGACGCCCAGGAATTATCAGTATATTTTTCAAAACGGTCACATCCGTGCAGGGCATGCAGTAAATACCTCAAGACAAAAATGAGATATCAGTAAAGGATCAGAGGAAAGCCAAATATAGCCAGCGAAATACAAGATACGGCCGACAGAAGCGACGCAAAGATTAGACAGAGAACGTCCATCAAACGTCCAATCAAGTTGCAGAAGCAAATAAATTGCATTACCTAGCAAGATATGGATGGATTGCAAACTCGGCTGCTAAAGACAAAATATGTGCTGACCTCTGCAGCAAAATATTGATGACATAATGCTGACCTCCAAAGCATAATGCGAATAGCTTCATGCCAATTTTTACAAGCAAAAGGAAGACCTTCGAATGGATTATCCTTAAAAAATCCATTTGAAGGTCGGGGGCTACACCCATTGGGTGCACCTCCGGTGCACCCCATGGATTATCATTCCAAACCGATATAGTGCCGACTTCTAAGGCGCGGGACAAGATCGAAAAAACCAATCCTCAACCGACATACAGGAGCGCACATGGAGATAATTTCTGGGGAAGACCTTCGAGTAGATTATCTTCTAAAATCTACTCAAAGGTCGGGGCTACACCCATTGGGTGCACCTCCGGTGCACCCAATGAAGTTCAGAACCCTACAAATCAAAATGCCGACCTCTAAGGCACAAGCACAGAACTAAACTTCGGTCGAACGAGTGATCGGAGCAAGAGAAGACAACAGGAAGTTATTTTTTGGACCTTGGATCTTTGAGTTGATTACCTCTAAATCAACCCAAAGATCGGAGGCTTGTGGGGGATAGATATCCCCTGGGTCCACTAAAGAAGTAAAAGACCTCACGAAAGGCCCAAGGGCCCAATAATTCGTAAGGTCATTCTTTCGTGGGCCTGGGGAAAGACAACCAACAAAGAAGAGAAGACGTGAGACCGGATTGGTGCAAACCCGGACGGCCCACAACGGCGAACGAATAAATCGCAACAGAGACCCGACTTTCCCGCGCTGAAGCCCCCATGCAACAGAGCCATGCGAGGATAAGTCGGCGAGGGTTACGTAGGGATAAACTCAGGAGGTTCACCATCTTTTAGCTACTTGTTGTTATCATATCCACATGTACTGCCCCACGGTCGAATATATAAGGCCCAGGGGGCACCCCTTCAGAACGATCGACCCTATTTTACTTAGTCACCCACGTAAACTCTCTGCGCCCTCTATCCAGAGAGTCCTCTTGTAACCACGCTCATATACTCACCAGGACGTAGGGTGTTACGCACTTCTAAGCGGCCCGAACCTGCAAATCTTGTCCATCGTCCCTCGTGCGATCGGCACGAACCATTTTGCTACAGTCGTTGACACCGTCCTACTCCTAAAAACACCTTGAGGGGCAACCCCGGGTGTGCGGTCGGACCCAAAACACCGACAGTAAGACACACGCTATTTGTTTCAGCTTTTTACAGCTTCTAGCCACCAAAAGCTACTACGAACTGTCAAACGCTCAGCTTTTCAGTCAGCTTCTATAAAATTCGTTTGGGTAAAAATCATTCAAAATCAATATAAACACATAATCGGTTGAGTCGTTGCAATAGTAGGAATCCGTCACTTTCTAGATCCTGAGCCCTATGGACATTTTTATCTTTCTCCGCGTAATTCTAATAATACTCGGATTCTCTACACAGTCAGATTCTTACCACAGCCAGATTCTTAGAAAAGTTGGTTAGAAAAAAAACTGAACCAAACAGACACATAGTATATTATGTTTTAGCCGTGTCTTATATTTGGAGTACTGTGCAACATGATTGTATATGCCCTAAGACGCTAGATTCATTTAATAATGACTTGATAAGGAACTAGGGTCATTACAAGGATGATGAACACGATGCATTTTTTTCCGGAATTTTGCCTTGAAAACTATGATGAGTATGTCCTATGAATGTTCTACTACAGAAGAGTATACAATTATTTTAGCATTTTATTAAATTAATATAATAATTAATATATGTGTTTTATATACGTGTCTAAATTCATTATCATCTATTTAAATATTGATATAAAAACAAAAGCTAAAACAAATACTATTTTTGGACGGAGAGTGTATTATTCTGAGAATGGACTAGTACAAAACAACATGCAGGAAACAGAAAAGACAAACCAACATAAGGTAGAAAATTCACACAAATTTGTGTTGCAAGCTATGTTTTGCTGTGAAACTCCCTTACTAATATGCAATTTCTTTCGTGGGTTTCTTTACTAACCCATTGAATAGTGTTTAAAGGAGGATTCTGTAGAAGCCATCAATCTGGACAACATGTGGCAAGGTACACAACTTGGATGAGAACAGGTGATGAAATTGGATCCAGTTCCATATATTGTGATAAAGAAACACAAAACTCAGTTCAGTTATGATAACTGGCATTGCCAAGTATCGACAACGAATGGACACATTGAAAATTATACTTGCTAGACAGAGGATTAGGAGTAGTAGTTGATGTTGTATTTGTAACTGATCCCTTGTTTTTCTTCACACATGATGATGAAGGGGCTTGCCTCTTTCTTTTCTTATGTACAACATTAACAACTGCCTCTTTAGCTGCTTTCTTCTGCATCTACTTTGGGGGACCCCTGTATTTGACATATGTTCAGTTAAATAAGTGCAGTTGACATGTTAATTTCCACAAGGTAGACAAGTGGTCGTTTACCTGTCAGCCTCCATCATTGTTTTCAAGTCGGACAACTTGCTGGTCGTTCTAACTGACCGACTTGGACGATTAATCGTGATTAATCACATTTAGTTGGACAATTTGGGCGATTAATCATGATTGATTCAAACCGACTTGGACGATTAATCGCGACTAATCGTGATTAATCAGATGACTTGAAAACAGTGACCGCCATTGCAGCTATGTCTGTTGGATCCCCATTCTTGCAGGTGTACCAATGCTGGCCTCCCTCAATGGCCCATTTCAACTACCATTGGCTTAAACAAGGGAGTTCTTGCAAGTGTTGGTTTGGACCACATTAACAAGGGAGGATGCATCTGCTTAAATCGCTCATGTCAGTTTTGTAGTTACCATTTAACTCAAACATTAACACAAAACAGGGGAGATCAATCAAACAAAAAAATATTGACTTATGACAGCTCTATGGATTGATTTATTCAAGCACATAGGGAGTAGGTTATCACAGGTAAGAGATGATGTAGCAGCTTGTTCGAGGCCATCACAGAACAGATGAAAATCTGAGCGGCACGGAGAACTGCATTTTTGTTGTCGCCAACCTTCAATGCAAAGATCGCCACTTATCTGGCCCCTTTGCTCTGCAAATTGGCTTCACCACTCTGAAACCATATTCATCAAAACTGATTCAAAGCAACAAATCAAAAAAAAGCAACAACAGAATAAAGGTAACCCCGATAACCACAAGCAGCAATTAGATTTGACCTCAAATAAAATTCAGTTCACATCATAGTTGGATCTGTCGACCCACATCATCCAATTCTCAAGAATCACTAACTCCACAAAACTCAACGAACTAAGTATCACATTAAGCAGCACACAAAAAGGAGACAGAAGAAAGCACACAGGTAAGTAAAGGCTCAGATAAACAATGGGTAGAAAGTTTGCTTGTCAGCCCAAAGAGAGAAAAATCCCTCATTCAGAGTGGTGCATGACTTTGCATCATCATTGCCCTTATAACCTAGCTTTCCTCTGCATCACAGAAAGAAAGGGGAACAACAGAAGAGATAACAGATAAAAAATCAAGCAGTAACACACGATGGCAATCAAAATATAGGACACAAAAGAGAAAACAGATCCAAATCAAACAATAAAAACACATGCAGAAGAAATGACGACTTGGCCGGCTCCACCAGACAGACATGGTGACGTGCCGAGGCAACCTTAGCCGCTGTAACATAATAGCATGAGTGTATTGACTACCTAGTAAAGCAGAATTTAAACAAGACAAACAGGTATATAATACAGTTTGCTTGCCCAAATCAACGTGTCAATAATTTTTTCAAATCTGTAACATAGTCTAACACTGTTCACCAACCTAGCGAAAGATAGATACAGAATCACCTAAATAGAAAGGCATATAATGCAGGGCCCAATACAATTACACAATAATCAAACAGAACTATCTCAAACTCCAAACATTTGCCACGCGAGAGAACGCAAATTTAAAAGACACAAATAATGAATGTTGTGGTCATTGGAGGCAAGGCTGTGAGGAAGCGATTGATGAGAGACCCATCAGCCAAAGTACAGCCTCGTACTATGAGACCACTGCATTTACTCTAGGGCCCCAACATCCGAGCACCCCGCAGAGAACCTGCGGGCATTTCGAAGCTAAAAGGAGAGCTTCCCCCAAATGGCATGGAACCCTTAGACATAAACAACAGAAGCATCAAATCAAATACAGAACAACATAATACCGCAGCTTCAAATCCTGATTAGATAGCCCTTGAAGGTTTGCATCACCAACATACAAGACACAACCACTAGCTTGCATTAAAACTGACAGAGGTGTGTCCAACCTGACATCTAAACACTCGCATCATGTAACACTGTTAGATATTCAAGCCAGTATTTGCGTCACTGATAGAGAAGCATTCAAGCTGACATGTAAACTGGTATGATATCCAACAACCAGCACACCACACAGTCGAACGGCTGAGGTGAGCAAGGCATTCTACCTCGGTCTAGAGTCGGACACTGCTGGGGTCGCTTGTAGCCAATGATCGTGCCCCGCACGCACGTCATGCGCCAGAAACAAAACGGCGGCGGGGTGGGATCACATGGCTGCTTACCCGGCGGGAGGAGGGGGGACGTAATCATCGCCGCCGCCGGAGTGCCTTACGACGCGGTTGCGAGTAAGGGGAGGGGAGTGACGGCGCGGCGAACGGAACCCTAGTTAGAAGATGTGGGCGGGCGGGGGTTTTAAAAGTTGCCGCTGGTTGGTTGGACGGCTGCGATTGCATCGAGTGGAGAGGGCTCGTGTCCGTCGCGTCAAATGGACCTGGCCTAGGGTTCATGCCCACTGATACTTCAGTATGGGCCTACAAATTCTCCCGGGCTGCGTTTCGATGCCCAAATGGAAATTGTGGTACGATGCTATATTTTGCATAACTATATCTCTACTACTCTATATGAGGTTAGTGTAGGTGTGCACAGCTTCTGTTCTGCCTCCCGCGATCGGCTGCCGCCGCGCCAGCTCCGCACGCAAATCACGCCGCCGTCCTCGCGGCCGCATCGCCCCCGCACATCCCTATTCTGCCCGCACGCGAGCACGCCGCGATTCTTTCCATCCGCGCTCGCCTACTGCCGCGCCAAATCCGCCGCACGCGAGCACGCCGCGATTCCTTTCCATCCGCGCGCGAGCACGCCGCGATATCAGGTCCGCTGCCGCTGGAAGGTGCCCGCCCCGCAGCGGAGAATGGAAGGCCCTCACGCCCACACGCCCGCTGGAAGGTCCTTGATTGAGCGTACGCGGATGGAAGGTCACCGTACGCGGATGGAGGACGCGGATGGAGGACGCGGATGGAAGGTCCGTGGCCAAATCCCGGGATCCGCAACCTCCTCCTCTATCATGGACGCGGATGGAATGTCAGAGATCTCCGCTCAGGTCCGTCAATGGAAGGCAGACCTCCCTTGAATGGACTTTCCATCCGCCCTCACAAATTACAGACGCCAGTGAAGCGACGGGTCCCTTTATTTCCATCCGCCCTCAAGAATTCCAGACGCCATTGAATCCACGGGTCCCTTTTTTCTCTCGTAGCATCCTCCTTGGACGCATCCGTTTTTTCTCTCGGAGCATCGCCCTCAAGATTCCACGGGTCGCTAACGTCACAGTGCTGAAGGTCAGTGTTTCATAGTTTGTTTCTTGTATCGTAGTTTGTTTCTTGTGTTCATAGTTTGTTTCTGGCGTACGGGTCAGACGCATATGATTAGTTGTTTCAGGAATTCTGGAATTTGATTTAGAAATAAACTTGAACTATGAGTTATAATCTGAAATATGATTAGTTGTTTACTCTGAACTATGAGTTATGCAATAGATTTAGTTCACCAAATCTGGTGTACGGTTCGCCAAATCTGGTGTAACTCATAGTTCACTGGAATTCTGGAATTTGATTTCTGGCGCACGGGTCCCTTTTACTCTGAACTATGAGTTAGGAATTTGATTTAGGAATTCTGAACTAGGAGTTATAATCTGAACTATGAGTTATGCACTTCTCTTTTACTTGAACTATGAGTTATAATCTGAACTAGGAATTCTGGAATTTGTTTACTCGGGCATCGCTTTAAAATGCTAGCTTTAAACCAGTTTGTTTCTTGAACCAGTTTGTTTCTGAAATATGATTAGTTGTTTACTCTGAACTATGAGTTATAATCTGAACTAGGAATTCTGAACTAGGAGTTATAATCTGAACTATGATTAGTTGTTTACTCTGAACTATGAGTTATAATCTGAACTAGGAATTCTGAACTAGGAGTTATAATCTGAACTATGATTAGTTGTTTACTCTAAACTATGAGTTATAATCTGAACTAGGATTTCTGAACTAGGAGTTATAATCTGAACTATGAGTTATGCACTTCTCTTTTACTTGAACTATGAGTTATAATCTGAACTAGGAATTCTGAAATTTGTTTACTCGGACATCGCTTTAAAATGCTAGCTTTAAACCAGTTTGTTTCTTGAACCAGTTTGTTTCTGAAATATGATTAGTTGTTTACTCTGAACTATGAGTTATAATCTGAACTAAGAATTCTGAACTAGGAGTTATAATCTGAACTATGATTAGTTGATTACTCTGAACTATGAGTTATAATCTGAACTAGGAATTCTGAACTAGGAGTTATAGTCTGAACTATGAGTTATGCACTTCTCTTTTACTTGAACTATGAGTTATAATCTGAACTAGGAATTCTGGAATTTGTTTACTCGGGCATCGCTTTAAAATGCTAGCTTTAAACCAGTTTGTTTCTTGAACCAGTTTGTGACTGAAATATGATTAGTTGTTTACTCTGAACTATGAGTTATAATCTGAACTAGGAATTCTGAACTAGGAGTTATAATCTGAACTATGAGTTATGCACTTCTCTTTTACTTGAACTATGAGTTATAATCTGAACTAGGAATTCTGAAATTTGTTTACTCGGACATCGCTTTAAAATGCTAGCTTTAAACCAGTTTGTTTCTTGAACCAGTTTGTTTCTGAAATATGATTAGTTGTTTACTCTGAACTATGAGTTATAATCTGAACTAGGAATTCTGAACTAGGAGTTATAATCTGAACTATGATTAGTTGTTTACTCTGAACTATGAGTTATAATCTGAACTAGGAATTCTGAACTAGGAGTTATAGTCTGAACTATGAGTTATGCACTTCTCTTTTACTTGAACTATGAGTTATAATCTGAACTAGGAATTCTGGAATTTGTTTACTCGGGCATCGCTTTAAAATGCTAGCTTTAAACCAGTTTGTTTCTTGAACCAGTTTGTAATCTGAACAACTACTCATAATTTTTCGTGTGTTCTACCAGTTCCTGCTGGTATATAATAATTGCTGCAATGCGAATTCCTTTACTTGTGTTTATTCGGATTACGTCTCTGGATTAGTTATTACCTAAGTGTTGTACCTTGCACTTTGATTCAGCATTGGATGTTTAGGTAATCTATATTTGAGACTGGTTGTAGTCCTTGCTGTTTTTTAGGGGAGCTCTTAAGTTATTTTTTCCTGTATTTGAGGCAACTCTTAAGTTATTATTGCTTGCTGCATTGGATGTTTAGGTAATCTATATTTGAGTCTTGCTGTAGTCCTTGCTGTTTTTTTAGGGGAGCTCCTAAGTTATTTTTTCCTGTATTTGAGACAACTCTTAGTTGTTTACTCGGGCATCGCTTTTGGTTTCAAAATTTTTAAAATGCTAGCTTTACAAACGTGTTCATAGTTTGTTTCTTGAACCAGTTTTTTACTTGTAGTAATTCTGATAACGTACAGAAAGAAGTCCCAAGTGATCTTGAAGAACTATACCTTCAACGGCAAAATCCAAGGTAACTTGTGATGAACAACTACTCATATTTTTTCGTGTGTTATACCAGTTCCTGCTGATATATAATAATTGCTGCAATGCGAATTCCTTTACCTGTGTTTATTCGGATTGCGTCTCTGGATTAGTTATTACCTAAGTGTTGTACCTTGCACTTTGATTCAGCATTGGATGTTTAGGTAATCTATATTTGAGACTGGCTGTAATCCTTGTTGTTTTTTAGGGGAGCTCTTAAGTTATTTTTTCCTGTATTTGAGGTAACTCTTAAGTTATTTGTTCATGTATTTGAAACAGCTCTTAAGTTATTTGTTCCTGTATTTGAGGCACTGTTCTTGTATCGTCTTAGTGGAGCTCTTAAGTTATCCTATGTGTTTTATTTTGCAAAATTACTCATTCTTAACAAATAGTTTGTTGTTTACTGAAATTGATCATAGAGTGTATCGTGGTTTCATTGTAGTAGTTTGTTGTTTCATCTAGCGAGGTGTCTGTAAGAAGGAAGGGATAAGGCGTTTGGTTGACCCGGACCGGACGGCAGGACACCGTCGGGGGTTCGCTGCAACGCATCGACGGCTTCCGCAGCTTCTCAGGCCAAGGTAAGCTTTCAAGCAAATTTGTTGCTGCAATTGTTACATCAACCTGAGATATGTTAGTAAATTGCCATACCACTTTGTTTCATTTTTTCGATCATGTTTCAGTTGATTTTTCTTAACAAGCAATGTTGTTAATGCCGTGTATGCTTGTGTGTATTGTTGGTTTGTATTGGGGTATAAAGTTTATATGCATTCTTCCGGTATATATCGGTTGATGCTAATCTCTACTACTATAAATCAGAACAATAATTCATGTTTTTTGTGCACACATATGTGCAGCTATCTGTATGGGATCTCAAGGCTATATATCCTTGCTCTCCCTCCTTTTGTATTGGGGTATAAAGTTTATATGCATTCTTCCGGTATATATCGGTTGATGCTAATCTCTACTACTATAAATCAGAACAATAATTCATGCTTTTTGTGCACACATATTTGTGCAGCTATCTGTATGGGGTCTCAAGGCTATTGTTGGGGGCCTTCGTCCTCCGAAGGTCCTCAAAAACATGATTTGACAATGTTTTCCAAGTGGATTATGTGAACAGGTACCTTCGGACTCAGAATTACGAACATAAAGTGCGGTCAGGACGAAGCCTGAACCAGACGAAGGACGGGCTGATTACCAAGCTCCACGAAGGATGGTGCACAGCCGAAGCTGTGCGCAGGGAAGCTTCGTCGCGATAGCAGAGAGGGGAACCGACTTAAAGATGAAAAGACTACGTGGACCTTGTCAGATTTCCATAAGTCATTGACAAATGTAATGGACATAAATGTAATTTTACGTGGGCTGCGTCCCGCGTCTATAAATAGATGAACAGTACTCCCATACTGTTCACACTGACTTGGCATTTGCTTTTGCGTCACGCTTGTACTTTTTATCTTCTCTCAGGACCGAAGGTACATTTGTAATTTGAAATCATTTCTATTTTTCCATGTTAATAAAATAGAAATGATTCTATGATGATGCTTATATTATATTTCATGCTTTATATGAATCCTTCGTCATTACTTGTTATGTTTACGAAGGTATGTCTCTTATGACCTTCGTCCGAAACTCATTATTTCCCGAAGGGACATAATGCTTCGAAGGACGAAGGACTTTAACACTTAACACTTTTTATGTTGCCTTGTTCTTAACTCTTAGCATTTGAGAACAAGTCCCCAACATTGGCGCCCACCTCCGGTGAACTCACTTCCATTTCTTGAGCTTTGAATACCTTCGGCGAGCGTCACCTTCGTCATGCCGCCGAAGAAGGCTTCAACAACAGGAGCTGGCACACTGCAGTCGCTGGATCCCAATCAGGATGTTATTTCTCTTAGAGAAGCCCGAAGCCAGAAAAGGAAGGCTGTCAGTCCAACACCTCCGGATGATGATCTTGATCAGGAAATTCAAAATTTGGAGATCCTTCAGCAACAAGTTCAGCGCAGGAAGGAAAAGATGGCTCGTCTAGCTGATCTTCAGAGACAGATAGATGAAGCTTCGGAAGAGGTCCGTCATTTCGTTCAAGGCGATCAAACCCGAAGGCCTCCACGCAGAGAGCTTCATCAGGAAGATTTCCGCAATGAAGACGACTGGTATGAAGATCTCCATCATGGAAACTTTGCTTTTGATGATGCTTCTCCTCTTTCAACAGAATTGCAGGCTACACCTTGGCCACAGACTTACAAGCCACCCCAGCTTCCCATATATGACGGTCACTCAGACCCGAAGCAATTCCTAATGAGCTACGAGGCAACAATATCTTCATACGGTGGCAATACGGCAGTCATGGCAAAATCCTTCGTCATGGCCGTCAGAAGTGTTGCTCAGACCTGGTACTCTTCTCTTCGGCCAGGGACAATCACTTCTTGGCAGAAACTGAAGGATATGCTCATAACTAGTTTCCAAGGGTTTCAAACAAAGCCGGTCGCTGCTCAGGCCCTTTTCCAGTGCACCCAGGACCACGAAGAATACCTTCAGGCATATGTCCGAAGGTTTCTGCGTCTAAGGGCACAGGCGCCGACAGTGCCCAATGAGATTGTCATTGAGGCCATGATCAAGGGGCTTCGGCCAGGACCATCAGCGCAGTATTTTGCCAGGAAGCCACCACAAACGCTGGAGAAGCTGCTCCAGAAGATGGATGAATATATTCGAGCTGACAATGATTTTCGCCAAAGAAGGGAGGAGGCCTTCAGATTTTCTGAGATGACCAGGGGCTTCGGAGGAAGATTCTATCCGAGGCATGTCAGATCAATTCATAATTCCAATCAAAATGATGATAAGGGGAGCCAGCAGCAAAGGCCACAGTACTCCTCACAGGCTTCGGGGCAACAGCAAAGCTCCTTCCGACCACCAGCTCCAAGAGGCAGAGGCGCCAGGGGCTTCGGCGGAAGATTCGGGGATCAACCCAGAAGAATATTTTGCTTATTCTGTGGTGAAAACAAAGGTCATACTACCAGGATGTGTCATGTTACCATTCAGAAGCAAAAAGAGATAGCCGAAGCTGCCGCGCAACAGGCTCAGCCGAAGCAGGTCATGCACACTGCTTCGTATCATTCGCCCTACATCCCAGAATATGTGGGCAACCATCCTGCAGTCTCTGCTGCTTCGGCAAGTCAGCCTTCAGCTTCCTGGCAACAGCCCCCGCCTCCACCTCCGTTGCAACAAGGCCAGCAGCCAGAAGGGAGCCAATATGCTCCACATCAAAGGGACTTCAGAGAACAGTCCGAAGCTCGCACGGTCAACAGCACCGTGCCAGAGTCAAAACACATCTATTGACAAATATCCTACCTTAATAGCAATCTTTTTCATTCAGTTTTATTTTTTGTAATAAAGGACATTGTTTAGGTTTCATGTAATTAGTTTCGTTGATTCCTACAAGAAAAATATGTTTTCTTCACAGGTTTGTGATAATAAAAAGGACCTTCGGACTATCGAAAATCCTTCGAAGCAACAAAAAGTCGTTCTAAGGAACGCAGAGTAAGTCTGACGAAGTCACAAAAAGTCGTTCCGAAGGGAGCGCAGTGTAAGTTTTCTGCTCCAAAGTCGTTCCAAAAGGAATGCAGAGCATACAGCGAAAAGTCAACGCTGATACCGCCTAAGTAAAAGGCGAAGAAGCTCCAAAGACGTTCCTAAGGGAATGCAGAGCTTATACCGCCTAAGTAAAAGGCGAAGAAGTTCCAAAGACGTTCCTAAGGGGATGCAGAACTTATAGCGAAAAATAAACGCTGATTCCGCTGAAGTAAAAGGCGAAGAAGCTCCTAAGGGAGGCTTATAATGAAAAAGTCAGTATTGATACAAAAGATTGTGCCCCATTGCAGGAATGTGCGTATCTTCGGCACAAAATATCATTTTGCATAACATAACATCATCACATCATTTTGCATAGCATAATCATCATACATCATGCTGCATGTGGCACAAGAAGGGGGCATGTTATCGATCTTCGGAAAATGCTTTGAAAAAGGGCAAATCATGCCAAGTTACAGGGAGAAACAATATTGATTTTCGAGGTATAGCTTCGGAGATTATTTTTACGAAGCTTGGATATTTCTTATCAGAACACTATGGATATTGTCGTGATAAATGATAAATTCTTCTTCACGAAGCATGAAAAGAAGGGAAGGTGTTTTTTCGTCGAAGACTCAAAAATGGTACGTGTTTAAAGTTTCATGCATCGTAAAGAATTGAATCATAAAACAAGTATATTACATACAGGATTACAAAATATTACACAAATCATATATCAAATGTTTTTTGCAATAGCACTTAGTCTTCCCTAAGTACTATCTCTGCAGCTTCGTTCAGCAGTCGATCGACAACCTGATCCATGATAGCTTCGGCCATCTTTTTAATTTCGTCGTCATCTTTAGGCTGAGGGCCCGAAGATGCTTTAGTAGGATCTGAGTGAGGACGGGATACTATTACATCATTATTACAGATCGCGAACGAACTATAAAATTAAAAGTTATAATGCAATGAAAACTATTCGTTAGTACCTATTTGCCCTTCGGGCTCTGCGTTTTTCTCAGCAGCCTCGGCTACTTTTCTAGCCTCATGAATCCCTTTCTCGCTTTTCTGAATGATTTCTTGGGCCATTTCTCTACCACCGTTGTCCCAGATGTCGGTGAAAAATTTTCCCCCAACCGCGCTAGCTTCGGCTGAAGGATCTTTTATATCTTCAGTGGACAAGGTGGCTTCGGACTGCGATAAAATCTTTACATGTTCACATCCTTTCCCCTCCAAAATAGTGGCAATCCCTCTGGCACCAGAAAAAGCGCAGATGTCTCCGCGACTATTTAAAATTTCTTCAAAGGCCTCCGCCTCATGATTGATCCATTCCAGGGGACCTTCGGGGTTACCTCTTATAAAGTTTTCTTCTTGCGAAAATGCGCCAACGCTGGCGAAGCTAGTTTTTATTTTCTTGACACACTCTATAGATTTGTCGAAGCATTTCTTCTTGGCTGACCGAAGCTCTTTAACAGTTTCTTCTAAATGATTTGCCCATTGGTCGCTGAGTTCTCGCCTTGTTTCTTCAAGTATGCATTCCTCTTTAGCTCTGGCTAATTGTTTACGAAGGTTTTCAATTTCACACTTCTGAGCTTCGGCCTGACCTTTGAAAATAGCTTCGTCTTCTTTTATTTTATTTATTAAGGAATGCAATATTTTGTCTTTTTCGAGACCTTCGTTCCTCAGTTCAATTACTTCGGAACGAAGGTTGCTCAGGGCTATAGTACATCCTTCGTCCTCAGCATCTTTCTGTGCTCTGAGGGCATTGCTGAGTATCAGGCCCTGCAGACAGGAATATGTCTGTGTTAATAGTTTTAAACAAACGAAAAATCTTGAACTCAACAAAAATATAAGAATTTCATTTGTCGCACCTTTAAACTGTTGTAAGCTAGGCTGTCAGCCAGATCGTTCTTTGACAGCACCGAAAGTCCGTCTTCTAAAGTTGGGAATCCGAAGCTTCTGCTTATCTCCCGACAGACAGAAATTTCCTTGCTGTCGGGGAGGCAATACAAGAAATCTTCTTCTCCACTGCCATTAAATATCAACGCCCCCTTTGGATATTTCAACTTTTGGGCATAATGTTGGGCCTCTTGTTCTTCTTTTTCTGATAATTTTTTCCCCGAAGCATGACGAAAAATATAATCACGAATTTTGGGGGATGCTTCGGGGGTAACAACACCAGTTCCTTCAGCAAAAGTTGGCTTTGTTATTTTTTCTGCCTCACTTTCCAAGGTTTTTGCCTTTGTGGACTCTGAGGGCCCAGCTTCGGCTTCAATTTCTTGCTCTGGAGCTGCAGAACCAGAAATTTCAGCTGTTGTTTCAAAAGTAACAGCAGCCTTCTTCGGAGGTGTGCTTGAAGTCTTAATTGTTTCTAGTACATCTAGCACATTCGCCATTCTTCTTCTTTTTGGAGTCATTGCTGGCGCTTTTTGATTTTTTGTTGTCTCAACATTTGCTGCAGGACTCACAATTTCTGGTACTTTTTCTTCAGTTGGTTTTTCCACTTCTGCAATTTTTTCTGTGGATAGTGCTTCGACCATTTCTTTGGTTTCTGGCAGCGAAACCTTTGGTTCTTCTAGTTCTATCTTTTTCGCCGTTTCGGTCATCCCTGCAGCTGCAGGTGGCGTGACTGGTCTGATTGGCTTTTCAGCTTCGGTAACCGAAGAAGATTTTTCGGTAAACTCCGGCACCGAAGCTGGTTCGATATAACGCGGCCGGTGAGTGAGGATTTTTATTTTCTTTCTTTCAGGCTCTGGCTCGCTAGGAGCAGTTCCAGCTTCTTCTTTTGCAGAGGTTATGTTCTTTCTTTTCTGCCTTCGGATGGGGTAGCAATAGTCAGGGTAAACAAACCCAATTGCATCAAATACCCGATTCAGCCTCTTCTTTTTTCGGCCTCCGAAGGCTGCTGACATCGCGGTATCTTCGGCCTTCGAATAAGCACCAAGTAATTCGTCACTTAAATTTTCAATACTCTTTAGCCAGTCGTCATCTGGCTCAGTAAATTTATCTCCAAACTTGAAGGTGTACTTCAGTCTCACAAGCCCACCTTCGTCGGTCTCTTTTGTGGTTTCTTGAGGCATTTCCCATTTCTCCGCAAGCGGCCACACCCGGAAGGCAATATGTTCTTGTACTAAATCTCTTGTTCCAATAAAAGAGCAGATGACGCCGAAGGCCCTCTGGCATTCTTCGGCAGCTTCATTCATTTCCACCTTCGGCCTCCGAAGGCCGAAGCTTTGCCAAATAGGACGCATAATTATACCTTTGATGTCTTCTCGTGCTGATAGGTCATTCTTCACATAAAACCATTCTGTCATCCAATCCCCGGGCCATCTCTTCCGAAAGGTTGGTACGGGACAGCTTGCCCCGGAGCGAGAGACGAAACTGTAGCAGCCAAAGTTATTGTGGTACTGTTCTTTGCCCCAAGGCTTTGTTTCATATAATAATTCATGTATATTACAGAAGCTTCTTGCGTCAGGCTTCAGACCTTGGCTTCTCGTGGCCCACACGAAGATATTTAGCCTTATAATAGCCTCTGGAGTAAGTTGATGAAGATAGACTTCGAAGATTTTCAACACCTCCACGACGAAGCTGCTCAAGGGGAATCGCAATCCGGCTTTCAAAAAGCTTCGGTACACCACAACTTCATTTTCTTCAGGGTGTGGACAAGTCTTTTCCCCTTCGTCCGCCCTCACAATGGACAGATCCCGGAAATACCTTCCTCTCATATTAACAAGATGATTCTCTTTGATAATTGATTTACCATAAACTGAATGGCTTGGTCGCCAGGGGCGATCTTCGGAGTCTTCGCCACCGCTGTCCACATCATAACTTTCACTGTCACCAGTATCTTCAGACAGCCCTTCCAGAATTTCCCTGGTGATCTTTTCTGTGTTGGTCTTCGACATTGCTATAAGAAACCCTAAGTTCTTCTCTTCATCAAGACTCAGCTTCATTTCAGTAGCAGCCTTCTTAGCAGCTTCAGACATCTTCGGAAACACTAAAAAACTGTTTTCAAAGCCGAAGCTTCAAAGCTAAAAGCTTAGCAGATCACAGTGCACAAGAGCTAAAAAATGAGTGAGCAAGAGTGGTTGGCCAGAAAGCGTGCAAAATAAGTTTGCGGTATGGCCGTATTTATACGCTTGATGCGTTGAAAGTTGAAAGACCCCACTTGTCATTGAATGTTGCTATTCTAGCAAAGGGAAGGTGTTTTTTCGGACCTTCGGCATAAAGCCTTCGTTCATATCGCAATCTGAATTTATTATTTCAAACAAATTAATATTGCGAGGGGCTACTGTTGGGGGCCTTCGTCCTCCGAAGGTCCTCAAAAACATGATTTGACAATGTTTTCCAAGTGGATTATGTGAACAGGTACCTTCGGACTCAGAATTACGAACATAAAGTGCGGTCAGGACGAAGCCTGAACCAGACGAAGGACGGGCTGATTACCAAGCTCCACGAAGGATGGTGCACAGCCGAAGCTGTGCGCAGGGAAGCTTCGTCGCGATAGCAGAGAGGGGAACCGACTTAAAGATGAAAAGACTACGTGGACCTTGTCAGATTTCCATAAGTCATTGACAAATGTAATGGACATAAATGTAATTTTACGTGGGCTGCGTCCCGCGTCTATAAATAGATGAACAGTACTCCCGTACTGTTCACGCTGACTTGGCATTTGCTTTTGCGTCACGCTTGTACTTTTTATCTTCTCTCAGGACCGAAGGTACATTTGTAATTTGAAATCATTTCTATTTTTCCATGTTAATAAAATAGAAATGATTCTATGATGATGCTTATATTATATTTCATGCTTTATATGAATCCTTCGTCATTACTTGTTATGTTTACGAAGGTATGTCTCTTATGACCTTCGTCCGAAACTCATTATTTCCCGAAGGGACATAATGCTTCGAAGGACGAAGGACTTTAACACTTAACACTTTTTATGTTGCCTTGTTCTTAACTCTTAGCATTTGAGAACAAGTCCCCAACAGCTATATATCCTTGCTCTCCCTCCTTTAAAATAAAATACTTGTACCGAAAGACCCGTACACCACGAACATGTTATCAAACATCTAGCATTGAAGAATGCACCCAGGTAGCTGATAATTGAAAGAGACCTCTGTCTGCAAAATCTAATGTGTAGCAGACTTTAGTAACAAGCACAACCTGCACAAATTGTTTGAATTAAGAGAACTATTTGTTTGAATTAAGTTTTGATTCTCACCTGTAGAGGCTTCATCCATACTCACAATATTCAGTGAACTATTTGTTTGAATTAAATTTTGATTCTCAACTGTCGAGGCATGATATATATTTTCATGAACCATTAGACAACAATATAATATTGATCCGCGAAAGTATGACATGTGTTCCATTTAATTTTAAATTTTAAATTATGTTAAAGGCTACAAGGTTTTGATGGAACCGGTCGTATTGAACCGTGAAAGAGCCGCAGCTGACCGCCTAAAACGGATGCCTATGTAAGTTATTATAAATATATTTACACAAAATTTGTCTATCAAAGTTATGACCATTATTTAGTCGTATGTTTAATATAGCTTCAGATTGTTCGACGACTACCGTGATGAAGATTTTTATGGGCTTCCGCGGAAATACAGTATTGTCGCTCGGGTCGAAGTTAAATTCCCGATTGAACCACGTTTTCGTGATAGACAACATTTCGTTTTGTCTGACATCAATGTAAGCCAACAATTCTTTAAGTTTCATTTTCAAAGTTACACGATATTCATACCATGGCCTCATCTCCTACTGAAATACTATTAGGGAGCCAAGATCGAGGCCATAACATATATGTATGAGACAGTCAAACATTTCGACAATTTGCTCCATGAAAAGCATGTTTACAAGATGCATAATGTGAAGTTCAGTCTTCATCCGGGTGAATTTAATTTTCGTCATCTAAATGGTCCCATGGAATTGTGTCTTGACCAACAAACTATCGTGGAGCCATACACTGTTCCAATTCAGATGGCGCCATTCCCAAAACAAATACTATTGAACCTTGCTGATATTGCCGAGTTGCCAAACAGGACTTTAGTCGGTAAGAATATATCGAACTCTTAATATTATTAATATATCGTTTACACAAAATTTAGTATTAATCCATTTATAAACTGTTATTTTTGTAGACATTATGGCTGTTGTAGTCCACTTGGATACAATACATCGCACAATGTGGGGCCCTTTCAGAAAGATTGTTATAATGGATGCTAGGTATATTCTGTTAATTGTCGAGTTATATATCCAAGTCTAAATATTACTAACCTATTCTTACCAAAATTAATGTCGTAGGGGATATTTACATATCATTAAAGTTTGGGGTGACCTACTAAACAAAAATGCACTCCGCTGGGCGTTGGCTAAGGTGGATTATGGCATAATAATTGGGAATATGTTTAGACGGTTCAGAAGACAAGGTACATCATGTCTTTACGTCTTTCAAAACATCTGTCACTAGGTTTTGCTTTATAATGATTCGTAACGGAGATTTAAATGTGTAATTCTAGAGTGCCTCGAGTCTTCGGATCATACCGCAATACACTTCAATCCGTTCCATCACAACACCCATCATTTTCGACGTAAGTATATTCTAAAAAAATAGTTACATTAAATCGTGATTGTTTTCATTATATCATGAACTACGTGTAGATGTGATTAATTGTGGCATTCATTGCAGCAATCCAAAAAGCTTTGGTGGCGCTGAACAACCGTCAGTTTGCTGTTACATTTCTTGAAGAAGAAAGGCGTAGATAGATTCTACAAATTCGCAAAGAGCAATAATTGGGACTATGTTTAGGCGTAGAGAGATTTGATAGAATACGTGTCGTACTGTTATTGAGCAACCAAACGCAACAAGAGGCAAACTTGTATGCCTATGAATCTTGTTTGTAATACCTATGACATGGGTTTAATAAGAGATATTTTGTGAAGTTTTTGACCGTGCAAATGATAATTAAATATTTTGTGCGAAAATTTGAATTCCCGTAATATTTTGTGCAAACAGTCTCCAAATCTGTAGGTAATCCTGATCACCCCTATCTGTTCTTTAAGCTTTCAGTTTATTTACTGACTAAACCATATCCCTTTGTTTAATTCTCTTGAAACATTCTAACCACAGCCCTATCTGAGAGTGTTGTAAAATCAGTATATAAAAAAAATGTGAACATATTTCTTACCATGACATGTAACCCTAACTGGGATGAGATAAGGAGGGAGCTTCTCCCTGGACAGACATCGCAAGATCGTCCGGATCTTGTAGTGCGTGTCTTTCATGCGAAGCTACAAGAGTTAAAGCATCGGCTGACTAAACAGGATATTCTTGGTAAGGTCCGAGCCTACGTCTATGTCGTGGAGTTTCAGAAGCGGGGTTTGCCGCATGCCCATTTTCTACTCATAATGCAGAGGAAGTACAAGCTCACATGTCCTGAGCAATACGACCTTTTGATCCCAGCCGAGATCCCAAGCAACAAGTACCCTAAACTACGAAAGATGGTTATCAAGCATATGATGCATGGCCCGTGTGGGTCGCTAAACCCTAACTGCCCATGCACTAAGGGTCGTAAATCGTGCAAGAATCATTACCCTCGGTCTTTCAGTGACACAACCTTGCAAGGGAAGGATTCGTACCCTATTTATAGACGTCGTGACGATGACCGTAAAGAAAAGGTCCGAGGGTGCGAACTGGACAATAGATGGGTTGTCCCTTATAACCCATACCTCCTTCGTCTCTTCAACTGCCACATCAATGTCGAGGCATGTGGGAGCATCAAGGCTGTTAAATACCTGTTCAAATACATATACAAAGGCCATGATCGTGCGTCTGTTGTTATGAGATATGCGAGCAAGGCAGATGATGATGTTGATGAGATCAAGCAGTATAGAGATGCAAGGTGGGTGACTCCTCCGGAAGCCTTGTGGAGGATATACGGCTTTGAGCTTAGTCAGATATCTCCACCTGTTATGCAGCTTCAACTCCATCTTCCAAACATGCACATGGTGGCGTTTCACGAGCGGCAAATGGTCGAGCGAGTCGTCAACCGTCCAGGTGTTGATAGGTCGATGCTCACATCATATTTTGAGGAGAATAGGCTACACGAGGAGGCTCGTGGCATCCTATATCGTGACTTCCCTGAGTGGTACACTTGGCAGAGTGGTAAGGGAAAAGTATGGCAACGGAGGAAACGAGATACAGGTGGACAAGTCGGTAGGATAGTCTCTGCTCATCCGGCTGAGGGGGAGCGCTACTATCTTCGTGTTCTCCTAAACCATGTTACTGGCGCCGCCTCCTATGTGGATCTAAGGACAGTTGATGGTGTCACCCTACCGACCTTTCGTGAGGCAACAGAGAGAAGGGGACTACTTGAGTCGGACAACACACTGGATGAGTGTCTCACTGAACGTGCTCTTTTCCAGATGCCATCGTCGCTGCGACGGCTTTTTGCCACAATACTGGTTTACTGTGAGCCAAGCGATGTGGCTGTACTCTGGCAGAAACACAAAGATTCTATGTCCGAGGACTATCAACACAAGAGTCAGAACAAAACTCATGTTGAGCAGATGGTATTGATTGACATTAGGAACATGCTGCAGTCAATGGGAAAGGACATAAAGACATTCCCTCTACCTCCTATGATCGACGCGTATGACGATGCTATTGGTACTGCTCGAGAGGTTTACGAGGAGGAAAGTATCCAACCGACAGTGGAAGATGTGTCTCTTAAAGACTCTCTTAACGAGGAACAGAGGGCCGCCTATGATAAGATTATGTCTGCCGTTGACACCGATCAGGGCGGATTATTCTTTGTGGATGGACCTGGTGGCACCGGGAAGACTTATCTATACAGAGTGCTGCTCGCGACGCTACGCAACCAGGGAAAGATTGCAGTGGCAATAGCTACATCTGGCGTTGCGGCTTCCATAATGCCTGGAGGAAGAACCGCCCATTCACGCTTCAAGATACCACTCACTATTGACGATGGCGCTGTATGTAGCTTCACGAAGCAGAGTGGAACAGCAGAGTTGCTACGGAAAGCATCTCTCATTATCTGGGACGAGGCTTCTATGACTAAGAGACAAGCCGTGGAGGCACTGGACAATAGCATGCGCGATATAATGGGTCGCCCTGCACTACCATTTGGTGGTAAAACCATTGTCTTCGGTGGAGATTTCAGACAGGTCTTGCCTGTTGTTCGTAAAGGGTCAAGGGCTCAAGTGGTCGCGTCATCGCTACGAATGTCTTACCTATGGGAGTCCATGTCCCACTTAAAGCTTGTTAGCAACATGAGAGCAAAAAACGACCCTTGGTTTGCGGAATTTTTGCTGCGCGTAGGCGGTGGAACTGAGGAAACAAATAGTGACGGCGACATTCGTCTTCCTGATGATGTGTGTGTGCCTTACAGTGGGAGTGACAACGATCTTGACAACCTAATAGACTTTGCTTTCCCAAATCTCAACGAAAATATGTCTGATTCCACCTACATCACTTCAAGGGCGATACTGTCAACACGGAACGACTGGGTTGATATGATAAATGTTAAGATGATTGATCGTTTTCAAGGGGAGCATATGGTGTATCATAGTTTCGATAGCGCCATGGATGATCCCCACAACTACTACCCACCCGAGTTCCTAAACACATTGACGCCTAATGGGCTACCACCTCATGTTTTGAAGCTCAAGATTGGATGTCCTGTTATATTGCTCCGGAATATAGACCCTGCAAATGGACTTTGCAATGGCACCAGGCTGGTCGTTCGTGGCTTCCAAAGAAATAGCATTGACGCAGAGATTGTACTGGGTCAACACGTTGGAAAACGGATTTTCCTACCACGTATACCGTTGTGTCCCTCCGATGAAGAGATGTTCCCTTTCCAGTTCAAAAGAAAGCAGTTTCCTGTACGGCTTAGCTTTGCAATGACGGTTAACAAAGCACAGGGTCAGACTATTCCCAATGTTGGTGTATACTTGCCTGAACCAGTGTTCTCTCATGGCCAACTATATGTTGCTCTATCTAGAGCGACGGCCCGATCGAACATAAAGATTCTTGTCATCCCAGCTGTAGATGGGAGGAAAAAGTCAAGGAAGGGTGTAAAGAAAACCCCCACCGTAGATTGTGGGACATATACCAAGAACATCGTCTACAAAGAGGTCCTAACAAATTAGACCCATGGTAAGAGTTGCATGTTCAGCTAACAAACTAATAGGATGATGTTTGTCTTATGTTTGATTGGTCTGGTGTATTATCAAGTCATGTTTGCATGCTACAATTGTTTTTATTAGAGCCGCACATGTTTGTGTATTATTAGAGCATGCATACTATCTTAAAGTATTGTTGAGTTTTGGATCATTTGTGAAATTAGCAATAATAATTTGTATGCATCTAACAATTTGTTATGAATGTAGGTTTTTGTCCCACGAGAATGGAATCTCTATTTGTAGGCTTGTCTCATAACAAGCCAAAAAAATCGGTGGCAACCGCAATAGTTCGAGAAGGTATTAAAATTTTCATAGTTCTGTATGGATCAATTTGTATTTTTTGTAATAACTAATTTTAGTTTTATCTCATGACTGGTTGCTCCTAGACTATATTTGCACGCAAGGTGATCTTGCTCTCATCGATTTTATCAAGGAAATCCCTTGTGAACCAAGGGTAGAAGTCGTTCTTATTGATGATGCCTTTGTTGAAAGGAAGTGGATGGAGTGTTTATTTCAGCCGAGCGCATATTTAGGTGACGAGGTAATCCATGCTTATTTTTTATATTTGGTGACGTTGTTATTGAAAGGGAAATGTGCCCTTGGGCCATTTCTAAGTATTTTGGTGATTAAGTGTCAACACATGTGCTTAAATGTGAATATATGCCCATGGATGAACAAAGTGCAAATCACAAGTAAAGGTATGTTTCTAAGCCTTAGTACATTGGTTTTGTGTACTAATATATTTGTCTAAGTGTTAGAAACAGAGAGAAGAAGAAAAGGAGAATGTTGGTTGTGTACAGCCAACAGGCTGTTTCAGTCTGGGGCACCGGACTGTCCGGTGGTGCACCGGACAGTGTCCGGTGCGCCAGGCTGCCTCGGTCGAACAGGCCGCTCTCGGGAATTCGCCGACGGCGTACGGCTAAAATTCACCGGACTGTCCGGTGTGCACCGGACTGTCCGGTGAGCCAACGGTCGGCCGTGCCAACGGTCGGCCGCGGAATCTGCGCGCGACACGTGGTCTGGCCAACGGTCGGAAGGAGGCACCGGACTGTCCGGTGTGCACCGGACTGTCCGGTGCGCCAGATCTGCAACAGTCGGCAACGGTCGGCTGCACTGTTTAAGGAAATAAATCGGGCACCGGACAGTGTCCGGTGTGCACCGGACTGTCCGGTGCGCCCGATGACAGAAGGCAAGGATGGCCTTCCAGATTTGTTCTCAACGGCTCTTAGCTGCCTTGGGGCTATAAAAGGGACCCCCAGGCGCATGGAGGAGCACACCAAGCAACCTTAGAGCATTCTTGATCATCCACACTCAGTCTTTGCGCATTCGTTTGTCATTCTAAGTGATTCGAGCTCCGTTCTAGTGAGAACTTTGAGATAGTCTTTTGAGCTCGATTCTTGGCCGTGTGTGTGCGCATTTTGCTGTGGATTTGTGTGTGTTGCTTCCCTCCCTTACTCCGTATTTCTTGTTGAATCTCAAGTGTAAGGGCGAGAGACTCCAAGTTGTGGAGATTCCTCGCAAACGGGAAATTGAAAGGAAAAGCATAACACTGTGGTATTCAAGTTGATCATTGGATCACTTGAGAGGAGTTGAGTGCAACTCTCGTCCGTTGGGACGCCACAACGTGGAGTAGGCAAGTTTTGTACTTGGCCGAACCACGGGATAAATCACTGTGTCTGCTCTGTGTTGAACTCCGTGTGATTATCCTATTGTGCAAGATCTTCTCTCTAGCCACTTGGCATTAACTGTGCTAACACTTAATCAAAGTTTCGTGGCTTAAGTTTTGAAGTTTACAGGATCACCTATTCACCCCCCCCTCTAGGTGCTCTCAATTGGTATCGGAGTCGTTCTCTTCAAGAAAGGGACTAACCGCCCGAAGAGATGGATCCTAAGGGGAAGGGAATCGTGATCAACGACAAGGAAAAGGAGTCCTTCGTCAACGAGCCAAAAGATGATAAATCCAACGACTCTGGCTCGGGCCACAGACGTAAAGATGGGAAGAAGAAGAAGACAAGGCGCATCAAGGAGATCGTCTACTACGACAGCGACGAATCCTCTTCTTTCCAAAAGGACGACGACAACGACTACAGGAAGACGGTCAATTCGAACTTTTCATTTGATTATTCTCGTATTCCACATAGTTCGAATTCGCATTTGCTTTCCATTCCTCTCGGCAAACCTCCACACTTTGATGGGGAGGACTACGGATTTTGGAGTCACAAAATGCGTAGTCACTTATTCTCTCTTCATCCAAGCATATGGGAGATTGTAGAGAATGGAATGAAATTTGATAGCTCGGATAGTCCTATGCTTATAAATGAACAAATCCATAGAAATGCACAAGCTACTACTGTTCTTTTAGCATCTTTGTGCAGGGAAGAATACAATAAGGTGAGCGGCTTGGACAATGCCAAGCAGATATGGGACACCCTCAAGATCTCTCACGAGGGCAACGACGTCACCATGCTCACCAAGATGGAGTTGGTGGAGGGCGAACTTGGAAGATTTGCTATGATAAGGGGGGAGGAGCCAACCCAAACATACAACCGGCTCAAAACCCTTGTCAACAAGATAAGGAGCTATGGAAGCACGCGATGGACGGACCACGACGTCGTCCGCCTAATGCTAAGGTCCTTTACCGTTCTTGATCCTCATTTGGTGAATAATATTCGTGAGAATCCCAGGTACACCAAAATGTCGCCCGAAGAAATTCTTGGAAAATTTGTAAGCGGGCGGATGATGATCAAGGAGGCGAGATACGTCGATGACGCGTTGAACGGTCCAATCCACGAGCCTCAACCCATTGCTCTCAAGGCATCGAGAAGCAAGGAGGCACTACCAAGCAAGGTGGCGCAAATTGAGGCGGCCGGGCTTAATGATGAAGAAATGGCTCTCATCATTAAGCGCTTCAAGACGGCGTTAAGGGGTCGCAAGGAGCATCCCAACAAGACCAAGACGAAGGGGAAGCGCTCATGCTTCAAGTGTGGTAAGATTGGTCACTTTATCGCTAATTGTCCCGATAATGATAGTGACCAGGAAAAGAAGAGTGGAAAATGGGAAAAGAAGAAGAATTACAAGAAGGCAAAGGGCGAGGCTCATATTGGAAAGGAGTGGGATTCGGATTGCTCCTCGTCCGACTCCGACAACGAAGGACTCGCCGCCACCGCCTTCAACAAGTCATCCCTCTTCCCCAACGAGCATCACACGTGCCTCATGGCTAAGGAGAAGAAAGTAAGTACTCGAAACTCTACTTATGCTTCTTCTAGTGAGGATGAGTCTAGTGATGATGAAATAGACTATTCATGCTTATTTAAAGGCTTAGATAGATCTAAGATTGACAAAATTAATGAATTGATTGATGCTTTAAATGATAAGAATAGGCTACTAGAAAAGCAAGAGGATCTCTTGTACGAAGAACATGATAAGTTTGTAGAGGCTCAAAAATCCCTTGCATTAGAAATTAAGAGAAATGAAATGCTTGCTTGTGAATTGTCTACATGCCATGATTCAATTTCTAAATTAAAGAGCATTAATGATGACTTAAATGCTAAACTAGTAGAAGCACAAAAATCCAACTCTTGTTTTGAACATGTTGAAATTTGCACTAGGTGTAAGGATGTTGATATTAATGCTTGTAGTGAACACTTAGTTTCCATTTCAAAATTGAATGATGAATTAGCTAGTCTTAATGCCCAACTTAAGACTAGCAAGAGTGAATTTGAAAAACTAAAATTTGCAAGGGATGCCTACACTATTGGTAGACACCCCTCAATTAAGGATGGGCTTGGCTTCAAGAGGGAAGCCAAGAACTTAACAAGCCATAAGACTCCTATCTCC
Source organism: Zea mays (assembly GCF_902167145.1). Taxonomy (NCBI): domain Eukaryota; kingdom Viridiplantae; phylum Streptophyta; class Magnoliopsida; order Poales; family Poaceae; genus Zea; species Zea mays. The sequence continues at coordinate 174,902,703 of NC_050101.1, read as the reverse complement.
ACCAAGGAGAAAGGGAAGGCTCCTATGGCTAATAGTGTTAAGAAGAATCATGCTTTCATGTACTATGATAGGAGATACTCTAGAAATGCTTTTAGGAGTAATGATGCTTTTGATTCACATGCTTATGACTCTTATGCTATGACTGCTTCTAGTTCTCATGTTATGCATGGTAGAAATGTGTTTAGAAGAAATGTTGTTCACCAAATGCCTAGGAGAAATGTAGTTCATAATGCTCCTAGGAAAGTAGTGAATGAACCTTCCGAAATTTATTGTACTCTAAATGCTTCCTTTGCTATTTGTAGAAAGGATAAGAAAATTGTTGCTAGGAAGTTAGGGGCAAGATGCAAGGGAGATAAAACTTGCATTTGGGTCCCTAAGAATATTTGCACTAACCTTGTAGGACCCAACAAGAGTTGGGTACCTAAGTCCCAAGCCTAAATTTGCCTTGCAGGTTTATGCATCCGGGGGTTCAAGCTGGATTATTGATAGCGGATGCACAAACCATATGACGGGGGAGAAGAAGATGTTCACCTCCTACGTCAAGAATAAGGATTCCCAAGATTCAATTATATTCGGTGATGGGAATCAAGGCAAGGTAAAAGGGTTAGGTAAAATTGCAATCTCAAATGAGCATTCAATTTCTAATGTGTTTTTAGTTGAGTCCTTGGGATATAATTTGCTATCTGTTAGTCAATTATGCAACATGGGGTATAACTGTCTATTCACAAATGTAGATGTGTCTGTCTTTAGAAGAAGTGATGGTTCACTAGCTTTTAAGGGTGTATTAGATGGCAAACTTTATTTAGTTGATTTTGCAAAAGAAGAGGCCGGTCTAGATGCATGCTTAATAGCTAAGACTAGCATGGGCTGGCTGTGGCATCGCCGCTTAGCACATGTGGGGATGAAGACCTTCACAAGCTTCTAAAGGGAGAACACGTGATAGGTTTGACTAACGTGCAATTCGAAAAAGATAGACCTTGTGCAGCTTGTCAAGCAGGTAAACAAGTGGGAGGAGCACATCACAGCAAGAATGTGATGACCACTTCAAGACCCCTGGAGCTGCTGCATATGGACCTCTTCGGACCCGTCGCCTATTTGAGTATAGGAGGAAGTAAGTATGGTCTAGTTATTGCTGATGACTTTTCCCGCTTCACTTGGGTGTTCTTTTTGCAGGATAAGTCTGAAACCCAAGGGACCCTCAAGCGCTTCCTCAGGAGAGCTCAAAATGAGTTTGAGCTCAAGGTGAAGAAGATAAGGAGCGACAACGGGTCTGAGTTCAAGAACCTTCAAGTGGAGGAGTTCCTTGAGGAGGAAGGGATCAAGCATGAGTTCTCCGCTCCCTACACACCACAGCAAAATGGTGTAGTAGAGAGGAAGAACAGGACGCTAATCGACATGGCGAGGACTATGCTTGGAGAGTTCAAGACCCCCGAGCGTTTTTGGTCGGAAGCCGTGAACACGGCTTGCCACGCCATCAACAGGGTCTACCTTCACCGCCTCCTCAAGAAGACGTCGTATGAGCTTCTAACCGGTAAAAAACCCAATGTATCTTACTTTCGTGTATTTGGGAGCAAGTGCTACATTCTAGTGAAGAAGGGTAGAAATTCCAAGTTTGCTCCCAAAGCTGTAGAAGGGTTTTTATTAGGTTATGACTCAAATACAAAGGCGTATAGAGTCTTCAACAAATCATCGGGTTTGGTTGAGGTTTCTAGCGACGTTGTATTTGATGAGACTAATGGCTCTCCAAGAGAGCAAGTTGTTGATTGTGATGATATAGATGAAGAAGATGTTCCGACGGCCGCCATACGAACCATGGCGATTGGAGAAGTACGACCACAGGAACAAGATGAACGAGATCAACCATCTTCCTCAACTATGGTGCTACCCCCAACTCAAGACGATGAACAGGTTCATCAACATGAGGCGTGTGATCAAGGGGGAGCACAAGATGATCTTGTGATGGAGGAAGATGCGCAACCAGCACCTCCAACCCAAGTTCGAGCGATGATTCAAAGAGATCATCCCGTCGACCAAATTCTGGGTGACATTAGCAAGGGAGTAACTACTCGATCTCGATTAGTTAATTTTTGTGAGCATTACTCCTTTGTCTCTTCTATTGAGCCTTTCAGGGTAGAGGAGGCCTTGCTAGATCCGGACTGGGTGTTGGCCATGCAGGAGGAGCTCAACAACTTCAAAAGAAATGAAGTTTGGACACTGGTGCCTCGTCCGAAGCAAAATGTTGTGGGAACCAAGTGGGTGTTCCGCAACAAACAGGACGAACACGGGGTGGTGACGAGAAACAAGGCTCGACTTGTGGCAAAAGGTTATGCCCAAGTCGCAGGTTTGGATTTCGAGGAGACTTTTGCTCCTGTGGCTAGGCTAGAGTCTATTCGTATCCTGCTAGCATATGCCGCTCACCATTCTTTCAGGTTGTACCAAATGGATGTGAAGAGCGCTTTCCTCAACGGGCCAATCAAGGAGGAGGTGTACGTGGAGCAACCCCCTGGCTTCGAGGATGATCGGTACCCCGACCATGTGTGTAAGCTCTCTAAGGCGCTCTATGGACTTAAGCAAGCCCCAAGAGCATGGTATGAATGCCTTAGAGATTTCTTAATTACTAACGCTTTCAAGGTTGGGAAAGCCGATCCAACTCTTTTTACTAAGACTTGTAATGGTGATTTGTTTGTGTGCCAAATTTATGTCGATGACATAATATTTGGTTCTACTAACCAAAAGTCTTGTGAAGAATTTAGCAGGGTGATGACGCAAAAATTCGAGATGTCGATGATGGGCGAGTTAAACTACTTCCTTGGGTTCCAAGTGAAGCAACTCAAGGATGGCACCTTCATCTCCCAAACGAAGTACACGCAAGACTTGCTAAAGAGGTTTGGGATGAAGGACGCCAAGCCCGCAAAGACGCCGATGGGAACCGACGGACACACAGACCTCAACAAAGGAGGTAAGTCCGTTGATCAAAAAGCATACCGGTCAATGATAGGTTCTTTGCTTTATTTATGTGCTAGTAGACCGGATATTATGCTTAGCGTATGCATGTGTGCTAGATTTCAATCCGATCCTAAGGAATGTCACTTAGTGGCGGTGAAGCGAATTCTTAGATATTTAGTCGCTACGCCTTGCTTCGGGCTCTGGTATCCAAAGGGGTCTACCTTTGACTTGGTTGGATACTCAGACTCCGACTATGCTGGATGTAAGGTCGATAGGAAGAGTACATCAGGGACGTGCCAATTCTTAGGAAGGTCCCTGGTGTCATGGAACTCTAAGAAACAAACCTCCGTTGCCCTATCCACCGCTGAGGCCGAGTATGTTGCCGCAGGACAGTGTTGCGCGCAACTACTTTGGATGAGGCAAACCCTCCGGGACTTTGGCTACAATCTGAGCAAAGTCCCACTCCTATGTGATAATGAGAGTGCTATCCGCATGGCGGAAAATCCTGTTGAACACAGCCGCACAAAGCACATAGACATCCGGCATCACTTTTTGAGAGACCACCAGCAAAAGGGAGATATCGAAGTGTTTCATGTTAGCACCGAGAACCAGCTAGCCGATATCTTTACCAAGCCTCTAGATGAGAAGACCTTTTGCAGGCTGCGTAGTGAGCTAAATGTCTTAGATTCGCGGAACTTAGATTGAATTATAGCATACATGTGTTTATGCCCTTGATCAGGTTCATTCTGCATTTTGTTGCTTATTATGGTGCTCAAGTTGTACAAACACTCCCTGGACCTCACAAGTCCGTTGCAAAGTGATGCACATGTTTAGGGGGAGATGTGTTACAACTTGACCCTTTGAGACTAACCATGTGCTTGAGTTTGATGATTTAGTCTCGAAGGAGGATTGAAAGGGAAAAGGTGGACTTGGACCATGAAAGACTTCCACTGCACTCCGATGAGAGGGTAACTTATTCCAAGTTCATCTTTAGACTCTTATTGCCTCTTTGTATTCTTATTGAAGATTTTGGTGAGGCAATGGGGTTAAAAGGGCCAAGATTGATCCCGTTTTGGTGCTTGATGCCAAAGGGGGAGAAAATAAAGGCCAAAGCAATAGATGGATCAGCTACCACTTGAGAAATTTTGAAAATAGTAGAATAGAGCTTTTTGTTTGTCAAAACTCTTGCACTGTCTCTTTTGTCAAAAGTTTGGCCTCTTATGGGGAGAAGTGTTGATTATGGGAAATAGGGGGAGTTTTTGAAATCTTTGATCAATCTCTTTTGAATGACTCTCTTTATGCTTCAACATATGTGTTTGACTTAGAGATAGAGATTTGAATTTGATTTGCAAAAACAAACCAAGTGGTGGCAAAGGATGATCCATATATGCCAAAAATGAATCAAAATAGATTTGTGTTTTATTTGAAGTGATTTTGCACTTGTTCTAGTTGCTTTATGTTGTGTTGGCATAAATCACCAAAAAGGGGGAGATTGAAAGGGAAATGTGCCCTTGGGCCATTTCTAAGTATTTTGGTGATTAAGTGTCAACACATGTGCTTAAATGTGAATATATGCCCATGGATGAACAAAGTGCAAATCACAAGTAAAGGTATGTTTCTAAGCCTTAGTACATTGGTTTTGTGTACTAATATATTTGTCTAAGTGTTAGAAACAGAGAGAAGAAGAAAAGGAGAATGTTGGCTGTGTACAGCCAACAGGCTGTTTCAGTCTGGGGCACCGGACTGTCCGGTGGTGCACCGGACAGTGTCCGGTGCGCCAGGCTGCCTCGGTCGAACAGGCCGCTCTCGGGATTTCGCCGACGGCGTACGGCTAAAATTCACCGGACTGTCCGGTGTGCACCGGACTGTCCGGTGAGCCAACGGTCGGCCGTGCCAACGGTCGGCCGCGGAATCTGCGCGCGACACGTGGTCTGGCCAACGGTCGGAAGGAGGCACCGGACTGTCCGGTGTGCACCGGACTGTCCGGTGCGCCAGATCTGCAACAGTCAGCAACGGTCGGCTGCACTGTTTAAGGAAATAAATCGGGCACCGGACAGTGTCCGGTGTGCACCGGACTGTCCGGTGCGCCCGATGACAGAAGGCAAGGATGGCCTTCCAGATTTGTTCTCAACGGCTCTTAGCTGCCTTGGGGCTATAAAAGGGACCCCCAGGCGCATGGAGGAGCACACCAAGCAACCTTAGAGCATTCTTGATCATCCACACTCAGTCTTTGCGCATTCGTTTGTCATTCTAAGTGATTCGAGCTCCGTTCTAGTGAGAACTTTGAGATAGTCTTTTGAGCTCGATTCTTGGCCGTGTGTGTGCGCATTTTGCTGTGGATTTGTGTGTGTTGCTTCCCTCCCTTACTCCGTATTTCTTGTTGAATCTCAAGTGTAAGGGCGAGAGACTCCAAGTTGTGGAGATTCCTCGCAAACGGGAAATTGAAAGGAAAAGCATAACACTGTGGTATTCAAGTTGATCATTGGATCACTTGAGAGGAGTTGAGTGCAACTCTCGTCCGTTGGGACGCCACAACGTGGAGTAGGCAAGTTTTGTACTTGGCCGAACCACGGGATAAATCACTGTGTCTGCTCTGTGTTGAACTCCGTGTGATTATCCTATTGTGCAAGATCTTCTCTCTAGCCACTTGGCATTAACTGTGCTAACACTTAATCAAAGTTTCGTGGCTTAAGTTTTGAAGTTTACAGGATCACCTATTCACCCCCCCTCTAGGTGCTCTCAGTTATGTATAAGTTTTTTTACTCATCCTGGTATTTTTAACCACAACTTACACACTTGCAGGTTATAGACTGTTACATAAATTTGATAAAAGCTCAAAAGCATCTAAAGTGCCGATCTGGAGGTCGCGTTCACATAGAAAATGCTTTCCAGTTCAATTTCCTGAAGCGAGATGGTGATCTTGAAATTAAAACAGAGGAGCTATATCCAATTAAAGACATGACACACATATGTAGCGCTGAACGAAGGGTGTTACTTTACCTAGACCATGACATGGTACATATGAGTTTGCAATCTGAACAGTTAGTGTTTATATGTATTTTATTCTTATGCAAGTATTTATAATTGTTTTGTAGGTGTTTATTCCGATAAACATCCGGGAGACGCATTGGTATCTTGCTGTGATCCATGCAAGAAATATGGAGATACAAGTGCTCGATTCACTTGGTACTTCACAAGACCGCAAAGACCTCACTGACTCTGTGAGTATGCACAAACTAAACAATTATGAATTCAATATTAACTTATCCCAATCTCTAATTTTATTTTACCATATATAAAGATTAAAGGACTACAAAGACAAATAGATATGATATCTCAACGTAAGGAGTTAAAAGACCACAGGTGGCCAGACCTCCAAGTTGCTTCTTGGCCGCTCAGAGAAATAGACATGGGATATGCAAAGCAGACAGATAGGTACGTCCTAAGATCTTCTTTACCAATTTCTTAATTCATACTAATCTTTATGTTGGTATTAATGTATATTGTAGCTCTTCATGTGGCCTCTTTCTTTTGAACTATATCGAATACTGGTCAGGGGATGAACTGTCTGACAGTTTTACCCAGGTATATTATTATACTACTATGACATATATGGACATCTACAGTCAGTGTTACATATATAATGCTAAATAATTGTTTCTTATTTGTAGGATGACATGTCACACTTTAGGAAAAAAATGGCTGCTATATTACTATCTTCAGACCTGAATAAGAGAAGGGGGTGTCTGTTATACAAAAATGAAAAAGAAGTTGACTCTGGAAGCCCATCTGATGTTGAGATATTAGAAAACCCAACAGATTCTAATAAGAGGAAACTACTCCACGTGCTTGATGATAGCGAAGTAGTGTATGAAGATGAGGAAGGCCCTATTACTCAAGCAGACTTGCAAAGGTGGTTTGTTGATGATTGGGATAAAAGAGCTCCCGTAAAAGTCTCTAACGATGGTTGCACCAATGACTTTTTAATGGTTGGTCTTTCCACAAAGGACATGCCAGTGGCCAAAGCCGATTCAATAGATGTTTTATGTGATTATATCATGGCAATAGAAGACGATACGACACTAGAGTAAGTGCTCATTGATTTATTTATTTTATGTATATCGACTACTTAGATTCTTGATATAGAGTTTCGTCATGCTACATTACAGGAGAACATGGGTGCGAAGTTTCAATCCTTTTAAGATAGAAATATCTGTCAAAGACCTGCAAAACATATTAACGACAACTCAAGATATGATTCTAAGATGTTTTGATATGGCTGTTCGGCTGCTTGCCAATAAAGAGTCACGTAGACCGAAAGAAGAAATCATAAATAATAGAAAGCATTATATGGACATGCGTTTTTGGGTAAGTTTGTTTCCAATCATTAATGTATTAATATATAGTATCTATATCTAATCATCATGTGTACATGTATATATACTGTCCAGAGAATGGTTGGTTTTGGTAAACTTCCAAAGTACCATCAGGATCCTACAACAGAAGAGTTAGCCAAAACACTCGATTGTTGGCCATCAATGAATTATTATATCACGGGTTGTAGATATGTAAGTATGTGTTCATTTCGAATGTATTTATAAAGGACACTTCTGTTGTAGGATCCTAATGACTGATATTTTGCAGGTTCTCATGCCATGGAAATTCAATGGATGTCACGCCCTTTTCGTAATAGATCATGTTAAAAAGCATGTGACTTTTATCGATTTTACACCGACTCAAGATTGGTGTAAACACATGCCATACAAGAAGTTCGCGGAAGCGATTATCATGGCCTCAAAAAAATATAAGATTGCTTACAGCAAGAAACGTTCTGGATGGGCGGAGGATATCTTTAAGTGGGAACATACAATTCAGACTGGTGTTCCAATTGACTTAAGAGGGTATTTTCTTCGTACCACCTTCTCAGCAGTTTAAATTTTTTCTATGATAATCATTGTATAAAACATAGTTGCCCAAATATTATTCTATAGGTTTAATACCAGCTACCTCGTTCTACAAGCTATGGCTATGTGGGGGAATGACAGACGACTGAAATTTGTTGGGGTGAGTGTAGTACGTTTGTTTTATGTTCAAAACTTACATTCTAGCTATCTCGTTCTACAAGATAATATGTTTTATTCTCTTATCTCTTTGTCTGTAGGATGCAAAGACTCTTCGAAGAAACTTTGTGATTGATCTTTTAAGTTACGAGGACAATTCGTGCCGATATGCCATCCCTGCAAACATACAACAAAGACTTGTCGATATCGCTAAAAAGGATTAGCTGATTAGTGAACAGTTGTCGACACATTTGTCTGTAACTAATTTGTGTGATATTGATAATGTTTTCCACACATATTTTGCATATTATAGTGATGTGTGTTGCTCCGTATCAATGTTTCATACAAATCTTTTACTTCCATCGCAACGCACGGGCACATATCTAGAATATATATTGTTATCGTGTTATTGTACGGTTCCGTTGCATATTATAGTGATGATAGTGCAAAGTGTGTTAAAAGGTAAGGGCAGCCATAATGTACAGTGCTGTAGTTGTATGTTTCATTTCTTTCTCTAATAAGTATTATATCATTTGATCAAGATCAAGTCAGTTTATGTTTGGGCAGGTTATAATGTTTTTGCCTTTTTATCTATTGTAGAGACACTTTCTACACGAAGCAAGCTTTCTATTGGTGTTGTGTGTCCATACAATGCTCAAGTTAGAGCAATACAAGAAAAGGTTGGGAAGGCCTGCAGGAGGAATGATTATTTCTCAGTGAAAGTAAAATCTGTGGATGGTTTCCAAGGCGCGGAGGAAGATATAATTATCATATCAACAATCAGGAGTAATGGAGCTGGTACAGTTGGGTTTCTATCAAACTTACAGAGGACTAACGTGGCTCTAACAAGGGCCAAGTAAGTTCTGCACCGAGCATTTAAATTTCACTTCAATTACTTCATAATCTTTTATCTGGTGCATGATAATAAAAACTATTTGTAAACCTTTGTTGTACATGCCCAGATTGGGGAAGACTTTACCAACCCTCCATCTGCGCGACTACTTTGGACAGAACATAATCACCCAATTGCATCCAAATTTGCAGAAGATTAAACTGAACAGGTTGTATGTCATCCAAACACTAGCAGTAACGGACATAAGAATGTTTTAGGAAGTTTCTTTTATGAATATTGTTAAAAAGCAGGAGCCATCCACCTTTATTTCCTTCTTTTCTCCATGTCCAAATTGTGATACTGCTGGAATAATAAATTTGATTAGAAATGACTTCGAAACTTATCTTTTCTTCTCAATATGATCAATAGAACTAAACTTGTACTTCTGAACACATTTGGTACTTAAACATTTTTATTTCATGTGTTATCTTTACTGAGATAAAACATATCTTGTCTTCATGTCAGGCTCATGCGGTGAAAATGGGAGAAAGCCACACACACCATCTGCTATTGTTATTGGTGGTGGGTTTACAGGTCTTGCTGCTGCTGATGCGCTCAGAAATGCATCCTTCCAGGTATTTTTCAGTGTTACTTCTTGTCATGTTTGTGTGTTGGTGATGCAATCATATTTATTTGAGAAAAATGAAAAGATCCTTTTGTGATGCATTTCAGGTTATTCTTCTGGAATCTCGTGATAGAATTGGTGGCAGAGTTCACACTGACTACTCTTTTGGGTTTCCAGTCGATTTGGGAGCATCTTGGTGAGTTCCATTCTTTTGAACTTTCACCATGTGCCCAAAAGTTCATCTTGAAGGAATGCATTGAGTGTTTTTTTCATCATTTCTATTGAGAAGGCTTCATGGCGTCTGTGAAGAAAATCCCTTGGCACCAATAATTGGAAGGCTTGGACTTCCACTGTACCGCACAAGTGGAGACGATTCTGTGCTGTTTGATCATGATCTGGAGAGGTAAAACTTTGCATTAGGCTAAATTGTGCTTTGAGAGATGATGGGGGCTAATGATGGCCGCTAACTTGTTCTATTGCCTTCAGCTATGCACTCTATGACACTAATGGACGTCAAGTACCACAGGAGTTGGTAGAAAAGATTGGGAAGGTGTTTGAGACCATACTGGAAGAGGTATTCCCCCCTTTCAATTAGTGGTGTGTCAGTGCCTGTTGATTTTAGGTAGTTTCTATTATTTGATTTACCCACAACACTTCTGTGCACAGACTGGCAAATTGAGGGAAGGAACCAATGAAGATATGTCTATCGCAAAAGCCATTGCAATTGTTATGGATAGAAATCCACAGTTGAGGTTTGTACTAATCTACTTCCTGCCTTTGTTCACTGTTCAACACAAACATACCAGTCATTTTAACAGTGGGTTTTCCATGTGTTCACTACAGACAAGAAGGGATTGCTCATGAAGTTCTTCAGTGGTATTTGTGCCGTATGGAGGGTTGGTTTGCCACTGACGCAGATTCAATTTCACTACAGGGCTGTGATCAGGTATGTTTCTTTTTCTTACAATCTGGCCAGTATACTTGCACATTGTGAAATTATTGTGCCTTATGCATGATAATGTTGATGGGATGCAGGAGGTGCTGCTTCCAGGTGGCCATGGCCTCATGGTTCGTGGATATCGTCCAGTTATAAATACTCTTGCAAGAGGCTTAGATATACGTCTCAACCATAAGTATGCATAATATATCCTTTTTATTATCAATTTGTATTCAATAGTTGTAGTTTCACTTTCATCAACCATTGCTCCAGCACCGACCCTTGTTCTTTGTTCTTCAGGGTTTTGGAAATTGTTCGCCACCGGAACAAGGTAGAGGTTACTGTAAGCAGTGGCCAAACGTCCGTTGCGGACACTGCAGTGGTCACTGTTCCCTCACCTTGGAAAAAGGGCAGAGCAGGGAAAAAGGGCAGCAGCAGCTGTGGCTATGAGGACAAAACTGACTGGGGAACTGAGGTAATGACTCCTGAAGTTATAACTTTGTAACATCAGTGTTGCTGATGCTTGTGCTATTACTTGCTAAGAAATGTCGAGATATGAATTGATGTTTCCTTGTCTGGTTTGCTCGTAAAACCTTTGATTTTGTGATAAATACCTAATCTGTTGTTGGAAATGATATATTTGTTATTGAATCGAAGAGAAAGAAATGTTTATTAATTGTAAGTCTTTAATATGGTGCACTGCAGATTGGGTGGATCTATTGTTCTGTTACAGAAGACATTCTCACCGGATTCAAGATGCATGCTCGAGGCTGGCGATCAATCTGAAGTAATAGCACAAGGAAGTAGTAGCTCATGTTCTATATGTGGCGAGCTGATGGTAGAAATTACCAGGTTTGCATGCCATTGATTTTTTTGCGAGTACAAAGAGTTGGTGTTTTATGTAGTGGTGCACAAACAATTTTATAACCGACATTCCTTTTTCTTTGTTTGTTGATGTGATTAGGTTCATTCTCTTCTGTGATATGTGAAGCTCGAGTGAAAAGAAAAATTATGTGATGAGAACAAAGCAGCTGAAGTTGGAATATATTGAGATGTCTATAATGTGGTGTGGTGTGACCCATGATTGACAGATTAAGAAGATTTGGTGGGCTTGGCTTGATGACAGGCGACAGCATTGTTTTTTTTGGGTCTGTATACGATGGATGACATTGCCCCCTCTCCCACTATTATTAATTTAATTTGTAGCGAGACTGACATGATGATGATAAGATGACTGATCTCTATGTCTGCATGGGATGTCCATCATCGAATGATTTTATCTATAATTTGTGATGTGTTTTGTCAGATGAGTCGGGCGATGGAAGTTGGTCAGCATGCACCAGAGGTTGAGGCTGCTGAAGCATCAGATGAAGATGTTGAGGCCTACATCGGCAAAGCCACCGGTGTTGTGCTGATTTATCTATTACTTTTCTTAAACAACATATATAGAAATTGTCCCACTCCTGTTTACTACACAAAGATGTTCAGTATATTGCAACACAATCAATGTTTTTATGACTAAGTTTTTAATCCAAAATATCCCGAGTTTAGTTATGCATTGGTTATTAACAAAGAATATATATTGTTCGTTTTTTATATAATTATTGTGTACGTGCTTTGTGTGTGGCCACTGCCCGCACGCGCTAGGCTTAACTATGTAATAGAAACTGTGTTAGAATCTTTTTCTCTTTGTTTCTAATTATAAAGAAAGTAGAAGAATGCGTATACACAAGATAAAAAGACCATTCTTTATTTTTCTTAATAAATGTCTCGTGTATATCTCAACTACCAAGCACCACCACCCGATCGCTTCCTATAATAAATTTTTGCACAAATGTATATTTGAAACATGGTTGTTGGCTTTAATAAATAGGATGCACACATCTTTGTAGTTTACGCTGTATAAATGAAACCGTAGCAAAGCACGGGCACACTACTAGTCAAGTTCTTAAGACTCTTGAAACAAATAGCTAGAGTCTTTGCTGTAGGGCTAGAGTCTTTGCTAGGGATATCAATGGTGTCGACGCATGGCGATACAGCCGGGCCGAGCTCTAGCTAGGAAGACCTGGCAGCCACCATGAAGAAGTGCATTAGCAATAGGCCTCAGGGTAATCAATCTCTCCTCTGATAAAGAAGCAGAATTGTGTTATTTGTTTCTTTCTCAAACCTGATTTGTAGTGATTTTGAGGACTAGATTTTTTGCACCATATGCAGAATTTGATGTGCTTCGAACCAAAAAATATATCTTTCAAAGATTAGGCGATCGTTTCATAAAGTTTTTTAATGAAGTGATTCATAAGGGAGAAGTAGCATAGAGTAATTTATTTGATGATGTTATCTTTGCGGTTTAAATTTGAAACAAGTAGGAGGTCTTGTTATGTATATGACTCTATTCTGATGTTTTTGAAGATCATCCATTTACTCAACAACAGCTTCCAGCTTGCAAGACTATACTTGCGACTCAGATAGTAAGTTTGACTGCCTGTGCATTAGTCGTATCTCATTTTTTAGTTATTTCTCAAGGTTTAGAGATTTAGAATATGATGATGATTAATGCAACTAACCCTGTGACGTCATGAATGAGAACAAGATCGAGCTCTACGCCGCATACGTGGGCTCTGCTTTTCTTCTTCTTCATTTGTGTTGTGCTGTAGCCTGCCTGACAAAGCGTGGTCTTGTTGTATCGCTCGCAGGGCAAGGTGATGAACTGCGGTGGCGGCGGAAGTTGTGGCACTTGCATCGTCGAGGTATTTCCTCTCCACCCCAATCTACAACACCGAATGTCTGCAGTGCAGCTAAAAATTGGGGAGTGGACACACTCCCAACAATATTTTTTTTTGATATAAGATAAAAATAATATTTTTTTTGAATAAGACGAGCCAGTTAAATTTAGTGTAACTTTGACAAGGATCTGCCTCTGGACAAAGAATAAATTTACCCTAGAACGTGTATTGTCAAACTATTTTGATGTTGACGACGATATCTTTGTACATATCTGGGTTGATATATGAGTAGTATGAGTACATTTTGGAGACCGACAATGTGCAGAGAAACACTTACCATTATTTGGACCTTAAGTTAGTATGATGAGTGTATCACTTGTTTTTCTTCGTCTTTTGAAATAAATTCTACTAGATCTTCACTTCTCAGCACCATTGATGGTTTATTGGGAACTTCAGTTCACAATGCATTCTGAATTGTCAAAAGCAAAGTAACACATACTTTTTGTAATTTAGGTATGACTATGGTGCTGGATTTTGGGGGTGTCTTTGGACAAGAATGTAGAGGCATCATACCAGTAAGTCGAACTTTCTACATGTTCATATTTTCTCGAGCGTTGTCTATTTCCGGTCATCACACACTATTGTTCGTTCCTTGCAGCCATTTATAAAATAATTCAACTATCTGATGCCCAAGAATTGCGCTGGTGGTAGCACTAGAGTCTTTGTAAATGGGAGAGAGCTCCACTAGAAAGATTTTGATTTGCTTGTAGGGAGAGAGCTCCCTCGAATGCCTAGAAAGTCGTATTATATCGAGATATCAGGAAGTGTGGTCGATGATACGACTGACGCGAAGGTTCGTCGTCTTGGAAAGCTTGCTCCCACGTAGGTTGCTTGACACTGTAAATATATATAGTCGTTTTCTACTTTCTTGTAGGAAATGTGCAGTAATAAATGCATGATATCAGGAAACATTTAGCTTATGATGCGACTTATTTTCTTCAGCAAAACAAAATATTTTATGCTCAGTTGACAAAACCTTGGAAAAAGTTGTTCCCAAATAGGTTGTTTCCTGTATTTATCTTTTTTTAAAACAGTCTTGTATTTATCTAATGCTACAATATATAGCAAAACTACAAAGGCGTTAACCATTTGTTTACCAATGAGGTTTAGTATAAACTATAAGCATAGAAAGGGTCACTAATCCTCACATTTAGTTCCTGTATTACTCTAATGTCACAATCACCAGGTAATCTAATCACTTCTTTTCTATTAAGGATCTTCCCGCACTGTACTGGAACATTAAAAATACCTGATCGCGAACCTTATCTTGATAAAGTTTCTTAATCTGGTTGGAATCTCATATACTAATCATTTTTTAACATTTAATTTCTTAGAATCGAGAAAATGAAACGTGGCTTTGCCATGCACATCCCCGAAGAGACGAAGTAGCTGTATGGGTATTTTGTTGTTGCTTCTGCTAAAGTTTTACACCTAGAAGCTGCCAATGGGAGTCCAAGTGACAACCGAAGAAAGGCTTTCATGTCTTGAAGCTTGACAGCAATGCATCTAGGCTTTCATCATGTGTCGGAGAGCCCTATAATCTTAAAGGAGTTGGGACATTCATGGTCGACCACATCCACTGCCTAATTTCAAGGGGACTAAATTCTTGCAGATCAATAGAAGTTACAAGATCGCAACTAATAAACGGGGCATCCAAACCAGGGAATCGAGGAGATTAATAGAATAGAGCCCCCTCACCTTTATTATTATCTAGCATAGTCTCAATGTCTTCCGATAATTGTTCTTTTGTTGTACTGGCCACAGGTTCTTCGACATTTGTCAACAGTTCATCCCCACAGTTTGTAGTGCTTTCAGTCATTGTGAAAGCCTCTGGCCTGTCATCACTGCAGGCAAGTTTAGCAGGTTGCTCGGCATCACCAAAAGAATTGGCTTAGATATATTTTTGGGTGCAACAAACAAACCATTTGAAAATTCTTTATAAATAGTTTGTGTGATATTATAATGTTTGTTCGACGTCAGTTCATTATATTTGAGTCACAATATTTATAATAATAGTGTTACCGTGATATTTTTGGTACACGGATTTTATGTATTATAATTATGTTTGTCATTCCATATCTATGTCTCCCATGGCAACGCACGGGCATATACCTAGTATATATATATACCAGTTAGTTGCCCGCGTGTTGCGGCGGTACACGAACACCGCTGATAAAAAAGCATCAGTAGTAATTAATTTTGGATCACTTCATGAGATGTGCTCTCCCGACAGGAGGAAAGACTCATTCATTTTTATTCGTCAATTAGAACAAAGTAGAAGAAGCAACTAAACATCATACATGTTCATATATCAAACTCATATATTGTCTAATAGCTATACATGTGGTCAACAAGATGTTATTAATCAATTACGAGATTTCCTATTGATACGTGATGTGTCAATACTAATATGCCATTTTTTCCTCAAAAACAATGATTTAGGGATATGCTATTTTGTAAACATTAGTAAAGATTTGTAAATAGTTTATAATGGCTAATTATTGATAATAGTTGTCTTCGGATATTCTGCATCGTGCCCCTGACATAGTAGTCGACGGCCTGCTGCAGGGGTAGTCCCTTGTATTCCTTGACAATGGTCATGTCCCACTTGAGCGTGCCCGACACGGCGCACACGTCGCATGTGTATGTGCCGAACCTGATCAGCGGTGAATCCCCAATGCGTCCGAGCATCTTGCTCATCAACCGTCTGTGGACATGGTCGCCGCAAACCCCAACGTCTCCAATGCGTACACACTGATGGGCAACCCATTCATCACCATGCCCGCCTTGTATACGTTGTCGTTGTACACACTGTTCGCGCTACACTTGTCCATTCGCGCTGCATTTGTCCATCCCCATCGGTGGGATGAGATAGTCGAACTGCACGAGCGCGAAAAGTAGGAAAAAAGAACAACCATGGTTGATGAGCAAGATGAGGAGTAAGAAAATGATGGACAACCTCTCTCCTCAGCCAAACACCCTATTGATGCATTTAAGAGGAACATGTTATATAAATAATAAATGTAGAAAGGGGAAGAAAAAAGGAAAATCACAACATGCTCTCGTATTCTTTTACTTTTATACCCTCTTTTTTCTTCCTAAATTCTGGGTTACGTTCGCGCACATGGACAGTTGGGCTTCCACCGACCACCGTATTGGGATTTTTTTCTCCCAGAGAAGTTCCCTCTCTCTGTTCCCGACGCGATCAGCTCAGCTCTTCTTCCACTCCTCGGCGGCGCGGTCGGTGCCCGAGAGGTAGGCCTTTTTCATCCTCTCGGCACGCGCGCAGGCGCACACGATTGTGAAGCCAGTTGGCGCGGGGCGCGGCCCCTGCCGCGGCGCGGTGGAAGACAGTGGCGTAGTAGTGCACGCCGCGACCACCATCTGCGCGAGCCCGAGGGCCTTGGCGGTGTCCCGTTGCCATCGTCCTCGGGGGAGGCGGTGCCCGAGAAGATGGCGACGAGGTCCACCATCTGGAGCGCGAGGTAGGCCACGAAGCCGAGTGATTGCGCAGCCTGCGTCCAGGCGTAGGCAGCAAGGAGGCCACGTGGTCGAAGCGCAGCGGCGCCAGCCCCGTGGCGGCCACGGTGAGCGCGAGCATCGCGAAGTAGATGGTGAGGTACGCCTGCACCAGCAGTAGCGCGTGGTGGAGGAGCGGCAGGTACGGGCCCATGCACCGCACCAGCGCGGTGAGCATGAAGAGCGGCAGCAGCAGCAACACCGCCACTGATGCCGCGGAGGTGGCCATCGTCGCCCACAGACCGCCGAGGACCGGGCGCACGCCGTCGGTGATCCCGGCGTTCGCCGCGGACAGGTACGCCTTGGAGTGCTGCGAGAGGCGCGCCAGGTCCGGTATCAGCGTCTCCTGCAGCCGACTGGGCAGGTCCCGGAACTCGGAGATGAGGTCGTCGGTGCCTTCCTCTGCCTGCTTGGTCAACACCACGTCCTCAACCTCCACCTCCACCGCCGACTCCTCGCTGATGATGGTCGCATTGGCTTTTGCCTTGGCGTCAGCAAGCATCGATGCCTTCTTGCCTGATTTGGTCGGCTTGGCACAGGCATCCGCGGTCGAATTGGCCGCCGGCGGTTTCTTCGCCTTCCCAACCGCGACGACAACCTCAGATTTGGCGCCCGTCTTGGAAACCTTGGTGGACTTTACTAAATCGGCGCCCTTACCCTTGACACGGGGTGTGTGGGGAGGGGGGCAGAACCGTGCACCGTGAACGCATTTACTATAGTCTTAAATAGTAGTATAGATATATATATATTTGTCGGGGACCATAATTAGGGGTACCCTCAAGACTCCTAATTCTCAATTGGTAACCCCCATCAGCGTAAAGCTGCAAAGGCCTGATGGGTGCGACTAAGTCAGGGATCAGTCCATTCGAGCGACTCGATCACGCCTCACCCGAGCCTAGCCTCGGACAAGGGCGGCCGACCCCGGAGGATTTCTGTCTCGCCCGAGGCCCCCTCCAACGGCGAACATATTTCCGGCTCGCTCGAGGCCCTGCCTTCGCTAAGAAGCAACCCTGACTAAATCGACACACCGACCGACCAAGTCGCAGGAGTAGTTAATGCAAAGGTGGCCTGACACCTTTATCCTGACGCGCGCCCCCCCCGGCAAAGCCGAAGTGACCGCCGTCACTTCGCCGCTCCACTGACCGGCCGGACAGAAGGACAGCGCCGCCTGCGCCACTCCGACTGCAGTGTCATTTGACAGAGTGAGGCTGACAGGCAGTCAGGCCCCGCCGGAGGCACCATAGGAAGCTCCGCTTCGCCCGACCCAGGGCTCGGACTCGGGCTCAGCCCCGGAAGACGGCGAACTCCGCTCCGCCCGACCCAGGGCTCGGACTCGGGCTAAGTCCCGGAAGACGGCGAACTCCGCTCCGCCCGACCCAGGGCTCGGACTCGGTCTAAGTCCCGGAAGACGGCGAACTCCGCTCCGCCCGACCCAGGGCTCGGACTCGGGCTAAGTCCCAGAAGACGACGAACTCCGCTTTGCCCGACCCCAGGGCTCGGACTCCGCCCTGGCCTCAGCCGACGACCTCCGCCTCGCCCGACCCAGGGGCTCGGACTCGGCCT
Source organism: Zea mays (assembly GCF_902167145.1). Classification (NCBI taxonomy): domain Eukaryota; kingdom Viridiplantae; phylum Streptophyta; class Magnoliopsida; order Poales; family Poaceae; genus Zea; species Zea mays. The sequence goes on along the minus strand of NC_050101.1, from coordinate 174,884,438 downwards.
CGGCCACGGAAGACAGACTCGACCTCGGCTTCGGAGGAGCCTCCGCATTGCCCAACCTAGGGCGCAGGCCAGCCACGTCAGCAGGAGGCGCCATCATCACCCTACCCCGAGCTGACTCGGGCCACAGGGAACCAGGCCGGCGTCCCATCTGGCTAGCTCCACCAGATAGGCAATGATGGCACCCCGCATGCTCTGTGACGACGGCGGCCCTCAGCTTCCTTACGGAAGCAAGAAGACGTCAGCAAGGACCCAACCGCTCCGACAGCTGTCCCCCCGCCAGGCTCCATCGCTCCTCCGACGGCCACGACATCACACCAGCTGGGTGCCAAAATCTCTCCGGCTGCCACGACGGCATGTACTTAGGGCGCTAGCTCTCCCCCGCTAGACACGTAGCACTCTGCTACACCCCACATTGTACACCTGGATCCTCTCCTTACGCCTATAAAAGGAAGGACCAGGGCCCTCTTAGAGAAGGTTGGCCGCGCGGGGACGAGGACGAGAACAGGCGCTCGCTTGGGGCCGCTCGCTTCCTCTCCCGCGTGGACGCTTGTAACCCCCTACTGCAAGCGCACCCGACCTGGGCGCGGGACGAACATGAAGGCCGTGGGATTCCCACCTCTCTCACGCCGGTCTCCGGCCGCCTCGCTCTTCCCCCCTTCGCGCTCGCCCTCGTGCTCGACCCATCTGGGCTGGGGCACGCGGCGACATTCACTCGTCGGCCCAGGGACCCCCCGGTCTCGAAACGCCGACAGTTGGCGCGCCAGGTAGGGGCCTGCTGCGTGTTGACGAACAGCTTCCCGTCAAGCTCCAGATGGGCAGTCTCCAGCAACCTCTCCAACCCGGGACGGTGCTCCGTTTCGGGAGTCTTGAGTTCATGTCCCTCGACGGCAGCTACGACATGATACTTCTTCCACCGCCGCGCGACGACGACAATGGCGGCTGGCAGCCCGCCCGCCGGCGGCGGAATCGGCGACGTCTCCCCCGCATGGTGGGAGAGCAACCTTCGAGCTCACCCCGTCCTCTCCCCCGCCGACGGAGGAGGAGGCGGGGCAACCAAGGCCAAGCAGGAGACAACGCCTCGTCGGCTGTCGAGCGAGCCGACGGCCCCGGTACCCCAACGGGGGGCGCACCGAGCGTCGACCTCGCGTTTGAGACGAAGGCGAGCGTCGTCTCCCCGCGACACACCAATCTCGAGCAAGCGGACGACGCCAGCGCGCTCGCGTAAAGCTTGCTGGACGTCACCCTCGCACCTGAGACGACGGTGCAGTCAGTCCCCGACGTGACTTCATCGCCGCTCGTCGACCAAAAGGTACCGACCGATTCCCATCCTACGTCATTTGGATTCAGCCTCAACCCGCCTAGCGACCTCGCTTTGGCGGACGTTCTCGTAAAGGCGAGTCCAAACCCTCTGGGGTTTCGCATGCGGTCTCCTTGGGACCGGCTGACGGACGTCTCGACCTACGGGCCCTCTGGGTCCGAGGAAGACGACGGGCCCAGCATCAGTTGGGATTTCTCTGGACTTGGCAACCCCAGTGCCATGCGGGACTTCATGGCCGCATGTGACTACTGCCTTTCCGACTGTTCCGACGGTAGCCGCAGCCTCGACGACGAGGACTGCGGCCCAAGCCGCGAATGTTTCCACGTCGATCTAGGGGGTCCCTCCGAAGGCAATCATCTCGGCATGCCGGAGGACGGTGATCTCCCTAGGCTAGTGCCTCGCGTTGACATCCCACGGGAGCTAGCTGTGGTCCCCGTTCAGGCGGGGGGCCATGACCCACAGCTCGAGCAAATCCGCGGGGCGCAGGCCAGGTTCGACGAGGGAGCAGGGGCGCTTGAGCCGATCCACCGGGACGTCGGGCAGGCATGGGCGGGCCAACCCCCGGCCGGAGAAATACGTCATCTGCCCCAGGGTTTCCAGCACCGCGTCGCCGACGACGCCAGGGTCAGGCCGCCACCCGCATCTAGTGGCGTCGGCCAGAACCTAGCTGCCGCAGCGATGCTTCTCCGCGCGATGCCGGAGCCATCAACCACCGAGGGCCGGCGAATCCAGGGGGAGCTCAAGAATCTCCTGGAAGGCGCCGCGGTCCGACGGGCCGAGAGCTCTGCCTCCCGAAGGCAGGGATACCCCTCGGAACCTCATGTCGCGACTTCCCGATTCATGCGGGAAGCCTCGGTCTACACCGGACGCACGCGCAACACCGCGCCTGCGGCCCCGGGCCGCCTCGGCAACGAGCACCATCACCGCGACCGTCGGGCCCACCTCGACGAGAGGGTGCGCCGAGGCTACCACCCCAGGCGTGGGGGACGCTACGACAGCGGGGAGGATCAGAGTCCCTCGCCCGAACTGCCCGGTCCGCAGGCCTTCAGCCGGGCCATCCGACGGGCGCCGTTCCCGACCCGGTTCCGACCCCCGACTACTATCACAAAGTATTCAGGGGAGACGAGACCGGAACTGTGGCTCGCGGACTACCGTCTGGCCTGCCAACTGGGTGGAACGGACGATGACAACCTCATCATCCGCAACCTCCCCCTGTTCCTCTCCGACTCCGCTCGCGCCTGGTTGGAGCACCTGCCCCCGGGGCAGATCTCCAACTGGGACGACCTAGTTCAAGCTTTCGCCGGCAATTTCCAGGGCACGTACGTGCGCCCTGGGAATTCCTGGGATCTCCGAAGCTACCGGCAGCTGCCGGGAGAGTCCCTCCGGGATTACATCCGGTGATTCTCGAAGCAGCGCACCGAGCTGCCCAACATCACCGACTCGGATGTCATTGGCGCGTTCCTCGCCGGCACCACCTGCCGTGACCTGGTGAGCAAGTTGGGTCGCAAGACCCCCACCAGGGCGAGCGAGCTGATGGACATCGCCACCAAGTTCGCCTCCGGCCAGGAGGCGGTCGAGGCCATCTTCCGAAAGGACAAGCAGCCCCAGGGCCGCCCATCAGAAGATGCTCCTGAGGCGTCAACTCAGCGCGGCGCCAAGAAGAAAGGCAAGAAGAAGTCGCAAGCGAAACGCGACGCCGCCGACGCGGACCTAGTCGCCGCTGCCGAGTACAGGAACCCTCGGAAACCCCCCGGAGGTGCCAACCTCTTCGACAAGATGCTCAAGGAGCCGTGCCCCTATCACCAGGGGCCCGTCAAGCACACCCTTGAGGAGTGCGTCATGCTTCGGCGCCACTTCCACAGGGCCGGGCCACCCGCGGAGGGTGGCAGGGCCCGCGACGATGACAAGAAGGAAGATCACCAAGCAGGAGAGTTCCCCGAGGTCCGCGACTGCTTTATGATCTACGGTGGACAAGCGGCGAATGCCTCGGCTCGGCACCGCAAGCAAGAGCGCCAGGAGGTCTGCTCGGTGAAGGTGGCGGCGCCAGTCTACCTAGACTGGTCCGACAAGCCCATCACCTTCGACCAAGCTGACCACCCCGACCACGTGCCGAGCCCGGGGAAATACCCGCTCGTCGTCGATCCCGTCATCGGCGACGTCAGGCTCACCAAGGTCCTCATGGACGGAGGCAGCAGCCTCAACATCATCTACGCCGAGACCCTCGGGCTCCTGCGTGTTGATCTGTCCTCTGTCCGGGCAGGCGCTGCGCCCTTCCATGGGATCATCCCCGGGAAGCGCGTCCAACCCCTCGGACAGCTCGACCTTCCCGTCTGCTTCGGGACACCCTCCAACTTCCGAACGGAGACCCTGACGTTCGAGGTGGTCGGGTTCCGAGGAACCTACCACGCTGTACTAGGGAGGCCATGCTACGCGAACTTCATGGCCGTCCCCAACTACACCTACCTGAAGCTCAAGATGCTGGGCCCCAACGGGGTCATCACCGTCGGCCCTACGTACAAGCACGCGTTCGAATGCGACGTGGAGTGCGTGGAGTACGCCGAGGCCCTCGCCGAGTCCGAGACCCTCATCGCCGACCTGGAAAGCCTCTCTAAGGAGGCGCCAGACGTGAAACGTCATGCCGGCAACTTCAAGCCAGTGGAGACGGTTAAGGCCGTCCCCCTCGACCCCAGCAGCGACGCCTCCAAGCAGATCCGGATCGGCTCCGGGCTCGATCCCAAATAGGAAGCAGTGCTCGTCGACTTCCTCCGCGCGAACGCCGACGCCTTCGCGTGGAGTCCCTCGGACATGCCCGGCATACCGAGGGATGTCGCCGAGCACTCGCTGGATATTCGGGTCGGAGCCTGACTCATCAAGCATCCTCTGCGCCGATTCGACGAGGAGAAGCACAGAGCGATAGGCGAGGAGATCCACAAGCTAATGGCAGCAGGGTTCATCAAAGAGGCGAAAGGCGTCAAGCTCAATCTCGAAAAGTGTGTCTTCGGGGTGCCCTGAGGCATGCTCTTGGGGTTCATCGTCTCCGAGCGGGGCATCGAAGCCAACCCGGAGAAGATCACAGCCATCACCAGCATGGGGCCCGTCAAGGACTTGAAAGGCGTACAGAGGGTCATGGGATGCCTCGCGGCTCTGAGCCGTTTCATCTTACGCCTCGGCGAAAGAGGTCTACCTATGTACCGCCTCTTAAGGAAGGCCGAGTGCTTCACTTGGACCCCTGAGGCCGAGGAAGCCCTCGGGAACCTGAAGGCGCTCCTCACAAAGGAACCTATCTTGGTGCCCGCAGCTGCCGACGGCTCCGATCCAACCGGAGCTCTGGACCATGTTTTTCGACGGGTCGTTGATGAAGACAGGAGCCAGCGCAGACCTACTCTTCATCTTGCCCCTCGGGAAACACCTACGCTATGTGCTACGCCTCCACTTCCCGGCGTCCAACAATGTGGCTGAGTACGAGGCTCTGGTCAACGGGTTGCGGATCGCCATCGAGTTAGGGGTCCGGCGCCTGGACGCCCGCGGTGACTCGCAGCTCGTCATCGACCAAGTCATGAAGAACTCCCACTGCCGCGACCCGAAGATGGAGGCCTACTGCGATGAGGTTCGGCGCCTGGAAGACAAGTTCTACGGGCTCGAGCTTAACCACATCGCTCGGCGCTACAACGAGACTGCGGACGAGCTGGCTAAAATAGCCTCAGGGCGAACAACGGTTCCCCTGGACGTCTTCTCCCGGGATCTGCATCAACCCTCCGTCAAGATCGACGACACGCCGGAGGCACCCTCAGCTCGGCCCGAGGCGCCCTCGGTTCAGTCCGAGGTACCCTCGGCCCCCGAGGGTGAGGCACTGCGCGTCGAGGAGGAGCAAAGCGGGGTCGTGCCTGATCGAAACTGGCAGACCCCGTACCTGCAATATCTCCACCGAGGAGAGCTACCCCTCGACCGAGCCGAGGCCCGGCGGGTGGCGCGGCGCGCCAAGTCGTTCGTCTTGCTGGGCGATAAGAAGGAGCTCTACCACCGCAACCCCTCAGGCATCCTCCAGCGATGCATCTCCATCGCCGAAGGCCAGGAACTCCTGCGAGAGATACACTCGGGGGCTTGCGGCCATCACGCTGCGCCTCGAGCCCTTGTCAGGAATGCCTTCCGATAGGGCTTCTACTGGCCGACGGCGGTGGCCGACGCCACAAGAATTGTCCGCACCTGCGGAGGGTGTCAATTCTACGCGAGGCAGACCCACCTACCCGCTCAGGCTCTGCAGACGATACCCATCACCTGGCCTTTTGCGGTGTGGGGTCTGGACCTCGTCGGCCCCTTGTAGAAGGCACCCGGGGGCTACACGCACCTGCTGGTCGCCATCGACAAATTCTCCAAGTGGATCGAGGTCTGACCCCTGAACAGCATCAGGTCCGAGCAGGCGGTGGCGTTCTTCACCAACATCATCCATCGCTTCAGGGTCCCGAACTCCATCATCACCGACAACGACACCCAGTTCACCGGCAGAAAGTTCCTGGACTTCTGCGAGGACCACCACATCCGGGTGGACTGGGCCGCCGTGGCTCATCCCATGACGAATGGGCAGGTGGAGCATGCCAACGGCATGATTCTACAAGGGCTCAAGCCTCGGATCTACAACGACCTCAACAAGTTCGGCAAGCGATGGATGAAGGAACTCCCCTCGGTGGTCTGGAGCCTGAGGACGACGCCGAGCCGAGCCACGGGTTTCACGCCGTTCTTCCTAGTCTACGGGGCCGAGGCTGTCTTGCCCACAGACCTGGAATACGGCTCCCCGAGGACGAGGGCCTACACCGACCAAAGCAACCAAGCTAGCCGAGAAGACTCGATGGACCAGCTGGAAGAAGCTCGGGACAAGGCCTTACTACACTCGGCGCGGTACCAGCAGTCCCTGCGACGCTACCACGCCCGAGGGGTCCGATCCCGAGACCTCCAGATGGGCGACCTGGTGCTTCGGCTGCGACAAGACGCCCGAGGGAGGCACAAGCTCACGCCCCCCTAGGAGGGGCCATTCGTCATCGCCAAAGTTCTGAAGCCCGGAACGTACAAGCTGGCCAACAGTCAAGGCGAAGTCTACGGCAACGCTTGGAACATCCAACAGCTACGTCGCTTCTACCCTTAAGATGTTTTCAAGTTGTTCATATACCTCGCACCCACGCAAAATTTAGTCATCAAGGAAGGGTCGGCCTCGCCTCGGCAAAGCCCGACCCTCCCTCGGGGGCTAAAAGGGGGGGGACCCCTTCTGCGTCGAATTTTTTCCTCGAAAAAAAGATCCCTTCTGCCAGAATGTATTTCATGCTTTTGGACTACTTCGAAAAGTGGATCCTGAAAACGACGGAGTACACGTAAGCAGCCAAGGCTGACCGAGCCGAGGGACTCCTACGCCTCCGGGATACAGATACCTCACTCATCACCTTCTGCGATAAGTAACTCACGTTCGGATAAGTGGTTCCGCGGACCGAACAAGTCTTCACGTTCGGAAGTTCTTCTGCCAAAGTGATCCTTCGAGCCTTCTCGACTGAGTCGGTGACAGAGCCTCATGGACGGGTAAAAGTGCGCGTAAGCGGCAAGGCCGACCGAGCCGAGGGACTCCTACGCCTCCGGGAAACGGATACCTCACTCATCACCTTCCGCGAGAAGCAACTCTCGCTCGCACAAACATCCCTGTTGCCGACAAAAAAGTCCAGATGCTCGAAATAAGAAGAAAAGAGACGCAGCTTTACAACACAGCGAGGGTGTGTGTTCTGGCCTCGGCGGCCGCGGGAGACACACGCTACAAGACGATCTGATCTTGTAGGCTTGGGCCTTGACACTGGAAGGGGGCAGCAACACCCTCGGCATCGACGACACTTTCGGCGAGGTCCGACCTAGCCTCGGACGGCGACGCGGTCCAAGGATCTCCGCTCTAAAGGACGACGTCATCACCACACCCGGGCAATCGCTGCCAGGGACTTCTCCGGGAATCTGGCCCGAGCAGGCGGCTCGGCCGGTCACTCTGGGGCCTCGGCCAACCATCCTCCAAGGCGCCAGCCCGACCCGAGGCCTCAGCTGGTCAACTCCGGCGTCGGTCCCGCTAACGGACGACCCGGCTGGGCTCCGGCCAACCAGGTTTCATTTTCGAGCCAACTCTGCCCCTGTTCATGCTGATATCGCTACCCCTGGCCTCGGCTCATCGAAGAGCGGCCAAGGGGTCCCTTTAACTGAGCTAGAGAAGCCTCAGACAACAAGGCCGACCAAGCCGAGGGACTCCTACGCCTCCGGGATACGGATACCTCACTCGTCACCTTGACACGGGGCGACTCACGCTTGGTGAAGCGGTTCAGACAACCAACAGGCGAGTCCTAGTGCTCGAAAATGAGGAAAAAACACGGCTCCATTACATACATGTTCAGGCTCCGACAGCCACAATGAACAAAAACACCAGCACTCAAGGTGCCATTACAAACGGAACTCCGGTTCCGCCCCCGCAGGTACGAACAACCCCACTCGATGGGGGAGGGCCTGCGGAGCAACAGAAGACTGACGGGCGGCTCGCCGCCGCCCGCTCCGACGACAACCACAACGACCCCCGCTCCGGGTGGCCGAACTGCAGCAGTGCAGGCCTCAGGGTGGGTGCTGCTGCAATCTTGCCCTCGCCCACGTCGGCGCTCGAGGGGCGAGGACAAGTACAAAGAGCCGGAGGCCCGAAGCGCGGATGGTGGCGGTGGTCCCGTCGGCGACGGGGACTTCTCGAGCCGCCTCCACCTTGGCACCGACGACGGGAGCCGCTCCCGGCAGATCCCCACTCAGATCCTCCCGGACGAGTGGGGCACCGACCTCCGCGCGGAGGCGCCATACCGGCGCAAAGGCAGGACCGCCCCAGAACACGAACGCCGCCCTAGCAGCGCGCGACATCTTGGGCGGTCCTCCCGTGCACACGGCGCGGCAGCCGCCTTCCAGCAGGAGGGGCCGCCGGGAGCCAAGCCGACGAGCTCGACACGTTGGGGCTGACGACGCCCGCCGTTGACCAGCCCCACGTTGTCGAAGTCAGGCCCGCCCGCAGGGCCAGCGAGCGCCCTCTCCCTCGAACACCGCGGGAGAGGGTGACCCACGAACCCGCGCAGGAGGTAGAGCTCCGGCTCAGCCCGGCCTCCACCCCAGCGAGGATGATGAACATCCTTGAAGCTGAGGGTGGGACCAAGATCGCAGCCCGGCTTACTTCTCCCCACCCAGGGGCTAGTAGTCGCCGTCTTGGGTGACTGCCGGCGGGGGGGGGGGGGGGTACAGCCGGGCTAGCTGATGAAAATCCTTGAAGCCGAACGATGGCTGAAAGGTACCAACTCCCACGGAGTTGCGTTCCTCCAACGACGAGGCGGAAAGACGGCGGATCTCCCCCATCCGGGGGCTTGGGAGGTGGAAAGACATGATGCATAAGGGAGCGCGAAGACATGGACGCCTTCCAAGGGGGTCACCCTCCTTTTAAGGGCGGTTCTCCCTACTCGCGTCCCCAGCCGTCACGGGCTGAGTCTTCTCCAACACACTCCAAGGTCCTCCCCTACGGCGCGGGGCTGGGTCCCACACGTCATGCAAGCCGACTCAGGGCAGAAGAAGCCAAACCACCGCGCGCGGTGCATACAACCGCCCAGCGGTTACAAGCGACCCTCCACTTTTGCCCAGACCAGCGGGCGAAAGGGTGGGCGGCCATGCAGGCGGCATGCAACCGCGCCAAGTGGGCGCGCTTCTCCGACTCCCAATATGCCCAGCCTAGAGGCCCAGGCCCACGCGTCATGCAACTGGCGCGCCAACTGCTTCGTGCATGCAGCTGCACCGCCACTTGCGCCACCACCGCGCCTCCTCGACTGCGGAACCAATACCGCGACTCGAGGCGACCCAGCGCACGACTCAGCAGCGCCAGCCTGGCGCGGCGGTCAGTGCGGCCAAAAATGGGCCGGCAGTAATGACGGTGGCAGGCGGGCAGGAGCAGCAGTCACGTCGTCAGCCAAGCTTACGTCCCATCCGGGGGCAGCGAGAGCACCCTCTCCCACGGCGTGAAGACAACGCGCCCGTGTTCCGTTCCTCGAGCGACTCGCGCATGCGCAACGACCGCCCCGTCAACCACTCGCCCCGTCGCATTAACTCCGCGGCGGGACAAGCGGCGCCTCTGGCAGGAGGAGCGGGCGACGCTTCGCCTTCGCCATAATGACCGCGCCAGTAAAGGTACGCCGCGTCGTTCGATTTCGTATCCTTTTCCTTTTTTCCTCTTTCTCTCTCTCTTGCAACAGGGACCGGGAAAGGGGGATACCCCGAAAAGGGTCCTTCCCCGTGAAGGAACCAGGCTCCGAGCCTCCCTACTGATCAGAGGTTCGAAGGCTGGCCCCCCGAAGGGTTCGACAGCCGCCTCAGATCGCGTGGGCCCTACACCCACTACTGGTCAGAGGTTCGAAGGTCGGCCCCCCGAAGGGTTCCACGGCCGCCTCAGGCTACTCGGGCTCCATGCCCATTACTGATCAGGGGTTCGAAGGTTGGCCCCCGAAGGGTTCACAGCCGCCTCAGACGCCGAGCGAGGGATGACCATGGGTACGTTCGATACATAACCAAGGCTCGGGCTGCGCTCCCGGGGTACCCTAGGACATTTCCGAGACCAGCGGGAGCGATCTTGTAACGGAATCCCATCAGAGGGAGGCATCGAGCCCTCGGACCCCGTCGCCGGGGGACCGGGTCCGGCAGATCACCCGCAGGTACTTTTGGGCGTGCCTCTGGGCCCCTAGCCGACCCCTAACGAATGGCGCACGGACGTCCACTCGGATTACCCGCTTGCAGCTCACCGGAGACACCATGTTCGGCGCCCATCGAGGGCAACATGGCGCTTTCCCCCCTCCTCCTTGCGGAAAGGCGACGCATGGGCGTATGTAAAAAAGCCGAGTCTGTCCTTGATCGCCCTCTCGCCCTGTGCAGAGGCTCGGGGGCTGCTCTCGCAAACCCGGCTTCGGCCGAACCGTTGACAGCGTCAACATACCAGACCGAGAACTTGGGACCCGACCGTACACCCGGGCTACGGCCAGCTCGCATGAGGGAACAACCAGACCAGCCGAAGTATTACGCGAGGCATTAAGACCTCGGAGGAGTGAAACCACTCCTCCGAGGCCTCGGGGGCTACACCCGGCGGGTGCGCTCGCGCGCACCCACCGGAACAAAACGCAACCGAGAAAGGCTGGTCCCCTTGCAAAAAAGTGCGACGAAAGCCTCCAAGCGAGTGCTAACACTCCCTTCGAGGCTCGGGGGCTACTGTCGAGGACCATAATTAGGGGTACCCTCAAGGCTCCTAATTCTCAGCTGGTAACCCCCATCAGCGTAAAGCTGCAAAGGCCTGATGGGTGCGACTAAGTCAGGGATCAGTCCATTCGAGCGACTCGATCACGCCTCGCCCGAGCCTAGCCTCGGACAAGGGCGGCCGACCCCGGAGGATTTCCGTCTCGCCCGAGGCCCCCCTCCAACGGCGAACATATTTCCGGCTCGCCCGAGGCCCTGTGTTGGGTCTATGCTTCGTCGCCGAAGGTCTTATAGAAAGAAGTGATCCTCGGATGAAGCTGTTCGCACAAGATAGCCGAAGGTGCCTTTTCGCAGAGCTTCGGCATTACAAACCGACTTAAAGATAGAATGACCTTTTAGTCCATAAAGGTCTGAGTCAACGTTGTAAGTTCTTATAAGGGGCATACTTGTAATTCCTCACAGGCTGCGTCCTGTGCCTATAAATAGTGAACAGTATTCCGTTACTGTTCACGCATTTTCTGACATTTGCAATCGCATTTCTCGGAATACAACCTTTGTCAAGGCATAGGTATCATTGTATTTTATGATTCAATATATTAAGTGAATATTATATAATGCATCTGTGGATCATTTATTCATTCTTACCTTTTACTTTGCATTATTCTACAACGTTTATTGAAAGTTTATTACGAAGGTTCAACTTCGTAATAAGACGCTTATCAACCTTCGTCTAAGATCCATTATCCTCAAAGGAATAATGCTTCGCGGACGAAGGACAGTATCATTTAACATTCTATGTTGCCTTGTTCTTAATTCATAGCATTTGAGAACAAGTCCCCAACACCCTGCCTTCGCTAAGAAGCAACCCTGACTAAATCGCCACACCGACCGACCAAGTCGCAGGAGCATTTAATGCAAAGGTGGCCTGACACCTTTATCCTGACGCGCGCCCCCCGGCAGAGCCGAAGTGACCGCCGTCACTTCGCCGCTCCACTGACCGGCCTGACAGAAGGACAGCGCCGCCTGCGCCACTCCGACTGCAGTGTCATTTGACAGAGTGAGGCTGACAGGCAGTCAGGCCCCGTCGGAGGCACCATAGGAAGCTCCGCTTCGCCCGACCCAGGGCTCGGACTCGGGCTCAGCCCCGGAAGACGGCGAACTCCGCTCCGCCCGACCCAGGGCTCGGACTCGGGCTAAGTCCCGGAAGACGGCGAACTCCGCTCCGCCCGACCCAGGGCTCGGACTCGGGCTAAGTCCCAGAAGACGACGAACTCCGCTTCGCCCGACCCCAGGGCTCGGACTCCGCCCTGGCCTCAGCCGACGACCTCCGCCTCGCCCGACCCAGGGGCTCGGACTCGGCCTCGGCCACGGAAGACAGACTCGACCTCGGCTTCGGAGGAGCCTCCGCATTGCCCAACCTAGGGCGCAGGCCAGCCACGTCAGCAGGAGGCGCCATCATCACCCTACCCCGAGCTGACTCGGGCCACAGGGAACCAGACCGGCGTCCCATCTGGCTAGCTCCGCCAGATAGGCAATGATGGCGCCCCGCATGCTCTGTGACGACGGCGGCCCTCAGCCCCCTTACGGAAGCAAGAAGACGTCAGCAAGGACCCAACCGCTCCGACAGCTGTCCCCCCGCCAGGCTCCATCGCTCCTCCGACGGCCACGACATCACACCAGCTGGGTGCCAAAATCTCTCCGGCTGCCACGACGGCATGTACTTAGGGCGCTAGCTCTCCCCCGCTAGACACGTAGCACTCTGCTACACCCCTCATTGTACACCTGGATCCTCTCCTTACGCCTATAAAAGGAAGGACCAGGGCCCTCTTAGAGAAGGTTGGCCGCGCGGGGACGAGGACGAGAACAGGCACTCGCTTGGGGCCGCTCGCTTCCTCTCCCGCGTGGACGCTTGTAACCCCCTACTGCAAGCGCACCCGACCTGGGCGCGGGACGAACACGAAGGCCGCGGGATTCCCACCTCTCTCACGCCGGTCTCCGGCCGCCTCGCTCTTCCCCCTTCGCGCTCGCCCTCGTGCTCGACCCATCTAGGCTGAGGCACGCGGCGACATTCACTCGTCGGCACAGGGACCCCCGGTCTCGAAACACCGACAATATCAAATCGAAAGCCGTAAAACTCTGTTCGTCTTTTTAATCATTTCTCTGTACTTTGTAGGAATGGACACTGACGCTATCGTTCAATAACAAGAGAGAGGAAGAGAGAGAGCGCAAGTTCGTAGACCAGCATCGTTGAAGTGGTCAGTGTAACGGCGATGGCTTCGATGGCTGCGTTGGAATGGCAAAAAAATGGCGACGACCAGGAACTGAACAAGTCGGTCGCGGACTGAGCTGCTGGCACTGTCCTTTTCCTGATGTGTCCCATTATTTACTCCCGGGAGCAGCTGAGCGTACGCACGCACTCAGAAGAAATCCAACGGTGACGCGCGCGCGGTGCTGGAGCTGGACTACGTACACAGCTCCACCGTTGCCGAGCTCGCTGATGGTGCCGTGTTCAATATGCCTTCTGTATACGGGGTCAGATTCTGAGTTCATTATACGGAGAACCTGAGATGGTAATGCATGCGGAATTGTTGTTTAGTACGCAGTTCAGTCTTTGCTCTTGACCAAGCTACATATACTGTTACGTACGATATGTTCGACTGACTAAATGTAATGTCACAGCAGAGTTTAGCAGCTCTCGATTTGATAGATATATACAGATGCACAGTCTACGTGCATATATATATATATATATATATATATATATATATATATATATATATATATATATATATATATATATATATATATATATGATATATGCATATGTCCAAAGAGCAAATTTACACAGTCTACGTGCATGCTCTGCCTTCCTGGCAGGGCGGCCATCACCTTCCCGATCCAAGATGAAAAGGAGAGAGAAATCCAACGGAGGTAAAACCAAAAAAAAAAATCGAAAGCAAAATACCTTGTTCGTTTACAATATATGTACAACTGCTAGCTTGGCGAAGTATAGTAAACTACCGCGCGAACAGAACAGAACAAACCATGCATGCATGCGCGGCGCGGAGGTACGGTGGCACAGCACGCATGGATCTCCCTGGGCCCTGGGCTGGCTAGTAGTTCTCCGGTATGATGGAGAGCCGCGGGCTCCACGCGCCTCGGCACGGGCTCATCGTGACGCCGCCGCCGTCGAGTTCGATGCTGCTGCCGACCTCCGCCTCCACCCCGGCGCCGCGCTGCCGCTCCAGCCTCGCCACCAGCTGCGCGATGTCCTTCCTCTTCATCACGATCCTCACCAGCACCCCGCCGTCCTCGCCGTGGCCGGCGGCGGCCGGCGCCTCCACGCGGCACTCGGGCCACGCCTCCCGCTCCCGCTCCCAGCCGCTGTCGCCGTCGCCGTCCTCCGGCGCGTCCACGACCGGCACCACGTGTCTGGGCCGTGCAGCTCTGACGACGACGCTCCTGCCGCTGCTGCTGTCAGCAGGCCTCCGCTGCTTCCTGATCCTCTTCCTGATCTTGGCGCCTGCTCCGACCTCGTTGACCACGCCGTCGCAGCAGTGGCAAACGCATGGCAGCAGAAGGCTGTTGCCCATGTCTCGTCAAGACGTGTGTGTGCGTGTTGATGCACCAGTGATTATATATAGCAAGAGATGAGCGTGCATGATGGGGTGTAGACTTGACTAGAGGCGCGGCGTTGCTGTCTCGGTTCGAGTTGTAACTGTTGTAGGGTACGACACGCTCATTGGCCATATATATATGCCGGTGACAATCACGCAAGCAAAGGACTGCAGCAGCTTATTTGTTTGCGTTCCAGTGGGCTGGCGCCCGGGTGTCCGAGAAACAGCTGCCAGCCGTCCATAAGGTGACGCATACCAAAGATTTGCAATTTTATGTCTCCTCTGTCCTCTCAATTAGATTACTGAGAGTCTGAGATGCCGCTTGTTTTAATTTTACTCAGTCATGATCTAGAGAAGAAGACTTTGCTATAAAAAAAACTAGTAGCTTGACGTACGGAGATCCTAAAGATTACTGATAGAGCCGACTAGTCGACAATAAGATGGGCTAGCCCATGAAGCTATATACCGCCGAAAATAGTCCAAACATTTCTAGAGGCCACACTAGAGCATCTGAAGACATCTCAAACACCTCTAGATTATATGACACAAACACCTCTAAATTATATAACATGATATCTTCGTCGATTATAATATAAACTAAAAAAGGTTATTTATATAACATATATGAGACCTCTAGATTATATTATAAAGTAAAAAGGTTATTTCTATAACATATCAAAATTATTCTATCCTAGTCGATTAGGACTCGACTTGTACACTAAACCTCTAGATTATATAAAGAGAGGCAGTGTACTCCTATTGTAAGCAACCGAAGCAAGTATAATCAGTAATCCTGTGCAAGGAAATATGCCTAACTAGACAAATGGTGCTACGTTATTCAACGACCTAAACCTGTATATATCGTTATCTTTGCATTTACCATTGATTTTAGCCTACATTGAATCCCACTAGTTTCTACTTTGCGTAACCCAATAGGAGGATTATCGGTCATGAAACATCAATGTTGGAGACTTGTTCTCAAATGCTATGAGTTAAGAACAAGGCAACACAGAAAATGTTAAACATTAAGGTCCTTCGTCCTTTGAAGCATTATTTCCCTTAGGATATAACGATCTCCGGACGAAGGTCATGAAGGACTAACCTTCATCAATACAGCATACATTAGTAAAAGACGAGGCATATGAAACATAAAAGATAGCATAAATAATCATATAACATTAATCTAACTTTATTAACTCATCATAGAGAAATAGAGACAATATTGAATTATAAATGTACCTTCGGCTTGGAAGGAGATGAAAATACAAGTGTGACGCAAAAGCAAATGCCAAGTCAACGTGAACAGTACGAGAGTACTGTTCACCTATTTATAGGCACGGGGTACATCCCATACAAAATTACATACATGCCCTTTACATTTGGTGATAATTCCATAGCAATCTATCGAGGTCTAAATGGCCTTTTCATCTTTAAGTCGGTTCCCTCTTCTGCGAACATGCCGAAGCTTTACTGCTTCACAGCTTCGGCGCTGTGTCAACCTTCGTATCTTTTGAGCTTCTCCCTTTCTGATACGAGTCCGAAGATACCTGTTCAGACATTTATACTCCAGAAACATTGTTAAATTATGTTTTTGAGGACCTTCGGACGCCGAAGGTCCCCAACAGTAGCCCCTCGCAATATTAATTTGTTAGAAATAATAAATTTAGATTGCGATATGGACGAAGGCTTTACGCCGAAGGTCCGAAAAAACACCTTCCCTATGCTAGAATAGCAACATTCAATGACAAGTGGGGTCTTTCAACTTTCAACGCACCGAGCGTATAAATACGGCCATACCGCAAACTCATTTTGCACGCTTTCTGGCCAACCACTCCCGCTTACTCAGTTTTTAGCTCTTGTGCACTGTGTTTTGCTAAGCTTTTTAGCTTTGAAGCTTCGGAATTGAAAACAGTTTTTTAGTGCTTCCGAAGATGTCTGAAGCTGCTAAGAAGGCTGCTGCTGAGATGAAGCTGACTCTTGATGAAGAGAAGAATTTAGGATTTCTTATAGCGATGTCAAAGACTAACACAGAAAAAATCACCAATGAGATTCTGGAAGGACTGTCTGAAGATACTGGTGACAGTGAAAGTTATGATGTAGACAGTGGTGGCGAAGACTCCGAAGATCGCCCCTGGCGACCAAGCCATTCAGTTTATGGTAAATCAACTATCAAAGAGAATCATCTTGTTAATATGAGAGGAAGGTATTTCCGGGATTTGTCCATTGTGAGGGCCGACGAAGGGGAGAAGACTTGTCCACACCCTGAGGAAAATGAAGTCGTAGTATTCCGAAGCTTTTTGAAGGCTGGGCTGCGATTGCCCTTGAGCAGCTTCGTCGTGGAAGTGTTGAAGATTTTTGAAGTCTATCTTCACCAACTTACCCCCGAGGCTATCATAAGGCTGAACATCTTCGTGTGGGCCGTGCGAAGCCAAGGTCTAAAGCCTGATGCAAAAAGTTTCTGCAATATGCACGAATTATCATACGAGACAATACCTTGGGGTAAAGAACAGTATCACAACAACTTTGGCTGCTACAGTTTTGTTTCTCGGTCTGAGTCAAGCTGTCCCGTGCCAACTTTTCGGAAGAGGTGGCCTAGCGGCTGGATGACAGAATGGTTTTATGTAAAAAATGATTTGAAAGCACGGGAAGACATCAAAGGTATAATCATGCGACCTATTTGGCAAAGCTTCGGCCTTCGAAGGCCGAAGGTGGAAATGAATGAAGCTGCCGAAGAATGCCAGAGGGCCTTCGGCGTTGTCTGCTCTTTTATAGGAACAAGGGACTTAGTACAAGAGCATATCGCCTTCAGGGTGTGGCCGCTTGCTGAGAAATGGGAAATGCCACAAGAAACCATAAAAGAGGCCGACGAAGGTGAGCTTGTGAGACTGAAGTACACCTTCAAATTTGGAGATAAATTTATTGAGCCAGATGATGAGTGGTTGAAAAGCATTGACAATTTAAGTGATGAGCTGCTCGGAACCTACTCGAAGGCTGAAGATAATGCAATGTCAGCAGCCTTCGGAGGCCGAAAAAAGAAGAGACTGAATCGGGTATTTGATGCCATTGGGTTTGTCTACCCTGATTATTGCTATCCCATTCGGAGGCAGAAGAGAAAAAACACAACCTCTGCAAAAGAAGAAGCTGCAGCTGCTCCTAGCGAACCAGAACCGAAAAGGAAAAAGATAAAGGTTCTTACGCATCAGCCGCGTTATATTGAACCAGCTTCGGTGCCGGAGTTTACCGGGAAAACTTCTTCAGCCACCGAAGCTGAAAAACCAATCGAGCCAGCCTTGTTGCCAGAGATCGCAGAAACGGCCGAAGTGCCACCAAAGATAGAATCAGAACAATCAAACATTTTGTTGTCAGAAACAAAAGAGAAAACCGAAGCGCCGCTCACAGAAAAAATTGAAGAGGTAAAAGAAGCAACTGAGGGCTCCAAAACATCAGAAGTTTTGAGTCCTACAGCAATCATTGGGACAGCAAAAAATGAAAAAGTGCCAGCTGCAACTCCGAAGAGAAAGAGAATGGCTAATGTGCTAGATGTATTGGAAACGATCAAATCTTCGAGCACACCTCCGAAGAAAGCTGCTGTTACTCCTGAAACAACAGTTGAAATTTCTGGTTCTACAGCTCCAGAGCAAGAGATTGAAGCCGAAGCTGGGCCCTCAGAGCCCGCAAAAACTTTGGAAAGTGAGGCAGAGAAAATAACAAAGCCAACTTTTGAAGAAACTAGTGTTGTTGCCCCCGAAGCATCCCCCAAAATTCGTGATTATATTTTTCGTCATGCTTCGGGGAAAAAATTATCAGAAAAAGAAGAACAAGAGGCCCAGCATTATGCCCAAAAACTGAAATATCCAAAGGGGGCGTTAATATTTAATGGCAGTGGAGAAGAAGACTTCTTGTACTGTCTCCCCGACAACAAGGAAATTTCTGTCTGTCGGGAGATAAGCAGAAGCTTCGGATTCCCAACTTTAGAAGACGGACTTTCGGTGCTGTCAAAAAACGATCTGGCTGACAGCCTAGCTTATAACAGTTTAAAGGTACGATAAATGAAATCCTTGTATTTTTCCGTTCATTTAAACCCACTGACACACACACATATTCCTTTTTGCAGGGCTTGATACTTAGCAATGCTCTCAGAGCGCAGAAAGATACTGAAGACGAAGGGTGTACAATAGCCCTGAGCAACCTTCGTTCCGAAGTAATTGAACTGAGGAACGAAGGTCTCGAAAAAGACAAAATATTATACTCATTAATAAATAAAGTAAAAGAGGACGAAGCTGCTTTTAAAATTCAAGCTGAAGCTCAAAAACGTGAAATTGAAGACCTTCGGAAACAGCTGGCCAGAGCCAAGGAAGAACGCATACTCGAAGAAACAAAGCGTGAACTCAGCGATCAATGGGCAGATCACTTAGAAGTGACTGTTGAAGAGCTTCGTTCGTCCAAAAAGAGATGCTACAACAAATCTATAGATTGTGTTAAGAAATTAAAAGCTAGCTTTGCCAAGGTCGGAGCATTCTCAAGTGAGGAAAATTTTTCCAGAGGCAATCCCGAAGGTGTTATTGAATGGATTGGCCGCGAAGCTGAAGCCTTCGAAGAAATTTTAAATAGCCGAGGTGATATATGCGCCTTCTCTGGCGCCAGAGGGATTGCCACCATCTTAGAAAAGAAGGGCTGCGAACACGTAAAGATTTTGGCACAGTCCGAAGCCTCCTTGTCCTTTGAAGATACAAGAGATCCTTCGGCCGAAGCAAGCATAATTGGTGGAAAATTTTTTACTGATATCTGGGATAACGGTGGCCGAGAAATGGCAGGAGAAATTATTCAGAGAAGTGAAAAGGGCATCCACAATGCTAGAGAAGTGGCTAAGGCTGCTGAAAAGAGCACAGAGCCCGAAGGTCAACTAGGTATTAACTAATAATTTGTATTGTGTTGTAATTTTTAGTTTTAAACCTCAATTTCCGTTTGTAATAGCAGCATAGCCGTGTCCTGTCCTTCAGATACGACTAAAGCACCTTCGGACCCTCAGCCGAAGGGGGACGACGAAATTAAAAAGATGGCCGAAGATATTATGGACGAAGTCGTGAATCGGCTCCTGAATGAGGCTGCAGAAGTCGTTTTGAGAGAGGATTAAACATTTTTGTAAAAAACTTCTGAAATGTAACATTTTGTAATCGTGAACGTAATATATCTATTTTTGTTATTCAATTCTTTACGATGCATGAAACTTTACATACGTACCGTTTTTGAGTCTTTGGCGAAAAAACACCTTCCCTTCTTTTCATGCTTCGTGAAGAAGAATTACCATTTATCACAACAATATCCGAAATATCCTGGAAAAGTGCTGAAGCTTCGTAGAAACAATCTTCAAGGCTATACTTCAGAAATCAATATTGTTTCTCCTTGTGACTTGGCATGATTTGCCCCTTTTTCAAAGCGTTTTTCCGAAGATTAATGTCATATCTCTTTCTTGTGCCACATGCATTATGATGTATGATGCTTATGTTATGCAAGGATGATGTGATGATGTTATGCTATGTAAGGTGATATTCCGAAGATACACGCATATTTGCGATAAAACACATAATCTTTTTGTGAATCAGCATTGACTTTTCGCTATAAGCCTCCCTTAGGAGCTTCTTCGCCTTTTACTTCAGCGGAATCAGCGTTGACTTTTCGCTGTAAGCTCTGCATTCCCTTAGGAACGTCTTTGGAGCTTCTTCGCCTTTTACTTAGGCGGTATAAGCTCTGCATTCCCTTAGGAACGTCTTTGGAGCTTCTTCGCCTTTTACTTAGGCGGTATCAGCGTTGACTTTTCGCTGTATGCTCTGCATTCCTTTTGGAACGACTTTGGAGCAGAAAACTTACACTGCGCTCCCTTCGGAACGTCTTTTTGTGACTTCGTCAAACTTACTCTGCGTTCCTTAGAACGACTTTTTGTTGCTTCGAAGAATTTTCGATAGTCCGAAGGTCCTTTTATTATCACAAGCCTGTGAAGAAAACATATTTTTCTTGTAGGAATCAACGAAACTAGTTACATGACACCTAAACAATGTCCTTTATTACAGAAAATAAAACTGAATGAAAAACATTGCTATTAAGGTAGGATATTTGTCAATAGATGTGCTTTGATTCTGGCACAGTGCTGTTGACCGTGCGAGCTTCGGACTGTTCTCTGAAGTCCCTTTGATGCGGAGCATATTGGCTCCCTTCTGGCTGCTGGCCTTGTTGCAACGGAGGTGGAGGTGGAGGCTGTTGCCAGGAAGCTTGAGGCTGACTCGCCGAAGCAGCAGAGACTGCAGGATGGTTGCCCACATATTCTGGGATGTAGGGCGAATGATACGAAGCTGTATGCATGACCTGCTTCGGCTGGGCTTGTTGTGCTGCTGCTTCAGCTATTTCCTTTTGCTTCTGTATAGTAACATGGCACATCCTGGTAGTATGGCCTTTGTTCTCACCGCAGAATAAGCAAAAGATTCTTCTCGGTTGATCGCCAAATCTTCCTCCGAAGCCCCTGGCGCCTCTGCCTCTTGGAGCTGGTGGCCGGAAGGAGCTTTGCTGTTGTCCAGAGGCCTGTGAGGAGTTTTGTGGCCTTTGCTGTTGGCTTCCTCTGTCATCATTTTGTGTAGAATTGTGAATTGATCTCACATGCCTCGGGTAAAACCTCCCTCCGAAGCCCCTGGTCATTTCAGAAAACCTGAAAGCCTCCTCCCTTCTTTGGCGAAAATCATTGTCGGCCCGAATGTATTCATCCATTTTCTGGAGAAGCTTCTCCAAAGTTTGAGGAGGCTTCCTGGCGAAGTACTGAGCTGACGGACCTGGCCGAAGCCCCTTGATCATGGCCTCGATGACAATTTCATTGGGCACCGTTGGTGCCTGTGCCCTCAGACGCAAGAACCTTCGGACATATGCCTGAAGGTATTCTTCGTGGTCCTGATTGCACTGGAACAGAGCCTGAGCAGTGACCGGCTTAGTCTGAAATCCTTGAAAACTGGTTAACAACAAATCCTTCAACTTCTGCCATGAAGTGATCGTTCCTGGTCGAAGGGAGGAATACCAGGTTTGAGCAACACTTCTAACAGCCATAACAAAAGATTTGGCCATGACTGAAGCATTGCCACCATACGAAGACACTGTTGCTTCGTAGCTCATCAAAAACTGCTTCGGGTCTGAGTGGCCATCGAATACAGGGAGCTGAGGCGGCTTGTATGACGGGGGCCAAGGTGTAGCCTGCAACTCAGCGGACAGAGGAGAAGCATCATCAAAAACAAAATTCCCATGATGGAAATTGTCATACCAATCATCTTCGTTGGGAAAACCCTCCTGATGAAGGTCTTGATGCTGAGGCCTTCGGTGTTGCTCGTCCTGAGCAAGATGACGAACTTCTTCAGAGGCTTCGTCTATCTGCCTCTGCAGCTCAGCTACTCTGGCCATCTTTTCCTTCTTGCGTTGAACCTGCTGCTGAAGGATTTCCAGGTTTTGAATCTCCTGATCTAGATCATCCTCCGGAGGTGTTGGACTGGTAGCCTTCCTCTTCTGGCTTCGTGCCTCCCTAAGAGAAAGGACGTCTTGATTGGGGTCGAGCGGCTGCAGCGTGCCAGCCCCTGGTGCTGAAGCCTTCTTCGGCGGCATGACGAAGGTGATGCTTGCCGAAGGTGTTGAAAAGCTCAAGGAGTGGAAGTGAGTTCACCGGAGGTGGGCGCCAATGTTGGAGACTTGTTCTCAAATGCTATGAGTTAAGAACAAGGCAACACAGAAAATGTTAAACATTAAGGTCCTTCGTCCTTTGAAGCATTATTTCCCTTAGGATATAACGATCTCCGGACGAAGGTCATGAAGGACTAACCTTCATCAATACAGCATACATTAGTAAAAGACGAGGCATATGAAACATAAAAGATAGCATAAATAATCATATAACATTAATCTAACTTTATTAACTCATCATAGAGAAATAGAGACAATATTGAATTATAAATGTACCTTCGGCTTGGAAGAAGATGAAAATACAAGTGTGACGCAAAAGCAAATGCCAAGTCAACGTGAACAGTACGGGAGTACTGTTCACCTATTTATAGGCACGGGGTACATCCCATACAAAATTACATACATGCCCTTTACATTTGGTGATAATTCCATAGCAATCTATCGAGGTCTAAATGGCCTTTTCATCTTTAAGTCGGTTCCCTCTTCTGCGAACATGCCGAAGCTTTACTGCTTCACAGCTTCGGCGCTGTGTCAACCTTCGTATCTTTTGAGCTTCTCCCTTTCTGATACGAGTCCGAAGATACCTGTTCAGACATTTATACTCCAGAAACATTGTTAAATTATGTTTTTGAGGACCTTCGGACGCCGAAGGTCCCCAACAATCAACATCTTGCCTTTAGTATAGTCAGAACCACATACCAAGAATAAAAACAATGTAAGCCTCCACCTCGACCACATGAGCCATCTTAGGGCTTGTTTGGTTCTACCTCAATCCATATGAATTGAGGGGGATTGAGGGGATTTCAATCTCTAGTAAGTCAAAATTCTCTTCAATCCATATCAATCCCCTCTAATCCATATGAATTAAAAATAACCGAACAGGGTCCTCCACGACCTTCAGCTCGCCGAGCTTCATCTTCACGATCGCCTCTACATGGAGTAATGAGCATCGCCATCTAACTTTGGAGAGAATCGATCGTGCTTTCGCTTTCGTCAATTGGATGGACCTATTCCCCCGCCACCACTTGTGACGCATCATTATTGATTCCTACGACCATGCTATACTACTGCTAGCTCTAGTCATGGAGTTCGAGGGACGTTGAGGTTTTATATCCTCACATGCTTACATAAAATATCCTGAATATACATTTTATTGGGAATTGAGATTCATTGAGATATAGCGAGAGGAATATATTAGGTCTATCGTAAAAGATATACATATAAAAAGTTCTCTAGAAATTTAGTATGCATGTGTGCAACCGTCCACACCTGCTCTAGTAGTCAAGGATCAGATGACAAGTTAGAGAGTGATCAGGGCCCACGAACCAACATGTGATCGATCGAATGAAATCAGTTCTAAATGTTTCAATTGTCAGAAGTGGTTGTGTACGTAGTGTCTTGCTTATTATTTATAGGTGGTAGCGCAAATAAGGTAGATAAAGTTAAAGAGTGGAACACGAGTGAGCCCATATGAATAGCAACGTAGAGATGGAGTAACGTAGGACGCTCTCCAAGGGCGTCCAGAGTTGCCCCCCTCCACCTGTGAGCGTGTACGGGCAGGGAGATTCCGCGTCCAACGGCGCCGGGAGGCGGCGGGACATAATGGGAGAGCTATAATCATTTCTAATTCGTTACTTACTATGTTTATTTTTGAAATTAATTTCCATAATCTAGTAACAATGTGTATTACGCTAACTTTTTTAAACTTTTAAAAACGATATAAAAATGTAAAATTATTGAGTTATACTGTATAAGGTTGCTAAATAGAGGGAATGGTTAGAGAGAAGGAGAAATAAGATGTATAATCTTTTAGGACTAGTTTGAAAACTTCATTTTTTTCAAGGGATTTTTGTTTTTCTAATAAAAAATGAACTATTTTTTTTTAAAATAAAAATCCCTCGGGAAGATGGTGTTTCCAAACTAGCTCTTAGGGTGAGATATTTAAATATAATAGAAAGTGTGAGTAGAACGAGTTCGGAGGGAGAACTGTTGGAAACGGTCTAAATGGCCTCAAGTGAAATAGGAGGATTAATTAGTTGTAATGGTAACCGGTACCTGGCAGTTTCTAGTAGTAAGGGCTAGCTGGTTTGTCAAACTTAGCTGAATATGATATGATCATATGCCTGAAGTACTAAACTAAGCCCCCATGTGGTTGAATCTCACGTATATTGCAATTATTCGTAACATCCTGTGGTGTGAAAACTAAGGCCTAACTCAATATTCTTCACCATTCAAGGACCAATCTCTCGTTACGTGTTTTTTCCTCTCATCATTCGCACCCCACCGACCAAAAAAACTCAATCTGCAACGAAGAACAGCCATGCGTATTAGTGGGTGTTTAGTTTATATATATAGACTAATTTTTATTCCATTTATTTTATTTTATTTTAGTTTCAGAATTGTTAAATACGAAAACTAAAATAGACACTACACGACGGTTCACTTACAGCGACCTACGGTTGGTTGCTAAAACGGCTTTCAGCGACCTACGGTTGATTGCTAAAAACTTTTAGCGACCCATAAGGATGGTCGCTGTAAGTGCCGTCGCTAAAGGCTTTAGCGACCGACATCTTTTTAGCGACCGACCGTCCGTTGCTAATATTATATAATTAGCGACCAACCGTGGGTTGCTGTACTATAGATTTAGCAACCAACCGTAAGTCGACATACTATACATTTAGCAACCAACAGAAAGTCGCCCTTTTTACAATTGTTATTAATAATAATATACATTTAATTAAGCACCACAAATCACATATTTTTATACACAAATCATAAAGACATACACAGTTAATCAGTATACCACAGTCATAGATCCATCACATAAACACAAAAGCACCACAATTATATATTCACAAAAGCATCACAGTTATAATATCATTCACAATTAGACCATTTACAGATAGCTAGCTAGATCATTCACAAAAGCTCCAGAGATGATCATTCACAAAAATATCTTGTACCAGAAGTTACAAAATAGCAAAGATCAGCCACCCCATCTCATTTTTCATCTAACAAAATGGAGGTACACGCTATTAGTGACGACAATTCTTCTTGTGTTGCAGATCCAGAGCCTTGCCATCTTATTCTTCCCAGGCCAACAACCAGATATATGTATCTGCAGTTCAAGAGTACACCTACCTTATATTGACAAGAAAAAACTACTTTTAGTATTTATGAAATGACCAAAGAGAGTATTTATGAAAAAACTACCTTAATTAATGATTGTTAGATTTCCTCATCGCCTTGAGAAATGCTCGTCTCATAGGACTCAATGATAATACCCAAGAATCTATAAATGAGACCTGGAACATAACATTAAAGCATCTTAGCCATTATCAATGATGTGAAAAGGCAAAAAAAATGGATAATGAATTGTACGGTTACAGGGTAATATCAGTGCCGTCCAAAATGGTATTCTCATTCTTAATTTTCTGCAACATAGTTCCAATAGCAAACTTCCAAAACAGGCACACAAAAGTACTAGTGCTTCACATCATCACCTCTTGTGTAAAAACATATGATGCTGGCGACGAAATCTCGGAACTAGCGCAGCAGGAATCGAACCGCAGCCACGACATCACCCTTGTGCTCACAGAGCGCTCTCTCCGCGATCTTCTTGTCCAGCTGTACGCATATAATATTCAGATGCACTTGAGGATAGGCTTTTAAACGAATTATGAGACACTATTATTTGTCAGTCATGGTTTTGGATGTATGAACACCTCAAGCTCACTAGCGATAATTTCGACATCCACAGGGTTGATCTTCACAACAGCCAATTCTTTCTCCCTGGTGAAAAAGAGTAAATGCGGTGAGTGTGATAAAACTGTCACACGCATGGCACTTTTCTGAAAAGAAAAACAAACCAGTTTCGGAGGCAACGAACTATATCTGCTTGTTGTGTACCATTTCAGATGGCAATAAAATAACATGTTACAAGAACTACAGAGTGATCACAGAGTGCACATAAATCGAAACGTCAAATAGCAATATAGTAGACTGAAATGCGTTAGGCTAAAATTACTGAATCAAGAACGCTAGATTCCAATTGGATTTTCTTCCAGATTGTCCATGCTACTTTCTGGTCATCTAACTCGATCAAGATCCTGGAAGATTTATTTTCATACTCTAAAGATTGACAAGAGAACCTACAGACAGCTATAGGCAGTAACAATTGCCATCTTTGGCAAAAAATCTAGCAGTGCTGGATTGTTGATGTCGAAGAATCAGCTCCAGAAATCAATTTTCCTAGAGGATCCTAAAACATTTTAGTGAAGAGCAACCGATGTGGGCATATGATAACACAGTAAACATACATGCCTTTTATAAGGAAAAAACAATATAAGTTGGCATTAATATAACTGTGACTAACTACTCAAAACATTTAATCAATAGGTCATAGAAACCGACTATCTGATGTGAATTGGTTGACATTACTAGCCTTGTCATGACACTATCAAAATAAATCAAGGTAGAATTTTAGTACTTTTCCTAATTTCGTATCTACACGGTAGTAATACGGTAGAATTTTAGCCTTGTCATGACATTACTAGCATTGCTATCTAATAAGGTAGTAATAAAATTTCTTTAAGTGAAGTCAACCTCATGTCACTTATTAATGTCACAAGTAAAGAATGTTAAACCCTATACCAGACCCGTGCTTGCTATTTCCAAGAAATGCAGACAACAGCTGTGTTTCTTCCAAACCATTCCAAACTGTCTCAGATAAAAGCTAAGCAATCAAAGCAATAGCCGTGTGACTAATTAATCTAATATTGGGCATCCAACGGTTTCGCATAAACTGGGCAACTCACTGTTGAACACCCCTAAATACAGGGGATAGAGCCTTAGAACTATCTTAGTTATTTCAGTAAACCTAAAAAATAAGTCAGGGAGCTTAAATTGTTATCCTGTCCTTTTGGTACTGATTTCAAGTGGAAAA
Organism: Zea mays; assembly: GCF_902167145.1. Lineage (NCBI taxonomy): Eukaryota > Viridiplantae > Streptophyta > Magnoliopsida > Poales > Poaceae > Zea > Zea mays. The sequence goes on along the minus strand of NC_050101.1, from coordinate 174,857,587 downwards.
AATAATACAACAACCATATGACCGAGAGGAAGGAAGTTGAACAACAATAAACAATGGTAGAATTGCCGTTGAAGGATAGAGCAAACCTTTCATCAACCTGAACCTTCTTCCCAGCAATTTTTCCTTTGGGAGCCGAGGACAACTACAAGGGGAAAGATGGAAAAGGTTTATATTAAAGGAAGTCAGGAGGGCAAGTGCTACTGAGCGGTCGAGCAGATAACGAAAGAACCACTGCACATGTCCCGTCCATTACCTTAAGAAATAGGGTAATGACTATCATCGAGCGGATAACGAACCTGAGGCGCTAGGGTGAGCGCTCCCATCCTTGATCCGAGCACCCCAGCAGTTCTCCATTCGCGAGTGTGCTCGGTGCTCACGCCGCTGCACAGCCGGAGCGAAGCGCGGCAGCGAGGGCGGGGCTCGACCAGCAATCGGATCAAGGGTGGCGGCTGACTGCGTGAGGCTGCCGCTTTGGAGAGGGAGTGAGCCGAGCGAGCGAGAGGAGCGAGGGAGAGGCTGGCGGGCAAGGGTGGCGGCTGATTAGGGTTAGGTGCGGCTGGGCCTTAATGGGCCGATTTGGTTAGGTTTTGTTTTTTTTCTTTTTTATTTCTTTTTCTAAATTTGAAATTCATTTTTAAATAACCCTAAAATTCATAGTAATTAAACCAAAATTATTTATAAATAGAATATTATTTTGTGGGCTAATACTTATTATATTTTTATTTACTAGGATTTTCATTTAAGAACAAATGTTATTCAATAACCAAAAATCAATCATGCGCAATAAAAAAATTATTCCAAATGCAAATACATAACAAACACTTAAAATAAAATTGATTACCATAAATATCATTAATAACTAAATGCATTATTTTTATTTTATGATTTTTATAGTGTTACAATTTTCTTTTCCATAATTCTTTTTTTCTTTTCTACAATTCTTTTTTTATTTACTACAATTTAGCGATCAATGTTTACTTGTTTTAATTAATTTTTAGTCACTAATATCTACAGGTACGTTCAGGCTATAAGATTTGATAGTGATCCTTGCTCTATAGCGACCCACCGCTAGTCCCCGACGACATCTATAGCGATCAACCATAAGTTGTTAAATTTCTAGACTTTTAGCGACCAACCGACCGTTGCTACAAAAGGATTTAGCGACTGACCGTTGGTCCCTAACCTTTAGCAACCAACAGTTGGTACCTAATAAGGGTCGCTAAAGATCAACCGTCGTGTAGTGAGAATTTTAGTTCCATATTTGATAGTATAGAGACTAAAATAAAATAAAATAGATAGACTAAAAATTAGTCCCTAAAAACTAAACATGTCCCTTACGTTTTTTGAGCAGAGATTATCAACTGATTTCAGACTATACCGACATCTTCTAGGCTAATGGTGTATGACTTTGATCCGGTCATACAATGCATAGAAACAGTTAAGGAGCAAGTAACCGTGCCATTGCAAAGATAATATTAGACTGTCTCCGGTGGTGTGCGAAAAATATGGGACATAAAACGTAAAACCGTAGATAATATTGTTTGACATTGTTTACATAGAAAAGTTTAAAATAAAGAATAAGATAGATAATCTAGATAACATTATACTTAGCAAAACGGGAACCATAGGTAGCGCTGACATCACAGTAGTTTTTCAACAGGCTATGGTCGTGTCGTGCTGGCATACCATATGAGCTGGCAGCTGCTGAAAGTCGCCTAGAAGGGGGTAAATAGGCGGAATCTGAAAATTATAAACTTAAGCACAACTACAAGCCGGGATTAGCGTTAGAAATATAATCGGGTTCAAAAGAGAGGGCGAAAACAAATCAACCAAAGAAATAGAGCGGATGACACGGTGATTTGTTTTACCGAGGTTCGGTTCTTGCAAACCTACTCCCCGTTGAGGTGGTCACAAAGACCGGGTCTCTTTCAACCCTTTCCCTCTCTCAAACGGTCACTTAGACCGAGTGAGCTTTCTCCTTATTTCATGGGTCACTTAGACCCGCAAAGATCACCACACACTTGGTGTCTCTTACCTTGGTTACAGAACACTTGAGAACAAGAAATGAGGAAGGAAGAAAGCGTTCCAAGTGCAAGAACTCAAAAGAACACAAATATCACTCTCTCACTAGTCACTATTTGATTGGAATGATCTTTGGACTTTACAGAGGATTTGATCTCTTTGTTTGTGTCTTGGAGTGAAGTCTAGAGCTCTTGTATTGAATGCAGTGGCTGAAAACTTGTATGCCTTGAAGTGTTGGTGGTTGGGGGTATTTATAGCCCCAACCACCAAAGTGGTCGTTGGGAGGGGCTATTGTCGTATGGCGCACCGGACAGTCCGGTGTGCCACCGGACATTGTCCGGTGCGCCAGCCACGTCACCCAACTGTTAGGGTTCGACCGGTGGAGCTCTGACAAGTGGGGCCACCGGACAGTCCGGTGGTGCACCGGACAGTCACTGTTCACTGTCCGGTGCGCCTTCTGGCGCTGCTCTAACTTCTGCGCGCGCAGGCGCACACTGTTCACGTTCACTGTTCACCTTTTGCAGACGACCGTTAGCGCAGATAGCCGTTGCTCCGCTGTTAGTCCGGTGAATTATAGCGGAGCGGCTCCCCTGGAAACCTGAAGCTGGCGAGTTCAGAGTTGATCCACCCTGGTGCACCGGACACTGTCCGGTGGCACACCGGACAGTCCGGTGCGCCAGACCAGGACAACCTTCGGTTGTCTTTTGCTCTTTTATTTGAACCCTTTCTTGGACTTTTTATTGGTTTGTGTTGAACCTTTGGCACCTGTAGAACTCATAATCTAGAGTAAACTAGTTAGTCCAATTGTTTGTGTTGGGCAATTCAACCACCAAAATTCATTTAGGAAAAGGTTTGACCCTATTTCCCTTTCAATCTTCCCCTTTTTGGTGATTGATGCCAACACAAACGAAAGCAAATATAGAAGTGCAGAATTGAACTAGTTTGCATAAGGTAAGTGCAAAGGTTGCTTGGAGTGAAACCAATATAATTATTTCTACTAGATATGCATGGATGGTTTTCTTCTTATCTAAAATTTTGGACCACATTTGCACCACGAGTTTTGTTTTTGCAAATTCTTTTGTAAATTCTTTTCAAAATCCTTTTTGCAAATAGTCAAAGGTACATGAATAAGATTGAAAGAAGCATTTTCAAGATTTAAAATTTTCTCCCCTGTTTTAAATGCTTTTCCTTTGACTTAAACAAAACTCTCCCTCAATGAAAATCTCCTCTTAGTGTTCAAGAGGGTTTTACGACTTTTTGAAGGTACTAGTACTTTCTCTCCTTTTGAAAACACATAAAAATATCAATTTGAAAACTTCATTTTAAAATTTGGTGGTGGTGCGGTCCTTTTGCTTTGGGCTAATACTTTCTCCCCTTTGGCATGAATCGCAAAAAACGGGTACTTGTGAGTGAAATATAAGCCCTAAACTTTCCCCCAATGGTAAACAAAAAATATGAGTGAAGATTATACCAAAGTGGAGAACTATACGGAATACCGACAAAGAGTGAATAATACCGATGGAGTTGAGTGGAAGCGTCGTCTTTGCTGAATACTCCATTTCCCTTTCAATTCTATGACTAAGCATGAGAATACACTTGAAAACACATTAGTCATAGACATTAAAGAGATATGATCAAAGGTATATAAATGAGCGATGTGTGCAACGTATCAATTAAAATTCCGAGAATCAAGAATGTTTAACTCATTCCTAAGTTTGGTAAAGGTTTTCTCATCTAGTGGCTTGGTAAAGATATCGGCTAATTGATCTTTGGTGTTAATATAGGCTATCTCGATATCCCCCTTTGTTGGTGATCTCTCAAAAAGTGATACAGAATGGCTATGTGCTTAGTGCGGCTGTGTTCAACGGGATTATTCGCCATGCAGATTGCACTCTCATTATTATATAGGAGAGGGACTTTGCTAAATTTGTAGCCATAGTCCCTAAGAGTTTGCCTCATCCAAAGCAATTGCGCGCAACAATGGCCTGCGGCAATGTACTCGGCTTCGGCGGTAGAAAGAGCTACTGAGTTTTGTTTCTTTGAAGCCCAAGACACCAGGGATCTCCCTAGAAACTGACAAGTCCCTGATGTGCTCTTCCTATCAATTTTACACCCTGCCCAATCAGCATCGGAATATCCTAATAAATCAAAAGAGGATCCCTTAGGGTACCAAAGACCAAACTTAGGTGTATGAACTAAATATCTCAAGATTCTCTTCACGGCCCTAAGGTGAACCTCCTTAGGATCGGCTTGAAATCTTGCACACATGCATACGGAAAGCATAATATCCGGTCGAGATGCACATAAATAGAGTAAAGATCCTATCATCGACCGGTATACCTTTTGATCTACGGATTTACCTCCCGTGTCGAGGTTGAGATGCCCATTGGTTCCCATGAGTGTCTTGATGGGTTTGGCATCCTTCATTCCAAACTTAGTGAGTATATCTTGAATGTACTTCGTTTGGCTGATGAAGGTGCCCTCTTGGAGTTGCTTGACTTGAAATCCTAGAAAATACTTCAACTCCCCCATCACAGACATCTCGAATTTTTGTACCATGATCCTACTAAACTCTTCACAAATAGATTTGTTAGTAGACCCAAATATGATATCATCAACATAGATTTGGCATACAAACAAATCATTTGCAATTGTTTTAGTAAAGAGAGTAGGATCGGGCTTGCCGACTTTGAAGCCATTAGTAATAAGAAAATCTCTTAGGCATTCATACCATGCTCTTGGGGCTTGCTTGAGCCCATAAAGCGTCTTAGAGAGTTTATAAACATGGTTAGGATACTCACTATCTTCAAAGCCGGGAGGTTGCTCAACATAGACCTCTTCCTTGATTGGTCCATTGAGGAAAGCACTCTTCACGTCCATTTGATAAAGCTTAAAGCCATGGTAAGTAGCATAGGCAAGTAATATACGAATTGACTCAAGCCTAGCTACGGGTGCATAGGTTTCACCAAAATCCAAACCTTCGACTTGTGGATAACCCTTGGCCACAAGTCGTGCTTTGTTCCTTGTCACCACACCATGCTCATCTTGTTTGTTACGGAAGACCCACTTGGTTCCTACAACATTTTGGTTAGGACGTGGAACTAAATGTCATACCTCATTCCTCGTGAAGTTGTTGAGCTCCTCTTGCATCGCCAGCACCCAATCCGAATCTTGAAGTGCTTCCTCTACCCTGTGTGGCTCAATAGAAGAAACAAAAGAGTAATGTTCACAAAAATGAGCAACATGAGATCGAGTGGTTACCCCCTTATGAATATCGCCGAGGATGGTGTTCACAGGGTGATCTCGTTGGATTGCTTGGTGGACTCTTGGGTGTGGCGGCCTTTGATCTTGTTCATCTTCCTTGTCTTGAACATTGGCATCTCCCCCTTGATCATTGTCCTCCTCTTGAGGTGGCTCATCTTCTTGATCTTCATTTTCATCATCTTGAGCTTGATCCTCATCTTGGGTTGGTGGAGATGCTTGTGTGGAAGATGATGGTTGATCTTGTGCTTGGGGAGGCTCTTCGGATTCTTTAGGACACACATCCCCAATGGACATGTTCTTAGCGCAACGCATGGAGCCTCTTCATCATCTAGCTCATCAAGATCAACTTGCTCTACTTGAGAGCCATTAGTCTCATCAAACACAATGTCACAAGAAACTTCAACTAGTCCAGTGGACTTGTTAAAGACTCTATATGCCCTTGTGTTTGAGTCATAACCAAGTAAAAAGCCTTCTACAGCCTTAGGAGCAAATTTAGATTTTCTACCTCTCTTAACAAGGATAAAGCATTTGCTACCAAAGACTCTAAAATATGAAACATTGGGCTTTTTACCGGTGAGGAGTTCATATGATGTTTTCTTGAGGATTCGGTGAAGATATAACCGGTTGTTGGCGTAGCAGGCGGTGTTGACCGCCTCGGCCCAAAACCGATCCGAAGTCTTGTACTCATCAAGCATGGTCCTTGCCATGTCCAATAGAGTTCTATTCTTCTTCTCCACTACACCATTTTGTTTTGGCGTGTAGGGAGAGGAGAACTCATGCTTGATGACCTCCTCCTCAAGGAAGCCTTCAATTTGAGAGTTCTTAAACTCCATTCCGTTGTCGCTTCTTATTTTCTTGATCCTCAAGCCGAACTCATTTTGAGCCCGTCTCAAGAATCCTTTCAAAATCTCTTGGGTTTGAGATTTATCCTGCAAAAAGAATACCCAAGTGAAGCAAGAATAATCATCCATAATAACTAGACAGTACTTACTCCCGCCGATGCTTATGTAAGCTATCGGGCCAAATAAATCCATGTGGAGTAGCTCCAGTGGCCTGTCAGTCGTCATGATGTTCTTGTGTGGATGATGAACACCAACTTGCTTCCCTGCTTGACATGCGCTACAAATCCTGTCTTTCTCAAAATGAACATTTGTTAGTCCCAAAATGTGTTCTCCCTTTAGAAGCTTGTGAAGATTCTTCATTCCAACGTGGGCTAGTCGGCGATGCCAGAGCCAACTCATATTAGTCTTAGCAATTAAGCAAGTGTCGAGTTCAGCTCTATTGAAATCAACTAAGTATAGCTGACCCTCTAACACTCCCTTAAATGCTATTGAATCATCACTTCTTCTAAAGACAGTAACACCTATATCAGTAAAAAGACAATTGTAGCCCATTTTACATAATTGAGAAACAGAAAGCAAGTTGTAATATAAAGAATCTACAAGAAAAACATTGGAAATAGAATGGTCAGGAGATATAGCAATTTTACCAAGCCCTTTGACCAAACCTTGATTTCCATCCCCGAATGTGATAGCTCTTTGGGGATCTTGGTTTTTCTCATAGGAGGAGAACATCCTTTTCTCCCCAGCCATGTGGTTTGTGCACCCGCTATCAATGATCCAACTTGAGCCCCCGGATGCATAAACCTACAAAACAAATTTAGGCCTTGTTCTTAGGTACCCAAACGGTCTTGGGTCCTTTAACATTGGAAACAAGCACCTTGGGTACCCAAACACAAGTCTTTGATCCCTTGTGTTTGCCCCCAACATATTTGGCAACTACTTTGCCTAGTTTGTTAGTGAGCACATATGAATTATCAAAAGTCTTAAATGAAATGTTATGATCATTTGATGCAATAGGAGATTTCTTCTTAGGCATTTTAACATGGGTAGAACGCCTAGAGCTAGAAGCCTCATTCTTATAAATAAAAGCATGGTGAGAGACAGAATGAATCTTCTTTGCATGAATTCTCCTAATCTTATCCTCAGGATAACCAGCAGGATATAGAATATAGCCCTCGTTATCCTGAGGCATGGGAGCCTTGCCCTTAACAAAATTAGACAATCTTTTAGGAGGGGCATTAAGCTTGGCATTGTCTCCCTGTTGGAAGCCAATGCCATCCTTAATGCCAGGGCGTCTCCCACTATAGAGCATACTTCGAGCAAATTTAAATTTTTCATTTTCTAATTCATGCTCGACAATTTTTGCATCTAGTTTAGCTATATGATCATTTTGTTGTTTAATCATAGCAAGGTGATCATGAATAGCATCAACATTAATGTCTCTACATCTAGTACAAATAGAAACATGATCAACACTAGATGTAGAGGGTTTGCAATCATTTAATTCAACAATCCTAGCATGTAAAATAGCATTCTCATCTCTAAGATTGGTAATAGCATCATTGCAAACATTTAAATCTTTAGCCTTAGCAATCAATTTTTCATTTTCAATTTTAAGGCTAGCAAGAGATTCATTCAACATGTCAATCTTAGCAATTAAACTAGCATTATCATTTCTAAGATTAACAATAGAATCATCACAAACATTGGATTTTTCAACCTTAGCAATTAATTTGGTATTTGAAAGGGAAATAGGCTTACACCTTTTTACTAAATAGATTTTGGTGGTTGAATTGCCCAACACAAATATTTGGACTAACTAGTTTGCTCTAGTCTATAAGTTTTACAGGTGCCAAAGGTTCACAACAAGCCAATAAAAAGACCAAAGATGGGTTCAAATAAAGAGAGCTAAAGATAACCCAAAGGCACCCTGGTCTGGCGCACCGGACTGTCCGGTGTGCCACCGGATAGTGTCTGGTGCACCACCGGACAGTGTCCGGTGCACCAGGGAACTCCAAGCTCAACTCTTCGCCTTCGGGAAATTCTCAGAGGCACTCCACTATAATTCACCGGACTGTCTGGTGTACCACCGGACAGTGTCCGGTGCCCCAGGGAGAAGCAACTCTGAACTCGCCAGCTTCGGAAATCCGCTCCGCTATAATTCACCGGAGCAACGGCTACTTCGCGCGCAACGGTCGACTCCAACGCATTAAATGCGCGTCTGCGCGCGCAGAGGATAGAGCACGCGCGGGTGGCACACTGGACAGTCTACAGGACTTGTCCGGTGCACCACCAGACAGCCAGGCGGGCCCACAAGTTAGAGCTTCAACGATCGAACCCCAACGGCTGGCTGACGTGGCTGACGCACCGGACAGTGTCCGGTGGCGCACCGGACTGTCCGTTGCGCCATGCGACAGCAGACTTCCAACAGCCACATTTTGGTGGTTGGTGCTATAAATACCCCAACCACCCCACATTCAATGGCATCCAAGGTTCTACACTTCTACACCTTACAAGAGCTATAACATTCAATACAAGACACACCAAAGAGATCAAATCCTCTCCCAACTCCACACAAAGATTTAGTGATTAGAGAGAGATTTGTTGTGTTCATTTGAGCTCTTGCGCTTGAATTGCTTCTTTTTTTCTCATTCTTCTTGTGATCAAACTCAATTGTAACCAAGGCAAGAGACACCAATTGTGTGGTGGTCCTTGTGGGGACTTAGTGTCCCGTGTGATTGAGAAGAGAAGCTCACTCGATCTAAGTGACCGTTTGAGAGAGGGAAAGGGTTGAAAGAGACCCGGTCTTTGTGACCACCTCAACGGGGAGTAGGTTTGCAAGAACCGAACCTCTATAAAACAAATCCTTGTGTCTCATTCCTTATTTGCTTGCGATTTGTTTTTTCGCCCCTCTCTCGGACTTGATTATATTTCTAACGCTAACCCGGCTTGTAGTTGTGATTAACTTTGTAAATTTCCGTTTTGACCTATTCACCCCCCCTCTAGGCGACTTTCAATTGGTATCAAAGCCCGGTGCTTCATTAGAGCCTAACCGCTCGAAGTGATGTCGGGAGATCACGCCAAGAAGGAGATGGAGACCAGCGACAAGCCCGCTACAAGCCACGGGAAGGCTTCATCGGAAGAGTCCCGCAACAAAGGAAAGAAGAAGGAATTCTCTTCCCACAAGTCGCATCGGAGTGGGGACAAGAAAAAGAAGATGAGGAAAGTGGTCTACTACGAGACCGATTCTTCATCGCCATCCACCTCCGGCTCCGACGCGCCGTCCATTACTTCTAAGCGCCATGAGCGCAAGAAGTATAGTAAGATTCCCCTACGCTATCCTTGTATTTCAAAACGTACTCCTTTACTCTCTGTTCCATTAGGCAAACCACCGGTTTTGACGGTGAATATTATAATATGTGGAGTGACAAAATGAGGCATCATCTAACCTCACTCCACACAAGCATTTGGAATGTTGTTGAGTTTGGTGTACAGGTACCATCCGTAGGGGATGAAGTCTACGACTTTGACGAAGTGGCCCAAATCCACCACTTTAACTCCTAAGCCACCACTATACTCCTCGCCTCTCTAAGTCGAGAGGAGTATAATAAGGTGCAAGGGTTAAAAAGTGCGAAGGAAATTTGGGACGTACTCAAGACCGCACACGAAGGAGACGAGGTGACAAAGATCACCAAGCGGGAGACGATCGAGGGGGAGCTCGGTCGCTTCATGCTTCACCAAGGGGAGGATCCGCAAGCTATGTACAACCGCTTGAAGACCTTGGTGAACCAAGTGCGCAACCTCGGGAGCACAAAGTGGGATGACCATGGGATGGTCAAGGTTATTCTTAGATCTCTCGTTTTTCTTAACCCTACGCAAGTTCAATTAATTCGAGGTGATCCTAGATACAAGCTAATGTCTCCCGAGGAGGTTATAGGAAAATTTGTGAGCTTTGAGCTAATGATTAAAGGCTCAAAGAAAATCATCGAGCAAGGCACCTCCACGCCCGAGGCACAACCCGTCGCATTCAAGGCAACAGAGGAGAAGAAGGAAGAGTCTACACCAACTAGGCTCCCTATCGGCGCCTCAAAGCTCGACAATGAGGAGATGGCTTTAATCATCAAAAGCTTTCGACAAATCCTCAAGCAAAGGAGGGGGAAGGACTACAAGCCCCGCTCCAAGAAGGTTTGCTACAAGTGTGGTAAGCCCGGTCACTTTATTGCAAAATGTCCTATTTCTAGTGACAGTGACAGGGGCGATGACAAGAAGGGGAGAAGAAAGATGAAGAATAGATATCACAAGAAGAAGGGCGGCGATGCCCATGTGTGCCGCGAGTGGGACTTCGACGAGAGCTCCACCGACTCCTCCTCCGACGAGGACGCCGCCAACATTGCCGTCAACAAGGGACTTCTCTTCCCCAACATCGGCCACAAGTGCCTCATGGCAAAAGACGGCAAAAGGAAGAAGGTTAAATCTAAATCCTCCACTAAATATGCATCCTCTAGTGATGAAGATAATTCTAGTAATGAGGAGGATAATTTGCTTACTCTTTTTGCCAACCTTAACATGGAACAAAAAGAAAAGTTAAATGAATTGATTAGCGCTATTCATGATAAGGATGAACTCTTGGATAGTCAAGAGGACTTCCTAATTAAGGAAAATAAGAAGCATGTTAAGGTTAAGAATGCTTACGCTCTAGAAAGGGAAAAATGTGAAAAATTATCTAGTGAGCTAAGCACTTGCCATGATGTTATTGCCAACCTTAGAAATGAAAATGCTAAATTAATTGCTAAGGTTGATTCAAATATTTGTGATGATTCATATGTCAATCTTAGAAATGATCATGATATTTCTATTGCTAAGATTGAAAAATTGAATGCCTCTCTTACTAGCCTTAGATGTGAAAATGAAAAATTGATTGCTAAGGCTAAAGAATTAGATGTTTGCAATGCTTCCATTTCCGATCTTAGAAGTGAAAATGATATTTTACATGCTAAGATTGTTGAACTAAAAACTTGCAAACCCTCTACATCTACCGTTGAGCATGTTTCTATTTGCACTAGATGTAGAGATGTTGACATTGATGCTATTCATGATCATATGGCTTTAATTAAACAACAAAATGATCATATAGCAAAATTAGATGCTAAAATTGTCGAGAATGAACTTGAAAATGAAAAATTTAAATTTGCTCCACTACAAGAAACTGGTTAAAGAACGTGGGTGAAAAACCGTCGAACTTAATGTAATAGGCCATCGAACTTACCATAAGAACGTGGGTTTACCCACGAATATAGCCGACGCCGATTTTTGGACGAACTTAAAGAAGTAAGTTCGACGACCCCCACGTTCTTAAGGTTAAGAACGTGGGTACCATCGAACTTAACATTAAGAACGTGGGTACCGTCGAACTTAAGGTTAAGAACGTGGGTTTTTAAGTTCGACGGGGGCCGTCGAATGTTTTCCCATAAGTTCGACGGCACCCACGTTCTTAACCTTAAGTTCGACGTGGCCACGTGGTCGTCGAACTTATGGGTCGTGCGTGGGTCGGCGAGGGCTGCCCATTAAGTTCGACGGTACCCACGTTCTTAACCTTAAGAACGTGGGTACCCACGTTCTTAACCCTTTTCTAGAAAAAATAAAAAATACAGAAATGTAAAATTATATACACATAATATCACATGCAACACAATATATCACATACAATACAAATTTCAAACACATTGATATATGTTCATATCACAAATTCACATAATTAAGTCCAAATATATAAGTTTGCAAATTCACATAAGTCCAAATACATAAGTTCACAAATTCACACAGGTTCACATCCATAGTTCACAAGTTCAAACACACAAGTTCAAACATTAGCTCCATCGCTCTCGATCAGGACATCGGATTGTTGTTCGTAGCTCCACCACTAGAATTGAGACATCTGTCCGCAAAGTCAACGTGAGGGGGAGGAGTCACTTGATGAGAGCCGGAATCCTACAAAATAAACCAAAATTCTCATAAATACACAACTGACATTAAATCACATGTACACAAAGATATAGGAAAGCATGATAAACACAAAATGTGGCTTCCATATTTGTGCATGAACATGAACATGAGAGTGAAAACAAACTTCATTTCAAGACGCAGCACCCAATCAGCCACGTGGTAAATTATGCTTATATGCCAGACAACAGACAGCTATGCTACCTACAAAATATGAATATATATGCTGTGCTTTGAGAATACTTCAAGCATCAACCACGCTTTGGCAATACACTGCATAGTATGTACTTATGACAAAACAGTACTGTTCCAACACCCACCACCCACCTGAACGAATATAATCCAATCAGCTTCAGTAGCCCAAAACAAAAGGCTAACTAAAATAAATGCCAACTAAAACTAGATATCAGCACCCTACCTGCCAACAACACTAATTAATAAGGTCCCAAAAAAACAACACACACCCATAAGAGAGAATCTGGCACATGTATCAACTTTAGAGTGTTTGTTTAGCAACCACAAGCTGATTGAGTAGCTACCCACATCAGCATGGTTGGTTCTCATATATATGTCAAATGCAAGTCACTTTGGACATAGACACGTTTACAAAGTGGAACTTTTTGACAATAATATTCGTAGAAAGAGTAAATTTGAACTATCATGATGTGAAAGAGTAGAAAAAGTGAGCATTCTGAATATAACTGACATATATCTAATGATTTGAAGTACAACATTAATCACGAACCAAGCACATAAGTGTCAACTAGCATTAAATTCAGGAACGTACCGCTGGTGACGGAAGTGGCTGTGTTGGCCATGGGGGCGTCCCCAAGGCCCCATTGGATGTGTAGGATATCCCCATGGTGGTGGCGGCCAATATCCCATACCTGGTTGTGGAGGAGGAAGAATCTGTCCTCTAGGAGGCATCGACCACTGAATGTCCATCTGTGGGTTTCCTTGTCCGGTCTCAGAACCCTATAACCAAATAAAACGATGCATGATTATAATTGTAAATGAAAGTAAATATACTACAAAACTATACCTGTGTTTCGTTGGTGTTTGGGGTCTGTCCAGATTGTGACGGACGGGTGAACTGGGGTCCCATTGGAGATCCCATCTGAGCACTATACATCTGCAAACACAATAAGCTTGAGTTTTATTTTGAACTAATGTATATATAGAGTTTAAACTCACACATGGGATGGTAATCTTATCTAGCACATGCATCATAGAAGCCACAAGCAAGTTACCAACTGAACCATGAGTTAGGCTTTACCAACTGAAGTCACAATTCACTGATGCAGGCAACTAGCAGATGACAGAAATTGCGATTACACATTACACAAAAATCAGCTAATCAAGAAAGCAAACAGGAAAAGCCTAGATTACACATAACACAAAAAATCAGCTAATCAGCATAGTAGCAGGCACAAACAAGAATGATTCAGGAACCCAATCATAAACCTCCCCCAAATTGGTGCGTGTGACAATCTGTTTTATCCCGAGAGAAGATCTGTGAGGATGCAATATAATAGTAGTTTCTTCCAAAGTTCCAACCATGGATCAGAATGATAATAGTGGCTGTATTGACGATGTTAACAAATCCTGATGATGATTCACAATCTTTAGAAAAAACATATTTATAGCTCATCAAAAGTCCAAAACTGATGTTTTAATTTTGAAGTTAATTAGGGGGACATGTACGTGCATTTTTTTGGTGATTAAAATTATGGCTTGATTCCAATGTGTTGCATCTAGCTTTGCCTTTCTTCCATGATAGTTGATTGTTCTGCTGTCCACTTTCTGCCTTACCAGTACATATACGTTTAAATGAATTAGTATCAACGCAACATAGAAGAGGAACATTAATCTGATGCATATAAGGACAGTCCTAACCCGGAAACTGCTACCCAGTTTTTATACCTTCCGATGTTCTCCCATCTCACAAGGTGAGGCTACTGTCTCTCGCCTTCATTAGGGTTATAATTCAGTCTTTTATGCAAATGAACCTTATCAGTACAGGTTTGTGATGCTTTTTTTTTTGCATTTTCACCTTTTTAGATCTATGAACACTAATAACAAGAAGATGAGCTGCCCAACAATGGACCCTGAAGCAAGAAATACATTGATTTTCTCTCTACAAATTATTTCTGTGGCAAGGTACATTGATGCATTTCTGTGGCAAGGTTGGGTACCAATTTTGTGACCTTCAGCCTTTTTCCTCCCATTGGATCAGCATCTTTATTCATTTTGTTTAGGCACTTTGTAGTCTTACACTCCTCTACACTAGAAATACATGATAGATCTAGAGTCTTAATTATTGTTAACTGCAAATTATTTTTTAACTAAGGTAATGGAAACCTGTTTGTTTTAGGGGAAGTTGTTCACATATTCATGCCACTTGTATATGTACTTCTGATTAGATAGTTTTGAATCAAATCATGGACCCCATGGATAGTGTCGCTAGCTGTGGAACTAACGAGTCTAGGCATCCATTCCCATGCGACTGATCTGTATCACAGATCAGGGTAAGTACATCAGCTCAGTTCTGTTGAGAAGGACAAGACAAGTTAACTTTAGTTGTCTAACTGCTTAAATACTTAAATTTTGGGGTCGTAATGTTGCCGCTGTCCAGATCTATGCTTTTTGGGGTCGTAAGGTGCGCTGTTTGGCGCACCTCCGTGACAATTTGGCTGTATTGCAGCGTGGATTCAGGTTTCTTCATGCTGCATTTGTGGCTTGTGATGCGTCTCAGTTTTTTTAAAACATGTGATTATTTTTTATACCTCTGCAAGGGGTTGCTTTCGTTGAATGGAGACCCTACGAGCATGAAATGAAAAAGGCGAGGGGGCAACCAGGGGACCATATTAGTGAAATAGGAGAACCCATAACTTACATTTTTTATCACAGCTTCCTGGGTGAGTGGGGATCTATTTCTCTGCAGTCGAAGTCATGGTGACTTTTGTCACTGACAGGTGAGGTGAGCCTGACCTTGAGGCATCCGAAATAGGCTAGGTAGCAGTAAATGGCAACCTTTTCATTTTAGCTATGTTTTTTTTGTTTCATCCATCTGTTTCTGTATGCATTTTGCAAATATATGTTTAATGTAGAGTAAACTTAACTATTCATTTGTGTACATCTTCAAAATAGTTCAGGTACCTAGAAGGATAGTCCCTATTCTAAATTGTTTCTCTTTGATGTGAGCTTAACATCTTAGTCTTTCCTTGGTAGAGTGCTTAACAAGGATATAGTTCTTCCAACATTATTTCTTGAGCGAGGGGTCGTAATAGGAGTTGAAGCTGTCGATGCTCTTTAATTCTTTGAATTTGCCCCCAGGCTGCTTGGCTAACGTTAAGGGTTTGACATTGTCTCACTTAGCCTAGATTCAACTAATCACATCCTAAATCTGAAGTGGTTGTGCTTGTGCAGTTAAGGGTATGTTCATATCACAGGCTGTGACAACCTCCTAATAAATACAGAAATCACTCAACAATTGACCAGACCGATTTTGGGCTGTCTAAGGCTCAAAGCGAGTTAGATAAAAAAATATGGGCAGATTCTAAGCGGATTACTAAAATTATTACCTGCATCAGCATTCCCTGCATCATCTGAACTTGTTGAGATAGTTGTTGAACTTGTTGTTGTTGTCTTAGTTGCTCATCAAGCTCTTATTACCTCGAAGTTGAAGTTCGAGATCTACTCCCCGCCGAGGAAACTGACCGACGACCAAAGCTATCGCGACTCACAACCCCATCACCGATCCCCAACCTAGAAACATCACAAGTTATGAACCAATAGTTTTTATATATCACAACTTTGATTTTATCATACCTCCCATGTGGTAGCCCACCACCAGCAACATATGCTGCATCCGGATCGAAAGGTGCCTCCCTCCAATCTAGATCATCGTCTCCTGCTTTCCTCCTAACCTCCTCGGCATAACGAGTCTACAAAACAATTTATGTTAATTATAAATGAGTCACAAGTTAATTAAGAATAGATAGTTATTATTTACACCTAATAGCTTTTCTGTCGCGCTGTCGTCACATAAAACTTCTGGATGCTCTGGATCTGGACCTCGGTGTCCCTCCATGTAAACGTCAATGAATCGGGGTTCAACACCATCACGAGCCTCCTGCAGTAAGAGACATAATAAAATATACAAATTTGTCTGAGGGAAAAAGACTAAATGTTACTTAGCTCATCATACCATTCATTGTGATTTCCCAATAAATCCATCTGCTCCAAATCGATGGAGGCCCGATTTGCTCTTCCGGTTCAAACGATTTCTATCTGACTTCACTTTGTACTCATCTGAAGACCAGTACTCGCAGAGCTTGACCCAAGCTTCAGGATGAGCAGTGAGCCAGTCCACTTCACTTTGTTTGTACTCCTCAACTGTCAAGTGGATTTCACATGCCTGGTTGTTGGTCATTCTTTGACCCTTCACTTTCTTGAAGTACACGGTAACAGCTTTGACCCATGCATCTGACATTGAACCATTTATAACTTTTCTAGCAGCATTGTGGAATACACGTTTTGCATGTTCTTCGTTTGCTGTTTCGTCCAATCTAAATTGTTCCTGCAAAATGAAGAAGCAATTAAATTCATTTATAGATGCCCACGGTAAGTAAATTTAAAATACATAATAAACTCACCCAAAATGATGACCACACTGCGTCTTGGTGAGTACGGTCAGGTCCATATGGTTTGAGGCCCCAGTGAGCCCAGTGATACGCCCCTATCTCTGCCCCGTTGAATTGTACCACCCCTGGATAGTGAAAACGAGCTATAGATCCCAGCACTGTGTTAACTGGTGTCCGGTGACCTTTGCCACTCCATGCCACCTCCACCCAGCTCCTCTCTCCTGCAGGGTTTATGACCCTACGTTGGTCCAAGGGTTGTGTCGGTGGAACTCTAAGGGACCGCCAAAACCTACAAAATTGTAAATTGTGCACTGGTAATAATATCAATCCAACAAAAAATAGAACTCATCATCAAAATAAAATTACCTGAAGTTCGTTGCCTGTGTCGTTGTAACAACCTCGTCATCGGCCTCTCCATCGGCCTCTCCATCGTAGTCCTCCCCATAGTCATCATCATCACGCATTGGTGAACCTTGGCGTGCCAGCTCGTCCTCCTGACTAGGTGCATTGTGGTCTGCCGCCTCGCGCGCTTGCTCAAATGCATTGTGGTCCTGCTCTAGCATAGGTCCACTTGAGCCTATCGCCTCACGCTCTGGCTCAAGTGCATTGTGGCATGCCACCTCGCGCTCTTGCCCAGGTGCACTATGGCCTGCCACCTCGCGCTCTTGCCCAGGTGCACTATGGCCTGCCACCTCGCGCTCTTGCCCAGGTGCACTATGGCTTGCCACTTCGCGCCCTGCTCCTCCATGCAACCAAGGAGCTGCTCTAGCCGCTGCCTTGACGCTGTAGAGCCCTACAAACATAATCAACAATGAGATATATCAAGTACTCGAAAATAAGGTGATAATACTATTACATACATAGAAGAAAAGAAAATAAAACAAATTAAATACCTGGAACAACATAGAGGAGGTATCCCCACCACCTGAACCCCTAGTCGACCGTGACCTCGAGGAGTCACCACGATCTCCGCGCTTCTTCCCTTTGAGCTTGTCCATGACCCTCATCATCTGCACAAATTTCATTACAAGAATTTAATTATATATACTTTTAGTATTGAAATAGGAATGCATATACAAGAATTTAAATATATATACTTTTCAAAAATCATCGGCATCAGAATCTGCTTCAGCAACGCGCTGCTCAATTATTTCAAGTCTTTGTTGTTTTTCAAGAATTCTCTGTGACCTACGAGTCCTTGCCCTAGAAGGACCTGGTTCTTCTGCCATCAAATCTATGTCGAGACTAGCTACTTCATTGAGCCCTAAATCCTCAGATATAGTAAATTCTCTATTTTCTGACTGATCGCCCTTCTTCTTGATAAATATTAACAGAATCATCATCTTCGTTATTTGTGTTGTAATAATCATATCGTAACGGATGGACTTCAGGATTAATTTTGTATACAACCCAACAAGACTTCAAGTTTTCATGAGGATATGTTAGATAGTACACCTGTTGCGCTTGATGTGCAAGCACAACATTGCTATAATCGCCGCCTTTAAACCGTGATTCATGCTTTACCTCCACAATTCCAAATTCATCCTCTCGCGTTTGTTGAGGATCAAACCATTCACAATCAAATAACACAAACATGAACTCTTTGGCTCCACCAAGAGTGTACTCCGTTATGTCTTGAAGAACACCATAATAGTCATGAGTGCCTCCGTCTGCATTTGTGGCAGTTGCTACTACTCCACTGTTTGTCGTGGCTGCCTGCGGGCGGATTTTTTCTAATTTTGATGTTCGAATACGGTATCCATTAATATCATAGTGGCTATATTTTCTTGCTTTCAACTGACCATGTGATATCTGTCGCAAATCATCCGAGACTAGAGAGTCCAGTTTCTTACACTACATAGAGCAGAAAAAAAAGATATAGGTAAATAGCAAGTCATATGTGCAAACTAAGTACACAAAGGAAAACTATAAAGAGATAATTACATGCTCGTGGAACCATTCAACGAAACATGGACCTCTATTCATCCCTTTCATACGTAGATTATCCAGTTCCTTTGGTGTAGGTTTGTGGCCAGCTAAATATATGGAATCAAACATTTCAAAGTATGGATCAAGTTCCTCCATGTTGGTGTACAAGTAGAGCATGGTGAAATTACGCTCTCTTATGTCAACATAATGTGCAGTAGAAGCCCTGACCCCTTTCCCCTTCCATAGAAAAACACTAAGGTCGGTCGAAGGACCTTCTTCTTCAGTATGATACCGTGTTGACTGAGCATTCACGTTGTTAGTGTGTGATAAATACTGACTTGAGAAGATTGTGATCTCTTTAGCTGCAAAGGCCTCTGCGATACACCCCTCAACCCTTGCTTTGTTCCGCACAGTAGCTCTAAGTTTTTTCAATTCTCTTTCTTGACTATACATCCATCGGAACTGCACTGATCCTCCTACCAATGCTTCATAAGGTAAGTGCACTAGCAAATGTTGCATCACATTCATAAATCCAGGCGGAAATACTTTTTCCATCTTGCATACAAGCACCGCGATTTGTTTCTCAAATTGAATCATCAATTTCTTTGAGATATGCTTAGCACATATATGTCTATATATGTAACTAAGTTTAGCAATCATCTTCCACAGAGGAGGCTTCAAATAGCCACGGAACATTACCGGCATAAGTCTTTCCATCAAAATATGGTAATCATGAGCCTTCAAACCATTTAATTTATTAGTGTCGAGGTTAACAATACGTTTTATGTTAGCTGCATAGCGGTCTAGAAACTTCAACATTTTCAACCATTGAAATACTTCTTTTCGCTCTTCCGGCTTTAGATAGTATGGAGCTCGTGGTGTGCTCTCCTTTCCATTAGGATTTAATTTGACCTCAAGGCTAGGGCGATCGCAAAGATTAGCTAAATCTTTCCTGGCATTGATGTTGTCTTTTGTTTTACCCTTAATGTTTAGACACATGCTTATGATGCTTTCAGCAACATTGCGCTCTTGGTGCATCAAATCTATGTTGTGTGGTAAAATCAATACCTTCGCATACGAAAGTTCCCAGAGAAAAGAAATATGAGTCCAGTTGTGATCTTGACCATAGCCTTCAAACTCATGACCTTCTGCAGCCCTTTGAAGGGCACGATGTTGTATAAGGATATCTTCACCCATTAAACGTTTTGGTGGACCATCTTTAACTTTTATGCCTCTTCTAAATGACTTCGTATCATTTCGAAACGGGTGATTGGATGGAAGAAACCGTCGATGACAATCAAAGAATGAGACCTTTTTACCATGCTCCAATCGATATGCTTGTGTGTCCCCCATGCATATGGGACAACACAGTCGACCGTGGACACACCAGCCAGACCAAATACCATATGCAGGCAAATCATGAATTGACCACAAATATACAACACGTAAGGTAAATTCACATTTTAGATGACCATCATAAGCCTTTACCCCTACCCATAGCTCTTTGAACTCTTCAATCAACGGTTGCATGAATACATTGATCTTCTTTCCAGGATGTTTAGGCCCTGGAATAATAAGGGCAAGAAATATGAACCCTTCTTTCATGCATTTGTTGGGAGGGGGGTTGTAGGGCATGATGAAAACCGGCCAACAAGAGTATGAAGTTGAACTGTTGTCGTAAGGAGTGAAACCATCAGTGGACAAGCCTAGACGAACACTCCTAGCGTCTCTTGCAAATTCTGGGTCAAAACGATCCAGAGCCTTCCAAGCATCGCCATCTGATAGATGCATCATAATGTCTGGATCTTGGCTCTCACGTTCTCCTTCCTTATGCCACAACATTAGCTTCGCAGTTTCTGGGGTTAAAAATAGACGTTTAAGCCTTGGGGTGATGGGCATATATCGAAGCTGTTTAACTGCCACTTTTGTAGCAAAAGTAGCTCCATCCTCTTTTAGTACCTCCGCATATCTTGATTTACCGCATATCTGACAATGGGTGGCCGCTTCATATTCCTTCCAGAACAACATGCAATTATCTTCGCACACATCAATCTTCTTATACTTCATCCCAAGACCGGACACGATCTTTTTAGACTGGTATAAGTCTTTTGGCATCTTATGGTTCAATGGGATGAGATCAATAATCAGATTGATTATATCATTATAGCAGTTATTTGAGAAGTTATACTTTGCCTTCATTGCCATAAGACGTGTAACCACCTGCAACACGGTCACAGTGGTATCATCATGCACTTTTTCCTCTGACGCGTGAAGAAGCTTATAAAACTCCTGCACTTCCTCTGGTGTACCCTGTTCCGAGGCCAATGTTGGATACTCTCTACTAATATCAGCCACCAAGTCATCCATCCGATCCTCCTCATCATCATTAATTCTTTCTGACTCTGTGATATTCTGCTCTACTTCTCCATGTGAGCACCACACAAGATAGTTAGGCATAAACCCATTCTTGCAAAGGTGATGCTCCAGTTCTTCGATCTTTCTCACATACTTAAAATTCCGACACTTGGTACACGGACACTTCACCACACGAGGTCCACCGGAAAATGCGAGATCCACGAATTGTTTTGCAACCCTAACCCATTCCTTTGAGTGACCTAGAGTCACGCTATTGAATCCATCATACATCGCCCTTCTTCTATTGTCATCCATTTCCAAAACTAAATAACCCAATGTATAAAAAATGTGTAAATAAACATCATTAAGCATATAAACGTAAATAAAAAATGTGTAAATAAACATCATTAAGCATACAAACATAAATAAAAATGTGTAAATAAACATCATTAAGCCCTTCTTCTATTAGGAAGGATCACTAGACATAAAAAACATTTAACCAAACATTGAACCTAACATTGATTAATTTACAATGAACAAGAAATTATGCATCAATTGTAACAACTAGCCAAAATCATGCATCAAATTTTAACTAACAAACTAATTCTAATAATATGCATCAAAGAAAGAAGAAAAATACCTTCACGGAGACCGTCAAGGTGGTGATGGTCGAGGAGACGCGGGCCGGCTGTAGTTAGAGTGGAGAGAGAGACCGAAGACTAGAGTCAAATGGGCCTACAATTAGATGGAAACACGGATTTAGGTTTCATAACTTTGCATAGAACAAAACATAACTATACGACCTGCTACCCAGTACCCAGCCACCCAGAAAAATAACTATACGCAGCTGCAAGTTTTTTTCTTCCTATTCTTACTTTAGGACATCTGCAACTTCTGAATTCAAATGACTATGTCGTTGCTAATTAATTTACCAAGATGCGCTGAAGCAATGTTTTAATAAGACAGCAAACCCCAGCAATGTTTTAATAAATAAGTTGCTGAAGCATATCACTGTTTTCTACTTGCTTGAACATGTCAGCAATCTCGCATGTTGGTAATCTATTGGTAATCATGTGGACATAATGCAGTAGAGCTGTAAACGATGCTCTTTATCCTCTGTTTTCTACTTGCTTGAACATGTCAGCATTCTCGCCTGTTGGTAATCTATTGGTAATCATGTGGACATAATACAGTAGAGCTATTAGCAGAACAATAATTATTGTAAGGGTTTGAAACGAGAGTCACTGCTATCGCGTGAAGTCTTCTCCACCAACGACGCCAGAGTTCGAGTCAATCCACCTTCTGGTTTTAGGTGAGATGATGGTTGGGTTCACGGGGAAGAGGAATGAGATGGAGCAAGCGGTGAATAGCCTCTCTGATTTCTCCCTCTCCGGTCCCGCTGCAAAGAGCCACAGACTGCTGAGTCGGTGAGCTGTCTGTGCTTTCTTTTAGGCATTTATTGAATTGAGGGTTCTTATCTGTTTTTTATTGGTGCAATCTTTTGCCCCAATATTTTGCTGCTACTATGCCTGCGAGTTTGCCTCTTTAAATTACTGATTAGTGGACTCCTGACTAGGCTGGTTGATTATAGGGATTAGGACTTGGCTAATTGTTTTTGTTGTTTCAGAATCCTGAAGAACACCATGAGCCAACCAACACAGTAAGTCTGGCTGCTCATTCATGTCATATTGAGAATTTCACCAGTTCAAGCAAACAAGAAATTCCCAATGTCAAGACCGACATGGAAGCCAAATTACGAGCATGGTTGGAATCAAAGGGGAAAACAAAGTGCATCCAAAAAATGGATGGTCTTTTCTCCCCAATTGCCAGCAAGACTCTATTGTCTATGACCCATATATTACATGGAACCATACATAGTTCTTATTTCTTTATCTTCTCCTGCACAAGATACTTTTTGATCTAGTAGTCCTTGTTCCCACTGAAAATATACTACGAGAGCACATGCAGACAGAAGTAGATACACCAAAGAAAGGTACTTTAGGAAACTTCAGGGTATTATATTTGTGTGAAATAGTAGTTACAAAATATGAAAAGTTGGTTAAAATTTACTCAGAACAGCCTCTGAGATTTTTTACTTGTGCGTTCACGTGTGAATCTGATGTTTAAAGTCTTATGTAGTGGTGCTTCCTTCAGTTACTCCATGCAATGAAAAACATGAAGCTTCTCTCAGGAATGCTCTTTCTCTAATTTCTAGCTGGTACGATGGACAACATAGCAAGACTGTGGAATCTATCTTTAAATGCTTCAAAATTATCTTGAATAGTATAAACTCAATGGGTATGTGCTCTTTTAGTAACATTACTTTTGTTTTGGCGGTTCTGTTGCCCATTAGCAGTTACATTACATGTTAGCTTGTTTACCATATCTTGTCCAGTTGGGTAGTTTGGTTAAATCAATGTATCCATCTTGTCTGCTTTTATTGAATCATTTTGGTCATGGTATGTCATGTGTATAAAATGATAGAAGTATAGAACTATATTCCTGTATAGGTGCATAATATCATACAGATAGGTGTATGGAATAAAGAAATATTTGTTGAATACAATCACAGACTAGCATAAGTGGTCGTGCTTTGCAAGGACGATATGGGTTCAGTTGGCCCACGAACTTAAAGTAAGGGTGTCCCTCCAAGATACTGGGGAGAGGCAGTCTCTACTGCTGTGTATTTGCTGAACAGGTCACCTACTAAAAGTGTACAAGGGAAAACACCGTATGAGGCCTGGCACGACAAGAAACCTCAAGTGGGACATTTCAGAACTTTTGGCTGTATTGGACATGTCAAGAAAATAGGCCCCGGAGTAGATAAGCTGGCAGATAGATCCACTAAAATGGTCCTATTGGGCTATGAACCAGGGACAAAAGGCTACAGAATGGTTGATCCAATTATTGAAAAATTGTGCATCAGTAGGGATGTGAAGTTTGAAGAAGATGAGGCATGGAACTGGGACAGTAATAACAAAGCTCAGTTGACTGAAGTTGGCCCAAAAAACTCAAATTTTTAGTTTCAGTTCACTGTTCCCAGTCAGGCTATGTTGTATCCTTCTGGTACAAGTGAGGAGGGTGAGAGTTCTGGGGGTGGTGAAGTACCCTCAATGTCACCACTACCACAATCACCTGTGACCCCTCAAAATTCAAGAACTCAAGCTATACTTTCAGGATCACAAGCACAAAATCCAGGCTCAGATTCAGCTACTAGTTACAATTCATAGCCATCTAGTTCAGAAAGTTCAGGAATGGTTCCTGTGAAATATAGGACACTGACTGAAGCATTATTGGTAGTCTGAGGTATTTAGTGAACACAAGACCAGATTTGACCTTCTCGGTTGGCCTTGTTAGTAGATTTATGGAAGCTCCAAACAAAGATCACTGGGATGCAGTGAAAAGGATTTGACCTTCTCGTACCTGGGGTTTTTCTCTGGCGGCGCTCGCTCCACCACGGTGACCGCGCCCAGAAGCCCGACTCGCCGCCCAGCGCCGTCATCTGCAAAGCCAGCTGCCGAGTCCAGGATCCAACACTCGGCCTAAACAGGGAGCAGGGGCGCACCTCGGCGCACGAACAAGAGTGGGGCAGAGGCGGGGGCATGGCGGAGCTTGGGCGCTCGACCTAAACAGCGAGCAGGGGCGCACCTCGGCGCGGCGGCACCGACCGCTCGACGAACGTCTGAACGTGGCGCCGGGGAGGAGCTCGGCGATGCTGTAATACTCCCGTGGTCACCGGCGATCACCGGCGGCGTGAGGTGAGTAACTGAGACGAGAGGGGGAGATATCGCCCGCGAGGAAAGGCTCCTGTGGCAGATTCGATTAGATGCACGAGTGAGCTGAGAGAGAGAGACTCGCGGCGCCGCGGGATAGGGAATTAGGTCTTTCTGGTTAAGTTCGACGGTGTCGAGTTGGCCCACGAACCTAATATAAGAACGTGGGTACCCACGTTCCTAATACGTTAAATTCGACGGTTTTGGCCAGGGCCCACGAACTTAATTTAAGAACGTGGGTACCCACGTTCTTAAAAAACCCATGAACTTAACTAACATAAGAACGTCGGTACCCACGTTCTTAACAAAACCCACGAACATTTATCAGTTTCTTGTAGTGCTCGTAGTATGCTTTATAGTGGGAGACGCCCTGGCATCAAGGATGGCATTGGCTTCCAAAAGGGAGACAATGTCAAACTTAATGCCCCTCCTAAAAAATTATCCAACTTTGTTAAGGGCAAGGCTCCCATGCCTCAGGATAACGAGGGTTACATTTTGTACCCTGCTGGTTATCCCGAGCATAAGATTAGGAGAATTCATTCTAGGAAATCTCACTCTGGCCCTAATCATGCTTTTATGTATAAGGGTGAGACATCTAGTTCTAGGCAATCAACTCATGCTAAATTGCCTAAAAAGAAAACTCCTAGTGCATCAAATGAACCTAGCATTTCATTTAAAACTTTTGATGCATCCTATGTTTTGACTAACAAATCCGACAAAGTAGTTGCCAAGTATGTTGGGGACAAACACAAGGGAGCAAAGACTTGTGTTTGGGTACCCAAAGTTCTTGTCTCTAATGTTAAAGGACCCAAAACTGTTTGGGTACCTAAAATCAAGAACTAAACTTGTTTTGTAGGTTTATGCATCCGGGGGCTCAAGTTGGATCATCGATAGCGGGTGCACAAACCACATGACAGGGGAGAAAAGGATGTTCTCCTCCTATGAGAAAAACCAAGATCCCCAACGAGCTATCACATTCGGGGATGGAAATCAAGGTTTGGTCAAAGGATTGGGTAAAATTGCTATATCACCTGACCATTCCATTTCCAATGTTTTTCTTATTGATTCATTAGATTACAATTTGCTTTCCGTATCTCAATTATGCAAAATGGGCTACAACTGTCTATTTACTGATGTAGGTGTCACTGTCTTTAGAAGAAGTGATGATTCAGTAACATTTAAGGAAGTGTTAGAGGGTCAGCTATACTTAGTTGATTTCAATAGAGCTGAACTCGACACTTGCTTAATTGCTAAGACTAACATGGGCTGGCTCTGGCATCGCCGACTAGCACATGTTGGGATGAAGAATCTTCACAAGCTTCTAAAGGGTGAACACATTTTAGGACTAACCAATGTTCATTTTGAGAAAGACATGATTTGTAGCGCATGCCAAGCCGGGAAGCAAGTTGGTGTTCATCATCCACATAAGAACATCTTGATGACTGAAAGGCCACTCGAGCTCCTCCATATGGACCTATTCGGCCCGATCGCTTACATAAGCATCGGCGGGAGTAAGTACTGTCTTGTTATTGTGAATGACTATTCTCGCTTCACTTGGGTGTTCTTTTTGGAGGAAAAATCACAAACCCAAGAGACTTTAAAGGGATTCTTGAGACGGGCTCAAAATGAGTTCGGCTTGAGGATCAAGAAAATTAGAAGCGATAATGGGACGGAGTTCAAGAACTCTCAAATTGAAGGCTTCCTTGAGGAGGAGGGCATCAAGCATGAGTTCTCTTCTCTCTACACGCCACAACAAAATGGTGTAGTGGAGAGGAAGAATAGAACTCTATTGGACATGGCAAGGACCATGCTTGATGAGTACAAGACTTCGGATCGGTTTTGGGCTGAGGCGGTCAACACCGCCTGCTACGCCATCAACCGGTTGTATCTACACCGAATCCTCAAGAAGAGATCGTATGAACTCCTAACCAGTAAAAAGCCCAATGTTTCATATTTTAGAGTCTTTGGTAGCAAATGTTTTATTCTTGTTAAAAGAGGTAGAAAATCCAAATTTGCTCCTAAGGCTGTAGAAGGCTTTTTACTAGGATATGATTCAAACACAAGGGCATATTGAGTCTTTAACAAGTCCACTGGACTAGTTGAAGTTTCTTGTGACATTGTGTTTGATGAGACTAACGACTCTCAAGTAGAGCAAGTTGATCTTGATGAATTAGATGATGAAGAGGCTCCATGCGTCGCGCTAAGGAACATGTCCATTGGGGATGTGTGTCCTAAGGAATCCGAAGAGCCCATTCAAGCACAAGATCAACCATCCTCCTCCATGCAAGCATCTCCACCAACTCAAGATGAGGATGAGGCTCAAGATGATGAAGAGGAAGATCAAGAAGATGAGCCACCTCAAGACGACGACAATGATCAAGGGGGAGATGCAAATAATCAAGACAAGGAGGATGAGCAAGTTCCAAGGCCGCCACACCCAAGAGTCCACCAAGCAATCCAACGAGATCACCCCGTCAACACCATCCTCGGCGACATTCATAAGGGGGAAACCACTAGATCTCGTGTTGCACATTTTTGTGAGCATTACTCTTTTGTTTCCTCTATTGAGCCATGTAGGGTAGAGGAAGCACTTCAAGATTCGGATTGGGTGATGGCGATGCAAGAGGAGCTCAACAACTTCACGAGGAATAAGGTATGGCATTTAGTTCCACGTCCTAACCAAAATGTTGTAGGAACCAAGTGGGTCTTCCGCAACAAACAAGACGAGCATGGTGTGGTGACTAGGAACAAAGCCCGACTTGTGGCCAAGGGTTATTCACAAGTCAAAGGTTTGGATTTCGGTGAAACCTATGCACCCG
Organism: Zea mays; assembly: GCF_902167145.1. Lineage (NCBI taxonomy): Eukaryota > Viridiplantae > Streptophyta > Magnoliopsida > Poales > Poaceae > Zea > Zea mays. The sequence goes on along the minus strand of NC_050101.1, from coordinate 174,829,937 downwards.
TAGCTAGGCTTGAGTCCATTCGTATATTATTAGCCTATGCTACTTACCATGGCTTCAAGCTCTACCAAATGGACGTGAAGAGTGCCTTCCTAAATGGACCAATCAAGGAAGAGGTCTATGTTGAGCAACCTCCCGGCTTTGAAGATAGTGAGTATCCTAACCATGTCTATAGGCTCTCTAAGGCGCTTTATGGGCTCAAGCAAGCCCCAAGAGCATGGTATAAATGCCTAAGAGATTTCCTTATTGCTAATGGCTTCAAAGTCGGAAAGGCCGATCCTACTTTATTTACTAAAACTCTTGCAAATGATTTGTTTGTATGCCAAATTTATGTTGATGATATTATATTTGGGTCTACTAACGAATCTACATGTGAGGAATTTAGTAGGATCATGACACAAAAATTCGAGATGTCTATGATGGGGGAGTTGAAGTACTTCTTAGGATTTTAAGTGAAGCAACTCCAAGAGGGCACCTTCATTAGCCAAACGAAGTACATTCAAGACATTTTAACCAAGTTTGGGATGAAGGATGCCAAGCCCATCAAGACACCCATGGGAACAAATGGGCATCTCGACCTCGACACGGGAGGTAAATCCGTAGATCAAAAGGTATACCGGTCGATGATAGGTTCCTTACTCTATTTATGTGCTTCACGACCGGATATTATGCTTTCCGTATGCATGTGTGCAAGATTCCAAGCCGATCCTAAGGAAGCTCTGAAGGATTACGGGGAGGCTACGCTAGCGCAAAACAAAATTTTCAACCCCATAAAACCAAGAACTACTGCGGTTATAGGTCATGGAATTACCACTAGACGCGCAGAGCAGCGGAAGACGTGTCGATGTAGACGAACACGTCGAGCAGTGTCGTGAAGTCGTCGGCGTCCTTCACCTCCTCGCACGATTCGTCCTAGTGCTCCAGATGTAGCATCTCCGAGGTATCCACACATACAGGGAGGAAGCGCCGCGTACCGAACTGCTAGGTTCGAGACGGCGGCTTGGCGAGGGCGAGAGGCGAGCGGCTACTCGTTTGCTGGTGGCGAATTAGGGTAAACCTAACCACGCCCCCGCCCCTCATTATATAGGCGTTATGGTGGGCTTCTGACACCGAGGCCCATCAGTAACCCTAAAGCCTAGTCTAATTTTGGATCTAATCCGAGTTAGGCTTCCTTCCCCTTAAGTGTGTGACCCTATAGGTTCACGTACAAATAGACATAGCCCGAGTACTCTTACTTGGCCCAATAATTGACAGCGGCCTCTAGCAAGACATGTCAACTCCTATGCGCACGTAAAGATCATATCAGACGAACCATTGCAACACTACGTACATGTTGTTCCCTTTGTCTCACGATATTTGGTCTGGCTCTAAGCTGACCTCTCTTTCTCGATACTGTGAATTGGAATCCTTTCAATGGTTAACTCTTAACCCTAGCACGGCCATGCATGTCTTGATCCAATCACTCGAGGGGCCCAGAGATATCTCTCTCACAAAGAGAGGGACAAATTCCATCTTGACTGACCATGCCTCACAGCATGCTTCCTGACAAACCCAAAACTACCTTTATAACTACCCAGTTACGGAATAGCGTTTGATAGTCCCTAAGTAAGTCAATTCACATCTTGAGAACATGCGACAATCTCAGGTCTAAGGATACAGTATTCATGTTGCAAAAAGAGAACTATATTACAATATCTCACGTTGGGTCGGTCCAGCCTCATGTCATACATGCGCCCACATTATTAGTTTAACATCTCCATGTTCATGACTTGTGAAATGTAGTCATCAGCTAATACATGTGCTAGTCATCGACTCTGACTAGGGACATCATTTAGAATAACCATATAAGTAAAGAATCTCACAAACAATTCACATAATTGCTAATCAATACAAGGTGCCTTCCATGGATATTCAATTAAGCAATACATATATCATGGATACAAAGAAATATGCTCATCTCTATGATTATCTCTAGGGCATATTTCTAACAATCTCCCACTTGCACTAGAGTTAATCTAGAATATATCTAATACCCATAGATCTCATGTGTGCCTCATGCTTACGTTGTGGAAGAGGTTTTGTCAAAGGATCAGCAACATTCAAATCCGTATGTATTTTGCATATCTTTATCTCACCCCGCTTAACGAATTCCCGTATGAGGTGAAACTTCTGCAGTACGTGTTTGCTTTTCTGGTGGTTCCTTGGCTCCTTAGCTTGCGCAATAGCCCCATTGTTGTCACAGTAGAGGTTCAATGGACTAGATGCATTAGGAAACACACCAAGCTCAATGAGGAACTTCCTTATCCAAACACCTTCCTTCGCAGATTCAGAAGCTACAATGTACTCGGCTTCTGTTGTAGAATCAGTCACAGTCTCCTGTTTGGAACTCTTCCAACTAACAGCACCACCATTTATTGTGAACACAAAACCTGATTGCGATTTTAACTCGTCTAGGTCAATTTGGAAGCTAGCATCGGTGTAACCAGTTACAACGAGCTCCTCCTTACCCCCATATACCAGGAACATATCTTTAGTCCTTCTTAAGTACTTAAGAATGCCTTTTACCGCTGTCCAGTGACCCTCACCTGGATCAGCCTGGTACCTACTCGTAGCACTTATAGCGTATGAAACATCTGGGCGTGTACTTATCATGGCATACATGATTGATCCAATTGCTGAGGCGTATGGTACCTTACTCATGCGCTCCCGCTCATTAGCCGTCGCAGGACATTGCATCTGGCTAAGGTGTATACCATGTGACATAGGTAAGAACCCTTTCTTGGACTGTTCCATGTTGAACCGTTTCAAAACCTTGTCAATGTATGTATCTTGACTTAATCCTATAAGCCTCTTCGACCTATCTCTATAGATCCTTATGCCCAAAATATATGCTGCTTCCCCTAAGTCCTTCATAGAAAAACTCTTTTTCAATGAAGCCTTGACGGACTCCAGCATAGGAATGTCATTCCCAATCAATAATATGTCATCCACATACAAGATCAGAAATACAACAGCGCTCCCACTTTCCTTCTTGTAAACACAAGCTTCTTCTTCATTCTGATGAAAACCAAGCCCTTTGATCACTTCATCAAAATGAATGTTCCAACTCCGAGATGCTTGCTTCAACCCATAAATGGATTTCTGAAGTTTGCATATCTTTCCAGCATTGATCGGATCGACAAAACCCTCGGGCTGTATCATATACACGTCCTCATCTAGGTTTCCATTAAGGAAAGCTGTTTTGACATCCATCTGCCAAATCTCATAATCGAAATATGCGGCAATAGCTAGAATGATCCGAATAGATTTAAGCATCGCTACTGGCGAGAATGTCTCGTCATAGTCAACTCCTTGAACTTGTCGAAAACCCTTTGCAACAAGTCGAGCCTTATAGATGTGAACATTTCCATCCATGTCTTTCTTCTTCTTATAGATCCATTTGCATTCTATGGGTCTAACACCATCAGGCGGGTCAACCAAGTTCCAAACTTGATTTTCTCCCATGGAATCTAT